>NC_091621.1:44406006-45656006 GCF_027580195.1 Bos mutus
ACATCTTTTTACTTTAGAATTTGCAATAAAGGGTTACGTCAATCTTGTTTTCAACTCTCCTCTTGGACTGGCCTGTCATTCTGTCATTACTCGCACACCGGAGCCCCTTGGCCCAGGGGTGCCCACCCAGCAGGACCCCAAGGCATCTGCTGTCCTTGCCGTGGTGGGAGCACAGTCTGAGTGAAGTTGGTGTAGGGGCTCACCCAGGCTCAGCTCCCTCAGTGGGGCTGGCAGTGCCCCACCCACTCAGGTGGGTAGGGAGAGTTTGGGACTCCAGGGAGAGCTTCAGGAGGCCTTGCCTGAGTGGAGAAAGCAGCTTGGAGACAGTAACCCCTGGAAGTGGGCACAGCAACCCCTGGAAGTGGGCGCAGCTCCAGCAGGGCCTCAGAGTAAACAAGCTCTGCATCTCGTTGTGTCCTTTTGCCCCAGCTCCATTGCTGCTCACAGATCCTTCCCTCTGAGCTCAAACTTTTGGTTCAAAGCAGCTCTGCATTCAAACACCTGACTATGCCACTTAATAGTTGTGACCAGTTTCCTTATGTGTAATGTAGATAACACCTTCCTTCTTGGGTTTCTAAAGAGGGTAACAAATAATGTATGTAACTGCTTAGCCTAGGGCCTGGAACACAGTGCTCAATAAATGGTAGCTCTTAGCAGAAGAGTAAGTGCAAGATGAAGGAACTAAAGCTGACGCGAATTGGGAGGGCCTGCCTCCCCTACCCTAGCCGGCAGACTGGCACCTGAGCCCCTCCTCTTCCACTGGCAGCCCCACTGGCTATGCAGTCATTTCCAACCAACAGATAAACTGATCGTTCCCACCTTTACGTGTTTTGTAACTTTTATATGTCAAAAGCGGCACGCCACCAGGTCTGTGCTCCCATTTCACAGCTGGAGTCACAGAGGCAAGGAAGTATGGGGCCCGCCTGCAGCCCAGGCCGCCGGGGACGCCAGCGGCTCTGCAGTCAAGAGTGGCTCCGCTTCCCCACAGCCAGGAGCCCTGGCGGACCGAAGCAGGGGCGGGGTGGGCGGCCGGGGGCTGCCCAGCCGCACCCAGTCGCCATCGCCGCCGGTGATCCACGGAATGAGTAGGATGAGCAGCGCCCCGGCGCCCAGCGCCCCCCCGAAGCCGGTGAGGAAGCCCAGAGCCAGCGGCCCGGCCCAGCCCGCGGGGCTCCGCTGATACGGCCCCTGGGGCAGTCGTTCCACGATCAGCTCCAGCTCGTCCCAGTTGGGCTCGGGGACCGAGGAGCGGCGGGAACGCAGGGCCGGGGCCGGGACGGGGGCAGCGGGGGCGTCGGCGGTGGGTATGTAGGGCTGCCCGAACTTGCGCAGTTGTAGTGTTGCCTGCTGGTGGAGGTTCTTGCCCAGCTCCCGGGCCACGTCTGGGCGGCCGCTGCGCCGCAAGGCCCGGGCCACGCGGTCCCACGACAAGGACGGGGCCTCAGCAGCCAGCCAGGCCGCCAGCCCCTCCCGGCAGCCGTCGGACATGTCGGCAGGCTCGGCCGCCGGCTTCCCCGCTGCCTCGCGCCTCCGCCGCCGTCGGCCTGGCATCGCCGACGTGGGCACAGGCTCGGGCTGCGCCAGCTGGTCCTCCGAAAGCCTGGCCAGCTCAGCCTCGACGTCCGGCTCCGGCGCCTTCAGCAGCGATTGGAAGTGGCCGCACTCCTCCGGGGTTAGCAGCTGGGCCAGGCGAACGGCCGCGTGAGGGCCCATGGCGTCCACTGCCCCCGCCGGAGCCAAAGCCCAGACCCAGAGCGCCAGCGCCAGGGCCTCCGCTGGAGCCCGTGCCGCCATCGTCTGGCGGTGACTGCGATCCACCGACTGTGGGGGGAGGAGCTCCGAATGCCCGCGGGTGGGGGAGGGCGGGGGGGGAGGGGCGCCAACATCCACGGATGGGTGGGAGGAACGAGGTTCCCACATCCAGGGACTAGGGGCGGGGGAAACATCCAGGGATGAGAAAGGGGTCCTCCAACACAACTTGTAGAAGGAAGATCTCCTAACACCCAGAAACAGGAGTTTCGAGGGGAAGATCTCACAAAACCCCGGGGGCTGAAGTGAGTTTTCAATACCCAGGGATCGGTAGGGGGACTGGAGGCTAGGATCCCGGCCCCTTATATTGAAATGCCCGCTGGAGGCCTCCTGGCTGGCCCATTTCTGTCAAACTTAGTATGTCTCCAACATCTCTTGTATCCCATTTACCGCCCCTCACCCTCCACCAGAAGCCTTAGACCCCTTACTCTTTATTTCCTATATCCAATCAATTCCCAAATTTTCTCATTACCTGCATGCTGTTGCTTCAGTGGTGTCTGACTCTTTGCAACTCCATGGACTGTTACCCACCATCTCTGTCCATGGGATTCTCCAAGCAAAAGTACTGGAGTGGTTGTCCTGCCCTCCTCCAGGACATCTTCAAAACCCAGGGGTCGAACCCAAGTCTCTTACATCTACTTTGACCGGCGGGTTCTTTACCACTAGCCAACATGGGAAGCCTTATTACCTACTAAATATGTAGAGACTCTACCCTTTCCTGTCCTCCCACAGTGCATCCAAACCCTCATGCTCTGTTTGGATACAGTAAGTGATCCTCAAGTCCCCACTCCGCCTCCACACACAGGGACTGAACTCGCTTCCTTTCCCCAAGCAAGCTCAGCTCAGGTGCTTCTTTAGATCTTGGACTGCACTCTCCACTCTGCCTTAGTCACTGCTCAGCTGACAAGTCCTCTCTGGGATGCCCTCCCTGCCTCCCACCCACACCCTTGGCCCTGTGTCTTCTCTAGGCACCCCCATCTGCTCCCACAGCACCCTACAGCTCTGCCTTCATACTGTCTCCCCCATTTGACTGTGTGTGTGCTGAGTCATGTCCAACTCCTTGTGACCCCGTGGACTGTAGCCCACCAGACTTCTCTGTCCATGGGATCCTCCAGGAAATACTGGAGTGGCTTGACATTTCCTCCTCCACAGGATCGTCCTGACCCACAAATCGAACCCACCTGTCTTGCGTCCCCTGCATTGGCAGGTGGACTCTTTACCGCTGTGCCTGGGAAGCGGCCCCATCTGACTGTAAGGGCTACCTGTTGTCCCTGTAGCAACTAGTGCATAACAGGTGCTCAGGTAAAGATTTGTTGAATTGGTGTGTGAACTCTTCACTTGCAAATCAGTCCTTGTCCACCAGCGACTAACCCCCCTCCCCACCCACCCCCCACAGGCTTCATGGAGGAGCCTCAGCTCTTCAGGGGCATGAAAGAGCCTCCTGGTGCAGCCTTGTGGTCCCATTGTTCCCCTCCCTTCCCCTCACTCTTGCCCTCACTTTATGCTCTTGTAACTATAGTCACAGGTATGGTACAGTTGCCAGCTTCCATAGCTTTGTCAAGCTGAACCCACCCAAACCCGTCCAGGAAGTTGTTCTGACCCAGCGCCAGTACCACCACCACCACGAGTTAGGGTCTTTTCTGGGCATTCTCGAAATAACCTGTGCATCCTCCATCAGGACACTTCCTGGAAATGAATTCGAGGATTTAGTCAACATTTATTCAGTGTCTTCTATGTGCACCAAACACTGTGCCAGATGTGAGAATATAAAAATTTTGATAAGGTCCCTCCTCGAGCAGCTTTATCCAGCTGTATTTTCAAATGATCCATTGTTGAGCTTTTCCCATCCGGTAATGTGGGCTCTCCAGAACTGAGGCTGTACTTAACCACTTCTGTATCCTGAGTGCTGTCTACACAGAGTAGGTGTGCAATAGACCACCTAGAGGGCGAGGGGGGTCTGGACCTCCAAGGGCCGAGGGTTGGGGTCGCTGACCCGTAGTTCATTGCGCTGGAGCCCTCACACACAGGAACACCAGTTGTTTCTCTCCAAGCGGAAACTGCTCCATACAATCTGGCCATGGGCAGGCTTTGGCTCCTGAAAGCCCTGGATAGGCTCTAAGCCTGGGCCAGTGGAAGCCAGGGGGCCTGCTTCCCTGTCCCTTCTGCATTTTTGATCATTTTGCTGAGCACATTCAAGTCCTCAGAAGTTGTGGGTCCAAACCTCACATGGGCATTTCCATACAGCCTTTTTAACAAGATGTTCCTCGCCAGTTTTTTGTGACTTGTCAGAGTCTGGGGATTGGCAGATGGTGGTGGACGAAGGATCCCGTGACCTGAAAGACTAGATCACACTGTGTCCCCACGCTGCCCTCTGTCCCCTTTCCCTCCATCCAAGGATGGAGTACGAATATGATCCTAGCTCTGGCCAAGGGCTGCTGGCCAGCTTCTAAGTGAAACTTCCTCTTCAGCACTCATCTATTCATTCACCCACTCACTCACTCACTTAGCAAACACATAAGCCCTTCTTCATCACTCATGCTTCAGAGGCTGTTAAGTCAGCCCCAACACTGAGCCTCTAGGAGCTCAGAATTGCAGGCAGACCTTCCCGATCAAGAGGTTTTTCCCCCGGTGGCCTCACTTGTGTGGTAGGCACTCACAGGCACTCACAGTAACAGGAATGGTCATGTTTTGCTGAAGAAACCAACACACCCACACAGCCACATCTGTGGCACCAGCAGACCTGGAAGCTCAAGCATTTCCCAGAGGGCTCCCACATCCTGCTGCCCCCAAGAAATCCTCTGGAAACCACGTGTCATCGCTTTAATACTGTGTCATACTTTCTTTTAAAATACAGTCTCTTCTGAGGTAGACAGACCGAACTGCAGAGCGTCATCAAACAGGAGATAAATACATCCATGTACAACACGCATCAACATGAGGTAGAAATGGTTACAGCTGGAGGGGAGGACCCCAACCCCAACGTGGGTAAAGGAAGAAGAGAGCCAGCCTGCCCTCCCCCCATCCCTGCCCCTGGATTCTTTGGTATGCCCCCCCCACATTGCCAGAGCTGGACCTGCCCTTCTCCCACTCGCCCCAGTGCCATGAGGTAGTGCTAGTAGACTGGGGGCTGTCTCCCTGTGCAAAGCTCCCCAAGGCCAGTAGAGGAGGCGGTGGGGGCCGTGGGCCTCAGTCAGTGAGCTCCCCCCCCAACCCCAAGAGCTGTCTACCTCTTGAAGGGATGGCTGAGATCCCAAACCCCCTCCCCAGTGCCCTCCACCCACCCACCCCCCTTATACATACACACACCTGAGAGAACCTGCTCACTCGCTGCTCCCCCTATGGGCTTTTCACAGCCAAGACCCTGCACCCACTGCTTTTGAGGCACCGTAGCCCTTCAGCCAGCCAGCTCCAAGGAGCAGAAGGAAGGTCAGGGACCAAGGCGGGGAGGGAGAAGAGAAAACAGAGCCGCTTTCCTGTTAGCACTCCTAGGCCAGCACAGACCCTCAGCACCTTGGCACCTGAAACATCCCCTTGGACTTCCTTCCAGCTGGAAGTGGGAGGTGGGAGACACTGGAGGAGCTGTCAAGGTGGTGAGAAACAAGGGAGGCTAGGGTAGTGGGAGACAGAAGTGGGGTGGTGGCTTGTTCCCCCACCTCTGGACCAAAGGTCAGAGTTGTTAAATGGGCTCCTCAACAGAGTTGGGGGGGGCAAAATACCCCAAAGCCCCATCACAGGAAAGCTGGTGGGAAAAGAATACAGTTCTCACAAGGAAGGGTGCCTAAGCCTGGGCCTCTGGTGGAGAGTTTGGGTGGGACTGAGAATAAAAGTCCAATGTTTATTCAGGGGAACACAGCTGCCCATCTCCTTCACCCTCTCATAGCCCCTGGAGTTCTAGACCTAGGACCCTAAGAGAACAGGAGAGGTAAGAGTCCCCTAAGAACCTTCTTCTGCAATGGACACACACTCACTCACCCCTCCTCAGAGCCTCCCAGCAGACCATGGAGGCTGAGTCTGCAGTGAACTCTGTGCCCAATCAGACCTATGGCCAGACTACCTTCCCTCTGGAGGAAATCTTCTTAGCATAAGTTACAGGAGACCTCTGCCTAGACAGGGACCAGGTGGGATGACCTCTCTGGGGAATTTCCACCCGGCTCACCTTCCCATTTGGGCCCTCTCAGCCTACCTGCTAGGTCTGCGGCAGGCGGTGGGCAAGGGCATCCCAACTCTGGGTAACCAACCCCGCACACAAAACACCCCACTCAGCTGAGGGGTGGGGCCTACAGGAAGAGTAGCAGGAAGGGAGCAAGACCTGCCTCCTTCCAAATGCCACAACTCAGTCCTCATCACCTCTGTCTACAACCTTGGCCCTGAGGAGGAGGCCCCTGCAATACATTCTGCTTCTGTCCCAAGAAGCGCAGGGGTTGGAGTGTGGCCTCTCGGTCTTCCTCTCCCCTTCCCCTCAGGTCTCACTTTCTGAGTCTTCTGAGAATCTGCTTCCCTAGGGCTGAAGGGGTTGAAGGGCTGGGGGTGGGGGGAACACACACAGGAAAGCAGCCAAAATCTAACATTCTTTCTGAGGTCAGTTTCTTCCTGAGTCGTCAAAAGAAAAACAGCAAATTCTACACATCTTACAAAAATAAGAGGCCTAAAATATTAAACAAGCTACATTTCTGGAATTTTCCTCCTCAAAAACAACAAAACCCCCTTCTTTGGGTGTTTTTCTTTTTTGCTTGACTCCCACAGACCGAAGGTTTCAGCTGGATGAGGGATAAGGGGTGAAGGGAACCCCCTCCTCCTCAGCCCCTTAACCTCCGGATCTTCCGCAAAGGGACACTGCAGTCTTTGAATGTGAGAGACAGAAGGCAGGGAGAGGGACCAAGACACAGAGAGGCTAGAGAGCAAGGGATAGAAACGGAAGCACTGAAGGTGATGGAGAGACAGGGCGGGGAGCGAGAAGGGTGTATGGTTAGTGACAAAGCGACGGAGAAAGAAAACTACCAGAAGCAGAGAAAGGGAGACGAGGGGAAAGGAGAGGGAGCCATTCAGACAGCGAGGAGACAAAAGGATTGTGGCGAGAGAGCAGGAGTTCCTTAGGCCCCGGGGCCAGTCTTCCGCGGGGCAGAGATGGCGAGCTTCCCGTCCACAATAAATAGGAAAAAACCTGAGTACACAGCGCATATGGCATCTCTCTGCCTAGCACAAGCATTTTCCTTCCCACGGGAAAAAAAAAAAAAAAAAGACCACCGGCAGCCCCCTCCACTCCCCCACCCCACACCCCTCACTCCGGCACGCCCCAGCCCGGTGGGGTTAAAGAAGACCCTTCACAAACAGAGGGGCCGGGAGTGGGCGGCAGCTCCCTGGGCCTCCTGGTGCGCCATCAATGTCCGAAACCGTACATTTTGTCCCACTCCACGAACGAGTCCAGGTCCTTGGGTGAGGCCCTAGGGCCCACCTTGGCCAGCGCTGCCTCCATGTCCTTATAGGAGATGGGGCGCTGCAAACCCGGCAGGCCTGCCCCGGCCGCCGCCTGCTGGCACAGCTGCCCCAGCTCGCCCCCAGAGAAGCCCTGGGTGCCCTGCACCAAGGCGGCCAGCTCCCGCTCGCTCAGCGCGCAGCCCTGCTGGGCCAGCGCCCGCTGCAGGATCTGCCCGCGGGCCGGGCCGTCGGGCAGCGTCACATAGAAGCGGAGAGCGAAGCGCCGGCGGGTTGCCTCGTCCAGAGCCGCGGGCCGCGAAGTGGTGCCCACGACCAGCACGCCGTCGGCTCCCGCACCGCAGCCGCCGTCCAGACAGGCCAGGAGCGGCGCCTGCAGCGCGCCTGCGGCGGCCGTGCCGTCGTCCCGGACTGACAGCAGCGCGTCCAGCTCGCTGATGAGGAGTACCGCGGGCGGGCGGCAGCGCGCAGCCGCGAAGGCGGCCTGAAGGAGGCGCGCGCCTTCGGCAGCGCCCGGCGCGACCAGCGTACCTCCGCGCAGGCGCAGTAGTGTGGCGCCCAGTTGCGTCGCCAGGCAGCGGCCCAGCAGCGCTTTGCCAGCGCCCCGCGGTCCGAAGAGCAGCACGGTCCGCGGCGGACGCGGGCTGCCGGGGTAGGTGGGCGGCCTCAGCAATGGCCACACCAGCTCCTCCTCCAGCGCCGCCTTGAGCGCGCCCTGGCCCGCCACGTCCGCCCACTGCACCGGCGGTCCGCAGTCCACCATCTTGCTGGTCGCCAGCTCCAGAGCTCCCTGGTCCACACCTTTAGGAGGCTCTCCTGACGGCACCGCGAAGCCTCCGCGGGGAGCCGGCGCCGGGGCCCGCTCTGAAAACTTCTCAAAGGGCTCAAGCTGCGGGCCGTAGACGGGGGAGCCCAGGACTTTGAGAGGGACGCCACCAGCGTACTTGCCTGACGCCTCCTCCGCCGCTCCTGGCGGCTTCACCCGGAACCCATTGCCCCGACACTCGCCGTTGTCCGCGGCGGGGTAGGAGGTGCCGTCGGCCGCCGGGGCTTTGGCGGGCTCGAAGGCGTACTTGCGGTAGCGGCCTTCGGCTCCCTCGTCTGTAGCCTTGCGCTTCAGCGACACCCCGGCCTCCGCTACCCCCTGGAAACCGTAGGAGGCGGGTGATGGCCGGGGTGGGGCGGGCGTGGGCAGAGGCGTGGGCGCCGCCAGACCGGAGGTCAGGTAGGGGGCCGGGGGCGGAGCGGGCGGCGGCGGGAGGGCCCCGTAACCCGGCTGCGCGGCGTAGCCCCCTGCGGGGTAGTTGTACAGAGACCCAGAGGGGCCGTAGCCCGGCGGGGGCGGGGGCTGCAGGAGCGCGGCCGGGGGCGGCGGGGGCAGCGCGGCGCCTGTCTGCGTGCAGTAACCCGGCGCCAGGTACCCTGCTCCGTAGCCCGCCGCGTACTCCTGCGCCGCCGACGGGCCCCCGCACGCGTTGCCGGCGTAGAGGGGTTCAGGCAGGTTTCCGGCTAAAACCGGGGAACCGCCGAGACCCCCGGAGCCGCCCCCACCGCCCGACTTGGTTCCCGGGAGGCCCTCGTGGAGCGAGGCCAAGGGGTAAGGAGTCTCTGGTCCCGGCCAGGGTTCGGGGTCCCCCTTGGCGCCGTTGAGGAAGGCGGCTTCGCCGTAGCCGCCCAGGGTGGGGCGCTCGTAGGGCGAGTCCAGGACCCCCGAGTACTTCTCGGCGTAGCGCTTGAGGAGGTTGGAGGCAGTGAGGGCAGAGATGTCGTCGTGTGCCCAAGCATAGTGGCAGCGCTGGCGACCCCCAGGGGGCAACTCCAACTTGTGGGCCGGCGACGGGGTGGTGGAGGAGACGTCCAGGTGCTGCTCTGGCCACTGGTTGAGGGGCTGGGCGTGTTCCGGTGTCCAGTGCATCTTCGACAGAGCTGCAGGCAAGAGAAGCGGCTAGTGAGATCCTGAAGAGCCTCTAAGGACCCACCGACTGCCAGCCGCAGGCGGACCTTCTTAAACCATAGCTTGGGACAGGCTGGTTTTCCCGCATCCACCCACAGCTTTCCACCCTACCCGGGCCATCTTCAGGCACCAAAATCACCGTATTTGTCTTGTCCCACAATTAAAGTTGTCTGAAAATACTTTACTCAGAACCAAGATGCATCTGAAAATGATGGTTTTTTGGGTCCTAACCTCACCTAGTGGAGAAGGAAATGGCAACCCATTCCAGTGTACTTGCCTGGAGAATCCCAGGGATGGGGGAGCCGGTGGGCTGCCGTCTATGGGGTCGCACAGAGTCCGACACGACTGAAGCGACTTAGCAGCAGCAACCTCACCTAGGCAGTGACTATTGTTTTGTCCTGGTGCCTCCAGCCATGCACTCGAGGACACACGGTCCTCTCAGACCTACTGTAGTGCAGGATGGTGTCTGTGGCAGAGTCTCACTGTTCCTGGGAAACCCCAGAGGCTGACCCAGAAGCATCACTTCCTTTCCACGTGGTTTCTTGTATCTACCTGATGGAGTCAGAGCACCTGGGTTCCAGACCCAACTCTGCTCGTGATGGTTGCATACCCAGAGCAGGTGCTGCCACCTGCCTCGTTCCCAGAATGTTTCAGCACAATACAAAAAGGTTGTTTCGAATAAACATAAATGTCTTCTGGAGAAGATGGGACAAAGTTAGTGCCCATCGTAGAAATGGGATTTCCCTACTGGTACAGTGGCTAAGACTCGCAATGCAGGGGGTCCGAGTTCAGTCCCTGGTCAGGGAACTAAGTCTCACATATCCCACCTAAGAGATCGCATGCTTCAACAAAAGATCCCATTTGTGGCAATGAAGATCCTGTGTGTCACAACTAAGACCCAGCACAGCCAAATAAATAAAAGTGAATATTACAAAACAAAGTTGGTCACAAGTTTATCTGCACTTCCCAGGAACCAAATAATTCTGCAAAGTAAAACACACTATCATACTCAAAACAAGCAAAATATTCCTGGCATAGAGATCATAGAACTTTTTTTCATGGACCTCAGGAAATGGCCTCTTAGGTGGTCATGATATAAATACTGCAGAAGTATTTATTTCATACACTGTCCCTCAGCACCAGTCCAGGCATGGGCCAAACTGGTAAAAGGTATTCAAGGCCTGGGGAATGGCACTCTCCAGCTGTATGGCTCCAATTCGTTTGCTTGATCTGAGAATAACAGCTCAAAGACTAAATGGGCACATGACATTCCAGACAGTTTTTGCTAATGATTATTTCTCAGTCCTAAGATTTTGATAAGCTTACAGGTCAATATTCTTGCTTCAACAGAATTTTACTGAGCACATACTAAAAGCTGTGCTAGGCATGAGAGCAGATTGAAAAGTGAATATGATGTTTCAGCCAGAAGAGATGACATCCTTTATGAGGTGGAAAACCAGAGGTGTGTGTCCAGAGTTCTAGGGCTCGGGGGAACGTATTGTGCCTAGTCAAGATGGCCTCGCCAGGGAGGGGTGTCTTTACTGGGACTTAAAGGGTGAGAGGCCAAGTTGACCTGACAGGCTAGAGGATTCCAGCAATTCAAAGACTCGGAGCACAGTGCATTGAGGAAGCTAGGGCTAGAATAGCTCATATGTCCTCTTCCCCACCTCAAGATGCCTTACTGCCACCTTCTGAGAAACTGTGATAGTCAAAACAAATCTGTGTCTATGATGATACCTGTGCCCCTTGAGAAGTAGGACTTACGTGCAGGGCATAACCTATATAACCATACACTGCAAGCCTCGGGGGAGTACCAAGAACTGCTGGGTCACCAGAACCCTGGCAGTGGGTATATGTGGGGGCAGTGGTACAAGAAGAGTTTGAAAATTATCAGATTGCTTCTCAGGCAATTGCCCTTACTTGTAGTAGCTTGACTGCACCACCTCTTACGACTGACCTGACGTCAATCTTTGAAAATAAAACCGTTTACCCTCATCCCCACGCCCTAGGGAAGGCGTGAGCCATAGATAGTAGAGCTTTAAAAGAGGTCTTTTGTTTTGGCTGCACTGCACAGCATGTGGGATCTTAGTTGCCCAATCAGGGATCCAGCCCACATCCCTTGCATTGGAAGCGCCCAGTCTTAACCACTGGACCACCAGGGATGTCCCAAAAGGGGAATTCTTAAGAGTTGTTTCACCTCCATCTGAGAGGTGCTCCTGGCCACCAGTGGCAAGAGAGCGAGCAGAGACAGCAGAACTGAGGGGGAGGTGTTAGGAAGGCATGTGCGCAGCTCCTGCTGAGGGGCCTCCAAAGAATGGAGGCTTTACCTGATGTCAAAGGAGATAATTTCCTGGGACATCAGAAATTTCAAGTGGTTCCTGTTGCAGAGTCATATGTGGTGACATCAGAATTGTACAGATTGTGCTACGACATGGGCCCAAAACCTGTTTTATGTTGTTGTTGTTTTGTTCATTATTATGTATGCTTTGGCTCCTTAACATAGAGAAAAGAGAGAGCACTCTCCCTGAACTTGTTAACTGGGCATGCTGGAAGGAAAGGTGGTCCCTCCCAGGACAGACACAGACACAGCAAAGAAGATTCTGGGTCTGGGCTTGTTCACATGCATTTCCTTCACCACCTGCCAGATCTGCTGCTCCTCCTCACTGGCATCATGGGGTATCTTCCCAGCCCCTCTCACCAGCTCCTGCCCTGGCTGGCAGTGGTCTTCACTCAGGTCTGCACTCTCCAGACCGTGGTCTACACTGAATCTCTCCCACCTCAGCCCTTGTGGACTCCAGAAACCCACTACCTCTGGCCCTCTAAACCTGTCCTGCCAGTTCCACACCGGTCTATCTCATCTGCTCTGCACTCAGCCCGTTCTGAGGTTTCCCAGCCCCTGCAGCTCATCCTACCCACTTGATCTCTACCCTCAATCTGCTCAGACACAGGCCTGCTCCCAGGCAGTTCCCTTCCATTGTAGCTGGGGGCACGTCTCCATCACCTCGGGCCTTCTGTTTTCACATTTATCTATATCTGCATCCATTTTAGAGACTAGGAGGCCTGAGAGGTCTCTCAAGCTCAGCTCAACCTCTCCAGCCTAGGCTGGGACCTTGCTCCATTAATTGACTGTCCTTCCCCACTACCATGCCCTGGCTCTGCCCCCACAGCAAGCTTAATTTTTTCCCAGCTTCAAAAAAACTTCCTTGACCCTAAGCCCTCCACTGACTACCAGCCCATCTCTCTTGTCCTCCTCCTCCATTCTTCCCCGAAGCATCACCATCTACCTGCATGATACTATCTGCAGTGAGAGCAGCCAGAGCATGCTATCTCCCTGTCCCAGCCCTCAGGCCAATTACAGCCCTCTCCTCACAGAGGGGGCCTTTCTGTTGTCTGCTTCCCACGGGAGCAGGAGGGATCTTCCCTGAAGAGGCACCCCACCTCCTCCCCAGGTTCATAGGGCATACTCCAGTCCCTGTATCAGCTGAGCTAGACATTAAGACACGCCCCAGGGACTTGAGGGAAAATGTGGGTTTCAAATCAGAGAACTGGATTTGAAATGAGGCTCTGACCCTTACAGTGTTAGGCTGGGCCGACTGCCGGATGTCACTGAAGCTCAATTTCTCCATCTGTTAAAAAACAGCATAACATTTGCCCTGCACAGTGACTATGAGGATTTAAAAAGATAAATATGGATTTCTCTGATGGGCCAGTGATTAAAGAATCTGCCTAGCAATGCAGGGGACAAGGGTTCGATCCCTGGTCAGGGAACTAAGATCCCACATCCCTTGGGGCAACTAAGCCCACACAGTGCAACTACTGAGCCCAACCACCACAGCTGGAGAGCCCAGATCTGACGTGGCCAAATAAATACAGAATCCTGAGTCAGGTACAAAGTAGTATGATAAATATTACAGTTAGAAACCTGAGCAGTGGCCCAACCTTGCTGAGTGAATCTGAACAAGTCACTTCCCCTTGAGGTTGGGGGAATGTGGAGAATGCTCTGCGAGGGAGGTTCCTTCTAGCTCTAATATACAGACTGGTCCTTATGCTGCTTCCCCACTGGGGGAGAGCCAGCCCCCACTCTGCTTTATGCACTATCTGGCATAGCCCTCACAAGAGCCTCATGAGAAATACTATTGTCTCAATCCCCATTTGGCAGGTGAAGCGACTGAGGTACAGAGAGATTGATACATCCTAAGGTCACCCGGCTTGTACCAAGGGGAGCAGCATTCAGACCCCAGCAGTGTAAGTACAGACTCCAGGCCCATACTTCTTGGTTGCACTGGCTCCCTGGTCCAGTCCTTGGTACTCACAGCCAAAGAAGAGCCTGAGGCCGTGACACGGCCCAGCCTCCAAGGCCCATTACCTTGGCCCTATGGAAACATTTCTGTGTTTGCCCGGAAATGTGGCTACACCTCAAAGAGCTGCATGTTTACACTTCAAACCTGCAATCTTCTCCTGGAGGAGCCCCAGTCACCAGTGCCCCCACAGGCAGGAGAATGTGCATCCTCTCACTGCAAAGCAGCCCAAGGAGAGCTGTCCCTTCCCAGCACACTCGTCATCTGATGAGCATCCACACCCCTAGGCTGTGCAGACAGTTCCTTATTTGAGTCTTCTGCCTTCACTGGGGGTGGCTGGGGCTCTGTGGAGAAAATGTCACTTCAACTTTTTGTCTGTGGACCCCTGAAGGCTGAAACTCTGCGCGACTCCACACAGAGTCCAGTCCTAACTCATCAGTTCAGTTCAGTCACTCAGTCGTGTCTAACTTTGCAACCCCATGAATCGCAGCACGCCAGGCCTCCCTGTCCATCACAAACTCCCAGAGTTCACTCAAACTCATGTCCATCAAGTCAGTGATGCCATCCAGCCATCTCATCGTTTGTCGTCCCCTTCTGCCCCCAGTCCCTCCCAGCATCAGAGTCTTTTCCAAGGAGTCAACTCGTTGCATGAGGTGGCCAAAGTACTGTAGTTTCAGCTTCAGCATCATTGCCTCCAAAGAAATTCCAGGGCTGATCTCCTTCAGAATGGACTGGTTGGATCTCCTTGCAGTCCAAGGGACTCTCAAGAGTCTTCTCCAACACCACAGTTCAAAAGCATCAATTCTTTAGCGCTCAGCCTTCTTCACAGTCTAACTCTCACATCCATACATGACCACAGGAAAAACCATAGCCTTGACTAGACAGACCTTTGTTGGCAAAGTAATGTCTCTGCTTTTCAATATGCTATCTAGGCTGGTCATAACTTATCTTCCAAGGAGTAAGCGTCTTTTAATTTCATGGCTGCAGTCACCATCTGCAGTGATTTTGGGGCCCAAAAAAATAAAGTCTGACACTGTTTCCACTCTTTACCCATCTATCTCCCATGAAGTGATGGGACCGAATGCCATGATCTTTGTTTTCTGAATGTTGAGCTTTAAGCCAACTTTTTCACTCTCCTCTTTCACTTTCATCAAGAGGCTTTTTAGTTCCTCTTCACTTTCTGCCATAAGGGTGGTGTCATCTGCATATCTGAGGTTATTGATATTTCTCCTGGCAATCTTGATTCCAGCTTGTGCTCCTTCCAGCTCAGCGTTTCTCATGTACTCTGCATATAAGTTAAATAAGCAGGGTGACAATATACAGCCTTGACGTACTCCTTTTCCTATTTGGAACCAGTCTGTTGTTCCATGTCCGGTTCTAACTGTTGCTTCCTGACCTGCATACAGGTTTCTCAAAAGGCAGGTCAGGTGGTCTGGTATTCCCATCTCTTTCAGAATTTTCCACAGTTTATTGTGATCCACACAGTCAAAGGCTTTGGCATATCAATAAAGCAGAAATAGATGTTTTTCTGGAACTCTCTTGCTTTTTCAATGATCCAGTGGATGTTGGCAATTTGAACTCTGGTTCCTCTGCCTTTTCTAAAACCAGCTTGAACATCTGGAAGTTCACGGTTCACGTATTGCTGAAGCCTGGCTTGGAGAATTTTGAGCATTACTTTACTAGTGTGTGAGATGAGTGCAATTGTGCGGTAGTTTGAGCCTTCTTTGGCATTGCCTTTCTTTGGGATTGGAATGAAAACTGACCTTTTCCAGTCCTGTGGCCACTGCTGAGTTTTCCAGATTTGCTGGCATATTGAGTGCAGCACTTTCACAGCATCATCTTTCAGGATTTGAAATAGCTCAACTAGAATTCCATCACCTCCACTAGCTTTGCTCATAGTGATGCTTTCTAAGGCCCACTTCACATTCTAGAATGTCTGGCTCTAGGTGAGTGATCACACCATCGTGATTATCTGCGTCATGAAGATCTTTTTTGTACAGTTCTTCTGTGTATTCTTGCCACCTCTTCTTAATATCTTCTGCTTCTGTTAGGTCCATACCGTTTCTGTCCTTTATCGAGCCCATCTTTGCATGAAATGTTTCCTTGGTATCTCTAATTTTCTTGAAGAGATCTCTAGTCTTTCCCATTCTGTTATTTTCCTCTACTTCTTTCCATTGATCACTGAGGAAGGCTTTCTTATCTCTTCTTGCTATTCTTTGGAACTCTGCATTCAGATGCTTATATCTTTCCTTTTCTCCTTTGCTTTTCGCTTCTCTTCTTTTCACAGCTATTTGTAAGGCCTCCCCAGACATAGGTGACCAATAAATAGTAACAGAAAGGATTGCTGGATGAAAGAGGAGGAAAGAATTCTATAAACCCTCCCCTCATTTGCAAGAAGTCTTCCAGGATCAAAGAGGGAGTGTCTGGGCCTTTACAAATGGCCAAGGCACTCAGTGCACTGATCTCAGCCCTCATGGGCCTCTCCCATCCCTTTGGACCAGGCCAAGGACACTGCATCAGGCCTGACACAGGTTGTGGTAGTGTGATTTACAATAAGAAATACATATTTAGGGTTTCCCTGGTGGCTCAGTGGTAAAGAATCCACCTGCCAATCAGGGATTGACACGGGTTCAGTCCCTGATCCGGGGGGTCCCACATGCCGCAGAGCACCGAGGCCTGCTTGTCGCAACTATTGGGCCTGTGCTCTGGAACCCTCGAGCCACAACTACTGAGCTTGCGTGCTGCAGCAACTGAAACCTGCAAGCTCTAGGGCCTGTGCTCTGCAACAAGAGAAGCCTCCACAGTGAGAGGCCTGTGCATTGCAGCTGGAAGGCGGCCCCTGCTCACTGGACTAGAGAACAGCCCATGCAACAGTAAAGACCCAGCAGAGCCAAAAATAAATACTTTTTGAAAAGAAATATATATTTAGTCTTCATCCACTCCTCCTGGCTCACAGCTCTCCAAACCCTTGGAATTTCCTAAGCATAAGCGTGACAGGAGCATCCTTCATAATAATATTTGGTCTCTTGTCCTCAGTTCCTGAAATAGCTTCAGAGCAATAAAAATGAAATGAGTGTCTTGTTATTTATAAAAGCCCCCTTCAACCACACTTGAGTTTATATTAATGAGGGTTTTTGGAAAGCTCCTAGGAAACCTAAGGATGAAGGCTGATGGCAAGAGGAACTAGCCATGATTAGAGGGTTGGACCCTTCAGCCCCCAATACAGACACACTACCCCCCACCTCCTGGGAAAAGGAGAGGGGCTGGAGGTTGAGCTCAATCACCAGTGGCCAATGGTTTAGTCACTAGATGGGGTTGGGAGAACTTCTGGGGAGGAGTGGTTGGGTGGCCGCTGGGAGAGGGCATAGAGGCTCTGGGCATCTTCCCACATGCCTGCCCTGTACATCTCTTCCATCTGGCTGCTTCTGACTTAAGCTGATAATCTAGTAAGTAAACTGGTTTCATGAGATCTGTGAGCCATTCTAGCAAATTCATCAATCCGAGAAGAGGGTCATAGGAACCTCTGATTTATGCCCATCAGTCAGAAGCACAGGTAACAGTCTGGATGTGTGACTGGCGCCTGAAGGGGGCAGTTTTGTGGGGCCCCCCTTACCCCTTGGGATCTGCCGCTACCACAAGGCCAGTTGTGTCAGGACTGAGTTAAATGTGTGGGACACCCTGCTGCTGTCCCAGAACGGGCTGGTGTGTGGAAAACCCTCACATCTGGTGTCAGAAGGGGAGCACCAAGGTAGAGGTGTGTAAGAGAAAGGGGCACCTGCAGGAGGAGTGTGTTTCTCCCTCACACAGGCCTCAAACGCTCCTCCGCCCCCACTGTGGCCTCAAGAGGCAGCAGATACCCTGAGCGGCCCCTGTGTGACCACTGGCAAGACACCTAACCTCGCCAAGCCTCACTTTTCTTCAGCTGTCAAGTGAGACCGTATAGATGGTAGACAGCAAACTTTCTCTCGCCAGGAACTTTTATACAGGCTGAGATGGAAGGGATGCCAATACACCCCTCCAGCTCCCTCAGAAGACCTGTAACACCTCTTCTCTTCGGTTCAGAGTTCCCTCAGCCACGGGGCTGGGGGCAGGGCCGGAAGGAGGGGCAGCTGTGCTGGGGCTCCAGGCGTGTGAGGACAAGGGCCTGTGTGGATGTCGCCTTCCTGGGCCAGCTCCTCGGGCTCCATTACCTCAGCCTGGGACAAAGGGGCTGGAGTGGAGAATCCTATTGTTGGGCCTCGTATGGAAATCTCATTAATCTACTCGCCACGGCTCCCACAGGCCTTTTGTCCTGGCTTTTTGTCTCCTGCTCACAACTGGTGCCCTGGGTGGTGGTGGGTGGGGGGGTGGGGGGGTGCAATGGTTCTCTAGCTGCCGGCAGAGCTTGAAAGGGACTGTTTCCCCATCCACTGGGCCCTGACCCACCTTGTGCCAACCCCGTTACTGCAAGAGGAGAGGACAGGGAGGACACGCAGGGGACTCTGGAGGACAGGACGGGTTGCCTGCCTTGGCTCTTGTGCCCACCTCAGGAAGCTGTTCCCCAAGTCTGGTCAGAGTGCAGCCTCAGCACAGCTGGGCCCCCAGCACCCTGCCTTGGACACAAGGTAGGGCTCAAGAAGTGCTTAGGGGATGAACCAAAGGAGGCCTGAAAGGCAGCTACAGAACTCTGCGGCCCAGGGGCTGGAGCCCGTTTTCTGCAGGTTCACTGTCTTGCTCGCATCCAGCCAGAAAACACCTCCACATATTAATACCCTCAGAGTGCTGGCCACTGAGCAGCAGCTGTCAGAGGGGCAAAATGGATCCGACTGTGACCCTTCCTTGTGATTCTATCATCTAACAGGGAAGATAAGGTGAGCATGATCATGTCCATAGAAAGGAAGAGAAAAGAAAAGGAAGAAGGAAAGAAAGATGGATGAAGAGAAAGGAAAAGGAAGAAGGAAAGAAGGGAAGGAAGAGAAAGAAAGAAGGGAGGGATTTCCCAGTAGTTAAGACTCCGCTTTCAATGCAGCGGGTGTGCGTTCCATCCCTTTTGGGGAACTAAGATCCCACATGCCCCAGGGTCAAAAAACCAAAACATAAAACAGAAACAATACTGTAACAAATTCAGTAAAGACTTTAAAAGCAGTTCACATACCAAAAAAAAAAAAAAAAAAACCTTAAAAAGAAAGAGAGGGAAAAGTCTAAAGAGCAAGAAAGAAAAGAATCAATTCTGGAAGCAGTGGAGCCTATTTTTGGCGGTGGCGGGGGATCAGCAGCACCTAAAATGGGTCTCTGCAGGCAGAGAGCACTGGGGTGTGTCCTCGGCCGCTGGGCTGAGCAGGGAGTGCCAGCACGTCCCTGTCATCGCTTGCCGCAAACACCCCACCCACTGTGCTGTCGCTCAGTCGTGTCCGACTCTTTGTAACCGCATGGACTGTAGCCCCCCAGGGTCCTCTGTCCATGGGATTTTCCAGGCCAAGAACACTGGAGTGGGTAGCCATGACCTCCTCCAGGGGATCTTCCCAACCCAGGCATCAAACCCAGGTCTCCCACACTGTAGGCCGAGCCACCAGGGAAGCCCAACACCCCACCCAAGAAAATATAAAACTGAGTCCCAGGGTTTGGTCCCACTTGCCCAAGCTCAGAAAGAGGGCCTCCTCCTTCTGGCCATTGGTTTCTACCCCCACAGGCTGTGGGAAGGCAAGGATATCAGTTGAGGAGCAGATCCCAGGGGAGCGGGAGTCCAGTCAGCAGATTTGAACACTCTCTTCCCAGTTCCTAAATTTGCTTCTTGGCTGGAGAATGGTGGAGAACTTGAAGCTGGGAAAGGGAGACAGGATGGCCTAGGGAGATGAGGAAGGGGATGCATGCCAGGAGGTCGCAATGGTTGGAGCCAAAAGAAACCTGGAAAACAGCCCTGCTTGCTCATTCTGGCCTACATTGCCTTGCTTACCCAAGGCCACCCACTGGAAAGCCTCCCTCTGCCAACTATCACTTTTCCATCTTTCAGGGCCTACGGCAGTCCCTTCCTCTTTCATGCATCCTCCTTGGCCACTCCAGTCCTAACTGACCCCTTGCCTTTTGGGGGAGCCAGAGAAAGTCCCTCCTGGCAACAAGAACAGAGATTGTTCTTCCTCTTGCTCCTGGATCCCATCCCTTTTCAAAGCTTGGACTGGGTTCCCTCCAGTCTCCCCTCTTCTGCGTGATCAATCTCCCCCTCTACCGCTCACCCTCTTCAGCCCACAAACAGGCCGCTCCTTCTCCCATCTCGGGGTCAAGGGAGCTCAAAAGAATCTCTTGATCCTCTTCCAACTACATCCTATTGCTCTCTGCTTGCTTTGTACCAAAATAAAAAACAATTTAAAAGATACCTATACTACAATTTCTGATTCCTCCCTTCCCATTCTTACTTGAACCCCTTCCAACCAGTTTTCATACCCAGCACTCCAGCTTCCTGCGTGCGTGTTGTTAAATCTGACAGTCTGAGGGCCAGTCCTCAGCTCAGCGGCACTGGACTTAGCTGATCACCCTTCCTTTCTGAAGCTTCTTCACTGGGTGCCCCACCCCCTCTCCTCCTTTATTTCTTTCATGCCCTCCTTTCACCCCCTCCCTTTTGAGCCTTGCTGAGCCCAGGGTTGTCTTGGATCCTTCTCTCCACATTAATTTCTTGGAGACCCCATCCAGGCTCATGGCCTTGACCACTGGCTCCAGCCTAGTTTTCCCTCACACACACCCTACTGGCATAGTCAAACTTCTCTCTGACCCTCCCACTTAAATGGGCACAACTGATATGTCCCAATCAAACTTCTGAGTTTCTCACTCCCTCACCCCAAGTCTTCCCCATCTCAGGAAATGGCAGCCTCATCGTTTCTAAGTGCTCAGGTCAGAAACTGTGGGGCTGTCTCTAACCCCTCTCTTTCACACCTCAGACCAGCAGATCAGACTGGCCCTGGCTTCCAAATCTCTCCAAACCACAACTACCTCTCACCCAGAGGATGGCAGCAGCCTGCCATCTCCCCTCCCACGCCCACCCTTGTCCCCCACTCTCCAGTCTCAACACGCAGCCACAGGACCTTTGAAAACATGTCTGAGCATGTCATTCTTCCACCTGGAAACTTCCAGAGTCTCCTACGTCACAGAGAGTAAAAGTCAGAGTCCTTCCAGTGGCCAACCTCATCCTTCCCATCCTCTTCCCTTCACCTCCAGTCCTCCCCTCCTGCCACTGTCCCTGGGGCCTCCCCTCCAAACACAGTGGCTTCCTCACTGCTCCCTCCACACTGGCTTTGCTCCCACTCAGAGGCCCTGGCCTTGCTGCGCTTGGTGCTCTCGATACTATTTCCCCAGATCTCCACACGACTCACCCTCCCTCACTCCAGGGCTCTGCTTAGCTGTCATCACAGCAGACCCAGACCCCCCAACTTGATGTTCTCTGTAGTACTCATCATAATCTGACCTACTTGTTGCTTTATCGTCTTTTACCCACTGGAAAGTTGCATGAAAGCAGGTACGTGGCTTTGTTCACTTCATTTCCCAAGAACCTAGGTCAGTGCCAAGCACACAGTAAGTTCTTAATAGACTCTGTATAGTGGATGAACGGATGCCTGGATGGATAAATGCCTAGATAAATGAATGAATGGATGCCTGGATAAATAGATGGATGGATGGGTAGATGGATGGATGGATGGATAAATGAATGGATGGATGGATAAATGACCAAAGAGGCTTAAAAGTACCTCTGTGTCCAAATAAAGAAAAAAAATCCAGGTGACTAAATTTGAGCTCACACCAGCTATTCAGAGTGGCAAGAGGCAAAGCCAGGGAACTTATTCAGGAGCAGACAGGGGAATTTGTGTCTGTGAAAACCAGAGAAAATACCCAGCCCTGATCTGACTGGAGCTGAAGGGCACTCAGCCCAGCCCCCAGGGACCCCACCTGGCTTTTCCTCCCCCGCAAAAAAATCCTCCTTCTCTCTTTCCCCAGCCACGCCTCTGAGAGGGGACAAAAGGGGCAATGGAATTCCCATCAAAGGCCACCGGACACATGGTAAAGAGATCAGGGCCCTTGGGATCCTGCTTCCTTGAGGTAGTAAGGCCTCCCCGCCAGTCTGGCTCCTCTCTGGGATGGGGCTGGCTGGGGTTGGGGGGGGTGTGCTCTGGCCCTGGACTCCTCATATGTCAAATGCCAAACAGCAGGAGGCCAGCCAAGTGGCCCCCATCTGGGTTGTGTGTGTGCACATGCGCTGGGGGGAGGGGAGAGTGCAGAAATCCCTGCCTGTGTCCGCGGTCAGGGCCACAGACAAGCTATGACCATCTGTTGTGATCTTGAGAGGCCAGGCCAGGGGCCCAGCACCCTTGAGGGTAAACCTTCCCTCTCTACCAGCCTTTTAGTGTTTGCAAAGAATTTTTAATAACTGCCATTCAGTTTTATCCTCACAGCTTCCCTGCTAGATAGGCGCATTCTCCCCATTTTACAGAAGACAAAATGAAGGCTCAGAGAAGGGGGAGTGATTCTCCAAGGTCACAACAACTAGTAAGCAGGGAAGCTGGGACTCTCAGTCCATGCTGCCAGCCCCTTCCTCTCCCAGCCTTGGCCAAGGTGTCTGGGCACCAAACACATGGCTAGGCTCTGAGGCACAACCCCCAGCCTGCTCCCCACTCCCTCTTCCAGGAAGCCTTCTAGGACTGACACCCCCAAGGAAGTTCTAAGATGCCTCAAAGTCTAGAGCTCTAGAAGCCACTCCTTTCTATTTCTGGGCTGTTGGTCTGTCCCTGGGTACTGGGCCCTCTCATTGGCCAGGACCTCCTAAGGGTCATTCAGCTACCCACAGGAGCACATGATCCGCCCTGGGGTTGAGATCTCTGACAGACTGGGGAGAAGGCACTGCACACTGGGAAGAACCCTGCCTAAGGTCCACACAGGCAGGAAGGGCTCTGCACCCAGGAGCCTGGCTTCCATCTCTGAACACAGCCTCTAATCCTGTGCAGTCCACATCACAGCCGTTAGCCATGGGGAACTATTTAAATGTAAATTCATTAAAATATATTAATTAAATGAAATCATTTATTCTTGCTATTATTTAAAAATCAAAATATATTATTAAAATGAAATGCAATTAAAAATTCAGTTCTTCAATAGTGCTCACCACACCCCAAGCACTCACTAGTCACATGGGGTGGTGGTACCCACGAGCGTCCAGAAAGCTCCTCGGGACAGCACTGCTTTCATCCCAGCCAGGATCGGTTCTGCAGCTGGGGTGCTTCCCGCGATAGCTGGAGCCTCCGCGGGCTTCTCTTGAACTTGAATGGAGTCTCATTTCTTAGGGTCTCCAGGTAAGACATCCCTAGGACTTGGGACTCTGTTGCTCAGGACTCCAGCCTCCCCAGGAGCCAGGGAGGAAGGGCAGACAACTGACCAGACCAAGCACTCCTTGCCAGCCCAGCCTGTCCCGCCTGCCACCGGGAGAGGAGGGGCTGGCTGAGGAGGAGGAGAGGACGGAAGGACAGGGCAGTCTGTCATCTGGCCCTTCGGGCTGTGCCTCCTTCCCTCCCCCATCAGCGGCTCGACACCCATCCCCCTCCCCCACCATCCTCATCCTCATCAAATGCCATGGACAGATGGGGGCCGGCAGGGGAAAACCTGACCACAGGGAAAGCACTCTCCAGTGGCAACAGAGTCGGGGGGTCACAGCTGTGTCCCCCAAGGCCTGGTCAGTCCTTCAGGCCCGGCTTGTGTCAGCAGTGAGGGGAAGGGGGGATACTTAGGAATCCTAGGGGGAGATTTAGGAATCTGTAGATGCTAATTATTTGAGCACACACAACCCGTTAAAAACGCAGTCCATCTTGTGGTCACTCATCCATCCACCCACTCAGTGCACACTGAGTAAGTCCCACCACGTCAAGATGTAATAAGAGGATGTAAAGACAGACAGGTGGGCTCCCTAACCAGCTTGACCAGGTAGGCATGTGGCTTGTTCTGGACTTAATCCTTGTTGCAGGTTAGATGAAGATCCTTTGTCTCTGCCCAGTGGTCTGAGCAGGATGGACACCCCTCAAACCCCTCCCCTCAAACAGGCGCACAGCAAGCATGTGTGAGTGCACACACACACACACACACACATACACACATTCCCAGCTGCTGCCATGAACCTCCCTCCCATGGTCTCTCTGGCCAATCACGGCACTGAAGGGTAAGTCCCACTGTCCAGCGACCCCCAGGGAGTGTATTAGCACATTTGAACCGCTCAACCTGCAATGACAAAGCCTGGGGCCTTGGGAGGAGACACAGCAGGAGGGGATGGGGCCTGTGGGGAGCTGTCCTCCGTCCTCTCCCAGGGGAAAGCTCAGGACTAAATTAAGCATTCTGGGGCACAGAGGAATTTGGGGGCCCCAGCTCCAGCAGTGAATAAGCGATCCATAAAATCCCAATTTACACACTCACTGATCAAACAGCCCATCTACTCCCCTAGAAGGTTGGGCATGGCTCCCAGGCTTGCCTCACTCCTGCAGAAGGTCCTGGGGTGCAGGACCAGAGACACGGGGGCAGCCAGTGCTTTATCTGAGTAGCAGACTGAGTCCTACTCCCAGCTCCAATGAAGGGCATCTGTCCCCAGGGCTTGGGGACCACCCTGTACTCCCTGGGATCTGGCTGCCTTTGGGGGAGCTCCTCAGGTCTGCCCTCCATGAATGACAGCTCTTTTTCTCTCCTGAGCAGCCCCGGGGCCACTGGGGCTGATTTCAGCCTCATCACAGAGCTGCTGATCACTTTTCCAGCTCTACTCTGCTGCCCGCCCCTTTCTTTGCGACAGCGCCTCCATCATGTTTTCTCTTACCCTCCTGACGGCTGGAGCTGCCGGGAGATGCTCAGAGCCCTTTCCTTCCAGCCACATAATCTCACCCCTTCCCCGGGCTGGGAGATATCCAGAAACATGGGGCAGGGGACACTGGTTTCCTGTCCCCAGTTCATCTCCCTGGACACCAGGTAGGGAGAACTGGCCCAGTTATCACCCTTGCCCCTTCCTCTAAAGAAAACCCAGAGTGTCTCTACCTGCCTCAATTTTGTTTGCTTCACTTAGGCTGCCTGAAACTTCAGCAACAGAAAATCGTTCTGGTTAATAGGCATCCTCTTTTAAACCACCTACAGCTCTGGGAGGTTCCAGGGTATCAGTTGCTCGCCCCTCAGTGAAGGTCAGCAAAGCCGATGGGCTTCTTCCCAGGTCTGTGTGAGGCACCGTATTGAGCAAATAGAGTTTTCATGGAGGCCAAAGAAAGCGAATCTTTGGGGCTGTTAACTGCTTTAAGGACAGCACAGTCCACCCCACCACATGCCCTTCTCACTACTTGAGATGCTCTGGAGCAGGTTAAGGTGGACTTCAACTCCTGGGCCCTGGGGCAGGACAGAAAGGGAAGGAGGGCCCACCCTATGTATGTGTTTTCCAGGGCTGAAGGGTCAGGCTGTTCTCTTCCAGAGGTCATTGCATCCTGGGCCATGGTCTTGGTCTTCTTGATGTCATTGAGTACCCCCAACAGACTGCTAGGAAGGGATTATGGTGCAAGCCCCCTGGACAGCAGAACACACTCCTTCCCTTCCTTCTCCTTTTCTCACCGTCACTGGCTGCTTCCAGGGACCCTCAAATGCATCCTGGTCTCACTAGTGACTTGAGTTATTCAGGTATCTGGACTGACCTGGGACTAGGGGAGGTCTCTGAGCCCAGGAGTCCATCTGTAAGTCACAGTCTCACCTCCTTCAGGGCTCAGATGATGGGGGGAGTGGGTCAGCCTCTGAGATGGGGGGTAGGGGTCTAAACCTCTGTTTCCTCCACTGTGAAACAGAGGACCCAGCATGTCCCAGCATGACCCAGGCCGGTGTGAAGGCAATGGAAGAAGAGTTGTGCTTCCAAGACCACCTGGAAGAGGGCCAGGGATGGGGGCGACACAGCAGGCGCTCCTCGGACTTGGATCCCAAGGGGGCTGGCCAAGTACTTCCACCTGGAAAAGGCGGGGTTGGGGAGGACCTCTGGCAGCAAAAGGAGTGGAACAAGCGACCCCTTGGAGAGAAGTGCAGCCTCCCAGCTGGGCCCCTCCCCGGGGGCGCGGCTACAGCCCTGCGGTGTGAGGCCCCTTGGCTCCCCACTCTCGGTGTGACTGTGGGGGCGGGGGACTGAGTCCCAGACCAGAGCTTCCCTGGATGTCCTAGCCTCACCCCTGGCCCTGCTGCCCTGTGTCCTGGGGCACCTCTCACCTGCTCCTCCTCTGCCAATAAAGAGGGGAGCCCAAAGGCCCTGCTGTCTCTTCTGCCCTTTGTGCTACTTAGAAACTGCCTAGATAAGCCACATGCCCCTTCAGGTCCCTCTTGAGAGCCCTCCGTGCCAGACCCAACTTCATCCTGAGCCATACTTCTCTTGTCCCTAGGCAGGCCTCTTGACCAGTTTTCAGTCATAGGCCCCTTGTGCAGCCTAGTAAACCCATGGCCTATTCTCGAAATTACTTGTCAATGCATAAGATAAAAATACACAGAGAAAAAAAGGTTTAACTACGTACGGTGACATATGTTAGCTAGACTTACTGTGGTGACCATTTCTTCATATACACACACATCAAATCATTATGCTGTATACTTGAAACTAATACAGTGATCTATGTCGATTACACCTCAATTTTTAAAAAATGATACATGGGACTACTTTGTCTACTATACCGTAATAAAGCTGTAGGGGGTAGAAATTTTAAAAACATGGAACTACAAAGGGAACTAATAACATTAGAATACAGCTCCATTTATGAACTTCTCAAGGATCGTGGACCACGGGTCTCAGCCCAGCAGACAAAGGGCCCCCTGTCAAACCCCACCTCCTCCCCACAGCCTGGTTTAGGATCCAAAGTTGACTTGAGTCAGTTTGGGTGGCACGTGATCTCCAAAAAGCTTAAGTTTAAAGTCTGGGTGACCCCACCTTTGGGGGCCCCATATATAGCCTCCCCACTCCTGCATAGGGGTCGGTGAGAGCAGATGCCCCCACCGCCTGGCCAGCAGTGGTAAGGGGGCAGGCCCAGGCAGCCCACCCTGGATTCCCCAGTGGCTGCCTCTGCCTGCTCCTTCTCCCTTCCCAGCCCTGGGGGAGCCAAGCTGAGTAACTCCAGCTATGCAGCCTGGCCGGTCTACCTGGGTGTGAGTGGGCAGGGCTGTCCTCAAGGGGGTGGCCCCGACACCTGCAGGGCCACAGGAACAGAGAGAGAAAGAAGAGTTGGGGTGGGGGGAATGGTGCTAGGCAAAGACCAGACAACCACGGCAACTCCTGTCTGTGCGTTTGAGATCCCAAGACAAGAGCCAAGCACTGCTGGAAGCACACTAGCTGCTGTAATCCTCACAACAATTCCCAGAGGAGGAAACTGAGGCACAGTTAATTTGTCTAGGTCACCAAGCTAGGACTTGGTGCCACTCTCCAGGGCAGTCTATCTGCAGAGGCTGCTCTGCCTCTCACTTGAGCAGCCGATGTTATTCTCATCTAACAGCTATGGAAACAGTATGTTGATTCCCACCACCCTCATCAGCCTCCCCTGCCCCTCTTTAGCCCCTCTTCCCTTGATCGCCCCCCCAGATTCAGCCACAAACCCACACTTTATCCATACTTTACTTTGGCACCAATAAGTCCTTGCAGGTCTGAAACCCCAGACCCTGGTTACAGCCCTAAGGAGAGGGATCAGAGAAGTAGGCAGCGAGCTGCAGCAGACCATGACTAGGGAATGGGGAGTGTTTACTTGGAGGGAGAGAGACTTCTGGGGATCAAATATTTCTGAATACCTAAGCCACCTCTGGGTGGCAGCTCTGTGCAGCCCCTCCCCTCCTGTCCCCCTTCCCACCATCCTCAAATGAGTTGAATTTGCCATCAAAGATTTGGGGCTTAATGTTAGCTGTCTGATAACATGTGGATTCTCTAAAAGTGATGAGCTCACCATCAGTAGAGGCATTCAACATGAGAGACTGTCTATTGGGAGGGGCACTTCCGGGCAGGTTGATGGGCTCCTTTGCAGTTTTTCTGGGTCATCCCCACTTACATGTCTAATAGACACTGCAAACCTAGCAAGTCAAAAACTGAACTCCTGGCCACCCTACCCCTATAAGACAGTTTCTACTCTCCCAACAAGGGGTTCAGGCCCCGAGACTCTGGCCTGAAGAGGGCTATAGTGTGGAAGACAGAGATGGGAGAACGGCCATCACACATAAGACAAAGTCCACTTCGAGAAGGAGCCCCTTCCTAGAGGGATGAGTGTCATTGGCCACCAGTGGCTACTGTCCCTCTGAGGAGATGGATGGGAGGGGTGATACCCCTGATGGCCAGAGTTCCCTGGAGCCCCTCTGCCCTGACAGAAACCTTTGGGCAGACCGGGTTGGTGTGGAAGAACATGATGAGGTGGGGAGGTGTCATTTTTCAGTATAACCCAAATCTCACTAGTTTCTTTCCCCTGCTGGCCTGAAAGAACAACAAACACCTCAGACTCTCAAGCATCCAAGAGCCCAGTAGGCCAGCCAGCAGCAGGTGGACTCTCCCAGTTTCTTGCTGCTGCTGCTGCTAAGTCACTTCAGTTGTATCCGAGTCTGTGCAACCCCATAGACGGCAGCCCACCAGCCTCCACCATCCCTGGGATTCTCCAGGCAAGAACACTGGAATGGGTTGCCATTTTAATTCTCACTAAATTAGTACCTCTGTCACCTATGAAAGGCCCCCCTGGAGAAAAGAAGTCTCTCTGGGAGTCTGCTGATGATGCAAGGCCCTGCCGTGAAGGAACCGGTCTCTTGCCCAAGTCTCCCCTCAGCCCATCCTGAGGCCCGTCCGCCGCTCCCAGCTCAACCACGCTCCCTTCTATGCAGGGAAAACCAGGAGCATGGCTCTCAAAGCTCAGCCTGTCCTTTGGCCTGTCCATTGGTCCCTGACTGTCTTGTAACCTCCTTGAAAGTGGGATCACGTTAAAAATAGAGCTCACTGGATGAAAGACTGAGTGAGTGAGTGACAGTCACTCAGTCGTGTCCAACTCTTTGCAACCCCATAGACCGACCGTAGCCCACCAGGCTCCTCTGTCCGTGGAATTCTCCAGGCAAGAATACTGGAGTGGGTTAACATTCCCTTCTCCAGGGGATCTTCCTGACCCAGGGATCAAACATGAGTCTCCCACATTGCAGGCAGGTTCTTTACCGTCTGAGCCACCAGAGAAGTCTTGGATGAATGGCTACCCGGATAAAGTATTCAGGCCTGGCTCAGGGCCCTGCAGAGTGTATGGTGAGTGTGGCCGGGCTTCATGCAGAGGCCTGCAGCAAAGCGAACAGGGTCAGGGCTGCCTGCAGACGTGCTCTGCTCCTCCCAGGCCACACAGGAAGCGGAGGAGAGCTCTGGGAGATTTGAGGCATGATAGCCCCACTCAGGTGCACGGCGAGTGTGTGTGGAGTCTCAGGGGCCCAGGAATCCTGGCCCTGGCTGGGCACCCTTGGGAGTCTGGCTGATACACACCCAGGACCTGGCACAGTGCCAGGACCCAGCAGGTGTTTGACACAGGTTTGTTAGAGTAAAATGTAGTCTCTTTGTCATATCTTCCCCTCCATCTGCGATTGATTAATCCCAGCACCGGGCTGGGGTCAGGTGGCCTGGGTCTCCCAGACAGCGAGGGGAGCTGAAGGGACTCCAGAGGTAGCAGCCAAGCTGCTTCTCCTCTCACCCACTCCTGAGCCCCCTACTGCCTGGACTCAGCTTTGGAGAGAACTTCAAAGATGGCCAGGGCAAGCCCTGCCCTGGGCCAGAACTTTCACATACATGTCCTCTCTTTCTCCTTCCTCCTACGCTGGGAGGAGGTTCCCTGCATGGGTTCCGAGTCACTGAAAAGGTCACCAGAGGTAAGCATGTACTTCAGAGGCAAAGAGCACACTATGTGAAACCAAGGCCTCTATTACCTACAAACTCACTCACCAGTGTTCTTATTCCCCTTCTGCAAATGAAGATGTTGAGACACAGAGTATGTGACTTGTCCAGGCAATTAGACCTGTTTAGTGGCAGGGTTTGGTCAAAGCTATAGTTTTGCCAATAGCCACGTATGAATGTGAGACTTGGGCCATAAAGAAGGCTGAGCACCGAAGAATTGATGCTTTTGAACTGTGCTGTTGGAGAAGACTCTTGAGAGTCCTTTGGACAGCAAGGAGATCAAACCAGTCAATCCTAAGGGAAATCAGTCCTGAATATTCACTGGAAGGACTGATGCTGAAGCTCAAACTTCAATACTCTGGTCACCCGAAGAACTGACTCATTGGGAAAGACCCTGATGCTGGCAAAGACTGAAGGCAGGAGGAGAAGGGGACGACAGAGGATGAGATAGTTGGATGGCATCACTGACTTGATGGACATGAGTTTGAGCAAGCTCTGGGAGCCGGTGATGGACGGGGAAGCCTGGCGTGCCGCAGCCCATGGGGTCGCAAAGAGTTGGACACGACTGGCAGGATCACTGCAGCCCAGGGGTTGGGTTCTTGGGTGGGAGGCAAGAATGATCATCAGAAATTGGGGATGGAGCCTATGGAGGCTGGATTGAAGCCACTGACTAATGCGCCCATTCACTGAGAACTGTCCACCCCACCACCAGTCCCCAAGGTGAACTGCAAAGGCTGACTGCCCATGCCTCCTCAGTACTAAAGGAAAAGAGAGCAAGGCACCTGGGTGGCTCCATTGCAGTCCCTTCTTGACTGGCTCAAGCAGGAAAATGTCAACATCAGTAGTAATCAAAGACAGTCCCAACCCATGATGGTTTGACTTAAAACTTTTTGACTTTACAATGCTGTGATATTCATCCAGTAGAAACTATACTTTGAATTGTGGATGTTGATATTTTCCCAGATTAGTAATACACAGTAGGATCCTCTCCTGTGATGCCAGACAATGGCAATGAGGTGCAGCTCCCAGTCATTCATGCCATCTCAAGTGTAAACAAGTGATACACTCACAACCATTTTGCACCCATTAAGCCATTCTGTTTTTCGCTTTCAGTACAGTCTTCAATAACTAACATGAGATACTGAACACTATAATAAAATACATTTTGTGTTAGATGATTTTGCCCAACTTTAGGCTAACGTAAGTATTCCTGATCACCTGTAAGGTAGGCGAGGCTAAGCCATGATGTTCAGTAGGTTGTGCTGTGCTGTGCTGTGCTGTCGCTCAGTCGTGTCCAATTCTTCGAGACATCATGGACTGTAGCCCACTAAGCTCCTCTGTCCATGGGATTCTCCAGGCAAGGAGGGTTGTCATGCCCTCCTCCAAGGGATCTTCCAAACCCAGGGACTGAATCCAGGTCTCCCATGTTGCAGGTGGATTCTTTACCATCTGAGCTACCAGGGAAGCCTGTTCAGTAGGTTAGATGTATTAAATGTGTTTTTGACCTAAAAATATTTTCAACTTACAATGCATTTATCAGGACATAACCCTATCATAAGTCAAGGAAGATCTGTATAACCCTGAGCACTGCATTTCTGACCAGACCCTCACAGGCCCATAGCTCCTGCCTCATTTAACTGTCACAAAAATGCTTATGAGGAGGGTGCCATAATTAGTTGCAGTTCACAGATGAGATATAGAATAAGAGATATACACATAAGTTCTATGTGTTAGCTATGATTCATCAAGACACTTAAGAGAATGCTCAGAGAAGAGCTAGACTCTCCTGTCACTCATCCTTGGGATGAGTGGGTTCTGAAACAAAATAACCCCTGGACCTCCTCACTCCAGGTGACACACTCAGAGATGAGATGACTGGCCCATAGCCTGACCCAGGCAGGGTGAACCTTTTCCACTCAAAGGTGGGCCCAACAGTTCTATCCGATACCCCTGGTCTCTTGGCTCATCCTGTCCTCCTGCCATGGAGAAAGCACAGAGTGAAGGGCAAGAATGCTGGGCTCTAGGCCTCACTCTGCTCTCAGCCCTTCAGGGGCGTCTGGACTAGGGCAAGGGGTTCTTGAGGCACAGACCCCAAGGGGCTCAGGGGGTCCAAGAGCCTTTAAAGCAGAATGCAAAGTCTGGTGTCAATTGATAAAAGTGGATTTTTCTGGGGATGGCTTTTGTTGGTCCTTCTGAGGGGGTCTGTAAATCAAAAAAAGTTGTGAACCCAGGCCTGGTTGGGGTGGGGCCTGGTAATCTTGAAGATCCCTTCCATTCCTTCTTGGGCTATATGCATTTAAACAGAAACTCCACTCCTCCTTCAAGGCTAACTCAGCAGCCACTCTTGAATTTCTTGATTCTTCGACTGAAACACAAGGTGGGGACCCACACAGTCTGGCAGGGTCTCTCCTGCCTTCATCTTCCTTGCTAGCCTGCCAGCTCCCAAAAGGGAGCAGGGCCAGCCCAGGGCGAGATGGCAGAACACACCAGCATACCCCATGGTCAGTCCTGTGGGGCCTACTGCAGCCCACAGCCTCTGTTCACTGGAAAGCAGAAGCTCTTGGTGTTCTGGACCACAGGTGTATCTGAACTCAGGTCCACCCCTCTCCTCAGCAACCCTGGAACTTCACTGAGCCATGCTCCCATGGGGAAACTAGTTTTCATTAAATCGGGTAGAGGAGCCAGCCAAGTCAAGAAGAAGTAAATTAAATAGAATGCACAGGGAGGGTAAGGGAGATCAGCTTGTCCCCTGCAATCCCTGGCTGACCAATGGCGGGGGAGGGGGAAGCTGGGTTCCTAAGGGTCCAGCAACTGCAGCAGTAGGAGCCGGGGGTGGAGAGTGGGGGCAGTTCTGGCCCAGATAATAAGCAATTGTTAATGTGATCCATATGGATCCTGACTGGCCTCTCTGTTTAACAGGATGATAATGGCAGAGAAAGAATGCTGGTCTGTGGGGAAAGCAAGGGGCAAAGTCCTCCCGGACTTGGGGGGTGGGGGAGGGTTAGCCAGGAGGAGGAGGAAGAGACCCACCCAGGGACCTCCACCCACCCAGGAGCACAGAGCTATTTGCCTGGAAGGCCATGGTTTGCAGGCTGCCCTGGCGAAAACCCTTTTATTCAACCAACAAATATTTATGGAGCACCTACAAAGTGCCAAGCCCAGTGGGGATGGGGTGCAGGGAAGTATACGCCCCACCCCTGGCCTCCTGGAGGCAAAGCCTAGTGCCAACACAGCCTCCGAGGCTGAAGGGAGGCACAGGTGCAGGGCTAGGAGAACATGCAGGGAGGAGTGAGTGCCTAGAGCTGGGGGCTCTGGGGGAGGCTACATGGGGGAAGTGTGGCATCCGAGTCGGGCCTTTAAGAATGAGGAGGCTGTGGAGAGACAGGGACAATGGGAAGGCATTTGGCTGAGGGAACAGCAAGAGCAAAGGCAGAGAGGCGTGAAATTGCGTGGAGAGTCTGAGGTCTCTGCAATAAAGCGGCAGCCCAGGCAGGGGAGGGGAGGGGATTTTTGCTCCATAAAAAGCTGCGGCCATGGATGACCGAGAGCAAGGCTCTGAGAACACTACACTCGGATCGGGGCCCTCTCCTGCCCCGTTCCAGGCGGAGCACTGGACTTGTCCACTCACCTCATTCTCAGCCCACCCCACCCTTACACCATGGCCAGAAAAGGGCCTACACCCCGCAGGCCCTCGGAGACCAAACTCATCCATGTGTCTCTCAGACCTCCTCATCCCCTGAGGAGATGGGGGTCCCCCTGAAAAGTGGAGGTCACTGGGCCTCCCCCAGGAGCCACTCCACTGTCCCCACAGAGCTAATTCCCTTTGGCCCAAGATAACTTTCCTCAAGAAGACATTACTGGGAGGGCACAAGGGTCGCTCCTTACAGCCGTGGTTGCTGCGGACTCCCAAGGAATCGAGTGGAAATAAATGAAATGGCGTTAAACATGGGAGAGGGGGATTTACGAGGCCTGTCACCCGGCGGAGCGAGGCCGGCAGGCAAGCCCCGCCCCTTTCTCGCCCACCCCAGGAAGTCCGCCCCGCCCCCTGCCCCGCGGCTCGGGCAGCCGCCGGGTACCCGCGCGCGCCTAGGTGCCGCCGCGCTCAACCTCGAGCCGCCCAGCGCATCAGTCCTCCCCGCCTACGGAGCAGCGGAGGACGGTGTTTGCGCCCGGCTAGGAGCTCCGGGAGGGGGGCTCTGAGGAACCCCAGCCCGGCCGTTCCCAGGAGGATGCACCGGGGTTCAGGTTGGACTCGGGGAGGGTCTGGGGCTCCCTGTGCACGGTCAGAGTTCACTGGACCACCGCACCACCTGGCCCACTCCAGCAACTCCTCAGGGAAGGCTCTGGGCCCCCAGACCGAAAAGTTCTCCCGCCCCGCCGCAGCCCAGAGTGGGGTTCGAACTGGCTCCCCATTCCTTGCTGCCAAACCGAGGGCTGGAGTCCGCTTAGCCTCTGCAGCCCTGGCGGAAGACAACGCAAACATTCTTCCGTCCTCTATTCTCCTCCAAATTAGGTATCCATGGAGACAGGGCCTAGCAGCCTGACAGCCCCACGGCCTAATCCTGATTTAGTGACCGTCCCTTTAACAGCCCACCCACCCCTCCGCTCCGGGCTCCTGGCTGCCGCTGGGCGCAGGCTCCAGGCCGCTTACACTCGCCCCCGCGCAGACCCCTTCCCAGGCCTTCTCCGCCCAAGAGGCCACCGGGACGGGAGGGGCCCGAGGAGGAGGCCTACATTTCCTGCGCACCTACTGTGTGCCCAACCCTAGCGGAGGACCCTCTACAGAGCGGGGTCCTTAGTAAGGGAATCTCTGTTTAGATCAAGAGAGGGCTCTCGGAGTGGGGAAGTTTAAAGGGCTCTAGAGAGAGAGCCGGGAGCTTAGAGGGTCTCCCTAGCAGCCTGTAGCCCAGGGGTAAAGGTAAGTGCGGCTTCCCTGACTCGGAGATGGGGGCTTTGCTCTCCCGGGCCAGAAGAGAAGAAAGGCAGCGGGTGGGCGTGAGAGACGCAGGGCCCCAAGTGGCCTCAGTCTCCTGTCACTGCCCCGTCACGATGCTGGGGAATCTCCGGGCCTGGAACCCAGTCCCCACCCCCCTCCCTCACACACAGGGGCCGCTGGACAAAGACCTGACGGAGTGGGAGGGGCCTCCGGCCGGCCTTCGGGCTCCGGACACTGGATCCTTCTGGGACCCGAACCCGCAAATTCTGGGTCCCCACCCCCCAATCCCGCAGGCTCCCCCCAGAGCCTGCCGCTCGCTACTGCTGCAGCCTCCGCACCAAAGGGGGCGGCGAAGAGGGTGCCCGTCGGCGGCTGAGAGGAGTGCCCCTTCCCTGCCCGCCCCCTCCCCCCGGGAAGTGACCCTCAGATCCCACGCACCCGCCCGGGTCTCTCGCTGGCCTTGCCCTTCGACCCCCGCCTCGTCGAACCCCGCGACCCGCAGCCCCCGCCCTCTCCGGCCCTCGCACTGCCCCGCGCCCGCGGACAAAGCTCCGGACACCCCGACCGAACGGTCACCACCCCCTGACCTCGGCCCGCCCGCGCGCTCCCGTGCCTGCCCCCGCCAGGCCCGCGGCCTCGTACCTCGGCATCCCGGCCGGGTCCTAGGTGAGTGTGCGCGGCCTGAGGGGGCGTCCGGCCCCGGGGCCGGGGCGCGGGCCGGGGGCGACAGGCCGGGGCTGGGGGGCAGCGGCGCTCACCATCCTGGAGCCGCTACTGCTGCGGCTGCTGCGGCCGCCGCGGGCGGGAGCAGGACTGGGCAGTGGGGGTGGCCGGACAAGGGGCCGCCCCGGCTCCCCCCGCAGGCAGGACCCCCACCCCCACCCCCTCCTCCCCTCGCCCGCCCCCAGCGCCCTCCCTCGCAGGCCTTTGCTCCCCTCCCCTTTCCCTGCTCCTCCCCTCCCCTAGTGCCCCTCCCTTCCCCCAACTCCCGCCCCTTCCCCGGCCCTCTCCACCCCCGGCCACTTCCCCGCCCTCCCCTCCTCGCCCCCGCCCCGCCCCCATCTCCCCTAAGCTCGCCGGGCCCCTCCCCTCCACCAGCCCGGCCTGGCCCCGCCCCTCTCCTCCCCTAGCTCTAAAATAAATTAGCCACAGAGGGGGAAAAAAGAGCAAATGACCCTTGGTGTGGAGTGTCCTTGCGCCACTCTCAGGCCCGCCCCCGCCTCTCCTGGGCCGCTGGAGCGGGAAGTTGGGGTGGGGGTGGAGGCCGGGCCGGGTGGGGAGCGGTCCCCGAAGGGGGAGGCCGGGACTGAGCAGTAGGGCGGCCGAGCGTGTCCGCCGGGTGTGAGCGGCTTCCTGGGTCGAAGGGCAAAGGGGAAAACAGCAGGCCCGGCCCGCCCCGTCCGCTAGCTGCCTTCGACCCCCACTGCCTGGACTGCCTCGGCCTCTCGGCCAAAGCCTGGTGGACTCACTCTTTCATTCCCACCCTCCCACCTGCCCCAGGTGAACTGTTGGCTTTGCCAGCCCGGATGCACAGAGTGGGTGGCATACACGCAGCTCAGCAAGTCCACTGCTCTGCGCGGACTCCAAGTGGGGTGGGTTCGGGGGAAAGACCGAGAGCCCAGGAGGTGGGCAATGGAGGGTGGGATGTGATGTCTAAACTGTGAGCTTCACTGGAGGGCTTTCCCCAGAAGACGGCAGCCACACTGAGCCAAGTAGGATGAATCCCGCACCTGTGATCTGCTTAAGAGTTGTCCAAAGGCGTTCATTGATGAGTGCATTCATTCAAACATTGCGAGCGTCCACTCTGTGCCGGCAACACCTAGCGTCCCACTGGCACATCCTTCTCCCGGGGCAGCAGCTCCAAGGATAGAATTCTGGCAGACACAGTGACTCCAGGCTTCAGCAGCGATCCAGACAGGAAAGGAAACCTGCAGACCGAGCAGCCCGCAGAACCCACTTTGCCCCAGGAGGTTCTAGGAGAGAGATCCAAGCTTAGGTTGGAAATTCCAGATACATTTCCTCCTTTAGGAGATGCTGAGCACCTCGGGTCCCAAGATCGCCTGTGCTCCCACTCAAGGGCAGTGCTGCGGGTCGTGTCTTCTGAGATGTTTTTGTTTCTTTCCGGCGCTGCTCACCCTCTCTGACTGAGCACTAGCTGGACAAGGTGAGCTGCCCGGTAGTGCTCTGTCCTCAGTGTTTTGTAGAATTCTAAACTCTCCCCTTCCCTTCTGCTAGTGGTGGTTCCTCTGGGGTCTCACCAGCCCTCTCTGGTAGCTCTGGGTTTTGATCTCCCAGAGTTAAGTACCCTTAAGGGAAACCAGGAGGCTCCTATATTTTTCCCAACCCACAGAAGAAAGCAAGACTAGAACCCAGGCAGTTTCTGGAATTCATCAAAATCAGGATCTTCTCGGACCCCAGAACTCTCTCTTCCTCTCTATTCTACATCCCTAGGACCACACCTTGGCACAGGGTCAGAATGGTGGGGCATTTGAAAACTCTGGCTTCAAAATCGGAAAGGCAGAAGAAATGGAGCCATAGCTGCTGTAGGAAAACTGAACCCCAAGTTGAAGGGACAATCCCGAGACAACAGAGGGAGAAGGAATTTGTTGAGAATTTCTTTACTGATGAGGTATCTGAGGACCAGAGAGAAGAGACATGCTTGGGGTCACACAGCAAAGTTGGATCTAGAATCGACTGTACTCTTTCCACCCTATCTGTCAGGGTCCCCAAGGGTCAGGGGCAGGAATGTTCCCTGACATAAGGGGAATGTCCACATGAGCTGTGCCAGCAGCACTGGGAGGCCAAGCCTGGCATTGCGAGGGCAGTGGAGGCCATGCTCCTCCAGGCTCCAGGGTGGGGTGGATGACAGGAGTGAGGGTGGAGGAAGGAGTTGATAAGGTGCTCCCCTGGAGCAGGGATGGGGTTCTCCTTCACATACACCCCTCCCCCATTCCTCCAGAGCTGGTATGAAAAATGAGGTTAGACCTCAGGAAGGCCTTCCCAGTAAGATAGCATACCGAGAGGCCTTTACCAGACTTGACGGGGGAAAGGGCTGCAACTTGGAGGCGCTGAATTGTTTCTGATGGGCAAACAGCCATAGGTTGACTTATGTTAGTAGATGGGGGTGAGGTTGATCTGGTCACTCCTCTGTGCACCAGGCTCAGGCAGTGAAGTGTGGCTCCTCCTCCCCAAGCTCATTAAAGTCCTGTTAATACATCATCCAGCCTCCTGGGCTGACAAATACTCAATCCTGGCAAATGGCCCTTCATCATGTCTGCCCTCCTGGGCGGGGCCTTGGGGGAGGGTCTGTTCTCTGAGGACTCCTGACTGTCCCCAGTCGAGGTCGAGGGATCTGTGCCCTAAGAGCCCCCTGCTGAGGACAGAGTTCTGGCTGGTCTTGTGATCATCCCTGGGTAGGTCAAGTGCCTGGCGATGGATTGGATAATGATAGTGGTAGTGTTGACGGTAATGCTCTGCTTGGCCTCTGCAGAGAGCCCTCCATTCTTTCCCAGCTCTTTTGCTCATGTGACATCCAAGGAGGAGGCAGATACTATGCTTGGGCATGCTGCCGAGTGCCTGTGCACGTGTGCGTGTGAGTGCACATGTGCGTGTGGGTGTGGGACATGGGTATGTGTGCAGAGGTGTGTCTATGTGATCTTCCTGGCCCAGAGACTTGCAAGGCCTTTCCGAAAACATCAAGGAAAACAACCCCTGCTGGCCCAGGGAGAATCAGCATGAAGGGTTTTGAAGGGAGAAAGAAGAAAGTTAGGGAAGATGCAGAAGCCAGAGAGGGAGGGAGGAGCAGGTGGGGTGAGAAGGAAGGAAAGAAAAGAGCCTGGGGAAGGATGGGGGTAGGGGGAGGAAGGGAGAAAGAAATGGAAGAGAGGAAGAGGAAAGGGCAGGGCGGAGAGACCTCTCTTTGTAGTCTTCTGGATCGGCCACTCAGGAGTCACTAAGAAGCAAGAAAGGAAGGAAATGTGTCCAGGCTGGGGGACTAGGGTGTGTGCCCAGAGCATACCACACCCGCTAGCTACCACACCCCCCACTCACCCTAGGCTCAGGCTACTCCCCTACAAGTGGAGCTGTAACCCTTCTCTTTCTGGCTGTTCAGACTTCAAGGCCCAGTTCCCAGTGCCTCCCCAACCCTGCTCATGCCCTCACTTACTCTTTGTGTGCTTATACCAACTTTGCCTTCCTAGTGAGCTACAGTCTGTGTCTGGGTCCAATCCCCACCTCACAGCTAGCCAAGGGCTCTTAAGAGCTTCCATGAGAATAAGAAAAAGCACCCTTTCCTCTGAGCAGACACAGCTCTGTGCCAGACCACTTAAGACTTGGGGGAGGAGCTGGCGCTGGCTATCAGTCCCCTCCTTTCCTCCTGAGGCCCGGGACCCAGGGACCCACTTCCAAAATCCTCATACCTCCTCTGGCTTTGCCATTTGGTCTGTGAGCAATAGCGTACCCATCCCACCCCCATCCTGGCCTTTGGGCCAGCACCCCAAACTGAACTGTCATCCCACCACGTTACCCCTATGATATACCCCCACAGAACCTCTCGCTAAGCACCCACACCATTTTAAAACCACAGTCTTCCTCCTTGGAGTATCATTTCACCTATTCTGCTTGGGCAACTCCTATTCATCCTGCAGAACCCCAACTTATATATGTCCTCTTCTGTAAAGTTTCCCTAGCTATCCCCTACTCCCAGCAGAGTTGGTAACTCCTACCCCAGGGCTCTCCTAATCCTTTTTTCTAGGTTCCAGGGATTGAGCCCAATAAATACCCTGCTTCCTGGAAGAACCCTTCCCTTCCTATACCCTATCCAAAGGCATAAGACTCCACCCAAGCCTGCCTGGCTCACTCTCTCACATGCCAGCTCCTCTGGAACTCCACTGGCTTCTCCCTTCCTTAAAGCTTACAGATCCAGGGCAGAATGGGGAACTGGAAATCCAAGTGGCCCAGAGATCTCCCCCACCCCCACACTGCCCTCACTGGGGCTGGGCCTGACAGGAGATTCCCAGCACATCTGGTTGTACTTAAATCATCCAGCGCCCAACTGCTCAGGCATGTTCCCTGCTTTTCTCCCCTCTGCCCTGGCCTCTCCCCTTACTAAACCAGCCTCCCAGGTCTCTCCTCCAGGATGCCTTCCCTGATTGGCCCAGCCTCTGTAACCACAGCCCTCTCTCCAACGAAGGAACGTCCACCACTCTGGGTCTGGGGTCTGGAAGGGTCTGTACTCAAAGAGAGGAGCCCCATCCCTTCCAAGCACTGGTCCTGGATAGAAACCCTCCCCCCAGGCAGGGAGGAGAGCTCACCCAGGGCTTCTCCTCTGTGCCCTTGGCCTCTAGGGTGGCTGCCTCCAGTTACTGTTGCGTAGTGGGTAGTGGGAGCCTTTTTAAAGCTTTGGTTCAGATCCAGACGAAGAGCTGTTCCCACACACTCCCTGTCAGCCATTTTCCAAAAGGCTTTGCAAGTATTAAAGAACAAAAAGGAAATAAATACGGAACAGCAAGTATAAAGAGACACAGGCTACAAAGAACTGGTTTGGGAACTACTAAGACTTACTTCACCAGGGCTCCAGGTTTGAATGTTTGTTTGTTCATTCATTTGTTCATTCCATAGCATGTACTGATGCCTACCATGTATTAAGTCCTGGGAACAGAGACTTGAATAACACTCTTAAGTGCACCAGAGAAACTCACAGTCAGAGAAGGAGAGGGACAGGTGGAGGAACAAATGCAGATGCTGAAGTGGACATGCATGGGGAGGCAGTGGGATGTGGTGACTGGAGATCTGAGACCCTGGATTCAATCCTAGCTCCCCCACTTGAGGAGGTGCTCTCAGCGGCTGGAGCCTGGCTCCTCACCTGTAAAAGGTGAAGGATGTGTCCTGAGAGGGCTGTGGTAGCATTCAAATAAGATCGTGCGTGTGGAAGCACTGTGTGAAGTGCTAAGCAAGTTGCTGCTATTATTACTGGGCTCAGACACATTGCCTGTCTGATGCTCACTGTTCATTTTTTCTGACGCTTGAACAGCTGTCCCTGCCTACCCTTGAGAACTGGAGAAACTTCTCCTGTGGGGGGAACCCAGCCTAAGCAGCAGGCAGTTATCACACACACACACAAACATACACACACTACTTTAGTTACACAAAACATCTTTTTACAGTATCTTTTAGAATTAGAAAATACAGAGAAGCACAAAACAAAAATTTGTTTTCAAAATCAAACACTCTTTAATCCTACCACTCAGAGAAAACCACTAGTAAGATTTTGGAATAAGGCAGATTATTTTTCTAGATATGTATATATAGAGAGAGATTGACACTATTTTATAAACTGCTTTTCTCAATAACAAGTATTTTGAGTATTTTTTCCTGTCTGTACATATATTTATATCACATAATTTTTTATTGAAGTATGGTTGATGTACAACATTGTGATAGTTTCAGGTGTACAGCAAAGTGACTCTGCAATACATATATATGTATATATCTATATTATTGTTTCTGATTCTTTTCCATTATAGTTTATTACAAGATACTGAATATAGTTCCCTGTGCTATATGATTAATCCTTGTTGTTTATATCACATAATTTTAATGACAGTTTAATATTCCATCATCTGGACATGCAAGAATTAATTTAACAATTTCATCTGTTGTCGATTTTTTTCTCCCCCGGAAATAAAAGCGGGATGAACTGACTTGTAACACTCACCTTTGTGCGTGTGTCCGATCAGGATCAAATTCTAGTAATAAGATGCTGGGAATGCAAATTTTCAGTTTTGAGGAGCCACTACCCCCAGGTCTCTGGGTGATGCCCTCACATCTCCTCCAGGCAGCCCTCCTAGACTGGCTTTTTAGGGCCCAGTGCCTCTCCCAAGGCCCAGGCATTTTCCAATAGCTTCCTCCTTTAGCGACCCGGCCTGGAAGCCCTGAAAAATACTGGGAAGGCCAGAAGGGGCCCTGCGTGGAGAGCACAAAGCAGGCTTGTCTGGGGCACGCAGAGAGGCCCCGCCCCCCTCAGGGCTGCCGGCCGAACATTCCTCCCGGACAATGGCTCCCTCAGGGAATCCCGAGAATGAAGGAGGCCGAGTGGCTTTCCGAGGCCACCCCCACCTCTCCTCCCACCAAGTAAAACCCGTTCCCAAAATGGAAAGATGGGGTGCTTTGCACTGGAGGCGAGGTGGGGAGGGGCAGTGCTTCCGGGTGCCTACAGCCCCCTCCTTCGCCCCCTTCTTTTACCAGCTCTAATCCAGAGCGCCCCAGCCCGGGTCTCGCCCAGCCACGCTTCATGGTGGATCTTGGGCAAGGCTTGCACCCCCTGTGAAACCGCTGCTTCCTCAACTGTAAAATCAAGGGTTTGGATCAGCGATTGCTAAATTTCCCGCAGATCTAAAGTGCCCTAAGGCAGTGACTGAGACAGGCACAGGCTCTGGAGCTAGACTGCCTGAATTCAAATCTTGGTTTGTCCTTCACCCTGTAAACTAACCCTCTCCCCTCAGCTTTCCAATCTGTAAAGTGGGTTGATGATAGATGCCCAGTCCTCACGCGACTTTCCCAAGGAAGGATGAGATGTTCATGAAACAAACGATTGAGTCGTCAAGGATGTAGGAATCGCGATTCACACCTAACTCTAAAGCTATCTGGATCCCTAGCCCCAGTCCCCTCTCTTGCCTAGTTGAGATTCTGGCTCCTGGACATTTTCCCAACAACTGGCCGCTGCTCTGGGAGATGAGGGGCAACCTATGTCCCAGGGAAGCCTCTGTCTGGCATGTTTCCACTTGCCCTTGTATGAGCCCTAAAGCTGTAAAACTAAAAGCATGGCTTTGGGTGGGGGAGGGGGGGTACTGGTGGGTTAAAAAATTTTAAATATAGGAAAATTCCTGTGTCAGGTCACATGTCTTTACTTTTGTTTGGGAAATGCAAGTATTTCCAACGTAGCCAGCAATTGCTAGGACCTTAATAACGCACTGGAGGCTTAGGACTTAAAACAGTGAGCAACATGGGTTTCCCGTAAATACTTTAGAGCTGTTGACCACAGACCCCTGCCCAGCCTCCTCCTAGTCTCCCTCACACACTGTTCTCTCCTGCTCCTCACTCACTTCCTCCTCAACCCTGTCCTACACAGCTGAGTTAGAATCCTCAACTGCAAGTCCCAGAAAACTGGCCTCACAATGGCTTGTACAGTAAGCAAAACACGTGATCATATTTCATCCAATTTAGATGCCACTGATATTAAGAAGCACTGTTACTTTATGTACCATTAGAAAGAAAAAGCACTGCCAATTAAACTGACATAATAATTTCTTAGGGCTTCCCGGGTTGCTCCCTAGCAGCTCAGCTGGTAAAGAATCCTCCGCCTGCAATGTGGGAGACCTGGGTTCGATCCCCTAGAGAAGGGAAAGGCCACCCACTCCGATACTCTGGCCTGGAGAATTCCATGGACTGTGTAGTCCATGGAGTCGCAGAGTCAGACACGACTGAGCCACTTTCACTCCCAGGTTGCTCAGACAGTAAACAATCTGCCTGTGGTGTGGGAGACGCAGGTTCAATCCCTGAGACAGGAAGATGTTCTGAGGAGGGGCTGGCTACCCACTCCAGTATTCTTGCCTGGAGAATTCCATGGATGGACAGAGGAGCCTGGGGAGCTATCGTCCATGGGGTCGCAAACAGTCGGACACGACTGAATGACTGACACACACATACTCACACACTATGATTTCTTATCACTTAGAATTTTTATTTTACATTTACTTAAAATGTCCTTTTGAACTTACGTGGAAATACACTTTTTTTTTTCCTTTTGACTTTTTTTTATTCTTTGCTGCTGTGCATGGGATTTCTCTAGATGTGATGCTCGGGCCTGTCCCGTGACGTGCGGGATCTTAGTTCCCTGACCAGGGATCAAACCTGCTTCCCCTACATTGGAAGGCACATTCTTAATCACTGGACCACCAGGGAAGTCCCTACTTTTAAACATAAATTACTTTTGCACCTATTGAACAAGGAAAACATGGGTGAAACAAATTACTTATGAATTTCTTTCAGTTGATTACATCCAGAGTCTGATTCTTGGAATCACTTTTCAACTCTGAGCTGCCAGTGTTTTTCCACATGGACTCCTCATCAGGGTAGATTAAAGGACTGGTGAGACAATATTTCTTAAAAGACTGCTCCACTGAATTAATTGTTCATTGCTCTGTAAAAAAAAAAAAAATTACCCCAAATCTCAGCAGTTAAAAGAGACAAACATTTATTATGTTATTTTTATTGGTCAGGAATCTGGGAGTGGTTTAGCTGGATGTTTCTGGCGCAGAGTCTTACAAGCTAGCCCTCAAGCTGTGGGCAGCAGAATCTACTTCCTGCTCAGTCAGTCACCCAAGACAGAAGCCACAGCCTTTTTATATCCTAATACTGAAAGTGACATCAATTCAGTTCAGTTCAGTCACTCCGTCGTGTCCGACTCTTTGTGACCCCATGAATTGCAGCACGCCAGGCCTCCCTGTCCATCACCATCTCCCAGAGTTCACTCAGACTCACGTCCATCAAGTCAGTAATGCCATCCAGCCATCTCATCCTCTGTCGTCCCCTCTTCCTCCTGCCCCCAATCCCTCCCAGCATCAGAGTCTTTTCCAATGAGTCAACTCTTTGCATGAGATGGCCAAAGTACTGGAGTTTCAGCTTTAGCATCATTCCTTCCAAAGAAATCCCAGGGCTGATCTCCTTCAGAATGGACTGGTTGGATCTCCTTGCAGTCCAAGGGACTCTCAGGAGTCTTCTCCAACACCACAGTTCAGAAGCATCGAAAGTGACATAGTGTCCTGATTTCTGCCCTACGCTAACTGGTCACAAAGACCAAACCAGAACGTTGTGGGAAGGAGCTACACAGGGGTGTGACTAGCAGGAGGTGATGACCATTGGGGACTGTTTTGCAGGTTATCTACCATATCCGCTGTTAACCTTGAGGCTTCCTTTTAAGCCACCAATATTCATTCTGGAAGTCTTGATGCTGGCAGATGATCTTGACAGATAGTTGATAAAAATTTCTAGATATCAGTCAGAACCCAGAGAGTCCTTATATGGTTTATGGACTGAAACATCATTGGGTTGCGATTGTCCAATCATGACAGCAGGAAAGTCACCAAAATGTGTATGTGTGCAGCAAGGACACGTGTCCAGCTGTAAAGCACAACTGCTACCTGGCTGGCAGCGGGTTAAGGCGGTGCTGATAGTAGGGTGCATACTGATTTCAGAAATGTCACAATGTGACCAAATGTGCATTTCTGAATTGATCAAACACAATATTTTACATAAGAATGAGAAATGGTAACTCCAGAGTTGATTAATTCAGAGACTCAGCACCTTCTTCAGGGACCTTCCTTCCATCTTCATATCCAACACCCTCACCATCTCTGTTGTGTCCCCAGATGGCTCCCCTCAAGTCACAAAATGCCCGAATGTAGTTCTAATCATCCCTCATGGGCTCAACTATTCCTCTCAGGTACCTCCTTTTGAGAACAAAGAAACTTCTCCCAGAGACATCCAGAGGATTTTCCCTCTCGTCTCTTTAACCAGAAATCGTTATTGCCTATGTTCATCAGTTGTAGATGTTGGCAAAATTCAGAGTGATTCAAACAATATTGAAGTTTATTCTTTCTCATATAAAAGAAGTCTGGCTGCACTCACCCTACGATGGCCCATGCTCTGTCTGTGAGTGTGCTTCTCTCTGAATCTGAATACATCCACTTCTACCTAAAATAAATAAATTGAAAAAGTCTGAAAATAGACGGTGCTGGTGTTCTGGCTCTATAGTTTCAGTATCACTGAGGCCCAGTGTATCTCATATGATTTCATTCTCAAATCCACTTCATGTTCCAAAATAGCTGCTGGAGTTCCATGTTGTAGGCCATGTTGGATCCATGTTGTAGACCAAAAGTAGCAAAAATGAAGGACCAGAGGTTGTTCCTCAGCAGAATCAGCTCTCGTAAGCAACCTTCTCAGATGTTCCACCAGCATTTCTATTTACATCGTATTGGTCAGAACTTGGTCACACGCCGTATGTAGCTACAAGAAAAACTAAAAACATTTTTTCAGCAGAGCACTGTGTCACCCTAAATAAAATGCAGCTCTTTATTATTGAGGAATAAGACAGAAGAATGGATGTTAGGTGGCTACAATCAGTGTCTTCCACGGTTCTCATACTTAAACCAATCTCTGGCTGGGTTGGCGCGTGGGGTGGGGGTGGGCAGGATTACTAGGACTGACACAGACATATCAGGATTTACTCCATCTGGGTTTACTCCTTTGTTGGAAATGGGTTACATTCTTGAGAGGTGGATCCCTGAACAAAACCTGAATTGTTAACACTGAAGAATCAGATAAAGCAGAGACTACTGATCATTGACCAACAAACATTGCCCCCCATTTCTTGCTAACAGAGCCTTGGTATTTTCTCAGGGACTGGGCTGCCAGGTTCTTTAGGGGAGGCCAAGCCCCTCCGCAGCCCCAGGGGTGAGTCTGGATTAGTCTGAGACACCTGTGGGAATTCTATTCTCTGCCAGTGTTTGGTTTAAGAACGGACATGTAAGGAATTCCCTGGTGATTTAATGGTTAAGAATCCACCTTCTGGGCTTCCCTGCTGGCTCAGTGGTAAGAATCTGCCTGCTAATGCAGGAGACACAGGTTCAATCCCAGGTCGAGGAAGATGCCAGAGAACAACCAAGCCTGTGTACCAAAACTACTAGCCTGTGTGCCTCAAGCCTGTGCTCCATAACAAGAGAAGCTACAGCAGTTAGAAGCCTGAGCACTGCACCTAGAGAGTAGCCCCCACTCACCACCGCTAGAGAAAAGCCCATGCAGCATCAAAGACCCAGCACAGCCAAAATACATAAATAAATAAAAATAAAAAAGGAATCCACCTTCCAATGCAGGGGACATGCGTTCAATCCTTGGTTGAGGAACTAGATCGCACATTCCCTGGGGCAACTAAGTTACCCTTGCACCACAATGAAAGATCCCATGTGCTGCAATTAAGACCCAAGGCAGCCAAACAAATTAATTAATTTTTAACAAGGCTGGACATGTACTATGACTTACATGATTTTGGCCTATGATGCATGAGAGAATGATGTTCTTTGGGAGAATTCTGGAAAGACTTCTCAGAAGCCAAAGGAGAAACAGCTTTTCTTGTACTCTGAATATTGTTGTCTGTACGTGGTATCTAGTATTGCAGAGCCATCTTGTGATTTTAAGAAAAGTTAGGGTACAAGGACATAAACCAACATGATTAAAATGGCAGAGAAAAAAGAATGCAATACAGTATTCAGAGAATGGAATCCTGCTCAGCAATAAAAATACACTGTGACACATACAACCCAATGGATGAATCTCCAAAACACTGTCGGAAGCAAAAGGGTCAGACACAGAAGAGTATATATAATATGATTCCCTTCATAGGAAGGTCTAGAACATATCAGACTGATCTATGAAGGTAGAAATCAGATCAAGGGTTACCTATGAGGATAAGGGAGGAAGGGACTACAGGTAGACACAAGAGAACTTTCTGGCATGATATCAGTGTTCTATATCTTGATTGGAATGGTGGCTACCAGGTATATATTTGTCAAAACTCATCAAACTGTATTTTTACAATGTGCATTCTGCTGCTGCTGCTGCTAAGTCGCTTCAGTCGTGTATGACTCTGTGTGACCCCATAGACGGCAGCCCACCAGGCTCCAGCGTCCCTGGGATTCTCCAGGCAAGAACACTGGAGTGGGTTGCCATGTGCATTCTACTGCATGTAATTTCAGTAGAGTTAATAAAAGAAGTAAAGAATGAAAAAAGAAACAAACAAGGAAGGAAGGAAACGTAGCTCCTTGACAACATTGCTGTGTCACTGAATTAGCCAACAGCCCCATATATTAAGTCTTGCTTTGCAACAAAATAAACAAGCATCCTACTGGTTAGGGCATATTTAAGTTGGGTCTTCTGTCACTTGAAGCCCAACTCCTCTGTCAAAGCAGGGAGAAGCACCCTGAGGTCAGGACACAGAGCCAGTCTAGGAAACTGTGAACTTCTATGAACAGCTGAAAAGGGCAAGAGATTTTGGAGCTCTGTGTCATCTGGTGGGGTCTCCTCCCCACCCCAACATCCTAGTGAGCCCAGTACAACTGGGGGTTTCTTTGGACCATTTCCTGACTTTCTTCACCTCGTTGTAACATGGTGATCTAGCAATCAAAGGACCCACTCTCAGACTTCTGGTGAGGATTAATTAAGAGAAAATGCAGGAATGCTCTTAGCACGGGGCCTGGCACATAGTAAGGGCTCAATAAGGGCTCCTGTCTTACCTCACCTGGCCTGAGAATTACCTGGGCCTGAACCAAGGTGGGAACGGAATTCAGAAATCTTTAGGAAGTAGTTCCCAGAATTGTAAATCATTGATTACACCAAGGACTCAGGCTTGGGTGACAGTGTAGATGGGATTCTTTCTCAGGATTTTGGCAAAGATTACCTGCAGTATCTGTTCACCAGTTAGAGGGAAGCTGGTAGAGGGAAGTTAAGGAACATGGGAGGGGACTTCCCTGGCAGTCCAATGTTTAACAGTCTGTGCTTCCACTGCAGGGGGCCCAGGTTCTATCCACTGTCAGGGAACTAGGATCTTGTGCAGCACAGAAAAAAAAAAAATGGGATAAGAAGTAGATTTGGAGAGTATAAAAAAGAGTTATAAGTTGACTTTGAGATGCCTCTAAGCAGAATGCAGTGGTGGACAAGAGCAAAGACTCTGCCAACAAGTAGCTATGTGATCATGGGCAAGTTACCCCTTCTCTTGGAGCTTCAGAGTCCTCATGTGTAAATTGGGAGTTCTAAGAAAACTTGTTCAGTCGTTAAGTCGTGTCTGACTCTTTCGGACACCAATGACTGCAGTGAGACAGGCTCCTCTGTCCTCCACTATCTCCTGGAGTTTGCTCAAATTCATGTCCATTGAATCGGTGACGCTATCTAACCATCTCATCCTCTGCCACCCCTTTCTCCTTTTGCCTTCAATCTTTCCCAGCATCAGGGTCTTTTCCAGTGCGTTGGCTCTTCACATCAGGTGACCAAAGTATTGGAACTTCAGCTTCAGCATCAGTCCTTCCAATGAGTATTCAGGATTGATTTCCTTTAGGCCTTACTGGTTTGATCTTGCAGTCCAAGGGACTCTCAAGGATCTTCTGCAGCACCACTCCCCACAATTGGAAAGCATCAGTTCTTGGGCACTCAGCCTTCTTTATGGTCCAACTCTCATATCTGCACACAACTCCTGGAAAAAACATAGCTTTGACTAGACAGACCTTTGTCAGCAACATGATGTCTGCTTTTTAACACGCTGTCTAGGTTTGTCATAGCTTTCCTTCCAAGGAGTGTCTTTTAATTTCATGGCTGTCCACAGTAATTTTGGAGCCCAAGAAAATAAAGTCTGTCACTGCTTCCACTTTCCCCCCTTCTATTTGCCCTAAAGTGATGGGATTGGATGCCATAATCTTAGTTTTTTTTTAAAGGTTGAGTTTCAAGCCAGTTTTTTCACCCTCCTACTGAGAATGCTATAAAGATTGGATGAAACAATATATTTAAAGTGCTCAGCATAGTGCCTGGCACACTGTAGTGATAGGAATTTTCATTTTCTCTTCACACTCAGCCTCACCTGCCTAGGCAGGCAGGCTCCTACTGAGCTACTGCTGACGGGGATGGACAGTTTTGAGCTTACATTTCACCTTCTCCGGATTCCAACAGGGTGTTCCCCTGCAGTAGATTTCCTCTCCTTTTCTCTTTCTTTGACCCGTCCCTCCCTTCCTCCCAGGCACTACTCTGCCCTCCCTCTTCCAGGAAGCCATCCTTGACTAATGACCCCCCATCTCCCTGCCAGCTTCTCTACAAGCCTCCCTGTAGGGACTGGCTTCTCAGCCCAGAGCTCTTTCCATTCCCTTCCATTGCCCGTCCCTCAGTATAGATCACTCCAGCTCAGATAAGGCCTGGACCCCAGGAGAAGGATTCCACTCTCCACCACATCCTCAGTGGTTGAAGGCTCAGACAGGGGTGGGGGCTGGTGAGGAGGAGGCCACCTGCCAGAGTGGCAGCCGACAGGCCAGCTAAATCCTTGACCTGCGATTTAAGGGGTCGGGCATAGTTCAATAGAGCACTCCAGGCTGAGTCCCAGCTCATTCACACAGGTCAGGGGGATGAGGAGTAGCGAGGGGAGGAGGGTCATCTCCTCCAAGAGCCCCTTGAATTCATTCCCAGGCCTCGGAGGCATAATTCAGTCCTATGAAAACCCACAACTCTCATCTGCATCAGTGCAGAACCTCCTTCTGAGAAGCAAAGCGGGTACCCGGAACTGGCAGGGGCGGTGGCTCAGGGAGGTGGGAGAGCCATGGAACGCATAGAGTCACAGGACTCCTGTCTGTTTTAACCCAGAGTTCTTTGTTAGGTCCCCAGGCCCCTCAGCTTTGCCCAGAGTGCCCAGGTCAGCCCTGCTCTCTACCCCTCTGCTCCTCCTTTGGAATTTTCCCCCAGAACTGGGCCTTACCAAGATATGGGTGTGTGGGGGAGAGATCCTTTGAATAATGAAATTCCACGTGCAAAACACAACGTGGTTTTCCTTGACATAAATGCCAGTGAGGCCTCAGGAAAAGGGCCAAGCCTGGGTCCAGCTCTCAGACAGAGGCCCCTACCCTTGGGTTTCCTCACAGGTTTGCCTAGTGGGAGTGCTATGCAAATGAGATGCAAACCAAGCCAAGACAGCCGTAAGGATTGGCTGACCCCAGAGATTTTGTCCGCCCAATCCAGGACCTCCTCGCAGCTTGGGCTCCCCCACCACCCACCACCAGTCCCGCCCATAAATCAGCTCCGTCAGCAGTTAATGGCTCCTGACTAATTGCCTGAACTCGGCTGGAGCTCTCGGGGTCGCCAGCATTAAAATTCAATCAGGCCCAGCGCTGAGCTATTAAATATTCATTGGGAGAGCTTCCCGAAACCTGGCTGGGGGATGGGGGTGGATTGGGTTGGAGGGACTACCCGAACCTATACAGTTCCGGAGGAGGTTCCTTGTTCCTCCCCAGCACTCTTTATCATCTCCTACAACTGCTGTCTGATTCCCATTCTGCTGGGCCTGATTTCTCTCTGCAAGTCCCTAAGTTCTTGCGCCCTGGAGATGGAACTGCCTTGCAGGAGTGTGGTGCTAAGTTATGCCAAAGAGTTGCCGTATCCCTCTGCCCTGCATTCCCTCCGTCTGGCCCCATGGGCCTCTTACCAGTGCCCGCTGTGGGTCATTATAATGCTGGAAAACCTTAGGTTCCCTCAGGGGTGGAATAGCTGCAAGTACAGATGGCTTCCTCCTCAGCAGAGCCCAGGAGAAGCTCCTAGGTTCCTGGCATTGCTGCCTTTGCCAGGAGCTTTTCTGGCACTGCTCTGGCCATCTTCAGCAGGCTGGAGAAGAGAGCTCCAGGCTGGGCAGCCTGGGGTCTGTGTTGGAAGGGAGGAGGGGGTTCTGTGCAATCCTGCTCTCCTCTCCCCTTCCCCCAGGAATGCAGCCTGTCCAAGCTCCTGGGCCCCTGGCCTGATCCTGAGCAGGCTGCCTGGAACTTCTCAAGGAGGAGACCCAGGAGGAAGGGGGCTGGGCCTGTAGGGGACCACTGAGAGGGTCCTGCAGTTGAGCAGGAAGTGAACCCCTCACCCCCACCCCCACACACATACACACCATTGGTAGAGAGTTATGAAGAGGGTTTAGCAGGTATGATGACAGCCATGGCCAAAAGGCTGGAGCGACCCACTCGAATAAGGACTTGGAGTTTTCCTACACCTGTTATGTTGTGTTAAGACATCTTGTGACACAGTTCCAGTCCCTGGGCCAGGAGGTGTTTGAGTTAGGGGGACGAGAGAGCATAAGGAAGTATGCTAGGAGACACCTGTTCCCCTAACCTGCTTTTACAGGGAATCCTCAGGAGCAAACCACTTGCTCACAAGGCTCTTGCCCTGCCCTTTGGACTGCTCCCTGCCCCGGGTGTGTGAGGTCCTGCAGGAAATTATCCCTGTGGGAGCCAGAGAGCCTCATAGATGCTACAGGGGCAAGATGAAGGTCGAGGGCACCAGTTTCTACAAGGCCAGTAGCAGCTCAGGGCTCCAGGAGGGGTGTGAAGTTCGGGACACATTGTTTTGGGGGACAATGGAAAGGACTTCTGATTCTGATATTCTAAGAGCATCAACCCTTGGCCCAGCAGGAAACCTAGGATTCTGATCTGAGAATCCATACTTCTCCAGAGCTTAGGTTCTCTCCCAGCAGGAAGTTGGGGAAGGAGGCGGTACTGGGAAGCACCTCCTCTCCAGGACCCAGGCAGGCCCCAGAGCTGGGTGCAGGGCAGAATGTGTCTGGCAGCGATTAGGAAGGGAGCCAGGGAGGCCTCAGACTTGAGCGGGTCAGGAGTGACCTGAGCCAAGTGTCCGATTCCAAAGCCAGACGTCACAGGCAATCCAGGATTTCAGCTCACCCCACGTGTGGTTCCCATTAGGAGTGGCTGGGGTCTTCCTGAAGGCCAGGCGGATTCCTGAGCCCCTCCCCCAACACAGCCCCTTCCTCATGGGGCTGTTTGGAATGTCTTACCCAGTTCTTCCAAGTGGCCTGCCTACCCAAGTGCAACCTTGGGGATTTTCTGGGGCATCCCACTCCAGAGAGGCCTCCCCACCCACTATATGATGTTTTTGCAATGTCTTAAAGGGGAGGCTAATTCCTGAAGACCCATATGGTGTTCCCAGCGCCTTCCCTCCTTTCCAGGTCAGCTGCTTGTGTTCAGGCCTCAGGTCTTCTGGTTCTAACACTTGCAACTGCCCCACTGGCTAGGACTTTCCTCCATAATGCCCCTGAGTGGGCCTAAAACTCAGGCCTGTTATAAAGATCATTTCCCTTTTATAAAACTTCCAACAGCTCTCCAGCATCTCCGTAGCTGTCACTGTTTGCATCCTCAGATATATCTGTGCTACATGTGTTTTAGACACACACACCATTTTAAAGTTTTAAAAGAGTTGTCAATATTTATAAACCAGGAAATAACCTGTAAAACTCTACATTTCTAATTTTTCTTGAAAATAGCTGACAACACTAAGCTCAGAAGCCGGCATGGCAACAACTGGCCAGAGGTGAGTAGCAACTATGGTCTTCAGAAGGGAATCCCTGGGGCTCACATGAGAGCCACAGTCCCACCAGTCCCTATTGTCTTCTAGGTCTGAGGCCCAGATGAATGAATGGCCTTTTTAATCACTGGGTTAGTACCCACCTTTTAATCTTGAAAAAAAGTGAAAGTGTTAGTCACTCAGTCCTGTCTGACTCTTTGTGACCCCGTGGACTGTAGACCTCCAGGCTCCTCTGTCCATGGAATTCTTCAGGCAAGAATACTGGAGTTGGTAGACATTCCCTTCTCCAGAGGATCTTCCTGACCCAGGGATCAAACCCAGGTCTCCTGCATTGCAGGCAGATTCTTTACCGTATGAGCCACCAGCAAGCCCACCTTTTAATCTTACTGTCAGTTTCACTTCTTCTAGCATCTTATGTTCCTGTCTGTCCCTCCCTGTGCTGACACGTGAAATTGCTACAACAAACCCAAGTCTAAGGTATATACCTCTTCAGCCTCCTTTCACATACCTCTCTGCTCCTTATCCCTGTCAGTTCCTCCCCTCCAACACTCCTGCTACATCACTACCTCCATACTCCCGAGTCTTAGCACGTGCTGTTCTTCCTGCCCCAAGAAATTTTCTTTTTCCTTCCAGCCCCAACCCAGAAGTCATCCTCCTAACGCCTCTAGCAGGCAGGACCGTCGGGTTGTCCAATGCTCCTGAGGATGCTGGAACAACTCACATTGCATCCCCACTCTGCGGTGAGAGCCTCTTGAGGGCTAGAAGCAGGCCTGCTGGGCATCCCCAGGACTCACCTGTGTTGAGGAATCAGGCCATCAGGCCAGAGGTAGAGATGGTTGGGAGGAGGAAGTTGCAACTCCACCCCTGTAGAGCTGGCCTCAGTGGCAAACACAAGTTTGTTGGACATGGCAAGGTTGCAGGAGGGGAGGTGGCAGGGATTCTGTGCTGAATTTGTGTGTCATGCAGTCTGAGCACGGGATGAAAAACAATTTCCAAACACAGAGCATTTCAGAAAGGAGTGAGTTTATTAAGAACAAAGAGTAGAGATGATGTGGGCATGGAAAGCACAGCAGGCTGATCTCCCGACAGAAGAGAGAAAGCCGACTGGACACTCCTAGAACAGTGGGCCAGCTCAAGGGAGAGGCAACACTTCTCATGAGTTAGTAGCCAATTTGTTTAGCCTCAAGACAAAAAAATTCCTGCTGGAAGGGTGGCATTAGGAGGGTGATTAGGGTGCTATCCTAATCTACTTTCCTGGTGGCTCAGACGGTAAAGCGTCTGTCTACAATATGAGAGACCTGGGTTCGATTCCTGGGTTGGGAAGATTCCCTGGAGAAGGAAATGGCAACCCACTCCAATACTCTTGCCTTGAAAATCCCATGGCCGGAGGAGCTTGGTGCAGGCTACTATCCATGGGGTCACAAAGAGTTGGGCATGACTGAGTGACTTCACTTAGGGTGCTATAGGGTGGATACCAAGGTGACCATTTTTGTCTAATATGGAGTCAGGAAGCTTGCTGGTGATGATTGGGGGGCTTTTGGTAATGGTTACAAAGGGGCTCAGTCAATTCTGGAGGTGACCTTGGTCCTGGGCTCCATGTCTGTGGCCTTGGTACAAGGATAGGACTCCACAGTGAGGTCCTGGGTTCTCAGCAGGAAGGATACCTGTGCCACCTGGGGACCTTGACAAGAGTAGGTGGGTATGGGCTTGGTGTAGCTAGGAGCCTAATCTCACCAAAACCATCCCAAAGAAAAAGAAATGCAAGAAGGCAAAATGGTTGTCTGAGGAAGTCTTACAAATAGTTGAGAAAAGAAGAGAAGCGAAAGGCAAAGGGGAAATGGAAAGATATACCCAACTGAATGCAGAGTTCCAGAGAATAGTAAGGAGAGATAAGAAAGCCTTCCTAAGTGAACAATGCAAATAAATAGAGGGAAACAATAGAATGGGAAAGACTAGAGATCTCTTCAAGAAAATCAGAGATACCAAGGGAACATTTCGTGCAAAGATGGGCACATAAAGGACAGAAACGGTATGGACCCAACAGAAGCAGAAAAGATTAAGAAGAGGTGGCAAGAATACACAGAAAAACTACACAAAAAATGTCTCAATGACCTGGATAACCACGATGGTGTGGTCACTCACCTAGAGCCAGACATCCTGGAGTGCCAAGTCAAGTGGGCCTTACTACGAACAGAGCTAGTGGAAGGGATGGAATTCCAACTGAGCTATTTCAAATTCTAAAAGATGATGCTGTTAAAGTGCTCCATTCAATACACCAGCAAATTCGGAAAACTCAGCAGTGGCCACAGGACTGGAAACAGTCGGTTTTCATCCCATTCCCAAAGAAAGGCAATACCAAAGAATGTTTAAACTACCCTACAGTTGTGCTCATTTCACATACTAGCTAGGTAATGCTCAAAATCCTTCAAGCTAGGCTTCATCGGTATATGAACCGAGAACTTCCAGATGTACACGCTGGGTTTAGAAGGCAGAAGAACCAAAGATCAAATTGCCAACATCTGTTGGGTCCATAGAAAAAGCAAGAGAATGTCAGAAAAACAGCTACCTCTGCTTCATTGACTACACGAAAGGCTTTGACTGTGTGGATCACAACAAACTGTGGAAAATTCTTAAAGAAATGGAAATACCAGATCACCTTACCTGCCTCCTGAGAAACCTATATGCACGTCAAGAAGCAACAGTTAGAACTGGACATGAAATAACATACTGGTTCAAAATTGGGAAAGGAGTATGTCAAGGCTGTATATGGTCACCCCGCTTATTCAACTTATATGCACAGTACATCATATGAAATGCCAGGCTGAATCACAAACTGGAATCAAGATTGCTGGGAGAAATATCAACAACCTCAGATATGCAGATAATACCACTCTAATGGTAGAAAATGAAGAGGGACTAAAGAGTTTCTTGATGAGGGCGAAAGAGGAGAGTGAAAAAGCTAGCTTAAAACTCAACATTCAAAAAACTAAGATCATGTCATCTGGTCTCATCATTTTAGGGCAAACAGGGAAAAAATGGAAACAGTGACAGATTTTTTTTCTTGGGCTCCAAAATCACTGTGGACGGTGACCGCAGCCATGAAATTAAAAGACTTTTGCTCCTTAGAAGAAAAGCTATGACAAACTTAGTGTATTAAAAAGCAGAGACATTACTTTACCAACAAAGGTCCGTCTAGTCAAAGCTACGGTTTTTCCAGTGGTCATGTACAGATGTGAGAGTTGGACTGTAAAAAAGGCTGAGCACTGAAGAACTGATGCTTTGAACTGTGGTGCTGGAGAAGACGATCACACAATGGTGTGATCACTGACCTAGAGCCAGACATCCTGGAACGTGAAGTCAAGTGGGCCTTAGGAAGCATCACTACGAACAAAGCTAGTGGAGGTGATGGAATTCCAGTGGAGCTATTTCAAATCCTGAAAGATGATGCTGTGAAAGTGCTGCACTCAATACGCCAGCAAATCTGGAAAACTCAGCAGTGGCCACAGGACTGGAAAAGGTCAGTTTTCATTCCAATCCCAAAGAAAGGCAATGCCAAAGAAGGCTCAAACTACCGCACAATTGCACTCATCTCACACACTAGTAAAGTAATGCTCAAAATTCTCCAAGCCAGGCTTCAGCAATATGTGAACCGTGAACTTCCAGATGTTCAAGCTGGTTTTAAAAAATGCAGAGGAACCAGAGATCAAATTGCCAACATCCACTGGATCATGAAAAAGCAAGAGAGTCCCAGAAAAACATATATTTCTGCTTTATTGATTATGCCAAAGCCTTTGACTGTGTGGATCACAATAAACTGTGGAAAATTCTGAAAGAGATGGGAATACCAGACCACCTGACCTGCCTCTTGAGAAACCTATATGCAGGTCAGGAAGCAACAGTTAGAACTGGACATGGAACAACAGACTGGTTCCAAATAGGAAAAGGAGTACGTCAAGGCTGTATATTGTCACCCTGCTTATTTAACTTATATGCAGAGTACATCATGAGAAACGCTGGGCTGGAAGAAGCACAAACTGGAATCAAGATTGTCAGGAGAAATATCAATAACTTCAGATATACAGATGACACCACCCTTATGGCAGAAAGTGAAGAGGAACTATAAAAAGCCTCTTGATGAAAGTGAAAGAGGAGAGTGAAAAAGTTGGCTTAAAGCTCAATATACAGAAAACTAAGATCATGGCATCTGGTCCCATCACTTCATGGGAAATAGATGGGGAAACAGTGGAAACAGTGTCAGACTTTATTTTTTGGGGCTCCAAAATCACTGCAGATGGTGATTGCAGCCATGAAATTAAAAGACGCTTATTCCTTGGAAGGAAAGTTATGACCAAACTAGATAGCATTGAAAAGCAGAGACATTACTTTGCCAACAAAGGTCCATCTAGTCAAGGCTATGGTTTTTCCAGTAGTCATGTATGGTTGTGAAGAAAGCTGAGCGCCGAAGAATTGATGCTTTTGAACTGTGGTGTTGGAGAAGACTCTTGAGAGTCCCTTGGACTGCAAGGAGATCCAACCAGTCCATTCTAAAGGAGATCAGTCCTGGGTGTTCTTTGGAAGGAATGATGCTAAAGCTGAAACTCCAGTACTTTGGCCACCTCATGCGAAGAGTTGACTCATTGGAAAAGACCCTGATGCTGGGAGGGATTGGGGGCAGGAGGAGAAGGGGACAACAGAGGATGAGATGGCTGGATGGCATCACCAACTGGATGGACATGAGTTTGGGTGAACTCCGGGAGTTGGTGATGGACAGGGAGGCCTGGCGTGCTGCAATTAATGGGGTTGCAAAGAGTTGGACACGATTGAGCAACTGAACTGAACTGAACTGGAGAAGACTCTTGACAGTAACTTGGTCAGCAAGGAAATCAACCCAGTCAATCCTAAAGGAAATCAACCCAGTCAATCCTAAAGGAAATCAACCCTGAATATTCATTGGAAGCACTGATGCTGAAGCTGAAACTCCAACACTTTGGCCACCTGACGTGAAGAACTGACTCATTTGAAAAGGCCCTGATGCTGGGAAAGACTGAAGGCAGGAGGCGAAGGGGACGACAGAGGATGAGATGACTGGATGGCATCACTGACTTAACAGACATGAGATTGAGCAAACTCCAGGAGATAATGAAGAACAGGGAAACCTGGTGTGCTGCAGTCCATGGGGTCTCAAAGCATCAGACATGACTTATTGACTGAACAAATCTCACTCAGGACCATTACATGTGCTTCTGCACCTGTGTGGTTGTTTAGACCCTGAGGGTGGGTGTGAAGATGTATAAGCATTTGGGCAGTGGCTCCCTGTGCCAGGGCAATGGAGGTACTGTGCCCTGTGAGCATCCCCAGTGCTCAGAGCTGTCATCAGTACAGGGATAGAGGTCAGGTGAACAATAGCTAAATGACCTGAAGTTGCAGAGACCCCAGGAGATGGGTGTGAAACCAGTAAGGCTGCTCCCATAAGCTGTTCCCCAGCCTCCAGTCCCTAGCCCACCCTCCCTCTTCCCCAGCAGAGTCCCTACCTCCTCAGGGTCCCCAGCACCTCCCCAGGGTCCCCTCCTCAGGGTCACAGCACCTTCCACAGGGTCACACAGCTTCCCCTGTCATCACTCCCCTGCCAAGGGCCTCTCCATGCCCAGGGGCAGGCCTGACGCTCCTGGTCTAGCAAGTTGCCCTGGGTGGAATCACCCAAGTAGATACTGGGGTATCCTCATTTCACAGAGGAGGAACCTATTCAGGATGAGCCACCCTTGAGGAGCACCCCTTCGAGAATTTGAGCCCAGCCGGAAGGAGGAGTCTGAGAGCCAAGTTCGGTCTCCAGCCGCCTTGCTTCCAGAACCAGCCTAGAGTTCCACACCCTCCCCTCCCCCCAACACCAGTCACAGCCCTGCAGTTGAGAGATGGACGCGTCAGTATCCAAAACAAGCCTCAACCACGGACCAGAGCCTGCGATAGTGAGTTGAGGTAGGACAGCTCCCAGGATGCTTCCTAAGTCCCTATCCCAGAGGAACAGAACCTGAACAGTGGATGATTCCAGGAGCGCATCCCTCGTCCGCTGCCAGAAAGGAGGGTGGGGGCGCTCTCGTGGCCCCCCTGCATTCGCCCGAAGGCGCGTTCGCGGGTCACCCCTGAACTCCCGGCTGCTGGGTGTGCGCGTAAGAGGGGGTGTTTGGCACGCCTCAGCCCCTCCCCCAGGCTGGGGGCAGGGGAGGGGAGGAGGGAGCAGATGGCAGCAATTACCGCTCGGCCCTCCCCCGCCCGTAGCCCGAGGCCGGAAGATCGGCTTCTCGAGCTTTCGCAGGCGGGAGGGGCAGCGGCCTCCGCGGCGGGGAGCGGAGTCGGGGGCGCAGGTCCAGGAGGGGACTTCCTTCCCCCGGGAGCGGGGCCGGGAGATTCCCTTAGGAAAGACCAAGACCTCCCTTCCCTCTCCTGCCCTGAGTCGTCTAAGGCCGGTGTCCTTACAAGCCCGTCGCCTGTAGGTCTGAGATCAGAGGATGTTTCAGGCCGGGCCAGTGGTCCAGGCTGGGGAGAGGGGAGCTGTGCGCTTGTGTGGGTTGTGGTCTCAACAATGGCCAGGAGTGAATGGTCTGAAATCCAAGCTTCACTTTGGCAGGTGTTGACTCTGGAGGAAGGTATGGGGCATTTTTCTCACCGAGAGATGGAAAGAGCTAGCGAGTGTGGACTGCCCCTGCTTTAGGGCAGACGACTGTGTGAAGGAGTGCAAACGACCTCTGTGGGGCAGAGCCAGAGAGAGCAGAAGGGCTCTCAAGATCCAGGGCCGACAGGTTTGCAAACCCGGCTTCTCTAGCTCTTTGTCTCCTCCCCGAATTTTTCTCCCGTCCGTCCCTTGTCCAGTCCACTAGCAATTTTTTTTCTACCTCCAAGATAGTATCTTGCCACACTGCTGGGTTTGTGGGGTTTTAGTTCTCCAAGCAGGAACTGAACCTGGCCGTTGGCAGTGAGAGCACAGAGCCCCAACCACTGGACCAGCAGGGAATTCTCTCTAAGATGTATCTTGGATCAGCCCCTGCTTGCCACTCTCTCCAGAGTGCAAGCCCCTATTACTCCTACTTCCTTGCACAACTGCAGAAGCAAGCTCCTGTCTGCTCTCTTGGCTCCTCAACAGTCAGCTCACCCAGCTGCCAGGGGCCCATTAAAAATACAAATCAGACAACAAATTAGAGCATGTCACTCCTGCTAAACAACCTCCATGGCTTCCCTTGGAAGAGAGCCCCAACTTCTCACCCTGGCCCCTGCCTGTGCTGACCTCTCCTCCATCATTCCCTGTATTGCCTGGGCTTTGCTCCCACTGGCTGCCTTTCTGCTCCTTGAACTTGACAAGCTTTTCCCCCATCTCTGGCCTTGGCCATGAGGATCCCTTTGCCCCGAACGCTCTGCCCAGGTTCTTCACAGGGATGTCACTTCCGCATCAGCCCTGACCTCAATCCTGAAGCAGCCCCACGCGCCATCTGCCGATGTACTGTGTCACTTGACCTTATCTGTATCTTCCACAGGACTTAGCACTTTCTGTGACTGTCTTCTTCATTCACTTGGTTTGTGGTCTGTTTCATCTACCAGAAGGCCAGCTCCATGAATTTGGGGATGTTTCTTCTTGTCTGCTAGCCTGACACCCAGCACAAACCTAGAAAGTGGGCAACATCTCCATTCATTTCAGGAATGCGGGAGTCCCTGGGAAATGAACTGGACTCTGGGCCATCTGCTCACCTCTCAGGTGCTACTCTTTGAGAGGGACCTGCTGCAAACCCCTGTGTTCACCCAAATGCCTCATTCATGTGGGCCAGCCTGTGGTTTCCAGTAACAGAAATCTTAGCAACCACATTTACTGAACACTTACTATGTGCTAGGCATTAAGTGCTTCACACAGCTTGATTAACTTGTATAACGAAGTACATACAAATAGCCCCAGTTTACAAGTAGACACACAACAGGACACACAGGATGTGTGATTGTTCAACAAACATACACATGCGTCATAAGCATTGGATTCATTAATTATTATCATACAATGGATGGGTGAGGTGAGTAAATACACGGTTGAGCCTGGGGCATTTAGTAACTACTGCATAAAGGTGGAACAGAACAGAACAGAACAGAAAACCGAAGAAGGGGCAGTATGGTGGCCCAGGGCTAGTTTGGGCGAGTAGAAGAGGACATTTAGGCCACAGCCCATGCCCTTGCTCTGGGTCCTGACAGCACCCAGAGGTGCAGCTGTGATGTGGATGTAAGGGCCTGGGTCCTGGTGTGCTGTTCCCTGCCAGAGGGCAACCACTTACCTTCTCAGGGCCACATTAGCAAAGTATCCTGGGACACTTACATAATCCCTAACTCCCAGAGCCCTTGGCAGGATTACATTAAAAATGCTCTAACCTATAAGGGAAAAGAATCTGAAAAAAAATAAAGATACATATGTAACTGAATTGCTTTGCTGTATACCTGAAACTAACACAACATTGTAAATCAACTATGCTTCTATTAAAAAAAAAAAAAATGCCGATGGAAGTACATCACTGCAGAGGACCTGCCGAGGAAAGAGAGGAGGGTGAAGGTTGCCAGCCTGAAAAGGTTAGAGCTCCACTTTGGCCTCTGAGCCACAGCTCTCTGCTGTGTGCTCCTCCAGGCCAGCCAGGGTCTGCCCGTTGTGCCCCCCATCCTTGACCTGGACACTGAGTATTCAGCGAGTGTTGAGTGAATAATGCCTGGGTGAGGGAATGACTAGGGGATGAGGAAGAGAGGGAGAATAAATAAATTCAGTGATGTATTGACACCCAAACCCAAAGACGGAGTGAACGAAGCAGGGACTAGAGACATCCTCCGCCTGGGAGGCTCAGCTTGTTGTCTGTCAAAGGCAGTGGTAAGGCTTGGCCCCACCGTTCTCTCTGGGCCTGTGTGGAACAGTTGAGACGCGGCAGGTCCGTGAAGGCCCCCCCTTTGCTGTCTACACTGAGCCGAAGTGACCGGTGCTCCCCTCCCCCACGTCCCTGTCCCCCGGAATTTATAGATTCCTCATTGTCCTGCACAAAGGCCTTCTTGGGGAGGAGGCGGGGTGGGTGAGGAGGCTGGGGAATTAAAAAGTCAGAGGCTGAGTAACAGCCGGCCACACCCGAGGCCTCATAAATCTGCCTCAGCTCCCTGTAAGATGGACTTACTTTGCCTTCACCCCGAGAGCGTCTGGCAGGGCTCTGGTTGCTGTGGTCAACTCACCCTCCCCACAGTTCCAGAGCCTCACCAAGGTGAAGGTGTGAGGGGCGTGAAGACAAGCCCCTGAGAGTAGGGGGCAGGGGACTGCTATTGTATCCCTCTGATGTCAGAAAATCCTTTCTCCCCTCTCGCTCCACTCCCTGACACGCCCTGTAATTCTAGGCCACTGCTGTTGGTTCTGAGCAGAAAAATGAGTTTTCTGTGGGTATTCTCAGTCCAGACCCCAGGAAAACGCCTCCTCCCCCACTCCAGCCACTCAGAGAGAGCGGGTCGGGGCTGAGAGTAGATTTGGCAGATGGTGCAGGGTTAACAGATGACATGGAAAACAGAATTACTCAGCTGTTCTGTCCCTCCACCTTCCCCTTGGAAGAGATGGCCTTCAAACTGGAAAGAGACAAAGATATCAACGGGGAGGGTTGCAGAGGGATGCCACAGTGTGTGGGGGACCACAAACCCACCCTGCCCAGGGAAGACCTGTCTTGGAAGGCCATCTCTGTCACTCACCAGCTGGGTGATCTCAAGCAGGTCCATGAACCTCTCAGAGTCTGTGTTTCTTCACCTATAAAGTGGGTCAATGAGAGAACCCTGCCTGACGACCTCACCGGCTTTTATGAAGATGATTCAGATCTTCCTGTTTGTAAAATGGGCGTTACAGCTTGCGAAGGTGTAAAAAATGTAAGAAGTTACTTGTAAACTGTCAGCCCTTTAGTGGTTCATAAAAGTATTTTTTTAAATGTTTCTTACAGCAAAATAAAATGGAGTAGAAAACATCACAGTGCAGCACACGGTTTATTACACTTTGCTTTTATTTATTTAATTGTTTATGTATTGATGGGTGCACTGGGTCATCATTGCTGCGCACAGGCTTGCTTTAGTTTTCAAAGAGTGGGGGGCTCCTCTTCGTCGCAGTGAACAGGCTTCTCATCTCGGTGGTTTCTCTTGTTGCGGAACGTGGGCTGTAGGTGCATGGGCTTCAGTCATCGCAGCACATGGGCTCTAGAGCACACAGACTTCAGGAGCTGTGGCTCACAGACTTAGTTGCTCCACAGCATGGGGGATCTTTCCAGACCAGGGATTGAACTCGGGTCCACTGCTTTGGCAGCTGCCTGGACCTAACCACTGGACCACCAGGGAAGTCCCACACTTTGCTTTTAGCTGTATGCATATTCATGTGTCCTAGGGCCAGAGGTAGATGTATTTGCTGTGTGTTGTTTGCTCAGTCGTGTCTCTTTGCAACCCCATAGACTGTAGCTCACCAAGCTCTTGTCCATGGGATTCTCCAAGCAAGAATACTGGAGTGGGTTGCCATTTCCTTCTCCAGGGGATCTTCCTGATCCAGGTCTCCTGCATTGGCAGGCAGATTTTTTACCATCTGAGTCACCAGGGAAGCCCATGTTTACTGTGGATGATGGTCAAAAAAGTTGGCAACATTCCAAGTGGAGGAGATTCTTTAGTGATTATCTCCAGAAATGTATTGTGGATGGGTGGAAATTAACAACATGAAATGCCCCGCCAGGTGAAACATACATGTAATTGATGGTGGACTGTGGAACCCTAGGCTGGGAAGATTTGCCCTGAGCCCAGCAGTATACATGAACTTTGTGGTGATGGGTGGAGGGGCTTATTTAGGACTCAGCTAACTAATCCCTTGGTGGGTGAGGATGCTCTCTTTGCTTTGTAAGATGCCAGGGACCTGAATCCTGAGGATGCCAACCCTGCAAACCTAATAAGCCATGGACACTGCTCCCTCAGTATCGCCCTGGGCTGAGCCAGCGAGGATGGGCTGGTGGGTGAGAAACTTGAATTCCTGTGCCTGGATCCCTCCCCCAACAAATCCACTAACAGTGCAACAGGTATGATGTAGTCCTGGGCCAGGATACCCCTGCCTGAACTTCACCCATGACCCTCATCCCCACCCCCACCCCAGGGGCCACAGTCTAGTGAGGGTGAACTGATCAGAGGGGGGCCCTAAATCAATCCCAGACTTCCCTGGTTGGCAGTGAGTTATGAGCTGTGGGTTTTGTGATGTAGATTGTGGTTGGGGAGGAGGGGCCATGACCTATGGCAGGTCACACAGGACCCCCAGAAGGGGCCAGAGCTGGGGTCAGAGGCCACCTCCTCCATTCTCCGCCCCAGCCTGCTGAGTCCCATTCCATGTCTAGTCCTTAAGCGGGGTTGGCCCATTTCCCTACTGACCTCTGGCCCTAGCTGTACCTGCCACTAGGCATGTAGGGTGGGAGTAGAGGGGCTCGTGCTGGAGAAAGATTCTGGAAAAAAGGAAGAGGAGGAGCTGACAAGACATTTGACTCCCAACAGGTGACTGATCTGTGTTCCAGACCGGACCCAAGAGTTTGCTGAGCTCTTTCTCTGCAAATTTGTGACTGCACTCTCCCTAAACCTCCCCCATTTTTTTTTTTTTTTTTCCTGATTGAATTCCACAAGTCAAGACTCCTGAAAACCCCAGCTCAGAGGATTAGATGGCTGGAGATATGGCATGACAGTCAGAGAGCGAGATAGAGAATCAAGCTTGTGTTCTAAACAATGTATATTATCAGGACTTAAGAGAGAGAGTTAGAAAGATAAAAAGAAGGACTCAGACAATAAGATGAGAAAGATCAAAAGCTGAAAGGATGGATAAAAAGTGAAGCCAGACAGAAGACAGACATGCAGAAGGCAGTGAAGAGAGCCAGGCTAAAGAGAAACCGGAGTGGCAAGAAAAGAGCATTCTGGCAAACTCTTGTCAGACCTCAGCAGCTCAGAGATAATAGCAGGATAACCTGGACAGTTCCTTCACTGTTAATCCTTAAGTCTGCCACATGAAGACTCCAGAAGGAAATGTACCTGACAGAGGGTCCCTGTATCACCCAGGGTGTTTACCCTTATTTTACACATTAACCAGCAACCTCCATTCTCCAACCGCCATAATCATCTCTATCAGCAAAGACATATACAGGCAGGAAGAGTCAAGACCCAGGCTGGGGTGCTGAGCAGGGGTTGGGGAGGGACAGAGAGTCCTCCTGAGGACAAAGCCTGGAGAGGACACCTCCAAACGGGGCACTGCTGCAGATGGAAGGGGAAAGAAACCTCACAAACTTGGGTACCCAGAACAGTTGGTTAATGTTGACCTACAAAAATAATTCTCTTGTCCTTTGAACTTTGTGCCAAAAATGGAACCCCACCCCTCTCCCTCTGTGCACCTGTCCTGCCAAGACCTGCCCCTGTGCCTGACCCCAGAACCCTCTGCTATAGCCTCCATTCTTTTGGGGTGGGTGTGCTCTCCCAATTCCTGCACAGGGCTGCCACCTGTTGGCTGAGAGTGGCCTTGCAGAAACAGGACCTTTGAAGAGGCTAGGGGTGGAGTGTACTGGACTGCTAAGACTTTCTCTAGGAAGGAAGAGAATTGAAAAAGCAAAATGTGAAAGCCCCTTTCACCTAGCTAGATGTTTTAGCTATGGGACTCTCAAAACAGGTTAAAGGCTCCTAGCCCTCTACAGTCACTCCTGAGGGGTGCTGAGGGCTTCAGATCAAAGGAGAGACTCAGGAAATTCACATGAATGTGGTGAATGAATTTTCGGAGTGGTAGACACTGTGCCACATGCAGGAGACAGAGGGGACCCAGGTGCAGGAAACAGCCAAGTACAAGATTAACGATAACTAGTGTGATAACTAGTGTGTGCCTGACACAAAGCAGGCTCCAGTGAATAGTTACCGAATGAATGAATGCATGAGTGCATGAAGAACAGAGCACTGAGGAATGATGAACTCTATACAGGAGAGGCTGGGGAAGAAGAGGAGGAAATACTTCTGCTTCTTTTCTTTCCCCTTTTTGTTATCAAGAAATAATTATCCTGGTGGAAGATTCAAACATTAAAAAACAAAATATGAAGGTCCCCTTTCACTTCATTTCTATCCCCCTCCTTAATTATTGCCAGCATTTTTTTTTTTTTTTTTTGATTGTGTGGCATGTTCCTTGACCAGGGATCAAACCCACCCTCCCTGCACTGGAAGCGTGGAGTCTTAACCACTGGACCACCAGGGATGTTCCTTACCACCAACATTTTAATGAGCTCCATTCTTTACAGCAGTTCTCAACTTTGGCTGCACACTAGGATCACATGGGGAGATTTTTTAAATCCCATTGTCCAAGCTGTGCCCCAGACCAATTACTTCAGAATCTCTGGGGTGGTTCCAGGTATCACTATTTTTAAAAGTCCCCAAGTAATTACACTGTGCAGCCAATGTTGAGAACTACTGTTTCAGGCCTTTACATACATGTAAGCAGCCAACTGTGATGTGCATGCACACACATACCACATACATATTACCTTGGCTTTTTCTTCTTAATTAACACATCTAAGAGATATTTTCACAGCAGTCCATATGGATGTATCCTATTATTTTTTAATGAAGGCAAAATTTGCATGTGCATATTTTTTCAAGCCCTTCTTCTACTGATGAACATTTAAAAGTTGTTTCTAAATTTTTAAAAATTAATATGAATAATCTGCCTGCAATGCAAGAGACCTGGTTCAATCCCTGGGTCAGGAAGATCTGGAGAAGGGAATGGCTACCCACTCCAGTTTTCTTTCCTGGGAAACCCCATGGACAGAAGAACCTGGCAAGCTTCAGTTCATGGGGTCACAAAGAGTTGGACATGACTGAGTGACATTTTCAATAGAAATAATGCTGCAAAGTATATCCCATATATCTTTGTTCACATATGCAAGTGCTGTTTTGGGAAGGCACTTTCCCAAAGTGCTGGGTTAATGTGTACGTACATTTGTTATTTTGACAGACACTGTCATAATACTTTCCAAAAATACTACACGAATTTACATTCTTCCAGCAGTGTAAGCATTTAATATTATTAACGTTTAATTTTTGCTGAAATGATGGTCCAAAGTAATATTTCATTATTGTTTTAATTTGCCTTTTCCTGCTTACTTGTGAAATGAAGCATCTTTTCATATATTTATTTTGGCCATTTGTATTTCTTCTATGAATTAATTACCATGTCTTTTTCCGATTTTCCTATTAGACTGATTTTTTAATTAGGATTAGAGGAAATTCTATTTCCAATAATATGACTGGCTGGACTCGGGGCTAATCTTTCTGAGTAAAACAGTAAAAATGCTAGTTAAAATACAAGTGCAAATTATTTAAAAGCCAGAAGAATTGGCCAGAGAGCAAGAATTTATTAGGTTGAAATCTAAGAGAAGGTAGAAACTTAGGGAAACAGAGCAAGGAATGTACTTTAGTCTGAGGACAGTTGTTAAGTTAGGCAAACTCAAGCACAATTTTTAGTAGCAGAAACTTGGAAACACCCCCAATATCCATTGATAAGGCAGTAGGATAGCTAGCTGTGGTATATTCAGACAGTAGAGTATTACATAGCAACCAAGATGAATGGACTGTAGCACCACGCAACAGTATGAGTGAGTCTTAGCAGATGTTATTCAATGATAAAAGCAGACAGCAAATGACTACCACAGCATTTACATCCTGTAAACTAAAATACTAGAATTATACATGTGTAATATACGCAATGTATATACTCTGAAGGAATATCTAAAGATGCAATAAAACAATATATCAAGGAAAGCAACAAAATAATTGATATGAAATTCAGGATTATAGCTGCCTTGAGTGGGGAGAGGCAGAGGGTAATTGAGGAAATCATGTTGTGTGATGTCAAGTTCTAGCTTTTGCTTGGAGATGTTATTCTGTGTGCTTATTGCTTTATTAAAAATAATTAACTAACTGTGGTGTTGGAGAAGACTCTTGAGAGTCCCTTGGACTGCAAGGAGATCCAACCAGTCCATTCTAAAGGAGATCAGTTCTGGGTGTTCTTTGGAAGGAATGATGCTAAAGCTGAAGCTCCAATACTTTGGCCACCTCATGCGAAGAGTTGACTCATTGGAAAAGACCCTGATGCTGGGAGGGACTGGCGGCAGGAGGAGAAGGGGACAACAGAGGATGAGATGGCTGGATGGCATCACCGACTCGATGGACATGAGTTTGAGTGAACTCTGGGAGTTGGTGATGGACAGGGAGGCCTGGCGTGCTGCGATTCAAGGGATTGCAAAGAGTCGGACATGACTGAGAGACTGAACTGAACTGAACTGAATAAAATAAAAGCAGACTATACAGGCATCAATAGGGAGAATATGTCACTAACTGGGGGTTGTGCTTAATCTGATTCAGCATACTTGAGGCCTAAGAAAAAGTTGCATCTACATCAACAATAAGCAAAACAAAAACATGAGACTTTAATTATGATAGCAAGAAAAACTAGAAAGAATCTAGGAATCCACCTAACAGTGAATGTATAAGACTGTGCTGGAAAAAAAAAAATTAATACTATTGGAGGACATAAAGGAAAACCTGGAAAATGAATAAATATACTATGTTCTGTGGAGGAGAAAATTTAACATTGTGAAGCAGTCAACTGTCTTCAAATTAATCTATAAATTCAACGCAATTCCTATCAAAATGCTGGCAAATTCTTTTCTAAAGAATTCAGCAAACTGATCTGTAATTTTATATGAAAAGATAAAAATCAATTTTGAAAAAGAAATGAAAGATGGAGAGCTCACCCCGTTAGGTAGTCAAACACACTGCAAAACTGATGTAGGAAAATCAGTGTTGCATGAGCAGAGGAAGGCTCTAATAAAATGATAAAAGAGAACTTAAACACAACATGAAACATTAAAGAGAACTCAAAGTTTATAGATGGTAAAGATGATGCTACAAATCAGGGGAAGAGAATTGCTTAAGAGATGGGGTTATTCACTAGTTGGAGAAAAGGCCGGATTTTATATTAGTCTGTTTGAGCTGCCATGACAAAGGACCACAGAATAGGAGGCTTAAACCATAGAAATGAATTTTCTCACAGTTCTGGAGGCTGGAAGTCCAAGATCAAGATGTCAGCAGGGTTGGTCTCCTGTAAGAGGTCTCTCTTGTAGACAGCTTGTAGATGGCTGTCTTCTCACTGGATCTTCTCATGGCCTTTCCACTGTCCTTACACAGGGGCTGGCATGGCAGGGGGAGGAAGAAGGAGACAAAGAAAGAGGGGATGTGCTCTGATGTCTCTTCCTTTCCTCCTTTTCTTTTTTCTTCCTTTTCTTAAAAGGATAGCAGTCCCAGGGCTTCCCTGGTGGGCCAGTGGTTGAGAACCCGCCTTACAATGCAGGGGACGTGGATTTGATCCTTGGTCAGGGAGCTAAGATTGCACGTGCCACAGGGCAACTAGCCCTGCGCACAGCGAGGAGAAACCCCTGTGCTGCAACAGAGGCCACAGGCGCCGGAACTAGAGAAACCCCGTGCACCACAACGAAGACCCAGCGCAGCCAAACATTTTTTTTAATTAAAAAAATAAAAGGACGGCAGGCCCCTATTGGATGGGGGCCTTACCCTATGACCTCATTTAATCTTAATTACCTCCATTATGTCCCTATCTCCAAATATAGTCACAGTAAGGGGTCAAGGCTTCAACATATGAATTTTAGGGGGACCCAATTCAGTTCATAACAGTCTTCCTCATACCATATACAAAAGTAAATCCCAGATGGATTAAAGACTAAATAATAAAAAAACTGAAAGATTAATCAAAGAAATGAAGATCCTTGTGATCTTGGAATGGGAAATTCTTCTCAAGCAAGACTCGAAAGCACCAAGCATAAGGAGAAATTTTTATGAATTTAACCACATCAAAATTTAGGATTTCTATCAATAAAGTTCACAACAGATAAAGCTAACAGAAAGCTTTATATACAGTTGCCACACCCAAAACCCATCTAACAATGGGTTTATTATCTGGAATATTAAAAGGAATTCTTAAAAATTCAATAAGAAAAAGACAGGAAAATCCAATGGAACACCGGACCAACACTATCAACAGGTGATTCCCAGGAGGGGAAACAAGAATGACCACCAGGTATATAGAGAGATGCTCAACTTGTTAATAATCAGAAAAATCCAACGTAAAATAGCCATATCCCTTTATAGTTCTGTACTACCAGATTGACAAAAATTAGAAGTCGAAGGGGACTTCCCTGGTGGTCCAATGGCTAAGACTCTGTGCTCCCAATAAAAGGGGTCTGGGTTTGATCCCTGGGCGGGCAACATTTGGCAACTAAGAGTCTGCATGCCGCAACTAAAGATCCCGTGTGCCACAACTAAGACCCGGTGCAGCCAAATTAATAAATATATATATATATATTTAAATTAGAAGGCCAAATAAGTACAAGGGTCGGTAAAGATTTGGGATACTTCAATGCACTGTTGGTGGGTACACTGCAAAATAGGGGGCAATCTGACAGGACCTGGTCAATAAGTACGTGTATGTCCTATGATCTAGCAGTCTCAGAGAAGCTCTTTTTCAGGTCTACAGCTAGAGATGTACAAGGATGCTCGCGGCAGCATTATCTGCAGTGGCGTGAAGTCGGGGGCAACATATGTATTCAACACTGGAAGAGCAGATACGTAAAATGTGATGGAGGCACGCTACAGAATTCTATGCAGCAGGGACATGAGGGAAGAGAGAAAGGTTAAAAGGTACACCGCACATATTTTATCAAGAGCACGAAGATTTTTCCAGGATCCTCACCCATCAGAGTGCTGCTTGCATTTCATTAGCCAAAATGGTGTTACTTTGCCTTACCTAACTAAAAGGTGACTAGAGAGAATGGGGGTTATGGATAGGAACTGTATTATCTATCAGTGATGTCTAACAAATAATCTACTAGATTTCTTGCAGCTGCTCCACAAAATCCATATTGTGCATTCACCACATTTTTCTGTGATGGCTATAGGTACAGCAGCCATCTTGTGACCATGAGGGAAAGTCAAGAGACTCCTAGAGAAGACCTTGACATCTTTATATAAATATATATAATTTTCTTTCTTTATCTATTGGCTGTGCTGGGTCTTTGTTACTACACAGACTTTGTCTCTAGTTGCGGCAAGCAGAGGCTACTCTCTAGTCGTGGTTTGCAGGCTTCTCATTGCGGTACAATCTCTTGTTGCAGAGCACAGGCTCTAGGTACATGGGTTCAGTAGTTGGAGTTCCAAGGTTGTAAAGCATAGGCTCAATAGTTTCGGCACACCTCAGCATGTGGGATCCTCCTGGATCAGGGATCGAACCTGTGTCTCCTGCATTGGTAGGTGTATTCTTTACCACTGAGCTACCAGGGAATCCCAGACCTTGACATCTTAAGTTACTAAATCAACACCAACAGTTTCTTATCCCTGAACTTTTTATCTCGTATGAAGAATAAATCTCTATTTGTTTAAGCCACATGTGTCAGAGTGTCTGTTCAATTACAGACAATAGAAATAAATCTGGCTGGTTTAAATGGAGAAGCAGGCTTTAGGTCCAGGAACAACTCCCAGCTTCGAGAGGCACATGACCTCTGCCTGTGATGGGGAAAACAACAGTCATTACTACAGGAAGCTGATGAATCAGGAAGCTACTCACCAGAATCCCCCAGCATCTATCATGATCTGTGACAGCAAAACGGATGTCCCATGCTACTTAGCTGTATTCCAAATTTATGTCTCACACAAGAGCAGAACATAAATCATAGATTCCTAGCTCACAAGAATCTGGGGGGTGTCATTTTAGCTTTCCAGCATCTGTAGTTTTGGATGGATGTTGAACAATCAGTCTGTGGCAGCCACCACACTGCTGAGGTTAGTTTTTGATTACTTACAACCAAAGGCACTCCTGACCGATACACTGCAAGGACTGCAACAAGGACAGAATCTGAAAACAGAGCGCTGAGTGAAGAGAAGAAACACAATGAGCTTAGCACAATCCAAAGTGTCAGTTAAAGTGAAAGTGAAAGTCGCTCAGCCCTGTCGGACCGACACTTTGCGACCCCACGGACTATACAGTCCATGGAATTCTCCAGGCCAGAATATTGGAGTGGGTAGCCTGTCCCTTCTCCAGGGGATCTTCCCAACCCAGGGCTCGAACCCAGGTCTCCTGCATTGCAGGCAGATTCTTTACCAGCTGAGCCACAAGGGAAGCAAGGTGTTAGTTAAAACGTACACAAATCAACACTACCTTTCAATGAAATGTACATTTTCAAGGGTATTTGTGTCAATTGGTGAAGGAAAGGAGAATGGGCTCTGGGGATCAGGGATGAAAGACATAAACCAAATAAAGTAAAGTAAAACAAGAGAGAGATCTTACACAGTCTTATAATTGGACTGATATAAGCAGAGGAATATGACTTGCTCCATTTTCTACACCCGAGGCCCAAAACCAATTCATTAAACTTGATATTTAATAGTAATTTAACTTAAAGAATGGTTTAACAATACTTCATTATTAATTTAATAAATAACTATAAAATAAACAGCCTACATAATCAAATGAATTCATTTAGATATCAACACAATTTAAACATTTCATATTTAATTTACCATAACAAACTAATCCAGTAAACTTTCTATATCATAATTTTTGTACCCTTAATTAGCAGTTCTTTATACTTTAATTTCTCCAGAACCTCAAAAAATAGATCCGAGTGACCCCTGGAACCCCCATCTCTGCTCCAGCTCCTGTTTAGTGAGATGTCATCACTATCACCCTCTTCCAACACCACCCCCTCACCAAGACCCCGCTCCACCAAGGAAAAAGGGACTTCAGCTTTTGAGAGTGAGTTTGGGGACGTCGTAGCCCTTCCACCATCGAAGGATCGGTTTCTGAGACAGCCAGTCTCCCCTGAAGGCGCAAGTTGAGTGCGTCGGAGGAGATGGGGTGCTTACTCCCAGAATCGCCTCCGCGGGGGCGGAGCTGCCCTGACTCGGGCCCCGCCCACTCTGGGCAGGCTTTGAGGGCGGGCGGGTCTCTGTCATCGTGGACAGGAGAGCGCCGGCCCCCCCCCCCCCCCACCCGCCGCCTCCCCTCAACTAACCCGGCTTGATCCAGCTCAGCTCTGAGGTGTTTAAGGCAGCTTTTCCGGTTAAGTCGAGCCATCTGTTACCAGCGTTGCTTCCTGGGGCGGATAGTCCACCTCGAGACACTCCAGAGACTCGGTGAGTGTGCTCCTAGGAGTCTGGGGGATGCTGTGGGCGCCAGGCTGGGCCCCAGCAGTGACTGCCTGCTAGGGACCCTGAGAACCCAGGTAAGGTCCCATGGGAAAGAGAAGACCACCCCTCTCCTTGAATCTCACTAGGATCCTCATTTAATAGTGAAGGACTTCTGTCCTCTTAAGACTCTTGCAACTCTCTGCCAGGGGGTTGTCCTCTCTCCTAGATGGATGGGATGGAAGACTCCAGCAAGGAAAAGCTCTCCCCAGGGCCAGTTGGGCAGTCACAACTGCTGGGATCCCTCCTGGGGTCCAGGGAGACACTGTTCCCCTCATCCTGTGTTACAGATGCAAACTGTGTGAGAAGGAGCCAATCACCTTCTTGGCTCCAAGATGGAAGACCAGGAGCCGACCTGGCAGAAGGGAGGGCTGGACGCGTCTGAGGCCCCATCCTGCCTGGACAGTGAGGCCTCTACCCCAAGCTGCACACTGGGGGCCCTGTACTGGGCCTGTGTCCACAATGACCCTGCCCAGCTGCAAGCCATGCTGGATGATGGGGTCTCCCCAGAGGAAGCCACCCAGGTGGATGGCAACGGGAGGGTGAGCCACCCCAGAGGGCTTTGCAGGGCAGTGAGGGTGCTGTGAGCTTCAGGGTCAGCACCCATCGCCTGGGTCCTCAGGAGGGAGTGGGTAAGAGTGGGTCTCCCCAGGGCCTAGGACATCTCTGAGACAGTTGTGGGTTAGAGGACACAGGGCCCCCAAGGAGCTCCTGGAGGAAACCACAGGGGCTGAGCTGCCCCTCCTCCAGACAGGTCTCATGGTCGCCTGCTACCATGGTTTCCAAAGTGTGGTGGCCCTGCTCAGCCGCTGTCCTTTCCTGGATGTGAACCAGCAGGACAAAGAAGGGGACACAGCCCTCATGCTGGCTGCCCAAGCAGGTGAGAGGCTGCTAACCACATCCTTAATCAGTACCCCTGCTCCAGACCCGACCATAGCCCCACACTGTCTGCAATGACGTACTCCCACCACAGACTCTGCCTTGTTGGGTGGAGGGTGGGTTTGGGGCTTTGTCATCTCTTTCTTGAGTAGCTAAGCTCAGCCCTTGGTGCCTTGTAGGCCACGTGTCTCTGGTGAGTCACCTGATCAACTACTATGCAGGCCTTGACCTGGAGCGCCGGGACCAGCGGGGACTGACCGCGCTGATGAAGGCCGCCATGCGGGATCGCTCGGAATGTGTTGCTGCCCTCCTCATGGCAGGTGCATGGGGTCTGGATCAGGATCAGTGGCCTCGAGTCCCTCCCCCATCCCTCCCCACCAGCACTGCGTGCTGTCATAGTTGCAATGAGAGAGATGGAGAAGGAAGGTCAATCCAGGCTGACCTCCTGGAGTTGGGGGGAGTGTGCTGGGGCTTCTGACAAAGCGTCTAGCTATTGAGAGCTCTGTTTACACTGTGAATGATGGTCCCAGAAAAGAAAGCTTGGGAGGATAACTGGACCAGCTAGATAACCTAATACCAAAAAAAAAAGCTGGAGTCTGGAACCAGATTCTCGAGTTCTCATCCCAGCTCTGCCACCAGCTGAGTGACTGTGGGCAAACAGCTTTCCTCTGTGAGCCTACCCAGTGTAACGAGAACGATGGCCTTCTTTGGGTTTCCAGCTCTGAGGAGCCAGGGTTCCAGGGATGCAGTGATGGGCAGTTGAGACGTAGGGGCAGTGTAGAGTTGTTCTGGGGTGAAGTCCACATGGTCTGTGGAGTCTCAGACCCTCATTACTCCATGAGGTGGGTCTACCCTCTGTTGTTCACTCTGGGGATCCCCAGCCTCCAGCTTTTCCCTTCCCCATTGCATCAGACTGGGTTTGGGCTGAGAAGGTCTGCACCCCCTCCTTTGTTTCAAAGTGACAGCCACTCCCTGCTTCCCAGGATTAGGGGCGTGTGGTGGTGAAGGGAGGAACCAGGAGTGGGAACTAGCAGGATCCCCCCTACCTGCTCCAGGGGGTGCAGCTTGACCCCCCCATTCTGGGCAACCTGTACACCATCCCTCTGGTCAGTGCCTTAGCTCAGGGGGTCTCTGTTCTACACCAGGTTTGGAGATCCCCCCAGTAGGTCTCTCTGAAATCTTTTCCCCTCGCTGGACTCCAATTTCTTCATCAGTCCTAAACCAGAGGTTGAATCTGGGGCTGGTACTGACCCTGGGCTGTAGCCACTGAGGATCCTCAGCTTCCAGCTGCAACAGGATGAGACACTATGGTTTTGCATCTAACCCAAATCAGTCCTACCACTGAAGAATCTGTCCTTCTGCAAGTCAGCAATTCCCTGTCCCACCGCATGACACTCCTGTGCCCCCCACCCCCCAGGTGCTGACCTGACAGCAGTGGATCCCGTCAGGGGAAAGACCGCCCTGGAGTGGGCATTTCTGACAGACAGCTTCGACACGGTGCAGAGGATCCGGCAGCTGCTGCGGCGGCCCCAAGTGGAGCAGCTCAGCCAGCATTATCAGCCTGAGTGGCCAGCCTTGCCCGGGCTCGTGGCCCAGGCTCAGGCCGCCCCGTCTCTCCTAGAGCGACTGCAGGCCACCTTGACCCTCCCCTTTGTCCAGTCTCCTCAGGAAGGGGGTGTCCTGGACCAACTTGTGACCATCACGACCAGCCTGGCCAGTCCTTTCCTCACCACCGCCTGCCATACCCTGTGCCCTGACCACCCCCCTGCACTGGGAACCCGAAGGAAGTCTGTTCCAGAGCTGCTAGGCACTGCCCGCCCCCTCCCCCAGCTCCCCAGCCCCCTCAGGAAGTTCCCGGCCCCCGGGTCTTCATCCCCTACCAGAGCCCTCAGGGTGTGTTGAGCATGTGCCCTCAGTGGCTCCAGCCCAGGGATAGTACCAGCCCCAGGCCCCGAGCCCCCAAGATCCTCCTCTCCAAGGCACCCTCCGCTGGCTTTCAGTGGAAGCCAGAGCTCAGGTCTTCAGGGAACCGAAGGCTGTCCCTTCCTGTCTGGAGATACCAGGAGCTCAGGATGGAGAGGAAGAGACAGGAGGAGGCCGGATTGACACAGAGCCAGGGGAAGACCGGCTAGGCTGGGCTGGGAGCAGGTAACCAGGCCCCTCCCTTAGGCTCCTTTGCCCTCTAGAGGCCCTTCAGCCTTCCCATCCACTTCTGACTATCTCTGGCTGTGTACAGGGTTATTCATACAGCATTGTTTGCAACAATAAAAGAGTGGAAAAAACCTAAATGTTCATCAATAGGAGGCTGGCTAAATTGATTCTGAGTATAAATGCTGCATAACCATATGATGTATTCTATACAGTGGCAAAACAGGAGAAGGAAGCTCTTTATATTCTGATGTGAAACTACCTTCAAGATGTATTAAGTGAAAAAAACCAAAGGGTAGGACCGTGTATATGGCATGGTACTATTTGTCAAAGCAAAATTTGCACCAGGGTAAACTTGGCTAATGCAGATATGTAGTGAGAACCAAGATTTATTTAACTACTTAATGAGTAAACCAGCAGGATGGATCAAAGGAAGAAATGAGGACTTCCCTTGTGGTCGAGTGGTTAAGAATCTACATTCCCAACACAAGAGGCCCAGGTTTGATCCCTGGTCAGGGAACAAGATTCCATGTGCTGGGACAGCCAAACAAATAATACTACAAAAATAAATTTAGAAAAAAGGAAGAAATGAAAAATTATTATTGACATTCAGGAGGAAAAAGAACTTGAATAAGATTGCAAAGTTAGATACAAAGAAATTAATTCCTACTTGGCAATAAAACCATAACTTTTTCTTTTCCTACCAGGCAAAAAAAATTGCTATTCATCAATCTTCTACAAGTTAACCTCTTTATAGAGTCTGAACACTAATCAATCAATAGCAAATCATATAGCAGTTACTTTCCCCGGCTGACCCATAGGTGGGGTTATTAGCCAGTGATCTCAAATAACTCTGAAAGGGCACTTAGTTCTTTTTGATGTGCCTTATTTGCAAGTTTTGGATATTTTTATTAGCATATTTGTTGCATAAATATATTTGCTTACTTATATGCAATAATAAAAGCAAACACTTATAACATGCTTATTATATACATTAATACATTTAACACTCCCAATAATTTTATGAGGATTTTAGCTTTGAGGGCACAAGGCACAGAGAGGGTAAGGAACTGCCAGGGTCACACAGCTAGAAACCAACATAGATCAAGACTGAGGGCCAGTTATTCCAGTTGTGGGGGCCAGACTCTTAACACCAAACCATGCTGCCTCACTGGAACCCTCCTGGAAGGAGGCATGGTGGTTTGGAGGGGAAGAAAACTGAGCAGATGATCAAGGGTAGAAGGGAGACTTTTCACTGAGTATTTTTTTTTTTTGAAACTTCAAGCTTCTTTAAAAAATAAAGTTAATTTTTTTCTAGCAGTTTTAGATTTACAGAAAAATTGTGAAGATTGTCCAGAAGGTTTCCATATACCTCACACCCAGTATCTTTTTTTATTGACACAAGTATAGTATATTTGTTAATTAATGGGTGAATATTAATACATTACTATTAGTAAAGTCCATTATGCAGATAACACCACCCTTATGGCAGAAAGTGAAGAGGAACTAAAAAGCCTCTTGAAAGAGGAGAGTGAAAAAGTTGTTTTAAAGCTCAACATTCAGAAAACTAAGATTATGGCATCTGGTCCCATCACTTCATGGGAAATAGATGGGGAAACAGTGAAAAGAGTGTCAGACTTTATTTTGGGGGGCTCCAAAATCACTGCAGATGGTGACTGCAGCCATGAAATTAAAAGACACTTACTCCTTAGAAGGAAAGTTATGACCAAACTAGATAGCATATTCAAAAGCAGAGACATTACTTTGCCAACAAAGGTCCTTCTAGTCAAGGCTATGGTTTTTCCTGTGGTCATGTATGGATGTGAGAGTTGGACTGTGAAGAAGGCTGAGCACCGAAGAATTGATGCTTTTGAACTGTGGTGTTGGAGAAGACTCTTGAGAGTCCCTTGGACTGCAAGGAGATCCAACCAGTCCATTCTGAAGGAGATCAGCCCTGGGATTTCTTTGGAAGGAATGATGCTAAAGCTGAAACTCCAGTACTTTGGCCACCTCATGCGAAGAGTTGACTCATTGGAAGACACTCTGATGCTGGAAAGGATTGGGGGCAGGAGGAGAAGGGGACGACAGAGGATGAGATGGCTGGATGGCATCACTGACTCGATGGACGTGCGTCTATGTGAACTCCGGGAGTTGGTGATGGACAGGGAGGCCTGGTGTGCTGCGATTCATGGGGTCACAAAGAGTCAGACACGACTGAGCTACTGAACTGAACTAAATTGAATTCTTAATTCAGGTTTCCTTAGTTTTTTCCTAACATCCTTTGTCTGTCTAGGATTCCTTCCATTTAGCCAAAGACTGTGACAGTTTCTCAGATTTTCCTTGTTTCCGATAACGACAGTTTTGAGGTCAGTATTTTGTAGGTGGTCCCTTAACTGGGATTTGTCTGATGTTTTTCTGAATAGACCGGGTTGTGGGTTTTTGGGAAGAAGACCACAGAGGTTATGTGCCATTCTCTTTACATACGTCCAGGGTACATATCCTATTATAAACATGACTTGACCACCTGGCTGAGGCGCTGTTTCAGGTTTCTCCACTGTGCTGTTACTCTGCCCGCCTTTCTATATTATACTGTCATTATCGGAAGCCCACACTTAAGGAGTGGAGAATTATACTCCCTTCTCTTGGGGGTGGAATATCTACATAAATTATTTGCAATTCTTCTGCACAAAATGTTTTGACTTTTTAGTCATGTATTACCAAATTTTGCAAGACTTAAAAATGAATCTGCTCTTGTGTCCATCAAAAGATGAATGAATAAAACTATGTTATGCATATATACATACGCACACAAGGGAGCACCACTATAAAAAAGAATAAAATTTTGGCATTTGCAACAACATGAATGGACTTGGAGGGCATTATGCTAAGTGAAATAAGTCAGAGAAAGACAAATGCTGCGTGAAAAATAAAAAAATAAAACATAAATTAGTGAGCATAACAAATAAGAAATAGACTCACAGATAAAGAGGATAAACTGGTGGTAACCCAAGGGAAGAGGCAAGTGCGAGGGGAAAGATGAGGTTAGGCAATTAAGAGGTACAAACTGCTGCTGCTGCTAAGTCGCTTCAGTCGTGTCCGACTCTGTGCGACCCCATAGACGGCAGCCCATCAGGCTTCCCATCCCTGGGATTCTCCAGGCAAGAACACTGGAGTAGGGTTCCATTGCCTTCTCCGAGGTACAAACTACCATGTATCAAATAAAACTACAAGGAAACACTGTATAGCACAGGGAATATAGCCAATACTTTATAATAACTATAAATGGAATATAACCTTTAAAATCGTAAATCACTATTTATACAACTGAAATTTATATAATATTGTAGTCAGTTATACCTCAATTTATTTTTTTAATTAATTTTAATTGGAGGCTAATTACTTTATAAATATTGTAGTGGTTTTTGCCATACATTGACATAAATCAGCCATGGGTGTACATGTGAATACCTCAATTTAAAACAAATAAAACAAATTTGTTCTTTAAACAGAGGAAAACACACACCCATGCTGAGGTGACAGCAACTATTAGGGTTAGATTGTGATTTCTCCTAGAAACTGTGGTGGACCAGAGTGGATTTGAGGCTAATTTTGCCATTTCCTACCTGTGTGATCCTGAATAAGACACTTAAGTTTCTCTTACCCCTCTTTTTCTCATCTGTTAATTGGGGGCAAACAGGATTATTAGAAAGATGCATTAGCTAATAAAGGTAAAGAGGATCTGTATACTGTAAAGTGCTGCCAAGAGCTGAAGTGCTATGGAAGGGTCTTGGAGAACCGAGTTTGATTGAGTTGCTTCCAAACCTCCAGAATGGAGCTAGAGTTCTTTCCTCCTCAGCCACTGCTGAAATCAAAGCCCAAGAAGCCGTCCCTGGCACTGGACATTGCAGCCAGGAAAGAACCACATGACAGGCTTGGGACAGCATGGGGGTTACATGCTTCAGCCTAGGAGCTCGCCTTTGGGCTCTGCTAAGTTATAGGAGCTTTCTAGGCCTCAAGACTCTCATATGTAGAGTGGAGGTAACATTAGCATGTGGGGCTGTTGTGAGAATTCGATGAGCAAACGCAGCTGTCTGTACCATGTGCCAAGTTGCTTTAGTCGTGTCTGATGCTTTGCAACCCCATGAACTGCAGCCCACCAGGCTCCTCTGTCCACAGGATTCTCAAGGCAAGAACACTGGAGTAGGTTGCAAAATTTTCTCTTCTGGGGATCTTCCTCACCCAGGAGTCTCTTATGGCACCTGCATTGGCAGGTAGGTTCTTTACCACTAGTGCAACCTGGAAAGCCTGTGCCTGGCCTAATTCTTGCAACCTTCCTCTTTCACAGCTGAGAAAATGGAGGCAATGTGAAGGTTAAGCTCCTGCCCAAGGTCACCAGCTGGTAAGTGGCTAAGTGGTACTTGGAGTTCAAGTCTGTGGGCTCTGGATCCCATGTCCCTTCCACTGCAGCACACACCCCCACCCACAGCCCAGGCTCCCTGGCTCTCTTGAGACTCTCCCTCCCACTTCTAACTGGCTTGAGTTTTACGAATGTGCAGGGGTGACCGTGGCATCCTCGGGGCCAGAGAACTACCCACCGTGGCTCTTGCTCCCAGCTGGCTGGCCTGGGGTAGATCTGGGCTGGGAGGTTCCATGGGCAGGCAGTCATACCTGGGCCACAGGTCATATAACATTTTCCAGCAGAGGGAGCCTTTCCACCCTGAAGAATACCCACCTGTCCATCCCTGGCCATCTCCAGGGCAGCCAGAGTCCCAGTTCAGTTCAGTTCAGTCGTTCAGTCGTGTCCGACTCTTTGCGACCCCATGAATTGCAGCATGCCAAGCCCCCCTGTCCATTACCAACTCCCGGAGTTCACTCAGACTCATGTCCATCGAGTCAGTGATGCCATCCAGCCATCTCATCCTCTGTCATCCCCTTCTCCTCCTGCCCCCAATCCCTCCCAGCATCAGAGTCTTTTGCAGTGAGTCAACTCTTCGCATGAGGTGGCCAAAGTACTGGAGTTTCAGCTTTAGCATCATTCCTTCCAAAGAAATCCCAGGGCTGATCTCCTTCAGAATGGATTGGTTGGATCTCCTTGCAGTCCAAGGGACTCTCAAGAGTCTTCTCCAACACCACAGTTCAAAAGCATCAGTTCTTCGGTGTTCAGCCTTCTTCACAGACCAACTCTCACATCCATACATGACCACAGGAAAAACCATAGCCTTGACTAGACGGACCTTAGTTGGCAAAGTAATGTCTCTGCTTTTGAATATGCTATCTAGTTTGGTCATAACTTTCCTTCCAAGGAGTAAGTGTCTTTTAATTTCATGGCTGCAGTCACCATCTGCTGTGATTTTGGAGCCCCCAAAAATAAAGTCTGACACTCTTTCCACTGTTTCCCCATCTATTTCCCATGAAGTGATGGGACCAGATGCCATGATCTTCATTTTCTGAATGTTGAGCTTTAGACCAACTTTTTCACTCTCTTCTTTCACTTTCATCAAGAGGCTTTTTAGTTCCTCTTCACTTTCTGCCATAAGGGTGGTGTCATCTGCATATCTGAGGTTATTGATATTTCTCCCGGCAATCTTGATTCCAGCTTGTGTTTCTTCCAGCCCAGCGTTTCTCATGATGTACTCTACGTAGAAGTTAAATAAGCAGGGGACAATATACAGCCTTGACATATTCCTTTTCCTATTTGGAACCAGTCTGTTGTTCCATGTCCAGTTCTAACTGTTGCTTCCTGACCTGCATACAGATTTCTCAAGAGGCAGGTCGGGTGGTCTGGTATTCTCATCTTTTTCAGAATTTTCCACAGTTTATTGTGATCCACACAGTCAAAGGCTTTGGCATATCAATAAAGCAGAAATAGATGTTTTTCTGGAACTCTCTTGCTTTTTCCATGATCCAGTGGATGTTGGCAATTTGATCTCTGGTTCCTCTGCCTTTTCTAAAACCAGCTTGAACATCTGGAAGTTCACGGTTCACGTATTGCTGAAGCCTGGCTTGGAGAATTTTGAGCATTACTTTACTAGTGTGTGAAATGAGTGCAATTGTGTGGTAGTTTGAGCCTTCTTTGGCATTGCCTTTCTTTGGGATTGGAATGAAAACTGACCTTTTCCAGTCCTGTGGCCACTGCTGAGTTTTCCAAATTTGCTGGCATATTGAGTGCAGCACTTTCACAGCATCATCTTTCAGGATTTGAAATAGCTCAGCTGGAATTCCATCACCTCCACTATCTCCACCTTACAAATAGCTGTGAAAAGAAGAGAAGCGAAAAGCAAAGGAGAAAAGGAAAGATATAAGCATCTGAATGCAGAGTTCCAAAGAATAGTAAGAAGAGATAAGAAAGCCTTCCTCAGCGATCAATGCAAAGAAATAGAGGAAAACAACAGAATGGGAAAGACTAGAGATCTCTTCAAGAAAATTAGAGATACCAAGGGAACATTTCATGCAAAGATGGGCTCGATAAAGGACAGAAATGGTATGGACCTAACAGAAGCAGAAGATATTAAGAAGAGGTGGCAAGAATACACAGAAGAACTGTACAAAAAAGATCTTCACGACGCAGATAATCACGATGGTGTGATCACTGACCTAGAGCCAGACATCCTGGAATGTGAAGTCCAGTGGGCCTTAGAAAGCCAGAGTCCCAGGTCAAGCCTTTTCTCTCTAATCCTCTAGCAGCTCCTGACAGCCCTTCAGGTCACCAGCGAGAAAAGAAGCCTAGTGGGCCACTCTACCTCTGCCGCCCTGAGTCAACCCCTCCACTAGCATCCCAGCTTCTCCACACCTTAGCCGGGCTCCTGACGCTTCCCAACTGAGTCCCCGCCAGCAGAGGCCAAGGAGCCCAGGACAAGGCCCCTGGCGATAAAGAACACAGGCCACATCAGAGCTGCCCTTCTGCAACCCGCAGACCTGGGTTTGACTCCTGGCCCGGCCTCTTATCTCTGTGACCAGGTCCTCTCCAGCCTTGGTCTCCTCCTTTGTAACATCCAGTGGTGATAATATCCAATCGCTACTTCCCAGGGTTGCTGTGCAGCCTAAACAGCGGGAGGCACGCCAGGCTTAGAGCATGGCCTGGCTCACAGTCAGCACCTGGTAAACAGCAGCTTTTGTTACTGCGCTGGGCGGCAATGGGTAAGGAAGTGGCCAAGGGGGCAGTTCTGTGGAGGGGGCCAGTGGATGTGTCCTTGGAACCCCATGGCCTCCCCTGCGAGTCTTGGATACTATTCTGGTGGCCCTTGAATGAGAATACACACTTCTCCTAGATGACCTTCTCAGACCTGCTCTCCCACAGGCAGCTCTGCAGCCTAAGCCCATTCCCAACACTGCAGCAGGCATGGCCCACCAGCATGGCAGACTGGCTCCTCCAGAGAGGACTGCAGGTTGACTGTCCTCACTGGGATGTCAGCCAGGCTTGTGGGGACTCCTGGGAAACTCTCCCCTCAGTCCTGCAAAGGCAGAAACCAATCTGTCTTCCTCACCCCTGGCTCTGGGCCTGACCCATACAGGTTCAATGAATGTGTATAGGTTCCACCAAGGCCTGGGATGGTTATTCTGTTGCTAAGTTGTATCTGACCCTTCTCTGGGATGCTCAGAGGGGCTGTTATCATCTCCCTCTTTTTTTCAGGGGCTGCCCTGGTTCCAGGAGTGGCAGTGTCCCTGGTTATTTCAGAAAACGGCCTAGGAGACCCCTTTTAGGTCAAGAGAAGGCAAGGGAGTGCATATATGTGGGGAGGACAGAGAGACCAGTTGGGGCTCATTGGTTTCTGTCCCGCTTTTCCCCACCTGGGGCACCTGGACAGGATTCCCTCCTCTCCAGCTGTCCTATTTTCCAAATGGTTGAAAACATCTTCTATGTATCATCCACCCCACCAGTCACCAGCCAGTCATGCTCTCTCTGCCTCAGAGGGCCCATGGCTTCCCAAGTTTAAGGAAGACACCACACCTGAAGGGAATATTTGCATGCAAGGCATGGGGCTGGATAGACTCTGCATCACTCGAAGTCACACAGGCAATGTCGCATGTGGACACACAGTCACCCGGGGCCCACGGGGGCCTGTGGGCACACAGGCATGGAAATATACACAGGCCCATTGGTCCACAACCTCCTAGTCACACCCGAGAAGCCACCCACACAAGCACACATAAACACCCCATCACACAGCTGCACAAACACATCTGCTCACTGGCAAAGGAAAAAATAAAGGCAGGGTCCCCCTACTCCCTGAGGTTCCTGGCCCACCCCTCCCCTTCTGATCCCCACTGCTCCCCAACGCTTTGTGGTCCCCCAGCCACCTGGCTCCACACTTGGCCTGTGTGACTGTGGTGGAGGCTGCAGAGTCTGTCTAACTGTGGGGAGCGGGAGTTGGGGGGTCGAGGGAGGTCCCAGCCTGACCCTCAAGTCCTCCCCACAGACCTGGGTACCTTCCTCAACTGTGAAATCCATGGTCCTCTCAGGGGAAGGAAAGAGGTGGGCAGATGAAGCCTAAATCCAGCTGTATGGTTATTTCCTCCACACCAGTCTTGGCTACGCCCCTCCCGTTCGTCCTACATCTGGGATCTGCCCTGGGGAACAAGGGGCAGAACCTGCAGATGAGGGAGTCCTGGAGACAAGAGGTCGCTGGGAACCCTCAGTGCCAGGCTCCCTGGCGCTGGGAAGGGCAGCGTCTGGGCACGGATGCTGGAAGGGGTAGGAAAGGGGCAGGATTTGTGGCATTTCCCCTCCAGCTGGAAACAAAGGCAGATTCCTGTGTCCCGCTCCAACAATCCGGTCCCACCCACCCGAGTGGCGGGAGCTGAAGGAAGTCCCGCTGGCCTCTGGCCTCACCCAGCCACTCGGCGTCTCTTTCAAACAATCTCTCTCCCAGCCTCCTTGTACAAAGAGGACTCCCCCTTCTCCTAGAGACCCCCCTCCTTGTACAAATACCAAGCCCTCCCCATTGGGAATGGTTCCCTTAGCCCCTCAGACTCTCTCTTCTGGCAGCAAGGATCCCCTTAATACCACTCAAGAGCCTGGCAGGCCCATTTCCCCTTGCTGGGCAACTCTGCCCACCCTCACTCCAGCAAACTCAGGCTCTGCTTCTGTTTAGAGTGGGCAAAAGCCTCGATGATCTGGGAACTCCTGTGGCATACAAAACGCTCAACCAGACCTGCGGGGTATCTTCATGTCCTGAGTCTCGATGGAACATCCTCCCAAACCAAAATCAGTGGACCCATCTTCCCCTTTTTTTCTTTGCCACGCCATGGAGCATGTGAGATCACCGACTAGGGATCGATACCACATCCTCTGCGATGGAAGCACGGAGTCTTAACCATTGGACCACCAGAGAAGTCCCCACATCTTCCTTTACTGTGGCAAAATTGGAGCTTCACTCTCCTGACGTATTGAAGAGTCAAGAGACACTGTGTGATACAAATAGAACAGGAACTAAAGGTATATTGGGCTTCCCTTGTGGCTCAGATGGTAAAAAATCCACCTCTAATGTGGGAGACTTAGGTTTGATCCCTGGAGGAGGGCATGGCAACCTCTCAGTATTCTTGCCTGGAGAATCTCCATGGACAGAGGAGCCTGGTGAGCTGCAGTCCATGGGGTTGCAAAGAGTCAGACAGGACTGAGCGACCAAGGACAAAGGTATATTGTTAAATTTACAAAAAGAATAACATATTATCAATAATTAGAAGGAAGAGAACCTAAGTGACCTAATTCTGAAGCTTTAAAATCTAGAGATAGCAGAGAGACAAATACTGCATGGGATGCCTTACATGTGGAATCTAAAAGCAAGTCAAACTCATAAAAACTGAGAGTGGAGGGGCGGAGAAATGGAGAGAGGTTGATAAAGGATACATACTTTCAGCTCTAAGGTGAATAAGGTCTGAGGATCTAATGTATAACATGGCAACTGTGACACCGAGGCCCCCTAAAACAGAGTTCCCTTACCAAGTTTATGATCAATCTCTTTATCCAAAATGCTCCCTTTCTTGTCCCCTCTGACCACAATCCTGTGATAACTGAACACCAATCAACCAGTCAGATGACTAAAATTGCTGTTGCTGATAACATCGTTCATGACTAAAACTGCTAATATAAATACCATCATTAATGTACAAACTCAGGTTGTTTCTACAGGGCAAGATGAACTAACAAACCCCAAAGCCATGAACCACCTGGCCAGAGAATCATAAACCAGAGATATGCTGAATCTCAATACTACGATTAAGAAATGTCACAGAACTGGCACAAGACGATGATTAATCCCAGCCTCTTTGTTCTTCCCCTTAAAAAACCCCTAACTCAAAGACCAAGTGGGAGGCTTGTCTTCCAGTCCCTCGCTTGGTGCCTTGCAATAATTCCTTACTTTTCTGCAAACTCCCACTGTCAGAGTTGGGTTTTCTGCACAGTGGGCACAGGAACCCTTCCCTCAGTGACAACTGTAGTTCCTAATACTGTGTTGGATAATTGAAATTAGCCGAGAGAATAGAACTTAAATTTTACTTACCTAAAAAACTTCTCACCAAAAAAAGAAATAAATAAAAGATAAATATGTGAGGTGATGGATGTGTTGATTAACTAGATGGGAAGAATCCTTTCACAATGAGTATGTATATCACATCATCATGATGTACACTTTAAATATCTTTTAAAAATCTTGCATCTTTTAAAACATTGAAGTATAGTTGATTTACAGTGTTTATACTTTAAATATCTTACAACTGTATTTGTCAGTTATACCTCAATAAACTTGAAAAAAAATCTAGAGATACAAAGTGTATGCATATTATTTAGAGTGATCGAAGTAAATGTCAGAGAACTACACAGCTTTGGGAAGGGTTTGGCCCCAGCAGGAGAGCCTGGGGATGAGAGTCGCTTCTCATGGTAAACTCTTCTGCAGAATTAAAAAAGAAAACATATTTACTTGGTGCTTATTTGGGATTTCCTGAGTTATTTTCAGAATGGCTGCCTCATCCCTCAAAGTCCTGTGCAGTGGCTCTACACTCATCTATACAACAACTCCTCAGAGTGCTATTCATACAAGAGGCAACTTTTAGCCCTGGTATTTGAACAGGTAAGGAAATTCACCTCCCTGCCACACAGCCAAGCCTCCAACCTCCTGATTCTCTGTTCATGCTGTTTATCTTGCCCCACAGCTCAGCTCCTCTCTCTCAAAACTAGGTGTCTGTGAGGGTTTTACATCTGGAAAATGAAGCTTACAGGCCTTTTTTTTTTTTTTTAATTAATTAATTTGCCTGCCCTGGATCTTAGTTGCACCACGTGGGATCTAGTTCCCTGACCAAGGATTGAACCTAGGCCTCTTTCATTGGGAGAATGGAGTCTTAGCCACTGGACCACCAGGGAAGTCCTGGGTCTTTTGTTTTTATTTGGAGAATGTGGTAGAGACAAAGTTTGCATCCCCTTCATACAGATATGGAACCTGAGGCTCACACACAGGGCCTCCAACTCTGAGGCTGGATGCTGTCCTCCAACATGGGCAGTTGGGTGGAGGAGAGTCATCCTCAAGGAGGCTCATGGGAAGGGGCAATCCACAGGTGGCTGGACTGTCAAGAGATGGTGCAGGGGCAGCCTCTTAACAGAGCCCAGTCCCTCTAGCATTGTGCGGGCACCATCTTGTCACAAACTCCTGCCCTGATGTGCTCTCGTTTCTTAAGAGATTCTCTCCTGAGATGAGTCATCTTTGGGGTTCTGGCTCTGGGTGGGCAAAGCCATCCTGAGGACATCCTGGAGGAGCTGGAGAGGAAGAGGAAGGTGACTCAGTGACAAACTGTGGTCCCTGTCTGCCAGCCTCTTCCTGAGGTGCTGGGCAGAGCTCTGGCCGCCCCACCCTCATCAAACTTAGCACTGGCCAAACTGCCTTTTCACCTGAGCTGTGGTGTCAGATCCCGGGAGCGGGCGGTTTTCTGAAACTTAGAATCAAAGAAAACAGCACACAGCTGGGAAAAGCCTTTGGGGGTATCCAGTCCAAGTCAGGCTGGCACTGAGGCCCCACTCCCCCAGGGTTACCGCTCTTGCCAGGACTCCATGGTGCCTCTGGCCTCAGCGGAGGAGACCCAAAGAGGAACATCCTCTCCCTGAAGCCCACAGAGCTGAGACTCTCTCCTATGTGCTGAGCAGGTGGATAAATGGAATCCACAGGGATCACCCCACTTCTGTGAAGAGACCCACAGTTCTTCCTTCTCTGGTACCCTGTTCTAATGTTTCCATGTCTCTCACATTTGAAAAATCCTTAGGTTGTCTGACTTTAATTTCCCACTCTACAATTAAAATGAAACCAAACCCACCTTACCCTTTGCTAACCCCCACTCACCCACCCACCCCTACCTCCTACGCCTGGCTTTTCTTTCCTACTCATCCTGGTGCAGAACTGGCTACATACTTTGTAGGGCCCAGTACAAAATGAAAATTCTAGGCTTTCTGTTCAAACATGAGTAAGAATTCTAAGATGGCAACAGCAGCGCATTAAACCCAGTGTAGGGCGCTGTGGGTCTGCACAGTTCAGTTCAGTTCAGTTCAGTTCAGTCGCTCAGTCGTGTCCGACTCTTTGCGACTCTGAATTGCAGCATGCCAGGCCTCCCTGTCCATCACCAACTCCCGGAGTTCACATAGACTCACGTCCATTGAGTCAGTGATGCCATCCAGCCATCTCATCCTCTGTCATCCCCTTCTCCTCCTGCTCCCAATCCCTCCCAGCATCAGAGTGTCTTCCAATGAGTCAACTCTTCGCATGAGGTGGCCAAAGTACTGGAGTTTCAGCTTTAGCATCATTCCTTCCAAAGAAATCCCAGGGCTGATCTTCAGAATAGACTGGTTGAATCTCCTTGCAGTCCAAGGGACTCTCAGGAGTCTTCTCCAACACCACAGTTCAAAAGCATCAATTCTTCAGCCCTCAGCCTTCATCACAGTCCAACTCTCACATCCATACATGATCACAGGAAAAACCATAGCCTTGACTAGACGGACCTTAGTTGGCAAAGTAATGTCTCTGCTTTTGAATATGCTATCTAGGTTGGTCATAACTTTCCTTCCAAGGAGTAAGCATCTTTTCATTTCATGGCTGCAGTCACCATCTGCAGTGATTTTGGAGCCCAAAAAAATAAAGTCTGACACTCTTTCCACTGTTTCCCCATCTATTTCCCATGAAGTGATGGGACCAGATGCCATGATCTTCGTTTTCTGAATGTTGAGCTTTAAGCCAACTTTTTCACTCTTCACTTTCACTTTCATCAAGAGGCTTTTTAGTTCCTCTTCACTTTCTGCCATAAGGGTGGTGTCATCTGCATATCTGAGGTTATTGATATTTCTCCCGGCAACCTTTGTTTCCAGCTTGTGCTTCTTCCAGCCCAGCGTTTCTCATGATGTACTCTGCATATAAGTTAAATAAATAGGGTGACAATATACAGCCTTGACATACTCCTTTTCCTATTTGGAACCAGTCTGTTGTTCCATGTCCAGTTCTAACTGTTGCTTCCTGACCTGCATACAGATTTCTCAAGAGGAAGGTCAGGTGGTCTGGTATTCCCATCTCTTTCAGAATTTTCCACAGTTTATTGTGATCCACAGTCAAAGGCTTTGGCATAGTCAATAAAGCAGAAATAGATGTTTTTCTGGAACTCTCTTGCTTTTTTGATGATCCAGCGGATGTTGGCAATTTGGTCTCTGGTTCCTCTGCCTTTCCTAAAACCAGCTTGAACATCTGGAAGTTCACGGTTCACATATTGCTGAAGCCTGGCTTGGAGAATTTTGAGTATTACTTTACTAGCATGGGAGATGGAGTGCAATTGTGCGGTAGTTTGAGCCTTCTTTGGCATTGCCTTTCTTTGGGATTGGAATGAAAACTGACCTTTTCCAGTCCTGTGGCCACTGCTGAGTTTTCCAGATTTGCTGGCATATTGAGTGCAGCACTTTCACAGCATCATCTTTCAGGATTTGAAATAGCTCAGCTGGAATTCCATCACCTCCACTAGCTTTGTTCATAGTGATGCTTTCTAAGGCCCACTTGACTTCACATTCCAGGATGTCTGGCTCTAGGTGAGTGATCACACCATTGTGATTATCTGGGTTGTGAAGATCTTTTTTGTATAGTTCTTCTGTGTATTCTTGCCACCTCTTCTTAATATCTTCTGCTTCTGTTAGGTCCCTACCATTTCTGTCCTTTATTGAGCCCATCTTTGCATGAAAGATGCAAAGGTTAGACACCCACAAAGTTGGCCCTGCCCTAGTGTCAGAAGCAATGCTTGAACTCAGTACTCAGCTGATCCTGAAAGTTCAGGCTGTTCAATCCCCTGCCTTCATGCCAGGCCCACATCTCCTGCCTTCCATAGGTGAGAATCTCCTTGAGAGGTCACCCCCACCTACCCTTCCTAGGATCTCCGGGCCTCAGCTTTACACACTGCTGGGAAATCCTTCTAAATGTCTAAATATAAGTCTTAGCCCTTCAGGCCTGTTTCCTTTTGTTCTGTCCTCACTGAATATAAGGAACAGCTGGTCCTTTTGAGTAATTAATTCTTGTAGACTTGGACACAGTCTGTAATTCCTTTTCCCTTTCCTCATTGGGTTGAGTCTCCAGCGCTTTTTCCAACTCTGCATCCCTCCTCTGATGTATTCCCCAGGGAGGGGAAGCACAGAGTCCCCCAGAAGCCCCAAAGAACACAAAGTCCAGAAGGCTCCATGCTCTGAAGAGGCAGGGAGACTCCAGCACTGAGGAACAGCCATTCCCCCCACCCCCCATCGGACCCTGACTTCCTCCTCCAAACCCTACTCTCCTTTTATCTGTCTCATGAGCTCTTCCTAGATAAAGCGCCCCACCCCCCCGACTCTCCCCAGCAGTGCTCAGTTCTTGTTCATCTCCATGTTTCTGTTCTCAGTGTGTGTTTCAGACTGAATGTTTTCCTTGGGGGAGCCCCCACTTCTATCTCCCAGGACAGATATCGCTGGGTTGGGATTGAAAAGGGTTTACCAGAAGCCATAGCAAGGCATGGGTGAGAGTGGGTATGAAGGATGGACACCAGCCACACTCCCAGTTCTCTAGCTAATAGAGTGCCGAAGCAGCTACTATAATCTGAAAGAGTAGATACTGTAATCCCATAGTACTTCCTATTGGCTGCAGGACACAGTTCTGCCCTGACACTGAAGTCTGGGTGTGCCTTGGTTCTGGAATTCACAATGCTCACAAGCTGTGAAGCTGCTGTGGGTGGGGGCTGGGGAGGGTTTCAGCGGAGGAAGTGAGGTCAGTCAACAATTGATGCCTGTCTGAGCCTTTAGTCATTGTCTCCCCCAGCCTCTATTCCTGTCAAAGGGTGTGTGTGTGGAGGGGGTGGCTGGAGGAGATGTCCTGGCCCATCTTACAGAATCCCCATATTAGAGCAAGACACCTTAGAAGTCTGTTCTGCTTCTAACACCCATGTCTTTCCACCTAGCTCTGAGGCCATCTTCTCCCCAGCCTTTCATTCATTATCTTAATTATACTCTCTGATGGAGGGCTTAGCCAGCCTGTGTCAGTCTGAGTCAGCTAGTGTCTTTGCTGTGAGCCAAGATAAGCATCATGTCCCTTCATTCTCCCAGCCACCCTATGAGACCAGAACTGTTTATTATGCCCATTTAGCAGATGGGAGACTGAGGGTTAGAATTAGGAGATGTGTCACTTGTCTAGGGTTACACAACTAGTCCGGATTCAGATTTCAGAGTCTTTGTGGATAATCTAGAGGCTAGGGATAAAGTGGGCTTCCCTGGTAGCTCAGACACTAAAAAATCTGCCGGCAATACTGGAGACCTGGGTTCCATCCCTGGGTTGGGAAGATTCCCTGGAGGAGGGCATGCAGCCCACTCCATTATTTTTTGCCTGGAGAATCCCCATGGACAGAGGAGGCTGGTGGGCTGCAGTCTAGGGGGTGGCAAAGAATCAGACATGACTGAGCAACTAAGCATAGCACAGGGCTAAAGCGGAGTGCTGCCTTCAAGGTGCTCACAGTGGTTGGAGCAAAGCAAGACAACAGTGTCACTGCTCTGATCCCTGGGAAGGCCATTAGGAGGAAGGGTTTGCTTCTCTCTCTGGGAGAAACCATTCTACTCCCCTCCCCAACGCATCTTTTCCACCTTGTCCCAGCAATGTCCCCAGGGAGCTGGGGCTCCCCACATCTAGAGGTCCATTTGGTGGGGTGAAGGGCCAGCCTCGAAGGGGGCAGTCCAAGGCCTCTCACTCCATTCCGGCCGCCCATGGTGGGAAGAAGCGGCCCTGTCACTGAGCTGCGCTGCCAGAAGGACTCAGACCCGTCACCACTGACCCACAGCTGCTGCTTCTGGGCCTGTTTGCCCTGCACTGAGCGCTGCGCAGATAGAGGCTGCGGAAGAGGGGAGGGAACAAGAGGGGGTGAAGGGGCCCCCGGGAGGAGGCTGAAGGAGTTGGACGATGTAGGGAATCTCAGAGGGAGGGGGGCAGAGGGCGGAGCCAAAATATTTCAGGCTGCTAGCCCCAACGTCTGCCCTTGCCGCTGAGCCTCGTAGGCAGGCGGAGGATCCGGAGTTGTGGGTGGGAAGACAGGTAACTTCTCTCCATCTGCCCACCCCGCATGTCCTTCCCTCGGTGCCCGCTTCTCGTCAGGGGTTCCCCGGCATCCCTCAGCGGCTCCAGGTGGGAGAGGAGCCTCCACCTCCACCCCTCCCCCGGCCGGTCGACGGAGGGTGCCTCGCGTCCCGGCTGTGGCCCCGATGGCTCTGGGCCTGGACCCCACGAGACCCCCTGCAGCCCAAGGCCAAGGCCCGCCCCCTCGGGGAGGCGGATGTGGGAGGCTGGAGGCGGGGGCGCGGCCTTGATCCTGGGGCAGGGGCAGCCGAGGGGGAGGCCGCCCTAGGGGGTCTGCTGCTGCGCGCAAGGGAGGGTCCGGCCCTGAGCCCTGGATAGGGGCGAGCCGGCGGCCGTCGGCTAGCTGGGCAATAGGAAACGGTTTATTAGGAGGGAGTGGTGGAGCCGGGCCAGGCAGGAAGACGCTGGAATAAGAAACATTTTTGCTCCGGCCCCTTTCCCAGTCCCCGGAGGCCGCAGCGCCAGCCGCGCGGAGCGAGCCCCTCCCCGGCCCCAGCCCCGCCTGGGGCCGCGCCCGGACCTCGGACCCCGGCCCGCTGTCCAGCGCCCGTCGTGTGACCGCGGCCGCCGCCGGGGAGGGGAGGAGGCCGCCCGCTGCACGTCCGCGCCCCGCCGACCGCAAGGCAGGCCCAGAGGTGAGTCGAAGTCCAGTGAGGGGGGCAGCTGACCCCTACCCCAATGGGCCCTTTGCCACGGCAGATCCCAGAGAGACCCTCAGAGAGGTGGCCGTAGGGTCAGTCCCAGCTCCTCGTAGGGCTAGCTGCCCCTCGCCCTCCGCGAACATCTGCCCATCACCCCACCTAAGACTGCAGCGGATTGGATCGAACCTGAACTGGGATTCAGAAAACTTTGTTCCTGGGGCCACTTAGCTTCGCTGTTTTCCTATCCTCATCCATAAAATGGGCAGAAAGATACCCACCCTGCTTCACTTAGGGAGAAGGGGGTCACATGTCCTTCCAGGCTCCTGGCTTGACCTGGGGGTGGGTGTCCACTTCCAGCGCTGTTGAGCCTCTCCTTGAAGCCCATCTTTCCCAGAGCAGCCCTTGCAGGTCTTGCTACAGGAATCTGACACTCTGGCCCCTTCCCCCAAACCTCACCTCCAACCCTGTATGGTCGCATAGCCCCCATGCCATGGACTTCTTTCAGGATCCAGGTCAAAGGTGATCCCACTCTTCCTCCAGTCTGGGACCCCAGATTCTCAGTCTGCCCTGGAGGCCAGTGCTGTTATGACCATCTCTGAACTGGTCACCCACCCTCTCTTTTCTTTTCTAAGGACAGGGAGATAGTGGACAATAGCTCTCACCCTCTCTATATGGGCAGCTTCTGGCTAAGTCAGCGTCTGTCTGACATCCCTGACCCCTGACTGTTTATTTGTCTTTTCATCCCATCAGGTAGTTAAAAAACAGCCTCTATTTATTGAGTACTTACTATGTGGACACTTAGGTATAATACATTTTTGTCAAGTAATCCTGGCCGCAACCTAGGACAAGAGGTGTTATTATGTCCATCCTATAGAAGAGGAAAGAGAATCAGATGTGAGTCATTTGTCCAAAGCTCCATGGATGGTTGGGTTTTTAGTAACTTTTGTTAAGTGCTCATGGTGTACCACGTAGTACACTTATACCTATGAAATGAGCACTATTATAATTTTTTTATTATTTATTTGCCTATGTTGGGTCTTAATTGTGGCACATGGGATCTTTTCGTTGAGGCATGTGAACTCGTTGTGGTGGGCTCTAGAGCCCATGGGCCCAGTAGTTGTGGTGAGTGGACTTAGTTGTTCAGAGGCGTGTGGGATCTTAGTTCCCGGACCAGGGGTTGAATCTGTGTCCCCTCCATTGCAAGGCAGATCCTTAACCGCTGGACCACCAGGAAAGTCTTGAAATGAGCACTGTTATTTTTCTCATATTTTATAGGGGATCTGAAGCTTCGGAAAGGTTAAGGAACTTGCCCTCACTCTCATAGCCCTAAGTGGTAGAAGCAGGATTTGAACCTGGGTCTATATGATCCAGAGACGACAACCTGACCCCTGTGCTACACTGTGCTGCCTTTGCATTCTGTCTGAGATCCTAAACTCCCTACTTGATGCTACATCCCAGTCCAGTACTGTGAAGGGTTAATGAAGTGATGCAGAGGAAAGTGCTTTGTGATGGTAAGGGGCCACCCAGAATGAGCAGTTCAGTCTGGTCTCTGCTGTGTGGATAAGACCTGTTGATGTACACAGAGCAAGGCACTTGCAGCCCCAGGACAGTACTGCTGTGCTGAGAAACTGCTACTCATGGGAGCTCATTAAATCAATCCCCAGGTGTGCTGGGGAGAAGGAAACTGACCTCCACTTTCTGAGCACACCCCTACTCTGGTTCTCCCCACCTAAGACTAAGGCTATAGCACATAGATTATTTCTAGACAAACGCATATTGGGTGCCAGGTGATGACAACTGCAGTCGGTTAATGCAACCCCCACTTGCTCTTTTTCCTCCTTGAGGGACCTATCTAACACCAAACAACTGCAGAAATTAAATGACCAAGTGAGGATGTATTACCAGCAATTTAAGTTGATCAAGACGCACATGGTGATTCTGGGCAAGAAACCTAACATCCCCCAGCTTCCGTTTCCCTATTAGATTGTCGTGAGGATTAAATGAGATCATCCATCAAAGTTCAGTACTTAGCACATAAGCAGTACTCAGAGAAGGCTAACTCATTACTAAGAATTTCACAGTGGTTAAGTTAATGTTTTAAATTAGTCTAGCATTTGTGATTTCTGGCTAAAGACTGTGATGCTTCTGTCAGCAGGAGATCATTCAAGAAGTTTTGTTAGGTGGGAAAGGAGTCTACCAGCCCCCAGGAGTCTGTCTGTTCTGGAGTCAGGTGTCAGGGCGCATTATGCCGGGTCAGCTCTGAGTTGGGACTGATGATCAGCATCCTCCTGTACTGAATCTTACTCTGAGCCCAGTAAAAAATTGGACAGTCACAGCTTTCCTTCACTGCATTCCCAGTTTTAGACCAGAGGCAGATTCTGCAAATGCTGCCAAGCCTTCCCTGCACTGTTCTTGGGCCCCAGAGGCTGGAGATGGCCTGAACAAAGCCTATACCTCACCCTCTCTCTGCAGCATCTCCAAGTCCTCGGCTCCAGTGTTTAGCCTTTTCTGTCCCTTCCCCAGTAGAAGCAGGTGGGGGAGAGGTCCCTGAATGGGAATTAGAATCCCTGCCCTCTGTACTCCACTCCAGCATGGAGTTGAATAGGACCCAGTTCAAAGTGTGGTACCCACACAAACTGATCTGAATTCCCTGGGGAAATTTTTTTAAATGCATATTTCTTACTGGTCCCAATGGACTGAACCAGAATCTGGAGCAGGAGTGAGACCAAAGAGAGTGCATTTCTAATGAAGCACTTGAGATGATTCTGCTGCTTAATAGTGTAGTGAGAGGGTGCACCGGAGCACAGAGAAGGGAAAGCATGGGGAGAGGATTCTAGAAGGATGCTGGCTATCATCCTTATTGTTACCCACGTTTTCCTTCTTGCTTCATCCCCTCTCCTTTAGCTGCTTTCTGAGCAAAGACTGCCAAGGATGGATTCCCACCCTTACCCCAGTGGGCAAAGCCAGCTTGTCTGGGGTTCCTTCTCCAGCCACCAGTCCCACTGCAGAGTGCTTGCCAGAGTCCCCACTGTATTGCGGGAGGGGCATGAGACAGGAGGTCAGGCAAAGGCTGGGGACACAGCTGCAGCAGACCAGGGCTCCGTTTCCTCCCCCAGCCCTGGGCCTCTGGGGCAGAGGAAGCCCAGGCAGGAAGACCAGAGCTGCCACCAGCCAGTGAGGCCCATGAAGCACCCCCCACCCCCCAGTCATCCTGCCCTCAGAGTCTCAGCATCATGGATCTTCATTTGGCATCATTCTTAGACTAGGGGCCTTCTGCAGCCTATATGGCCCTATGCCCAGCCCTCCAGCCTTACCATGTTACGCCAGAAGACAGTTCTCTTCCCTCATGTCTGCTGCCCCTACCTGGACATTCCCCAGGCACACACCTGCTACTTGCCACCATTCAGAAAGTTCTTCTTGCTGTCTGACCTCAGTCCTTTTTTTGCAGCCTCAGCCCTAATCTTTTCATTCTAAGCCTTTGAGAGATGAAGATGGGGGTCACTTCTGAAGCACTAGCTGGTCTGGGACTTGAGATGGGACTATCATAGACCAGAATTACTCCCCTAATAATCCCCACCAAACTTTTGAAAAAATTCAATCTTAACCAACCACAGAAGGTCAAACATTCAATGTCTAAGTATGTTTCACTTCCCTTCCACATCACTGGCCCTACCCCCACTCTTTCCCAGGACCTCAAGGACAGAGAGAAGCAGGGGAGTGGCTCAGAGAGGACATCTTATAGTCTAATGAGGGTGCAGGGAGGTTCCTTAGAGACAGTGCGGCCTGGCACTGTCCAGGCTTGGTATGGCTGATAGAACCCCACAAGCTCAGACATGGGCTGTCACCCCAGATTGGGATATGGAGTAGAAGCAGCACTGGACTGGGAGTCTGGACACCTGGGTTGTACTCCTAGCACTGCCACTGAACCCCAATTGACCTTGGACAAGCCTGCTCTCCTGGCTGAGCCTTGATCCCCATCTTCTCTGAAATAAGGAACTGGGCTCTGTGATTCACAGGGTGTACGAGGATTCCGTCACGGGGGTGTCCCAGCCCCAGGTGGCTCCTGCAGACCCTGTAGCGACTCCAGCCTGCCCTGAGACCATGTCCTGAGCTCCCTGATGTGCGTGACTCCTGCCTGTTCTATCCAGACCCCAATCTAAACAATCTTGATTCCTGTTCCCAGCTTGGCGGGACCCTGAATGGCAGGAAGTGAAGACAGGAGCCTGTTTATGTTTGAGGCAGCCAGGCCTGAGTCGGGGGGGCACTGGGAAAGGGGTGGACAGGGGTGGAGGCTGGGAAGGGGTGGGCAAGGGACAGGGACAGACAGGGGTGGGGGACTGCTGAAGAGATGCTCCTTCTACCCCAGCCCCATGCCCTCTGCGCCCTCCAGTCTGTACTCAGTGGCAGGACAGCTGGGAGTCCCCCAAGCTCTCGGTCACTTAAACATGGCTCCCCACCCTTTACCCCTAACAGGATGGTTTCCATGGGGAAGTGAACCAGGACTTCCCCTGCAGGCCCCGCCCCAAAGCCAGAGGCAGGGAGGAGGCCTCCCTGCCTCCCCCCCTACAAAAAAAAAAAAAACTCCCAGCAATTTCCTCTGGGTGGGAGGGACCCACAGTCAGTGGCTGAAAACACTGAGGGGAATCACATTTCATAGATGTTATTGCACCCCTTCTCCTCTCCAGGGATCATGACCTTGAACCTTCCCAGGAGAAGGCTTCTGATGCTACTGATAGCCTTGGGCCTGACCCAGGGTGAGTACTGGGGAAGCAGGTAGGAAACAGAGGCCTGAGGGGATAAAGAAAGGGTTGTCTGGGCTCAGCTCTTGTTGGGCTGAGTCTGAGGAGCTGGGAGGAGAGGCACTGGGGAGACAGGGCTCAGTGAGACTGAGCTCTCAGCTACGCCAACCCTCTTGTACTAGCCTCTTGATCCAAACCAAGAGGCTGGAGCTCTTTCAGACTCCAGGGTGGGAACATGTGTATGGGGATTCAGACAGTGGGGCTGTTGGCAGAGGAGGCCTGGGAGAGCTCTTAGCACTGGGGCTGGGGGGCCTGCTGGGCCTGGAACTGGGAGGGGAGGTCCAAGGATCAGGGAGGGGAGAGAAGCCTGGTTCTCAAGGTGGCAGCTGCCCCTGGTGGAGATAAGTCACTGGAGGGAAGGCTGAGGATGGAACTAAAGGACTGGGACCTCAAAGGGCTGGTTTGAGAGCTCAGAAGGGAGGGGGCGGTTGGGCAGACTTTGGGGTTAGGCTCCTCTTGGAGAGCTGGGCCCAGAGTGGCTGAGCTTCCAGTGTGTCCCTCAGGTGACCCCTTGAAACCCTCTCGGGGCCCGCTGGTGACCTGCACGTGTGAGAACCCACACTGCAAGGGGCCTACCTGCCAGGGGTCCTGGTGTACAGTTGTGCTGGTGTGGGAGGATGGACACCTCCAGGAATACCGGGGCTGCGGGAACATGCACCCAGAGGTCTGTAGGGCACGCCCCACGGAGTTCGTCAACCACTACTGCTGCTACAGCCCCCTATGCAACCACAACGTGTCCCTGACGCTAGAAGGTATGTCTGGCTGCCCCGGAAACCCCTCCCCGGCTTCTCTGACTCTGCCCTCCCTGCCCTGCTTGCCTCTCATGCTCTGGTCTGGAGGGTGGGGGAGGCAGGGCCCCCGGGGTCTGACTGGCAGAGGCAAGGTGGGGGGCATCCGGCCTGGTGGAAGCTGGGCCTCAGTATCCCTCTTCCGCCAGCCACCCAGACTCCTCCGGAGCAGCCTCAAGGAGATGGCCAGCTGCCTTTGATCCTGGGCCCCGTGCTGGCCTTTCTAGTGCTTGTGGCCCTGGGTGCCCTGGGCCTGTGGCATGTCCGGCGGAGGAAGGAGAAGCAGCGGGGCGCGAACAGTGAGCTGGGCGAGTCCAGCCTCATCCTGAAGCCATCTGAGCAGGGGGACAGCATGTTGGGGGTGTGGGCCTGGGGGACCTGGGACACCGGGTGGTGGGGGGTAGACAGGAGCCACAGAGTCAGAGGGGGCACAGAGTGGCAGGTGGCTGAGAAAGGCACGTGGCGGGCACTCAGAGATTTGGCTGGGCACTGGGCGGGAGGGGTTTGTGAGTGAGAAGTGTGGTGAGATGAGGCAGTGGGGCCCAGGTTGAGGAGGGAGAAACGGGTTTGGTGGGTGGGGGCTGCCCCTCAGCGGCCTCTCGGTACTCCCAGGACCTCCTGGACAGTGACTGTACCACGGGCAGTGGCTCAGGGCTCCCGTTCCTGGTGCAGAGGACAGTGGCTCGACAGGTCGCCCTGGTGGAGTGTGTGGGTGAGCAGTGGGTGAGCTCAGGGGATGGGGACCAAGCGCTCCCAGTGAGCTTAGAGGGGTGAGGGAGTCACAGGTGGGGCCAGGCCCGGGTCAGAACAGGAATTCTGCCAGTCAGGGAGGGGGTTGGAGATGAGGCAGTGCCTGATCCTTGGCCAGGAGCTGGGGTGGAGCAAGAGGCAAATGGAGGTAGCCTGCCAGAGGTGTGTGGGTCTGAATTCAGTTAAACAGAATCTTCCGAGGTTCTGCAGTCGGAGCCAGGGCAGCAATGTGAGGGGGGCCTCTTCTGAGGGTGACTGTGGCCAAGGGCTCTGTGTGTCCAGTATGTGATCCCCCCTCCCTCCTCCCTGGTTGCTGGATCAGGAAAGGGCCGCTATGGTGAGGTGTGGCGGGGCCTGTGGCATGGTGAGAGCGTAGCAGTCAAGATCTTCTCCTCCAGAGACGAACAGTCCTGGTTCCGGGAGACTGAGATCTACAACACAGTGCTGCTCAGACACGACAACATCCTAGGCAAGCGGGGATGGGGCGGGGAGCGCTGGGCCAGACCCGGGGTTCTCATCGCCTTGCCCCACGACCCCGCCTCTGAACACTGACCTAACCTTGAAGGGCTCCCAGCGGGGCTCGGCCCCAGCTTCTGACTCCAGCTTCCTCTCTGCCCTAAGCCAGACCAGCCTCCACCCCATTCCCAGCTTTGCCCTGACCTCTCCAGCCTGTCTCCCCAGCCCCGACCCTGACTGGTCCAGCCTCCTTCATCCCTAGCCCGGCGGTGAGCCACCTGATCCTCTGCCCACAGGCTTTATCGCCTCGGACATGACTTCCCGCAACTCGAGCACGCAGCTGTGGCTCATCACGCACTACCACGAGCACGGCTCGCTCTACGACTTTCTGCAGAGGCAGACGCTGGAGCCTCAGCTGGCCCTGAAGCTAGCCGTGTCCGCGGCCTGCGGCCTGGCGCACCTGCACGTGGAGATCTTCGGCACGCAGGGCAAACCGGCCATCGCCCACCGCGACCTCAAGAGCCGCAACGTGCTGGTCAAGAGCAACCTGCAGTGCTGCATCGCCGACCTGGGTGAGCGCGGAGGGGCGGGCCCTTGGCAGGGGGTGGAGTCCGTGCGCCCTTCCTCTCCACGCGGTTCTGCCTTCGCCTGTTTGGATGCCTGGCTTCAGTGGCCTGATTGGCGCGTTAAAACTCACAGGGGTGTGGGTGGGTGTGTGTGGAGGTGTGGGGGGGTGTGTCTACACACTGGCGCTTTAAAACTTACAGACGTATGTATGTTCTCATCTCACCTCCTGTGTGTGTGTGTGTGTGTGTGTGTGTGTGTACACTGATTGGCATTTTAAAACTTGCAGACGTGTGTGTGTGTGTTCTCGTCTCACCTCCACAAGAACCCCACACCCCACCAGCGGCTTGAACACTATTTTCAAGCCCAGACTCCTTCCACCACTTCAGCCAGGCTCCAGGTGTGGGGAGAAAGGGGCAGGGAGCCAGCAACCTGGGTTCTCATCCCGGCTTTGCTGACCACAGCGCTCGCTGTCACCGTGCGTTGGGGTTCAGTTCTGAAATATATGCCTGCCTTGCCTACTCGCATCTCACCGGATTCCTACGCCTAGAGAGCACCACGCAGGCCAAGTATGACAGGGACAGTTATTCTCCCGTGGCTGCTGGCTCCCAGCCCAGCTCAGGGCAGGCTCCAGTTGCCAGCCCCTCTGTGTCCTGCCGTCTGTCGCCCTCTCACCTCACGCTGGGATTCCAGCCTCCCCAGGGCCGCCCTATCTGTGGGCCTGGGTGAGCAGCAGCAGTGACAGGCCTGGTGCCCACAGGCCTGGCTGTGATGCACTCTCAGGGTAGCGATTACCTGGACATTGGCAACAACCCGCGAGTGGGCACCAAGCGGTACATGGCCCCTGAGGTGCTGGAAGAGCAGATCCGAACCGACTGCTTCGAATCCTACAAGTGGACGGACATCTGGGCCTTTGGCCTGGTGCTGTGGGAGATCACCCGCCGGACCATTGTCAATGGTGAGCCTCCGGCACCCCACTGCACAGGGTGGAGCAGGGGAACAGGGCAGGTGGATACCCAGGCAGACAGGTGGGAGACGGGGCTTCCTGCCACCAGCTGGTGCCCATGGCCTGAGGGGCTTGTGGTCAGACCTTCCAAATTCCCTTTACTGTCACTCACCAGCTGGTTCAGCTGAGTGACCTTTTCAGGTTCCTCTGAGTCTGATTCTGGCTGTGAAATCTTGGGTAATTGATAATAACAGAAGTATTAATAGCAGCTAATGTTTATTGAGTTTCAGTACGTGCCAGATGCCATGCTGTATACATGTATTATCTTATTGAATTGTCCTGTGTTGGCAGGGAGGTGGTATGCTTTAGTGGTTAAGAGCAAGGGTGGGAAATCAGACTCAGTTCCTGATTTTTGCCATGTGCAAAGTACTTTACTTTTCTGTGCCTCAGTTTCCTCATTTGTAAAATGAGAAGAAAAATAATTTCCAGTTGTTGAGATAATCCAAATAAGGTAATCAGGCAGTATCTGGAACTGTTGTGGAGTTCAGTAAATATTGGTGGCAATTGTTGTTGTAATGACAAATACTTGACACAGCAACACCCCCATTTTACAGATGAGGGGACTGAGGCACAGAATTACAACTGGCTAGAGGCAGCACGGAGGTCTGAAACCAGGCAATTTGACTCTCAGGACCAGTGCTCTTTATTACTGTGCTACTTCCACCCCTTGGTCCTTGTTTCCACAGAAATTCGGGATGTGATAGTGCCTGCACTTCCTGCTTATTGATGCCTTACTACTATTATTATTAATGGCTGTACTGTGCGGCATGCAGTATCTTAGTTCCCTGACCAGAGATCAAACCAGTGCCCCCTGCCCTGGGAGTGGAGTCTTAACCATTGGACCACCAAGGAAGTCCCTATTGCCTCATTATTACCATGGGTGCTACAGAGAACTGAAATTTGGAGGGGAGCAGGCACAGGGACCTCATTCTTCATGGTCCCATATAGAGGGCCTGCCCTGTGGCTGGTGCCCTCCCAGTCCTGGGGTGGATGGGACCAGGTAGGGAGGCTGGTCAGTCTTTGTGGAGGCTGTCCACGGAGAGGGGCTGCCAGGAGTCTTGACAGGTTGGGGACCACCCTCTTGCTGGGCTCAGCTTCAGACACAAACTCCAGAGGTTGGGGCTGGTAAAGGGGGCACCTGGAAGCAACTGAGGCCCCTTGGAGCCAGCCACAGGCAGGAAAGGAAGGCTGGAGCAGCCTGGGCTGAAGAGGAGGCTGATTGCAGACTCCTGGGGAGGAGGGAAGCTCTGTCAGCTCCACACAGATTCGCGGCGCATTATAAACACTGTAATCTGGTGTCAGCCCCGGCGCTGATTAAAGGCCCATTAGACACGCTCAGGCCTCTGCGCAGCACTGATTAGGGCTCAAGCAGCACAGGGGCCGGCCTGGACGCCCGCCACGGGGAGCACAGCTGGCTCGGGCTCTCCCGAGGCTGTGGCTGTTCTGTGCGGCTGCAGCCCCCAGCCTCGGGCTGGAAGAAGGGTGGGGCCTAAGGTGCTTTTCTGGGGTCTGGCCTCTTCTGGCCCAGTGACTGCCGCTTCACCAGCATCATTTTCAGAAAGATCCTGCTCAGGATGGCACACTTGGGATGATGAGGGGAGGGGTGCTGCTGGCTGGGAGGGTCAGCAGAGGCCTGTGCCACCCCTGAGACTGGGTGGATATGATCTGGACCTGGGTAAATCTCCTTCCCTTAGAAGATGTGTTTTCTTCCCCTTCTCCTCATTCTACATCCTCACCCAGCAGTCTGCCTCCCTCCCTTAAGTGTAGCTTGGAGATCAAGAGCATGGGCTTTGGTAAGACTTCCTAGGCTTAACTCCTAGCTCTGTCACTTACTATCTGTGTGATTTTAGACAAGCTTCTTAACCTCTCGGGCCTGAATCTGGCCTGAATTTCATTGTGTGTGTGTGTGCTAAGTCGCTTCAGTCCTGTCCGACTCTTTGCAACTCCATGGACTGTAGCCCGCCAGGCTCCTCTGTCCATGGGATTCTCCAGGCAAGAATACTGGAGTGGGTTGCCGTGCCCTTCTCCAGGAGATCATCCTGACCCAGGGATCGAACCCAAGTCTCTTAATGTCTCCTGCATTGGCAGATGTGTTCTTTACCACTAGTGTGACTTGGGAGCCCCTTCATTGCTTATAAAGTGGAGCTAATAGTCTTCCTCATCTGATAGGGTTGTTTTGTGAGGATCTAATGCCATGCTGTTAGGACAGTGCCTGCCACATAGTAATTGCTTGGTAAACATTAGATATTTTGGGGCATCTCTGATAGTTGGGGCCTGGAAGCAGTACCCAGACCCTGGGTTAGAGGCAGCTGTGGAAAGACTGGAACAAGGTCTGTCCTACGAATGCAATGTGTTTAATTCTCAACTCTGCCATTACAAGCTGTGTAACCTTGGGCTTAACTTCTCTGAGCATCAGTTTCTTCATCTGTAAAATGGGTGGTCAGGTTGCTGTGAAGACTAACAGGATAATGCATGTAAAGTGTTTATAGCACAATGCCTGGCATATTTGGTAAGTGTAAGATAAATGGCAGTAATTATTGTTTATAAATATATTTATTATATTATGGTGTCCCTCTCAGAGGTAGCATGGGCAGGCAGCTGGCTTCCTGGACCCTGGGACTGAGTGTGGGCAAAGCTCACTTCTGGGTGGTATGGGACCTGTTTGCGGTCCCAAGTGACTGTCCCGTTGTCCTTCATCCCCAGGCATTGTGGAGGACTACCGGCCACCCTTCTATGATGTGGTGCCCAATGACCCCAGCTTTGAGGACATGAAGAAGGTGGTGTGTGTTGACCAGCAGACCCCTACCATCCCCAACCGGCTGGCTGCAGATCCGGTGAGGCCCCTGGGGGTGCTGGGATGGTGTGCGGTGGTGGCTCAGCACTGGGGTTTCTGGGCTGAGGAACTCGTGTCTGGCCTCTGCTTCCCCTGGGTAGGCTCTAGGGGACAGATCCCAGGGGACCTCTCTGGGTACTCCCTCCCACATTCCTGCCTGTGGACCTCCAGAGACCCTCTGGTTATTCTGGGATTTTTTTAGAACATTTCACCTTGCCTGCAAAGACAGAGGTTCTCTGCTATTTTTTGCTGTGAAGTTACTGTTGTTGTTCTTTTTTCTCAAAGCACTCCACATACTTTATATAGAATGCACACATACGTATATATAGGCAAATATAGGCATATACACACTTCTGTACAAACACACACATGTACATACAGGGACACGCACATGCACACGCACGCACACGCTCATAGGTACACGCACACGCACACGCTCATAGGTACACGCACATGCACACACAGGTACACACATATGCACACACTCACAAGTACACACACATGCACACACTCACAAGTACACACACATGCATGTTGGCCCCATGATGACAGAGAAAAAGACCTTTTGTCTCTCTTGGCACTTTTCTCCTTGTTCCCTGTCACAGTGCCTGGCACGCACTAGGTACTCAAGCAATGTTTATGGAATGAATGACTGAACACTGATATGTGTATACATGTATATATACACAGACCCATGTACATTTCTGCACAACATTACAGAGCCACAAAAAGCCACTCCTATGCACACACACATACAGTCCCTGCCAGGAACTGGCTTGAGTTCCAAGGCAGAGGTGAGGCTGGCTCACTCTGCGACCACTGAGCTTCCTGGACACAGGCATTTTGAGGGCAGCACCCACCACCCAATCTCCCAGTGTCCACTGGAGCAGGCCAGGGTTGGTGGAGGTGGTGGGAGCCACTGCCTTCTGCAGTGAGGTCTGGCCTCAGAGCGGGGATGTGAGAGTCCCAAGGCCTGAGCTCTCCCCTCTCTTGGGTCTTGGTGGAGCGAGGGTGGGGGTACTCACCGGAGGGTGTCCGTGACGGCCTGAGTTACATCTCTCTTTCCGTCCTGCCTACCTTTCTCTATCCCCTTCTCACTCCACTCCCTTTCTCTCCCATTTTTGTCTTTCTTTTCTCATCCTTGCCCTGTTCCCACTATCTCCCTTTCACCACTGCTGTCTCTCCTCTCCTTTTCGACACTCTCGTTTCCCTCTTCTCGACTTTTCTGTTCACTTGGGCATCCTCCTTGTCTCTTCCTTTCCACGGTCCCTGACCCATGTCTCTGCTTCCTCTCCTCTCCTTCACTCTCCCCCCACCCAGGTCCTCTCAGGCCTGGCTCAGATGATGCGGGAGTGCTGGTACCCCAACCCCTCTGCCCGCCTCACTGCGCTGCGGATCAAGAAGACACTACAGAAACTCAGCAATGGTCTCCAGAAGCCCAAAGTTATTCCCTAGCCATGGGGCTGAAGCCTGACTCCCCTCTGCCTGCAGTGTTTGTGGGGTGGCTGGTGGATGGCAGCCTGCCTGGGTAGCCATTCTGTGAGTGTGTATGCTGAGGAGGGGGGTGCCCCTCTATGGGCAGCTGTGCCTGTCCGACTCGGCCCCCAGCCCATCCAGCCAAAAATACAGCTGGGCTGAAACCCGATCCCCCACCGTCTGGCCTGCTCCAGGCAGCAGGCTCTCTGCCGCCTGGCTCCCTCCCTACCTGACATGCCCTGGACGCACCCCCTACCACCCTCAGGACAGGATGCAAGAGATCCCAGAGCCACAGTGGTCAATCCAGGGAACCCTCCTGGGCCCAGAGCCTGGACCTGCACTTTACCCCCTGCCCTCCATCAACCCCACTGCCCCACTGGAGCTGCCAGCGTGGCTCAGAGCCCTGTCCAGCCTTCAGCAGACACCCTGCCCTGCCAGGCTTCAGCCTCTGGCCCAAGCCCCAGACACCCAGGGCCCATCAGCTTTTCTTTGTGGGTTTGTATTTCAGCTCTAGGCCACCTTGGGCCCCTGTCTTCTAGACATGACCCACCCCTCCAGCCCCCGCAGCCTCCGCCCCGCAGAGGTGGAGCCTGATCCTCAGCCCCTCCCCCACCCCTTCCTAGCTGACTTATTGTGACATGAAACCCAAGGAGTCTTGCTGTGGGTGTGGCCAGTGGAGAAGTGGCAGGGCAGATGGGCAAGGCCCAGGACTTCCAGAATAAACGAGAGGATGTTGGGGCCAAGCATGGCTGGGGAAAGGCCCATCTGGGAGTCAGAAGTCCCAGAGTCTGGTCTGGGTGCTTGCTCTATGCGACAAAAAGGAGGCCCTCCCTGAACCAGGACCTTTGTTTCTTCATCTCTATATCGAAAGGTTTTGTCCTGATGTCCTTAGAAGTTTTTTCAGCTCTAAAGTTCTTTGAAATTTCAGCCTGTGTCAAAACTCTGTTCATCAGTGTCTTGTACTCCTTATGCCCCAGCCCCTGGCAATTTGCAAGATGGAAATTTGAAAATAACTTTATTTGAGGCCAAGAGTATCTGAAATGTTTCCTAGTCTAATTCTGCAAGCTCCAGTTCCTGTCTTAACCGATGCCTCTGGCCATCCTTGGGCTCAGACAACCCTGGGTCGTCTGGCAGGCGAATCAGCCACTCACCTGCTCTGTGGCTTCACCTTCTCTCCCCAGGGCTGAGAGGGTCCGAGGGAGCTTCCTGCGGGGCATCCAAGGCTCAGAAGAAATCTGGCTCTAACCAACAAGCCTCCAGCACCCAGATTCTTCCCCCACGGGCCCCTGTGTGGCCTTCCTAGTCCCACATGTTTGGCCAGACCCCAGAGTATATGTGTCTAGGAAGAACCTGATGGCTGTAGAGAAACACATGGAAAGTTCACCATTTGGAAATATCAAATTTTTGATGTTCCAGGGCGTATGTCCATGCGCTGAGGAGGTTACCCGAGCCCTCAGTGGGTGGATGGCCTGGAGGGCAGTTGGGTTGGAGGTAGGGCCTAAGGGTTGGGAGGTGAGGCGCGGGGCTCAGGTTAGGGAACACGACAGCCCCAAACTTGGAAAGACCTGGTCTTGCATCCCTCGGCCCTGGGATGGCATGGAGAAGGACCCTCAGTTCTCTACAGGAGGTGAAGGAGACAGCCTCCTCCCCTCCTACTGGAAATGCCCCAGCACAGCCTCCCTGGTCAGCTTCTCGAGCGTTCCTTCCACCATCAGAGCAGCACTTTCCCAGGCTGCCTCCCAGCATTGTGCAAGGCCCAGAGGAGAAGCAGGAAGTGAAACTGGGTGAAACAGAAAGCTGCATGAACCTGCCAGGTTCCCACAACATCGCAGGGCACTTTGCTTCCTGGCAGAGTCATGTCTTCTGGGTCACTGGAACCCACCTAGACCAGGAATCCCCCTGAAGGATTTTATCTCTACTGGATTTGGGGGGCAAAAAGTCTCCTTAGGCTCCAAGCCAGAGACTGAAGGCAGCAGCTCCCCAAAGGGTGGAAAATCCCTAAGAAGATAAAGTCTGAGGCAGGAGGCCAAGTGATGGGGGAGGGTTGAGAGAAGGGGCCAGAGTTGGGAGAACAGCTATGGCCAGAGTAGGAGACATTGGTGAAAGAAGTCTGCATAATGCTGCTGAGTTCAGGATGGTGTTCCAGGCCCAATATTGGTCTCTTAGCCTGGAGGTACTGTTTGTGGGAGTGCTTAACTCCTGCTTAGCACATGAGTGAGTGAAAGTCGCTCAGTCATGTCCTACTGTTTGTGACCCCATGGACTCTGCAGTCCATGGAATTCTCCAGGCCAGAATACTGGAGTGGGTAGCCATTCCCTTCTCCAGGAAGATTTTACCATCCCAGGAAAGGAACCAGGTCTCCCGCATTGCAGGCGGATTCTTTACCAGACCAAGAAGCCCAAGAATACTGGAGTGGGTAGCCTGTCCCTTCTCCAGCAGATCTTCCCGACCCAGGAACCGAACTGGGGTCTCCTGCATTGGAGGCAGATTCTTTACCAAGTGAGCTATCAGGGAAGCCGCTTAGCACATAGTAGGTCCTCAATAAAGCATGGTTGAGTCCAGAGCTCTGGCTAAGTCTTCCCAGGTCGGTGCCTCTGGTTCCCTCTGGTTCGCCGAGGGAACAACAGGGGATGCAGAAGGAGATGGTCCCAGAGTATCCTGCCTGGGCTCTGCCCTTCAGAGAGAAGTCACAGTTGGTGGAGGAGGCTGCTTGGACGTCAAGCTGCCGCCCAAATCTCAATTCCCACCGCCGGCTGGGAGAAGCCCTCTCGCGGCGCCTCCGCACGCCCTCTGCTGGCCAAAGGGCGACCCAGCAGCCGCCTCCCGCCCCACCCCGCGCTTAGCGCCGCGAGCCCTTCCCTGCCTGGGATCTTCTTAGGCCGCTCCCAGGCGGCAGAGTGCGTGCGCTTACCCATGCTTCTGTTCTGTAGGGACTGTCCCCCGAAAACCACATCTAGAAAGGAGCTGCGTCCTCACTCAGAGGCAGCTTGGACACGCCCGCCTGAATCCGTTGTTCTCAATTCCCTCTTTAAATGCCCACCCCTACCTTGCCAGGAGTCACTCCTCATCCCCAGGATGGGAAAGTGACCGCCATCCTTCGGACCTACCTTGGCGTCCAGGGAGGCTTCAGAAAGCACCTCCCCCCACCCCCGAAATTGAGGGTGGGGACATGCCATAGGGGAGGCAGGTACTGGAAGAAGCCAAGAGGTGACTCTTATATTTGACTGCCCATCCTAGGAAATCTGTGCCTTTGCAGTAGAGGCTCCCTTAGGGAATCACAGAACTGGGGTACCCTTACCAAGGATGACCTCCCTTTTACCACGGAGGACTTCCCCTCCTCCTAGCAGCCTGCAAGGTGGCTCGTGCCTGGAGCCTGCTACTGACTCCAGAAGCCTTTGTCCATGGACTCCCCCACAAAAGACAATGCCCTCTTTCCCAGAGGACCTTTTAAACCAGCTTTGGGAAAAGGAGAAAATGAGTGTTCTTTTCCCCTCCTGTCTCTGCCAGACCCTGATCCTTACATCCCACGTGATGTCCGCATAACGTTGACTATGGGCAGAAATGCAGTGAGTACACTGCGGAAAAGAAATCACAAGACAGGCTGCGATCTGGGAAAGAAGAACTGGCCCATTGCCCTCCAGGGTTAGAAGGTCATGGCATCCAAGCCACTGCCTCCATGTAGAGCCTCAGGGAATCTGCCTGCCTTTGAAAGAAGAAAATCCATCAACTTTTTCTGTTTTGTCCTGCTTTCCTGGGGGAACCCCAGGCTCTAATTTCCTTACCTATATAAAGAGAGACGGGATCATCTAAGTGGTAAGGATGCTCCCTCAGGGGTGATGAGTGTCTATCACATGCCCAAATGAGAGTGAAGCTTGCTTGTTTCCTGGAGCATGTGCTTTGATGACCACGACTTCCTTTGCCAAGCCCTTGTGGTACGCAGTTCTCCCTACTCTCGAAGTCCCCATTCTCCCTCAGCCCTGCCTACATCTGCCCTCACAGAGGCTGGATCGTCTTCCTCCAGAGCTTCACTCACATCAAGATTAACAGACCAAGAGGTAGCAAATCTCCATGTCTATTCAGCCCTGGGGGTGGCGTGGAGGGGTGCAGGTCCAGAGAGGGGACGGATGCTGACTATGCAGTCGTCACTGTGGGTGGGCGACTCTTGGAACGAGCTGCTTCCACCAGGACCACATTCAGTTTGCTAGAAATAGAGACAGAGGGCTTCTTGACTTTGCATACGATTTGCATAATGTCATAGACACACAGTCTATTTTCAGGCAGCTTTCAGGTTAAAGTGTTGTCACTGCTGCCCTGCGGGGTGTCACGTCTGGATGAGTCTCTTCTCTGTTCTTTCTCACCCACCCACTCTTACTGACCTAGATCCCCAACTGCAGGAGCCAGCGGCAGGGTGGGGGGCAGACTGGGGTTGTCCGGGGAGACACGGGGGCAGGGCAAAAGGCACACTGGCATTTCCTTTGTTACCACCACCACCCAAAGCAATGTGGAGCTGTTCAAGGGCAGCCGATAGGCAGAGGCAAGGAACGGGAAGCAAGGTGGCTGGCTCATGCTCTGTTCTGCACAAACTGCTCCCGCCTCTTCTACCAGAACAGCCAGTTCCCATACCCTCGATTTAGTCTTATGCCAGTTTGAAGGAAGACATCTAGATAAACCTGTTCCTCTCAGCCACCATAAAGCTTGGCTTGGCCCAGCTATCCCTCTTGGGCATTTATTTTCAGCAGTAAGGTTTGATCTTAGCCTCCTGTGAAATCTGACCCTCTTTCTGTCCCTCTCCTGGGAACCCCATCTGGGAGACCAGTAAGCTAGTCTGATGATCAGTGTTTATAAAACATCTGGCACGTAGTAGGAGGTCACTCAGTGCCAGAGTCCCCTTCCTCTCCTTCCTCTAGAAGTCTCTGCCAAGCACCTAATTGTCCCGGGCCTAGATGCCCAGAACAGGCACAAGGCAAACAGAATAGAAGGGCCAGTTGGGGTGACTTACTAAGACCTTGACTATTGACCTTGGCAGGTCCCTTGGCCTCTCAGCTAGGAAAGAGGGGGGTTGGTGGGTTTTAAGTACGAGGGCAATTCTCATGTCACAGAGGGCTAGGGCTGAAGCCCCACCTAGGCTGTGATCAGGGCCTGTCTGCTGTACTGTCTTACTGTGGACACCTAAGGATTCACCAGATGCCAAGGCAAGGAGCCTGGGAGACTTGCTGGGTCCTGGGAGTCATGAGGTCGCTCCGTCAGGCAGGTTGGACAGCAACACCATACCACCCAGAGTTCCTGACCCCTGGCGCCCAGTCCCCCTGGACCTGCCTCGTCCCCTTAGGCAGGCGTTTCCTGTTGATAAGAAGCTCAGTCAACAAACACTGATAAAGAGATGAGAAAAGGAAATTGACGGGGCCTGGGTATACTGGGCATTTCCGTCTGCCTTTTCTACCCTTCCTCCTTCTTCCAGTACTCCTCCCCCACTGCTTCCCAGAACTGGGGCGAAAACAGGCCCCCCACCTCCACTGTGGGCCCTGATCTGCAGTTTCCAGGAATTTCGCCTCACAGAGCCCTTAGAAGCAGGGCCTCGTTTGACCTGGGGGGCGTGGATTGCGGGGAGGCGGTAGGAGCTCAGAGGCAGGAAGCTCTGGGTGCTGCAAGGCCCCCAAGTCCAGGGGAAAGGGCAGTGGCAGCAGGAAGGAAGGACTGTCAGGATCAGGTTGCATCTACGACCTTCACTCTTCCCTTCTCCTCCTCCCCCCAGAGGCCTGGATCCAAGTCGTGCTTAGGTGGCCGCTTAGTCGATAATTAGTGGATTTTCCATCATTTTAGTCTCGGGCTCATTACTGGAAAATCTCATTAATTTTGACTCTACTAATTTGGAATCTATGATCCTTCGGGACAAGAAGCTGGACTGATGTTTAGAAAAAAAAACAAACAAGTTTGCAAAGTGGGTCCGACTGCCCTTCCTGGGCTTGGCTTTGTAAGCTCAGCTCAACAAAGGCCCTTTTCTCAAGTGCTCAGCCTGCAGTTAAGATGACCTGCCACCAGGCGGTTGATGAGGCTTTGTCCTCACTAACGCAAGTAGTCATGGATCACAGACAAGGGTGTTTTAAAGATTTGTACTCCATACTTCTTCCTTTTCCCCTAGAGAGAGCATTTATTGATACAACAGTTAGGCCAAAGTAAAGGGGTGAAATATATCTCTAAATGGCCAGTGTTTAAAAGAAAACCAACAGCCATCTACAACTTGAGGTCTTTCTCCTGAATTCGGAATTGTTTCCACTCCTGCTTACACCTGACCAGGGCTTTCTCTTGGCTTCAGGCCCTGAAAGCTGTCAGTGTAATTCTGACCCGTGAGGGGAGGAGCAGTGTGGTGCCAAGGGTTTTATCCAAGTCCAGATTCTAGTTGGAATTTTTTTTTTAGTAATTCAATAAATGTATTCTAAATTGTATATGGAAGAATATAAACTCATGAAGAGCTAAGTCAGTATTCCCTTATTTTAGGTTACTTTTTGCATAGGTTATATATTCACATTGTTAGGAAACAAAAGTGTCAAAAGGCAGACAGTGAAGTGTCTCCTTCTCATCCTTGTTGCCCATCTGCCCAAGTTCCTTGAACCCCAAAGAAATGACTGGTTTTAGTTTCTTATGCTTCTGTCTCTCCAAAGTTTCTTTATATGGATTTAAGTGAATTTGAATATGGATCCTTGTCCTTTCCCATCTTTATACAAAAGTAACATTATATACACTATGCAACGCCTTGTTTTTTTTTCACTTAATAATATGCCTTGGAGATCTTTCCATATCCAGCAGAGAGCTTTAAGATTCTTTCTTCATTTTTCTCCTTCTTCTCCTTCTTTTTCCTCTTCTCCTTCATCTTCTGGTTTTTAAAAACAGCATAGTATTCTGCTGTTTGAATGTGCCATAATTAAACCAGTCCCCCATATTGGAAGTTTTGGTTGTTTCCAGTTTAGGGCTACAGCAAACAAAGCCGCAATGACTAAATTTGTTTGTGTATCATTTTGCTTCATTCAAACATACCCATAGGATAAATTCTAAAAAGTGAAGTGCCTAGGTCAAACAATATATGAATTTGGCCAAGCCAGTTTTAAAATAGTGTGAAGAGTGGAGACTTGCCGTAGCAGAAAATAAAACATGACAAGCCATAGTAATAGAAATAGTATAGTACCAGACGATGGACAGACACAGACAAATGGACAAGTGGAACATAATTAAGGGCTCAGAAAAGATCCATATACACTTGAGAACTGATATGTGATAAAGATGTCATCAAAATTTGGTGAAGATGATAACTAAAGGGTATACTGGGTTTTTTCCCAGGGGGAGTGATGAAAATCTTCTAAATTAATTATGATAACTGTTACGCAATTCTGTGAATATACTAAAAGCCACTTTAAATGGGTGAATTGTATGGTATATGAGTTATATCTCAATAAAGCTGTTGAAATATTAGTGAAGACAAAGATGGACTCCAAATGGATTAAGGGCCAAAATGTGAAAGGCAAAACCATGAGGCTAATAAAAGAAAATGTAAGAGGACATCCCTGTGACCCAGGTATGGGGAAAGATTTAAACAAGACTCTTAAAAGACAAACTACAAAATGAAGAACTATACAGATACGATGACATCAGTACATTTTCAGAGATACACCATCAATTTAACATCAGTGAATTAATAGAACTAATAAATAAATGGCAGACCAAAAGAGATATTTACAATCCTTGAAAAACTCTACAAGATATGAGAATGATATCTACAGTATATGAGAAACTCCTGCAAATCAACAAAAGTCAATTTAAAAAATGGGCAAAATACTTGAGAGTTTATTCACAGAAAAGGAAACCCAAAATTTAAAAAAAAAAATGCTAAAACTCACTAGTGGTCAGAGAAATGCATATTCAAATGACATAAAATTAATATCTACCAAAATGGCAAAATTAGAAAAGTGAGTAATGTCAAGTATTAGCAAGGAGATGGGGAAATAAGAATTCTTATTCACTTCTTGGAGAAGTCTAAACTGGTGTAGCCTTTTCAGCATTGCTTAATGAAAGTGGGTGTGTCCATTTGATTTGATCTCGAGATACCATCTTTGGGTCCATATCTCAGAGAAATTCTCATACAAGCCCACAGGGGACATGCACAAGGATGTTTAACACTGTGGTGCTTATGATAGCGGGGAGCTGGAGCCAACCTCGGTGTCCATTCTTGGAGGAACAGATAAGTAAAATGTTGTGGATGAATGCGTGCGTGCTAAGTCGCTTCAGTCGTGTCCAACTCTGTGCAACCCTATGGACTGTAGCCCGCCAGGCTCCTCTGTCCATGGGATTCTCCAGGCAAGAATACTGGAGTGGGTTGTCATGCACTCCTCCAGGGGATCTTCCTGATGCAGGGATCAAATAGTTCAGGGTATTATGTCATTCATCAGATGGAACCAGATATACATAACATACAGCAATATGGATAGATCTTTAAAATATAGAACTGATTGGCGGAAGACAATGAGGGCCAAATCACAGTGCCTTTTATATAAATTTAGAATGCATAATAGAACTATCCTGTGATCCTGCAATCTCACTTCTAGGTATGTATCCAAAGGAATTGAAATCAGAATTCCAAAGAGACCTCTGCACTTCCGTGTTCATTGCAGCATTACTCACAATAGCCAAGGCATGAAGCAAACTAAATGTCCGTTGACAGATAAATGAACAAAGAAAACGTAGTATATACATACAAAGGAATATTATCCAGCCATTAATTCATTTTAATATTAATATTTAAAAAGAAGGAAATCCTGCCATGTGCAACAATGTAGGTGAACACAGAGGACCGCATGCTAAGTGAAATAAGCCAGACACAGAAGGACAAATACTACAGAACACCGCTTATATGAGGGCCCTAAAATAGTTAGACTCAGGACTTCCCTGGTTGTCCAGTGGCTAAGACTCCGGGCTCCCTATGCAGGGGGCCAGGGTTCAATTCCTGGTTAGGGAACTAGATCCCACATGTCACAACTAAAGATCCCACATGCCGCAACTAAGACCCAGCGCAGCAAAATGAAAACAAAATAGGCATGTAGAATGGCTGAGGTAGAAATGGGGTGGCAGTCATTAGAAGGGTACAACGTTTCATTTACGCAAAAAGAACAAGACCTAGAGATCTACTGTACAGCAGAGAGCCTCTGGTTAACAATACAGTATTGTAATCTTAAAAATACACTAAGAGGGGAGAGCTTATGTCAAGTGTTCTTAACACACACACACAATAATAATAGAATTCATACATATTCAAAACAGTACTGCGTTCTTAACAAGGATATGCATGTACTTAAGGACACAAGCTCACTAGAATGCTTGTGCGGAGAGGGAGCAAGGTGGACGGAGATTGAAAAGGGGATTGGAAAAAGAGGTGGAAGATACAATCTGAGAGAAGACTTGCTGCCTTGCACAGGCCAGTGATAATAACAAGCTACTGTGTGATTAACCTGAGGCCCACACATACACGGGGAGAAGACAAAACCACAGAGTCTGAGTCTTGACTCAGCAGTTCAGGAGTTCGTGACTTGGACATGAAACAGCACATAATACTAGGTTTCCTCATCTTGAAATGGAAATACTCTTGAGGAATCGTGATCATGTTGGATAAGGGGCCTGGCCAAAACTGCTGTTCAATAATTAATAATAATAGCATTGAGAGTGCTCTGCCCTTGCCAGTAGTGTTCACAGCTTTGGCTCTGCAGAGCTACAGGCTAGCTTGGGGTCAATACCTCTTGCTGGGACTTCCCTGGTGGTCCAGTGGTTAGGACCCCTTGCTTCCATTGCAGGGGGCATGGGATCAATCCCTAGTCAGAGAACTAAGATCAAAGGCAGTCCCTCTCCCCAGGCCCTGGCGGGCTCTCAAATCTCCCCAGCCTCCTCATGTGGGAAACAGCTTAAGAGGAGAGATTTCCAGGGAGATTTGAAATGTGATTGCAGATATATGTGTATACATGTATAAGCCATATACATATATAGGTACATGTGAATGGATATTTATGTGTACTTATTTCAATGAGAAAAAGATTCTTCATCCTGTACTTACTGGCTGCTCCTTTTGGATCAATACTTTGGTTAGGTCTTTTGTGAAATGAAATTTATATTCACGCCCACCGTTCCCTTAGTAACAATCTCCGGCAATCAGATCTGCTCTCTGGTGGAAATGGCCTTTGGAAAGTGCTGTGCGGTGCACAGTTGCACAATCTTACCTTTGCCAGAAACTGTTTTCTGATGTAGCTGGTATCTTTTCCAGAAAAAAAAAATTAACTACATTTAAGCAGACTTAACAAGGTTTTAAAATAGATATAAAGTGGTTTCACCCCACAAGGGGAATTCTTAAAATACTAAAGTACTGTTTTTAAGCACAGTCAAGTACTTCAGAAAAACTAATTTACATTCCAAACAATTTCTATGCTAATTGCAAATGATTCTTTCCCAACTACTAGGCAATATTTTGTGTTACTGTATGTACCTGAAATGAATAAAATTCTTTCTTTTTTTTTAAGCCAATATTCACTCATTCAAACTGGCCTTTCCACAATTCTACTGGATTTGCACTTTCCTCCCATTTCAATAAAAGTTTGATTTTTTTTTTAATTTGAGAATTTGATTCCATGGTATTGAGGTGAAAACACAAAAATGGACATATCACAGTTGTGTAAATGAGAGGGTTGCAACTCTCAGATCTCCATCGATTTTGCCTTTTCTTTCATAGAAAATGGAAGCACCAGGATGCTCTCAACTGCAGACACCAAACCCATAAACTTGCTGCATCCGAATATCTCCCTCCTTAGGTCCCCTCTCAGGTCCTCACCCTTACTTTTCAAAATGAATCCTTGACTTGCCCTTCTCTATGGAGTCCTTCCCACCGGGGTGTGAACTTGCTGCAAACAAAGTACTCTCACCTTTACCTCCCTTCCAACCACCCCAATTTCTCTCCCTTCCCTTCATGGTCACATTTGTTGGTGAAGTCTCTGCTTCCACAGCTCCCACTCATTCCTCAGCCCACCACCTTCTGGCTCTGCTCCTGGAGGTCACCACTGGCCTCCTTGTTGCAAAATCCAGTGCACCCTTATCAGTCTTTCCTTTTTTAACTCGACCTCTCAGCAACATTTGACCACTGACTGCTCCCGCCTCTTGGCTTTTCCTGCCACAAGTTGCTGATCTCTCTCCAGCTTCTCTGGTGGCTCCTTTTCAGATGTCTTTGAAGACGTCTCTTTATCTCTCTTGGAAATGCTGGTGTTCCCGGCATTCTGTCTGAGATCCTCTTCTTCGTGAACACATGCCCCCTGTATGAGCTCATGACACCTCTAAGGCTCTCCAGTGATGACTTTCAAATCTGTGTCTCCAGCCCCCACCTCCACCCTGTGCTCTAGACCTCAAGATCCAGCTGTTTTCGAACAGCTCCTTGGATGTCTCCCAGACGTCTCAAATTCATCATGTTCAAAACATAACTCCTTATCTGTCACCCCAAACCTGCTCTGCCCCTAATGTTCAGAAAATGGTATTACAATCCAAGCAAACAGATTCACTCATGACCACCTTCTCCCATCACCACCATCATCTCCCTACCACCCTTCCCATCAATGAAACACAAATTCTTGTCCATCCTACCTCCCAATTATCTTACCAATTCCATCCACCTCTTTCTGTCCCCTTTTCTCCTCTAGTTTAGTGGGTCATCCACCTGCTCTCCTGCATCCATCTAGCCCCTCCAGCTCATACTTTACACCGAAACTGGAGAACTTTCTCTAAAATACAAATGGACACTCCATAATGCTCTCTGCTGAATGTCGCTGCCTTCAGGTTAAAGTCTAAGCTCCTTATTAACAGGCCCCTATTGCTCGATCTGACCCAGCACACAATTCTGGCCATGTCTCTTTCCATAGCTTTCCTCCAACTTCACCTTCCAGTAACACTGGACTTCAACTCCTTAGACCCATAGTTTCCTTTGTCTGTGGGCCTTTGCACATGCTCTCCCCTCCGTCTAAGACACTCTTGGTCTGACTACTTGCATTTGTCAGCAAATGGGTATGGTGGTGTGATGAAGTGGACTGCAGAGAGAGGCAGACCTGGGTTTCAAATTCCAGCTCTGTTGTTTTCAATCTTTATGTATGACCTTGAGCATGTCAACTAACCTCTCTGAGCCTATGTGTCCTCATCTGTATAAAGAAGAAGGATACCTAGCATATACAGATTTTTCTTTTCAACTACCTGGCTCACTCCACCTCTCCTCACCCACTTTTTCGGGTACCACACTTTCTTCCCCATTTCTATAAGAACAGTGGTGGTCCCTTGCAGCCAGGTTTGTACAACATGACCAAATCCCCTCCCCACAGATTTTTGGACCAGAGGTTGACACCTGACCCAACCTGGATCATCAGTCCCTACCTCCTGAATGAGGCGTTGGGACCCATACAGCGTCATACCAGAATCTCCCCTGAGAATATAGACCTGATGACTTCTCTTGAAGTCATATGTTCCTTGTGGATGGGACACAAAGAACGGTGGTCTACATCAAGGAAGATGGAACCACAGGCACAGATGAAGCAAAAGCGGGAGGGGAAGAGGGTGGAAATGGAGAGTCTTGTCCATTTGACTCCTGCTTCCAGGCACAGCTTGAGGCCAGCTGCACTGAATCTGGGAGAAACTAAAGAAAAAAATTCTTTTTTCTTAAATAGCTTGAATTTCTATTATTTAGAATCAACGAAGTCCGAAGTAATATATCTATCTTACAGAGTTATTGTGAAAGTTAGAAATGAGGTATGTACACATATGGTAGGTAATCAAGAAATAATGATGATAATATTATTTTTACATTCAAAGGATGAATGACTGAGGAAGGGATGTCAGAACTCTCTGCAACCATTTCTCTAGAACAGTCTCAGAAATAGGGCCTAGTGCTTAGCACCATATCATCCCATGGGTATTTTCTTTTTAATTGAAAAGGCAAAGTATCGTATTTTTGTATTCCTGAAAGAAAGGGAAAAAATTACACTTTATCTCATCCTACCAAACTGAAGCAAATATTTGCATACATACTTTAAATGATTATAATCGTGAGGCATATTCTATTTTGTGGCCAGTATTATTTACTTTTATCGTAAACATTTAAATAATTCTATATAGAATTCATAATCATTTTAATTCCAAAAATATATATATTTTCTGTTTTTGTCTGTCGTAAATCATGCTGCAATATGTATCTTTGTGGAAATGCTACTTTATTAAGTAAGTTATTTCTATAAGAACAGTGGTGGTCTTAAGTAATTTATTAAGCCATTAATTTATTAAGCCATGCCAAAATAATGTAGTTATTAAGGCATTCCAAAAATATATATATTTCCTGTTTTTTTCTGTCGCAAATCATGCTGCAATATGTATCTTTGTGGAACTGCTACTTCAAATCAGCTTACATTGATTTTTTTTAGTTGAAGCATAATTGATTTACCATGTTATACTAATTTTAGGTGTACAACATAGTGATTTGATATTTTTATAGGTTTTATTCCATTTAAAGTTATAAAATGATTGTTTTAGTTATAAAAATAATATATAGTCATCTTTGAACGTGTTGATAGTATAGTCAAGAGGAAAATATTTGTATTTTAACCACCCAGAGATAACTCTTGTAAACATTTTGCTAAATATCGTTCCAGATCTTTTTTATAATAATTAAAAAGTAATATTAGATTATACTATACTGCATATTTTATAACCTTCTTTTCCCCATTTTAACTGTAGATCATAAACATCTTTAAATTTTCTGCAATCCTTTATACAGATGTACCTTACACAAACAATTCTTTTTGAACATTTATTATTGTTGCTGTTCAGTCACTAAGTCATGTCTGACTCTTTGCAACCTCATAGATTGTAGCACGCCAGGCTCCTTTGTCATCCACTATCTCCTGAAGTTTGCTCAAATTCATGTCCATTGAGTAGGTGATGCTATCTAACTATCTCATCTTCCACTCCCGTCTTCTCCTTTTGCCCTCAGTCTTTCCCAGCCTCAGGGTCTTTTCCAATGAGTCAGCTCTTTACATCAGGTGGCCAAAGTATTGGAGCTTCAGCTTCAAAAACAGTCCTTCCAATGAATATTCAGGGTTGATTTCCTTTAGGATTGACTGGTTTGATCTTCTTGCAGTCCAAGGGACTCTCAAGCATCTTCTCCAGCACTACAGTTTGAAAGCATTAATTTTTCAGCACTCAGCCTTCTTTATGGCCCAACTCTTACATCTGTACATGACTGCTGGAAAAACCATAGCTCTGACTATAGGGTCCTTTGTTGGCAAAGCCATGCTTATTGATGAGCTATCTGGGTTTGTCATAGCTTTCATTTGTTACCAATATTTTACTATTTCAGCTGAAGCTGTGATGACATTCCTAATTTTCAAATCATTATGCAGGTATCTGAATACAATATTTCTTTAGGATAAATTCCTACAAATGGAATTGTAGGGTCAAGAAGTATACGGATATGCTTGGGATAATTCCCAGGAGTGGAATTATGAGGTCCAAACATAGAAATTCTTAGGACAAAAAAAAAAAAAAAAGGCTGTCTTAATTGTTGAGTGGAATTTTAGTGGGATAGGAGAGAGGGTTTTTGTCCTCTCTGAATCACCTCCCAGAGGAGAGGCAGGCGGCAAGCACTGGGCTGTGGGACCAGCTCTTGGTCCTCCTCCCTCCTCCCCTGCTCTCTGGGGCAAACTCCCCTCCAGTCCCAGTCACTTCTGGGCAATAGCAAAGCTCAAAAGACTTGGGTTCCAGGTGCGAGTTCCAAATTTTTACTGGCTAAATGATTCAGGCAAATTACTTAGGTGTTCTGAGGACTCACCAGTTATCCCATCTGTAAAGTAATTACAGATCTACAGAAGCTCCAAGATCTACAGATCTACAGATGTTAATTATACCTACTCTGGAGTCCTGTAGTTTGTCTTGAAGGCGGAGTAATAATATATCAATTATAAATCCCTATTCTAAGCTGTGCCTTTGTTCAGCCTCAGAAAGAAACACTTGTGTTTAGTATCAGAATCCACTCCGGACAATGGGATGGAGATGTGACGGTGGAGCATGTTGAATCATGGGATTTCACCCATGTGACCTGTGGCAAGTCAGGGCGGGAGTAAGCCCCTATAAACCTTACCCTCTGGCACTGTCAGGATCTTTTTTGGGGGGCTAGAATGGTGGCCAGCCTACTGCTGTAGTGGCTGCAACAGCAGCGGTGGGATTCTTTGGCTTTCATCCACAACCCTTTCCTCCCCCAAACCCAGGCGGCCCCTGTAGGTTCCCATGACAACGGCACGCCTGGGAAGGACCAGTTTGAGGAAAAACCAGATTTTACTGTAAGAAAAACTGATCAGAAGCCACAGGCAAGGCAAGCTGGGACAGGGGCTCTGTGGTGAGGTGTGAGCACAGGCTCAGTGCTAGGCAATCTATGGAACAATATCTGACATGTATGGAGGACTTCTCGTGGCTGGACACCATTAAATGTGCTGCTGTATATGTATTGACCTGTCTGATCCTCAGGACAAACCTGCAGGGTAGGGCCCTTCTTTTACCTGTGTTACAGGTGAGGAGACCAGCATTGTTGTTGTTCAGTCACTCAGTCGTGTCTGACTCTTTGCAACCTCATGAACTGCAGCACGCCAGGCTTCCCTGCCCTCCATTATCTCCCAGAGCTTGCTCAAACTCATGTCCATTGAGTTGGTGATGCTATCCAACCATCTCATCCTCTGTTGTCCCCTTCTCCTCCTGCCTTCAATCTTTCCCAATATCAGGGTCTTTTCTAATGAGTTGGTTCTTCACATCAGGTGGCCAAAGTATTGGAGCTTCAGCTTCAGCATCAGTCCTTCCAATGAATATTCAGGGTTGATTTCCTTTAGGATTGACTGGTTTGATCTCCTTGCAGTCCAAGGGGCTCTCAAGAGTCTTCTCCAACACCACATTTCAAAAGCATCAGTTCTTCGGTACTCAGCCTCCTTTCTGGTCCAACTCTCAAATTCGTACATTACTAGAAAGACCATAGCTTTGAGTAGACAGACCTTTGTTGGCAAATGGCAAAGTAATGTCTCTGCTTTTTAATATGCTGTCTAGGTTTGTCGTAGCTTTTCTTCCAAGGAACAAGCCCGTCTTTTAAGAGACTAGCATGGTGAGGTTTAAAAACTGGCAGTCTGACTTCAGTGTCTGCATCAAAGACCTCTTGGAAGTCATAACTCTCCTGTCTTCAGCCTTTGGCAGGTGATAAAGGATGGCTTCATTCTATCCTCACCAAAATTTTTAAGATAAAACTCATTATTCCCATAATACAGATGAGGAACCCAAAGGTCAGAGAGGTTAAATGATGGGCCCCAAATCACACATCTAGTAAATAGCAGAGCTGGGATTTGAACTCAGATCTGTCTGAACCCAGAGCCCATGGCCCTTTTTACTTTTAAGGAAATCAATCTGGACCTTCACATCTTCACCTGGGTCCATTTGTCCATAAGCCTGGAGAGACAGGTTATGGTTGCTTACTATAGCTTTAGGGGTGTGTGTGGTTGGCATGCGTGGGGGGTGTGTTTCTGTGCCTTTAGCACTGTGTCAACACACACACGCATACACACATATACACACAGGCACACAGGCCCTGGCAGGCTGATGACGCTGCCCTCCTCCCAGCCAGGAGTGGGCCCGCCCACTCACAAGAGTCTTCCCAGGAGTGAGCCTGCCCACACCTGCTTGCCTCAGCTGGGAGAGGCTGCTGGAAGGCACGTCTCTCCACCCCAGCTCATGCTGCATAACCAGGCTGGGACTTCCCAATGGAGGGAGAAACTTCCGGAAGTCTGTGAGGCTGCTGGGACTTTTGGGAATTTTTTTTTTCTCTTAAAGAGAGTGGGGAGCCTAAACTTCAGAGCTCGGAGTCTGGGCTCCTTAAAGAAGGGGAGGTTCTGTTATTCCTAAAGGACATCATTCCTGTTGTTCTTCCGGTGTCCCTTTTTTACTTAATATATTTAATTATTTCTCCCCTCATTTAATTATTTTCTGGGTAGTGGTCTTTGATTTTTAAAAGTCCTGCAATCCCTGCAGTAAGTGTGGTGGCCTTCTGTGTGTCCTTCTGTCTCATCTCTGTCAGACCATCCCATAGTTTTACCTGGGAGATTACCTTTAAGGTCTTGAAGTAAAACCACAACATTTGCATTAGATCAGTCATTGCACAGATATTGATCCTATAACTTTCCCCCGAAAGGCAGAGTTTGCACCAAAAACTAAAGACACATTTAGACCCACCTGTTCCCACCTCTACAGAGTTAAGGGTGGGTGGCAAGAGAACCTCACACTCTGTCAGGTTCCTCTCAGGTGGTGGGCCAGCCGAATGGCAGAGACTTCAAACCTATCTTTTTTTATTATTAGAAAAACATTTAAAATTGAAGTATCATTGATTTATGTTTCAGGTGTATGGCAAAGTGATTCAATTATACATTTTCCTTTTCAGGTTCTTTTCCATTAAAAGTTATTCAGGTCAGTTCAGTTCAGTCGCTCAGTCATGTCTGACTCTTTGCAACCCCATGAATCGCAGCACGCCAGGCCTCCCTGTCCATCACCAACTCCCGGAGTTCACACAGACTCACGTCCATCGAGTCAGTGATGCCATCCAGCCATCTCATCCTCTGTCGTCCCCTTCTCCTCCTGCCCCCAATCCCTCCCAGCATCAGTCTTTTCCAATGAGTCAACTCTTCGCATGAGGTGGCCAAAGTATTGGAGTTTCAGCTTTAGCATCATTCCTTCCAAAGAAATCCCAGGGCTGATCTTCTTCAGAATGGACTGGTTGAATCTCCTTGCAGTCCAAGGGACTCTCAAGAGTCTTCTCCAACACCACAGTTCAAAAGCATCAATTCTTCGGCGCTCAGCTTTCTTCATAGTCCAACTCTCACATCCATACATGACCACTGGAAAAACCATAGCCTTGACTAGACGGACCTTTGTTGGCAAAGTAATGTCTCTGCTTTTGACTATGCTATCTAGGTTGTTCATAGCTTTCCTTCCAAGGAGTAAGCGTCTTTTAATTTCATGACTTATTACAGGATATTAAATATAGCTCCCTGCACTGTACAGTGTTTTAATATATATGATACAAACAAACTATACCTTAAGTTTGTTTTCTTTGTCTGTGAGTCTATTTCTTAAACACAGATGATTTCTTTTCTTAGTTTATTCTCTATCATCTGTATTCTAAACCCTCAGGCTTATAAGTGATTTTAGAGATCACTTGGTAAAACCAACTAGGTAAAAATTGTGGCTGGCGCTGAATGAACAAGGGAGAGAGTTGTAGCAGATGTGGTCTAAGGGTCAAAGGAGGGGTATATATCATGCAAACTTGTAAGTCATATACTAGTTATCAATTGCTGTTTACCCCACACTGTAGCAGCTTTCAACAGTAATAAACACGTATCTCACATAATGTCTGTGGCTCTAGAATTTGGGAGTGGCTTACTGGTGGTTCCAGCCCAGGGTTTTTCATGAGATTGCAGCTATAATACTGACTGGGGCTTCAGTCATCAGAAGGTTTGACTGGGGCTGGAAGACCTACTGAAGCCTGTCTGGAGCAGGAAGCTTCTGCAGCCTTTTCTACTAGAAGCAGAATTAAGGCTCTCTCCCCAACTCTTATCAGCCTGACCATCTGCCTCCATCCAGTTTCTCTCTGAAACTCCCATGGCATGTCCAGGGGGAACAACTTGGAAGCCATCCTAGGAGGCCTGGACACCCCAGTTTTCTCCAGAAGCTGGCAGACCCTGCCATGCCTGTGCCTAGACCCTGCCAAACTGCCAGGGATCAGAGAAGAATGATGTGGGGATGGGAACACTCGACAGGCAGCTCCCAGCTTCTCACCTGTGGAGAAACCAGCTACGAAGCCTGTCTTTAGAGGACTCAGATGTCCAACCACAGGGCAGACGGACTCCATAGGGAAGTGCACAAGTGGGAGAGAAGCTGCAGGCTCAGGAAGAAAGAGAGCCAGAAAGTGAGGAAACGGGGTGGTGGAAGAGAGAGCAGAGGCAGGGACCACGGCCAAAATATGTCAATATCATGCTTGTTTTTCCCTCTTGAGGGAATGGTGGGCAGGGCATCCCTGCTGCCTTGAGAACAGGGCACCTGTGCATGCTCCCTGCCCCCACCCAACCTGGCCCAGGCTCGCAGCGGGCTCTTAGTAAGAGCACACCAGAGCCGCTGGTTATGTTGATGAGATGACAGGCACAGCACTCAGTCTGCAAAGTCCAGACTTCTGTCTCTCCCACCCCCTGGGAATTTCATAAATAAATCCCTGGAATTGTTCCAAGAAGAATTTCAAGGCTTCTCTGCGCGTGCGTGCCTGTGTGTGTGTGTGTGTGTGTGTGAGTGTGTTTCCAGAAGCACAAACAATTTTACATGCTGCCTGGTGTGCAAACTCCAAAGTAACTCCTGGGGATGGATGAGGCCTCGACATAACAAAGAGAAGGTAGAGGACGGGTCGGGCTGGGCCAGATCGGGCCAGGCAGCCAGCAGTCCACAGCGGAGCCTCTGCAGCTGGCTCCAGGCTAACCGGGCTCACAGACACCCAGCCGCCTGGGGCTCAGGTTGCTTATCCTCCCCTCCCCCACCTCTAGCTTTGGCTATAATCTCCACCAGGTTTTTGAAAAGTGCTGGGGTCTTAAAATAGCAGGAAGGCACACACACACTCAGACTATAGTGTCAATTCCCATACCACAGAGTGATCAAAATTGGGGGAGAGAGGAGTGGAAACTCCAGGGCATCTTCCTGAGCAGAGAGCATGGCAAGTGTGAGCTCAGGCCCTGGAAGGGTGGGCACTCGGCCTGAGGAAGGGAATGGATGAACCAGGGGGAGAAGACAAGACAGAGCCCAGGTCTGGGTTTGTGTGTGACAACCTGACAGTCTCATAGTCTTGTTTGGGGAATGTGTGTGTGTGTGTGCGTGTCTGGAATCATGAAACCGGAGGCAGTGTTGGTGTGACTAGTTTGGCAAGGAGAACATGGACTTCCCTCCTGGCCTTTGAACTCCGGTTGGGCAAAGAACTAAGAACTGCATCTGAACCATTCCCAAAGTCTAGCCTGGTGCCTGGCACAAACACATTCAAAATATGTTCCAGGATGAATAAATGATGGCTGGACCCATGGATTTGCCAGAATATAAAATGATAGGAATAAAGATAATCCAGCTTCAGATGGCAAAATCAGAGCTGGGTGTCCCAAAGTTAGTACATTCTGAACATGAGGAGGGCAGTGGAAGAGGCGGGGTTTATGGTCTGTCTGGGGAAGCAGGAACAGCACACCCAGGAAGGGGAAAGGCTTCCTGGAGGAGGAGGGCTTTGAGCTCTGTCTGAAGGATGGGTAGAATTCCTTGAGCTGGTGTTCTAGCCAGGGCTCCTAGGCTAAGAGAACCAACACACTCAAACCAGTGGAAGTGAGAAAAGAGGATTTCCTGGAAAGATACGTGGGAATCTCAGAGAAACTGGAATGGGAAATATGGCCAGATCTCATGGGATGTGACTGAGTATGTGCGGAGGACAGCTTGACTATTGGGAGTGGCTGCGCACGAGCACACCTTGCTGACCACCCCCTCCTTCTCCCTGCCTCGGCTCCACTCCACTCTCCTCCCAGTACATCTTGATACCACACGGCTTCTAAGTACTACTCTGCAGCTTCTGCCACCATCCAAGTAACTCAGTCTCTATGCCTCCTTGGTTCAAATGCTCAGGAAAGAACAGCTAAACAGCTCAGCCAGTCTATTTACCACTTTCTCTTGGTTCAGATGTCCAACACTGATGCAATCAGCGGTGGCCAGACAGCAGACCGTGTACTCATCCAGGAGACGGTGGTGTAGGCAGGTGAGAGTGATACACCCTTGAGATCCAGGTGGAGTAAAAGAGGGCAGGGGCTGTGTGAGCAGCGGGAGGACAATGAGTTAGGACTTGGCAGGTGTGCCTGAAAGTGTGTAAGAGCGGGGGGGGGAGGGGATTGAGGAGGGACAGGAGCCAGGATGAGAGGGGAGCTGTCAGAACTGGGTGATCTTGGGCAAATTATCTGATCTCTCTGTACCTCAGTTTCCTATCTCTGCAATAGGGTAAACAGTAGCACCACGTCCACTGAGTTTGTGATGATAAATAATTCACAAAGAGGTCTTAGGAGAGTACATGGTCAGTCTCCGTAAACTCTTTTTCTGTGTAGGGGAAGTAAGTCTGGATGAATATTAAGTGCTTGGCATGTAGAGGTCTTGACTGCCAGTTCTGGTTTTGTCCTGGACAAGTCATTGAGATAAACGGACCTCAGTTTTTCCATCTGTACAACAATGGGGGTCACACTAAATAATTTCTAAAAATTCCCTCCAGATCTAGCATGCCATGGTTTTGGCTTGGTGTTATGGACAATAGGGAGCCTATGTGTTCTCGGTAAGGCACATGCAAAGTGAGAGGGAACACAGGTTTGCACGGGATGCCTGGTGACTGCAGGAAGGGTGACCAGGAGGCGGGGAGGCTACAGGAGTAGCAGAGTGTGTGATATGAAGCTCTGCATGGGCCTTAATTGGGGCATGGAGAAGAGGGCTCAAATAGACAAAGGCTCAGAGGTCCGAGGCAAAGGAATGACCGGGAGAGCCATCCTGCTTGCCCACTGGGCATGCCCAGATAGAACCGAAGTATGAGTCATCAAGGCCGAGGGCCCTGGGCCTGTTTACCCAGGAGGCACTGGGGTGGAACGAGATCAATGTGAGGCTTATAGTAATCTACAATCATGCAATGCCTCTGGAGCAGAAATTGAGGGGGGAAATCCTGGGAGGGTTTTCTTCAAGAACAGCGGAGTTCAGCCGCATCCCATGGGGGCCCCCTGAGCACAGACTGCAGCCACTGGCTCTATCAGGTCCTAAACACTAACTGGGACCTTCGGAATCCTCAGGCCCACAGCAGTGCCTCTAGCCAGCCTCTCATCCTCAGATGTCAGCCACATCACACTCAAGTGCCTTCCACTGCCTTAGCTGCCCTTCCTCTGCTTCCCTCAACTCCCTGGCCAACCCATTCTCCCACTAGACCCTATATCGCTTCCTCCACCCCTTCAGCCTCCCAACATCCCCACTCTGGCTTCCATCCTAGGATGCTGAGCATTTCTAGAGGAAACTGTAGCATCACAGAGGCTCGTTATGGCCTCAGCATGATGTTTGGCAACTCTTGCTGGGCCCCACTGCTCCTCTGGCGATTATCTTCTGCTGTCTTATGTGTCTGGACACCATCCTATTCCCCACAGTTAGTGGGGAATTTTGCAAAATCTTTGCAAATTCTTACTACGCTTTTCAAGCATGTCGTCCATCGTATGCTGTCCTGCCTCCTGTCACATTGACTGAGGACATCTAGGTGACCTTCTCAGGCCTATTAACTTTGTTTCACACCCTTCCTCCAACTTCCAGCTACATCGCTTTTTCTTCTTCCTGTATCTTTGAACTCTTCCTGGCTCCGTTATTGTACTCTAAGTTGCAATCTCTCCCTTCTTCCTAAAGCAGCAAGACAGACAGCAAACACTCCTTGACCTCGTATATCCTCTGGAAATTCCTTTTTCTCTCCTTCTCTTCTCTAGTCCAGAAATCTGTATTTTTAGTTTGGATTATTTAGCCCATTCATATTTATTATAATCACAGATGTATTTGAATTTACTTTCACCATCTTATTTTGTGTTTTCTATTTATCTCACCTTAATACTAACCCTCCTCCCCGCCCTTTTCTTGTCTCCTTTTGGATTGCTTATACTTTTTTATTCTGTTTTTTTCCTTCTCTTAACCTGGAAGTTATATCGTCTGTTTCTTTTCTATTAGTGAACGTCTGACAATTAACAAAGTAGGCATGAATTCATATATAACTCACACATTTAAAAAATTTAACCCTCATTTTTGGAAGATATTTTTTTTTTTTTTTTTTCGATATTTTCTATGAGTATGTAATTCTAGGTTGTTATTTTTCCCTCGACCCTATTTAGTTATTTTTTGATTTTTTACTACATAGATTATATTTCTTGGAATTTTGTCTGTGAGAATTCCTTGCAACCTGAGTTAAATATGGATTCCTCTAGAGATTATTTGCTCTTTTTTCTTCCAGGTACTACCAAGGGTTCCTACCAGCCCAGCCCCACTGGAATCTAAACAGTGTATAGTTTTTCAGACCACCCAGGTAGGGTTAATTTGGAATGAAATTAAATCATTCAGGCCAACCTGTGGTTCTGAATTCCCAGGAAAAATTTGTCCCCTTTCTCATTCAGAGCCAAGGTTCAAGTCAGGCAATTTTCCTGGCAGCCTTCTAGGGGAGTGAATAACATCTAGTTTATTCCTTGACCAAGTGTGTTATTATCCCTGTGTGTCTCAGATTTAAGCAGAGGGCGATTTGTTAGACTCTTCCACCTTGGGCAGGCCTGGGCTATGTTTTCTGTCTCCTGAATCCTGCTCACCTTCAGAACACGAAAATTCGAATTCACCTAGCATACCAGTTCTCTCAAGGTGAAAGCCAGCTTTGGTTCTCTGCTTTCCTCACTTTGTTCCTTAGTTTTCCGCTTTATGTTTCACTTTCTTGCTAGTTTACTGAGCATTTTGAGTTGTTTCTTTAGCAGAACTTTTGCTTAGGGAACCTGGTCTATCATTCTGAAGGAAATTCAAATCTCTTTCTTCCATAACTGCCAAGTTATTTTAAAAAACAGATGACACTCGGTCTTTCTAAGCTTTCACTGCCCGGTCACCTGTAGCCTCCTGAAGTTAGGCCTTCACTCCACCTTCCACTGAACCTGTTCAAGTAAACGGCACAGCAGGACTTCAAGTTATCAAATCCTAGATATTCTTTGGTCCTCAAGTCAATTGATTCCTTCTCAACACTGGAAACTACTGATCTCTTGAAACCCTCTCCTGCCTTGGTTTCCATGATCCTGCTTTTTCCCCACATCTTTTCCCATTTCTCTGACCCTTACTTTTCTGTCTCCTCTTTCCTGTCTGTGTTGCTGTACTTTCAGAATTATTGCATACCCTTGAGCTGTTTGAACAACTATGACATTCTGCTGATTTCTAATCCATATCGCCATTGCTCCTACCTATAGGAGGCCCTTCAAGCTCAGGGCCAGGGACTTGCCTAGTGGTCCAGTGGGTTAAGAATCCACCTTGCAATGCAAGGAACACTGGCTCGATTCCTGGTCAGGGAACTAAGATCCCACATGCCTTGGAGCAACTAAGCCTGCAAACCGCAGCTAGAGAGTCCATGCGCTGCAACAAAAGATCACAAGTGCTGCAGCTAAGACCCAAACCAAGACCTGACACAGCCACATAAATAAACAGAAAGCAAACTCAGTGTGTCCAACGATGAATTCATTATCTTTCTTCCAAGCTTGCTCTTTCTAATCTGCTGAATGAAGTCACCAAGTAGCCCGTCACCCAAGTCAGATCATGCTGGAAACATGATGGGCACCTCCATTTCTTCCCCACTTCTCACATCCAATCAATCTTGTAGCTTCTACGTCTTTAAAATGTCTTGAATTTATTTCTTCCCCATCTCCATTGCCGCTGCCTAGGGTTAGGTCCTCCTCCTCTTCCTGTCTGAGCTACCGGAATCGCCTCCTCTTTGGTTTCCTCACCTCCAGTCTTGCCTTCCTCCAATCATCTGCACAAAGTTTAAGTTCATCTACTTCAACAAAGTGGTCTTCCTATAACACACATATGATCGATTTACCCCACCCCCTGCTTAGAACCCTTCCAGGAGTACCAGAGAAAGGGGGACACTTCCAAGTGGACTTCTACATCTGTCTCTCTCTCCCACACTACCTTTCAGCTCCACCACCAGCCCCCCTTCACCCTGCACCCTCTGGTGTGCTGCCGTGCCTAAACATCAAGCAATTTCACCTCGGTGTCTTACTCATACTGCTTCCTCTGCCAGGGATAATTTCTGCCTCCCTCTGCCCCACATAGGCCTGACTAGCCAAGGAACACCCTTAGATCTTCTAGGGGTGAGCTGGAGCATGGTCTCTTTGTGAGGTCTTTCCCACCTCCTTAACCCTGCAGAGCTGCACCATTCAAGCCCTCTGGAGCGCCCCTGCTGAACCTTCACGTGTGTGTGGTACAGCAGCACATACAGCACGTTGTACCTTTTCCCTCATGCTCATCTTTTACTAGACTGTAAAGTCCATGAGGACAAGGACTATAACTTATCCATGTTTATAAGTTAGGTCAAATATACGGTAGGTGCTCAATACGCATTTGCAGAATGGTTGAAGATGAGCTATTGCCTTCTTGGAATGAATGACCCTGCTGCTCACCAAGGCAAACTGTGCTGAATCCCCTAGGAGGTGGAGCGTCTTGGTGTGCCGTGACCAAGTCAGCAGCTGTGACACTGGGTGGTCTAATCAGTGGAGCCTGGGGAGTAAGACTTTTTTCTAGAGAAGTAAATCCTGGGAGCGCTGGGGAATTCCATGACAAAGGGACAGAGCAAGGCAGATGAGTAGTTCACAGAATGTGATGTGGGTCCAGTCCTAGGATTCAGGAGGCTTACAGAAATGGACACTTTGCTGAGGCCTTCAGGGATGGGAGCAGAACCAAGCTGTGGGAGGGAGCATGGGGAGAATTGGCGGTCTGTCTCTATACAGCCTGGGATGTAAAAGGGAAAGTATATGCATCTTCCGGTAAAGTTTTGACTTGAGATGCTGCAAACTTTCAAGAATAGGGTGTGAAGAATATCACTCACTGCTCCCCATGCTCATCAAGTCTAATTTCCCACCAAGACTAGTCCCTGGAAAAGCATGAGATGCTGTGATGTTGAAGAAGCACAGGATCAGTAAGCTAGAGTTCAACACTTAATTAGACGTGAGCCTGGGCAAGTGGCTTACCTTCCCTAGGTCTCAGTTGCTTCACTGGTAAATTGCACACACCCTGACATGCCTCAACCACTTCACAGGATTATAGTCAAGGTCAAATCACCATCATCACAATAGCTGTTCTTTTTATATCATTTCCTATGTGTCAGAGACTGTGCCAAGTGCTTATAGATAGTATCTTCATCTATCCTCACAATATCTCTATGCTGCTGCTGCTGCTGCTAAGTCGCTTCAGTCGTGTCCGACTCTGTGCGACCCCACAGACGGCAGCCCACCAGGCTCCTCCGTCCCTGGGATTCTCCAGCTCCATTTTACAGATGAGGGAATCAAGGTTTAGGGAGGTAAAATATCTTGCCCAAGTTAAATTCTCTCAAGTGAACTAGCATTTGGTCTGTGGACCCAGTCTTATGATTCCCTGGGCTGTGCCTTCAGCTGTGGACCATCCTTGTAAACCAGGGTAAAGCAACCACAGGTCTCCTCTGGGACTCCTGGTCTAGCAGCCACAAGACAGCACTTAGCAAGGTATAGGGGAGGACAGTTCCTCCCCCCTTGGCCTGGTGATGTGCTCCTGAGGGGGTCAGCTTTTCCTTCCCAACCACAAGGGTTGGTGAATGTCCTGTGGTGTAGTGTGTCCCCATTTTTCATGTCTACTCAGAACCCGTGAATGTGATCTTATTTGAAAATAGGAACTTTCGCAGATGCAATCAAGTTACAATGATCTTAACTCATACTGGATTAACTGGTGTCTTTATAAGAGAGAAATTTGGACACAGATGCAGACCCAGAGGGAAGACAGCTATGTGAAGATGGAAGCAGAGATTGAAGCTACGCTTCCCCAATCCAGGGAACACTAAGAATTCAGGGAACTACCAGAAATTAGAGACAAGAAAGGACTTTTTTCTAGAACCTTCAGAGAGAGGATAGGGTTCTGACACCTTGGTTTCAGATGTCAAGCTTCCAGTACTGAAAGAATAAGTTTCTGTTCTTTAAGCCACTCAGTTCATGGTATAATACTTTGAGACAGTCCTAGAAACTAACCTTACACTCTAGGGCTTCCCAGGTAGCATAGTGGTAAAGAATCCACCTGCCAATGCAGGAGATGCAGGTTCAATTCCTGGATTGGGAAGATCCTCTGCAGGAGGAAATGGAAAACTTCCCCAATATTCTTGCCTGGAAAATTCCATGGACAGAGGAGGCTGGTGGACTGCAGTCCATGGGTTTGCAAAGAGTCCCACATGACTGGGTGATGAGCATGCGAGCATGTGAGCATGTTACACTGTGCCCACCACAGCTGGGAATCCTAAAGGGCAGGTGGAACAGAGTTTGGGAGATCAGTGAGATAAAATAGAGGGGAGAGGATGCTCATTTTGGGGGATGAGCACTTATAAGAATATATAGAGGCAGAGCACTATGAAAAGGTGTTTGATCATTCAGTTACTGACCAATGTGTAGACAGCGCCTCTGTAAAACTTCACATGTGTATGTTTGTGTGTGAGTGGTGTCTGGGGTGTCTGCAGTCTAGTTTTTTCTTTATATTAGGAGGGGTATTCTTCAGGTTGGTAACAGCTTTGAAGATGAGGATTCCATCTGAGAAGCTCCACCCTCCCACTCCCACCTTTGGTCATCCTCTCCACCTCTAAATCTCATTTGATGAGACTCTGCTTATGGGGGTTAAAAAGTCTGCCCAAGTTTTCATGCTAGTTAGTAAGAAAACGAGAATTCAAATCCAGAACTCTGGGTCTAAAACCCTGTCTTTTTCATGATTTCAAGCTCTTTTTCAAGATAAGAAAAGTGAATATTTTCAAAAAGATAGGAGCAACTCAGTTTACTGTTAGTAAGCATTTTCCCCTAAATTTGAAAGTAACAGTAGCTTATTTGCAAAATATTTAGAAAATACTGAAATGTTTAAAGAAAAAGTAAAAAAAAATTATTCTGGTGATAACTACAGATAATATTGACTAAATTCCTATCAGTCTTTTTTCCTTGCAGTTATATAGTATCAACAAATTCAGAACAATACCATAAGTAGTTTTGTATTTTGCTTTCTCATTTAGCATTATCTCATGAACATCTCCTCATGTCATGATTTTTACAAACATAATTTTTAATTAGTAAATAATGTTTCATCGTATGGACGGGGCATAATTTGTTTTCTATACTATGTTTTTCCAGCTTTTACAGCGATAAACAAGCCATAGTTAAGATTTCTCACAAATACCTGTCCTCATCTCTATTATTGCTTGAAGATGGGAGGCTGGGGTATGAACATTTTAAGACATTTGATACATAATGCCAAGTTGTTTACCAAAAGGTTTCTACCTACCAACAGCGTGCGAGTGCTTCACGCAGCACCCTCACCAAGACTGAATACTGTCGTTAAAAAGCCCTGTACGTTCTAAGAAGGGGGCATCCATGATTCGATCACACAGGTGGCTGTGCGTCCTGCGGATCGCAGGGGGCCACTGGGGCTGGGAGACTAATTAGGAGATGGTTGCGACGATCCCAGTGGGATGTGATGGGTGCTTGCGGCTAAGCAGTAGGCATGAAGGAAAAGGGAACAAGCGCATGGGACTCGTAGAACGTTCTATGCAAGGGATGGCGGTCGGTGCTGATAAGATCACGCCGCGCTGCGGGGGGTGCAGAACTGGGCGGAGGCCGCGTGTGTGGGGCTCGGCCTCCACGCCGTGCTTGGCACTCACGGGTGAGGTTGGCCGAGGCGCGAGCCCCTCCCACCCCTTTAACGGGGACACTCCCCTTTAAGGCCGGCGCCCGCGCGCGCCCGGCCCCGCCCTTCGGGGGCGCGCGCGGCGGCCGCGGCGCCGGCTCCGCCGGGAGCGCACGTGCCGGCGCCGGGTGGAGGAGAGGGAGGCGGGAGCCGGGCCGCGGGAGGAGGGGAGGTGCCGGGGGCGCGCGCGCGCGCGCTGGGCGCTGCTGGGCTGCGGCGGCGGCGGCGGCGGCGGTTACTATGGCGGAGTCGGCCGGAGCCTCCTCCTTCTTCCCCCTTGTTGTCCTCCTGCTTGCCGGCAGCAGCGGGTCCGGGCCCCGGGGGATCCAGGGTGAGTCCCGGGGCGGGGGCGGGGGCCGGGATGGAGCGGGCCAGGCGAGGGCGAGGCCTCGCGCCGCGGCCCCTGGCTACAGCGCGCCCCCTCCCCACGCGCACAATATGGCCGGGCGGGGGGCGCGGGGGAGTCGCGGTGACCCCCAACCTGGGTCGGCTTACCCCGATCCCCGAGGCGCGGCCACCCCGCCGGGACCGGGCTCACGCCGGGCCCCTGGGGACCCGAGCCCTTTCCCAGGAGGGACTGGATTCGGGGAGTTCTCGAGGGTCGCACTCCCTTCACCCCCATGTTCCATAGAAGGGAGTGCAGGCTTCCTTCCCCGAGGTTTGGAGATCCACGTTTCTGCCGCTCAGCATGTCCAGGGGTGGGGGTCTTCATTCCCTCCCTCCAGATGCTCCAGCGGGGAGTGTGGAGGGGGGGCGCCTTTTCTCCCGCCAAGATTATGGGGCTTCGGCAATGGGGTCTTTGCTTCTCCGAGGTATCCTGACGTTGAGAGCCCTTGCGCACCATAGATAAAAGGGGAAGGGGGTTTTCAACCTTTCCTTCTGCTCCCTCCTGCAGTTGGGGTGCGTCTTCCCCTCCCTCTCCTTCCTCCCTTTCGTTCTGGGAAAGCGAGTCACATTTCCCCCTCGGGCAGTCCCTTGAGTTCAGTGGGGCCAAACCCCCACCTCCAGTCCACATGCCCCGGGGAAGCTCGGTGGAGGAAATGGGACGAACAGGCCCCTATCTGGAGCTTGGCTTTGGAATCTCTCTAACGCTGGGAAACCTAGTTCCAGAACGGTTAACCTGCATCTAGGTGTATTTGCTTTCTCCCTCGCCACTCCCACCCCACCTTAGGGGGTCCATTCTGTTGGTCACTTTGTGGATGCCTTTCAGGTGACATCCTTGAACGTGCCTCCCACCCCCAAGAGTATTTAAAGACCCCACCACCAGACCAGCTCTTGGCCCTTGGTCAGGATTTATTTACCTTCCCACACAGCCCTCTTCCCAGCCCTTCCCCCTACGTCCTCCCCCACCCTTGCACACCCCTCACCTTCCAACTCCCACAGCCTTCTGCTCCCTGGTAGCACCTCCATCCTTCTCACTCCCAAAGTGGTACCTTTCTGTGGGACATTCAGTTGGGTGTCTCGTTTGTGAGGCTTTACGGGCTTGAGGAATGCAGATGAAACCCTAAAATATTTAAGGGAGTCCTCTCAACCCTGTGCTGGCATTGGGGTAGCAGATGAAGGTTATATTTGGCCTTTATATTGGAGTGATTATTGACCCACAGTTGGATACGGGAGAGACCGTCAGGACTGTGTTTGCTCCCGATGTACAAAGCCTGCTGCTCTGACTTCTCGGCAGCCCCTAACCTTCTAGCAGTGGGAGATCAAGTTGTGTTCTGTGGCTCTCTTCTCTCCACCAAAAAATAATGGTTCTCAGGTGGGTTCAGGCTTCTTTTAGAAATGAGACAATCAACCAAAGACATGATCCCACTTTGGCGTCTCACAAACAAGTTCATCCCCTCCAGCCTTGATGTTTGTTTCCAGTGGTGCAGCCTGTGTGGTGGGGTCTTTGTTCACTGGGTAATGCTTCTGCTAAGGCTGTCGTGTGTGTTCCTGGATCTCACTGCTCTGTGGCAGAGGTAACGCGCTGTGGGGTCTGATAGATGTGGTGAAGGTATGTGAACACAGCCTGACATTCGTGGTAAGTTAATGGTTTTCATGAATAATGTATGCTGGGCCTTATTTTGGGGCCATGTTTTTGGAGTGTGTATCATGATGTTATTTCTCTAGAAGGGTAGCAAATAAGGAGATTCAGCCTTCAGGTTTGTCATTTTACATGTGTATGACTAAATCTGTAAATTCCTTCCTTAGGAATTTTTATCCTGTTGCTAATATATCTGAGATTCTTAACAGCCATTTCCCTGTTGGTTTGGTGTAATGTCTGGTGGGATATTTCTTGTTGTCATGAGCTAGTTAAGAATGTTTAATTGATGATCCAACTGGTTCTGAATGGGGCAGGTTCATTTTTTTTTTGTAACCTTCCTGAAATGGATGTTTGTTGGGGTGAGGATGGGTGGGCATAGTAGGGAGTTGGTTTCTTTTTTTGGTTAATTGGAAATTAGGTTGTGTATCCAGCAAACATTCTCGAAGGCCTTCAGACTTGGCCAGACACTACGGTTTTTTCCGGGACACATCTCGTTGCCAATAGTGCATGCTACAGAGACCACTGTTGCAAAAGGCTTAAAGTGAAGCATCAGTTCTGGGAACATAGAGGCTGTGAGATAACTAGAAGTTGATGGCTGTCCTCCCCACGCTTCCTCTGTCGTGCTCCCCTAGGTGGGCCGGGAGGAGCAGCAGGGCCTGATGCCTGTGAAGACAGGATGTGAGGACAGGAAGGGATAGGTGTCTGTGTTAAATAGTGAACTAGCAGCGACTTAGTAAAAGGCCAGTGGTACAGAGCGCGAGTTCCAGGTTATAAACTGCATCCATTTAATAGGTGGACCACATTCTAAGGCCTACCTTTGGCATTGTCACTTCAACATTTAAAAATGTAAAGCTGAATTAGTAGCAGGAGAACATGACATTCATTTTCTTAAGACAAAAGCTGCAAGGGAGACATTTGAGGTTCTGATGGGAATATTTTGAATTTCTGTGATTAACCCAAAATTTAATCTCAGGCCAAGTCTTATACTTTTGTTGAGTGGACATGAGTTTGAAATACAGCAGAAGTGAACTCTTGTAGAGAAAAAGAGAATCTCCGATGAGTTTTGTTAAGAGCTCCTGGAACAGATGTGATTAACACAATAAAATGGCTACTCTGGTTAAAGGTTAGAGCCAGGTGGGGGGAGGAGGCCGCTCTCCAGCCCCAGAACTTTGCTCCCTGACAGGTTGTCCTTGAGTAAGGCACTTCACCTTTCTGTGACTGCCTCAGTTTTGCCTCCATGAAGTCAGGAACTGGTCTGTGTCTCTCTTATTGGGACATTTGTGAGACTGTCTTACTGACAGCCAGTTGGCTGGGTGGTATTTTTAGACACAGTTTCTGACTTCAGTGAACAGGCAATGTTGGGTTACTTTTTATCTTATGGGGCAGAGAGTAGCTCCTGGGATTGAGAGAAGCAACACATGTCACACTGTGGTTAATTTGTTCTCTGTTGCATTTTTTTGTGGACCCCTTTCAGATTTCCTCAAGTTAATTTCTGTCTCTTGACAAGCCCTCACATCCTAGACCTGGCAGCATACCTGTGCTAATCAAAGACAGTCTGGAGGGAGTGACCTGCTTTAGGCTTTATTGGTTTGGCAACGTTTTCATTCTTACGCAACTCTGGGTATGTTTATGGCACCATGTAAGTGTTACATAAGAACATGGAGGCAGAGAGGTGGCCGGAATGGTGCCTGTGAACACAGGAAGGTTAGACTGAGGACTTCATCTGAAAGGACCTTGGAAATCTGCAGTCAGTAAAAGAAGAAGCTGCACTTGGTTTTCCTCTAAAAACCTTTTGAGATGATTGTGTCTTTCAGGTGGACTGCTGTGTTATAAATAGGTTTATTCGCCACCGGTGAGCTAATTGTAACCTTGCTACCAAAATATGAATCAGGAGACAAGGAGACGAGGAGGCGCGCTGCTTCTTCCAGCGTGGCCTGTTGAAGCTGCTTGTTGCATTTTGGAACAGGAGTTGAATTGCGTTGCAGCCTCAGCCTGTTCTCATAATAACTCAGGAGCACAGGGTGTTGAGGTGGAATGGAATTCTCAGGCCGCGGTGCTTGAAATCGTCTTTATTTTTGAAGGTTAAATTAGAATACTGAAGTGGCTCTTTTGTTTTAATTTTGAAATCCGTATTGTTTACGGTTCAGTCTTTGCTCAGAGCCGCGGTGAACATTAATTCTGGAATCCCGCCTCTTTGTCTCGAGCCCTTGTGCTATTTTTCTGTTACAGCAGGAGTTGATGTAAGAGGGTCTTACCTCATTTTCCTCTGTGTGTTCACGAGAAAATCCTGGAGTCCTCTTGCTCATCAGCCCCCTCCGATGCTGGAAGTGCTGAGGGCCTCTGGAGCCCATCAGTTCCACCTGGCCTGGGAGTGCCCAGACCTTTGAAAGATCCGAGCAGGCAGTCCCCTGCAGGCTGTCACTCTGCAGGGGGCCTCATGGCCCGCTGGAGTCCCCTGTCCCGCCTCCTGGGTTTGCTCTCCTCAGCTTCTCTGCCTCATACATGGTTCAGCCTGCAGCTGGGCCTGGAGGCAGCATCTCTGGTCTCGCCTGTTCTCTCTGCCCTCCAGCTTCTCCGTTGTGGGTAAATACCATTCCTAGCGTAGCTTTCTTCTTCCTCTGTAGTCTTGGTCCACCAGCCTCCCTGGCAGTCTTACCTGCTTGTAGGGCATCTCACACGGTGCCACCTCAGGCAGCTGTGGTGTTCTTTTTGGCTTTTTTCTCTCTGCATTTAGTCTGAAGCCTCATTTGTCTTGCTAAATATTTTGAATTTAACATAATGAAAGTAACTGCCTTTCCCTTTAAAGTATCAATCACTCTAATATTTACACAATTACATATAGGAGGTTTCTTTATTCATTTAGTTGGGTGTGTGCCTGGAATGCTTCTTGGCACGAGGAGGCCGCAGGGAACAAGAGGGACAAAAATCCCTAACTCCTCATGGAACTTATGATTGCAGAGGCTCAGACTGAAAATAAATGAGTAAACACGGTTATCAGTCATGAGTGCTGTGAAGGAAATAAAACAGGATGGTGTGCCGGAGTGCGCCGGGGGCTGCCACGGCACAGCCCTGTCCACGTCATTGTTCGATCTGTAAAATGGGGCTAACGCAGTCAGGTGGCCTTATTTTCGGTAACTGTTCTGTGAAGCCCAGTTGAACACTGGGTTAGCAAATCCTGGACCGCTGCTGCTGCTGGTTGCTGTGCTTTCATCGGCTGGTCAGCACATCACCTTACGTTGTTTGTGTTTCTGTTTAAAGACAAATTATTTAATATATATGGTTGATTCATTAAAGTTGAGCTCAGGGCCAACGGCACTATAATGCCTGCCTGAATGAAGCTTGTTCAGTGTATGGATTTTCTCTAAGGTGTGTCACTGTCTTCTCGAGCCTGGGGACACTAGACAGCGTCTCCACACTGCTCTTGGGGCCACCAGCATAAACCACAGAAAGACAGAAAGCTTGGCACTGAACATACCATGAGAAGAACGCATGTTAACAGTATGAGGGCTGAAACAAGCCAGAGCGTTCTTACTCAACCTCCGTGGGAACGTGTGTGTTGGGTGACTCAAATTTGTCACCCCTCTGTGCTCACCTGTGAGTGACCATGAACACTGAGAGTATTGATTTTGGGGTTACAAATAAATTTTAGCAAGTGGACAGATTCACAAATACGGATCCATGAATAATGAAAATTGACTGTATTTTGTTCAAGCAGTGCGATGATTGTGGCAGAGAGAATCATTCCTGTGGAATTCCCAGGACTCCTAGATGGTTTCACTGTACCAGTGTAATGTATACAGTTATAAGTCCTGTTTCTAGCCTGTGAATAAACAAGTATATATATACATATATTGAGAACTGCTGTGGTGATCTAAAGGTTCCTGTAACACGGGCGCTGTTGTAGGTGCAGAGATACACCAGTAAGCAAAAGGAGACGAAATGCTTACCCTCATGAAGCTCACCTTCTGGCAGGTGAAATAGATAATAAAGAAACAAAGTACGAGCTGATTATGTCCACCACAGTCCTCCCCACTGCTCCCTTCTGCCCATGATTTCCAGCCTTAGGTATACACACACTGGTTCTCAGTTACTCAGACATGAATGAAGGTGGTGCAGTTGACCCTTGAGCAACGCGGTTTGAACTCCATGGGTCCACTTACACATGGGTGGGTTTGTTTTTTGGTTTTTTTTCAGTAAATACTAGAGTGCAGTACTATGCAGTACACGGTTGGCAGAATTCACGAATGCGGAACTGCAGATCTAGTGGGGTGATTGTTGAGTTATCTGTGGGTTTTTGACTCTGTAGCGGTCAGTTCCCCTAACCCCTGAGTTGTTCAAGGGTCAACTGTATTGTGAAGGGTTTAAATCAGTTGACCTTCAGATGGGCACGCTGTCATGGTGGACCTGACCTAATCAAGCTGGCCCTTTGAATGCAGAGCATTTTCTAACTGATTGCAGAAGAGGAAGGCAGTGATGCCCCAGCTAGCTTGGGAGAAAGTAAACATTCAAGTGTGAACTGCCCATGGGAGCCGCGTGACCAGGAATTGCAGGCCAGCTTTAGGAGCGGAGTGGTCCCTGGCCATCAGCGAGTAGGGCAGTTGGGGGGCCCTTATAGTCCTTCATCCACAGGTCATTGAAGTTTGCCAGCAATGAGTGAGATTGAAAGAGGTCCCAGCCCTAGATGAGAAAGCCCCAGCCAATATCAGTCATTCTATGCCTGGACTTCTGACCTACAGAAACTGAAATAGTAAATAGGTATTGTTTTTAAAATGCATGTGGGGTGAGTCAGATGGTTATATGAGAAGAAGGAAAACAGGATTGAGGGATAAGGGCACTCCCCGAGATAGGCTTGAGGCTCCTTGAGACTGGGTCACCCTGCCATCCCGTGGATGGACTTACATGTGGAAAGAAGTCCTGAGACCACATGTGGCTTTCAGCTGCTGCCTGTTACCTTTTCCTAGACATTGTGAGGTTTGGAGGAGAGAGAAGATTGTGGATGCTTTAAATGATTTTGATATGTTGAGGAATTTGTGATTTGAGGGATTTTTATTTTTTAAAAAAGTATTCTTTGTGTTGAGCGCCTCTGTCCCCAGATCGTCATGTATTGTCTTGGTGTACATTTGCACATTACTTTCTACACTTGCAGTAGATAAATTCAGATTCAGTCAGTGTTCTTTCTTAACATCTCCCTAGGCGTTAGGGAGTACTCCTCCAGCTCCTCGAGCTCAGCGTGGAGGGGGATACCGGGGAAAGAATCTGTCTGTCCTCGCCATTAAGAAGTTTGCGTACAGACTGACTTACGCTTGTTAGAGCAACCATAAAACCACCCAGAGCACAGCCCCTTCTCATTCACTAGGGTGACAGCAATAATAAAACCATCAGATTTCCTGAGTGCGTACCATCTACTCAAGGGTAATACTGGGCATTTGTGCTGCATTGCTTACTCTGTACAGCCCTTCTGTGAGCCACTCTCATCCCCATTTTACAGGTGAGAAAACGGGGGCATGGAGGTTAAGCAGCGGGCCTAAAGTCTGACTCCACAGCCCATGCTCAAAATCCTGCACTCTGCTGTGTGCTGTGGTGACTATTAAAGTAGCTTTCCACCCGTCCCCACCTTTCCATCCTGCCGCTGGATTCAGCCATGGAAAGAGCGCCGCCTCTGTCACCTTCATGCAGCCTCCAGGATTGACTCCAGACCTCTTCGCCTGCCATCACGATCCATGCAGTCTGGTCTAGTCTCACTCATTGCCCTTATCTCTGGCTAGAACCCTGGCATTGTCATCCTGTTGCCCATTTACTTGAGACCTCACACGCCTTGTGCTTTTCTTGGTCTTGGCCTTCTCAGCCAAATCCAGCGTCCTCCAAGTGTGGGACCCGCTTTGTCTTCCTCCTGTCCCCCAGCCAGTAACTCCATCCTCTCTGCCTTTCCTTTTGGTCCGTGTTCAGTAACACAGAGGTTCACACTGGCTTAGAGTTTTCTGCTTCTCCCACTCTCCCACCCTCTACGCCCTGAAAGTTGATCCTAGGAACTGTCTTACATTTTCTTTATATGTCTTTGTTCTATCACAGAGCCTTGTGTGTTTTAGGTACTTAATAATTGAATTGAATTCATTCATTTTTTTTCCATCCTCTCAGCAAAATCCTAGGTAAATGATTCCAGTTCTGTCCTGCTGTAATTTCACTATCTCCTATATATACAGTTTTCATCCTAGTCGCTCAAAAGTGCCAGACATTTGTGCGTTACTGGGAACGTCATAATCTCTACCTCACCTCTTCATCTCTGTTGAATCCACTACCTGCCCATTTTACTTGAGATAAATTTGATCTCAACCTCATTAGGTGTTTTTTGGTGTTTTTGGTGGTTTTTTTTTTCTTTCAGCTGTGCCACGCGCAGCACGTGGGATTTTAGTTCCCCAGCCAGGGATCAAACCCGTGCCCCCTGCAGTAGAGGCACTGGAAGCGTGGCATCTTGACCACCAGACCACCAGGGAAGTCCTCAACCTCGTTAGTTTTATTCTCCATCCTTGCTGATTTTTTTCCCTTCATTGTCCTAGTTGTCTGAAACAACCATTCCTATCCCTCTTCTCAAAACTGACGTACACTGTCACCTCTCCACACATCGTAGTGTAGTAAGTAGGTCAGGAAGCAAATACAAAACACCACTGATAAATACTCTCCCCTGCTCTAATGAGCCAGGAGTGTGTCTGTTTAAGTACAACAAAGAAAGAAAACAGAAGGTTGTACATGTCAACATAAACTTGTGGGTAAAGGAGAAATACCAAGTGGCTAGCAGACAGTGAATGTGATGGCTGAGTTTGTACACTTAGGTCCCAGGAACACGGGACATGCTCTGCCATGGTGATGCCTCTCCTTCCAGCTTTACCTTGACATTCCCTTGGGCAGCAGGTGGGCCCTTGCTGGATGCTCAGGCATTTACAGCCAGCCATAAATTAAGTCGCAATGACAGGTCTCCTTAGCATAAACATCAAACGTCTCTTTTGAGTGAGAACAAAGCTTTCATTCTCTAGACCTGAGGCTTAAGGGTGAACTTGTTTAAACAGCTCTCTGGGGTTGGGTTTGTCTCCAAGTAGAATGTCAGAAAGGCAGTTTGTAGAATAGATACAGTGTGGAGCTGGCTTTTCAAACACCTTTCTCTTATGCAAACCCCACTCTGAGACCTTTTCCCAGATTGAAATTAAATACCAAGCTTATCAAATGTCTTATTGTTAAATCTGTGCTTTTTTTTTTTTCCTTTCATACAAATAGCTTCCTTTATTAAGTCAGCTAGAAGTGCTTTTTACCAGTACACTCTTTGGGTACCACCAGCTACACATGTAAAATTGGACTTTAGTATGGCTCTTTGGTACTTGAGAGTTTTTGTTTTATTTTAGTGTATTTTTACAGTCTAATTTTGATGATTGTGAAAACCGAAAATGCACCTCGAATCTCTGTTACCAATAGCACCCAATTACTTTATTTCAGTGTAGCAGGGCTTTCCTTCCTGGTGCTGTTGTCGGCTCCCCAGCCTTTCTGGAGAAACAGACATTACCTCTACTTTGTATAGTGTAGTGCCAGACACCTCCATTTTTAAGCCCAATTCAGGATTTTCGTAAACATTTTGACAGTTGTCTAGATCAGTAGTTACTGAAAAACTTTTTCTTTTTTCTGTCTTCTTAAAGCAGTAAAAACCTTTCAAAAATGAAAATGTGGAAACACATATAAAACAGATAAAAGCATGTCCTCTCTGGCAGAGCCCCCTGCCCTCTCAGATGGCTAGGCTGAGAGCTGCTGAATGAGATTATTAAGCACAGTGCTGTGTGTGGGCACTGTGCTGGATACCAGGGAGAAAATGAAGACAAGAAGGACTCTGGTTCCCCGCTCTAGGAGTTCACGGGTTCCTGGGACATGTGAGAGCCTACAGACTTGGGAAGGACACAGAACAACACTGTACCTTCATTTTGGGGGGTCCGCATGTGTTGGGTTTTTGTTGGTTTTGTTCTGTAGTTGAGAGTGTATTATACATACTGCTTTTTAGAGATTTATGGTATTTTTAAAGCTGTGGTAAAACACATATAACAATTTTTAAGCATTTTAAAGTGTATAAGTCAATGAAGTACCCTCATGATGTTAGGCAAACCATCACCTCTCTAGTTCCGGAACTTTTTCTTTACCTTGAAGGAAACCAACCTAGTAACCCATAAAGCCAGCATTCCCCATCTTCTCCCCTCTGCAGCCCCTAATAACCACTAATATGCTTTCTGGATGTTTAATATAAATGGACTCGTACAATATGTGGCTTCTTTCAATTAACATAATGTTTTCAAAGTTCATCCACGCTGTAGTAAATATCAGTAGTTTATTCCTTTTTATAGCTGACTAATACTCCATCTGATGAGGGTACCACATTTTGTTTATCCACTCTTTGTTCAGTGGACATTTGGGTTTCCACCTTTTGATGGTTGTGAATGGTGCTGTTAGGAACATTTGTGTACAAGTTTTTGTGTAAACGCTTGCTTTCATTCTTGTGGATATATTGCACTGGGCGTGGAATTGCCAGGTTGTATGGTGATTCAGTGTTTAACCTACTGAGGAGCCACCAGGCTGTTTTCCCCATACAGGAGCTGTACCCGTGTGCGATGCCACTATCAGTGTGTAGAGCTCCAGTTCCCTCTGAATCTGCACCAGCATTTTCTTATGGCCTTCCTAGTGGGTGTAAAGTGGTATCTCATTGTGGTTTGGTTTCTGTTTGTTTTTGTTTTTCTATCAAATGTGATTTTTATTTAGCTGACAAGCACTTTTCTACAGATGCACTCTTGGGACATCACATGGCAAAAACAGAGCCTTTTCTCTAGTTTTTTTCCCCCCTCTTTTTACCTTATTAAAAATGAGATTGGTCCTAAAAATATAGAAAGAAATATAAATTCACCAAAAAACTGTACCTTATCAGAAAGTCACTAAAATACCACATTTGGTTATATGTGGTTTTGGTTTACATTTGGATTTGACATTCATTTGCATTTGATATCATGTTGACCATCTTTTCATGTACATTTTGGTCATTTGTATATCTTTTTTGGAGAAACGTCCATTCAAATCATTTGCTCATTTTAAAATTATTTTTTGTCATCAAGTTTTAAGAGTGAGTTCTTTACACATTCTGGATACAAGACCATTATTAGATGCATGATTTTTGAATATTTTCTCTCATTCTGTAGGTTCTCTTCACACTGTCTTGATATTATCCTTTGAGACACAAAAGTTTTTTAATTTGGTGAAGGCCAGTTCATCTGTTTTTCTTTTGTTGCTTGTGTTTTAGCTGTCATATCTAGGAGCCCATTGCCAAATCCAAGGTCATGAAGATTTACCCTTATTTTCATTTAAAAAATTTTAGAATATAAACTTTAGCTCTTATATTTTGGTCTTTGACTTACATTGAATTAATTACATTACTTACATTATGTAATAACTTATATTAATTAATCTTGGTGTGTGGTGTGAAGGGTCTGACTTCATTCTTTTGCATGTGGATTTCTGTTTGTTGAAGACTAGTCTTCCCACCCCCAAAATGTTTTAGACAGTCTTGTGGAAAATCAGTTGATGATATATAGATCTGTTTCTGGACTCTCATTTCTGTTTCATTGATTTATAGTCTGCACTTAGGCCAGTTTCATACTGTTTTGATAGCTGTAGCTTTGTAGTAAGTTTGAATTAGGTAGTGTGAGTCCTTCAACTTTGTTCTCTTTGTTTTCCCTCTCCCAAGATCATCTTGGCTTTTCAGGGTCACAGAGTTGTGTAGAATTGTGGTCTTTGTTCTATCCCAAGAAAGCTGTAGGGAGTTTGGATATGGTCCAAGGAAGAATAATTAAAAAGATCACAGGTTGTAATAGGTGTTCTCATCAGTTTGGGCTGTGTGATGGATGCTGTCATCTGGAAAGAGGAGGGCTCAGACGCAGCTACGATCAAGTTGTGAAGTCATGAAGAGTAAGGGGGGAGGGGGCACAGGCTGATTTGGGCACCAAATCTTAACTCTTGTGAAACTAGAAGGTTGCCCAGTGAAGTTTGGAAGAGGCAGGTTTAGTATCCCTAAACAGGACAATGTGCCACCCTAAACTGATGAAACTTACCATCCCCAAGGAGTATATGTGTATGTGTGTACACACACACACACACACACGTATAAGCCAAAAATCATAGATGCTGTAGCTTTAAAATATCACGAACCTTCATGTACCAGGACGAATGTGGGTGTTCTGCGGCTGCCTCTTACCTTCTGAGCTTGGTGCCTCCACCTTGCCCCCCCACACCCTCCCTGCTGGTGATGTGGGCTGAAGGGCAGTGAGTTTAGCCACTTGGTTCTTGGGAATTTCTAGTTGTTGGGACAACAGCCTTGACTGAGTGTCCTCCAGAGTATGCCATGGGCAGGAGAGAGGGTTCTGCGTGGGGCTGTCTTTGCTCAGACCCAGCGTTTTAGTGGCTCCATAATATGCAGCGAGACAGAGTCTGCCCAAGTCGGGACTTGTCAGCCTTCCTCCAAACACAGCCTCGCTCCCAAATTAAATTTGCTTTGATATTCTACCACAGACCACCTTCTCATCATACTTTGAAAACATGTTCAAATCCTGCCATAATGTCTTTAGTTCAGGTTTGACTAGCTTGTTCATATCAAAATGCTATGCTAGTGAGAGTTTCACTCTGACCACTTTTCACCTGCTTTTGTGCCTCCTCTGTGACTGGGTTTCCTAATTGTGTTATTTCTGACGCTTTGGTCAGGAACACGGAGTGTGTTAGGTATGTGCTGTTTGTGTACATGTGTGTAGGCTGATTTCACCTGATGAGTCACTGTGAAACATTATAAATGGCTGTTATCAGTAGTCCAGATTGAGTTTTTCAAAGAAATCAAAAGCTAAATTTGTGATTTAGTGTACTAGAAAAGTTTTAGTAAATTCAGATTTTTTTTTTTTTTTTTGGCCATGCCACGTGGCTTGCTGGAGCTTAGTTCCCTGACCAGGGATTAAACCTGGGCCCATGGCAGTGAAGTGCAGAGTCCTAGCCACTGGATTGCCAGAGAATCCCATAATTCAGATGTTTTTATACGTTTATGATCACTTCGTTTCAATGAAAAATGAATATTAACAGAAGACGATTTAGAGACCAGTCTTTCTTGGGTCTTCCCTGATGGTCCAGTGGTTAAGAGTCTGCCTTGCAATACAGGGGATGTGGGTTCGATCCCTGGTTGGGGAACTAAGATGGCACATGCCACGGGGCAACTAAGCCCACCAGTAAATAAAAAAATGTTAAAAAAAATGGTTAAGACTAGTCTTTCTTTAAAGTTCAGGAAAAGGTATGTGGAATTAAAGCAGAACTTCCCAGTGTTGAATCAGTGATCCAAGCAATGTGAATTTAAAAACAAACTAGATTCAGATTTCAGCTGGAGGATTTTGGAGCTTATCTGGTTCAGCCCCTTCTTTCTGGTTAGTGATGAGGAAAATGATGTTCAGGAAGGTTAAAATGAGTTGCCCAAAACCACGCAACTAGTTACTGGCAGAGCTGAGACTCAAACAGCAGTTCCTTGCTGTGGTCTTGCTGTAACCTGGCACTTCCTAATTAGTGGTTAGAGAGACATGTCGTACGTGAATGTGTTTACTTGAGTTTTACACTGAAGGGAGTGATTAAAATTTATTGAATATCTATTTGCTTCGCATTTTTTAAGTCTCATTATTGTTCAGTTGCTATGTCCTACTCTTTGCAACCCCCGTGAACTGCAGCATCCCTGTCCTTCACCATCTCCCAGAGTTTGCTCACACTCATGTCCATTGAGTCGGTGAAGCCATCCAACCATCTCATCCTCTGTCACCCCCTTCTCCTCCTGCACTCAATCTTTCCCAGCCTCAGGATCTTTTCCACTGAGTTGGCTCGTAAATCTCTTATTTCATGTAATTCTTACATAGTCCTGTGAGGTAATTAACAGCCCCACTTTTCAGATTAGGCAGCTGGGGTGCAGAAAGGTTACTGACTCGTTCAAGGTCATGTGACTGATAGAGCTGGTGTTTAAGCCCCGGGTCTGTGTGACCTGCTCCTGCCAGGTTCCCCTGCTGTGGCTCTGGAGAGAGTAACAGAAACCTCACAGGGGCGTGGGCAGTGGTGATGGCTATCTCAAAAATACCCTTTTCAGACTTCTCACTCCCTTGGTATAAAGTAGACCTGTACACAGATGTAGGCAGCCTTCTCAGAGGACCAACAGCACTCGGCAGATGTGGGCTGATCTTCAAACCGTCTCTGTCACATATATGGTATTTTCTGGCTGGGTTGCCGAGGCCCAGATAGAGTCAGGGACTTGCCCAATCCCTTATCACAAAGCCGCATGGCCCCGCTCCCAGTTCCGTTCTTCGTCCCGTCTAGCATAGATTTCACCACTTTTGTTCTTTCCTGTCTTACACCAAGATTGTTTAAGTACTTCCCAAAAATAATGAGCCACGTGTGGGTGTGCTCGTCCTCCAGGATGAATCACTGTGAAAGAGGCCGTGAACCAGGGAAAGGGGAGCGCATGTCTGGGAGCAGGGGCTCTGCTTCCCCGGCTGCTAATTGACAGATTCCGAAGGGAGCTGCTTTTCCAGAGGCGGCCGCGGGTCTGGCCTGCGTGTCCCACTGTGCTCAGAATAGCCCTCTGGGAGTCGTTCACTTTCCCTTCTGGCTTCCGAAAATAGCCCCGAGACTGTGCTCATCCCCAGCCGGCCGTTGGGGCGCGTGTGTTGAGAGGTGTGCATGCCACGGGGACCCCTTTTGTGCCTGAATGTCCCCATTGACAGAGAGAGGAATGGGCGTTCGCGCTCGCTGATGAGTAGGCAGGACTCCAGCGTGAGTCAAAGGGGTTTGGGCTGAGTGTTCTGAGAGTTGCAGAAGTAAATTTCAGTCAGCAAGAAGAATGACATTTAGAAGGAATTTACTTTTAAAATTCCTTTTGTGTTTGGGATCCTAGTCTAAAGGGTACCTGCTTTAAACTTCCTGCCTTTAAAATACAACACTCCCCAAGCCCTTCAGCAGAGAGCTGCGTGTCTTGGAATTTCTCCCAGAAGAAAGGGCTCTGATCAAACGCTGTGGGGGGACAAAAAAGAATCCCGCAGGCCGTGAGGTGAAGATCCACGCTGTCCGAGAACCTGTCCGAGGTTGCTCTCCTTTATTTCCTTGGTGGGGATGGTGAGGAGCGTGTCGTTTACAGAAAGCCTGCCGGAGTGGGGAGTTGGACCCAGAGATATTTCTATTCTGTCTTTGGATTTGAAAGGCCAGGAGATGCCTTTCAGTGTTTTAGAAGAAGAGACAAAGATAGACTGTTTACAGCCGAAAGGGGTGAGTTACAACAGGATAGTTTTTCACGGGACTGGTCATAAATGACTCTTCTCCAGGGGCCGAAGTTTGAATATGTTCCCTCTTGGTATCCAGATAGTATGCGTGTAGTGTCCAGCCCGGGACTCGGGTCCCCCTTCCACTTGCATCCCTGATGGGTGAGTGCTGTGTGCAGCCCCGTGAGCCCCAGCCTCAGGACCCTGGTGGGTCGAGCCACTCTTCTACCCATCCCCAGAGGTCAGGGCTGGGTTAGGCTCCTGGGAGGCAGTGCTGGGGAGAACCAGCTGCTGCTGTCTGTGCTATTCCTGTTAGATGGATAAATAAAGGATTTCAGATTCCAGGACTGCTGAACTGACTTTCAGAGGCACCAAATTCATTTACAGTAGTTTCCTGTCAACAGTGCACACTTAGGGATAATACACACCCAGCCAAACTTGTTAGTCCCAGAGGTGATTGCGTATACTATCTATTTGAGGGGGGGGATATATATATATATATATCACTTTTTAAGTGATGATACCCAAGGCCCTTTCAGAGTGGGTTAGATTTATTGAGTACTTTGTATACGTTGGCTTCCCAGGTGGCACTAGTGGTAAAGAACCTGCTTGCCAGCACAGGAGACATAAGAAACGCAGGTTCAGTCCCTGGATTGGGAAGATCTGGAAAAGGGCATGGCAACCCACTCCAGTATTCTTGCTTGAGAAATCCCATGGACAGGGGAGCCTGGTGGGCTACAGTCCACAGGGTTGCAAAGAGTCACACACTGCTAAAGTGACATAGCATGCATCCATTCTGTGCATTACCTTATTTAATCCTCACAGTGACTGTGTGAAGTAGGCACTAATATTACTCTCTTTGGAGGGTGTTCTTTTTGCCCCTCTTGAAAGGGGTACCTGCTGGGAACGAAAGGGAGGAGGAGGTTGTTGGACCAGTCAGGGGAAGCTTATCAAAGGAAGTGACGTTTAAGCTGAATTTTAAAGAACTTGTAAGAATTAGCCAGGAAGAAACCATTGCAGCAAAACCCTGTGTGAGAGAGCACGCACACTGCATTCAGGAAGCTGTAGGCGTTTCTGGTGCAGAGCAGGGAGATGGGGTTGAAGATGGCTCGAGGAAGCGGTGGTGCTGGAAGGAGTGTGTGGGGGAGGGGCCCTCTTGTCTCCCAGGGGACCGTGCTTTGCTCTTATCTTTAGGCATCAAAATTCAAAGGAAAACCCTTTTCCTAGCCACAAGACAGTTTTTTAAAGTAAGTCTAAGTCTAAAGCAGCCCTCCTCCTCCCAGTGGTCAATGGTAAAGAATCCACCTGCCGATGAAAGAGACACGGGTTCAATCCCTGGGTCAGGAAGATTCCCTGGAGAAGGAAATGGCAACCCACTCCAGTATTCTTGCCTGGGAAATCCCAGAGAGAGGAGTCTGGCAGACTACAGTCCATGGGGTCACAAAGTCAGACACAACCTAGCTACTAAACAACAACAACATACAACAGTCTAAAGCAGAGTCAAAAAGGTAGTTTCTTTGTTTCTTGAAGACATAAACTAGAGAAATTAGAGGAAAACGGGGGGGATGGGGTGTGGCGGAGCAAAAAGCCTTGTCTGTGATCTGAATAGACAGGTGAAAAGGTTGGGCTTCCCCTGACGACGTCATCTCTGGCCCCATCCCTGTAAAAAGCACCTTGTTTTGGAACCGCGAGTGTGCTAGGGGATTGTATTCTAACTCCAGAGGAGGACCTAGGCTAAGACCTCACACTGACGTCAGTGTCCACTTCCAAATCCCCCACAGCTCTGTTGTGTGCGTGCACCAGCTGCCTCCAAGCCAACTACACGTGTGAGACGGATGGGGCCTGCATGGTCTCCATTTTCAACCTGGACGGGATGGAGCACCACGTGCGCACCTGCATCCCCAAAGTGGAGCTGGTCCCGGCCGGGAAGCCCTTCTACTGCCTGAGCTCCGAGGACTTGCGCAACACACACTGCTGCTACACTGACTTCTGCAACAAGATCGACCTGAGGGTGCCCAGCGGTGAGTGGACACCCTTGTTGGACTATTGGCTCGTCGTGGAGGTAGGGCACCCCTGTCATTTCACCCTTCTCTACTATGCCCCCGCCCCTTTGTTGGAGGCTAGGTGAAGGCGCCTTTTGGATGCTCCCTGAGGTGACGTGGGAGGGCGTTCCTCCCAATTCTGGTCTGTAGATCCCAGGAAAGGGGGAGAGACTTGTCGAGTGCGCCACAGAGGGGAAAGCCACGTTTTAGGTCGTGGCTGAGGAGCCATTAGCAGCTGGTGGGGAGTGGGAGAGCCAGCCAGAGATCCCCATGGGAGGGTCTGGGGTGATCCTGGAGGAGGCAGCCCATAAGCCATGTGATGGTGATGGCAAAATGGGGAGAGGGACTCGAGGCGGGAAGGATGGCGCTCTAAGCTGGGGAGTGGTAGACACCAGCCTTCACGGGTCCGCCACTTAAAGAGGTGTGACTGGGGAGATCTGAGGAGGCGGGGAGAGACCGAGTTGAGCTTTAAGAGGACGTCACAATGGAGGAGCAGAACCTGGTGTGTGCCTGGGGCATGGGGGTGGGAAGACACCATGAAACGCTGTGAAATGACCGAGCAGGCTGCAGCGGGTACCATAACTAGAGAGGCTGGCATGTGAGAGCGTCCAGACAGATCCACCAGCCCAGTGAGGCTAAAGAGCGGGGAGAGGAAGGGGGCATCTCCACCTGGATGGAGGAGCCGGGAGAGGGCAGCCTTGGCGGTCCCACGTTCTCACTCTCTTCTTGCCCTCTCCTCTCTCACCTGCCCCAGGTCACCTCAAGGAGCCTGAGCACCCCTCCATGTGGGGGCCCGTGGAGCTGGTGGGCATTATTGCCGGCCCAGTGTTCCTCCTCTTTCTCATCATCATCATTGTTTTCCTCGTCATTAACTATCATCAGCGTGTCTATCACAACCGCCAGAGGCTGGACATGGAGGACCCCTCGTGTGAGATGTGTCTCTCCAAGGACAAGACGCTCCAGGACCTGGTCTATGACCTCTCCACGTCAGGGTCTGGCTCAGGTACCGCCTCTTCAGGCCTCGTACCGGCCGTTAGCCTTCCTTGCTGCCTCCCAGCACGATGGAACGTTCAGGAAGAAGGCTGGCCATGTGCTTTCAGAATCCCCTTTCTTTGGGAGTCTTGACACGTAATAAGATGATGGGGTTCCCAGAAAATCTCTCATTCTCTGGAATTCCAGGGATGAGCTGCAAAACTCTCCCTTCCAGAGTCCCTGCCTCTCTTCAAGTCTTGTAACCATGCAGCTATTAAAATTCACCTGGTTCCACCTGAGCAGCAGAGTGCTCAATGTCAGGGCCCCTTTGGAGAAACTGGAGTGTGCCGGGTTCCTGTGAGGTGGTGGCAGCTAATCATTGATCTGTGAGCAACCGCAAGGGGAGTTTGAGGACACCGAGTAAGGCCAGAGAGCTGGAGTTGGGTAAATCATTGACTCGTACCAGTTGCCCAAGGGTTTATGTGGCAGTTGAAAGAAAAGCAGCCAGGGCTTCCAGCATGGCGTCAGCACCACTTCCGGAGCTGCCTGTCGGTGACCGAGCCTTTCTTAGGTGGACCTCGACGTGAGGCTAGAACTTAGGGTAAGGGCCGTTGGGTGGTTCCGGTCTCAGGGTAGAGCTGAGCTAGCTAGTAGATGTGGCTGTGAGTACATAGCAGTCTTTTTAGGAAGATAAATAATTATTTTAGTGACAGTGGTATTCTGTCCCTATGGGGGAGAATGTGGATACAAAGGCCGCTGTTGCCATTCTAACTCAGACTTACAGGCTCGCGTCCGTGAGAGTCCCACGTGTGTTGGTATATGTTTTTTCAGCCCGTGACAGACTCTTCTGTGGGGAAATTACGCCATCAGTCATGGCCAGACATCCCTTCTTGAGCACAGGAATACTTTGAGCTCTGACATGTTCTGAATTTCCGTGGTTTTGCCTTTATTAAGCTCTGCAGTAGAAAGTGCCAAGATGATGGATATATTTAAAAGCTGCATATTTTTAGGAAGAGAGAAAATATATGGCTTGTTCTTTGCTGAAAGAGGGTAGGGCAGTGGTTAGGACTGACTGGCTCTGTGACTTGATTTGCTGCTGGAGGAGGGTCGCTCAGGTTTTCTGGAGTCTTTTTTTAAGATCGGGATTAGCCAAGTCTAGGGCAGGTCCGGGGTGGTTACTCTGTCATCTGCAGTGAAATGATGAGTAACTGTTTCTCTCTGGTTGGTTTAGTCCACTCTTAATTCAGAATATGCAAAGCTTCCAAGGTGCTGGGGTTTTAATCCTGTGGCCTTAAAGTAATAAGTCCTTGCTGCTTGTGTAACTTTCAGTTCACACTAACAAGTGTGTGTTGAGCATCCTGTGGGTGATACAGGGTAAACAAGATGAGCAAGAGGCCGAGCCGGGACTGGATAGAAGAGATTGTGGGGAAGGATCTCACAGAGGAGGTTGTGTTTGAAGGGGTCCTGCGTTGGAAGTTTTGAGAGTGGGAAGAGGGCAGGACACGTTCCAGGCCACTGGAAAACCCTCGAGCGAGAGGACAAAAAGACACAAATGTTCACTGAGTGTTCAGGGAATGATGCAGAGGCCGGCTTGTTGTCCAGGCCCTGGTGGGAAAACGCCTGGGCTGTGCTTTGTCTGGTGAGGGGAGAGGCAGCTACCGAAGGCTGTCGTGTGAGAAAGTGTGTGCCCATGTTTTCCTGCGGAAAGAACGCTGGCAGTGGTGTGGAGGGTGAGTTCATCCGTCTTGCAGCCCCCTGTTAGGGAGGGCAGGGTGAGGCTGGCTATGCGGGGAGTGTGGGGCAAGCCAGGTCAGAGGGGAGGCAGAGAGACCCATGGAAGTCTTCCAGAGGCGGTCAGAACAGGTCAGGAGGGCCGGGAGAAGAGGGGGCCAGATTGAGAAGCATTTGGCGGCTCTGTGCTGTGGGAGTTACAGGCATAGACTTTGGAGTCAGTCTTACGTGCTTTGCCATTTACAGCTTGTGTGAATTCCAGTAAATAACTTAACCTTCCCCTTTGAGGCTTAGTTTTCTCATTTGTAAAATGGGCACAATAATAATACCTACCTTATGGGTGGTTGTGAGGAAATGAGGTCATTTATGCAAGTGCCTCATGCATAGTAAACATGCAGTAAACAGCTTGGGGGTTGATAACACTGATTTGTTCAGTCGAGGAGAGGGAGAGAGTAAGTCAGTCACGATGGTGGAGCTGACTGGAGAGGGAGGGAGACACTCCTTGCATGGATCAAATGAGGTGATAAATGAGTCCTATAAAGACAGTGAAATTAATCTGAGAACCAGCCTGGACAGTCGTCCCCCCACCCCCAGTCCTGCTGCATCTGGAGCTCTTGTGAGCAGAACCGTGATCCCTTTGGAGAGCGGTGGGAACTTGGTGTGCCCTGAGCTCGGGTTGGCTTTCATGGGTCACGCAGCACTGCCCTCTAGTGGCCACTGAGCAGAGCAGCCAGAGGCGCTCCGCTCACTCAACCCCTTGACTTTGCTCTTCCACATAAAGCGGCTGTGGGTGGCTTGGCCCACGGGAGGCTGGCTGAAGAGTTAGTAAATCCGGTTAGACAGTTATATTCAGATCTGTCGTCCATACTAGCTGGAAAGAGAACCCGCGTAGATGAGGAGCAGCTAATCACATGCATTTCCCCGTCTGGGCTCCCGAGCTCTCCGTGGTCAGTGGACCACCGTAGCATGGAGGCACTGTGGGAAGGAAGGGCTTCTCCAGTGTGGCCGTGAGAGTGGGAGTTGCAAAGTTCAGCAAATGTATACAATGTCGGCTTTCTTTCCCTTCTTTGGTCCCCAGGGTTACCCCTTTTTGTCCAGCGCACAGTGGCCCGGACCATCGTTCTACAGGAAATTATTGGCAAGGGCCGGTTTGGAGAAGTGTGGCGCGGCCGCTGGCGGGGCGGTGATGTGGCTGTGAAAATATTCTCTTCTCGGGAGGAACGGTCTTGGTTCCGGGAAGCAGAGATATACCAGACAGTCATGCTTCGCCATGAGAACATCCTCGGGTTCATCGCCGCTGACAATAAAGGTAAAGGGCTGGGCTCACAGACAAGGCATCCCGGAGCCCACCCCAGGCTCGCTGGAGGGACGGCCAGGCCCGAACAGCCACGAGACGGCACGGTTGTGTTGCCTTCGCAGTTGCTCCCCGTAGAACGAGAGCAAGAGTAAGGCAGTGGTTTTCAAACTTTGCCTCTACGAAAAGCTTGTACTGAAATCCAGGTTATTAAGCAAGTAAACAAGCAGTTATTAAACAGGTAAATAAGCCCTCATGCTACCTGCTCACTCTCCCTTCTGTGATACCCCAAACCCACCTCCAGGGTAGTCCCTAGAGGAGCTTCAGTAAACTTATGTTGAAAACAACTGGAAGGAAGAAGGGAAGCTTCAACCCCTGCAAGGAAAGAACAGCCCCAGGAAAGCCTGTGGCCCACACTCCTTGGCACAGCAGCATCACACACGTTGTTGCAGTGGAGCAGGTGCCCCAGAGCCACAGCCTGCCTCCCCCCGCTGCCCCACCGCGGCCTTCAAGCTCAGCTTTTGATCCACTTATATCTGAGGGTCCTTGTTTCCTCCTCTCTCCTCCGCTGGTTTTGCTCTAGTTTTTTGAGTCTCTCTCATGTGCCCAGGCATGTACTCATTTTTAAGAGCCTCACTGACTAGCAAAAGAGAAAAGTAAAATAATGTTTGATTATAGGAAGTAATCAAACAACAGGTATTCTGGTGAGCGCAAAATGGGGGTGAGATGGGGGTCACGGAGATCATACCTGGGCTTGGGTGAGACACAGGTGGCAGGGAGCTGGTCAGAAAGAAAAACCAATGAAAAGAGAAGTCCAAACATGTGCAGAGGGGTAATGTCTTTGGGAAGCTGCAGGTGACTCAGAACATTCCAGCCAAAGACATGGGTGGAAAGGTGGCGGAGGCCAGGTTATGGGGAGCCATTTTGAGGGGATTGTATTTTATTTTAGAGAGTGGGTAGTAATTGACATTTCATTCGTCGATTCAGTAATATTCATTGGCTACTGTCTGGTCCTGGGGTCATCACACATAAGACCAAGGCACAGTTCCTGCCTGTGCCTAGGAGGGGAGGACAGCCGGCACCTGGGCAGGCAGCGCACTTAAGACAGAAAGACCATGGGTGGTGCTGTTTGCATTTTAGAAGAGTGTCTCTGGCAGTCAGGACACAGTTCGCTCCGTGGTCCAGCAATTTTAGAAGTCACTGCTGGCAGAGGCTACGGAAGATGCTAAGTGTTTGTTTTTCTATCCTAAATCAGCAGGCTGCTTGTTTCTCACATTGCTGTGGGGGTTGTAGAAGCCTCAGCTGCCCCCAGACTGGAGAGCCTTGACCTCTCACGCAAGGGAGGAGAGAATTCTTTGCTCCTTCTGAGTAAGCTTGGTGCTTTTTAAAACAGATTTACCTTTTGATGATTAGTTTAAATCTGACATGTATTTTAAAGGCTCAAAAAGACATCTTCCCTTTTAACTTGTACGCAGGGTCCTCTGGACCTCAGGGGTGTGTTTGATGGACCCCTTGCTCTTAATCAAAGAAGCAAAGTTGGTGCTTTCCCAGGAACCACTCCCTGTATTGATTTTGGCAGCTTGTGTGAGTAGGATCTGGCTGTTGAAACCCACATCAGGGCCAGGGGAGGAGAAAGAGCAGACTCCTTTGTTCTTGTCTTTTTAGCATGATATGTATAGTGTAGGGCCCTAGAACTAGGGCCAGCCTGGAATTTGGGAGATCTCAATCCAATTTCCAGTCTTCATATTGACAGTAGCACAAGCTCATTAGATTACCAGCTTTGGTTTTCCTTTCTCTCCCTCCCTCCCTCCTTCCCCCTGTACACTGCACACCCCCCGCCCCTTGGATGAAAGTGTGTGCTCACTGCCTCCCATTGCTCTTCCGAGGCTAAGATGATAAGATGATAAGATTCCTCTCTGGAATCCTTGGAAAGTGTCCTCTTCATGTATTGAAAAGCATTTTTGGCCCGGAACACAGTAATGCACAAAGGAGCTCTTTCCTCCTCTCACGGAGAGCTCATAGCCTGGTAAGAGCGGTGGACTTCAGAGAAGCGCTACAGATGGGCCTGGTGCTGGGATTGGGCTGTGCTCGAAGGGTCTTGGAGCACAGAGGAGGGCCTGCGAAGCCTTCCTCCTTGATGGGGAGGACACAGCCAGTCACGGTTTTGATGAGCAGGTCTTGTCAGGATCAGAAGCAAAAGAAACAGATGCCCCTGTTACTTCCCCTGAGCACGTGCTCCCTCTTCTGAAGGCCTCACATTTCACATTTGGAATAGGGGAGGCATGGTTCAGAATCCTACAGCCCCCTGCCGGAAGGGAGCAGGTCTAACCAAGACAAGCTGTTCTTCTTATCTTCCTGGAGCCCAAAGCTGTGGACGGCTGTAGATGACAAAGGCACCGAGGGGCCACAGGAGGTGTGGGGCGAGGAGCAGGGACTCGGGGGTCACGGGGGGTTTGCGTGGTACATACACTCTTCCTCGCCGACCTTGCCCTTTATGATGGTAGTTGTGCCTTTTCTGGAACTCCTCTGTGGTCCTCCGCAGATAACGGCACCTGGACACAGCTGTGGCTCGTGTCGGACTATCACGAGCATGGCTCCCTGTTTGACTATCTGAACCGGTACACGGTGACCATCGAGGGGATGATCAAGCTGGCCTTGTCTGCCGCCAGCGGGCTAGCACACCTGCACATGGAGATCGTGGGCACCCAAGGTGAGTGGGGCTGCTGAGCAAGCGTCCTGTCCGCGTCGAGGAGCTCCTGTGCACTGAGCGAGCCGGAGCTGGGCCTTAGGAATGGGGGTCTGGTCTAAGGGAGAGGGGTTTGAGCTTCACTTGAGCAAGAATGAGAGGTGCCTCTGCCTTTAGAGTGATTCATGGGGTCACAAAGAGTCGGACACGACTGAGCGACTGAACTGAACTGAACTGAACTGAGGGACTTCTGTGGGAAATGTTGATTGTTTGTTCCCCATGTCCTGGCGTGGTTGGTGGTTGGGAAGCTGGTGTTAACTGAGAGATCGTCTCAGATGCCCACAGTTCACAGGAAAATGAAGGGACTGAGAAGATGGATTGAACCACTGTGCCGAGATTCAGTTTAGTGAGCACACACGCTCATCGTTGGGTCACCTGGATGGTTAGACACTGGGTCTACTATCTGGCAGGGTTCTCCTGGAGGAACACTACCTCGGGAGTCCCTGCTTGTTGACTGACTCAGCCTTTCTCGAGCTCCCAGGTCTTGGCAGGTGGTACGTTGCTTCCTGGTGCATGGTCAGTGGGGCAGGAGCTCTTTCTGTCTGTGATCAAAAACCAGCCATGAGAGTTTGACACTATCCCTAGACTCTGCAGAGAAAGTGGTGGTTCTTACCTCCCCTGTTTGGTTCTGAGAACCTAGCCAGTGCAGCAGCTTTTTCTCAAGTCCTCGACTATGCTGTACAGGAGTATATGAGTTCAGGGAAGGTGAACAGGAACAGCATTCATAAAGTAATAGTAGCTAATCCGCATGCCTTTCTAAGCGCTTGGCTCACCTACATTAATATGTGTAACTTTCACAGCATTCCCATCAAGTACTGGTGTTTGGGCTTCCCCGGTGGTGCTCGTGGTAAAGAGCCTGCCTGCCAACGCAGGAGACATCAGAGACGTGGGTTCAGTCCCCGGGTCGGCAGGATCCCCTGGAGGAAGGCGTGGCAGCCCACTCCAGAATGCTCGCCTGGAGAACCCCAGGGACAGAGGAGCCTGGTGGGCTGCAGTCCGTAGTGTCCCAAAGAGTCGGACGCGACTGAAGCCACTCGGCACGCACGCACACACTGGTGTTTACTCTCATTTTATGGATGAGGTGGCCAATGTATAGACAGATTAAGTTGCATTTACAGGGTTACTGGGTTAGTGGGGGGCAAAACCAGAACTGAAACCCACATATCCGGCTGTAGAGACTATGCTTTAAACGCTTTTGCTGTCTTTCTCTAAAGATCCCTGTTTTTCTCCTTCACCAGGGAAACCTGGAATTGCTCATCGAGACTTAAAGTCAAAGAACATCCTGGTGAAGAAAAATGGCATGTGCGCCATCGCAGACCTGGGTTTGGCTGTCCGTCACGATGCGGTCACAGACACCATTGACATTGCCCCTAACCAGAGGGTGGGAACTAAACGGTAGGAAGGCCCAGGGCCTGTGCCCTTGCCCGACACTTGTACTGAGTAGCCCATGTGTGCCCTTGTCCGTGTGCGCGGGAGGAGTGTGGTCTCAGACAGCTGGCGGTTGCACTGAAGTCCTGCCCCCACACTGGAGAGCCACATGGTTGCGTGGAGCAGATCCAAGTGCCAGCAGCATACCTCCATAGCCCCGTATGCCCACAGGCACGGGCGCATTGGGCAGGTGAGGCAGCAGAGAAAGGGAGCTTGGAGCAAGGTTTGGAAGGGGAACGGGCGCCAGGCTTGGCTAGCGGGAAGGGAGAGTGCAGTCTGAAGGGGTGGCCTGTGCAGGACCCCGGAGGAGGCAGAGCGCATGTTTTGCTTGGGGTGTAGAGAGCAGTTTCACCTAGCAAGAGCAGAGGTGCTCCAGTGTAGAAAGTAAGGGGCCCCCTTCAGGACTGTGGGGCCTCCCTCCTGCTTCATGGAAAAGGAAAGTAAGAAATAAGGGACTTCCTGGTGGTCCCGGGGCTAAGACTCCACGTTCCATGCAGGGGGCCCAGGTTTGATCCCTGGTCGGGGAGCTAGATCCCACATGCTGCAACTAAGAGCGCGTGCCATACAAAGATCAGAGATCCTGTGCACCTCAGCAAGACCCGGCATAGCCTAATAAGTAACTAAATACTTAGGAAAAGAACTAAGGGACAGGGACTCCCCTACTGGTCCAGTGATTAGGAATCTGCCCTTCATTGCAGGTGGCACAGGTTTGATCGCTGATCGGGGAACTAAGACCCCACATGCTGTGTGGCTTGGCAAAAAATTTAAAAAAAGGAATGAATGAATGCAAAACATGGGAGTTCGCAGTGAGAAGAATCCGTCACTTCCTCCCCCCGAAGGGGCAGTCTTTGGTGACGGCTTTCCCACATTCAGGGGGCCCTTGAACCAGTGCTTTGAGTCAGGAGAGAAGTCATTGTTTTCCACGAATGACCACATTTCCTTTGCTGTTGCAGATACATGGCCCCCGAAGTGCTCGATGAAACCATCAACATGAAGCACTTCGACTCCTTTAAATGTGCTGATATCTATGCCCTCGGTCTTGTGTACTGGGAGATTGCTCGAAGATGCAACTCTGGAGGTACCTTTCTTCCTGCCTTCCCTGCTCCTTCCTCCCAGTCCAGAGTGCCAGGCCACCTGAGAGCCTGGGTTTTGACTGCAGCCTCCTTTCTTTACACAGCTTGTCAGATGCCTCATGCTAGCACGCGTCACATGTAGGATTCTCATCCAAGAGGAGGGAGGGGACCTAGGAGCAGCAGTTGCTAAGAGTGTGTTTACTCTTGTTTTATGTTGTGGTGACCATTCCAGAGGCTCATTTGGCTTTTTTTTTTTTTTAAACACACTGTCTTTAGTGGTCTGTTGAGGTTGGGAAAGCCCTGGGCAGGAATAGCACAGGACTAATGCAGGGCTCTCCTTCACACAGAAGGCAGGGCATTCTGACACACTGGCTCTCAAGCCATGTACCTGGGGAACGTGGGGTTTTATTGACAATGGTGATTTCTCAATTCATAGGAGAAAGCTTACTAGCACATAGAATTTTTCTTCTGTAATATTTTCTTAAATCTTTGGCATTTGCAACTGCTTGACCATGTCAGAACCCAGTGAAAAGCAGTATCGGATTTGGCAGAAAACACTGTTTATTATCAGCTTAGTACATTAGAATTTTACAGTGAGTTCCAAGTATTCTGTCACAAGATCAAGTTCAAGAGTCAGTAGAACCCTGTCCTCAGCCATTTATCTTTGATGTAAGAGATTCCAGATCAGTGGAAGTGAATTAAATTAATGAAAAAGAACTGGTGGGTGTGCCAGCAGAGCCCTTTCTGTGTTGTACTGCCTTTTTCCTTCTATGACGTGTTTGGTAAGGTCCGAATCATAGGGAGGCATCTAGGTATTGTACATCTTAAATTTTGATCATGCTATACAAATAAAACAGATCAAGATATATCTAGCCACACAGATTTTAAACTGTGAACAAGTTAAATTTTTCTTTTCCCATACCATCCAGAAATTGGGGTTAAGTATTTAATAATTGTACTAAGATTTATTCACCACTTGCTATGTATAAACTCACTTAATCTTTACTGCAAACCTATGAAGTGGGTACTGTTCATTGTCACCATTTTGTAGATGAAGAAGATGAGTCACAGGTTAGGTGATTTGTCCAGAGTCACACTGCTAATAAACTAGGATCCAGACCTTGCAGACTGAGGCCAGAGATGACGCTAACTGCATCTTAGCTAATTACCAAGTCAGACTCCATTGAAAATCTGTCCCATCAGCTCAGGACAGTAGAATTTTTCTGGAAAAAAGGCATGAGAAAGTTACATTTGATTTTTTTAAATACTAATAACTTTTTATTATGGAAAATATTTCCATTTGTAGCTGTAGAAGGTAAAAGACTTCAAAACTGTTATTACACTGTAAAAACCAACAGTAATTCTTTTTTTTAAATTGTTTAGCTATTTTGGTGCGTTTACTGGCTGTTTCTCTTTCAGTTAGTTTGTTAATTGGGCTGTGTCAGGTCTTAGTCGTGGCACCCAGGGTCTTCACTGTGTCATGTGGGATCTTTCCTTGCAGTGCTCAGACTCTAATTGTGGCTCACACGCTTAGTTACTTCGAGGCATCTGGGATCTTAGTTCCCCCACCAGGGATCGAACCCAAGTCCCCTGCATTGCAGGACAGATTCTTAACCACGGGACCACAGGGGAGGTCCCAGTTGTTCTTAATATCATTTAACATTAGTTAGTATTGAGATTTCCTCAGTTGTCTCCTAATTTTTTTAAAAGCAGCTTGATAAATGTCTATCCACTGCAGTTGATTGGTATACCTCTTAAGTCTCTTATGATGTACAGCTTACCACTCCATTTTTTTTTTCTTCTGCAGTTTTTAAAGTTGGAGAATCCAGGTCCTTTGTCCTGTAAGATTTTCCTGTGTAGATTTTCCTGACTGCTTCTTTATGGAGTTTATACATTCTGCCGTTTCTGTGAATTTCCTATGGGAATTACATCTAAAGACTAGAATCATTTTTCCCCAAAAATCCTTCCGTTAAAGGCACATATAATGGTGGTTATTTCTCTTTTTGTGATAACAGCCATCGTTGATCATTGTCCAAATTCAGATTTATCAGAGGTTGAAAAGTGCCAGCATTACAATTCTGTCAAACTTCTCATATTAGCTAGATTTTTAATTAAAGAGAAACTTCCCCTTATTGTCTCTTTGGTTACAGAGATGTTTAATTTGAAAAGGAAAGGCAGGAAAAACACTTGATTCTTTCCATTTATTTACCATTTTTCAAAATAATGAGTTTATTCTCTATCATCCTACAAAGGTGACTGAAGTTTTGGTTTGTTTCTTCTTAGTGTCATCATGAACTGATGATCTAAAATATTTGTTTCCATTGATGTTATAAGTCTTACTATTGCTTAAATATTCTCATCTTTGGCCAGTTGGGAGCTTTTCAAGGTGGTACTTTCTGACATGACCTTAGTAGTCTTTGATAGTTTCCTTGCTTTTTGTTATGGAAAAGATGTTCCTGGCTAATCCTGTGTATCTTTTGTCCCATACCTAGCACTGACCAAGCTTTCCAAGGGTCCCCAGTTCCTCTTAGTGGGAGGCCGGGTTTACTGATCATGACATGAGTATTGTCACTGGCTTTTGAGTAATCCCTTCCTTCTTTTGATAACTCTGGTGGATATTTTCTTTTCTCCTAGGGGTCCATGAAGAATATCAGCTGCCATATTATGACCTAGTGCCCTCTGACCCTTCCATCGAGGAGATGCGGAAGGTTGTATGTGACCAGAAGCTCCGTCCCAACATCCCCAACTGGTGGCAGAGTTACGAGGTAGGAAGCTGCCCTGTCTCCTGTGCTTTTCTATCTGCCCTATTTCTCTACCTTAGAGAAGGGTTTCCCAAAATTGGGGCCAACCCCAGGGCTACTACCTGTGTAATAAGTTATTATATTACTATTACATGCTTTATATACTAAGCCATTGTCTTGGACACTGTAGGGTCCCCTTTGGAACCTAGAAGAAGAAAGGCTTGGTCCCAAGACACAGATCAGAGACAAAAAGTCTTGAGTGGGGCTGTTAGACCTGTCCAACTAGAAAAATGGTTTTGGAGCCATAGTGGGTGAGCTGAGCTCTATGGAAGAGTTCAGAAGCATCATCCACAGAGGGTCAGCAAATGAGAGGTGGACCCAGTGAGAAAACAGGTCTGAGGGAGGTGGCTTTCTGAAAACTTGAAAGCGAGGAGGGTGCAGAGGGTTTGGATTTGGGGTTAGTGGTGGATGAAGTGGGAAGGGGACGACATTCAGTGGAAATAATAGATGCGAGGACAAATTTATGCTCTAGATTCCTAATAAACCTGGGGTTGTGGGCTGCTAGAGTCTTTGGGGGCGTGGGATTTGCTTAGCTAGTGCTCCTGGGCCCTCTTTTCACTGGTGGCTCTGCTTTAAGGCGTGTCACCACTAGAGGGCAGCTCTGCATTAAGGACGAGCATGACAGAGCAGCATTTTCCAAAGTATTCCTTGGAACCTCAGGGCCTGTTTACTTCAGAGGGTGAGGGAATCAGAGAGCCAGTCTCTAGCTGCCCCCCACACTCCGTCTTCAGTCAGGACTCTTCGTGGGTTGGGACTCCGCTTGGCAAAACAGGTCCCACTGCTGAAAGGAATCGAAAACACTGGCCTGGGGCAGCAGTCAGGGAGCTCTGTAGCCTCCACCGGTGACTCTCCAGATCCACCCCTCGCCTGTCCGCATGGCCGCCTGTGTTATCCAGGCCCTGGCTGCAAACTGCTGCCTCTGACAGTCAAGACCTTCTTTTGGGGGCTGCCTCCTCCCCTTCCTCCTCTGCTGTGTCTCTGTGGGTGAACGTGGGGTCACCGCTGCGTGCGTGCGCCTGCTGGGGGTGTCCCTGCTGTGCCTGGTTCACTTGCTACTTTGAGAAAGCCATCAGTAAACAGTCATAAGTGTGGATGCTCGGACCTTCCAGAAGTGGTTTTCAGATCACAGGCTGTGGCAGGTCTTGCTCGCAAGATCACCCAGACTTGGGAGAATGGCAGACCGTGCTTGCGGAAAAGGCCCCTCCCCAGACTGTCCCTTAAGGACTGGCGAGCCCTAGGGGGAGTGGGGCTTGCAGGCATTTCCCCAGGGTCAGAAGGAGGGCAGGTGGGGGATCAGGCAGGCAACAGCGGGGCAGGCTCCAGTGACACTGTTTCTGTGCAGGCGCTGCGGGTGATGGGGAAGATGATGCGGGAGTGCTGGTACGCCAACGGCGCAGCCCGCCTGACTGCGCTGCGCATCAAGAAGACCCTCTCCCAGCTCAGTGTGCAGGAGGACGTGAAGATCTAGCTGCCCCTCCCACAGCCGCCAGGCCGCGGGACCTACAGCCGAGCGGCCGTGTTGAGCATCAGATGGAGGCCTACCTCTCGTTTCTGCCCAGCCCTCTGTGGCCAGGAGTTTGGCCCACAGAGGGACAGAGCCCGGGAGACTCGCTCACTCCCACGATGGGTTTGAGACACAGACACCTTTGATATTTACCTCCTAGTGGCATGGAGCCTCTGAGAGCGAATGGCATGGAGAACTCAATGCCGTGACCCGGACCGGCTGTCGTGGGATGTCCCACAAAGCCCGGTGCCCCCGGCGAGGAGCCTGGTGTGGCGACAAGCGGCCCTGGAAGAGCTGAGTGTGGCCTGTGCTGAGCAGCACTGAGGGCTTTACCCCGGGACCAACCCCAGTGCAGCGAGCGGCCCCGGGAACCAGAAGGATGGCCCCTCCTGGCAGCTCCAGGTCTCCGGCTCCTCTCCGCCCGCGAGGCCCCCTGGAGGGACTGCTGGTGCCTGTCTGTCCCGCCGTGTGTGCATGTGCCGAGGTGCGTCCCCTGTTGTGCCTGGTCTGTGCCACGCCCTTACACGTGTGTGTGTACGTGTGTGTCTGTGGGTGCGCACTTGCCTGCTTGAGCTTCTCGTGCATGTGCAGGTCAGGGCTGTGGTCGTCATGCCGTGTCTGCGTGCCGGTGCCTCTGTTCAGTAGTGAGCCGCGTCTCGTTTCCCTGGTGCCCCTCCCGGTGGGCTCCTTCCCCACCCCTCCTTCCAGAGCCCCCACTCCACAGTGGTACCCCCTCCCCAGCAGGCTATGCCGCCTGGCCCTCCTTCTCCACTTCAGACTGTGGAACCAAAGCTGGCCCAGTTGTCCGTGGCAGGCGAGGCTTTTGGGTCCAAATGTGAGGGAAGAGGGTGGGATGGGCAGGGCAAGAATCTCGGCGGAAACCTGGGGTGTTGTGGTCAGCGGCCACCGTGGGAAATGAGCCAGCCTAAGGGCATCATCCTCGGCGGCGTTAAGGAGGGGCCGAGGAATTTGCAGCCCAGACCTGGGGAGACTCAGACTGGAATGTCACATCTGTCTTTCATATCCCAGATTCTGGAGACAGCAGTGTGTATTTTCGGTGGTGGTGGGTTTAGGGCGGGGAAGGGAAGCGGGAGGAGGACTGGGGAGGGAGGCTGGGGTGGGGGGAGGCATCTGCATGGGTCTTTTACTGGGTTATCCGATCACGGTGGAGGGAAGATGTGAGACTTGCATCCACTTCAGGGGCTTTACTAAAGGGAACAGCCTGAGCTGAACCTGTTATTTAACCTGAGTGTAGTATTTAACGACGTCTAGAAGCACGGTTGTGGGTGGTGGTTCGGTCAGCATATCTTAGGTATATAATAACTTTGAAGCCATAACTTAACTGGAGTGGTTTGGTTTTCTTTCTTTTTTTTCTTTTTTTTTTTTTTAATTTTATTGGGAGGGTCTGGATTTTAACTTTTTTTAAATACTGTTAAGTTTTTATAAAAGGAAAACCATCTCTATGTGATAATTACCTCTCAATCCATTTGTTTTTAAGGAAATCCCTATAAAAACAACCACACACACAAAAAATGCTTCAATCAGACGCACACAGCTCAATCACACTGGAAATATCTGTCCTTGTACCTGAGCCTGCTCCCCCCCGCCCCGACTCAGCTGTGAGAGTTCCTCTGCCCTGGGGGTTGGTCTCACTGGCGTCCTGCCTCCCTGCCCAGTCCCACCCAAAGTGGGTTTTGCACTGGGGCCCTAGCTTTTTGTGCGTCACCCACAAGTTGCACCTTCTCATCCAGGCACTCACTCAGCAAACACTCGCTGAGTGCCAGCTGGGTGTCAGGCCCCATGCTGGGTGCTGGGAAATGCATCTGTGAACAAGATAGGCTTGGGTCCTGCTCTTGGAGCACTGACAGTGGGACTCAGTCAAGTCAGGGGGTGCCTATCTTGAGACCAGAAGTTTTCATAGTTGGATCTGAGCCTTTTGAGCCTGGAGCGATTGCTCTTATACAAGACCACTAAGGAGGCGAGGATGTCCCCCTGTCCCCCACCAAAGAGGCCGGTGGTAGGCAGTGAAACCTCCCATCACTGCGTTCATCCAGAGCCCCCTTCCTGCCCCCCAGGGGAGGCACAGTGTGTGTGCAGCCTCAGTGCATCCCTGCCTCTAGCCCAGCGATTCTCTGCCAAAGCTTGTGGAGGAGGGGGGGAGCCCTCCCCCCACTTCCATCCGTCTCCCCAGTGCCCTGGCCTTCCTATTTATTTTCCCAGTGTAGTGCTTTCCTTGCGTTAAAGGAGATCTTCCCCTCACCCTTTGGGCCAATTTACTGGCTACTGACTAATTTCCCTTAAATACCAATTGTGTCATTAGGGGGTCTTCTCTCCCTACCCCTGCTGACGCACTTCCCCCTTGTTGTCTGCCCTCTGGCAGAGCTTGGCGGGTTATGGGAGCTGATGGAACTCAGACTCCTCACTCCCTGCCTCAACCAGCCTCTGGGATCTGCCGACACTCCTCGACCCAGGGACTACCAAGCCACTAGCCCACTCCCCAGGTGGCCCAGCTGTCCTCACCACACACTCCTCCTCCACCTCCGGGGAAGACTGAGCAGTTTTGGGGGGACGCTCCCAGCCCCACTGCCGCCACTCTTAACCCAAGAGTTAGGAGTTAGAGAGTTGGGGAGAAACTAAAGCTGTGGTTTTGGCTCCCTGAGGCTAACCCTGATCCATAGGGCTACCTGCACCTCTGGATTTTGGATTCACAGACCAAGTCCAAGCCCGTTCTTACGTCGCCATCAAGGCCCCCGAACGGCATTCTCGGTACTTCTGTTTGTTTTTGTACATTTTATTAGAATGGACTGTAAAATAGCCACTTAGACACTTTACCTCTTCAGTATGCAAATGTAAATAAGTTGTAATATAGGAAGTCTTTTGTTTTAATATAAGAATGAGCCTGTCCAATTTCTGCTGTACATTATTAAAGTTTTATTCACAGAGCCTCTCTGGTGCCATCTGTTTTACAGCTGTAGACCGACTGGCTGCCCAGCCTTTGTCAGGGGAGTTGGGCAGATGCTCTCAGGCAGTGTCTTTCCCCTCCCACTTGCCAGGGTATGATGTTCATTAACATCTGCTACAGCAGCTCACGTCTGAAGAGGACCTGATTGGAGCATCAGGGGGTCTTCCTGAGGCTGTTCCTCTGCATTTCATAGAGGGAGGGCCTGGCCTGGAGAGGGAGTGGAGGACAAACTCAACACCTTCTCTTGGGCTTTGTCTGTATTTGTCTTTTAGCAGTTTTCTGTTTATATAAAAGAGGGTCTTGATCCTGGTAAGTCACCAGCCACCTAGTCTCAACAGCAGCCTAGGCCCTCAGTTTTCGCTTCCCCACTCGTGACTTGGAATAGAAATCTGAATTTGGGGATGGGTTAGGGAACTTTGAAATGGGAGTGTACAGTGGTTACTCTGGGATATTCAGTGGGTGGGTGGCTGTGAATGTCTTTAAAAATCTCTAGGCCAAGGAACCCAAGAGAAAAAGTCTAGAATCATAGAATCTCAAGTTTAGACGGGACTCCAGAGGTCCGCCACCCATCACGTGCTTGACTCCCCCACAGCATCCCCGCCAAGTGGCCATAGCCTCATGCCGTGACACTCAGGACCACAGCCTCCACCTGCCGGCCATCTGCTCAGTGGACAGCTCTTCCTTACATAGGACTGGGCAGCCTCCCTGTGAGTTCTCTCCACATATGGTTCAGAGCACTAATTCTCTTTTCCATTTAAGGTCCCTTAAAATACTGGAAGGCAGCTGTTATGTTATCATGAATCTTGCAGAGCTTAGCGCTTCTCCCATTAATATTTAGCAAATACGTATTTAAAAGTTACTGTGTGCTAGGCAGTGTGCCAAAATGGGCCATACATACATGAACTGCTTTCATCCTCAAGACAACATGAGGTGGCCATTATTATCCTCTGTGGATTCGGAAACTGACGGTTAGAGAAGACAAATTGCCCACGTACGTAGCTCACGGGGGTGGAGAAGACCTTGGGTCCACGGTGTCTGGCCAGAGGCTGTAGCCCCTCGGCCTCAGCGCATCCTGTCTCCGTGACGCCATGTCCTTCCCCCACGCTGGCTGCTCGCCGAGGACCTGGCTGGAGCCTGGGGCCGCGGAGGGCACGTAGCACTCCACCCGGACGTTGACGTGACAGCACAGACTAGGACGAGAATCCCAGACTGCCTGACACCTTCAGGTCACATGCCAGGACTGCACCTCATGTCGCGGGTTGAGTAAAATCCAGCCCCCTTCCTCCATCCTGTATGTGAGAAATCGGTATTTTTGAACTCAAGTGCAGGATGTTATGTGTATACCCCATAAATTTTACCATAGAACTTGCCCATAGCTCCAACCTCTCAATATTTTAAAATTCTGACTTGTTACCCAGAGTTTTCTATTGTCTGTCATCTGAGACTGTGGGGCTGGAGAAAATCAAGCAACTTTCCCCTAGAAGTTGGCTTTTAAGTTTGGCATACGTCCCAAATTAGCCGCTAATTAAGTCTCCCTTGCATCCTGGCCAGAATTCTTTAATGGACAAAATAACAGCAAAGGCACAAGCACCTTGCAGAAATAGCAAGGTATTCTTGTGTTTGTCGAGAGGAAAGGTGAAGTGGCTTATAGTGGACCTCATCCCAGTTCAAAACCCAATTAGTAGTGAGTCATCTTGCCAACTATGGACCCCAAATCCACTAGGCTAAGAACTGCAGGTTCAACTTCCATCATTTTGAAAATCAGAAAGACAACCACACTGGGACCTCTTATGTGCCCTTGAAGGTCACCAACATTTCACCTTTGTAAGGCCCATGACACAGGAGACCTGAATTCATTTGAATGGTATACGACTCGGGGTTTTGTTGTCCACATTTAAAATTTCTGTCCCTGCCATCCTCCCACCAGACCATGTCTTCTGATCTAGAGTCTGAAGAAAATGCTTGCTAAATACAACCAAAACAAGATGAGATGTAGAATAGCAAAAGTTTAAGAGACACACAGGGACATGGGAGGGACATGTAATGAGGGCCTGGGGAAAGCTTTGGATCAAGACAGGAATGGTTTATTAGGGTTCACCAAGAAATGAAACTAATAGCATAGATGGATAGATACTTAAAGGAATTGATTCACATAACTGTGGGGCTGGCAAGTCTGAAATCTACAGGGCAGGGTGACAGGCTAGAGAGCCAGGAAAGAAGACAGTCTGGAGGCAAAATTTCTTCTTCGTCAAGGGACTGCAATCTTTTAAGCCCTTCAACTGATTAGGTGAAGCCCATCCACCCTATGCAGGGTTACCTGCTTTACTGCAAGTCTATTGACTTAAATGTTAATCACACCTAAGAACATAACTTCATAGTAACATCCAGACTGGTCTTTGACCAAACTCCTGGCACCACATCCCAAGAGGAGTTGGGCATCCCATGGCCAGATAGGATCAGATTTAAGGAATAAGGCAGATAGCTCTGGATCCGCCTGGGAATGGTCCTTGGAGGTCAAGGATGGAGGATAATGGGATAGGAAAGTTTAAGGAACAACAGGATGGACTGGGCTCTAAATTCATTATTATTAAGTAAGAAGCATTTGTTCAACAACCTTGGTGTGTAAAGCAGTAGGCAGAACAGAAGGATGAACAATCTGTGGCCCCTGCCCTTTGAGATGGAGAGAATCTATACAGAGAACAGGAGGGCAGGTTTTAGCAAGTCCCACTACAGAGCCATGTGTAGCGTGTCATGAGCACAGGTGAGGTGCCTACGAAAGCCAGCTCTCCAGGGGCTCCCCACCAGATGGAATGGACTAGTTAATAGGTAATTACAATGGAGCGAAGTAAGTGCTATGATAAGGGAAGACACATAATACTCTGGGAACACAGGAAGATGGGGTCAAGAGAGGTGATGTCTCGTCTGTTTGGGGTTTGGCATTGGCCTACTGACTGGGGACAGGAGATTTGGTCAAAAAGTGTGTCGCCATTCAAGAACTATAGGTGGGACCTCCCTGGTCCAGTGGTTAAGAATCCGCCTGCCAGTCCAGGGGACACAGGTTCGATCCCTAGTCCAAGAAGATTCCACATGCCATGGGGCACCTGAGCCTGTGTGCCACAACTACTGAACCCCTGCCCTAGCACCTGTGCTCTGCAGCAAAGCCCACTAAGAGAAGCCCGCACACAAGGAAGAGTAACCCCTGCTGGCTGCAACTAGAGAAAGCCCAGGCACAGCAAGGAAGACCCAGCCAGCCAAAAGTAATTAATTAAAAAAAAAACAAACACCCATAAATGTTCAAAATCCTAGAGCAAGGGAGCCAGGCTGCAAAGAGGAAATCTCTTAGAGCTGTCATATGCTAAGAAGTCAGGACTGCATCCCTAGGGCCACCAATGCCACCACCTCCCTGTGACAGCCACCTCAGACTGCTAATCTCCATCACTTTCCCTCCTGAGTCCCGACAGGGTCTCCAAATTCTTCTCAGTAGCATGTTTATGTGGAGTTGTCCCATAAGTGAACACCTCTTTGTCGTTCCGCATGTAGGACCAAGCCCTCGGTGGGTTCTGAGCCGCGGAGTCACGTGATGTGTTTGCAGAAGAACACAGCACTGACTTGAGAAGGCAGTTACTGGAGTGGTAGAGCAAGAAACGCTGGAGGACAGGGAGAGACAGTGGGTAGGACGCACGGGCTGGAAGCATGGTCAGACGCGGACAGCGAGGAGGAGCCAACTTCGGTTCGAGTCTACAGGAGAATCTTAGCCTTGTGCACAGAGCTGTCCTGGGAGGAGCCGGGATGGACCACCAGAGCAGCTGTGTTTGCCAAGAGGGAGGAGATGTGGGAAGTCCGGGGCCCTGAAAGGTGTCGTTTTCTTTCCTAGCTATCTGTACCTGTCTGAAGTGAGGCGGGATAAAATAATACATGCCCTCTGTCCTAAAAGTGGTAAGTGGATGCTGTAAGGAAAACTAGAGAGCTGACCCTTTCTCTTTTCTGCCAGTCTAACCTGTCCAAGCCTGAGATACTAATATCTTGCCATCCCACCTAGGAGGCAAGATAGTCCCTGGCCTCTGACTGGGACTAGACTCAGAGGCCACTGTATCCAACACAAACAAACTGCCATATCCGCCTTGCTCTAGTTCGCAGACCTGCCCCTCACCCCCTGCCCCTGCTGCTGGGCCTCCCTGGACCCCAGTGCCACACACAGACACTAGCCTGTGGAAAGAGTTGGGAAATAGGAGCCATTAAGGAAAACAACCGCTCCCTGCCCAGTCAGCTGCCCACCAGCTGCCCAGGCCTCCCTCAGCGTCCTGCACCCGGGGCCCAGCCCCATTCCTTCCCAGACAGCCAGCTGAGTCCCCAGCCCTCGCCCTCCCACCTCCCACTCAGAAGCAGTGGCAACACCCAGAAAGGGGCCCCAGTCCTGGGATGAAATGACCATGGGAGAGCCCTGACATTGACTCGGACACCAGAGGGGCCTGGGCTTCTGCAGCTTTTGCCCTGAGTACCTGGATCTCTTGATGGCAGCCAAGAGCTTGAGCAGGTGGGTGAGGACAGGACTCGGGACCGTTGACGGTTAGGTGTCTGGGAAAGGGCTTGCCTCAAAAAAGGGGTCTCACCTAGGCCTCGTCCATTGGCCAAGCCCCCACATCTGTGCTCTCCCACCACAGACCAAGCCCTGTGTACCCTGAGAGCTAGGAGCCAGGACAGCTGGACCGAAAGGATGCAAAGCTTGGGAAATTCTTCTGAAAGCCTGGGACTTGCTCAGGAATAAGGTACAGATTGAGTGCAGATGTCTGCGGAGCCAGAGCAACAGGGCTTTGCTTTTACCAGGAGGCTTCCTTGGGGAGGAGAATGGGGTGGGGAGGTGTCGTAGTATGAGGCTGCAGACAGAGTGCAGCGTGTCCCCCACCCCCATCCCCAGCCTTAAGGAGCCGCCGAAGATGGGATGAGGGGAGCAGATGCTACACTAGAGACTCAGGCTCAGGAGGAAGTGGTGGAGGATTGGAAAAGGCAAAGTTTTGTGTGCCCGGTGTACTGTCTGGCGCGTGCAGGTTCCTGCACAGAAGCAGCCCACCGGCTGTCTGCCTTCTCCCTGAGGAATGTCACCTGCAGCCAGGCTTAGATCACAAATACAGCTTCCTAACAGGTGTGAAACTCCAGAACTTGGTGACCAAAGCAGAGCTTGGCGTCTCAGCTGAACACAGTCCTTCTCAGGTGGAAGAGGAGCTCTGGGCCGGGGTCCTTAAAGTGGGGCTCTAGCGCCTGCCGGACAGCCCTTCCCAGATTGATTTGAAGATTTTCCAAGAGATTCATGGCCAGCAGAGGGCACCTCTACCCCACAGTATGCATCCCGGGGCTCCCCATTGCCTCCCTGGAGGAACTGGGAATATTGGGAGGAGGAAGCAGGCATGGATCTCTGAACTCTCAGGCGGAGCTACCAGCAGCTGAATTAAACAGTCTCCAGAGCCAGGGACGCTGGGCTCTTGTGAGTTCTAATGCTTGTTCTGCCACCATCTTTCCCTCCCTGCTTCAGTTTGCCACCTCCATTGAACGAGGGCTTGGTTCACTTGGTGTCCACTCAGGACCACAAGACCCTTTTCGGCTCTGAACTTCTGGGATTTGAGGAAATCATGCAATGAATGTGACAGAAATTGCATCTTCTGGGCCCACCTTTACTCTGGGATTCTCCAGAGTGCCCTGCCTGGAAAGAGGCAGAAACTTGAGTTTCACTTCTCCGGGGCTGTTCTCTCGCTTGGACGCGGAGAGGCAGACTGGCCTGGATGCTGACGGGAAGGCTCTGTCTCCACGTCAGTCTGAAGAAGGACTGTCTCAACAGGGCTTGCAGACACCGATGCTGTGACACCCATGGCATCTGCTCCCCCAGGTTTTAGGCAAGGAAGTGTCCCTTAGGTACCACTGTGGGGTAGGTGGGGTGGTAGTACAGAAGCACTCATAAGACGCCCTTTTGAGAGTCCCTTCAGGGATAGGCAAGGAGTGCAGAGAATAGAAACCATTGCCTCTCCTGCCTTCGCTCGCCTCCCCATCCCCACCCCCACCACAGATGCTGTCTGTCAGGAGAGGCAGCAGACGGGCCAGGGGTCCATCTGTGCTACTGCTTCACAATAGAGTCCCGTGTTTCCCCACCAACGCCCCCTCGGCCCCTCAGCTGATGGCCACTTGGTGGTGCCAAGGGGGAAGGCGGGAGGAGGCAGAGGAAGGCTCTAAGGGAGCTGGTACTTGGCTCCTAGCCGTCCCCAATACACCCCTGCCCCCCACCCAACAAGCATCCTGCCATCTGGACTTGTGTAATCACTGCAGGGTGGAGAAACACCCCCTCCCACCCACACCTCCTATAGGGGCTGGGGCCCCAGGGGCCTGGGGGTGGGGGAGACAGACGGAGTCAGGAGACTAGGAAGCAAGAAGACGGAGACAGACCCATGGCCTGAGAGACACAGGAGACAGAAGCCTTTCCTAACCTTCCCGGGTTGCTGGGTCCCTAGCCCCTCTGTGCTCCGCATGCCATGCATCTAACACAGCACTGGCGGGTGCATGACTCCCTACCTGACCAAGAGCCTCTGTAACCTGGCCCGGAGCAGGGCTTCAACCCAAGGTGAATGAAGAACAGCAGAAGACTGCATCACACAGTGGGCAGATTGCAGGCTCTGCAGGCTGCCCAGGTTTGAATCAGCTCTGCCACAGAGTGGCCTAGAGCAAGTTACTTAACCTCTCCGGGCCTCAGTTTCTTCTCCATAAGAGATGATAATGGTATCTGTTTCATAGGATTGTTATGAAGACCAAACAAGTTCATTCATGGATGTAACACACAGAACAGTGTGCAGAGCACATGGTAAATGCCTCATAAATGTCAGCTATTAATATAAAGGCATAACACAGACTCGGGAACACTGGAGGAGGGGACAGATGAGGACAGTGCATTCCTGGCTTCTGTTTAGTGGCAGACGAGATGTGGAGCCCTCAGCTCGCGGTGCTGACGCCCTGTGGTGGCTGGCCACTCTTCAGACGCCAGGCCTGACGTACCACTTCCTCCTCTCACTTCTGATTCAGGTACCACTGACGACAGAGACTTCGGCTGGGCTATTCCCACCACTCTCGTAGGCTGGCCGCCACAGACAACACAGCCGAGGGTGGGGGGGCGGTAGTCCCCAAGAAGGGTCAGAGAATTGTTGAGCACCAACCCCCAATCCTGAGCACCCCCTCAGCGCACCTTATGCCCTGCCATGAGTCAGCCCCACAGTAAGCATCTGTCTGCTGGAGAAAGATTACCTGAGCCCCAACATCAGGAGGTGAGGCTGACGGGCCAGAATTAAGTCCACTACTCTCTGGGTTTCCCTCTCTTCCCTTTTCCCTTGACCTGGGGAGGAGAGGCAGCTCTTTTCAACTGTTCCGGGAGCTATGTAAAGAGGAGACCCTCGACCCTTACATCCCCCAGTGGCTTCCACACAGTTACTTCAGGGCCATCTTTTTCCTCCGCACCAGAGACCTCACCCCTCCTTCTCCTAGCCTAAAGTCTCCTGCTGCCCCCTGGGTCTCCTCAAATCTTACTCTGGGCCTCCAAACCTCCTTCTAAAGACTCCTTACTGTCACTCCACTGCCAAATCTCGTGCACAAGCCGCTTCACAGGCTCCCCGTCTCTCAGGTATCATAGAGACCCATAGTCCGCCCCGGGATGCCCTGCAACGCCCCCCGCCCCGCCCCCGCTCCTTTCAGCTGCTAGCTTTTCCCCCTAGGGCCGGGAGCTCGAGGTCCCCAAGGGTTTCCCTGGTCTAGGCAAGGCTCAGGAGTAGTGGGCGGGGCTCCGGAGCAGCGGGCTCCGCCCCGAAGGCGGAGCCAACCGCGTAGGGGGCGAGGCCTCGTGAGGCCGCTCCCCGCCCGCCCCTTCAGCCCGCCCCGCTCCCCGAGCCTATAAAGGGAGGCGACCCACCACTCTCCAGGCTGGCATCCTAGAGCCACCGCCAGCCCCGCCGCCCGGAGAAAGCGCCACCAGAGAGGGGCGCCGGAGCCATGACCCTTCGCCGACTCAGGAAGCTGCAGCAGAAAGAGGAGGCGGCGGCCGCCCCAGACCCCTCCGCTCGGGCTCCTGACTCGGAAGCCGCTCCCGCCGCTCCGACCCCGACCCCGGCCTCGGGCCCCCCTGCTGCAGCCGCCGGCCCTGGGACCCCCGGGGACGAGCTGTACGCAGCGCTGGAGGACTACCACCCCGCCGAGCTGTATCGCGCGCTCGCGGTGTCCGGGGGCACCCTGCCCCGCCGAAAGGTGCGTACCTCCCCAACTCCCGCGGACCCCCTCGGCCCCCGGTCCCCATGGACGCCTGAGGATCCCCACCCACACCATACTCCTGGGGTCCCCGAGTCCCCCAGTTCCTCCCCCGCCCTCTGATCCCCACGGACACCTTCAGATCCTGCTGGGTCCCCTCGACCCCTCTGCTCAGAAGGCGCAAACTCCCCCATCCCCGGCTCCACGCCGCTCGCGAGCTGGGCGGCTCTCCACTCCCCACGCGCCGCTGCCCCGTCTCGCTGCTCTCCTTCCTGCTGCTTCCTCAAGTTGCCTTCCCCTCGCCCCAACTGGCCATCGCCACCCCGCCCCAGCCCCGCCTCCCCGCGTCCAGGAGTATTGAGGTCCCCAGGATCCCCCCGCCCCGGCTTCTCCCGTGGGAGCAAGAGGCCTCGAGCTGGGGTCCGGCCGCTAGTCGATTCAAGTTGAGAGTCGGCGGGCCCGGGGTGGGACTCTCGCCGAGGAAGTGCCTGCGGGGCCGCCGACTCCGAAAGCTCACCCTTCCGAGGGGGCGCCGGAATTCCTGGGCTCGGCCGCCTCACCCTGCGTCTGAGGTGCGGGGCGCGAGGCCACGGCTCCCTGGACGTCAGCGGCGACCGGACGCGGTGGGAGGGTTCGCAGGGCGCCCGCTGGGCAGGAAGGATGCGGGCCGCGCCCGCCCTCGAAGTCTCCCCCTCCGCCGGGCTTTTCCTCTGGCCCGACGGGGACCCGAGCGCTCAGAAAGGAAACTCAAGACCCAGGTTAAGGAGAGGGGACTGGTGGCCTTTCCCAGCTCAGCCCCCCCTCCTCTTCCTCTGGCCCCTGGCTCCCCCCCCAACACAATGAACAGCTTGTTGAGAATTTGCATTTTATGAAAATCGGGTGGAAAGACAAAGGGGTCTCTCTATGCTGCCCAGTCCTTCCTCCCTGGCCCGTTTGGGAACTGTCCCCACCCTTGAGGCCCATCTGTAAGGTTCTAGAGAAGGAGGGCTTCCTTCTCTTCCTGGCCTCGGGGTAGCCTGGGGGGAGAGTTAACTAGCGCACTGACCAGGAAGCTCCTGGATTGTTTGGGGCTCGCGGGGCAAGGGCTGATCTGGAACCGGGCTTCTTCCAAGCATCAGTCATTTAGGGAGGGAAAGACACTGCTTTAGTTTCTCAAGGACCCAAAAGAGGTAGGGAGTCCCTCAGCTCTGTCGTCCCTCCTACCAAAAAGCAAATGAAACCAACCAAACAACAATAACAAAACCTTCCCATCTCTCTCCTTGAGTGTAGTGAGACTTAACAAGTCTGAGATCAAAGTTTTTGTTTTGTCCCAGAAAGCAACAACATGTATCACAATGCTGAGAGACCCAGGTGGAGCTGGGCACAGCTGGCCACCTGCAGCTGGACTCCATAGTTTGAGGGAGGGGACTTGGCCCCTCTATCCCCTGCCTTACCATGCTTAAGCTGAGATTCCAGCCCTCTAGACCAGGGCCCCTGACCCCAGCTCCTGCAAGTCACTCTCTGTGACTGAGAAATTAGAAGAGATCTGACTGGCCTTGGTGGCTCTGAAATGTCTTGATAGGCAAGCCCAGGGGCCCCTGCCCTTCTCTGAATAATATCTAGGAAGAGTCCCTGCTTCACCTTTTGGGGTCTAGGGTGCCGAGCCCCTGCAGACATGCACCCTGGGGGCAGAGGCTATTCTACCTAGAGTCATGAAAACCCCCACCCCTTCCAGACTAGGAACCAGGACAGGACTTAGAGGTTCATGCATCTGGAGCCCAGGAGATTGTTGTGTTCCCGAGGTCCCAGTTGTGGGGATAAAGCTTAGGGAGAAAGCTGTGGAGTGATATTGATGGTGGCACTCTAGGGTTAGTTACTCCAGCATCAGAAGAGCAGGTGTGGAGCTGGAACAGGACAGATAGGCAACAGGAAGTGAGATGCTGGGTCTAGGACTTGAGCCCAGGCGAGGAACCCCACAAAGGAGGGCTCTCAGCATCTGCTCCAGGACACCTCCCTCTCACCTGCTTCTTCCTGACTCTCCTTCCCACCCAGGGCTCAGGATTCCGCTGGAAGAACCTCAGCCAGAGTCCTGAACAGCAGCGGTGAGTCACCATTACCCCCACCTCTGCCCTGGTCCAAAGGATGAAGTGCTGGGGAGGGGGCAGCACGACACAGCATCTCAGCCCACCCAGGGGGAGTTGTGCTCCCACCCTTTCAGCACGGTGCCCTCACCAGGAATGAGGGGCAGGTGGGGGTGTGGGCTGTGTGAAGGGGGTGGCAGAGGAAGGAGGGAGGGACTTTTGAGTCATCAGGTGCTCCTTAAACCACCCCCAGTCCCTGCCAGTCACCCCTCCCTGGAGAAATCTGGATCTGGGAAGGGGGAAGCAGGAGGAGTTTGGGGGGCTCCCCTGGGCCTTCCCAGCCCAACAAACCCTGAAGGCCCACACCATGGCAAGCTGCATCCAGCTGCTCGACTGTCTAGCCCTGCACCCAAAACCTCAGTGCTCTGCTAGTCCCATCGGTGGTGGCCTCTAAGGAAGGGCCTGGGGTGAGGGCAGAAGGACTAGCCCTACTCTGCCTGTGTCCCATCCTGATGTGAGCCTGGTTTCTAAAATGGATCAGCAGACTGTGGCCTGCTGGCCAGATTGGCCTTGAGCTGAGAGTTGTTTTGATATTTCTCAAGGGTTGTAAAAATAAAGACAAAGAACAATATAAGACAGAGGCTGTCAAATAATTCAGGTCTCGAAAAGAAAAGCTGAAATATTTACCGTCTGACCCTTTGCAGGAAAACTTTGCCAACCCTTTTAGAAAACCAGGGAGCACTGGAGTAGACACAGTCACCCTGCCCCCACCCCCACCCCGGCCCAAATACACACAGAGAGGAAAAGGCCTGCCTGCAATGCAGGGAGGAGCTCGCGCTGGGGTAGGGAGTTGCCGATCAGCTTTTGGGGGGCGGGTATGTGGGTCAGGCTGGGCACTGAGAGGCCTGGGTCTCCAGGGCCTTGCTGAGGCCGAGAGCCTTGAAGGAGACTTTGGAGGCTGCTTCAGCTCGGCTTCTGGCGGGGCGGGAAGGAAGGGGGTGGGAGTGGGCAGAGGAAACTCTGGGCTCCCCCAGCAGACGAAGATCTGGAGCAGCTCCAGACCATTGTGTCCAGTGGGCAGGCCTTCAGTGCGGGAAGGGGCGGCCTCGAGTCTCCCCTCCCCCCAGCCCTCACATCTGGTGGGCTGGCCTCACCGCAGCTGGGAGGGGCAGCTGGGGTCCGGGCTGAGCCTCGTGACTGGCCTCTGGGGGTGGGGCCAGCCCTCTCCCCAAGGCTCTGGAGCAGACAGCGCTCCAGGCTGGGGCCGAATTGGGGGCCTCAGCTAGTCAGTCAGTAGTATTCTGGGGCTCACTAGGAAGCTGGGAGTGTGGCCGAAAAACTCAACTAGTTCAACTGGCTCTGGGGGCTAGCCATTGCAGTGTGTCCCCCACTCGAGTGGATTGATTTTGTGTGGCTCGATGAAGCTGATTTCAGTATGGGGAAGGACATTCCAACAGCTGGGGATGAGTGTGGCTTGTCACTGGAGACAGTGAGCCCTGCCTTGATGTTCCAGAGCAGACTCTGGCATCAGGGGAGGGCCACACTATGGGCCTGCCAGGCTCCTCTTTAATCCTGATGGACTTGATGAGATGGCCCCTGTGTCTCCTGCAGGAAAGTGCTGACTTTGGAGAAGGAGGAGAACCAGACCTTTGGCTTTGAGATCCAGGTGGGAGAGAAGCTGGGTGCAGAGGGAGGGAAGGGTTGGGAGGCGGTCTGAGGGACGGGTGGATCCTGCTCCACCCCTGGGCTGAGGGTCCCCTTGCCTGTTACAGACGTATGGCCTTCACCATCGAGAGGAGCAGCGTGTGGAGATGGTGACCTTTGTCTGCCGGGTTCATGAGTCCAGCCCTGCCCAGCTGGCGGGGCTCACACCAGGTGAGGCCTGAGCCCAGGACACGGGGCTCTGGGAAGGGAGTATGACCTTATTCCCAAGCAGATGGGGCAAGAAATCCAATCAGTTCTCCTTCCTCCTCCTATTTCGAGAAGGCCAGAAAGAAGAATGAGTTGGTAGATTTACCATTTACTGTATGATCTTGAATATTCCCAACACTGGAGGCAGTAACATGTCCTCATATCAGTGTGGTGAGGGGCTTTCCTGGGCACAAAGCCAGGGCCTGCCTGGGAAATGGCAGATATTGCCACAGCTATTCTGCCTCCTCCTGGCGATCTGGCAACCCAGCATGGGCAGGAGTCATCGAGAGAGCAAGTCCATCGTGTTTCCAACCTGGCCCAGTACTGGGGTACTTATGATACTTCCTCTAACAAGGACATGGTGCTGCCAGTAGGAGACCTTTGGGACTGGCCAAATCTAGAGCCCCAAGTCCCGGAAGGGGCAGCCTGAGACTGCACGAACTGAGCACCCTCGCCACCCCCCCTCCAATTCTATACCCATTTTCTTTCTGGAAGCCTTCATCTCCTTGCCCATTCACCAGCAGCCTCTGGTAGCTGGTGAATGAAAACCAGCTTTGCAAGATGGTTTCTCATCCCCTTGGTAGCCACCACAGGGGTCCACCCCTCCTTTTCCAATTGGGCAGTGGGTCCTAAGAGAGGGTGGTCTGCTCTGCTGGAGGTCGGGAGGCTCTGCAGCAGCCTAGGGTGTCAGAGGTTGAGGCCTCAAGCTTGGGGGCCAGTGTTAACGTTCCCGGCGTGGTGCTCCTCACCCTCCTGCCTTCCTGTCTCAGCTGGGTTTCTCTGGTGACAGCCTGTGGGCTGGACCGAAATAACCAGCTCTGGGGGAAGCCCAGGCTTGCTGGGAGGGCTCAGCCTTTGGGGACAGAGCTTCCTGAGAGTGAGATGAGGATGAGGATGTGGATGTTTGAGGGCCCTGGCCCCTATGCTAGGGTGCCAGGTCTGCACAAGATCGCCCCAGAACCATGAGTGGGGGTAGGAAGCTCAGGAGAGTTCTGTGGGGTTATTACCCCTACCCTTTGTGGTGAAGATAGGGGACTGAAATTCTTCCACACGCCCCGTGGAGCAAATGCTGATCCCCTCTCTGCTTGGCAGGGGATACCATTGCCAGCGTCAACGGCCTGAATGTGGAAGGCATCCGACATCGGGAGATTGTCGACATCATTAAGGCATCTGGCAACGTTCTCAGGTACATCCAGGTGTTGTGGTCTCTAGGGGATTCCTGAGCGCAGCCTTTCTTCCCCACCCTGTGGGCCCACTCATCCTTTGATTCCCCTGTCTCCTCAGACTGGAAACTCTGTACGGGACATCAATTAGGAAGGCGGAACTGGAGGCTCGTCTGCAGTACCTGAAGGTAAAGCAGCCTGGAAACCATCCAGCCGCCAGGTTCCTCTTCCCAAGCCCCTGCCCCTGCAGGCCCCACTGTTTGTTTGTTTGTTTTTCCTGGTTGTGCTGGGTCTTAGTTGTGGCATGTGGGATATTCACTGTGGCACGCAGGATCTTTAGTTATGGCATGGGAGGCTTAGTTCCCTCTCTGGGAACACAGAGTCTTAATCACTGAACCACCAGAGGAATCCTCCTACTCTTTTTGGGGGGTCGTTTATCTGCCTGACCTCCTTTTAACCTTAAGGTTTCTTCTGTACTCCCCGATCCCTCAGTCTGTAGCCACCCTGGTTAGTTTCTTGCTGACTCCTGACAGGTGGGTGTGTCTCTTGCAGCAAACCCTGTATGAGAAGTGGGGAGAATACAGGTCTCTGATGGTGCAGGAGCAGCGGCTGGTGCATGGTGAGTAGATCAGTGTTGGGAAGGGTCACTTGTGCCCCCATCTATACCCCCATACCTGCTTCCCCCTAGGAACTAGTCCGTTACTTCCCCTTCCAAGTTTTGCTGAACTACTACTCTGGGTACAATGCTGCCCTGGGCTGATGCCCACATATTTTCATTCTCACAATAGTGCCCAGAAGGAAATTACTACACAGAACCATCTCCATTTTACAGGTGGGAACACCAAGGCTCCAAAAGCTTGTTTCAGGCCCCTTTCCTGACTCTTGTGTCACAGTTCAGTTCCGTTCAGTCGCTCAGTCGTGTCCAACTCTTTGCGACCCCATGAATTGCAGCACGCGACCCTCATAAGGATCTGAGTGTATAATTCGTGTTTTACAGACCGGGGAAGTAGGGTTCAAAGTTTTGACTTGCCCAAGGGCCACAATGATGGTCATCAGGAAGGAGCGAAGGTCCCCTACCCGTGTCCTCTGACGTCTGCCCCCCGGCCCCCCCTCCGCCCCGTGTCTTCTGCCCCCAGGTCTCGTGGTGAAGGACCCGAGCATCTATGACACGCTGGAGTCGGTGCGCTCCTGCCTGTACGGCGCGGGCCTGCTCCCGGGCTCGCTGCCCTTCGGGCCTCTGCTGGCCGCCCCGGGAGGCTCCCGCGGGGGAGCGCGGCGGACCGGGGGCGACTCAGACGATGCAGTCTATCACACGTGCTTCTTCGGGGGCGCTGAGCCGCCTGCGCCCCCGCCGCCGCCGCCGCCGCCGCCCCTCGCGCGCCTGCCGGGACCGGGCGCGGCGGACGCTTCGGCCCCGGGGTCCCGGGCGATGCTGAGCCGCAGCGCCAGCGTGCGGTGCGCGGGCCCCGGGGGCGGCGGCGGCGGCGCGCCCAGCGCGCTCTGGACTGAGGCTCGCGAGCAGGCCCTGTGTGGCCCCGGCCTGCGCAAAACCAAGTACCGCAGCTTCCGCCGGCGGCTGCTCAAGTTCATCCCCGGACTCAATCGCTCCCTGGAGGAGGAGGAGAGCCAGCTGTAGGGGCGGGGGCGGGCGGGGGAACGTATTTATTTATTTATTCTTTCCAGCCAGTGCAAAAAGGGGGCGGGGGCGGTCGTTTGGCCGCCACGGGGACTCCAAGAGCCCAGAGTAGCCGGAGAGGGTCCTTGGCAACCCCAGCTGGTCCTGGCAAGTCTCTGCAGAGTGGTGAACCCAGCCCCAGGCCTCTTTAGTTGTCCTCCCCCAAACTACAGTGGGAGGTGGGCACAGGAGAACCAGAGAGTTCGGGGTTGGGAGAGGTTCGGGGGCCAAAAATGGGACGTGCCATCCTACATCTGGGTCAGTAGTGCCTTGTGGGGTGTCCAGGAAAACTCCTCCTCCAGGTAGGGGGACCCTGTCCCACGAAGCCCTCTCCTCAGCTTTACTTGCTCCCCACCCTTGGCCATGGGGAGAAATGGCCTCCGCCCGGTCGTTCCCCTACCCACCCCACACAGACACAGTTCCAGTTATCCAGTGGGCACTTGAGGGGGCCCAAGGTGCTGGTCTCCCTCCCTCTCAGCCTTGACCCTTAAGGGCTTGGCCCCCCTAGGGGCCTGTAACTAAGTGGGGTCCTACTGGGCAGGGGTCCTGGGTCCTCTGCCCTTGGGAGATAGGAATGGGCACATCCGGGTGGGGTGAGGGCAGTACAGACTGTTCCACCATTTGCATATTGTTGCTTCTGAACCACAAACTGTATAAAATGGACGGTTTTTTGCATCTGTGTCAGTGTGGTAACTGCCTGAGGGGGAGGATTGGGCTCCGGCAAGCTCTGACTCCACCACTCCGCCCTTCAACACACACACACAGACACGCACACTATATTTTACATCTTATTTGCTTGGAGCCTGCAGCCAGGGAAATAGACTAGGGGATTCTGACTTACATGTATGGGCCTGAACTAGAGGCCCCACACTGCTTCAGAACTTGGGCCTCTTGTTTAATGCATCTAGAACCCCCCCTCCCCAAATACCACAGCAGCTGGAGTAGAGGTTCCTCTAAACCTAGCCTTGCGTAAACAGCTGTTTGGCGTGCTCTCTCCTAGGAATCTGGGGCCTCCTGCATAGGAGTCCCTAGCCATCATCCCCCCAGCCTGTGACAGGCCAAATCACGGGTCACTCGTTCTACAACTCCTCAAAGGTGTCCCGTCACTCCCAGGATAAGATTCTAATCCCTACGCAGGCGCATCTGACCCCTGCCTGCCTCGTCTTCTTCCTCCCCTCTCGCTCCCTGCTCTGGCCACCTTGCCCATGGGGCACTTCAGGCGTCCAGCCCTCAGTGTCTCTGCACTTGCTCTGTCCACAGTTGGCTCCTTTGGTATTCAGCATGGCCTCCCCAGGGCCCTCCCATTTGGTCTAAAATATGGCCGAGCCTTGTTTTATTTGCATCATATTACTCATCCCCATCTGAAACTGTCTTGACTTGGATGGGTTTGGGTTTTTGCCTGGCTCCCTTCCCCACAGGATGAACACTCTTTGAGAGCAGACTCGGGCCTCTCCTGTCTTATTCACTGCTTTATTTCATGCCCAACATGAACACATAATAGAACCTCAATAAACACAGTGTGTGCTCAAAGCGTCTGCAAAAGGTGATCACCATCTTCTTTGAGGTGACCCAGGGCAAGTGAGCTGTCTAGGGTCACAAGTAAGTGGCAGAGTAGGGCCCAAGGCTCGAGGCTCCTGTGCTAGTGTTCCTCCCTGGCAGTAACCATCATACAAGGGGTGCCCTTGAGAGGTCTAAGTAGCACCCTCCCCCAGGCAGGCCACCTCCTATACTCTCCTTCCTGCCCCGTGGCACTTGCTTCCTGAAGGGGCTCCCTGCTTCCTCTCTTACCCTTGGACCATCCCTTTACACAGCAGTTGGGGTGATCTTTCCAAAAAGGAAATTGGGTCACAACCCTTCTCTGCTTAAAACCCATTATGGCTTTCCCTGGAATTAAAAAAAAATCCAAACTCTTTATCATGTTGTCCAAAACTCAAACTCCATAACATGTTGTCCCTCTGGGAAGACAAATTAGGAGAAGGCATCCCTTCCTGTGGGTTGACAGCAGCCACACAGGCCAACAGTTTGGCAACTGTGAGCCTCTGTGCAGTGCACAACCTCTGCAACTGTACTGGGATGCCCTGCATGAGGCTGTCTTGGAACTGGGCCCTTTTCAAGCTCAAATTGTTTCTCCCTCTATGTCACTTATCATATTTAAGCCACACTGCTCTTTCTGGTTCTATTCTCAAATATGCCAAGCTCTTTCCTACCTCGGGCCTTTGCCCATACTGTTCCCTCTGCCTGGAAGAGTCTTTGCAAGATTGATGCCTCCAACCTCAGATCTCTTAAATATCACCTCCTTGAGGAGAAGAGATTTCCCTGATCTGATTGAAAGTAGTTCCCTGTCCCCATTATTATTTATCTTGAGACCTCTATTTTTTTTTTCTTTATAGCACTTACTCTCAATTGGTAATTATACTGACATCCATTGTATCTGCCTTTTGCCTTTTTAAGGCAGGAAAACTCAATTGTTACACTGTACCTTCAGGGCCTAACACAGCCTGGCACACAGCAGCTGCTCAATACACGAGAACGTCCCCTCGGGACCAACCCTGCACAGGGGTGACCACCACCTCCGCACCTTTCAGTCCTGGAGGGTGGGGTGGGGAGGCCCCTCCCCTGCTCCATCTGTAGCTGGCATCTCTGGACCCCTTTCGCCAAATCCCTTTGGGGCTGGGTGTTGGCTCCAGCCAGGGACACCTGCTCCTGGCCACCCTGCCCTCCCTGGTCCTGGGGAGGGAGGACATTTGATTAAGAAAATGGAGCTTCCCCAAGCTCCCTGTTTGAACAGCTGCTCTGCTGTGATGACAAACAGCTGCTCCCAGGGCTCAGGTCTAGAGGAGGGGCCCTCTCACACCTTTGTTCCCAGAGCCCCAGGCTGCCAGGAGCCCAGCTGCCTGGGCATCGCCTAGCATCTTCCTGGTGTTGGGGGGCTGCCAGGGCCTCCCTGACTTTCTCCTCCCAGAACAGATTCCCAGCCCCTCTCCTACCAGCCTGCTCCCCCTCCCCCACCCGGCAGCTAGCATTGGCAGTGATGTCAGTCCCCCTCACCCAGGCCGAAGGGGGCTCCTGGCTGGCTGTGTGCACCCCGAGGAGGCTGAGGAGGTGCCCAGGGCGGGGCTGGATCCCACCTCTCAGCTGATGGCATGACGGCGCCAGCACAGCAGCCTCCTGCCGTGTAGGTGGGTGACAGGGAGTGACTAATGTGCTAGCTGCGATGCTAAAAATTAACCCAGGGATCGTGTTTGGTGGAGGGGTGGGGGTGGATGGGAAAGAAGAGGCTAGGAATACTGTGTGGCCGGTATCCCCCCCTGCCCTGCCTCCCCTCCTTTACCTCCCACCAGCCTTCTGGTCCTCTCAAAGCCTCAGGGGACTCTGCAGGAGCCCCTCCTCCCCAGGCCAGGAGGGGCCCCTAATAATTCCAAGGAGGAAGAGAGTGGATGCCACTCCAGGCCTCCTGGATGGTAGCCTGAGGACATAGCCTTGCAGATGGAGTTCAGATCTGAGGTCCTCACAGAGCTCTCATCTGCCCGATCCCCTCAGTATGGGGGCTGTGTGCCCCCGAGTCCCCTGGTTCATCCCCCTCTTCCCAGGCCAGAGCTCTGCCCAGGGGTGGTAGGGGGAGCAGAAGCATCCAGCGCATAGAGACAAGGGCAGGTCCCTGCCCTACAAGGCTGCAGCTGGGGGACAGTGAGGGTGTCAGCAGTCCTGAAGGAAAGGACAGGAGTCTGTCTCCCAGAGCATCACCTAGGAACCAGCATTGTGCTAAGCATGTCCACATCCATCACCTTACTCAGGCCTCACAGCATATGTGACAGCCCATTCTCCAGATAAAGAAAACTGAGGATTAGAGAGGATAACGTAGCCCAGCTGGTACCTGCCTGAGCCTGCATTCTCTCAGATCCATCTATCTCTTGAGCCTAGACTGGAGAGAGGGATGTTTTCTGGAGGAAGGAGTGTGAGGATGGGGTCAAGGTGGCAAGGAACCCTTTTGAGGAATTGAACCTCCAGAGCTGTGGGATTCACTTATGGGGAGCAAGGTGGGAGCATGGAGGGTAAATGAAAGGTGGAATCTGAGAGAGCAGGAGCTGAGGTGTGCCAGACAGCAAAGGGAGGAGGACATCAGGACCAGGGATCAAGGTTCCATGGATTTGGGTGCTGTCCTAGAGTAAGGGGGGCAGAGGGGCTCTAGGGACTGGGTTCTAGGAGTCACAAAAGGAACTGGGGCTTAGAGAAGAGTTTTGTGGACAGACATAAGAAAAATTGTCAGAAGGAGGGCACCCATAAACACTCCTGTTTTCTCTGGAGACAAAACCAGAGAACTTGAGCTGAACTTGAGCAGGAGGGGAAAGGTGAGACAGTAGATGACACTTCTCACCAGTTCATTACTCACTCATGAACCTGGGGAAGTGAGAAAGGTTGGGGGACTCTTCGAGTGTCAGGAAAAATGTCAGGCTGTCACGCTGGGAGGCTGCCTGATCCTGCACTGAAGGCTGGAGGGGATGACCTAAAGGAGGGAGTGATGGATCGAGAGAAGTGAGAGAGAAAAGAAAGGGGCCAGGAAGGTTCCTCCTAGAATAAAATAGATGAAACAGATGCTGGAGAACAGAGCAGGTGTGCCTGACCCCTGGTGGTGATCTCAGAACACTGCACCTCTCAGCCCAGAACTCCCCAAAGGCAATGGGGCAGAGGTAGGGTTCTCCCCACAGTCAAGATGCCCTGAAGGCAGCTCTCCACCTTAGAGCCCACCTGCTCAGGCCTGCTCTCATGCTCTTACAAAGTGGACCCTCTTTGAACCTCACAAACCATCTGAAGCTCTTCGACACCCTTGCTGGGCCTGGCACTGAGCAGGCATTCAAACAACACTGGAGGCAGGCATGTCTGAACGAATGAACGGTGAATTCAGAATCTATAAGTCATCCAACTCCACTGATTTCAACCAATTTACCCTCTCTGCAGGGCACTCCAGGCCCCCCTGAGGTCCTGTCATCTGTGTCATCCTCCGGGAGCTGAGGACCTGGGCCTCCCACCTTCCACTTCATGGTGTAAGTTTGGGGGCGTAAGGTAGCTGCTCCCCACAAACTGGAAGCGCTTGGAGAGCAAGGGGAACCCACTGGACACATCTGTGTCCCCACCTTGGCTGGAGTGGGGCATAGGGACACAACACAGGTATTCAGGACCTGCTGGCTGACTGGGTGTAGCCAACGCTCAGGGGGGAGGGGAGCGGACAGGAGATGGGGGACCGAGCTGCGGTTCATGTCTAGACCAGAATTCGGGGTCAGGAGCGGGAGGTGAGAAGTGGCGGTGCTGGGGAGAACAGCCCCATGAGCTGTCGGAAGCCGACCTTCAAGTTCTGGGCTTGGTTGCAATGGGTGGGGGCTGGAGTGCCACTTTTGGTGACGAACTGGAGTCAGTTGGGCACTTCCACCCTGAAGCTGAGAGGCTGAGGGCTGAGTTGCGGAGGCAGGTCCCAGCCTTGGGGGTGCAGCCGCCATTAGCTGAAATGGGGGTGGAGATGGGGATTCTGGTTTGCGTTTGGCTGGGAGCTGAGAGGGAAGCAGGTGGCACAGCCCGAGTGAGTAACCGCCTCCCCGGAGCAGCAAATCTTGCCGCCTCAGGAAGTCCCACAGACGTGCTGCACCCCGTCCCCCGCCCACGCCCACCCTCGCTCCGCCGCGGCGCGTGGCTCCCCAGCACCTTTGACCTCATCGCGGACGCCCACACCATCGCCCTCTCCCCGACAACCTCTCCTGCGTGTCCTCCCCATATTCCTTGCCCCACTGGCACCCGCTGCCTCTCCAACCCTAAGGCCCACAGACCCTTTAGAATCGAGGGAAGGCGCCCCATGCGCACCTCCGGGCTCTCTGGATCTGGGGAGGGGCTGTCCGGGAGTGGGGCGTGGCCCGGCAGGTTTGCGGAGTTTGGGGCGGCGTTGCCCTCTGCTGGGCAGATCCGGGAATTGCTTCGCCTCTGTCGCCGCGTCCTTCCACTGCCCGTTATCCCACCTGTTTTTGGACCTTCCTTGACTTCTCTGCCATCTCTCTCCTTTCCTTGACCTGACCCTTGCAGGACTCCGACTATGCAGATGTCGGTCCTGGATCCAGCTCTGTTACATTTTGTCCGAGGCAGAGTCATAGCCTCCCTGGGACTTGGCTTCCTTCCCTGTGAAATAGCAGTCATGAAGTCCAAACGTGGGACTGTGAAAGAAGACACTTTGTAAACTGAAAGCGAGCATCTGAAGATGAAGTGTGGTTGTTGTTAAAGCTAAGGCCGTCCTCTCCCGCCTTCTGGAAGGAGGGGCTTAGTTCATCCCTTGGGATCACCACATTTTGATGCATTGCTTTTCAGTCTTTTAAAAAAATGATATATATATGGTCACATTTGCATTAAATATATTTATTATATATAGTATATTTTGGGCTTCCCTGGTGGCTCAGGGGGAAAGAATCCGTCTGCAATGAAGTACCCACAGGAGATGCAGGTTGGATCTCTGGGTGGGGAAGATTCCCTGGAGCAAGTCATGGCAACCCACTCCAGTATTCTTGCCTGGAAAATTCCATGGACAGAGGAGCCTGGAGGGCTGCAGTCCATAGGGTCACAAAGAGTCAAACATGACTGAAGTGACTTAGCATGCATGCACGCATACTGTATATTTATATAATAAACATATCAGTTCAGTTCAGTTCAGTTCAGTCACTCAGTCGTGTCCGACTCTTTGCGACCACATGAATCGCAGCACGCCAGGCCTCTCTGTCCATCACCAACTCCCGGAGTTTACCCAAACTCATGTCCATCGAGTTGGCAATGCAATCCACCCATCTCATCCTCTGTCGTCCCCTTCTCCTCCTGCCTCCAATCCCTCCCAGCATCAGAGTCTTTTCCAATGAGTCAACTCTTCGCATGAGGTGGCCAAAGTATTGGAGTTTCAGCTTCAACATCAGTCCATCCAATGAACACCCAGGACTGATCTCCTTTAGGATGGACTGGTTGGAGCTCCTTGCAGTCCAAGGGACTCTCAAGAGTCTTCTCCAACATCACAGTTCAAAAGCATCAATTCTTCTATCCTCAGCTTTCTTCACAGTCCAACTCTCATATCCATACATAACGACAGGAAAAACCATAGCCTTGACTAGACGGACCTTTGTTGGCAAAGTAATGTCTCTGCTTTTCAATATGCAATCTAGGTTGGTCATAACTTTTCTTCCAAGGAGTAAGCGTCTTTTAATTTCATGGCTGCAATCACCATCTGCAGTGATTTTGGAGCCCCTAAAAATAAAGTCTGACACTGTTTCCACTGTTTCCCCATCTATTTCCCATGAAGTGATGGGACCAGATGCCATGATCTTAGTTTTCTGTATATTGAGCTTTAAGCCAACTTTTTCACTCTCCTCTTTCACTTTCATCAAGAGGCTTTTTAGTTCCTCTTCACTTTCTGCCATAAAGGTGATGTCATCTGCATATCTGAAGTAATTGATATTTCTCCTGGCAATCTTGATTCCAGCTTGTGCTTCATCCAGTCCAGCATTTCTCATGATGTACTCTGCATATAAGTTAAATAAGTAGGGTGACAATATACAGCCTTGACGTACTCCTTTTCCTATTTGGAACCAGTCTGTTGTTCCATGTCCAGTTCTAACTGTTACTTCCTGACCTGCATATAGGTTTCTCAAGAGGCGGGTCAGGTGGTCTGGTATTCCCATCTCTTTCAGAATTTTCCACAGTTTATTGTGATCCACACAGTCAAAGGCTTTGGCATAGTCAATAAAGCAGAAATAGATGTTTTTCTGGAACTCTCTTGCTTTTTCAATGATCCAGTGGATGTTGGCAATTTGATCTCTGGTTCCTCCGCCTTTTCTAAAACCAGCTTGAACATCTGGAAGTTCATGGTTCACGTATTGCTGAAGCCTGCCTTGGAGCATTTTGAGCATCACTTTACTAGCGTGTGAGATGAGTGCAATGCAAGTGTAGCCATACTCTGCACACTGTTTTATGTCCCATCTTCTTCTCCCCAAGTGCACAAATCATTGTAAAAGCCTGGCTTCTGGAGTCAGACAAACCTGATTCATGTCCTTTCTCAGTGACTTTGTATTTCCATTCTCAGGCAAACCACATAACCTTTATTTTTTCTCAGCCTCATTTTCCTCCTATGCAAAATGGTGATAATGTCGGGAATATCCACTTCACAGGCTTGAGGTAAAGCCCTGGTCACAGAGAGCTCAGAACTTGTTAGCCGGTGTTACTGTGTTTTGCGAAGCACTCTTCCCCAACGGTCTGATTCTTGGAGCACAGGTCTGATGTCTCCCTTGTACATGTGGCATAACCCTAAGAAAAGGAGAACTCTCCATCTGTGAACTTGCTGAACCCCAACACCACTCTTGGCCACATGGGTCTTATTATTTTTCCAGAAATGCTCCTAGTGCCCTCCAAGTCATCCTCGGCCTTGTTAGCTTTTTCCCCAGGAAAGGGCTCCACCCTCACTTCCCTAGGGTTCCGGCTACCTTGCTGCTTCCTCAGAGAAGCCTATCTGTTTCTTCATCACCACCTCAGTCATTCTCTAACTACTTACCTGCTCTATTTTTCTTCATAGCACTTATTACATGACATTATGTTATATGGGTTTCCCCAGTGGCTCAGTGGTAAGGAATCTGCCTGCAATGCAGGAGATGCAGGAGATGTGGGTTCAATCACTGGGTGGGGAAGTGGGGAAGATCCCCTGGAGGAAGGCATGGCAACCCACTCCAGTATTCTTGCCTGAAAAATCCCATGGACAGAGGAGCCTGGCAGGCTACTCTCTATGGGGTCACAAAGAGTTGGACATGATTTATTTTTTAAAATTTATTTAAGTATAGTTGAGTTTCAGTGCTGGGTTAGTTTTTGCCATGAAAGTGAAAGTCGCTCAGTCGTGTCTGCCTCTTTGCAACCCCATGGACTATACAGTCCATGGAATTCTCTAGGCCAGAATATTGGAGTGGGTAGCCTTTCCCTTCTCCAGGGGATCTTCCTGACCCAGGAATGGAACCGGGGTTTCCTTCATTGCAGGCAGATTCTTTACCAACTGAGCTATCAGGGAAGCCCCTGTATGGAAGCCCATACATGAAAAAGAATGTATACATAACTGATTTCTGCTATACAGGAAAGGAATTAAGTTATACATGTATATACATACATGTATATATATATTCATGTATATATATATACATATATATACATTATTTTTCATGTTCTTTTCCATTATGATTTATCACAGAATATTGAATATTGTTTCCTGTGCTATATCAGTTCAGTTCAGTCGCTCAGTCGTGTCCAACTCTGCGACCCCATGAACCACAGCGCACCAGGCCTCCCTGTCCATCACCAACTCCCAGAGTTCACCCAAACCCATGTCCATTGAGTCAGTGATGCCATCCAACCATCTCATCCCCTGTCATTCCCTTCTTCTCCTGCCCTCAATCTTTCCCAGCATCAGGGTCTTTTCCAATGAGTCAGCTCTTCGCATCAGGTGGCCAAAGTATTGGAGTTTCAGCTTCAACATCAGTCATTCCAATGAACACCCAGGACTGATCTCCTTTAGGATTGACTGGTTGGATATCCTTGCAGTCCAAGGGATTCTCAAGAGTCTTCTCCAACACCACAGTTCAAAACCATCAATTCTTCGGTGCTCAGCTTTCTTCACAGTCCAAATCTCACATCCATACATGACCACTGGAAAAACCATAGCCTTGACTAGACGGACCTTTGTTGGCAAAGTAATGTCTCTGCTTTTGAATATGCTATCCAGGTTGGTCATAACTTTCCTTCCAAGGAGTAAGCGTCTTTTAATTTCATGGCTGCAATCACCATCTGTTGTGATTTTGGAGCCCAGAAAAATAAAGTCAGCCACTGTTTCCCCATTTATTTGCCTTGAAGTGATGGGAGTGGATGCTACAGTCTTAGTTTTCTGAATGTTGAGCTTTAAGCCAACTTTTTCACCCTCCTCTTTCACTTTCATCAAGAGGCTCTTTAGTTCTTCATTTTCTGTTGTAAGGGTGGTGTCAACTGCATATCTGAGGTTATTGATATTTCTCCCAGCAATCTTGATTCCAGCTTGTGCTTCATCCAGTCCAGCGTTTCTCATGATGTACTCTGCATATAAGTTAAATAAGCAGGGTGACAATATACAGCCTTGGTGTACTCCTTTTCCTATTTGGAACCAGTCTGTTGTTCCATGTCCAGTTCTAACTGTTGCTTCCTGACCTGCATACAGATTTCTCAAGAGGCAGGTCAGGTGGTCTGGTATTCCCATCTCTTTCAGAATTCTCCACAGTTTATTGTGATCCACACAGTCAAAGGCTTTGGCATAGTCAATAAAGCAGAAATAGATGTTTTTCTGAAACTCTCTTGTTTTCTCGATGATCCAGCGGATGTTGGCAATTTGATCTCTGGTTCCTCTGCCTTTTCTAAAACCAGCTTGAACATCTGGAAGTTCACGATTCACGTATTGCTGAAGCGTGGCTTGGAGAATTTTGAGCATTACTTTACTAACGTGTGAAATAAGTGCAATTGTGAGGTAGTTTGAGCATTCTTTGGCATTGCCTTTCTTTGGGATTGGGATGAAAACTGACCTTTTCCAGTCCTGTGGCTACTGGTGAGTTTTCCAAATTTGCTGGCATATTGAGTGCAGAACTTTCACAGCATCATCTTTCAGGATTTGAAAGAGCTCAACTGGAATTCCACTAGCTTTGTTTGTAGTGATGCTTCCTAAGGCCCACTTGACTTCACATTCCAGGATGTCTGGCTCTAGGTGAGTGATCACAGCATCGTGACTATCTGGGTCGTGAAGATCTTTTTTTGTACAGTTCTGTGTATTCTTGCCACCTCTTCTTAATATCTTCTGCTTCTATTAGGTCCTTACCATTTCTATCCTTTATTGAGCCCATCTTTGCCTAAAATGTTCCCTTGGTATCTCTAATTTTCTTGAAGAGATCTCTAGTCTTTCCCATTCTATTGTTGTTTATCCATTCTACATATAATAGCATCTGGAGGAGAAGCTTAGTAATAGCATCTGCTAATGCCAAACTCCCATTGCATCCCTCCACATCTCCTCTCCCTGGCAACCATAAGTCTGATCCCTGTGTATGTGAGTCTGTTTCATAGATAAGTTCACTTGCGTCATAATTTAGATTCCATGTATAAGTGATGTCATGCAGTGTTTGTCTTTCTCTTTTTGATCTCCTTCACTTAGTATGATAATCTCTAGGTCCATCCATGTTGCTGCAAATGGCAATACTTCATTTTTATGGCTGAGTAGTATCCCATCGTATGTATCCATCACATCTTCTTTATCCACTCGTCTGTTGATGGACATTAAGGTTGCTTTCACATCTTGGCTATTGTGAATAGTGCTGCCATGAACATAGGAGTTCATGTATCTTTTTGAATTATACTTTTGCCTGGATATATTCCTAGGAGTGCTGGATTATATGGAAACTCTATTTTTAGCTTTTTAAGGAACCTCCATACTGTCCTTCATAATGGCTGAACCAATTTACATTCCCACCAACTGTGTAGGAACGGTCCCTTCTCTCCACAGCCTTTCCAGCATTTGTTATTTGTAGACTTGGAAAAAAAAATTTTTATTTTTAATTGAAGGATAATTGCTCTATTTGTAGACTTCTTCATGATGGCCATTCCGACTGGTGTGAGGTGGTCCCTCACTGTAGCTTTAATTTGAGTTTCTCTAATAATTACTGATGTTGAGCATCTTTCCATGTGTCTGTTGTCCCTCGGTAGGTCTTCTTTGGAGAAATGTCTGTTTATGTCTTCTGCCCATTTTTCAAATGGGTTGTTTGCTTTTTTGCTATTGAGTTATATGAGATGTTTGTATACTTTTGGAAATTAACCCCTTGTTGGTTGTATCATTTGCAAATATTCCGCCCCCCATTCTGTAGGTTTTCTTTTTGTTTTGTTTATGGTTTCCTCTGAGTGACTTCACTTTCACTTTTCACTTTCATGTATTGGAGAAGGAAATGGCGACCCATTCCAGTGTTCTTGCCTGGAGAATCCCAGGGACGGGGGAGCCTGGTGGGCTGCCATCTATGGGGTCGCACAGAGTCGGACACGATTGAAGTGACTTAGCAGCAGCAGCAGCAGCTGCTGTGTAAAAGCTTGTAAGTTTGCGTATGTTTTTTATCTGTATCTCCCCACTCAATGTATCTCCTTGGAACATAGGGACTTTTTGAGCTTTTTCTCCACCTCTGTGGCTCCTAGGAAACTGTCTGGCACATAGTAGGCCCTGGACAGATTTGTGTGACTATGAATAAATCTACCACTTGCCTTCCCTTCGGACGCAGCAGTCCAGTAGAAGCCACTTCTGTCCAGTAGAGGGCACCACTACATAGTATTTTGGGGTCTCTAGGAGTTGGTGCTAGGAATGGAGATATTTATAAAGCCTGAAAGTCTCTCTCCTCCCACTCTGTGGGCCGCTCAGTCGGGCTGGAACCGGAAGCAGGAGGGCCCCCTGTGCTAATCTACCCTGGCAGCGGGGAGCTGGCATGCACTGGCCGCTTCATCCGGCGGGCTCCGGTGCCCGAGGTCGGAATACCCTGACTTGACCGCTGTCCTGGACACACCTCTTAGCAGCTGAGGCTTCGGGACAGATCACACCCTGTCCCAAGCTCTGCAAAATGAGGGCAATGACAGGAGTTGGGCGGCTGGCTCCTGGCTTTGCTGTGAAGACCAGACAGGAATGTGTGTGAAATGTTTTGTGAATGTAAACACCAGGAGAATGTAATTTACACACGCCTTTATTGGTAGTGGCAGCAAATTAGCAACAAAAGAGGAGAGATTAGAGGGCACTTGCAAGGCTAAGTGAAGGTGGGTTTATGAAGGGGATTAAAATAGTGAAGGAGAAAGAAGTTAAAAATAACAACTACCTTTCACCAAGAGCTTATTAGGAGCCAAGTCTTAGGAAAGTGATCTCCAAACATTGTCTAATTATAGCCAACACTTAGATAGGGCTACCCTGTGCCAGGCACTAAATGCTTTATGCGTAGAAACTCCTGAGATCTTTACAATTCAGGGAGCTGGGTCGTGTCACACTCTACAAGAGGACACGGAGGCATGGAGAGCTTAAGTAAACTGCCCAAGGTCACACAGACAAAGTAGGATTCAAACCTGAACAATCTGCCTCCTGGCAGAATGGGTTCTTAAATCCTCATGGTCCCAACCAAACGGAAAAGGAGATAAGATCGTTGCATTGCCCATACAGGAAGCTGAGGCTCAGAAAGCTGACAGAGCCTGCCCAAAGTCATGATGTGAATACGTGTATTTGAACCCTGCTTAACCTCCAATGGATATTTCCCAGTCCCCACCGGAGTCAGGGAAGGGGCTTCAGGGATGGGTACAGACTTCTGTTAGAGGGGCCAGCAGCAGACACACCTGGCTCTTGCTCTGAGCATCAGGGAGGGTCAGAGAACAGAGGTTGTGCAGGGCAGAGAGCTGGAGGAGAGGCAGCTCAGTGGCCTCAAGTCCATGGGAGGAAGGAGGCTGGGTCAGTTTCTGGGCCAGGTTGGGAGGAAGTGAAAGTGTGCTAGAAGCCATCAGGCTATCCACAGCGATTCCACCCGGGCCTGTGAGCCTCGCCACACACATCCACACAGGGAACAGGGGCGCTGAGGGGCTGGCCCGGCTGTGGGAGGAGGGAGCAGCCCCACCCCTTGCCACAAGTGCCCCCAGCCCAGCCCCTGGCTTCCAGCCTGTTACATAAGCTGCTACATACCCAGGGGCTGGAAATAGCCATGGCAGGGCCCAGGCTGGGCTGGGGGCATGATGAATGGTCTTCAGGAACATCAGCTGACCTCTCCTGAAGTGACCTGAGGGACTGTGGGTGGCTCAGGTTACCCAGCCCTCCCTAGAGGAGGCCCTGCCTGTCCTCCGTGACTCCGTGTCTGGACATTTATGGTGCGTCTGAGGGATCTTCCCACTCTCAAGCCTGAGTGGCTGAGGCAGCTCACAGCTACACCGCGCCCACTGGGGCCTCCCTGGGTGTTGGGGGCCAGAGCCTCGCCCTGAGAAAGTGTTTGGGGATCTCTGCCACCAACTGCAAGGAGGGCTGGGATCTCTGCCCCTCGGGGTCCTCTGCTCAGGGCCCCGAGAGGAGAGCAAGAGGAGTCAGAGAAATTGGAGGTGGGAAAGAGGATGCTGTGGCTGCAGGCTCCATTGTTCCAGGGCTTTGCTTCACTCCCATCCCCACACCTCTATGTCACAGCTCACTCTGTCACCACACTCATGGCCCCTGGGCCCAAGGAGATGTCCATACACTCTGGTGCCCGAGAGAAAGGACAGAGTCACGTGCCCCCTCCAGAGACAAGGCACATACGCTCCTACTCCTCAGAGCACCTTGGGTAGAATTTTGAAGATCCCCCAGGGTGTTCTCCCAGGGAAGGGTGATCATGGGGTAAGACTTATTCATGTGGCTATTCCAATTCTGTGCCTTTAAGACACCCACTCCTCTAAAAACAAAATCCTCTCCCTAAAGATAGGATGCTTTAAATTACCTAACAGTTAAATCGCCTAATTATTCTCCCCCCCACCCAAATCCTTCAGTGGAACAGGCACTCTTAGGGAATTAGGACTTCTTTATTCCATGATCTCAGAACTTCCTGACAGAGAATGAAAAGTGAAAGTGTTAGTGCGACCCCATGGACTGTAAGCCCACCAGGCTCCTCTCTCTATGGAACTCTCCAGGCAAGAATACTGGAGTGGGTAGCCATTCCCTTCTCCAGGGGATCTTCCCAACCCAGGGATCAAACCCCGGTCTCCTGCATTACAGGCAGATTCTTTACCTTCTGAGCCACCAGAGAAGCCCTTCTGACGGATAGGAACCCTCCGACTGGAGAAGGGTGGGAAATTTTACAAAAGAGCAATGGAGGGCTGGTGAGTTGCTTTACCTTCTTGATGACAGATTCCCTGCTCAGTGATCAGACACACACACACACACACACACACACACACAGAACTGCTCTTCTCAGTGCTCAGGCGTGGGGGCAGGACCCCCTCCTCAAACTCCTATGTCAGCACGCTATAGAAGGGCCTGCTGTACCGAGGCACTGCCCCTGCCTCTGCTCCCCTCCTGTGTGCCTGGATCTCTGAGCTCATGGCAGAGGAATATGGGAGACAGGCCCAAAGACCACCAGAGAGCTAAGGGACACCCACCCCACTGCCAGGTAAACCTGTGTAGGGAAGGCTTGGCCTCCACTGTTCTGTGGCCTCCCTGTGTCTCCAGGCCCTCCCCCGGGAGTTGTCACTGGTAACCAGAGCTGGATCATCTGGTGAGAGCTGGAGGAGCAGCGTCGCTTGGCAACCTGGAGAGCACACAAGATCCAGCTAATCTGGGCTGCTCTGGCAAGCCCCTCCATCTCCAGGGCAGCTGCCTGCTGGCTAGCAGCAGACCCTGTTCCCCTCCCCTGCAGGGGAAGATGCTTTAAAACTTCTACCTATTTCCACTTCAGCAACCCCAAGTTCTAGGCCAAGGTCTGGGCAGGGAAGACCCTTTCTCTACCCACCCTCCCTCCTTCCCACCCAACTCCTCATTCTGGAACCCCATCTTCCTTCACAGCACAGTGAAAAATCTGCAGACCTCCCTGGGGATCCTAGCTGTGTTGCCAGCCATGAAGTGCAGAGCAAATCACTTCACCTCCCTGAATTTTCAGAGTCTAAACCAGGAGGCCACAACCAGCCGTTCACTGCAGAAACCTGAGGCCACACCAACCTGGATACAAACCATGCTCTGTGATTTCTCAGCTGTGTGCCGTTAGGCACGTTATTTAGCTTCCTGGAGCCTCAGTTCCCGCAATACTAAACAGGACCCACCTAAGAGTGCTGTTGAACGGCAGGAAGAGACAAAACAAGGAAAGTGCTTGGCACAGTATCTGGCACGTGGCCCTCCACAATGCTTTTGCTCACCTCCGAGCTTTACCACTTACTGTTTCCTCTCCCTGGAACTCTTGGCCCTTCCCCTGACTCTCCACCTCATAAATATTCCTCAGCTGAAAACTTAACTTCCTGAGGAAGGAGAAAAATTACTTTCCTTATCCACCATCCCACTTCTAAATTGCAGCTCTTCATTAAATGTGTCATTGACATCCTGCAACTCGTTTTCTCTTTAGGGCGCTTATTACTTATTTGCAAGATGCTTTAATGGCAGTCTGGGTTGTAAGAAGGCACAGAGACAGGGACTGTATCTGTTTTGTTCTTTGCTTTGTGTCCCCAGCGGGAGAGTTGTCCCCGATGTTCTCCAAAGAACGGTTCAGCTTTCTGTGTACCTCTGTATTTATTTCTTCCCTCTCTTTCCAACTTGACCTAACTAATGTTTGCATCATTTCTTAGGTTCACTGATCTCCAAGAAGCACGGACTAACTGGAAAGATAGCTCAAGAATTATAGGCGTTTATCCTTAATTACTCTCTAGTCCCCACAGGAATGGCCGGACCATATTTGAGATGGAAAGTCCCCAACCGGTTCCGCTACGGATTTCAGATTTCGGGGCCACTCTCTTTTCTCAGCCTGGAGGCACCCCTCCCCTCCGCCGCCATCCTGGCAAAGAAGTCTATTTGCATACATCAGACCCAAAGGCAGTGAACGCCCAATGGCTGATTTGCATGGGCTCGTGCTATTGGTTGGAAGGGCGGCACGGTAGCCAATGGTTTGCAGCGGTGTTTACCCAGCGGCGGGTCCGCGCCGCCGGGTGATGTAATGGAAGCCTGGCTGGACCCGGCGTGGACTCCCTCCGGTCCGCTTGGTGACGTAGCGGCTTCCCCGGGCCCCACCCGACCCAACCCGGCCTGGCGCGGGGGCATTACGGCCACCCCCGGGAACACGGCGTGGGGCACAGACGAGGCCGCAGCGCTGCAGCGGGGCCCGGCCCTGTTCCTTCCGGCCTGGCGTTCCGGTCCGGGCCCGGCGTTCCGGTCCCAGCCCCTCTGGGAGGGCCCGCTGGGCCAGATCTGATCTCTGGCAACGTGGAGAGAAATCTGGAAGCAGACAGCAGAGGATTACCAAACTCGACTCCTCTGGGAATAGATTACCGGTCTCTCACTTAGTAAATCATCACGCAGTTCTGTAACGTTTTGCATTTGTTTACAACGAGCTTGTTTGATTTTGTAATTTAAAAAATAAGTTACAGAGGATTTCTGTTTGTTTTTAATAATAAAGAGGCTGGCTTGGATTTAGGGGAAATCTTGGTATTAATTCCAGCTCTGTCACTTCCAGCCTGGTGACTTTGGCCACTGTTTCCTGTTGGCCCTGACGGCCTTCCATGGCAACTAGGGAACAGCAAATGTGGAGACACTTTTAAAAGCACCCAGCAGGGCACCTCCTCCTCCTCCTTATGCCATTCAGAGCATGTACTCCCATCTAGGTCACCCGTGGAAAGCCATGATCCCTGGGACAGCCCCTGAAAGGCCTGGTCTTTGTGCCCCCATTTTTTGCCCTTTAATTGCTCCTAAACCTGGGGAAGGGGTGGGGGGACCCCAGCCTGGTATTTCTCCATCCTCAGAGTGAGGAAGGGAACCACGAAGGGAATCCCCTCCACAGCCCCTCTCCTCATTGAGGGCTGGGACCTGGACAGCGGAGCCCCTTCAGGGCCCAAATTGTCTGGGGCACCCCCTGGACATCCTTTTACCCCTGCCCCCAGTGGGTTAGGGTGGAGGTAAGGTGGAATGGTGTCTCCCTGACTGGGTGGAGTTGGGTTACCAGGTTCTGCTACTTTGAGATGGAAGGGCGAATGGGGAACACCACTAAGGGTTTGACTGTCCTGAGTCCTGGGGTTTTGTGTCCCCAGTATCTCTACCCTATCCCCACCCCATATCTGTGAACTTTGAGGTCAATCTTTGTCCTCCGTGGAATACTCTTCCTTCTGCCTTACCTGGTCCTGTCTATCCCTTCACGCTGTGCCCATATTCTCTTCTTGCAGGGAGGTGTCTTGTGTCCTGCCTCCCCAGCTTTCTGTGGCAAGAGCTTGTCCTTCTCCCTTAGGAATTTCCCAGAATGTGGGATAGCGCTGAATGGGGTCTGTTTTCCCCTCTAGTCCTATCTCCTGAGCCGTGCAAGGAGTTGCCCTTCTCTCCCCTCAGTTTTCCCGTCTGCAGTGTGTGCTCTGTGGTAGTTGCCGAACCTTGTGTAGAGAGAGGAGAGGCTAAGTTACGAAGAAAAGGAACAAGATGGTGCATACAAATTCGAGTACTGGTCTGGGAGACGGAAAATGGGGGCTGTCGCCCTGGCTTGGCCACTGACTAACTGGGTCGAGACAAGAGGATTGAAATTTGCTGGACATCTGTCATGACATCATGAGGTGACATCACCCTCATCTGTGCAGCTCAAGCCTCCAGATAAACATACTATCTGGAAAAGCCAGGGTGAGTACTTTGGATGTGCAGCTTGAAGATGAAGTCCCCAGCCCTGCCTTAACCCAAGTCCTTTTGTGTGGAAATGGCAGGTTTGCTACTGAGTCCCAGACTTGTTGCTGCACTCTTCTATCTGTACTATTAAAGATGCACTCTTCATGACAACTCTGTGAGATCGGTATGTTGTCATCCGTGTGTTTCCAATGAAGAAACTGAAGGCCAGAGAAAGTAAATAATTGCCCTGAAGTCACATAGTTGGTAATAGTGGAGACCAGAGTCAGTCCCAGGCCTCTCGAAACTATGTTCCTTTGGCCACCTCAGTCAGCCACCACAAGCGACATGGGCATGTGTGTTTTAGCATTACATATTTTAATATATTTTTATTTCATTATAAAACAGGAGAGTATATAATAAAGCCAAGTTGTGCTAAAGTATTTATAGAAGGGAGAGACCTCTGTGGGCTGGAATTCTTCATGGAAAAAGTGGTAACTCAGACTTTTAAAAAATTTTATTCTTCCTGTCCAAATAAATGTATTTCTCCTACACAGGCAAATATTTTTAAAATGTATTTCAAAAGTTAGAATTCTGGAAAAAGAAAAAGAGGAGGTGGGGGGGTAGTGGCTTCTTTAAAAAGCCCATTTGGAAGGAACTCCTGGGGTAGGAAGGAGAGGAGGGTGGAAGGGGGAAGGAAAAAAACAGACTGATAGCCCCCTCACCCCCACCTTGCATTTTTGAAGAATTGGTTTCTTTATCTCCATCTTGGCCTAATATTTGAATCTGGGAAAGAAATATAGAGGTTCTGAGAAAGTGATTTTGCGACAAACCAGAGATCCTTGGGATCATTTTCAAAAGGAGAGAAAGAGACTTGTGAATTGCAGCAGGAGTTTAGGACAGGTCCAGGAAAGGATTTCTGGGGGTGGGCAGGAGGTGGGGAGAGGAATGTGGCCCCGGAATGAGGGCTGGGGAGGGGGGTGCGCGTGGGGCCTCTTCTGAAGAGTTTTGAATGCAGAAGAGATTCTTTGCTGCGTGGGGCCGGCCTGGATGCTGGGTTGATTAGCATGCTGATAATTTAAGTTGGCTCCAAACATGAGTACGGGCTGGTGGCTGTGACCACAGCACAGGACTGGTTCTGCCTTATGAGTGCCTTGCCTGCCTAGCAGAACTGGAGCAGACACCATAACCCCAGCCCCACTGCATTGGCCTTGGCCTGTCTCCCTGAACCAGCCCCTCTGAAGTGTGCTGCTGTTGGGAGACAAGGATTGATTTGCTCAAGACAAGTATAGTTCTCCCATTTCCAAAGAGTGTACCAGTCTCGTGGGAAAGAGAAACCTTCCAAGACTCTCATCCCCAGGAAGGGTCTTACTGGGTAGAAGAGAGTGGGCCACTCAGGGCCTCCTGGCCACTGCAGGGGCCTCTGCATAGGTATCTCTTGCACTAAGCACCTCTTGCACTAAGCAATTCTGTGGAATGGGAAAGTCAAGTTCCTAGAGGAAAGCAAGGAGAAAGTCACTATGAGAACCTGCTGTGTACAAGACAGTTCCACAGTTGTTCAGTCCTCCTGACTCCTGATACCCAGAAGAGGATGATTATAGCATCATCCTCATTTTATAGGTAAAGAAACAGGCTGAGAGATGAAGTAACTTGCCCTAGGTCACACAGCAGTATGGGAGGAACTGCCTCCGGAAATGCTTCTCTCAGAAATCTCACTTTTCCAGCAAGTGCTTTTTCTGTAAGCCGCCTTCTTGTGTGAATGCTGGACACCTTGCTGGCCGGGCCCCTTGCCCTTGTGGTGGCATGTAGGCCAAGCAAGGCTGAGGGGGGTGTCCGCGGTTCAGAGGGCCGGGGTCCTGTCCTCTCGAAGTAGTCTAATTGCTGTGTGACTTTGGACCACTGCCGAGCCTCTCTGGGCCTCATTTTTTCCACCTCTTCCTTGGGGAAGCCCCGGGTAAATTTACTTAGAAGTCAGCTCTAGGTTTGCAGCCTCGGTCGGAAGGTGTTAGCAAGGCCACAGACGCTTCACCTGAAAAACAGCTCCCCAACCCCGGCCACAGCCGGGCGGATTATGTAACGGGGTGTGCAGCGAGGGTTGGGGAGGGGGGCCCGCGGGGCGGGGCGCTCGCGGCTATTCCGGGCGCCGCTATTTTTAGCCCCATTGATGAGGCTGCGTCGGCCGCGCCGCCGGGATTCCGGAGACGTCAATGGGCGCGCGTCACGGTCCCCCGCCTGCCCGCCCGCCGGGGGAGGCGCGCCCAGGGCTGGGACGGCGGCGCGGGCGGCCGCGGGCTGCGGGGGCAGGGGGCGCGGCTGCGGCCGGAACTGCGGGGCGGGGGGCTGCCCGGGGGCTGGGGGCACTGGGCCGCGGCGGCGCGGCGGCAGGAGCGCTAGGCGGCGGCGGCACCGTGGGGGCCCGCGCGCCGTGCCCGCGACCCCCTGCCGCCCGGGCCATGGGCGCCCCCGCGCTGCTGAGCCGCTCCCCGCTGGTGGGGGCGCGACCCCGGAAGGCGGGGTGGAGAGGCCAGCCGGGCGAGCCGGGCCAGGTGAGGGGGCCGGGGAGGGGGCACGGGGGTCCCGGGAGAGGCCCGGGAAGAGATGGGTCTGCAAGGGTGAGCGTCGGGTGGCCGGGGCCGCGCCGGGAGTCCCGCTTGGAGACCAGGATGATGGGGGTGGTGGGGGTCAGGGACTGGATTCCCGGAGGAACCAGCTAGCTCCGAGTCAGCCCCCGATTGAGGCGGCCAGCGCTTTCTCACACCAGCCCGCCAAGGGTGGGGTTTGGCCCGCGAGGGGTGCTGGAGGTGGCCAGGCCGGAGAAATTCCTTCCATTTACCCGTTGGCTTCAGGGAACGGGTTCCAGGAGTTCAGTCCGAGAGCTCGGCTGCCAGGACGCCGAGCCGGGAGGGACCCGAGTTCCCCACTGCAACCCATTGTGGGCCACAACAGAGGAACAGCCTGGTGAGGGTCTCGTGGAGTCAGGAGCGGACCTGGGATTAGAAATGCTGCAGAAGTGGCATTTACGGTGGTTTCCAAGGAAGTATAAATTTGGGTTGGGGGGTGTGCTGGGAAAAGGAAGGCTGGGAAGGAAGAGGTAGGTGGGTTCACAACATTTATGCCCAAAGGGTGCTGGTGGAGTAGGGGGTTGATAAGAGCCTGGTGGGAGGTTTCAGTGGTGGCTTCATACATGGTCCTAGACCCTCTTGCTCCAAGTGACTTGGATGAAGACTTGAAAGGGAAGCGAGCCAACTCTTTGTATTGACCGAGAGCTGAGTGGAACAATGACAAGTGTATAGTACAATAAAGCCAAGATTCCAAGCGATGGCAGACAGGGTTAGAGACAGGCCCCAGTTCTCAGATACAAGTGGGGATGGATCAAGCCCAACAGGATGAATGTGACTGATTGTTAATTTTGAGGCCTGTGCTGGAGTTTAGAAAATTAGCTGAGAAGTTTAGCCTAGCAACCCAGGCCCCAGAGCTTCCCACTTGCTGTCTGGTGTTGGCTATCAAACTGCTCTGTGCCCACCAAACAGGTCCAAGGAGGGAAGGGGGATGCCCAGATTCTAATTCTGGCTTTGTCACTTAACCAGCTGTGTGACCTTGGGCAGGTTGCTTAACACTTCTGTGCCTTAGTTTCTTCCTTGTTAAAATGTTTATAATAATAATCGCTTCCTCATAGTGTTGTGAGGTTAAAAGAGTACATGGGTGTAAAGTGCTTAGTGATGTGTTTAGCACATCAAAAAAAGTGAAAGTGAAAGCAACTAATGCTCAGTGCCTCCGACTCTTTGCAATCCCATGGAAGCTCACCAGACTTATTTGTCCATGGAATTCTCAAAGCAAGAATACTGGAGTGAGTTGCCATTCCCTTCTCCAGGGGATCTTCCTGATCCTGGGATTAACCGGGGTCTCCAGCATTGCAGGCAGATTCTTTACTGTCTGAGCCACCAGGGAAGTTTCTTGGTGTTCAACAAATATGAACTGCTGTTGTTATTGTTGATAAGTATAATATACCCACTTCTGGGTGGGGACATTAGCCAATGCAGAGTTTATGCTATCAGGAAGCCACCAGGGCTGCAAAGGATCTGTCATTCATGTCCTGTTGCAAGGAGTTTAGATAAGAAAAGTCTCAAATATGCCATAGGAGGGAGGAGGAGTTATCAGATGGGCATAGCTATGCAGGACTGGGATCCAGGACTGGGGGTTGGACTTAATTGTGACTCAACATAAGGAAAAACCCTCAGACTTTGAGTATGCCCCCAGATAGAAGGGACACCTCCTTAACTGCAGTGTCAACCTTCCTCCCAGCCCAGTTCTGTTGCAGGCATGTATTGAGTCCCCCTCTCCCACATTCCACCAGTACTTACTGAGCACCTGTTAGTCCTATGGAGATGATAAAAACAGATTAACGCTGCAGCGTGGGAGTGGAGGTGAAATGGGTTCACCAACCTGATTGATGAGAAGGAACTGGCCATACAGACATCATAGGCAGTGACTTTCCTGGCAGAGGAAACAGCCAGTTCAGAGGCTCTGAGTGGGGAAAGAGCCCATGAGGCTGGAGCACAGGGAGGAGGGGGAGCTGGAACTGGGGACTGAAGTCTGGGCTGATGGTCGCATTTCTCTTGGGACGGAGTCACTTTTTCCTCTTCTAAGCCACTCAGCCCCCAGTTTGTCCTCTGCACTGTGCTGATTGTGACTGACCTTGATTCATTCCCCCACTGTAACCTCCTGGGGCCCACAGATCTCAGTTTGCTCCTTGGGTCTCCCAGTGTTCGTGGTTCACTGTCTCGTTCACAGTAGGCCCTCAGTAAATGCTTGTGGAGGGACTGCGAATGTGGGACTGGAGATGAGATCAGATACCTGCTCTAAGATGTTTTGAATCACTTTCTGGGGCACCAACTGGATCCCTGACTCTGGCCCCTGTTCTCAGATACAAGTGGGGAAGACCCTGGCACTCAGGTTGGGCCTGACTGTGATAGAAGGTGTTTGGCCTCCTTTACTCCTCAGCAGTGGGCTGGAAGGGAGAAAAGGGAAAGTTGGTGGGAGCCAGGGGGCTAGGGCCTGACCGCAGACTGTTTCTGGTGCGTGGGAAGATGACAGTGTCACTCTGGGAGGCAGGTGTAGGCTTCCTACACCTGGCTGGGCCAGGTTTGCAGCCTGCTTTTGCCTTCTCTTTTGCTTTTGCCCTTATGATTATACAGTGGAAGTGAGAAATAGACTCAAGGGATTAGATCTGATAGACAGAGTGCCTGATGAACTATGGACGGAGGTTCGTGACATTGTACAGGAGACAGGGATCAAGACCATCCCCAAGAAAAAGAAATGCAAAAAAGCAAAATGGCTGTCTGAGGAGGCCTTACAAATAGCTGTGAAAAGAAGAGAAGCTAAAAGCAAAGGAGAAAAGGAAAGATATACCCATTTGAATGCAGAATTCCAAGGAGAGATAAGAAAGCCTTCCTCAGTGATCAGTGCAAAGAAATAGAGGAAAACAATAGAATGGGAAAGACTAGAGATCTCTTCAAGAAAATTAGAGATACCAAGGGAACATTTCATGCAAAGATGGGCTCAATAAAGGACAGATATGGTATGGACCTAACAGAAGCAGAAGATATTAAGAAGAGGTGGCAAGAATACACAGAAGAACTATACAAAAAAATCTTCATGACCCAGATAATCACGATGGTGTGATCACTCACCTAGAGCCAGACATCCTGGAATGCGAAGTCAAGTGGGTCTTAGGAAGCATCACTACGAACAAAGCTAGTGGAGGTGATGGAATTCCAGTTGAGTTATTTCAAATCCTAAAAGATGATGCTGTGAAAGTGTTGTACTCAATATGCCAGCAAATTTGGAAAACTCCGCAGTGGCCACAAGACTGGAAAAGGTCAGTTTTCATGCCAGTCCCAAAGAAAGGCAATGCCAAAGAATGTTCACACTACCACACAATTGCACTCATCTCACACTCTAGCAAAGAAATGCTCAAAATTCTTCAAGCCAGGCTTCAATAGTACACGAACCGTGAACTTCCAGATGTTCAAGCTGGTTTTAGAAAAGGTGGAGGAACCAGAGATCAAATTGCCAACATCTGTTGGATCGTCTAAAAAGCAAGAAAGTTTCAGAAAAACATTTATTTCTGCTTTATTGACTGTGCCAAAGCCTTTGACTGTGTGGATCACAATAAACTGTGGAAAATTCTGAAAGAGATGGGAATATCAGACCACTTGACCTGCCTCTTGAGAAATCTGTATGCAGGTCAGGAAGCAACAGTTAGAACTGGACATGAAACAACAGATTGGTTCCAAATAGGAAAAGGAGTACGTCAGGGTTGTATATTGTCACCCTGCTTATTTAACTTATATGCAGACAGAGTACATCGTGAGAAACGCTGGGCTGGATGAAGCACAAGCTGGAATCAAGATTGCTGGGAGAAATATCAATAACCTCAGATATGCAGATGACACCACCCTTATGGCAGAAAGTGAAGAGGAACTAAAGAGCCTCTTGATGAAAGTGAAAGTGGAGAGTGAAAAAGTTGGCTTAAAGCTTAACATTCAGAAGACTAAGATCATGGCATCTGGTCCCATCACTTCATGGCAAATAGATGGGGAAACAGTAGAAATAGTGACAGACTATTTTTTGGGCTCCAAAATCACTGAAGGTGGTGATTGCAGCCATGAAATTAAAAGACGCTTATTCCCTGGAAGAAAAATTATGACCAACCTAGATAGCATATTAAAAAGCAGAGACATTACTTTGCCAACAAAGGTCCCTCTAGTCAAGGCTATGGTTTTTCCAGTAGTCATGTATGGATATGAGAGTTGGACTATAAAGAAAGCCGAGCACTGAAGAATTGATGCTTTTGAACTGTGGTGTTGGAGAAGACTCTTGAGAGTCCCTTGGACTGCAAGGATATCCAACCAGTCCATCCTAAAGGAAATCAGTCCTGAATATTCATTGGAAGGACTGATGTTGAAGCTGAAACTCCAATACTTTGGCCACCTGATGCAAGGAACTGACTCATTGGAAAAGACCCTGATGCTGGGCAAGATTGAAGGCAGGAGGAGAAGGGGACAACAGAGGATGAGATGGTTGGATGCCATCACTGACTCAACAGACATGAGTTTGAGTAAACTGCAGGAGTTGGCGATGGACTGGGAGGCCTGGCGTGGTGCGGTTCATGGGGTTGCGAAGAGTCGGACACAGCTGAGTGACTGAACTGAACTGAACTTTGCCTTCTGTTTGGGGTTGGAAGCCCTCTGACTCATTCAAACTGCCTTCCCCTTCTTCATGCCCTGCTCCCCATTGTATGCCTAGGGTCATTGGAAGTGCTGGTAGCTCTGTAAGAGGAGAGTCTGGGTGCTTTGGGCCAGAGGAATGCCCCTTAGCCTGTGGACCCTGGGACAGAAGTTAGAAGAGTGAAGGGGCCCGTCACCTACCCTCTGGGACTTCCTCCTCATTCCCTCTACCACCTACCCTGGGAGCATCTACTTCTCTTTTCCTAGACCTCATCTCAGCCTGAAGGGCAACCTGATAACTAGGGAAGATCCCACCTTGACTGGTCCTGCCCTCACCTTGGGGCCCAGTCAGGAAAGGAGAGGGCTGGGTAAAGGGAGGAAAAGGGTAGGTGAGAAGTGGGGTCTGGGTTGCCCTGGCTGAAGGCTCTGGCACCAGCAGGATCAGGGAAGAACTTGAAGAATTTGGAGGGATGGCACTCACATGCGGTGTTGGAAGTAGAGCCCAGGTGCACAGAAGGGGCTTGGAATAGGGACCAGGGTCTGGAGTTGGCTTTTATGTGTTTTCATTCAGTTCCTCCTAATAACAGTAGCACCTGTGTGTGTCCAGCACTAAGTCCTTTGCATGCGAAATCATTGTAAACCTGCTGATTACCTTATGGTTGTTAATTTTAGAAACATCAATTACAGATAGTCATTTTCACAGATGAGGAGCAGAGAAGTTATGTAACTCACCCAAGTTTACAAGTGAAGGAGCCAGGATTTGAACCCAGGCAACAGAGATCTGGCATCCGTGCTCTTCACCACTCTTCCCCAAGCTGGATCTTCCTATTTTGTGACTAGAATCCCCTCACAGAAGATTTCCTGAGAGTCCCCATTGCTCAGATGAGAAGGCTGGGCCTCCTAGAGCTGGAAGCATGGACCTCTTGCCTTGTGGGGGCCTGTGAGGCTTTGGGGACCAAGTTGGAGCCCAATAAGGAGAGAGGGGTGTTCTGCTCTGTCCTCGTGGTGGCTCCCTTTTCTCTACCTCCAGCTGTCCTTTTGTGTACATCAAGGAGCTGAAAGCTGGGTTGAGGTACCACCTGTCACTGCACCCAGGAGTAGGGTATAAGGTTGAGGGGCTGTGTCTCCAGGGCCTGGAGATGCTCCAGACACTGTTGGCAGCTCCTGGCCACACTCCACGTTCCCAAGTGCTGTTCGCTTGGGGTGTGGGCCCCAACCTCTGATGCCCAGCTCAGGGGGCACCTTGGGCTGGCCTGTCCCCCGTCATGGCCTGGGTCCTGCCTCTGTTCCCATGTCTGTTTCTGGCTGTACTGTCTCCAGGGAATGGCCATGCCGGCTGATTTCTCCTCTCTCACACAACTCCCTCTGTAGGCCTCCACCATGGACAGAGGCCAGCCCCAGCTCCTCCCCGGTGTTGGTTCCTTCTGCCAGGCCCCAAAGGTCCTAGGGATGGTCAACTGTTGTCTAAGGTCTGTCGGTCCACCCAGACTGGTAAGTGCCCTGCTGTTGCCCTTTGTATGCCCCTGGGGCCTCCTGAGTAGGTGGTTGGGGGCCAAGGTGGGTGTGGGAGCTGCTTGAAGCGGATGTGGTTTGGGGGATGGAGGGGGAAGCCCTGCAGAAGTAGCAGGCGGCGCTGCTAGGCACGGGGAGATCTGATTTCTTTGGTAGTGGGGGTGGTACGGGGGTGGGGAAGGGGGAAGCCTGACTTTTTTAGCAGGACAGGCTTGGGGGGCCTCTGGGCCTGGGTGTCATGGGGTTGTGGGGAGTGATGGCTGCCAGGGCAGCATGTGCCTGGTTCCAGGAAGTTGATGGGGTGAGGCTAAGGGTACCAGAGTCCTGATTACATCTTTACCCAAGAGAGCTGGAGTTCAGCTTGGTGTCCTGGACAGGGACCCTGTGATTCTTTTTCCTTCCCCAGAACTGAGGGCCATCTCTAAGCAGCAGCCCCCTCTCAGCCATCTCTGAGAGACCCCCCCACCAGGTGAAGTGGGAGCTGGCTCAGTATCCCCGCCGGAACCCCAAACACTGTTGCCTCATGTGGCGTTGGTGTTCAGGGGCCAGAGAGTCCAGAAAGGTGGCTGGGGTGCAGAGGACAGGGTGTCTAGCCCCCCAATCCTGCAGAGAAGGAGGGACAGCCCTGGGAAGCAGGGCCTCCTGTGCTGGGGGCTGGGCTGGGCATGCACCTGGCCTCCTGATAGCAGCAGGCGCTGGGCCATCAACTTGGGCTGGCCGGGGCGGGGAGAGGAGTTACTGTAAGTGGATGAGGCAGGTGTTCCTGGTCAGCCGGAGGTCTGGATGCAGGAAGCACGTGAGTGAAGATGACAGCAGCGGGCTGGGTGACTTTCCCTCTGCTCAGCCCCTACCTCCGCCCTCAGCTCTGACTCGGCCTCCTGAGTGCCGGGCCTTCCCTCTGGGTACACAGTGGCTCCTGTGGGCAGAATTCCTCGCATTCAGTCTGTTGTCTGGATGAGGGAGGTGATTGGGTGGAATTCCCATGCCAGATATGCCGCCAGGGGCACCCTGAGGGGCTGCCAAGGGGGCCCCATGAGCGCTAGAGCTGCTGATCTTGTGACGTGGGCACCTGTCTGCCAGGCCCGGGCATGGGCCCAGGGTCACGCTCACGCCGGGGCTCCCGTCAGCTGACTATTTTGGGCTCTCGCTGACCCAGGCCAAAGTCAGGCCTCAGCCAAGAGGGCTCCGAGGCAGCTCCCCCGTCCCCAGAGGCCGGCTCTGGTTTCAGCTATATAAACAGAGGAGGACACGCTGCTGTGGAGGCTGCTTCGCGTCCTGAGCCCACTCAGCTGGTGCACAGCCGCGGCCGGCAGGACAGGCTGACTGGGCGGTCACGTCTCTTCCCGCAGGGCTCCTCAAGGCCACCAGGAAGAGGCCCCAACCAGCCCTGGGAGTCTCCCTTGGTGCAGTTGTCCAGGACCTCTGAGAATCAAAGCAGGTCGTGTGGAGGAAGCTGGTGAGTCTTAGGAATGGCGAAACCAAGGCACTGGGGCTGGGCCATTTGGATCTCTTTTCGTCATGACTGTCTGAGTTGTGGTTTCTTCGGCCTCAAGAGGAGGGATGGAGGGGGAAACAAGAGTGGTCAATCCTCTCAAGGAATGAGAGTGAAAGCTTGACAGCCCTGGGATGGTGGGACTTGGACCACATTGTGGTTGAGAACCAGGAGACGTGGAAGTCTCCTTCCTCAGAGATCTGCAACAGGCTCTTCAATCCTCCTCTCCTGTTGGCCCGGCCTGGATAAGGCACTGCTCTGCTCAGGCTGGGGAGGGACGCTGGGGAGAGCTGGTTATCAGGCAGGTCCCTCAGCACTGGCCCCTGGGTAAGGCCCCCGGGCCCCTCGCTGGTTGGGACTTGGGATCTGAACCCATAGACTGATGTCTCTGAGCCCTCGGCCCTTGCCCTGCCCTCCTAGCCTGGCTTCCCGGCTGCTTGGGTGCCTGAGAAGCAGGGCCGGAGCGAGGCTTGGAGGAGCCGCCAACCAGCTTGCCACAAACACGCTCCCCGGGAGCCAGGCCAGGAGCCTGGGCCGGCGTGGAACAAGCGGAGCTTCTTACGTGGGAGGCTCCGTGTTCTCCTCCTTGGTTCTCGAAAAAAAAAAAAAATTTTTTCCCTTTCTGAACGTGAGTCTCTAAACGAATCCAGAGGCTGTGACTAAAAATACTTTAACAATAGGAAAATGCATCAGTCTTTCCGGCTGGGACTCGTTATCAGAGGGTTTTTATTTTGGAATTTGAAATTTTGCCCAAGGAGGCTGGGTGGAGACCTTGGGCAGAGGCAGGAGAACTTGGTGGGTTGTTGATGTTCCGCAAGGTGGTGGGAGACCCTCCAAGGGTGGGGGAGAGAGGAGCTGGCCAGGATCTGAGCAACCTGGGGGGACGGAAGGAGAGCTGCGGAGGGTGCAAATGAGGCGTGGGCCAGCTTTTCCCCAGGAACTCCGTGATCTTGTCTGTGCTTTTCAGTTCTGTCTGGATGTTCTTCCTGAAGGCTGGTCTTGTTCTTTAATGCTGTATGTTGATTCCTTCTGGCCCGAGACGGGGCTGGGGGTGGAGAAATTACTCGACTGAAAATGACCTCTGTGGCGAGAGGTCTGATCTCCTTAATCAACCAGCCATCTTCAGAGTATCAATTGAGTACTTGCTGCGTGCAGTCTGGAATTTTCCTGGTGCTGGGTGGAGCCCCATCTCTGGACACACTCTCATTTCCTTTTACTCAGCCCTGGAGGGGAGAGGCGGGGCAGGGGTACTATTTGTCTCCCGATTCTTGGAGGAGGAGGGTGTGGGGCCCCCTAGTCGAGCTGACGGCCCTGGTGTCTCCTTTCTGTGCTTGCCACAGGATCCTGCTCTAGAGCCCAGGTCCCCAGACAATGCTCCCGTTTCACTGTGGAGCCTCTGCCTTCTGTCAGGGAATTCTCACAGCACAGGGACTTGTGATGTTGTCAGCATTGGGCAGATGAGGAAACGCTCTGGGAGAGGGCAAGGGACTGGCCCGGGTCACACACCAGGCTTGCTGGCTCCTGGTCAAAGATGCATCTGAGAGTTCCTGTATCTTTTGCCCTGTTGGGGGCTGGGCGAGACGTGGAGAGCAGTGGCTGACCTGTGTGTCCTTGGGAGCCAGTTTTCCCAGAGGGAACAACACGCCTGGTCATGGCAGGGCCTGGGCCAGGGCCAGGAGATCAGGCCTGGGCCTGACCCCACATCCCCAGTTCCCAAAGCCTTATGTGGCAGCCCCTTGGGGCAGTAGGCAGCGCTTCCCTGCCCACAGCGCAAATCCCCCTGCTCAATGCGATGCCGGGGCAGGAAGAGGAAGTGGCCGGTCAGGCCTGGTGGTGGGTCCTGGGGCTCAGGAGGGGAAGCTCCGGGGAGCGGTAGGGGAGGAGGCAGAGCTCAGTCCCTCTGCCCACCCCCGGGAAGGGTGTGGAGGCCCATGGGTGGGGATGGTCTTGGTGAAAGTAGGGCAAGTTCCTGCCCTTTGCTCAGCAGGGGCGGGGGCCAGCCTGACTGTGGGGTGGGGGGGGGCAGTGTGGGAAAGGGGCAGTGCAGTTCCACTTCCTCCATCTCCTATTCACCCACCGTCTTGCCTGGGGGATGATGGTGCACTCTGGCTGCCCATTTGGGGGCTGCCCTGGGCTACGTACTGTTTGAGGATGCCTCCTGCCAAGGTAGGGGAGACAGGGCCTTGCTTTCACGTTCACACATTGGTTGCTGGGAGGGATGGTCTGAGGACATAAGTCTGTGGGCCGCAAAGGATTTGACAGGCAGGGACCAGGGCCTAGCTGAGCGATTCAGAAAACACTGGGAGAGGAGACCTTTCTCGTGTAGATACTGCGGGCTCTCCTAACCGTAGCTATGCTGAATCTGTGTTGATAGAACAAATACGTGAGAAACAACCTCCGTTCCTGATTTCAGTAAATGCCAGCGGCATCTGCATCCATTTGAATTGATGTCTCTCTCCCATTTAGACATGATTATTTGGGCTTCCCCGGTGGATCAGACGGTAAAGAATATGCCTGCAACATAGGAGACCTGGGTTCCATCCCTGGGTTGGGAAGATCCCGTGGAGGAGGGCATGGCAACCCACTCCAGTATTCTTGCCTGGAGAATTCTATGGACAGAGGAGCTTGGCAGGCTACAGTCCATGGGGTCACAAAGAGTCAGACACGACTGAGCACATTTTGAAAATAAACATTTTATTTCTGAGAGTATAACATACATTCAAAAAAGCATACAAACCATAGATGTGAAATCTTCAGAGTGTATAGTTTGATGACTTTTTCATAGGTCACCCAGGTGACCATCATTCAGACTAGGAACTGGGATGCTTCCAGTTCCCGCAGAGACCTCCTCGTAGGCACTGCTGTTTTCAGTTTGCAGGCCATGTGTGTACTTGGCTCTGTGGTTAGACTTATGAGACTCATAGCTCACGGGGTCAGAAGCCAGAGCTCTGGAGTTCAGAGTTGAGGGCAGTGGGTCCAGCATAGAGCTGGGAGTTAGCAGGGTGGGGGTGGGGGGTTCTGATTCCTGGCCCCTAAGCCTCCATCTCCTCATTTATAAAATGCAGGTGGTAATTCCTAGAAGATTAGGGAGAGGGTGAAATGGAAGAATCCATGCAGTGTCCTAAGCCGAGGTCTGATCCTTTACTGGTATTCCCTACTCCTCACACCCCCAAATCTTCTGGTGAGAAGGTACTTATTATTACAAGTCAGGCTGGTCCAGGAGGGTGGCATGAGCTGAAGTCTTAGAAGGTGAGTGGGATTAGAGTAGAAGGAAGAGGAACAATGTGCCCAGTGGGTGGTGGGAAGGTTGAAGCCCAAGTTCTTTGTACTGGGACAGTGGGGAGCCCGGTGCTGCTGGCACAGCACTTGTGCCGTGCTGTGGGAGCCTGACCTTGGGCAGCTCTCTCTTGTCTCCAGCATGACATCTTCCCCTGCCCTTCCCAAGTTATCCTGGCCCTGCCTTACATTCTGGTCCTCACCTCAAAAGTTTTGGATACCTCTCCTCCCATGGTTATTACCTGTCACTTTCCACCCCTTATCTCCCCTACAATGAGCTGTTCATTCTGACCTTGCTTATCTTAAGGGTTGGACTTAGTGAGGTCCCTTGGAGTCTCCATCTGCCCTTGGACCAGTTTATGCTCTAGGCCTCCCAAAGTTTGCATCTGTTATGCGTTTTCAAGAGTTCCACCTTAGTTGGATTCTACTAAGATTCTCTGGATTTGGAGCCCAAGGCCGCCCTCCCTGGAGGGCATCTGGCTGGCAGGGATGAAGCTTAAGGACCCCCAGTCCCTCTCCCTTCTGTCTTAGGCTAGGTGCTCCTGGCTATGTTCCCATAGGACTCTGCCCTTTTCTCCTTACTTATTTTCAGAGCGTAATGTGTTCTGAGACCCTAGCATCCCCCACCTCCACAAGTATGGTCAGGTGGCAGCTGCTCTTGCCTCTCCCACCCTCTGCCTTTGGGACAGCAAGACTACTGCCTCCAAACCTGCCATCTCCCGCCCAGGTGGGCCCTGGGCTGCCAGCACAGCTCTGGAGGCTAGATGCTTAGATGTGGAGATGTAGGCTGGGAACCTGGACTGCTCCTTACCACACTTGAGTTCCATGAGGCTTCTGGGTAGACAAAGTAGGGAATGTCTGTGTTGCTTTTTACAAATGGAAAGTGGTGGGGTATATAGGAGGTGCTAGGGCTCAAGGCTGCTGATTCAGCTTTCAAAGAGCCGTTAAGGCTGCAGTTAATACACCTGTTTTTGTTTTGTGTTTTGGTGGTGAGGTTTGGAGGGAAGAACATTGACCTGAATAATCAACTTTTGCTACCATACTAGAATTGTTTTCTTTTCTGAGGAAGGCTCTGCTGGGGTGGGTGGGGAGGGGGCTAGGTGGGGAAACCAGCCTGTGACGTGACTGGATTAGTTTCACCAGCCCAGACTTGCCTGTGCTTCTGAGCAAGGTGCAGCTCTTTTGGGTGCCCTTGGGTCCTAATCTGCAAAATGGGAAGACATGAATTATATTAGTGGTTTCAAAGCAGGTTTAAGCTGTGGAATTCGTGTTTTTCCCAAGTAATATCTCAATGCAAAAGCCTAAGACAAAGAAAAACAAAACTTTGGTTAAAGATCATCCTATCCACACTTCACCTTCATGAAGGTGGCCTTGAAGGGTCTTTGGAAGACGGTTTAACAAAGGCCAGAGCTCTCCAAACACTGGTCCGTGTTGAGAGCGTATGCTGCGATGGGGGCGCTATGCTAGGTTCTGACTGAAAGATACTGATGTTACTACACGGAGCCTGCTCCATCCGTCGTGGACTGTAGGGTGTGAAGAGGAGACAATTGGTGAACGGGCAGTTTCTTAGTGGGTGTGGGCAGGGAAAAGGGCAAGTCACTGGCTTCACTCAGATGCTCTGCTGCCTTCGGGTGCCAGTGAGGCACGGGCCATGACTGCAGTATCAAAGTATGATTTCAGAAGAAAGTGAAAAGTAGCGTGTGAGGCTTCAAAAGCAGAGATTGGTGGTGGGCAAGGAGTGCAGAGACAGCAGATGGTGGAGAATGGGTGATGTTGGAAGTGCTGGTGGGACCTTTGAGTGGGCAGAACTGAGGGCTGGAGAGCAGAGTGTGGGAAACCTGAGAGGGAGGTGAGAATGGAAGTGAGGAGCAGGAAGTGCCTCCAGGGTAGAGGGAAGTGCTGTTGGGTGACCAGGGGAAGCGAGAGTGGCGTCCTTGGTCACAGGCTCAGTGTGGACAGGGGGAGGGGAGGGGTTCTCTTCTCTTAAATATTAGCCTTTTTTCCTTCCTGTCTTATCAAAGGTGTTGGCTTTCCAGACTTGGGGCACCCTAGGGAGGCAAGGGGTGACAGCCCTATCTAGGAAAGGCTGCAGGTGGCTGCAGCCTGGCCTGTGCCCTCGTGCACGTGAAAGACAACTGCCTGCAGGTGCTGGAAGTGAGGTGGGAGGGAGGGATCGTGGGCAGCGGAGCGGGGGGGTGGGGGGTGGGGTGGTGAAGGGATCCCCTAGAGATGTAGTCAGGCTCCACCCCAGTGTGCCACCACCTTGCTCTGTGACCTTGAGCAAGTGTCATTATTTCTCTGAGCCCGTTTATTTATAAAATGGGGAAGAGTCGGCACAAATTCGATAAGATTTATCAGGCTCCACCCGGTTCTGAAATTCGGTAATTTCCCAATTAGAGTGCTCTCACCCTGTCAGGGACCGGGGAGGATAGTGGTGAGAAATCTAGTTCAGCTGTGAAGCACAGCATTGGCCTGTCTCTGGCCTGGCGAATCCCTACCCTCTAGAAGGTACTTTGCATAAGAAATTGGGGAGAGGAAGTAGGGAGTAAGTGTGTGTCTGTGTGGTGGGTACTGTGGTGTCTGACGTCCCTGGCCAACCTCTCAACTCGAGACCCCGCTGGTTCCCTGGGACGCGTCCCTGAGTTGCCCAGCCCAAGGCCTGCCCGCGCCGCCCAGCCGGGCAGTGGCACCCCAAGCCAGCAGGGAAGGCTGGGGAAGGTGCAGAGGCGGAGCCAGGCGCAGTCGTGGCTCCCAGGAGCACCCGGAGGGTGAGGAGATCCTCGTCCGGGGAAGCCCCGCGGCCTCGGAGCTAGAGCGCCCTCTTCTCGGGTTCTGGCCCTCGGGCCTGTTTTCTGCCCCGGGGGCCTGTGTTCCTGGGTCCGGCCAGCGGAGCCTTGCGAGTCTGCGAGCTGCTATTTTTAGCTGGCGCGGCGGGCGCGAGGGGACTATTTATAGATCAAACAATCCGCGCTCCCTGCGTCAATGGAACCCCGCGTGCGTCACGCGCGCAGACATTCCAGGCCCCCCCTCTCGCCCCGCCCCCTCGGGCTCCCCGGCCCCGCGCCTCCCCCTGGCCGCCTCCCGCCGGAACCGCGCCGCCCCCCGCGCCCTTGTATGGCCAAAGCTCGCCGGGCCGCGTGCGTCAGTGGCGCCCCCGCCCCTCCCCGTGCGTCACGGAGCGCTTAAGAGCAGGGTCCGGCGCGGCCGGGAGTCCCAGTGGTGGAGGCTGCGAAAGTTGGGGGAGTGTGCAAGACAGCGGGAGCGTACGCGGGACCAGGCTGCGACTTGGGGCGCCGGTCCCGGGCAGGGGGAGCAGAAGCCAGCCGGGTAGGTGCCCCCTGGAAAGCGTGCATCTCAGCGGGGCTCTCCGTTTTGGTTTTGTGGCAGGGAGAGGCGGGGGGTGTTGCATGAAGGAGATAAGTGTTTGCGAGGACCGAAAGAATGTTTTGGGGTTAGCATGAAGGAGGGCGAGTATAGGCTGCAACTCTGGCTGGGGGGTTAGGGGTTGGAACGGGATGAAGACCCAGATGGGACTGGAGTCTGCTGGGTGTTGTGTGTGTGTGTTGGGGAGGCGGGGGTCTGTGCAAGGTGGAAGCCACAGAGTTCAGTTGGCGCCTGCAGTGGGGACTTGTTCAGTAGGAGGCTGTCTAGAGTTCAGTCTCCCAGGCTCCCTTAGTTGGCACAGGGCTCCCAGGAGTTAGTTGCTGATGGGGGTCTCAGTGCAGTGCGGGGAAAGGTGCACAGAGTTTTGGGCTGCTGGGATCCGACTCCTTCCAGGATTGGATTTCCAAAAGGGTCTCCTCCTCAGCTTGTCAGCTCACTCCTATACCCCTAGTTGTTTTCTTAACACTCATTCTTAATGCTGTGGGTTAGTTTCTAGGGTTCCCCAGTTGGAAGTTTCTGCCTGAACTATCTTAGGAGAGGTCTGGATTGTCCGAGCAAATGGCTTAACATTGGTGACTGAACTGTGGAGGGGGTGCTGGTGCGTGTTGGAATAAAAGAGGCTTCTTAGGGCAGAGCACAGTCTCTGGAAGCGTAGGGAAGATTGTTTTTTTAATGTAGCTTGAATCTGTGTGTGTGAGAGAGAGAGAGGTGGAAAGCTTCGTCCTTGGGGATCCTTGATTGAAGTTGCTGATGTTGGAGTTTCTGGTGGGGTACCACCTAAAGAATCCCCTTCCCCAGTCTCTGTCGGATCAGACAGGTAGGGTGCAGCCTGAGGCTTGTTTAGCACAACAGGTGCAAACCACATTGTTGCCAAGACCTGCCTGTAGCCGGATTCTCCTTGCTCCTTCCTTCAACCTCGCCTCTTCCTTCTCCGTGTGTCCCTGCCAAAGGCTGGATGGAGGTCCATATCTTGTGTCATTAAGTACCTGCATGAAGGCAGGAGTGGGGGTAGTTTGGTGGGGGTTGATCCGGATGTGGGACTTCCAAGTGGAGAAACGGGATTTGAATAAGGCTGGAATGCCCAGCCCAGTCCTGCGTAGCTGCTGCCTCTTTTACTCCACCCCAAAGCCTTCCCTGCCAGGCTGTCTTAGCGCAGACAGACGGGGCCAGCCTTATCGCTTGCAGGTACTTTATGCCTATGGATGGGCGCCACTGGTTGGTGGGGCCAAAGTTTCTAGGGGCTCTGTTGTCTGGATTGGTTGTGGGAGTGTCAGGACGGGGGTGGAGCTGCCCTGTCCAGGGCCCAAGGAGGCAGGAGAAAGCCTATTACGGGAGAACTCCCCAGGCTCTTGGCCAGGAGGTAATGCCAGCTTTTGCCCCCTCCTGCTGTCCCCCTTGGTCATGGCACGCCCTGTTTCAGCTTGCTTTCTTCCCCAGCCTCCCTCCCTGACTGATGAGGCTAGGGTCACGGAGACAAGGCAAGGAGGTAGGATGAGAACCTCCTCTCTGTGTTAGCTTTTGACTTGTCTGTGAACTTAAAGATCCCCCCTGAATGATTCTCTCTGCTCCTTCAGATTCCTCCAGATTTGAGGGGGTGTAAGCCCCCTTTGTCTGAGCTCCTGGGTTCTTCAGGGCACAGAACTGCTTAGTGGAGGGACCCAGACTTCCATCACCCCCAGCAGACTTCTCCTCTGCCCTACACAGCCACCTCAGGTAGTCTGCTGGACTCTGAGTGCTCTCGTAAAAAGAATAGGGGGAGATGCTGCGGGAAAGCAGAGAAGTTCCTTTTCAGGACTCGAAGTCCAGGGGCTGCTCTCCCCGCCACACTCCGCCCTCCAGCATATGGCCTTTTAAAGGTCTGGATCCCAGTTACCTGATCCCTTGGGGTACTGGGGAAGGAGGTCGGGCTCCTTTGCTCTTTCCTTCTGAGAGCATCCCAGGCAATGTAGAGTGGGTGCCCGTCCCCAGATGGCAGGACCGGGGTGCGCGTGGGATCTACAGCCTGTGCTCAGTATGTAGGGTGAGGGTGGGGTTGGGGATGGGGGTAGGGAGAGGCTAATTGCTGTCCTGGCTGCTTTCATAGGCAGCTGGGCCTTCACTCTCAGCTCCTCTTCCATTTGCAGGATGTTGCTCTCCAGCTCAGGCACTGTGGGGGGAGGACAGGAGGGGGTTTTGCAGAGGCTGAGCCATGCCTGGGAATATTCCCAGAAGTGCCAGGTTGGAGGAACGGCGTATCTGCTCCCAGGACTGGGCTCTGGCTTTGCCTGGCTGCCTCTCCCACCCACCCTTCTCCCAGCCCCCACCCGCGCCTTACCCAGTTAGGGAGAGGCAGGGGGCTGGACGAACACAGCTTTCCCCTGTTCCAGCAGAGAAATGCTGGCTACATGCCCTCCCTAGGGTTCCCAGGCTGCCCGGGGTGTGGTTGGCCTTCCGACTTGAGCCCACCCTTGCTGGGACCTTGCCTAGGGGCTTTGTGACATGGACATTGAGGTGGTGCTCTGACCAGGTACCAAGGATTCCTGGGTTCTGTGGTGGGCCATGGCCTTAACGCCTCAGTGTCCCATGTCTGGCTGGGAGTCCTGCCTCCTGGCCGCTCAAGGACCTATACTTAGAGGTCAGGCTTCAGGCCTCTCTTACTGACTTCCCTCTCCCCCCACTTTGGTCTCTTCCCTCTCCAGAGATGCCCTGTATCCAAGCCCAGTATGGGACACCAGCACCAAGCCCAGGACCCCGTGACCACCTGGCAGGCGACCTCCTGACCCCTGAGCTCAGCAAGCCCACCATGGACCTGGCCAGCCCCGAGGCAGCCCCCGCTGTCCCTACCGCCTTGCCCAGCTTCAGCACCTTCATGGACGGCTACACAGGGGAGTTTGACACCTTCCTCTACCAACTGTCAGGCACAGCCCAGCCGTGCTCCTCGGCCTCCTCCTCGGCCTCCTCCACGTCCTCATCGTCAGCCACCTCCCCAGCCTCTGCTTCCTTCAAGTTCGAGGACTTCCAGGTGTACGGCTGCTACCCTGGCACGCTGAGTGGCCCTCTGGACGAGACCCTGTCCTCCAGCGGCTCTGACTACTATGGCAGTCCCTGCTCTGCACCGTCACCATCCACGCCCAGCTTCCAGCCTCCCCAGCTCTCTCCCTGGGATGGCTCCTTTGGCCCCTTCTCGCCCAGCCAGACTTACGAAGGCCTGCGGGCATGGACAGAGCAGCTGCCCAAGGCTTCTGGGCACCCCCAGCCGCCGGCCTTCTTTTCCTTCAGCCCTCCCCCCGGCCCCAGTCCCAGCCTGGCCCCAAGCCCCCTGAAGCTGTTCCCCTCGCAGGCCGCCCACCAGCTGGGGGAGGGAGAGAGCTATTCCATGCAAACAGCGTTCCCAGGCCTGGTGCCCACTTCTCCCCACCTTGATGGCTCAGGGAGGCTGGACGCGCCTGTGACCTCTGCCAAGGCCCGGAGTGGGGCTCCGGGTGGAAGCGAGGGCCGCTGTGCTGTGTGTGGGGACAATGCTTCCTGCCAGCATTATGGGGTCCGCACCTGTGAGGGCTGCAAAGGCTTCTTCAAGGTACTGGGCTGCCCTGGGTGTAGCTTTTTATGAGAAGTGGGGCAGGCTGGTCTCTCACCCCAGCAGGCTTTGTGGTGGCTTCGCTTGGGCTCTCCTTCCAACAAGTCTGCTCTTTAGGAAGAGGGCAGGCTTGGCCCGGTGGGCTGCCATCCTAGGAACAGGGACCTGGGACCTTTCATGCTGACCCTGGGGTGGTGGAGAGATGGAGGGAGGGGCGACAGTGGGGCAGAGGGTGAGGCTGTGGGGTTACCCTGGAGGGGGAGTTTCTGTGGCCAGCCTCTGGTTTTCCTCTGTCTGGCCTCCCCCTACTCAAGGTCCTGGTGGGAAGGGGGGGCCCAGGCACTCGTGTTCTTGGCACGAGATGAAAGGATGCGAGGAGAGGGCTTGGTGCTGGAGGGCTGGGGGTGGACTTGGGAACAGGCTGCGTGTTTGTCCCAGCGCTGGGTGCCTGCCTCCCTGCCCGGCCCCAGCCCTGGCCCCTCCTCAGCCTCTCGTGTCTGCCTCAGGGAAGGGGCAGGCGGACACAGGCACGTTAAGAAGTGTCAGTGTCTGGGCTGCTGGGGAGCCCTTCGCCCCTCATCCTGCGTCCTGAGGGTAAGGCCAAACCCTCCCCCAGTGTCCCCAAGACTTTTTCTTCCTCCCCCAACCCATCCATCTTATCCTCCCCTGCCACCCAAATGTTAGAAAAATAGTTGTGAACAGAGAGCGCTTTTGTCTGCAATGGCAGTAGGATCTGGACAGTCCCCTCCCCTGGCTCTCCCCCACCCCCACCCCACACTCTGACAGCCTGTTCCGTGTTGGCCCCCTCCAGCGCACAGTGCAGAAAAATGCCAAGTACATCTGCCTGGCTAACAAGGACTGCCCTGTGGACAAGAGGCGGCGAAACCGCTGCCAGTTCTGCCGCTTCCAGAAGTGCCTGGCCGTGGGCATGGTGAAGGAAGGTGGGTGGTTGGGACAGGCCCCGAGGGACAGAGATGGGCTGGAGTGGGGTGGGGCCCGCAGACCGCCCCCCCTGGACATCTGTCCTGGTGGGCCGCAAGGGAGGGCGTGCCTGGGCCTTCTGTCCTCCCCTGCCTCCAGTCCACCTGCCTGCCTTGTGGGAGTGGAGATCGCTGCAGGGTCCCCTGGGTTCTCGGGGGCTCTAGCTCCTCATACTTCGGCATGCTTTTAGTACCGGGGTGCACAGCTTGGGCTGGGAGTCCTTTCCCTGGGCCCCTTTCTCCCTGCCTCACTCCAGCCCTTTTCTCTGCAGTTGTCCGGACAGACAGCCTGAAAGGACGGCGGGGTCGGCTCCCTTCAAAGCCCAAGCAGCCCCCAGAAACCTCCCCAGCCCACCTACTCACCTCCCTGGTCCGGGCGCACCTGGACTCGGGGCCCAGCACTTCTAAACTGGACTACTCCAAGGTGAGGCCCTGCCCAGCCCACATTTGGCACTTCCTACACATGAGAAAAGCCACCCGCCAGCCCCTAGTTCCACAGATCGAAAAGAGGGTTGGCCCCTCTAGGCTGACCAGATGGAAAAATGTACCCCTCTGGGCGGTGGCCAATTAAAAAAAAAAAAAAATGCGCTCCTTCCAGCAGCCTCGGCTCTGGGTTAATAGGCGAGAGTTGGCAAGCAAGCGTGGGCGGGATCTCGGCTCCATTCTCACCCTTGGGATCTGGCATCCCAGGGTATGACACAGCTGTACACGGCCGCCTAGGTGTGGGGCTCTTTCTGGGGTCTGACCTCGTTGGACCACCTGCCAGTTCCAGGAGCTGGCGCTGCCCCACTTCGGGAAAGAGGATGCTGGGGACGTGCAGCAGTTCTACGACTTGCTCTCGGGTTCCCTGGAGGTGATTCGCAAGTGGGCCGAGAAGATCCCCGGCTTTGCTGAACTGTCTCCCGGAGACCAGGACCTGCTGCTGGAGTCCGCCTTTCTGGAGCTCTTTATCCTCCGTCTGGCCTACCGGTGAGCATCCCACTGTGTGCTCAGCCCTCAGCTGGTGCCCTGCCCTCCAGCCCCCCTAACAGCTGTCTGCACCCCACCTGCCAGGTCTAAACCAGCCGAGGGGAAGCTCATCTTCTGCTCAGGCCTGGTGCTGCACCGCCTGCAATGTGCCCGTGGCTTCGGGGACTGGATCGACAGCATCTTGGCCTTCTCTCGCTCCCTGCACAGCTTGGTGGTCGACATCCCTGCCTTCGCCTGCCTCTCTGCGCTTGTCCTCATCACAGGTGGGAGGCCAGTCCCCAGACCCAGGGAGATGGGGAAGGCCTGAGGGCCTGGCTCTGGATGTACCAGCATCTGGTGTTTCCTGGGCCTCCTGCATTGTGGGGTGAGGGTGACGAGGTGCAGAGAGGGCAGGTGTGGTTCAGGGCAATGCAGTTGGTGGTTGGCAGGGCCGGGTTTCAGGCCTAGCTGTGGCTGACGGCAAACCCTCAGCCCCTGACGTAGCCCAGACTACTCAAGATCCTAACTGTGTAGGTGTCATGTGTGGCCTAAAGTTTGGGTTTTTTTTTTTTAATCTTACTGAATCATGTTGCATGGAAATTTTCACAAAGTGTATGCACATAAACAACAAATAGATCAAGAAACAGACACAGGGCTTCCCTGGTGCCTCAGTGGTAGAGAATCCGCCTGCCAACGCAGGAGACACAGGTTCAATCCCTGATCTGGGAGAGTCCCTCATGCTGTGGAGCACCTAAGCGCATGTGCCTTAACTACTGAGCCTGTGCTTTAGAGCCCAGGAATCACAACTATTGAAGCCCATGAGCTGCAGCTGTTGAAACTCTCCTGCTCCAGAGCCTGTACTCCGCAATACGACAAGCCCTACAATGAGAAACCTGTGCACCGTAACTAGAGAATAGCCCCTGCTTGTTGCAACTGGAGAAAGCCCACGGAGCAACAGAGACCCAGCACAGCCAAATATAAATAAATAACTAAAATTATACTTTAAAAAAGAAATAGCCATGACCAGTACCCCAGAACCCTTCCTTGTGCCCGCTTTTTAGTCATTAGCTGCCCGAAGGGTAGCTGCCACCTTGACTGCTTATAGCACTGATTAGCTTTGCTGGTTGTGTACTTCATGTAAATATGTAAAAGTAATTGTGCAAGATACGAGTTTTTGGCATTAAATGTGGAGGTTTTCAGGTCTTTATTTGTTAAAGCACCAGAATCTGCCCCATCTCTCTCTCTCTTTTAAAAAAATATTTACTCATTTATTTGACTGCGTAAGGTCTTAGTTGTGGCACACGGGATCTTTTGTCGTGGCGCAAGGACTCTCTAGTTATGGTACGTGAGCCACAGAGCACATGGGCCTTGATAGTTGAGGCATGTGGGATCTTGGTTCCCCCACCAGGGAGCAAACCCCTGTCCCCTGTGTTGCAAGGCGGATTCTTAACCACTGCACCACTTAAGTCCCTGGTAGGGGACTTCCCCTGCCCCTTTTCAGTTAATTTTTTAAGTTTCACAAGGCTACGTAGTACCAAAAAAACTGTAGGACAGAATCCAAGGTACTTTTGGCTGCAGAGAGAGCACTAGGTTTTGAGGCCTGCTTTCTCTGGAGGTGACATCTGTAATGCTGCTACACAAAGCCAAGGTTTCTCACAATAGTCTGGGGTGTTAGTCGCTCAGTCATGTCCAGCTCTTTGCAACCCCATGGACTGTAGCCTGCCAAGCTCCTCTGTCCATGGACTTCTCCAGGCAAGAATTCTAGAATGGGTAGCCATTCCCTTCTCCAGGGGATCTTCCTGACACAGGGATCAAACTTCGGTCTCCTGCATTGCAGGCAGATTCTTTACCATCTGGGGTGGGGACAACCAGAAACCAAAAAAACAATACTGGGCTAGTCAGAAACCTGCTTAAGGTTTTATTTCCTTTTTGTGACCTTAGGCAAGTCTTGGGACCTCTCTGGGCCTCACTTTGTCCCTTGGAAGATGAGGATGACGAGCATTGCTGCCTTGCTGGGCTTCTGGTGGGGCTCCTGTGCTTGTGTGGAGTGCAGGGGGGCATGGGAGATGGTCAGTAGCAGTAGCTCCAGAGGCCTGGGGGCAGCCAACTCTGCAGGGGAGAGGGGTGTCTGGTTCTGGGCAGTGCGTCTAATCCCACACCTTGTCCCCCCTCCACCGCAGACCGACATGGGCTGCAGGAGCCTCGCCGGGTAGAGGAGCTGCAGAACCGCATTGCCAGCTGCCTGAAGGAGCACGTCTCGGCCGAGGCGGGTGAGCCCCAGCCGGCCAGCTGCCTGTCGCGCCTGCTGGGCAAGCTGCCCGAGCTGCGGACCCTGTGCACCCAGGGCTTGCAGCGCATCTTCTACCTCAAGCTGGAGGACTTGGTGCCCCCTCCACCCATCGTCGACAAGATCTTTATGGACACACTGCCCTTCTGACCCTGGCCCGGGAACATGCGTGCACTTGGTGTGCACGCTCATAATGCCACCCCACGTGCCTTTAGCCTATGGCCCACGGACCCCCAGAGCATCACCCCGGCCTGGGCCTGAGCTGCAGACTGGCTGCCCCTCCCCCTGTTCTGTGGGAGGTCAGCAGGGAGCTCATGGCCTGGGGGAGAGGGATGCATTCACAGGGGTGACCCTTACTATTTGTCTTACCCCCCCAGCCCAGCCCTAGTCGTCATGTTTTTGTAAGATAAACCGTTTTTAACACACACACACCGCCATGCTGTAAATAAGCCGAATGCTGCTGTAAATACAGGAAGGAAGAGGTGGAGGTGGGAGTGGGGTTGGGAGGGAGGAATGGGCCCCCAGCAGCCGCCTCCTCCTTGCTCTCTTCCTGCCCTCCTTCCACGTGTACATAGACTCACTCTAGGAGGAAGACAAATGACAGATTCTGACATTTATATTTGTGTATTTTCCTGGATTTATAGTATGTGACTTTTCTGATTAATATATTTAATATATTGAATAAAAAATAGACATGTAGCTGAAGCTGAGATCTTATCTCTGGCACCCTCTACCCATACCACCCCCCCCCAAAATGGCATAATAGAGACACAGGTGGCTCCTGTAAGTCTTTATTTATTTTTGGGCAACCCATGCCAGGTGGCATATGGGAGCTTAGTTCCCCAACCAGGAATCGAATCCACACCACCTGTAGTGGAAGTGCAGAGTCTTAACCACTGCACCACCAGCGAAGTAAGTCCCTAGCTCTCATAAATCTTGCATGTTACCAACTTGGCTAACAGGCCTCAGTTTACTCATTTATAAAAGGTGAAAGTAACGACACCTGCTTCACGGGGTTGTTAGGCAAAGCACTCAGACTAGTTTCCGGCATGGAGAAAGCCTCTGGTGAACAGGCCAGGCTTGTGGATGGGGCTTGTGCTGGGGGCCAATTCGTCCATCAGCTTTGTCTGGAAGTTCCTAACCTGAACCCCAGCTCACATGTCCCCTGGGAGTTTGGGTGGGGTGCTCAGTGTAGGGCTGGGTCCAGGGCAGCCCAGGATGGTGGTAGCCACTGTCCTTCCTCAGTAGAAGTCTTTCCCCGTCCCCACTTTGAGTATCCCTCCCACAAGCCTAGTGCACCAGCAGCAGAACCCAGGTTATGGTAACTCTGACCTTCTTGGCAGGAAGACTGTTCTGAGTTCCCTGCTTGTGCCCAAATGCCCCAAATAGGTTCTCCAACTCCCAAGCCCATCAGATGCTTAGCTGGCTTAAAATGCAAATTCCTTGGCTCTACCCCAGAGACTGGGATTTGACGAGGGGCGGGGCCCATGGAGCTCAACTTTCACCCAGCACCCAGGTGCCTGTGAGGCTAGAGGTCTGGGAGCCACTCTGGAGAAACACAAATGTAGAACTGACCCTATACCAAAGTCCAAGGTAGCTGGCTGCCACACAGGGCCCGGCCCCCTACCCTGTGCTTTGTGCAGGAGGACCCTTGACCCAGGACCCCTGAACCTCCACGCCCACAACCCCTAGGAACTGGCTGGATGAGGGCAGCCCCTGCCTGATGGAAGCTCGACAAAATAGGGCTCTGCTCTTCAATAGAACAGAATCAAGGGCCTTCCCTGGTGCTCCAGCCCCCACCTACAGGTTCCCCAGAGAGTCCCCCACCACCTGCCCTCACTCAGGTTTTGGGATGATGGCTGAGCCCCAGGTCTTCTGAAGGGTCCACGTGGGGGTAGGCTGGGGAGTCCTGGGCCCTGTGCATGATGACCGCCACCCCCCACAGTGTGTGAGCATCCAAGCACATGTCCCTGGCTGCCCCGCCAGAGCCCCTGAGTTGTCACAGCCCTAGTGAGGCAGGGGAAGGGGGTGGGGTGGTCAGGAGATCTGCCTCGTTTCTCAGCCCTGGCTCCAACTCCATGCTGCTTTCTGAGAAGCCCCGCTCCCTCGCTGAGCCTTGGTTTCCTGTCTGTTCCGTGTGGAGGTGAGTCTGGTGGCAGTACTCTGGTTAGGAGCAGAGTTTGCTGGGAAATCTCCCACCAGCTGTAGCTGGATTGAGTTTCTCTCCCTTTGGGTCACCCTTTGGCACAGACAGATGTAGAGCACACGGCAGGCCCCCGGGGAAAGCAAAGGTGCTTGAGAAGATGCTTCCCAGGGTCAGGAAGCAGGCAGGGCAGTGGAGAGTTTTGGTCCCTACAGGTATCTAGGCACCACGGTGAGGACAGCAGCTACCACACCTGCTTCATCATCCACTGAGTTCATATATTTGCTATTTCTAGTCCTCGACACCACCCTATGAGGAAAGCCGGCAACAGAGGAAAGTGAAGAGAGCAAGGACTCCAGAACCGGACTACCTGGCTTTCTAAAAAGTCTTTTCCTAGCTGTGGAATTTGGGGCAAGTCACTTCTCAGTGTTTTCGTCTATGTTGTCGTTCAGTCGCTAATTTGTGTCTGACTCTTGGTGACCTCCTGGACTGCAGCACTCCAGGCTCCTCTGTCTTCCCCTATCTCCCAGCTGCTGCTGCTGCTGCAGCTGCTGCTAAGTTGCTTCAGTCGTATCTGACTCTGTGGGACCCCATAGACGGCAGCCCACCAGGCTTCCCCGTCCTTGGGAGTCTCCAGGCAAGAATACTGGAGTGGGTTGCCATTTCCTTCTCCAATGCATGAAAGTGAAAAGTGAAAGTGAAGTCGCTCAGTCGTGTCCGACTCTTCGTGACCCCATGGACTGCAGCCCACCAGCCTCCTCCGTCCATGGGATTCTCCAGGCAAGAGTACTAGAGTGGGTTGTCATTGCCTTTTCCAAGAGTTTGCTCAAATTCATGTCCATTGAGTTCGTGATGCTATCTAACCATCTCCTCTGCCCCTTTCTCCTTTTGCCTTCAACCTTTCCCAGCATCAAGGTCTTTTCCAATGAGTTAGCTTTTCATATCCGTGGTCAAAAGATTGGAGCTTTAGCTTGAGCATCTATAAGTGGGGAAAATAGTATCTATTTCACAAAGTTGCTATAATGATTACAAGGTGAATGTATACAAAGTTGTTTCCAGCAGTGCCTGCCATTTAGCAAGCACCAATAAATAATAGCTATTGTTTTCGCCAAAGAAGAGAATTCATTTCAGAGAAAAGGAAATGACTTTCCCAAGGTCACTTGACTTCTAAGTGGCTGAGCTGGGTGGGTCTAACTACTGTACTTAATCACTAGGTCTCCCTGTACAGGGCCTTGTGAGTTGCAGAAACACCATGGACAGTGGCTGTTTCCAGGACTTGGGCGATAGGGGTACAGGGTAGGGGGGCTGATTTCTCCAGCCCCGCCCTGCCCCACCCAAGGCCTGGTGCCTGAAGGCAGGCCCTTTCTTTCCAACTAGCAACTGGAAGAACTGGCCTCCGAGTCTTGCTAGGGGCTGGGAGGACGAACAAGGGGGCATTGAGCCTGGTGGGGCCTCACAATGGCCGCTCTGTCCCTGCAGCCTGGGGGCTGGGTCATTTCCGTTGGGGACAATAGTCAAAAGGCAGTGACGCCGGCAGGGCCTGGAATCCCAGGCGGGATTTTCCGAGGCCTCAAAGCTTTCTGTTTGTCCTCACAGGAGACCCAGGAAGCCTGCCTCCCTCTGTCCCCAGCCTCACCCACACTGGGCCCCGAGCCCAGAGGCCCCCAGTCCGGAGGTGCCACAGTGAAGGGGCTATGGTTCTGAGGTCTAAGGTCTGAGTGAGTAGGGGGAGACAGCCCTTCACTAGGGCCTGGGATGGAAGAAGCTGCCGTGGTTATGGAGGGAGGTGACGAGGCTCGGCCTCAAGGAGGCACAGAAGCTTCTGACCCTCACAGGCAACCACTTGGTACTTGAGCTGTAGGGTACCTCACGGTTGCTCTGAATGTCCAGGGCGCTGGGCTGGATGGTAGATGGCCCTGTGGCTGCGGAGAGAAGCGTATGAGAATTTCTCAGAGGTAGGCAGCTGGGGACAGTCTGCAGGTCTAGTGATGTCCTTCCATGGCTAATGAGGAACTATGTTGGGCCTGTTCTGGTTGAGGGCAGTGCTGGGTTGCCTCAGGTAAGAGCTGGGCCTGGGGATTCCCAGGGTGTTTTAGCTTAAATCTAGATGAGCCCCAGCTTCACTAAGCCCCTGACTTTAGCAGTGACCCCAGGGCTGCTGGGCCTTCTCAGAACATGAGGCTAAAGGGGTGAGCCTCTGTCCATCTGCTTGCGGCCCTGTCCAGGCCTGGTCTTAAAGCCCTACAGCTCAGCCAGCAGCTGCTCTGTGTTACCTGGAGCCCCAAACCTCTTCTCCTCCCTGCTTCAGGCTCAGGCCGCTGCCAGCCCTGCCCTGGTCCCAGGCTGGGGGCTGTTGGGTAAGGCCTAGGCCGTCCAGTGGGACTTCGAAGCTTCCAGTCTGCTGTGGGAAGGGCAGGAAGGAGCACAAGACTGAAGAAACCCCTTTCCACCCCCTCAATATCTCCTTTGCCACACAGCTGGGAACATTCTGAGGGCAGGGGGCACATTTCAGGGTCCCCAGCTGGACTCAGAGGTGCCTGAAGGCCCTGGGGCCTTGGCATCTGTCTCCTGCCCCCACCCCTAGGCCCATGTTCTGACCATCCTGCCCACCACCCCTGCTCCCCTTTGTTTCCTGCTGGGCCCTGACCCTGCCAGACCAGGGGGGGGCCACTTGAGGTCTCCTCAAGGTCTCACACAGGTGCTGGCTCAGGACCATAAATCATGCCGGCACGGCTGTGAGGGCTGGGGGTGGCAGCTGGGCTGGGAGGGGAGCGCGGGGGGGCCCTTCTTGGTACATGCTGCGTTAGCAGGGAGCAGTGCCCAGCTGCGAGCTAGGCAGGCGGGTGCTGACTGTTGCTGCCCTCATCCAGGCACAGCAGAGCAACAGGGCCCCCATCCAGGGAGTCTAGCATCAGGGTTGCCCAAGCGGAAGACCTGGACCTATCCCAGGTAACTGGGGTACCTTGAGGACAGATACAGCCCAACAGGAAACCTGGGAGAGAAAAGCAGCCCCCCCAGGAGTAGATGGAGACACTCCCTTACGAAGGGTGGGTAAACAGGCCTCTTTTCTTGCATGGATAGTCTCACAGAATCCTCTGCCCCAAAGAACAACAGTCATGCACACACCTCCCAGAGGAACAGAGGCACAGACTTTGCAGGAAGGATAGCTTGACCCCTTCCCTCTGGGGGACAGACGCAGAAACAAAGCCCCACCCCAGTTGGCCAGAGAGATAAACACAAAGATCTTCTGCGAGACAGAGACACACCAGTCTTCCCCAACACCAAAGGCCAGAGCCCCACGCATCCCGGGGCAAAGGGCAGCCAGTGCCACCTCCTGCCCTGCCCAGGTCTTGAGGCTCCTGACGAGGCTGGGCTGGGAGGCCCCTCTTTCTCACGCTCTCTGTCACTCTCTCGTCCGCCCAGCCATTTCCTTTGCCTTAAGGGGTGGGGGCTGGGAGTGACAGCCCAGAAAGAGTGGGAAGTGGAGTAGCCCCTGCCCAGGATCCCAGGGGGCAGATGTCAGAAGTGGACAGCTGGTCCTCATCGCCCCCGCGTCCTGGCTCGGACTAGAGGGTCGGGAGGCAGGGTGCCGGCTGCCCAGCCAAGCTGGCCACTGTCAGGAGCCCCCAGCCTGACGTCAGTCCCACTCATTGTTGCTGCTGAGGCTTGAGTCACTCCCTGTGACGCACGGGGGTCAGCTCTGGAGCGGCTGGGGGTGGCTTCAGGGCTTAGCTCTCCCCTGGGTGCACTGGGATGGGGTGGGGCCATCTGAGGCCACAGTCGCCTTGCGAAGCCAGCTGCCTACTCCCAAGGTCTTGGGTTGGCCTTCAAGGTCCCTCCGCAAGCTTTCGCCGCAGACGTGCCTCAGAGGGCCTTCGCCAGTCGCCTGTCTGCCCGGCTGGCCGTGACTCTGACTGAGAAGTCAGCTCCCCCTGTGCTGGCCCGTCCTGCCTCAGAATGCTCGGTTTCCAGCCTCGCTGAGACCTCTCCTTCTAGCTCTTTTCTTTCTCTTTCTTCAGGAAGCCTCCCCAGCATAATTCCATGTGGCCCCACTTCTTCCCGGAATTGCCAACCCCCCTTCTTGTCCATCTCCTCTGGTTGCTGTTGTCCTGGTTTTCTGCTGGTGCCCAGTCACCTCCCAGCTTGCTGAGAGCAGGGCCTGGGACTCCTTTTCACTCTGACTGTGTCACTTTCTATTCCAGGCCACAGGCATCTTTCTGGGATTACAGCAGTGGCTTCAATTCTGGCCCCCTCTGGCCCCTGCAGAACCTGCTGTCATTTTTTCATACCCTTTGCTGTGTCTTCCCACCCAGGTGCAACTCCTGGTCCATCTCCTCTGTGAGACTCTGAGGCCTTCCCGGAGGGCCAGGATTGCAACTCGTCCCCCTTGGTAGGCAGCGCACGGGCCTGGCATGGGGAAAGTTTCACAGGTGCAGCATGATTGCATGATTCCATCTGGGTCAGCAGGAGTGCTGGCAGAGGATGGGAGAATTCATTCCACACAGCCTCATTTTGAGGGGCTGAGACCCCACCCCCCATGTTCCTGACAGGACCACCCAGATGGGTGTAGGACTCAGGATCAGAGTTACAGTAAGAATAGTCCTTTAAGGATTCAGGGAAGTATGAGGAGGCAAGGATTGGCCAGGATCTGGGCCTGAGACAGGAGAGGTGAGATGTCTCAACCTCATCCTCAGGCAGGAAAGGCTCCAGGGACGGACGGGGTGAGGTGTGGAGGGAGGAGAGTGGGAAAAAAGACTGGCAGGGGGCTTCTCTGGTGGTTCAGTAGTTAGAACTCCACACTTCCAGTGTAGGGGGCACAGGTTCAATCTCTGGTCGGGAACTAAGATTCCACATGCTGTGTGACATAGCCAAAAGATAAAAAGAAAAAGAAAAAAAAAAAAAAAAGACTGGCAGAATGAGGAAAGAGTAGCTGTGTGGCCTTGGCAAATGTATTAGTCAGGATTCTCCAGAGAAACAGAACCAATAGGATGTGTATATATAGAAAGAGATTTATTATGAGGAATTGGCTCATGTGATTATGGAAGCTGACAGGTCCCAAGATTTGCAGTCAGCAAGCTGGAGATCCAGGAGAGCTGATGGTGTGATTCTGAATGTTGGCAGGCTCGAGGCCCAAGAGGAGCTGATAGTTTGGTTCAAATCTGAAGGTAGGGGGAAAAAAAACTGATGTCCCAACTTGAAAGTAATCGGGGAGGGTGAGAACCTTTTATTCCATTCAGGGCTTCAACTGACTGGTTGGGGCCCATCCACACATAAGAGTCTTCCCTGGTGGCTCCGACTGTAAAGAATCTGCCTGCAATGCAGGAAACCCAGGTTCAATCCCTGGGTCAGGAAGATTCCCTGGAGAAAGAAATGGCAACCCACTCCAGTATTCTTGCCTGGAGAATTCCACAGACAGAGGAGCCTGGTGGGCCACAGTCCATGGGGTCGCAAAGAGTCAGACACGACCGAGCTGCTAACACTATTACCCTCAGTAGGGAAGGCAATCTGCTTTGTTGTTGTTTGGTCCCTAAGTTGTGTCCAACTCTTTTGTGACCCCATGGATTATAGTCTGCTAGGCTCCTCTGTCCACGAGATTTCCCAGGCAAGAATCCTGGAGCGGGTTGTCATTTCCTTCTCTAGGGGATCTTCTCCACCCAGGAACTGAACCCATGCCTCTTGCATCTCCTGCATTGGTAGGCAGATTTTTTACCACTGAGCCACCAGGGAAGCCACACTGTCTGTGATTCAAATGTTTTTCTTCCAGAAACACCCTCATGGACACACTCAGAATAATATTTGACCAGATGTCTGGGCACTCTGTGGCACAGTCAAGTTGACGCATAAAATATCCCATCATAGCTTGTCACTCTGTATCACTGGGCCTCAGTTTCATTATCTGTAAACTGGGGAGAAATTGTACTTAATTTCCAAGGCAGTTGGAGAAATCAACACACTAGTGCATGTGAAGTGCTAGTGTGGTGCCTTGTAAAGCTCTGCTGCTGCTAAGTTGCTTCAGTCGTGTCCGACTCTGTGCGACCCCATAGACGGCAGCTCACCAGGCTTCCCCGTCCCTGGGATTCTCCAGGCAAGAACACTGGAATGGGTTGCCATGTCCTTCTCCAACGCATGAACGTGAAAAGTGAAAGTGAAGTCACCCAGTCGTGTCCGACTCTTAGCGACCCCATGGACTGCAGCCTACCAGGCTCCTCCGTCCATGGGATTTTCCAGGCAAGAGTACTGGAGTGGGGTGCCATTGCCTTCTCCTTGTAAAGCTCAGTGACAGGTAATTCTGACGATGGTGATGTCAGGACAGTGGCAGTGAAAGCTCCTGAGATGAGTGTGTCAGGGCACAGAGTGCCTCCAGTCACTCCCCACAGTCTCCGGCAGTCGGTGGAAGTTAGGCTGTTTTTCTATTTTCCTGGCCATGCCGCATAGCATATGGGATCTTAGTTCCCTGACCAGGGATCGAATCAGCGTCCCCTGCAGCAGAAGAGCGGAGTCTCTACCACTGGACCACCAGAGAAGTCCCTAGGCTCTTTCTTCCCCCTCCCCAGGGCTGGTTCTAATTGCCCTGTTTGTCCCTCCTTTGCCTTCTCACAGATCCTCCCCTCTCAGTAGTTCATCCTGATTCCCTTCCGGTTAAGTCCAGGCTCTAGAGGAGGATGTTGGCCTGTCAGGCCGGCTACTTTCTCCTTCCCCAGGCCCCGTTTATAAAGGAGGAAATCAGAAAGGATGAATGACATCAAGAGGCCCATACAGAGGCAATGGCAGAATTACAAGCTTTACAAGAACAGTCACCAGACTGGTCATGGCAGAGCACCAAGAAGTGCTCCTGTGTGAAGATCACCGAGTAAGGTTAAGCCCCCTTTGCCTGGTATCTTCCATTATGCACACTGAACCAACTAAAGTTTTCCCACTCAGAACACTGGCCCGAGTTCATCTCCAGGGCACCTCTCCAAATGCCATGTCCCTCATCTTAGGGGATTGGTACCTCTTCCAGTCCTCTGAGACCAGAATTGGGGACCACGTCTCGGTCCCAGGGGTGGCCTCTGCCGATGACTCCTCTCCGTCTAGGGAGGCAGCACAGAGCTCGTCAGGTCCCTCCTTCCCTCTCATCTCTATGGCGGAAGTGAGTTGTTCCAGCCGAAACACAACAACATCCTCGGTGGTGGGGTTAAATGGACTCGTCCAAACGAGGGGGATACTTCTTACCATCAAATGTTAAAATCCGAGACATAATCCAGAAGAAAGCAATATTCAAAATATAGAGCACCATGCGGTGGTCTTTGTCCGCCGGTGTGGAGGTGGAACGGTCCGGGCAGCTGCACTGGTGTCAGGGCTCGGCCAGCTGTGCTCGCGCCCCCGCCGGAGGCCGATGGAGCAGGTGGGACCGGCCGGGCTCGCAGGGGCGGGCCTTTCCGGCGCCGGCACCGCCTCTTGCCGAGGTGATCTGGTCTCCTCCGGGAGGGCCGTTTCTTGCCCCGCGGGTCCCAGACGGGGATTCTGGGAGGTGGGAGACAGTTCTAGCCGTGTGGCCCTTGTTCTGTGCGAGCGCGGGCGCGCCTCGAACTCCCGGGCCCGGCCAGGCTGGGCGCGGGGCTCCGCTCCTCCCGCGTCCCTGGACCGTGGAGGTTCGCCGGCATTGGCGGCGGGAGAAACTTAACCCGGACGGGAAGTCCTTCCTGCGTCCGACAGGGTCTCTCGATGCGGAGCCGAATAACTTTGTGTTTTTGCGTTCAGCCTGTCTCTTGCGGCTCGTGGCGCGCGGGGAGGTTTCGGCGTACCTGCGGAGATCGTACCTGCGGAGGACGTACGTACCTGTGCGTGAGGAGGAGAAAGGGCAAGATCCATCCTGAGTGACCCGCGTGCCAGCCTCTCCGCGTAAGGTGAGGCTGGGGGAAACCCTGTGCTCCGGCCTGACCCAGAGGAGGCATCGATCAGCGTCTGCCCCGGTACTCTGGAGACCTGGGCCTTGGGGGAACCGAAGCGACGAGACTTCCCAGGCACTGCCCTGGCAAAGTCCCCTGCTCACGGGGGGTCGAGGGTGAGGGAGCAGACAAGCCCATCGCAGAGCAAAGGTGGCCGCGTTGGGAAGGAGGCTGGGGTTGGTTCGTGTTGACTTCCTGAAGAAGTGGAATCTTGAATAGCACTGAGAATGAGGGAAGAACCTGGATTTGGGGCAAAAGTGAAAAGAGGGGTGGCCTATTTGACAGTTTGTGGGGGATACCAGAAGGGGTTTGTGGAAGAAAAGAGAGTTGGACCAGAGCTGGGAGTTTTCCGATGGGAAACTGCTGGATGGAATTAGACTAGAGGGCAGAAATGAGCAAGAAGCCCTGCTCATCCTAAGAGTATATATGGGATAAATCAGTCCAGCAGTCCTTTCAGGATGAATTGAGCAGTTGCTGTGTACTCGGAACCAGGTATACTGAGATTCCACTGATGAATGGGATACAGCCCCTGCCATTAAGGAATCGTCTGCTAGTAGGAGAGACCAGACAAGATTAACACCTGTGAAAAGATAAGATACAGGTAGTCTTCGGAGAAGGCAATGGCAACCCACTCCAGTACTCTTGCCTGGAAAATCCCATGGATGGAGGAGCCCGGTAGGCTGCAGTCCATGGGGTCGCTAAGAGTCGGACACGACTGGGTGACTTCACTTTCACTTTACACTTTCATGCATTGGAGGAGGAAATGGCAACCCACTCCAGTATTCTTGCCTAGAGAATCCCAGGGACGGTGGGACCTGGTGGGCTGCCGTCTATGGGGTCGCACAGAGTCGGACACGACTGAAGTGACTTAGCAGCAGCAGTAGCAGCAGGTAGTCTTGGGCTGATTGCCAGTGAGAGGCAGAGCCAGCTTGATCTCCGAGTGGTCTGTGGACTGCCTCCCTGACTTCAGGGGCAAAGAGACAAACCAGTACACTTTGAAGAGAGTTGCCCGACCCTGAGGAATTAAGATGTGATGTGAAGCTGGAATGTTTATGGGGACTGGAGACCTTTAACCTGTAGAAGGAGTAAGGGGGTGATGGCAGAGTTGCCTTTGAATATCTGAAAGGCTCCTTTGTGGGAAAGGGGTGGGACTTATTCTGTGTGTGACTCTTGATATCAGAATTAAGATTAGCAGTTTAAAGCACTAAGAGACAAAGTCCTTCCATAGAGGGAGTCTCTGAGTAGAACTTTGAAAAGACTGGAATGACCTGCTGGGAGAGGTGGTGAATTCCCTGTCAGGGGAGGTGTGTAAGCTGTACCTTCTCAGCTAAGAAAGTTGACTGTTCCCTCTCCTTCTCAGCTCATATTCAGTTACTGATGAAGTTCTGGTCCTCAAGTCTGTTCTTCCCTTCCCACGCCCTCCACCAGTCCTGTCCTAGCCTTTCGTCATCTCTCAGCAATAATAACGTAGTAATTAGAGCAGGTCATACTGAGTGTTTAGTGCTTGCCAGGAACTGCTTCAAGTGCTTCACAGATGCTCACTCACCCTATTCTGGAGAGGACACCTTCAAGGTAGCTATTGTGAATATCCTTTTTTTATGGATTGGGGAACCTGAGGCACTTAGGGGTGAGGCAACATGCCCTTGATCACACAGTGAGCTGATGAGACAGCTGGGGTTCCAGCCCAGGCAGTCTGGCTTTAGAGTCCCTGCTCTTAACCACCAGCCTGCTGTGTTTTACATGTGTTATTTTATTCCGTATTTACAGATAAGAAAGTAGACTCAGAGGTTGAGTGATTGGCTTAAGGTCAGAGAGCAAGTTACTGGAGACCTGGGATTCGGACCCTGGGCCATTGGATGTGGAAACCCCACACTCTGCACATCACGCTGCCGCATCCCATTGCACTGTCTGGAAATGGCACGACTGTGGTGGCCTCTAACTGGACTCCTTGCCCAACCCTTTCTGCCTTAAATTGACAAGCTTTTTTTTTTGATGTTTATTTATTTGGCTGCACCGGGTCTTGGTTGTGGCATGCAGGTTCTTCGATCTTTGCTGGGGCATGTGGAATCTAGTTCTTTGACCAGGGATCGAACCCGGACCCCCTGCACTGGGGGCTCAGAGTCTTAGCCACTGGACCACCAGGAGAGTCCCTTAAATTGGCAAGTTTTTACCGCAGTCTGTGAGATTTGGTGTGTATGTGTCAGTCAGGTTTTCAAGTTCAGTCTTCTTAGCTTTCACTGACTTCTCAGAGCAGTCTGTGACCCCTCAAATAGTGACGAGCCATTCTTCATCTGTTGGCTGGAGCTAACTTTCTGATGCGCAGATTCAGTGTTGGACAGTGATGCGTGGACTCTTCACCGCCCTCGGGACAGAGTCCAGATGCCTGGTCATTCAGGGTCCCAGGAGATCAGATTCCAGTCTTCCTTTTCTTCTCACTCCCATCATGGCGTCTCACTACTCTGGTGAAGTTTACCTGCCTGTCTGTCCTCCATCCTGGCAGCTTCTCCAGGGCTGGGGCTGGCAGGGGTTTACAGTGAGCATGTGCTGTAAACCACACTGGATGCCGTCACGGAATTCAGGCCGGAGCTGGGTGTTTGGATTGGTAGCTTTGAGGCTCTCCCCGTCTCCCATCCCAAGAGTCTGTGGTCCTCTGCCAGCACGTGCGGCTACAGAGCAGAGAAGGGCCGTGATGGCAGGGGACAGGGCTGGGCCCCGAAGGATGTGAACAGGTGACACGCCAATCAGCAGAATGTGTCCACATTCTGACCTGGCTCCTCTTGCAGGGTGGCCCCTGGGTGGGGTGAAGCTTCACCGTCTTTCCTCTGGTCCTGACCTCAGCGTGGGCCACCGACTGCAAGATGAACTGTCGATCGGAGGTGCTGGAGGTGTCGGTTGAGGGGCGGCAGGTGGAGGAGGCCATGCTGGCCGTGCTGCACACGGTGCTCCTGCACCGCAGCACCGGCAAGTTCCACTACAAGAAGGAGGGCACCTACTCCATCGGCACCGTGGGCACCCAGGACGTGGACTGCGACTTCATCGACTTCACCTATGTGCGTGTCTCCTCGGAGGAGCTGGACCGCGCTCTGCGCAAGGTCGTCGGGGAGTTCAGGGTAAGGTGGGGTGCAGTGGGCAGCAGGTGGCTGCTGAGTGTCGTCACCTCCTTGCTGTTGGACCAGCTCACCCTTCCTAGGTGTGCATTTCAGGTTCTTTCAGGTTCTCAGGAACAGGCGTGTTCAGAGCTCCTCTGGGTGGGGAGTGCTTGGTAGGGGGGTAGATGAGGGGGCCTTGTGAAAATACCAGCAAGGAGAGCCGGAAGCCCTTGGAGCACTGGCGGCCCAGGACCCTTGGCTGAGCATCGCCTCTGCACTCTTGGCCTCTCTACTGACACCTCTCTGCTTCTGCTTCGGGCCTTTCTCATATGAGATTCCCTGAGAGGGAGGGCTGCTGGGCTCAGGCAGTGGCTGTCCCAGAGAAGGGTCCTGTGGGCGGTATGGCAGGTGTCTGTGTGGGCCTGTAGGGGCTAGGAGAAAGGTGGAAGGGACACACCAGGCTGCTCACGTTGGTCATCTCGGGGTGGGAATGGAGGTGTGATTTTTAATTCTGTCTTCATTCAGGGTTGCAGTGTTTCACTCTTTCAGCGAGTGCATATTTTTACAATTTAAAGTAACCAAGGGAATTTCTCTTAAGGTGCCCTTCCTGAGATTGGAGGAGGAGGGTTGTCTGTCTGGCTTCCATTCCATACACGTGTGATCCTCATAGGGGGTAGACTCTACCAGCCACAGGGTACTCCCCACCCTCCCATCGCTCCAAGCCTAGAAAGGGCACGTTCATGAGTTTCTCTGTCCCCCTTCGGGGGAGGCAGTGGTGTTCAGACTCCTGTCCTCCAGATGCCTATGAGAGGCACACGAAACACAGTGGACTCTTAAGGGCATGGACTCTACCACCCACAAGTGTGTGATCTTGGCAAGTGACTCTGCTCCTCTGGACTGCAGTTTCACTATATGTAAATTTGGAATGAAAGCTGTACCCATCTCATAGGGTGTATGCACCACGAGGATTAAGGGAGTCAAATATGTCAAGTGCTGGAGAGCCGTCACACAGGAGACACTGTAGAAGCGGTAGCTGTTGTTACTGTCAGCAGAGGGAATGGGAGCTTGGTTTGTCAATAAACGAGAGACTAACTTCCTGATGAGCTGTTAAGGAGTTGAGGGAGGCATCCTTATCTTTGGGTTGACCCTAACTCAGAGAGAAAGGTAGAAAGGGGCTTTGGGGTCTTGGCTACACTGGGAGGAAGAGTGGGCCATCGCACCCCATGGGGGGACAGGCAGATTTATTAGACCAGGTGGCCCCATTCGCTTCTGTCTCTCTATTCAAGGATCACCGGGCTTTTCTTGAGAAACTGAGTTTAGGTTGTCTTCGAGGGAATGAAGGAGGATTCTGCTTAAGAGGAGCCATTTGTGTCACTTTACACAAATCCTTTACTGTCTGGGTCTTGTTCCCTGCCCTCCCTGGAGGTCTGATAAAGAGAGCGATTCTCTGGGGCATAGGAAGCTGGCCCTCGCAGGTGAGAACCCAGTGGAGGCCTTGGCCTGCTCACTCTTGCTCCTCCTTCCCCAGGATGCTCTGCGCAACTCCGGGGGCGACGGGCTGGGGCAGATGTCCCTGGAGTTCTACCAGAAGAAGAAGTCTCGCTGGCCGTTCTCCGACGAGTGCATCCCCTGGGAAGTGTGGACGGTCAAGGTGCATGTGGTGGCCCTGGCCACGGAGCAGGAGCGGCAGATCTGCCGGGAGAAGGTGGGGGAGAAGCTCTGCGAGAAGATCATCAACATCGTGGAGGTGATGAACCGGCACGAGTACCTGCCCAAGATGCCCACGCAGTCAGAGGTGGACAACGTGTTTGACACGGGCTTGCGGGACGTGCAGCCCTACCTCTATAAGATTTCCTTCCAGATCACCGATGCCCTGGGCTCCTCCGTGACCACCACCATGCGCAGGCTCATCAAAGACACCCTGGCCCTCTAGGTCTCTCCAGGGCCTCGGTGCTCCTTGATGGCTTACGGACCTTGGCTTCTGGGGATCGTACTGTTAGGCCCCTGGGGCTCTGGAACCCGCTCCGGGTCCTTGATGAGACTTGGAAGGGCCGCCCTGGCTTCCTCGTGGTGTGGTTGCCAGTCTCTGGTCATCCTTGTCACCTTCACTGACGGTCAAGTCTGGCCTGCACTGTCTCTCCATACTCCTGGTTTCGGGGCGGGCGGGGTTCCCCTTTCCTACACTGTACAGAGGACCCATCACTAGGATGGTGAATAAAGCTGAGAATGTGAGTTTGGGTTGAGCTGTCTCTCCCTTGACTGGTGTTACGCCCTGAAACATTTTAGCACTTTCTGGCAGAACTTCGAGGAACACATGAATATGTTGAAGGCATTATTCCAAGATGGGGGTGCATGATGGGACTGAAGATAGATTAAAGATCGATCTTGTACTTTGTTGGACATTCACATAAGCAGGTGTGACCACGGTCAGTCCCATAAATGATGACACAGATCAGGATCTGCTGCTTTTGGATATGGCTGTGCTATTTCTCCTCCCTTCCTAAGGAAGCTATGACCTGCCGTTTATATTATCAGATGACCCCAAAGAATATCTCCTCTGTCTCCATAGAGCACACACAGGCCCCAACTTGCACAGAAAGCTCATTTGACTTGGTGTCTTCTCCCTCTGGAGAGAGATTGGCCACCTTGAGACTGGTGTCCCGTGACACTTCTGGTTTGGGCTGACATGGGCTTCTGTGGTGGCTCAGACAGTAAAAAATCAGCCTGCAATGCAGGAGACCTGGGTTCAATCCCTGGGTTGGGAAGATCCCCTGGAGAAGGAATGGCAACCCATTCCAGCATTCTTGCCTGGAGAAGTCCATGGATGGAGGAGCCTGGTGGGCTACAGTCCATGGAGTCGAAAAGAGTCAGACATGACAGAGCAACCAACAGTTTCACTTTGGTATCTCACATCCATTTCTAGGGAAACATTGTCAAGATCAGTGTGCTTTTCATTGATTTATTCTTCCATATTTTACAATGCTTTTTGTTACACGGGGGCAAGCTCTAACCAAACTAAATGAACAGTATGTAAGCAAGCAGCAGTGCTAAAGGAGAAATGGCCAGGGTCTGGGGTCTTGTCCATGGTCCTGGAGCAGATAGGTGCCAGGATGGCCAGGAAGTGTTTGCACATTTCTCTCATTTCAGGCCACTTTTTGGCCATGTGTTATTTCATGAGGAGTTTTGTGATGTCATACCCTTGGCCTCTGGGGCCCTGGTGAATTGGAGAACTCAGGAGGTTCTCAGGGGTTTGGAGATGGGGAAGGCCCATTGTCAGCAAGTCCTTAATGAGATGTGATCCTACCTGGCTTGCTGCAGTCTGGGTGGCCTTTTTCTCCTTGCTGCTGCTACTGCTGCCAAGTCGCTTCAGTCGTGTCCGACTCTGTGCAACTCCCTAGACGGCAGCCCACCAGGCTCCCCCATCCCTTAGACCAGCTCATTTCCTCTGAGGAGTTGGCTGATTCAGCTGTTCACTAACAGTGACTTTGTTTTAAACAGAGCTCAGGGTTGCTACAGGAGTTCTCAGGAGACCTGGGCAGGAGGGTCTTTCCTCCATCCCAGCTTCCCCAGACTTCATGCTTTTCTGCAGCCAGGCTCTGCTCCAGACTTTCACCCTGGCTTGGATGTGGAACACCCAGTTGGCAGCAGGCTCCCTTTAGTGGGCAGTTCAATAGCATCTCTATCCACTTTGGCACTGTGACTTCCTAGGGGTAGGGGACTGGTTTATTCAAGGTCAGGACAGGAGCCCTGGTGACTCAGATCTTTCCTCTTGATCTGTAACTCTCCTTGACCTCAGGCCTGAGCAGAGGAATGGGGGCAGGCCTTAAATTCCTCCTCCCCTCCATCACACCTGGGACCAGGGGGGTGCTGGCCCACTTAGCCAGACCCAGGAGGCTCCCAAGGGGATGATGAAGGCTATGCATCACTAAGGTTCTAGACACTGCTCATTTGCCTCCTGTCCCAGTGGCACCTAGGTTGTTTTTAGTAGCTAAGTTGTATCTGACTCTTGTGACCCCATGGACTGTAGCCCGCCAGGTTCCTCTGTCCATGGGATTTCCCAGGCAAGAATATTGCAGTGGGTAGCCAGTTCCTTTTCCGGGGGATCTTCTGACCTAGGGATCAAACCCACATCTCCTGCACTGGTAGACAAATTCTTTTCCACTGAGCCACCAGGGAAGCCCAAGCAGCATTTAACTTTGGCCCAGGGACAGAAAGCCTAGGAGCAGGGATGGCCCTTGCTTGTCCTGTGTCTTGCTCAGTGGGGGCAGCACCGTGGCCAGCACCTGGAATGTGGTCTAGAATGGTTTAAGGGTTCTGAGAGGGCTATCTCCTGACCTTTTCTAAGGGGGAGGGTAAGCCCTGAGGACAGGACTCCTGGCTTTGTCTGGTTGGGTGCATGGGCCGGTTCACATGAGTGGCTGTGTGGGCCTTTGGGTTGAGAAGTACACCGGCCTCCCCGGGATTCTGGGCGGTAGCTACCAGCCCCTTGTCTAGAAAGAGGCTCCTCGCTCGCCGCGAGGGGTGAGGGCGCACGGCGCCTGGGATCCGCCCCTTGGGCCCCTCCCCGACGCAGCCGCCGCCCACCCGCCGGCCTTGGGCTCCCGCACATCTGGAGGTTCTCAGCGCATCTGGGCAGCCGGCGCCGAAGCATGAACAGCTCGCAGGCGGGCGCCACAGCCCGGGGCGCCTGGCAGAGCTCCTGCTGCAACCAGTCGGGGGTGCCGCCGGAGCCCCCCGAGGGGCCGCGCGCCGTGCAGGCGGCGGTGCTGGGCGTGCTGTCGCTGCTCGTGCTCTGCGGGGTCCTCTTCCTGGGCGCCGGCCTCCTGCTCCGCGCCCAGGGTTTAACAGCGCTGTTGGCCCGAGAGCTGCGCGCGTCCCGGGAGGGCGAGCCCGGTGGCGCCAGCGTCGATGACGACGACTCCTAGGCGCCCGGCTGCGTTCGGGGGTCGCGGCCTCCCGGCGGTCCGTGGACTCCATGCCAGATTTTGAGGGAGGGGCCCCCCAGCACCCGACGTCTGCAGTGGGGAACCCTGCCGCGATGCTGGTGCGCTCGCACAGGTGAGAGTGCGCACAGGTGACAGAGACGCAGCCATCCCAGGCCCCTGGCTTCTTTCTCCCCTCCTCTCCTTCCGGAAGCCTTTCCCCCACGAGAGGCGATTCGAGTAAGATTCCTCACTGTGGCCTCCCTCTAGAGGCAGGGATGGGGGTGTGGGTTGAGTTTTAGGGCAGAACCAGGGGCCTGGATGACCCTGGGGGATGGAGAGGTGTGCTGCCCCCTCCCCCTCAGGTTGGGGTGAATGCACGTGGCCCAGAGCAAGCAGCTTTGGGGTGTGCTTGTGGGGGTAGGTGACAAGGTTCCTAACAGCCGGGAGGCCTCAGAAGCACGTTGCTCCAGGAGGCTGGAGCTGAGGGTTCCCAGCTGCAGGGGCTCCATCTGGCCCTCCTGCCTCTCTCTCCCCAAGGACAGGAACCATCTGGAGGGAAGGGCCTGGGTGGCCTAAAGACAAGGTAATTCTAGGCCAAGGCTGTCTCAGGCCGAGCCACAGGGGCCAGTGAGGGAACCCTTCTCTGCCCTTCTCTATTTAGCATCGCACCTAGGGGTTCCTGGGAGGTTTTTGTGGGTGTGCCTGTTCACTGGAGGTGCCTCTGATCTCTCTTGCCCCTTCCACTGTAGAGCCCCGCTCCTGTCTGCCAAGGCAGAGGCAGGGTCCTGGCTGGCCCCTGAGAGGGGAGGGCTGGGTGTGTGAGGAGGGGCCGGTGGGGGTGAGGGGCCTGAGTGGGCAACGTGCAGCTAAGCAGCTGTGAAGGCGACGACGTGTGATCCCTCTGCAGAGGAGCCCAGGATTTGGTGTTAATCCCGGACAGCTGTGCTGCACTGGACTTGCTGAGCTGTGGACTTCTCACCTCAGGCACGCCGCCCCCACCCCCTTGGAGAGACGGCTGGCCAGGGCAGTGAGGGGTGTGTGTGACTGCTCCTGGCCCAAGGGCAGCGGGGCTGGGCGCAGGGACATTCCCCACTGCCCTTTGCTGTGTCCTGGGGGAGGGGCTGGAACTCCTTCTCTTTACGGTATCCAGTTCACCTGCCCCCTTGCCCACAACATTCTGCGTATTTCCGTCCTGTCTCCCATCTCCAGCCTGTGCACTTTCCTCCTTCTCCAGCTGGGCCAGAGTCTCCATGTCTGCTGTGAGGCCTTCATTTTACAAATGGGAAAGCTCAGAGGGAAGAAAGTGACCTGCTCGAGTGAATGCCAGAGCTCAAACTGGACCCTGGGGCTCCTGATTGATTTTGAGCTCTGGCGGGGAGTGGTATCCCTGAGCTTTGGGTTGCCCCTTTTGCTCTGTTCTCTCTTGCCCTGATTTCTCACCACTCTTTCAGATGCTGATGCAAAATATGGCCTCTCTCCCCAAAAGAATGAACCTTCACACCACACATATGGCATATGGTTTCTGGGACTGGCACCCCAACTCCGCCCCCCGCCTTGGTGTCCTCTCTCCCATCCCTGCTCCCCCGCAGCCTTGCTGGATACCTTCTTGGTGCTGTGAATGGCCACCCAGGTGCCACAACAACTCCCAGGTAGCTGGGCTCAGCTTTTCTGGCCTGAGCATGAGGGTGGGGTGAGCTCAGAGGGTCAGCTGGAATATACATCTAAGGAAATCCAAGTGGACAGGGCAGAGGGGCCAGAGGTCAAGATGATGACTTGGATTGGCCTTTGGGTTCAAGTCTGGGTGGTGTTAGGGGTGTAGGGAGATTTGATGGCAGGAAAGGCTGTGTCCCCCAGCGTCGTGGTATCAGCTCACACCCAGACAGGGCTGGGGACGGTGCAGTGGGGTGAAGAAGAGGGGGTAGGCAAAGACTTTCTTCATCCAACTTCCTGTCTTCGCTGTCCCTTCAGCTCAGTGCCTGGGAAGCTGGCCCATGGTGTGTGCTGTGGAGGACCTCAGTGTTCCTGGAGGAAGAGCCTGAGACGTTTGCTAAGAAACTCTGACCCTGGTCAAGGCTGTCAGACTGAATGGGGAGGGAAAGAATTCAGAAAATTGGGAAATGGGTGTTGTTGTCACGCCATGTGTCAGGCTCGGCTTGGGAGTGGCAGGGATGATGACTGCAGGTTGGTGTGCCATGGAGTGAGGCCAGGCATTTGGATCCCAACAAGCTCCATTAGCCTGTGCTGTCCTTGATGGAAAGGCTGGGTCCACACATGTGTGGTTGGCTTACTCTTCCTCTAAACCCCGAGTCTCACCCTGAGATGGAAAGGACTGTCATTCCTTGGCTCCCTTTCCAGCAAGGACGGGGGCGGCTATCTATTACAGATTCCCGAACCTCGCATGGTGTGTCTCCCAGAGCACTTTCCTCCAGTCCTACCGGCCACACAAGGAACCTTTGATCCGCATACAGTACAGATGACAGCCTGGGAAAAACCTGGACTGTGGTGAGACCTCAACCTGGGATTCCTGCACACAGCTGCTTCCTCTGACCTGCTCCATCCAACCTCCTGAAGTGCTCATGATGTGGGCCTGGGTGGTCAGCCCCCCAGGAAAGAATGGGCCTCCTGGCAACTGTTGTGCGTCCTGGGCACTGAAGTGGCCACACCCTCAGGATGCTCAGTGCTGCAGACGCTGACAGACTCGTGCCTGCTGGGCCTGGTCCCATCTCTGGTGCTGGGTGGCTGTGGTCTGACAGGCTAGTGACTTGTCCCTGCTGAGGGTGCTAGGCCAGTGTCCCAAATGTGAAGGTCTTGGGTGCCCCAGCAATGCCTCATCACTGCCCCATCACTTCCTGTGGCTTGTTATTAAATATGCTGGTAATGTAAAGTTGGCATATACAGTCAGTGTTTCCAGCTCCTGGCTCTTGGAATTAGTGGTAACCCTGGGCCAGTGGTAAAGAACCTGCCTGCCAGTGCAGGAGATATAAGAGATGCAGGTTGGATCTCTGGGTCGGAAAGATCCCCTGGAGGAGGACATGGCAACCCATTCCAGTGTTCTTGCCTGGAGAATCCCATGGACAGAGAAGTCTGGTGGACTCCATACAGTTGCAAAGTGTTGGACATGACTGAAGTGACTTAGCACGCAGCATGTTGGGTCTGCTCCAGTTTGGACTGTTTCTGGCAGATCCTGAAATAGCAACCCCAGTCACAGCCCCTCTCCCTTGGTCTCTTCTCAGCTAGCTTTTCCCTCTCCACACCCAGATCCACATCTCCTGGTAGGTAGGAGGCAGGGCAGTGACTCTCACACCGACACTCTACTGCCTCCCTGTGGTCAGTGTGGGCAAGATTGCCGGGAGAAATATCAGCAACCCTAACGGCAAAAAGTGAAGAGGAACTAAAGAGCCTCTTGATAAGGTGAAAGAGGAGAGTGAAAAAGCTCGCTTAAAACTCAACTTTCAAAAAACTAAGATCATGGCTTTTGGTCCCATCGCTTCATGGCAAATAGATGGGGAAACAATGGAAACAGTTACAGACATTATTTTCTTGGGCTCCAAAATCACTGCGGATGATGACTGCAGCCATGAAATTAGAAGTCGCTTGCTCCTTGAAAGAAAAGCAGTGACCAATCTGGACAGTGTACTAAAAAACAGAGACATTACTTTGCCAACAAAGGTCTGTCTAGTCAAAGCTATGGTTTTTCCAGTAGTCATGTATGGATGTGAGATTTGGACCAGAAAGAAGGCTGAGCACCAAAGCATTAATGCTTTTGAACTGTGGTGCTGGAGTAGACTCTTGAGAGTCTAAAGGAACTCAAACCTGACTATTCATTGGAAGGACTGATGCTAAAGCTGAAGCTCCAGTCCTTTGGCCACCTGAGGCGAAGAGCCAGCTCTTTGAAAAGACCCTGATGCTGGGAAAGACTGAAGGCAGGTGGAGAAGGGGATGACACAGGATGAGATGGTTGGATGGCATCACTGATTCAATGGACATGAGTTTGAGCAAACTCTGGGAATTAGTGAAGGACAGGGAAGCCTGGTGTGCTGCACTCCATCAGGTTGCAAAGAGTCAGGCATGACTGAGTGACTGAACAACAACAGTTAGGGGTCTGATCACAGTTTGGCCAGAGCTTGTGCCTCAACGTGAGAGTGAATTTTGTGAGCATATGCATGGAATTCTATATTATAAACCTTCATGAATCTCAATCTCTTCATCCCTAAAATGGAGGCAACAATGTCATAAGGATCAAATATATAGTGTGCTTGTCCACAGATAAAAGGCTTTCTACACTGTGATTATCGTGTGATGTTGTTTTTTTCTCCAAACCTGACCATCTCCAGAGAGAAGGTGTAGAGCCACCCACCCTGTTTCTGGGAACATGTCATTTGTCTTTCCCATGAGTGTTTTTTTTTTTAACTTTTTATTTTGTATTCAGGTATAGCTGATTAACAGTGTTCTGATAGTTTCAGGTGAACAGTGAAGACAGAGAAGAAGATATATGACATCACTATCTATGACATCACTATGATGTCACTATCTATGACATCACTATCTATGACATCACTTATATGTACAAACTAAAAAGAAATGATACAGATGAACTTACTTACAAAACAGAAAGAGACTCACAGACTTAGAGAACGAACTTATGGTTGCTGGGGGAAGGGATGGGGGAAGGGATAGTCAGGGAGTTTGGGATGGGTATGTACACACTGCTATATTTAAAATGGAAAACCAACAAGGACCTACTGTATAGCACAGGGAACTTTGCTCAATGTTATGTGGCAGCCTGGATGGGAGGGGAATTTGAGGAAGAATGGATACATGTATATGTATGGCTGAGGCCATGAGTGTTTATTTATTTATATTTTCCTCTTTTTGGCTTTTTTTTTTTTTAATAAGCAGTTACATTGCAGGCTCAATGTTAACATGTTCCACCAAATATCAAACTGATGTTTCTTGAAAACAGGGCCCCTGGCTTAAGTGTGTCTCCAGGTTCCCTGGTAATTGACAAGGTAGTCGCATGAGTGTTTATTGAATGACTGCTCTGTGCCAGGCCTGCTCTGGGGCTGGGGACGAGATGAATGAGACAGAGGCCCTGCCTTCAAGGAGCACGCAGTCCAGTAAGAGCACTGCTCACAAGACTGAAGTAGACAGTAGGAACTGCCGAGTGTGGACAAAGCCAAGAGCAGAGAGTGACTGGCTCGGCTCTTAGAGGAAGGGGTACTGAATGAACATTCACCCAGCAAAGAAGGGGAGGAAGAAAATTCTGGGCAGAGACACAGAGGGGCGTAGGACTGGAGGTGGCCTAGAGGCAGGTAGGTAGAGTAGGATGTGAAGGGGCATGAGACCAGAGGGGTGGCAGCCTGGATGGGAGAGTTTATCGTGGAGGCAGCAAGGGGTCTGGAGGGGTCTAGAGGGTTTTAAGCTGGAAATGACATGGTAAGATCTAGATCTTAGGGAATTGGGGGTAAGTCTGTGGGTGGGAGCAGGCTGGACGTAGAGAGACAGCGAGGAGGCTGTGGCCACAACCTGGCAAAAATGATGATGGCCTGGACTAAAGTGGAAAGAAAAGGGGACAGATCCAAGTGATGTTTGGGATTCAGGCTTTGGTCACTAGCTGGGTGTGGAATGAAGTGGGGTGGAGGACGAAGCCCCAGCTCCTGGAATTAATTACGCAGGGGGTGGTGACGATCGAGGGGCTATGTTATCAGTTAGGATATTTTTGGTCTGAGTTTACAGGAAACCCTAAAGATATTTGGCTTGAGCAGAGAGTATTTAATTGGCCCACATAACTGCAGAGCCCAGGGGCAGTTCTGGCCTCAGGCCGGCTGTGACTCAGGTCTGACTGTGAAAGCAGCCCTGGCCTCTCTGCCTTCCATGCCTTGGTCTGCAGCCTCTGTCAGCCTCTGGCAGGGTGGTCTAGTGGTTGGGGCAAGGGCTTGAAATCTCGTGGCTGGACTTGAAAGCTGGCCCCACATTTTCTGGCTATGTGACCTGGGCAAGGTGCTTAATCCCTTGCAGTTCAAATCTCTCCTCTTTAGAGTGAGAAGCAGGGCGTACATGTAGAGAGCCTGGCCCAGTAAGAGTGCCTGTTATCAGCCTCAGCCTCCACCTGAGGCAGGAGGCATCTCAAGTTCAAATCAGGGAAGGACAGGTCATCTCCCAGGTGTCTCAGGCCAAACCCTGCAGCAGTTGTGACTGTGCTGTAACCCTGGGGTCCTGTGTTGCTGGTATAGAATGTTCTAGGCCTAGGTCACATGCTCTGCTCAGACATCCCAGACCACAGGGCCCAAAGGATAAGGATGTCTCCTCACCAGATCTAAGCCTGTTTTAGTTCTGGGGTGAACAGAGGCTGGGTGTCTGTAAACTGGCTCATGGGGGGCCGTGGGCAGAGGGGTGGCGGATGAGTCCAGTTTGGGTGTGTTGAGTCTGAAGCACGGCAGCAAGGTCATCCAAGGTGTACAATTAGTGTATGGGTCTGGGGCTCACCAGAGAGACTTCCAGGCCAGGGTGTTGCTAGAGGCAGAAAATGGAGCTGTGGGAAGGGCCCAGGTAGGGCTGAGAAGAGAGGAGGCGAGCAGACCACCACTCAGAGGTGGGGCAGGGTCCCGAGAGGCAGGTGGGAGCACGGGGAGCCAGTTCTCTTGGGAGTCAGAGAACAAAGGATTTTGGAACTGGGGAGTGTCCACGCTCCCCACAATTCTGGAGTCAGAAGGCTTCTTTCTGGACCACCTGGCTTCCCTGAGCTACCCACCCCAACTCCCACTGCCTTAAACCTGGGTGATGGGGAGGGGTGGGAGGAGCCCCCATAGAGAAGAAAGTGGGAACATGGTCCCTCTGGGCTGGCAGACCCACTGTAGGGAGAGAGGTGGGTTTCTTTTCTTTAGCTTACTGCTCTGTATGTGTGAATGCTCTAACACACACACACACACACACACACACACACACACGCACGCACGGCTCACCTAGGCCAAACAAAACAACACAAAGCCTACACAAATGAGCTCATCCGACTCCACGGCTCCTGTGACTCCCTTCCAAGTGCAGGGACTTCTGCACTTGCTGCATCCTGCTGGGCAGGCAGAGTTTGCAGCCACGTCCTCCATGCCCATGGTTCCTCTGTTTACCAGACCCCACAGGACCCTTTTCTTTGTCTGGTTGCTCTCTCTCTCCTCACGTACTAACTGCTACTAACCACAAGCCACAACCACTTTCAACTCTGTCTCCACGCCCTGCCTCCCATCTCCCATACTCTGCTCAGATGCCCTCACCTCTTGCTGCTCACAAAAAGGAGGTGCCTTCAGACATGACTCCCTCCTCTCTGTCCCCAGACCTCCTCTGGAGCCAGGGGCTTTCCATGTGTCGCCAGGAGAGGACCACCCTCCCAACCCACCATACCACACACACACTGGATGCTGTCTCCACCTCTGCACCGCACCCCCTTCACTTTAGTTTCTTTAATGCTCCTTTATCCCCTCCTTCCTTGCTGGCTCCAGCTTCAAAACACTCAGGTTTCTTCCACCTTAAAATAGCCCTTCTCTGCGCCTGGTGTGTGCACCTCCAGTAACTACCCCGTGTCTTGCTTCATATTTATAGCCAACCTTCTCCAAAGTTATCCACACTGGCTGTACCCGCTTCCCTCCCCCTGCCTCCTTTAACCCTCTCCCACCTGGCTTAGTCTATACTGGCGCTGCCTGGTCAAGAGCAATCCCTGGATGGTTGCTTGAGCCTGCTTGTCCGTTCTTTTCTCAGCTGCTCTCCTGGTCATTCATCCTGCTGCTGACTGCTCCCTCCTCCTCGCAGCGTTCCGGTGGCTTCTCTGACAGCTCTGGAAGAAGCTCAGAGAGAAGCTTGGTGACGTGCAGAGGAGAGGCTGAGACGGTGGGCTCCAGGACAATACTGGGTCCACACCCTGGGTCTGCCACTCACTGGGTAACTGAAACCCTGTCCCTCGTCAGTGAAGTGGATAACACTCACTTTGGGAAACTCCTGAGATGAAGTAGATTTCAGAGGGTGGGCCCAGGGCCCTGGAGCACCTTCCTGGGTTGAATCCAGGCTCCCCGGCTCCCAGCTGCATGCCCTTGCGGAGGTCTCACTTGGCCCTGTCCCTGCCTCAGCTCTCTCTGGTGGTCCTGTGCCAGCACCTCCTCTCTCTTTGCCCAAGGCATGCATGCTGAGTGTTTCAGAATGGTCTGAGAGCTTCCTCTTTCCCTGCCCTCTTGCTCTGGGTGCTCTGTACCCTTTCCTGGCACTTAAATCGCCATATATAAACGGCTCTGAAAGCAGCAGCCCCAGCTGAACCTGGGTGCTGAAAGTCGCATTAATGCCTTGATCCATTCTGCAGTGATTTCCTCAGTAGCTAACTCTGGCAGCCCCTGGAGAACATGTCGTAAATGAGACAGAGGGGCCCCTGCCACAGAGCCTACATTCTGGTGGGAGGGGATGTTTGATGGACCTGTGAGCAAATACATGCATGAGGTCACTGCAGATGGTAATACAACAGGGCAATGGGGAGGAGACCTGTGTGCTGACTTTAGGTGCAGATGGTCAGGGCAAGCCTCTCCAAGGAGGCGGCATCTGGGTCAAGACCTGGCCTGGAGGAGGATGCAGCCAGGCCAAGGGCTGGGGCCCAGTGTTCATGCCAAAGGGACCATGGGTCAAAGAGTCCTGCTGTGGGAATGAGATGGGCCTGTCTGAGGGACCGAAAGGAGGCTGGTGTGGTGGGAGCTTAATGAAGCAGTCGGGGAAGAAGGCCTGTGCTCTGGGTGTACCATCCTTGCTCCTGGCCTGACTCCTGGCTTGGGACCACCTCCTCCCCAGCAGGTGTCCTCAAACCACCCCCCTCCTTCCTCTGCACAGCCCAACCACAAATGTGGTCCATTCTACCCCTTAGAAAGCTTTGCTCCATCTCTGGCTGCTGGCCTTACCTCTCACCCAGCCCCCATGTCCATCGGTCCTTCGTGGCTCCCCCTTGTCCACAGGCACCAGAGTGGTTCTTTTATAAAGGGGTAGCCTGTCAAGCTATTGCCTGCCAGGCTGGAGTCCAAAATGTGGTCCGCAAGCTGTTGCCCTCTTGAGTCTCTACCCCGTCTCCTCATTGTCTCTGTTCACATTCCATCGTGTCCTCTGGGCCTCTGACTACCTTCCTCCCATTGCCCAGCTGGCCCCTTCCCCTCCTTCAGGCCCGGGGCTTCCTGTCCAGCAGTCCCACAGCTCCAGGCTCGCCCCTGACAGTCTTCCCCCAAGTGTTCAGTTACACGTCCCGTGTCCCCTTGTCAGGTAAGCGCTGCAAGAAAAAGCCTGACTATTCATTCCCTGCTGCCTTTGCAGTGCAGTTGTGGTGCTCGGCACATAGTAGGTGCTCAGTCAATACGTGTCGAATGAATGAAAGGTTGAGTTCTACAGAGAGGCCGTGGGAGGAGAGGATGGGGCTTCTCCCTGGCCCATCCGGCCCTCGAAACTGCCTACCCACCTGTGCACCCACACAGGCACCTCAGCCTCACCCAGCAGCGTGAGCCCTGCCCACCTGACATTCTCTCCGCCTCTGTCTTAGCCGTTGGCCCCGACCCCCTCCAGCTCCGATTCCCTGCCTGCTCCTGTTCTATTCCACCCGCTTGGCCCTTTGACCTGCAGGTGAAGGAGGCTGCTCCCCTGCCCCAGGCCTGGGCTCCTTCTTGACTCATTCGTTCTCACTTCTCAGATTACAGTAGCTTCTCTGGGAGTCGTCTGCACCCGAGACAGCCAGACCCTGGGTCTAGCCCCGATGCTGACCCAGATGGGGCAATTCCAGGTGATACAAAGTTCCAGGGTGGGCTCAGGTTGCTCGGGTAGGGTGCATGGCAGGTGACTGGAGTTTCATTAAAGGGAAGTGTGTTGGAGGCTCATCCATGCTTCACAGAAGGTACCCAGGGGTGGAGAGGGAGAGGCAGCCACCCACCCAGTCTTCAGTGGGTACAGAAACCAAAGGTTTCATTCAGCCATTAACTCGTTCATTCCACTAAGGTCATAAAGCAGTGATCCCCAACCCCTGGGCTGTGGACTGGTGACCAGTCCCGTGGCCTGTTAGGAACTGGATCACACAGTAGGAGGTGAGTGGCAGGTGAGTGAGGGAAGCCTCATCTGTATGTACAGCCGTTCCCCACTGCTAGCATTACTGCCTGAGTCCTGCCTCCTGTCAGATCAGCAGCAACATTGGTTTCTCATGGGAGCTCGAATCCTACTGCGAATTGCGCCTGCGAGAGATCTAGGTTGCGTGTTCCTTATGAGAGTCATCCTGAAGCCAGCGCCCTCCCCACCTAGCTTGTGGAAAAATTGTCTTTCATGAAACCCATCCTTGGTGTCAAAAAGGTAGGGGGCTGCTGCTCTAAGGACTTACCCCATGCCAGGCACTGCTCTAGACCCTGAGCACGTGGCAGTGAGCACAGCAGACAAAAGTCCCTGCTCCTTGCTGCTGGCCTTCTTGTGAAGCGAGGCAGATGATGAACACTACATGTAATATCAAATAGACATAAAATAGAATCCCGGATGTGTATTGGTTCCTAGAGCTTCCATAACCAAGTTGCTCAGGTCTACAGGCCAGGCATCCAAAACTGAGGTGTTGGAGGGCCCTACTCCCTCCATGATTTTCCAGGAACCTTCCCTTGACTCTCCCGAGCTCACGTGGCTTTCTGGCACCCTTTGGTATTTCTTGGCTGGTACCCACATAACCCCAACTTCTGTCTTCAGTGTCTTGTGCCGCTTGCCTTGGCTCCAAGTGTCCTTCTTCTTAGAAAGACACCAGTCACATTGGAATAGGGGCCCTCCCTAGTCCAGTGTGGTCTCACTTTAATTTGACAAATTACCTCTGCAGTGTAAATTGGGTCACAATCCAGGTACTGTGGCTTAGGACTTCAGCACATCTCTTTTTTGGGGGGATAGGGTTTATAACAAGTGGTAATAACGAAGCAGGGAGGGTGCACGGAGAGGGTGGGGGCAGGGTGGAAATAATCAGTGAGGTCATGGGGAAGGTGATGTTTGAACGAAGAAGACTGGAGTGAGAAAGAGCGATAGAGCTAAGTGGGGAAAGGCCTCTGGGCGGCAGAGTAGCAGGAGCTGGCAGCCTGAGGAAGGAGCCCCCCACCCCCGGCCCCGAGTGGTTGAGGAACAGACAGCGGGGAGGCCCAGGGAGCAGGGCCGTGGTGAGGACCGAGGTCAGGGCTAGACGAGGTGGGGGTGAGTGACAGGCTGGCCAGGCCTTCCACAGAGACCTGGGACGCTTTCTCAGGAAATCCCCAAAGAACATGCCCTACTCAACCAGAGAGCAGCCGGAAAATGATGGTGCAGGGTTGAAGGAAGGAGAGTCCCCCCAGCGGTGTTCAGGGAGACGGGGATGCCTGGGGGACTGGGCTCCTGAGCTCTCGGGCCCAAGCATCTGTTGACTGATGCTCTTCTCATCCGAGATGGCCAGCAAGTCACACAGCCTCTTCTGGAATACTGTCCGTGTCCCTGGCTGCCACCCTCCCCTGGCCCAGATCACACTGAACTTTGCTGGAGGCCGAAGATACCTCTATTTTTTATAATTTTATTTATTTATGGCTGTGCTGTGTATTTGTTGCTGCGTGGGCTTTTCTCTAGTTGCGGCAAGCGGGGGCTACTCTCTAGCTGTGGGGCACGGGCTTCTCCTTGTGGTGGCTTCTTTTGTTGCAGAGCGTGGGCTCAAGGGCAAGCAGGCTTCAGTAGCTGTGGCTCCCCGGCTCTAGAGCGCAGGCTCAGTAGTTGCGGGGCACGGGTTTAGTTGCTTCGTGGCATGTGGGATCTTCCCTGATCAGGGATCGAACCCATGTCTCCTGCATTGGCAGGTGGATTCTTTACCACTGAGCCACCAGGGAAGCCCTTGAAGATATCTTTTAGCAAAGCATGCCATTAGGGTTCCAAGCTGAGGGGGTAACGTAACTCCCTCAACGCTACCGCATGAGGGTCCCTGATGTTCTCGCCTCACTGTGCGCCCTCTGTGTTCTTCTCCAATCACCTCGTCTTCTGCAGATCTGCTCCTCCGGCTCCAGGGCGCTGTCATGGAGGTGTTTGCAGCCCGGGCCTCTGTAGCCTCCACAGGGGGCGGGGGAGACCCCAAGGCTGTGCTAGCGTCTTTCTCCTCAGCAACCTGGACCCCTCAACCCTAAGACAGAGGCTCTTCACCCACAGTTAACAGCCCATGTGAACCCTTCTATTTTCATGGCTTTGAACCTCTTCCTTGCCAAGCAACAACCTAGCTAAAGGTAGATTTACCTCCTTCCTGGACTGGCTTTCATGACAAGAGCCACCCTCTCCGCCGGAAAGTTCTCTGCCCGAGCCATCTGCTCAAATGTCAGCTCCAGTAGCATAGGGATTTTTGCTGTTTCGTTCACTGCACACAGAAGGCTACGAGGAAATAGAGTTTGAACGAAAGGCATCGTCCCTTAAATTTTTTCTTTGATCACGGGGTGGGGAGGAGGGAAAAACTATAAATGGATCCTGGCCCCTTAGTTTTCTCAAGTGGAAGATGTGTTAGTTCCCAGCAATGTGCTAGAACTCAGCTGAGGCACCTGGGAGCTGGATCCTGTGATGTGCTTCTGGCACGTACAGGAGCTTTAGAGAAATGACAGCAAAGTTTAAGGGGGATAGTGGGCAGACTTTCAGCTATTGTCATGTTCATCTTTTGGATTTAGCAGCAGTGAGGTTTTGTGAGGAAATCCAATAACTCCAAAATGCTTTCAATGCTGTTTGTTCTTTAGACTTCACTGTTTGTGGGTTTGCAAAAAAAAAAAAAAGAGAGAGAGAGAGAAGAGCGTTTCTTCCCCTGTGTGCAAGCAGGCTGGAGAAGGCAGGGCTGTGTGACTGGTTGAAGATGGGAGCAGCATGTTCCAGTACCTGGAAGCTCGGTCCAGAGGCTGTGGATACAGCGGGAGCAGAACCCACCATTTCAAAGGCACAGGTGGCAATGAATAGGAACATCATGCTGCCAGTCAGGTCCCAAATCTGAAAGTATCTTTTCGTTTAAAATGTCTTGATCAAGCACCAAATGTTACAAGAATTGTAGGAGAAATGAATTAAAAGTAGAAACAATAGTTTATCCTTTTGTCATTCGAGAGAAATTATGAATATTTCAAAACCATTTGGTGGGAACTGGGGACTGATGCCCCAGTTCCCTTCCCCCCAGTGGCTAAGGCGGTGTGTCTTAAAGTGGGTGCCATGGTTTTCCAGCTGCAAGGGACTTTAATTGGTGTTGCTTGAAAACAGGGTTCTGTGGTCTAATAAATTTGGGGATTATTGTGTTAGGCAAATTAAAGAGAGTTCTTTATTGCAGTTCTCGTAAGAGGCATTGCTATGCCAATATTATGATGAATGTAAGAGAAGCACAGAGCACTTCCCAGCAGATTTGACCAAAGAATTGATTTTTCCCCCTCCTCCTCTTTTTTTTTTTTTTTTTTGAAGAAGCCTCCCATGAGATCACCATTCCAGCCAACAAAGCTCCAGGGAAACACTGAAAACCTTCCTTTTGGAAGAAAGGAAAAACTTTGGAAAAAACCGTAGATCATGCCACTTTGGATCGTGCATTTCTCTTACTTTGTCAGAACAACAGTATAAAATTAATTTTATTTCCAAGGACTGTAATGCCACATTACTAAATTTAAATTCACATTTTTTTTTTCCAAAGAGAGTTTTAAAAAACATTTCGGAACTACTACTTATGTGAAACAAATCTCTGCATGGAGCAATGGCCAAATATGTACAAGAATTTTGTACAGGATGAAAATGTGATGTTGGAATTTCAATTTGCCGCAGCTATTTTACCCAAAATTCACCATGCTTTGTGGTTCTTGTGACATGATAGATCTTGGCTGGTTTCCCTTCAACATGATTGTCATGAAGGAAGACCATTCCTTGAAGAGCTGCTTTGTCTGCTTTGGTTTGATCATTCTGTCCTGCTGGTCAGCTACCTTGTTGCCTAAAACAGATTGACTCAGAGACTGGGGTCAGCGGCCTGGGCTGTTGTCTGAGGATTGGGGATGCAGGGGTGGAGGGCAAGGCTCAGGAGCTTGAAGGCCTGATGGGCAGGCTCCATGGGGGAAGTTGGCTGCCCTGGTTGAGAGATTGGTAATGTTTCGTGGGATGAATCTGAGCTTACCTGGCTACATCTTTTCACCATGTTATACGTTCTGAACATAAATTTCTGAGTTGTAACTCTGGCTGCTGTGGTTATGTCTGGCGGTTGTCATGTTGGCTCTGTGGCTGGGCTAAAATAATGGAAATGAAGAGATTCTGAATGAAAGGTGTGGCAAAGTCAGGTTGTAAAGGAGCCTGTGGGATCGCAGGATTGTTGTGAGTTTCTTTTGAAACAATCTATTGTAACTACCAAATATACTATTGAGGGATCAAATATAATACCAAGAGGGCTAGGCAGGAAAACTAGGGTGCCCCTCCAAGTGACCTGAGATGATTGTTGCATGAGGAATTCAGGCCTGATGGTGTCAGATCTTCTGATTGTTTAAGAGGAGATGGAAATCCAGATTTTGGGGGTATTTTTTGGCTGTGCCATGTGGCATCTTTCCTGACCTGTGAGCAAACCCATGCCCCCTGCAGTGGAAGTGTGGAGTCTTAACTGCTGGACTGCCAGGGAAGTCTGAAATCCAGCTTTTTCTATAAATTCTACTGATTTTAAAATGGAGGTTCCATTAAAGAAGTGGTGTGAATCAGTCCCACTTCCACCTGTGGTCTAGGCTGGCCTGTGGGCTACCAGTCAGCGACCAGTGGTGACTGACAAATCTCTGTCCCCAGCGCTAATTCTTTCCTGAGCGCTGCAGCCACATACAGAACTGCCTACCACATGTCCGTACGCCTGGATGTCCCAAGGCATCTCAGTTTCCCATCGTCCAAAGTTGACCTTGTCATCTCCTCCATGCCTCTTCTTCCTGGGTCCCTGAGCTCACTGATGATACAGTAAGCCTCCCATCACCCAGGTCACCCTGGGAAGCCTCTTAACATCCATCTCTAGCATCTGTACCCTCCTCTCCATTTCCTTGCCACTGTCTTTGGGTGCTTACCCTCTCTCACCTGGACCACTTCCATAGCCACTTAACTGGTGCTCCCTGACTCTCAATCTTCTCCCTTCCTGTGGAGCCACACTGTGTGGACACCCCAGCCTTCATGCCTGGCCACCTTTGGTCCTGCAGCCTAGAGCCCCTTGTTTACATGCGTAAACCCGGGTTCAGCACAAACCCCACTCCTGTTTGTATCGCCCACCCCAGGGCCCCACACCTGCCTGCATCACCGTTTGTCTGTCTCTTTGTGAGTCCGGCTGTGCTTCCTTCCTGTCAGCACTGCCGTGTCTAGCTCAGGAGTGGTGATTAGGGGTGGGATCAGAAGAGACGGGGGAACACCATCCTGAGAAGCACCTGGAGTTAACAGGAGGCTTTGCCTGCAAGGACACACCTTACTCTCACTGGGATAAGCAATAAAGAGGGATTATCAGCTCAACCAACTGGTCAGTGTGGAGGAAGGATGTGCCCCAGGGCTGGTTTGATGCAGGTTTAGCTTGTCAAGACCTGGGGAGTCAGTCTCTCTCCAGGCAGACGTGGTGCAGCATCCACCTGAGGCTGGCGCCCCGGGGTGGCCTAAGAGGGCACAACAGCCTCCTGGGCTGTGGCTTCCACATCCAGGTCATGCGAGAGAGAGGATGGTTTGGGAGGCTTTCCTAGAAGGGCGAGGAAGCCACTTTCCAAGGAGCCCGGCACAAGTGTCCTCGTCCCATGTTCCCCTTACCATTTTCCCCCGACCCCCGTGCCCCCTTTACGCATGCAGTGGTGGAAGAGAGGGAGGGCCATCTGTCTCAGCTTGATCTCCCCCGTCTAAGCCCCCAAACTTGGCAAACGTGGACGTGCTCTTCCTCTGAATTTCATTTGTGTAAACTGGTCCCAGGGAGCGGCTTCAATTCTTCTGGGCTGGAACCACCAGCGACGGCATTAGTAGATGTCTAGCTCCCTCTAGTGGGGGTTCTGAAAAGGAACGGAATGAGAGGATTGCTGTCGCCATCAGGTGGGACGGTGCCCCAGCTCCTCCAGCTCCCTCCCCAAGGGCAGCCTTGCATTGCCTCCTCTCCCTGCCCCCACTGAAGCTGAGGGCGCTTTTCAGGGCTGCAGAACCCAGACCTGAGGCCCTAGGAAGGAAGGCACAGGGGTAGTGGGGTGAGTGTGTAGGGAGGATCCTGAGGGAAGGAGTGGATACCCTTAAGGAGAGGGAAGGACAGGGAGGAAGAGGAAGGGGACGAAAGGAGAGGGAGGGGGCAGTGGGAGGGGGAACTCTTTGGGGAAGTCCCTTCCTTGGAAAGGCCGGGTTGTTAGGTGCATTCCTTAGTGATCCACAAGGGAAAGTCCAAGTCGGTTGGAGAGTTAACGGTTTTGTCTCAGAGAAGTTAATTCCCTTTTACGCAAACACTTCAAAAAAGAAATTTGCATATGGAGTAAATGTGCCTTTGGGAGAGATTTAAGGAACATGGTGGCAAAGGGAGCTGGTGTTACCTCCTCTCCTTCCAGGAAGTCCCCAGGGTGACTGATGGCTCCAAAGATGACACAGCGATAGCAGGAAAAATAAGCCAGAGGATATGTGTTGGGGAGATGAGAGACCCCACCTTCTGATGGTTCCCTGAGAGAAGGGGATGCCTCCAGCAAACGCCTGCCTTTTCATCAATGCTGGGTCTGGTGCCCTGAATCTCAACATCTTCTCCCTCCTCCTTCAACATGCCCTTTGCACTGCTGAGGCCAGAAAGCCAGAAATCACCCTCCTCAGACTTCCTTGCAGCTAGAGTGTACTGTGTGTGTGGGCGCCCACGTGCTCACACACACACAGGCTTAGTCGTTCGTGTCTGACTCTTAGCGACCCCATGAACTGTAGCCCGCTAGGCTCCTCTGTCCATGGGATTTTCCAGGCAAGAATACTGGAGTGGGTTGCTGTTTTCTCCTCCAGGGGATCTTTCTGACAACCCAGGGATCAAAGCCTATCTCCTGTGTTTCCTGCATTGCATTTGGATTCTTTACCACTGAGCCACCTGGGAAGCCCACAGAGTGCATCAGGTGTGGCCAATCAGATGCACTTGTACAGGATTTGAAAGTGCAGTGAGCCCGTTGCTGCAGCAATTCCTGATCTGTGGATGGAGACGCGATGGTATGTGTGTGTCCTTGAACTCAACAGTTCCATCAGAAGCCTCCAGCTCCCTACTTGTCCACCTGCTAGCTGCTGCCTCCACCCAGGATTTTATAAGCACCTAATTCCCTGAATCCCACTCCTCCTTTTCAAGACCTAGATTGGCTTGTTTCCTATTCTGCTGGTACAGTAAGTATACAGAAGAAGCTGGTTTGAATGGAAAACAGAGTGCTGAATCTGTTCCTAACAGAGATCTTTGGGTCTGAGAGAGAGAGGGACACACTAGATTGGAGGAGAGGAGGTGGGGGACCCTCAGAGGGACAGGGTTGGACAGGAGTCCTGTTTCTCTGAGCCCAGGGGGATGAGGGGTTAGTGGATACAGGTGTAGGTGAGGCAGAAGCTTGGGAGAGGACAGCCAAATGGTGACCTTGTCAAGTTTACCCCTGGACCTCAGATGCCCGCCTTCTTTACTCCCCTTCCTCTTTCTGGGCATCCAGTCAGGATGGAGTTTTGGTGAAACCAAAACTCACTGTCACTGTCCAGGCATTCCCTCTGCTTCTCAGCCACTGCTGCTCTCTGGAAAGATCTGGTGGGCTCACCTGCTGACACCAGGGTATAAGAAGGGTCAGGCCAACAGCACAGTTTGGAGGGCAGCTGGGGCCAGGGGGGCCTGTTTTAGAATAAAGTCTCTTCAAGGTTAAAGACCTGGAACTTCTCTGGCTGCCCACTGGTTGGGATTTTGCCTTCCAACGTAGGGGGTGTGGGTTTGATCCCCATTCAGGGAACTAAGATTCTACATGCCTCATGGCCAAAAAATCCAAAACATAAAACAGAAACAATATTGTAACAAATTCAATAAAGACGTTAAGAATGGTCCATGTCAAAAAAAAATCTTAAAAAATAGAAAGATCAAAGACTAAAGCTCTTCAGGGAAATTTGGGCATCTGTATTGGAAGGGGAGTTGTTTTTTGACATTCAAACACTCTGGAATCAGAGATAAGTCAACTGAAGAGATACCCTCAGGTATTATGGGGCTTGACAGCTAAAGATATGGCCTCCAATTCTTTGACACTCTTCCCGTTGAAATGGGATTTACGTTCGTTCCCTCCTTAAAACTGGATGGGCTTGAGACCACTTCACCAATAGACACGGTGGACACAATACCATGTGACCTGTAAAGTGTTAGTCGCTCAGTTGTGTCTGACTCTTTGTAGCCCCATGTAGCCTGCCTGCTCCTCTGTCCATGGACTTCTCCAGGCAAGAATACTGGAGTGGGTAGCCATTCCCTTCTGCAGGGGATCTTCCTGACCCAGGGATCGAACCTGGGTCTCCTACATTGCAGACGGATTCTTCACCACCTGAGCCCTTGTGATCTTTAAGGTTAGGTCATAAAGTTCAGGTAGCACTAGCTAGATCTCTGGGAACACTGCTTTTCTGCCGTCTCTCTCTGGATGCTTCCTCTTGGGACCCAGTTGTCATCTGTAAGCAGCCACCTGGAGAGGCTTGAGAAGATCCTCCAGTTGAGGGGGCCAGCCCAGTTCCGCTTTTGAATCATCTGGTCCAGACACATGAGGAAAGAAGCTGGAGTGATGATGACTCCAGCCCCAGCCATCCATCCGAGCCCCAGCTTCCACCTCGCCACATGCCCTGTCCCAACCCCCTGACCCACAGATTCTCTGAATACAATAAACCAGAAGATGCTTATGCTACTGATGTGGAAGGTGTTGGAAATGTGTGGCAGCTGCCTGCAGCCTGGGGTCACTGCCCTCATAAGTGCCCTTCTTCTGTGGGGACCCCCTCCATGTCCCACACTCGGTGGGCTGTTGGGGAACCAGGCCTCGATAGAATCACAAAGTTCAACTGCACTTTGTGAGCCCTGAAGATTGTCACAACCCGTCACTCTGACCTGGGGCATCTGGGCTCGGACTCCTGGCAGACTTATCAAGACATTTCCTGCAGACAGGGTCTCTCCCACCAAGGGAACAGCTTGTCTGCATTGGGGTCAGTGGTGAGTAATTCTCATTTTTGTAGGAGGAGCAGGCAGACCTGGATTTGAGACTGGCTCCGTCTCTGCTGCCTCTGAGCCCTTGTGCAGATTTGGCCACGTCTCCAAGCCTCAGTTTCCCCATCTGTCAATTGTGTGGTCCCTTGCGGAGTGGCTGTGAGGGTGAGGTAATGTGTGAAAGCTGCGGTGGGAACAGCCATCCTTCTGCGTGGGAACTAGCCTCAGGGGAGACTGCTTGGTTGAACCCAGTGCCCAGGGACAAAAGGCAATGGCTTTTCCCCCGAGTTCCTGGGTTCCCTGGGATATTAGTCGGGTTATCCATTCGCTATGCATCAGAGACTCAAAATAACAGTGACTTAAACAGATGAAATGTGATTTTCTGTCCTATATCGTCTGGCAGGAACATTCCAGGACTGGTGGAGCAGCTACACAGAACTGGGTCTCAGGCTTTTCCTGTTGCTCCACAGCTGCTGGCAAGAGCCATCCATCCTGACTTCCATGTCTGGCTTCCAGCCAGTGGAAGGGGACATGGTGGAGAGAGGGTGTCCCCCAACATGGAGGCCGGACTCACGACCTCCACTCACCTCCTGTTGGCTATACTCAGGCACGTGGCAATAGCCGGGTGCCTGGGGTGCAGGAAGCACAAGGGCACCCATGTGCCCAGCGACAGATCAGGGCTCCACTGCTTCTACAGAAGAGGAGAGCAGGCATGAGGGCGGAACAAAGAAAGTGTCTACTGTACTGGGCATGGGGGCACAGGGCCCGGCCCCAGCCATCCTTCTAACCAGCTTTCCAACCAACTCGGCTGTTGAGGGCTTTGAGCCAGGAGCAGCGTTGTAGATACAAAAAGACTAGACCCTGCTTCAGGGAACACGGTTTTTCACAAACCGAAGCTGGTGGAGGATGTTTAGGGCACGGCTTTGAAAGGCTCTGTTGTCCATCCAGGCCTGGGTCTCTGAGTTCTGGCCAGTCTGTTCCTGAAACACGCTGGTCCCTCCCCTGGAGCATGCTCCCTCCCTGAGTGTGGCTCAGTGCGGTGCCCTTGACCCTGACCAACAGTTGCATAAAATACTTTCCTTTTCTGCAAAAACAGTTTTTCAGGACATAGTCAGTGGACCACATCACTCAGTGTTCCCAATACCAAGGATCATGTGAGCAACTTTCACTAGAGTTCATTATAAAGGAAAACGGTTCCCACTGAGAAAAGAGCCTGCTTCCTGCAGACGGTAACACATCAGACTTCCCCTTCCGCCCTGGCTGCCCCGAGGCTTAATCACAGCATCTGTGGCCACTCAGTTAGCCTTGTACAATCTCTCTTTCCTGTGGGCCCAGCATTTTAGTTCTCTGTGTTGGTCTTACTGTTTCGTCTTTAGTGCTTGTTGCCTCCCACATTCTCTCTAGAAAGAAGCAGGCTCTCATTAGTGATGAAACAGAACGCTAGGGCCCCTTAATTGGGAAGAAAATAAAACTGGTGGTTCGGAAGGCTAGTCCTATTGCTGTGCCTGAGAGTCGGTGTTGACGCCAGTTTCCCAGCAGCTGGGACAGAAAAGGGGTGGTTACCAGGCCGTCCTCAGAAAGAAGGAAACAGCAGGGTTGGGAGAGAGGCAAAGCAGGGAGCCCTCAGCGGCCCCTGCAACGATTCCGGGCGTGGGCACTGATCTCAGCTCCATCACGCAGCAGCTGTGTGACCCTGAGTGAATCCCTTAACTTCTCTGTGCATCGGTATAGTAATAACAATGGCTTCTGGTTTCATCGCTTCGATCTCTGCTTCTGCCTTCTTCACGTTACCCTCTCCTTTTCTATGCGTCCGTGCCTCCTCTTCTGTATCTGGTCAGGACACTTGTCGTTAAATTTAGGGTCCACCTAGGTAATCCAGGATGATCTCAACTTTACGATCTTTAACGTAATTGTATGTGCAAAGACACTTTAGCCAAATATGGTCAGATTCATAGATTCTGGGATGTGGGCATACCTTTTGGGGGCTACCATTCAATCCACTACAAGGACTAAAGTTTGGATCTGAGCAATGCATCTCTTAGGGTGAGACCAGTCCTTAGACAGGAGATGTGTGGGGGTGTTCTTCTGGTGGGAGGAGTGGGCTCCTAAAACCTCCACCTCGTCGAGGTAGCTTTCCATGGAGCCGCTGCTGGCATGTAGAGATACAAGCTCCTATGGGTGGAGATTGGGCTTCTTGTCCTGGGTCTCTTGTGGCCCCTCAGGGCCCAGGGGGTGCTCTGTACACACCACTCTGGACTGATTAACTCCCACCTCCTTTGGCAAGGGGAGGGTTGGCCACATGACTCACAGCAGAGACAAACTCAAGGGGCACTCCTTTCTCCCTCTCCTCACCCCTCCCAGCACAGGCCTATGCGGCCGGCTCACTGGCCAACCTCAGTGCTCTCCCTGTTCCTAGCACCTAGCACACAGCGACCACTTTGATGGGGCAATCTCCTGCTCAAACATCTGCCCTGGCTCCTCCTGAGTCAAATCTAAACCCACTCCAGGCCTGCCACCATGGTGGACCAAGCTACTTGTCCAGCCTGAGAATCCAGGATTCCTTTATGTTTATTCTCTTAGTCATGACCGACTGTTTTTCAGCCCCTATGGATTGCCAGGCTCCTCTGTCCATGGGATTTTCCAGGCAAGAATACTGGAGTGGGTTGCCATTTCCTCCTCCAGGGGATCTTTTGGACTCAGGGATCGAACTTGCGTCTCCTGCATTGACAGGAGGTTTCTTTACCACCGAGCCACCAGGGAAGCCCCCAGGATTCCTTTGTAAAATTTCATCTCATTCTTGCTGTTCCCCAAGCCTCTGTGCTTTTCCTGACCCTGCTCCCTCCTCCTGGAATGAGTCTCTTCCTTCTAGCAGTCAACCTCTAGCGCTCTTAAAGGCCCAGCTATATGCCTCTGCCTCCTGGCCACTTTCCCGGCTTTTCCAAGATAGAAGCGATCACTTTGTCTCCTTCCTTCCCTCTTGTGACACCTCCCACTCTCCTTCTTGTCTTGTTGTTTACTGTCAGGACTCATTCCCCACAGAGTCCCCTCTCTGCTGGAAGGAGCCACGCCTCACTTTTGGATCCCCAGCGCCCACACAGCGCTGAGCACGTAGTAAGTGCTTTTGTTGCTGTTTAGTCTCAAAGTCAGGGTGGGCTCTTTTGTGACCCCGTGGACTGTATCCTTCCAGGCTCCTCTGACAATGGGATTTTCCAGACAAGAATACTGGAGCGGGTTGCCATTTCATCCTCCAGGAGATTTTTCCCGACCCAGGAATCAAACCTGCGTCTCCTGCATTGCAGGCGGATTCTTTACTACTGAGCCACCAGGAAGCCCTCTTACTATTTTCCAAATGTGGGAAATATCCATTGTAGATTTTCACATTAAACTTTGGTAATTCAATGGCCAGAGTTTTCAGGACAGAACTGCCTGCAGCTTCTTGACCTTGGGGCTTAGTTCTATTCTCTGGGTGGCTGGTGTGTGGCCTCAAACCTAGATTTCCCTGTGGGCCTGTATCCAGGCTGTTGGTGGTTCCTTGTGGGTACACCTGAGTGCTGACAGAGTAGGTCTCAAACATGGTGAAGTTTGTCAAAAAGAAGTAATATATTTTAAAGAAAATATTTCATATCTATAAAAATTATATACAAAGTTTAACAGAGAATAAATTGAACAGCCACGTCCCTATGGCCATCCTAAGGAAAAGAATGTTGCCGATATTGTGAGTGATCCACCCTTCCGTGCATCCCTCAACAAGGTCTGTTTCAAGGCTACCGAACTCCAGCGGCAGGGACAATTCAACAGTGTTCAGGGACTGTATGAAGCTGTCTGGCGGAGCATCAGATTTCAAAACTCTTAAAGTCACCTGTGTTCACATAAAGAAGAAGCAACAACATTTTAGGGACACAGTTCTACAGGGAGACGTGTTCTGGTTGGCAACTAGATGAAGGTGTGCAGTCATACTGTAGTACTGAGTGACACCTGCGTGGTGGGAGGTGGTTCGTGCTTGACGCTTGACATTCTAATAGGCTGCTGCTGCTGCTAAGTCGCTTCATTCGTGTCCGACTCTGTGCGTCCCCATGGACGGAAGCCCGCCAGGCTCCCCCGTCCCTGGGATTCTCCAGGCAAGAACACTGGAGTGGGTTGCCATTTCCTTCTCCAATGCATGAAAGTGAAAAGTGAAAGTGAAGTCGCTCAGTCGTATCCGACTCTTAGCGACCCCATGGATTGCAGCCTACCAGGCTCCTCCGTCCATAGGATTTTCCAGGCAAGAGTACTGGAGTGGGGTGCCATCCCTCTGAATCCCTACAAGGCGGCGGGGGTGGGGGTTGGGGGTGAGGAGGGTGGGAGGTGGGGTGGGGGGCGGGGTGGGGCGGAGTGTGTATGCTTAAACCGCTGAAGTGCATATTTCTGCCCCTAGATGGCGCCACAGGACCGTACCCCTTCCCACCTGTGCGAACCGTTTGGGGGAGATGACTGAAGACAGAAACCAGAGAACACTTTCACAACTGAGGAGCGAAACACTAGCCGACACTTAAAACAGGCAGCGAGTTGCTAACTCCCGTAGCTTGCTCTTCTCAGCATGAACTCTGGTTGACCGTAGTGCATGCAGGACTTTGGGCCAATGCATAGGTGGAGATAAGAACAGAGCCCAGTTTTGAGGACTTTGGGGATAACAAAATGATTTTATTACACATAAAGTGTGTTCAGACACAGTGTCTGACACAGTAAATGCTCGATGAAACTCGCTGTTCTTTTCCTTTTCAATTTGTCATAGCCCCTGAGGGCAGGGACCCCAGCTTGCTTCTCACCTCTGCATCCCAAGTGCCAGGTGGGTGATCAGTTAACTCATTCTGTCTTCACCTGCTCCCGTCTCACGGAGGAAGGAGCTGCTGTCTACCATATGGCTTCAGAGAAGACCAGGCTGGGACCAAGGTTGAGGTGGCTGGTTGAGCAGTCCAAGCATAGGCTGGGCTTCCTGGTGAGAGATTGGGCTCCTGGGTCCCGGAGGTGCACAGAAGGCTGCAGAGGGGACCCTGGCTGACGGCTGGACTAGGTGGCCCTGCCTGGGGGTCGTGTTTCTAAGTGAAAAGCAGCTTAACCATTGCTAGAGCCTTTGCCGTCCTGCGGTTGTGAGAAGGGCTGGGGAGGTTTGAGGGGTGCAGGAGAAACTCCCTCGTTGAGGGTGGGAAGGGTCAGGGAGCAGGGAGAGGAGGGGAAGGGCAGGCCTTGAAGCTCGTGCAGCAGCATCTAGGAATGGACAAGCTCGAAGGTGGGTGGGGTGGGGTATCTGTGGGTGGGCCCCTGGCCTGACTCGGCCTGCGTCCATGGCCCCTCTTTTCCCTACCCGCTCTGCCCTCTTGTGATGGTCCCTGTCTCGGTTTGTGGGATGGCTCCTCTGCCCACCTGGTTGCCCAGACCAGACACGTGGGCCTCACTCCTGTGGCCTCTACCGTCCCTCCCAACCCTCAGCCCACCAGGTCTACTGGGGAGACAGAAAAGTGTGGGGAGCCCCACCCAGCGTCAGGTGGGCTCCCCGCTTCTGCTGTGGCCCTGCAGGCTTTCCTCAGTGCGGCGGGAGGAGGCTCTTGGCACGTCCTCAAGTCAGATCATGTCAGCGCTCTGGTCTCCAGTCTCCATATCTTCCTGTCTCACGGTAAAGCCAAGTCCTGAGTGACTGTCCCACGGGCCTCTTGAGCCTCACCTCCTTCTCTCTATCGCCCCTCTCTGGCCACCCTGGCGCCCTGCCTCTCCTCACAAATCAGCCATATCTCCTCTCTGCACTCACCTTGTCTTCAGCCAGACAGCCGCTGGACTGGCTCCCTCGCTTCATTCAGTCTTCACTAACATCGCCCATGGATGAAGCCTTATTTAAATTTATCATCTCCCCTCCTTGCCGCCCCCATTCCCTTTTCCTGTTTCATTTTTCTCCACGGCAACGACCATCTAACATACTATGTTTAGGACTGGCTACGTTATTTGCAGGCTCAATGCAGCATGAACACGTGGGCACCTTGTTAAAAAAATTATTGAGAATTCCAAGTTAGTGACAGTGGTGTGTTAAACCAACTGCAGGGCCCTGGGCAACTGCGTGGGTGTCACACCCATGAAGTGGCCCCCAATAATGCTGTACATATTTGTTCACTGTCCTTTCCCCCCAAATGAAATGTAACCTCCATGACGGGAAGGCTCAGGCTTGACCACGGTGGTGCTGTAGTGAATAGAACATAGTAGGGGCTTCCCTGGGGGCTCAGTGGTAAAGAATCTGCCTGCCAAGAAGGAGACTCAGGTTTGATCCCCGGGTTGGGAAGATCCCCTGGAGAAGGAAATGGCAACTCACTCCGGTACTCTTGCCTGGAAAGTTCCATGGATGGAGGAGCCTGGTGGGCTGCAGTCCATGGGGTCGCAAAGAGTTGGACATGACGGAGCACACACAAACAGTGATGGTATAGGGTGTATTTGGTGTCCGGGCTGGCAGGAGGAGGGGGGCTGGTCTGTGCACAAGGTGTCTGGGGAGAGAGGGGGGATGCCAGAGTGGATGGAGCAGACTTGGTGCCCATCCCCCACCTGGAGGGCTGCCATGAGGCCCTGCAGAGAGAGACATTCAGAGGCGCAGCACCAGGGGATGAAGGAGCCTTGGGTTTTGAAAACCGCTGAGATTCTGGGCCAAAGCAGTGTGACCTCCAGGACTGGGAAGATGGTGGTTGGAGAGGGAAGCGCTGCTCTACGCCACCCCAATTCCACCCCCTCAAGACCCTGCCGCGGACCCGGGAAGGCTCAGTAGGCCGTGGGCAGAGAGCTCATGGATGACGCTGGCCACTGAGGTAGGGCGTCTTTATGTGCTCCTGTCTGGCAAGGCAGTATCCCTGGGAGACCCTGGAAGTACCTTGGGAGCCACACAGGTGGGGCCCAAGAGCCCCTGTGACTTGGCACTGATGTCGAAGTGGCCAGTCTCCCCCCACCCCCCCCACCCCCCCGCCGCTGGCTGGTAAGGCCACCAGCCCAGTGTCTGGTGCTTAGTATGTGCTCAATAAATGGGAGTTAGCTCTGTGCCCTCAGTGTATTCTTAGGAGGGCTCCGCAGGGGGCTGAGGCCCGACAGAGGGAGGCGGGGTGGCTAATGAAAAGTACAAGGGCAGGAAGGGACCCTAGGAGAAGCTAACTCACACTAATCCCATTGTGAGAAGAGACTTGCCCAGGGATGAGTCAGAAGCCAGTGAGGGGGGACCCACGCTGTAATGCTGTCCCTGCCTCCCTGCCATGCTCATGGACTCTCCAGACCACCTCCTGCTGGTCTCTGCTGGAAGTTGCTCAGGTCCCTCAAGGCCTGCACGACCAAGACAAGCCCTTTTGTCGCTGTCCCAGACCTGTAGCTCTGATCTTCATCCAGCCGGTGGCAGAAATCTGAGCGGACCTTCAGTTTTCCTTACTCCAGCCAGGGTCTGCTCCATCACCAAGTTCAAGGCGGGAACACACGCTCCAGGCACCCATTGGCCTCCGGCTCTGCTGTTCTTCCCCTCCATGTTTGTGCTAATGTGGCCCCCAGACCTGCCCTTTTCCTCTCCTCTGCTCCTGACTCAGCCGCTCTGACTTGGTCCTGGACACTCAAGAAGGTCATGGAATAGGGGAGCCTCGCAGGACTCCTCTTTCTGGCCTGGGGTCTGGATGGGTCCTTGTGCCCTGCCGGTCCCACACTGGTCAGCTGGGGGCGCTCCTGCGCCACGGAATCCCTTCACGCAGGCTCGCCGTGGGGGCGGGGAGCCTCTGGAGCCTCGCTCAGCGGCCTGGCCGGCCCAGCCGGTCTGGCTGGTCTGGGTGTGGACGGCGGGGGCGGAAGTGGGGGTGGGTGTGAGGCGCGTCGGTGCGTTCTGCGGCGGAGGGGCTGCGGTGCTGGGTTTGCACACGCACTTGGAATGTCTGTGAGGTGCGGTCTGGTCGCAGGGCTTGGTTGGCTGTGGAGGTGCCCGGGCGTACTGGCTGCTCCCCCAGTCCCGGGGACCTTGCTGTAGGGTTTCAAGGACTTAGGTGAAAGTCTGGTCTTGGCCCTGCCACTCTCCTGACCATTCCCCAGGGGTCTCCATGTCCACATCCACAGCCACTTGGCAATTTCTGTTTTTTGGAGGCTGGGCTTTGAGATTTAATATGCGCTCTGCCTGGCTCAGAGGGTGAAGCGTCTGCTTGCATTGCGGGAGACCTGGGTTCAATCCCTGGGTTGGGAAGATCCCCTGGAGAAGAAAATGGCAACCCACTCCAGTATTCTTGCCTGGAAAATCCCATGGACAGAGGAGCCTGGTAGGCTACAGTCCATAGGGTCGCAAAGAGCTGGACACGACTGAGCGACTTCACTTTGACTTTGACGCGCTCTGCCACTTGGGCAATCACCCTCAGGCAGCCCAGTTAGTAAAATGGGGACGAGAACACCCACTTCACAGACTGTGGTGAGAACTGGAGCTCCAGGTGGGAAACACTAGCTCCCCACTGCCGCTGCCTGGTGGCCTGGCTGGGGAGGTGGGGAGGTGTCAGACAAGACCACCCTGAGCCCCAGGGATGGAAAGCTGTGGCAGATAGTCTGTGCTCTCAGCAAGCTGAAGGTGGAGGGTGGTAAAGGCCCATCACTAAACTGCCGGTCAGGAGGTGGGCCTGCCATCAGAAGGCGCCACGGTCTGGGCTTCTGAGCAGGCGACTGCTTTAGGAGGAGTGGGGGCTCCTGTTGTACCCATGCCTGAGGGTAGATAGGGAAGATAGATAGGATTTGCTTCTAGACTGGAAGTGGAGGGGAGGGCAAAGCCAGGAGGCTGAAACTGCAGGGCATCAGGGGCCAGCGTGGCCCAAGGAAGGGCAGGTGGAGTGCAGCAGGCGTCCAGTTGTTGGGGTGGGTGGGTTGGCACTTTGTGGGAGTCTGGCTGTGAATTCCACAGCCAGCAGGGGAGCTTTGGGAAGACTCTGGGCAGCTCGGACCCCTGGAGGCGAGGGTGGGCTCAGAACCCGGGAGAGCAGCAGGAGTAGGGTAGAGGTGCCTGGGTGGGGACCTGGCTGGCTCCTGGAGGGATTGTTGCTGGTGTTCAGCTGTTCAGGTCGTGTCCGACACTGCGATCCCACGGACTTGCAGCACTCCAGGCTTCCCTGTCCTTCACTATCTCCTGGAGTTTGCTCAGTCTTAGATCCATTAAGTCTGTGATGCCATCCAACCGTCTCATCCTGTTGCCACCTTCTCCTCCTGCCCTCGATCTTGCCCAGCATCAGGGTGAGATGGAAAGGAGAAAAAGCTCCTTCTCCCCTTGGATGGCGTTGAAGGGTATCAGGTAGGGTGACTGCGAGAATTTCCAGGGCAGAGGAAATTTCCTAGAGGCCTGGTCCTCCCTTACCCGTACCTGAACCCTGCCCCACCTCTCCTGGTCCCCATTGCCTCCACATGCCCCGTATGCTTATCCAGGTTTCTGGGATAGCCCTGGACTGGCTGAGGTCTGAGATGGGGCAAGGCCATTTCAGCCCTAACCCTATTAGGCGGTATGTGATGAGTTAACGACCTCTCAGGGTCTCCTCTGCACACTGTGGTGGGGGGAGGCGTGGGGCCGCAGCTCCTGACAGTCCCTGTAGGGGCCAGGTCTTCAGACAGGGAGAGGCAGGTTAAGGAAAGGACACACTCAGGATCGTTTGGCTGCGGTGGGTGCAGAGCCTTTGGGGTGCAGGCCTGCCTCAGAGGGGTCCTGGGGAGTCTGCAGCATGAGGCCCTGAGGCTAGAGCTGAGGGAGAGACCTTCTCAAACCACAGCAGCCACCCGGGAGTCTGGGAGGACAGCGGAGGAGGGTGCTGAGGAGGGTGCTGAGGAGGGTGCTGATCTCGGCTTGTTTACCCAAGAGGCAGGTCCTGGCGTGCTGGGAATGCAGCCTGGGCCTGGGGGAAGGCGGTGGGGGCTGATACCAGCCGGCTAGCCTTGCTCCATCCGCCGCAGACTGCAGAGGGAGGGCCTCAAACTTGGCCTACTGGGCATGTAGACCATGGACAGGGCGTAGAAGGTGGGAGCGGGTGTTTGGGCTCTCTAGGGGGCATTGGCACAGGCCCCAGGGCCCTGGGTTTGACTCCCTCCTCTGAGGTCCGGGTACCCCACAATCTGGGGTAGAGTAGTGGTCTGGGGGCTGTACTACAGTGGGTTCCTGAGCTGGGTGGGCCAACCACCACCCTAGATGGGAGGACAGGCAGGCAAGGGCTGGCCCAGAGTCTGAATGATCCCCCATCCCCATGCAAGTCCTAACATGGGGCCACTGGGTTCAGGGACTCACGGTGCTGGCAGAGGGCTTGCTGTTCTTAACTGGGGGCGCATCCTGTCCCCGGCCCCTGCCCTCTTACCTCACCTCCAAGCTTCAGCAAAAGGGCTCTGACCCACCACTGTGGATCTATGCCCCTCCTGATGCCCCCATTCCCAGCAGAGGTCTCTGATTGTCAGACAGTGGACACAGAGTGGGCTCAATGGGAGCAGTTGGGTTAGACGTGGGTTTGTGGGGAGCTTGGGACTTGGGGAGCTTGGGGAGCTGGGGGTAAGAGTAGACACAGGGTGTGGGGTGCTGCTGAGATGTGGAATAGAGTTTGGGGTTAGGGGAGAGCCTGGGAAGGCAGAGTTTGGAGGAATGTTATGGATTTGGAGCAGCAATTGGGCTGACGTTGGCATTTCGGGCAAAAGTCTGAGAGTGGGTGCAGGTCAGAGCTGCGGCTGCAGATGGGATGGCTTTAGGGCTGGGTTTTGAGGATGGGGTAGGTTTGGGCATAGAGAAGCACCCAGGTTTGGAGTGAAGTTGATTCAGGGTAGAGTTGGGGTATGGTTCAGACTTGGACTTAGGGTTGGGGTTTGTGTAGTGTCAGATCTGGCCTTGGGTCTAAGGTCGGAGGACAGGCCCAGGTTAGTGTTATGCACAGTTTGGGGTTAGGTTGGATTGGATTGGGGATCAAGAGTTTCCATGTTAGGGGCAGGTATGGTTGCAACTGGCTGAGGGTTTGGGGGATCTGGTTTTCTGCCCTGTGGTGTCCCCCTGGGTCTGTCCTCTCCTTCCTGGTGGCTTGCTCTCAGCTGAGACCTTGGCTGGAGACAGGGTCCTCAGGCAGGGCCCCCTCCAACGTCTGCACCCAGGTGGGGACCCAAGGTGGTGGCATTCTGCAGCTGAGCCTCAGGCTTTCTGGGGCCTGGGTATCAGCTAAAGCAGGGGCTCCATGTCACACTGGGCTGGCCTGGGGTTTGGGGCTCCTCCTTGCAGTGAAAGCAGCCCCTAACCCTCACCCCCTCCCCGCCTTGTCAGTGTGAGGGGCTCCCCTGCTCTCCACAGCAGATCCCTTGGGGTGGGACAGGCCTGGGAGGCAGGGGGGCACCTGCCTGGGTGTGTTTGCCTGTGACTCAGCCTGGATGCCGAGGCCCTGAGTTGGTGGCTTTGTTCTACTGGCTGGCAGGGTACATGCCGTAGCCCTGAGTCACCAGGGTGTGGCCCAGTGGGCCAGGTGGCACTTTGGAGACACACACACACAGCTTTGTGCGCAGATGGCACTGGGGCCCGGACACGGGCGACCTGGGGGCAAAGGGGCCTGCCCAGCGTGGGGCTTGCCTCAGTGCCTTTGCCTTGGTGGTGCTGTGAGCCCCTCCCTTGATGTTCCTCAGTGACCAAGGGCCCTGTGCTTCTTCACTCCCTCCAGTTAGGGCCTGGAGGAGCTGAAATGGGGTTTAGCGCCCATAGCACAGCCAGAGATCCTGGGGAGCACCCTAACCCTTCCCCAGCTGCCCAATAAAACCTGTTTGCAGGCTATTATGTGCAACCAGACGTGGGAGGAAGGCATGGCAACCCACTCAAGTATTTGCCTGGAGAATCCCATGGATAGAGAAGCCTGGTGGGCTACAGTCCACGGGGTTGCAGAGAGTTGGACACGACTGAAGCGACTTAGCAAGAGCATATCCAAACTGTCAACCAGTGGAAACAACCTCAGGAGGAAGAAACTATCACTCCCAGTTTACAGAGAGGAAACCAGGGCTGAGGGAGGCTCACAGCTGCCCAAAGTCACACAGCTAGAGGGCGGCCAGCGGGCCTTAAAGCCCCTCATCGGATGCTCACCGTGCCTGCCCCGTGTGAGGTGTGGGGGGCATCAGTGATGGTGGCCTGGCCCCACCCTGAGCGTCAGTGCTGCCCTTCACTGGGGCCCCTTGGACTCCACTCCTCACTCAGAGTCAGGCAGGGGTCCCACAGCGGCGGGTGGTGAGTGAGCAGCCCTGTTGCCTCTCCCAGCCACTAGGCCTGGGTCCTAGGCCCCTCCATGCCTCCGAGGACGGAGACAGACACAGCCCTGCCGGGCTCGTGGGCAGTGCCCAGACTGCTTTCTCTGGGCAAGAGGCAGGAGGCCCTGAGACCGTGAGAGGCAGCTCCCCCCTTGGGGAACCAGGCCTCACTGTCCCCAGGAAGGGACAGAAAGTGCAGTCTCTACACGAACCAGCCTTCCCGCTGCCAGCACTGTGCTCCCCTGTCCCACCGCCTCTGACCCCCAGGCTCTGCTGTGTGCATGTCCGGGTGTGAGGGGCAGGAGAGCCAGATTGGCTGTAAACCAGGGCTGTGGGGGAAGCAGTGCAGGTTAAGGGCAGGTGATGAGGGTGGGAGCTCGGGGGTCCTGGTTCCCAGGCCAGGCTTGGGGCCTCAGACAGGCCTGCATGTTGGTCGCCTTTCTCTGACAGGCCAGGGGGCTGCTTTGGACCCCGAGGCTCAGAGAGTGCACTTGAGCGAGTGGGTAGGTGTGGCTCCACCCCTCCACCCACAGCCCCACCTGGTTCTGTCAGAAGCTGTTTGAGGGAGAAGAGAAAGCACCTTATAAGGTAACAAATGCTGTCTGCCAGGTGGAGGCCAGGCTACCTCCCTGCCTCCAGGCCTCCCCACCCTTCTCAGGAAGAAGCTGGTGTCAGTGATACCCCAGTCCGGCCCTGAACCCTACAATGCTCCCCAGCCCCCAGGGAGACCCTGGCTCCTGCCCGAGACCTGCTGCGGGGGAGGCCTGGCCTGCCCCACCTGGGAGGCAGACGAGGCAGTCGGGACTCAGAGAGTCAGCTGTGTGACCCTGGCTAAGTGGCCCCTCCTTCCCAAGCCTCAGTTTCCTCGTCCTCACTTTTAGAGTGGTGGGCTAGGGGCTGTGAATTTCCCTGAGGATCTTCAGCCCCATGGAATGTCCCTTCACTTACAGACACTTAACAAGCCAAGACTTACAGACACTTAACAAGCCAAGCCCAGGCCTGGCCCCCTTCCCCAAGGCCAGGAGCCTTCACTGGGTGACCCTTCTCTGTCCCAAGGATGCTGAGGTTCCAGGGCAGTTCTCCTGGCCAGTTCTCCAGGTGAGGCAGCCTGATTAGCCTGTTTACTTCCAGCAGGGGGGTCTGGTGAAGATAGCCGGAGGAAGCAGGCAGCCCTTCTTTAGACCTGTCTCTGGTCTGTAATGCTCTCCATCTTCAGCTCTCAACCAGCGCCTCCCTTGAGGAGCTGACCTTCCCCGAAAGCCCCCAGCCTAGCCCTGGCCATGCTCTCCCCAGCCCTAGGGGCGGTGTGTGTTGTATCTTCCCATGCCGCTCATCCTGTGTGTGTCGGACGTACCATCTTGGAATTTCTCTCTGGAGATGAAAGATGAGAGCACTGACTGTTCCCAGAGCAGTTTTCAAGCATTATCTCATTTGACTCTTGCAACAGCCCCTCTGCCAGGACCCTTTGGCAAGTGGGTTCAACAGAGGGGTTAGAGGCATAGTGGAGGCAGAGCCCGGGCCTGGAGGCAGCCCCTGGGTTGGGTTTGGTCCCCTTGTGGGCACAGTGAAGGAAGGGAGTGTCTCTTCCTGTTGATCCTAGAACTTTCGAAGCTGGGAGTGTCCTTGGATATTATCGAGTTCAGCTCCTCACTGCAGAGTTTAGGGAACTGAGACCCAGAGCTAGGACTACAGCTGGGACTCCTGACTCCCCAGCCCCACTGTTTCCCCAGGGGCAGGCTGTGTGTTCTCCCTGCCCCCTCCCGGTGGCTGGGCCTGGGCCCGGGGGGCTCTGGGGTCTGCGCTGGCTGCCCAGTGCACCTGGATGGCCCAGCTGGGAGAGGACAGGCTGAGGGCCGGGTCCCAAGCCTGTGCTGGGAGCAGGCAGGTCTGTGTTCCTGCATCAGGACAGAGGGCAGAGGGGGAGGGAGAGGCCTGGGGCAGGGCTCCTCCACCAGTGATTGCACAGAGGAGCTGACGAAGCAGTTTCTGCTGTGTGAAAAAAACAAGGCCAAACCCGTGAGAGTGGCTGAACCGCGCTCTCCTGTTCCGAGCCTCCCGTGCGGGAGCGGCCCTGAGAGGCCTGCCCACAGCCTCCTGCCTTGGTGCAGCAAAGACCCTCCTGAAGCCCCTAGGTGGCTCCCCTTCTTGAAAGGCCCAGGGATCAGGGAACCCCTCAGTTGCTTGCCAGTTTGGAATTCAGACAGGTCTAGCAGGAAGCTCTGCCTGGTACCTGGCTCTGGTCTCTTCTGCTGTGTTTAACCCCCTCTCTTCTTGTCCTGTCTGCTGGAGGGTTTGACTGTCCGGTGCTCAGGCCACAGTAAGTTGGAGGTCAGGATTACAGGTGTCCTTCCCACCTCTCCACTGTGAGGTCTGGGGAAACCTGAGGTTCTATTCAGAATTCCCACAGGGGTGCCCTTCTCCTTGCCCCTCCCAGCCATCTGGCCCTGCCAGGGCTTTCCACACCTCAAGCAGGCTCCCCTCTCCAGGAAGAGAACCTGCCGTCTCAGGTTCTGTCCTTGCCTCTGCATCTGAGCCTGTTGCCAGCATTTTCTCTGTGTCCCACACTAGCCTGTCTGTCCACTGCTTTGAGCGGTGCCTGACACCAGACAGGGCTCTGTAAGTGTCACGGGTTTGTTTAGAGCAGTTCTTCAAGTATTAGCACATGCTGAAAACTGTGGTCAGCTGACTCTTCCTGACTTTCCAAATGGGAAAGTCCAGGATAGACCCTGTAGGTCCAACCCACAGGGACTTTTGATTCAAAGTGCTTCAGTGGGGCATCTGAACACGTGTTGAACTTGGACTGTCTTTCTCTTCTGGCCTGTAGCTGATGCCAGGCCCTGGAGAGGAAAAGAGGGAGAAGGAGGCTGCCAGGCCTGTTGACGGCTCGTCACCCCATCCTGTCACTGACATCTCTGGGCCTGGACCAAGATTTATCAGGAGGTTCTAGAGGCCAGGACAGGGGAAGCAGAGGGCACGGTTCCTCCTAGGTCCTGGTCGCAAAGTGGGGCTGAGAGCGGGGTCACAATCCGTGAACAACTGTTCATGCATTTGGTAAGCACTTGTTGTATACAAAATCCCACACGGGCAAGTCTGATGTGGCCTTAGAAATGGCCTTTTCCTGAAGCTCAGAAACCTGGGGCTTAGAGAGGGTCCTGTGCTGCCCTGGGTCACAGAGCAGTGCATAATGGCTGGGACTAGAGTCTATGTTCCTTCTTCAGCAACTCAGCCCATAGAGCTGCCTGAGCACAGGGCACATGGCGGGGGCAGGGGGTTCCAGAGAAGGGAAGGACAGGCATGCCCAGTGTTCTGAAGCACAGCTGCCAATGGTGGGGGGACCTCGATAGGAAATCCACGGAAACCCAGACCTGGGAATTTGAACTTACTGACAGGCACAAAGTGTGTGTGTGTGTGTGTGTGTGTGTATGTGTGAGGCTCTGGGCAGGCTTGTTAAATGTATGTTTATAAAGCAGGAAGAATGGTGTTTGGTCATAATAGTTGCTGCACAAGCATTCTGCTGTTGCTACTCTGAGGGGTCTTAGAAAAGACAGGCAAGGACTGCATGGACATTCCTGGTTGGGTTGAGGGCAAGAGGAGGGGTGGGCATGGAGGGTAGCATAACAGATGGGCCTGGAGTGTGAGCAGCTTGGACATCGCGGAGAGGAGACTCCAGCTCTGCTCACTTTCTGGACCAGGGAGTCCAGGTACTGGAGGCCACTTCTACAAGCCTGGCTGCGGGGTGTTCAGCCCGTGCGGTCTAGGGAGAGTGGGGCGTTGCCGGGGTGGCTGAGAGCCTTGGCAGGTGGACAAGACGATAGAGGGCTAAACCAAGCTCTGGCATTTTTTCCCTGAAGGACCCCCTCAGCCTCAGACCCAGGCAGGAAGTGTTTGATGAGTGACCCAGGCGGGTGGTGGGACCAGCGAGGAGCCCCCTTCTCCCGGACCTGCATCCGCCTGCGGCGGCCGGCATGAGGCGGTGCCTCACCGGCTTTGGGAGGCCCCTCCTCCGCGGCCCTGGGCGGGGCGCTCCGGAATGCGGCGGGGCTCAGATGTGGCGGCGCCGCCCGCGTCCCGTCCCGTCCGTCCCGTCCGGTCCGGGCGGCCCCGAGCGGCCTCCCTGCCCGGGCACGCCGATCCGCGGGGCGGGCGGACACCAGGTGTCGGCGCTGCGCGAACAGAGGCTTCCGAGCCCCGCCCTGGACCCTGGCGCCACACCCGGCCCTGTCCCTGTCGGGCGCCTTTGGGGGTGGGCGCGGAGCGACTGCCGGGGACACAGGCCTGTAGTTCCTGAGGTTCCGAGCCCAGGGATCTTCCGCCTGCAGCGGCATGACACACCTGCCCTGATGGTGGGTGGCTGAGGCCCACGTGCTCAGCCCCGTTCTGGTGCCTGCCTCCCCGCCAATCCTACTGGAGGCCGCCAGAGCTGTGTTGGAGTCCTGGCTCTGAGCCTCAGTTTCCTCATCTGTAAAGGAGGGCCATGACCCTGCCTCGCGGTACTGTTGCATTGACCCATAGGAGACACTCATGGATAGTGGCTCAGGACAGTGCTAACGAACGTTCCTGCCCACCTCCCCCTATTAGACTGACATCTTCCCAGTCTAGGGCAAGACTCCTCAGGAAGGTGCCCCATGGTCCCCCCCACCCCATTCCACCGCAGAGAGGCAGGCTCTGGCAGTGGGGGTAGTGGAGGCAGGGAGGGCACAGATCCCACTGCTGTTTCACAGATGGGTAAACAGAGGCTCCGGCTTCCCTGGCTGCTCGGTCATAAAGAATCCATCTGCAGTATAGGAGACCCAGGTTCGATCCCTGGGTCTGGAAGATCCTCTGGAGAGGGCAATGGCTACCTACTCCTGTATTCTTGCCTGGAGAATTCCACGGACAGAGGAGACTGATGGGCTACAGTCCATAGTGTCCCGAAGAGTCGGACAGGACTGAATACCTAACACTCACTTTCAAATGGAGGCTCAAGTTCCGGCAATGAGTTTAGAGACAGAAACAAGACCAGAGCCAAAGCCCCTAATTCCCAGCCAGTACTCTTTTTTCTGTGTGTGTGTGTGTGTGTGTGTGTGTGTGTTTAATCTCCACATTTTGGGGGATTTACAGCTGCAAAGTCACAGTGGTGGAGCGGGTGTGGGTCTCAGAATACACTCAGGGTCCCTCTTTCCAAACCCAGGCCTGTCTGTGGTCACACCAGTGACCCCTCTCTCATTCTGGCCATGCTCTGCTGCTGCTGCTAAGTCGCATCAGTTGTGTCGGACTCTGTGCAATCCCATAGACGGTAGCCCACCAGGCTCCCCTGTCCCTGGGATTCTCCAGGCAAGAACACTGGAGTAGGTTGCCATTTCCTTCTCCAATGCATGAAAGTGAAAAGTGAAAGTGAAGTCACTCAGTCGTGTCCAACTCTAGCGACCCCATGGACTGCAGCCTACCAGGCTCCTCCATCCATGGGATTTTCCAGGCAAGAGTGCTGGAGTGGGGTGCCACTGCCCATGCTCTAGGCCCCTGCAATTCCTGAAGAGGCCCTGTGTGGGTTCTAGTCCTCCTGTCAGCCTTAAGGCTAGGCCCTAGGAAGAACTTCTTTGCAGCTTGCCCTCCTCCCAACATATCAGCTCAGTTGGGGGTGTGCTCCCCTCTTTGTCTCTCTACCCCAGCAGTCAGGCAGTCCCAGGACATAGCAAAGCTCTGAGTGGGAGATTTGCTAGAGCCCCGAAGAGGGTGCGGAGTGGTCAGAAGGCCCAGCTTCTCTCTGGGCCTCAGTCTCTCTGTCTGTAGAAGGAGGCTGTAGGCTACACTCATGGTGCTGTGTGTCACCCCGGCTGTCTGTCTACCGTCCACACCCCCACACCTATTTTGGAGGGACCTGGAAGCGGAAGGGCCTGGGTGGGTTGCACCCACTACCTTTGGGCCAGTTTGCCAAAGGATGTGCTCTCACAGTCCGCAGTGTGGGAGTATGTATACCTCTGTCATTGCATGACACTGATGTCCCTGCCTGGTGCCCCCTGCCCGCCTGGGGGTGAGGACAGGCAAGGGGAGGAGTCCCAGTCATCCCTTTGGGGCTTGTCGATAGAAAGGCACACTTGCAAGGGATGACCTGCCATGTGACTGTCCCTGAACCCAGAAGGGTCTTCAGAGCCAGCGTTGAGCCCAACTTGTTCTCTGCTGTGGACTCAAGACAGCGAGTTCCTCTCCCTCCACCCCCACCCCTGGCCTGGGCACTGTGGTGGCCAGGGGGGTGGCCTGGGAGACAGGATTTTGTGAGGGGACTTAGAGTGCTAGGGAGAGGAGCTCACGGGGATACTGGCTGGCTTTTCCCAGGAGGCCATGTGCAGAGAATGTGTAGGGGGCGGGGCCTCCCACCTCTCAGCTTGCTGAGGGTATATAGTCTCAGCAGCCTTGGGCTTGTGAGGAGATGGAGCTGGAGAGGGGCTGTCAGGCAAGCTGGAGAGCCCCCAGGAAGGTCCCAGGGTCCCCCTGTCTCAGGGAGGGCGCCTACAGTACCACCAACTTTACTGTGGGCAGGGCAAAGCCTTTGGTGGCTTGAGGGTGGGCAGCTCCCTAACTCCTCCATTTCATACCCTAAATGTGGCCAGGAGGAAGAGGGAAGGCAGTAGGAATGCAGGAATCCTGGCCAGGCCCTGTCCCAACAGGCTAGGGTGGTAGGAGCAGGCTCCCATGTGGGTTCACGTGCTCCTCAGCCCGGCTGGTAGCTAAGCAGCCTGCACAAACAGCAGGAACACAGAGTGGCTCCGGCGTGTGTGCACGAGTGCGCGCCTGTGCTGGGGGCGTCCTTGCCTCAACCCCCAGATGGGGATCCTTCTGGTTTCCTTATAGTCACTGTCACACGCAGGCCTGAGGATGGGGGTCCGTGTGCTGCCTTTCTATTTGGCAGGCCTGATCCATTTATTAGCTCCTTTAATCCTTGCAACCCGACAGACAGGCACCCTATTACCAGCTTTATAGACCAAGAAACAGAGGCTCTGAAAAGCTGCACACACAAAAGATCACGGAGTAAGAGAGTGGTAAAGCCAAATCAGAGTTCAGACAGGTCTTTCCGACTCTAGAGTCGAGTTTTCCCCAGGCATGTGGAAACACGTGTGCACATGAGGGATGTGTGTTTGCCTATGTGTGCAGATGTGGGCTCTGATGGCAGACCTGTATCAGTCTGTCTAAGGATGCTATCTATCTACACCTATAGATAGGTGTAGGTGTGGGTACCTGTGCCTAGGCATGGAGGTGTGCACGCAATGCATATGTGTGAGCATGTGACTCACATATGTACACACAGGCATATTTGTGCATATGTGTTCACTTATACACACGTGAGCGCACATGTGTGCACACAAGCACATGCTGTGTACCTGTGTTCACATCTGCACACAGCCGTGAGCCTGTACATGTGGGGTCTTCTCCAAAGGCTGACCTTGCCCTCCTGCTCACCCACCTTGTGTCCCTTTCTCAGGCTCCTGACTCAGTTCCAAGATGGGATGCGTGGGGCTTCCCTGGTGGTCCAGTGGCTGAGACTCTTCACTCCCCATGCAGAGGGCCTGGGTTGATCCCTGGTCAGGGAAGTAGCTTTCCTGGTGGCTCAGCTGTAAAGAATCCACTTGTCAATGAAGGAGGCGCAGGTTCCACCCCCGGGTCAGGAAGCTCCCCTGGAGAAGGAAATGGCAGTCCACGCCAGTATTCTTGCCTGGGAAATCCCACAGACAGAGGAGCCTGGTGGGCTACAGTCCATGGTGTTGCAAAAGTGTCAGACACAATCAGTGACTAAATATCAACAACAACAAAAAGGGAACTAGATCCTGTATGCCGTGACTAAGATTTTGCACGCTACAGCTAAAAGATCCCGCGTGCTGCGACTAGGACCTGGGACCACCAAAGAAATAAATAGCTAAAAAAAGGGGGGGATGCACCATGGCCTTGTCGATGGCACTACGTCGTCTGGGGATTTGGAAGGAAAGCCATTTTGGGGAGGGACAGGATTGACAGGGATAGGGGTTGAATATGAGGAAGACGGGGATGAGAGGGATTAAGGCTGGTGGGTGGGGACCAGCCTGGATTTTCTTCAGTCCCAGGCAGGAAAGAAGACCCTCTGTGGGCTGGCCCAGGGAGCCCCTGTCCTGTACCTCCCTGCTGGCCTTCTCTACCCTGCTCTCTCAAGGCTCAGCCCCCCATTACCCAGGAAGATGCTCCAGGGGGCCTGCAGGAGAGCACCAGGGCCGGGAGGAGGGGCCTGTGAGGTCTGTGCCCTGTCTCCATACTGCGTGTGCCAGGAAATCCCCCCTCAAGCCAAGATGGGACTCCCCTGTGCCTCCTGGGTGTGGGGAAAAGGGCTGAGACCCCAGCCCCACGAACTGAACACTACACCGCCCTCTATCACCGACGCCCTCGGGCTTCTGAGCCGCGGACTGCAGGCCGAGCAGCGGTCGGCAGGGGGCGCTCGGGGTCCGCGGATGGAGACGCGAGGCGCGCCCCGAAGGGGATGGGTACTGGCAGGGCGGGACTGAAACACAGGGAGGACTCACCTGAAGCGGGAGAGGGCAGTGAGAGGGAGAGCACCGACTTTGTGCCAGAAGGAACAGTTTCAAAGAGGGACAGATATACACCGTCTTCATGAAGGATCTGCCCCTCCCCGCCCCCAATAGACTCACGACCCTCAGGAGGATAGGCACGGGATGCCCCCTTCCAAGTCTGGCACCTTCTGGGCTGGTGTTTGAGGGCCCCGGGCGAGCCAGAGGGAGGTGGGAGTGACCAACTGGCCTGATAGGGTGTGCTGGGCCTCTGTGGCAGTGAGAAGGGGGCAAGGGCCCTGGACTCAGATTGGTTGTCTGATCCAACTGGGCCTCACGGGGACCCTGGGCAGGGCACTCAAGCTCTACTGGAAAGGGGGCAGTGTCTGCTAGGTGCCCAGCACTGGCCTTAACACAATGGCCATGGAGCTTAATACAAATGGCCAGAGTCTCCCTCGCGGCAAACCTGCACATTTCTTCTATAGATCTTTAATGAGCACTTGCTGAGTGCCTGGCCCTTTGTGAGACCCTCTGGGTACAGTGATGAGCACCGTGGCGTGGGGTAGCACCTGCCTCCAGGAGCTGAGGTTCTAGTGGGAGCAGGCATCCTATGGCTTGTCCTTTGATTCTCCAAAAAATGGAAAGAAAGTGAAAGTCGCTCAGTCGTGTCCGACTCTCTGTGACTCCATGGAATAGTCCATGGAATTCTCCAGGCCAGAATACTAGAGTGGGTAACCTTTCCCTTCTCCGGGGGATCTTCCCAATCCAGGGATTGAACCCAGGTCTTTTGCATTGCAGGCGGATTCTTTACCAGCTGAGCCACCAGGGAAGTAATGGCAACAAATAAAGGTTGACAGAGAAGGTTCTTTTATTTCTTGTCAAATACTGGGCTGGGAAGATTTCAGATCTTACTGTTTTGCTCTGGTCCTCTGTCTCTGACCAGAGAAGTCCGAATTTGACTCTCTGCCTCAAACTCTCCATCTGACTCAGTTGAGGCTAGAGTCTGGTAATGCCCTCGAGGCCAGGCATAGCCTCCCCCTAGCTTGACCAGTGTCCTCTCATTGTACCCCTCGTCCCTCCACTGCCGCCTCCTCAGTGGCTTGCTTGCAGGTCCTCAAATATGCCAGGCAGGTCCTGCCTCAGAGCCTTTGCCCTTGCTGTTCTCAGACATCCATGCGGCTCCCTGCTTCACCCCCATGTGGGTTCTGAAGAAATGTCCCCTTCTCACTGAGGCGTTCCCTAATATCTTCTATGACTCACCCCACCCGCAACATTTCCTGTGCGCATTTCCACTTAATTTTCTTCCATGTTGTTGTTGTTATGTAGTTGCTAAGTTGTGTTTGACTCTTTGCGACCCCATGGACTGTAGCCTGCCAGGCTCCTCTGTCCCTGAGATTTCCCAGACAAGAATACTGGAGTGAGTTGCCATGTCCTTCTCCAGGGGATCTTCCTGACCCAGGGATGGAACCCACGTCTCCTGCATTGGCAGGTGGATTCTCTACTGCTGAGCCACCAGGGAAGCCCAGTTTTTCTCCATAGCATTTATCATGTCCATCTGGCCACCTGTATCTTTTATAATATGTTTCTTTCTTATCTGTCTCTCCCCATGAAAATGTAAACTCCATGTGAGCAGGGATTTGGGCAGATTTGTTTATGCTGTCTTCTCAGAGCCTAAAACATGTGTGGTACACTAGGTGTCGATAAAATATTTATCAAGTGAGTATTGAGAGCTGGGTCTCAGTGGCATGCATTTCTTGGTGACAGGGGCTGATGACAGGGAGATGCCTGACTTTTAGGCCTCAGCTGAGTCGCAGCTGCCACAAACCTGGGGGTGGGGAGGAGGAGAGGGCAGGAGTGTTTTGGTTCTTTCTTGATCTTTTTGGAACTGAAGTTGAGTGGCTATGGTAATATCCACCAAACACGCCTTAGTTGAAACAGGGAGATGCAGGTCTCTCCCTTTGAAAAAAATTAAATTATTACAAAAATATAGCAATCAAAGTGGGGGAGGTGTTCTCTTTCTTTCTTTTCTTTCTTTGCCTCCTTCCTTCCTTTCTTTCTTTCTGTTTTTCCTCAACTACCTCCCATCTCTAACAACCACCAATCTAGTCTCTGTTTTGGTGAGTCTGGTTTTCTTGAATTCCTCATGTGATTGAGATCATGCAATATCTGTCTTTCTCTGTCTGACTTCCTTCTCTCAGCATAATATCCTCACGGTTCATCCATGTTGTTACAGATGGCAGGATTTCCTTCTCTTTATGGCTTAGGAGATACCACAACTTTATCTCTGCAATAGGTTATTTCCATATCATGACTGGAAGAAAGATGTCTGAACTGCAGATATCTCTTCAAGATAGTGATTTTGTTTCCTTCAGATAAATACCCAGAAGTGGATCATGTGGAAGGTCTATTTTTAATTTTGGAGAAACTTCCAAACTGTTTTCTACAGTGGCTGCACCAATTTACATTCTCACCGACAGTGCACAAGCTTTCCTTTTCCTCCACTTCCTTACCAACGCTTGCCGTCTTTCTGATGATGGCCATTCAGCCAGGTGTGAGATGCTACCTCATTGTGGTTTTGATCTGCATTTCCCTGATGACGAGTGATGCTGAACATCTTTTCATGCGCCTGTTGTCCATCTGAATGTTTTCTTTGGAAAAGTGTCTATTCAGTTCCTCTGCTCATTTTTAATTGGATTATTACTGTTGTTGTTATTTGCTAATAAAAAATCATATTGGGATATAGTTGATTTACAATGCTGTGTTAATTTCAGGTATACAGCAAAGTGAATCTGTTATACATATACATACATCCACTCTTTTTAAGGTTCTTTTTCCTTATATGCCATTACAGAGTATTGAGTAGAGTTCGCTGTGCTATATAGTAGGTCCTTCTTAGTTATTACTGTTATCTGCTATTGAGTTTGTATGAATTCTTTATATATTGATAATTCAGATATTAACCTCTTAACAAAGATGTGATTTGCAAATATTTTCTCTCATTCCATAAGTTGCCTTTTTATTTTGTTGATGGTTTCTTTTGCTGTGCAGAAATTTTTTGTTTGATATGTCTCACTTGTTTATTTTTGGGAAATGTCTGTGTTTCTGAACAGAGGGCTCCCAGCAGGGGGCTTGTAGGGTTACACGTTCTCCACTGGGTCACACGTGCAGTACACCTTCCGGAAGCTGACACGGGCCTCGGCCACCTCGTCAGGACGATAGCCTGGTCTTTAAGTTCCAACTGTTCCCAGTAGAAGGGAAACATTTCACCCGTCCATTCCCTGCCCCATGTCCAAGAACCAGCCTCTGGGGCCCTCACTTGAGCTCTTGGGTTGGAGTAAGGCCAACCTTTCAGCCCTAGGGATGGTGTTGAATCTGTGTTTATCTCTTATCTCTAGATAAGGAAATGGAAACTTATCTCTAGAAGGAAATGGAAACCCACTCCAGTATTCTTGCCTGGAGAATCCCATGGACAGAGGAACCTGGCAGTCTATAGTCTATGGGGTTGCAAAAAGTCGGGCACGACTGAGTGTCTAAACAACAACGACAGTAAGTCCCCTACATACGAACCTTCAAGTTGCAGACTTTCAAAAGACGCAAACATGCATGCTAGCCCCTGTATGCCAGCTGTTGTACTGTATTACTGTATTTTTCAAGGTACTGTACTGTAAGGTTAAATATGTTTTTTAATTTTTTTTGGTTTGTTTTTGATGTACATATTGTTAGTGTGAAAAGTATTATAAACCTATTAGAGTACAGTACTATATAGCCAATTGTGTTAGTTGAGTAACTGGGCTCAACTAAGTGTAGTTGGACTTATGAACCTAGTCTTGGAATGGAACTCGTGTACAAACACATGCCAGGGACTTACTGTACTTCAGCTTTCTTGCTTTCTTCTTTACACCTTCAGTACGTACACTTTCAGTTCTTTGCATTGAATCCTGTCCGTGAAATGCCTAGTCTGGTTTCCTGACCAGAATCCCAGCTGATGCATTAAAGAAAGGAAAATCAACAAGACAAAGCAAGTTGTGCTGAACACTAGGAAGAGCACAAGACAGGGTCATAATGAAATAGAAAATAAAAAGTAGTGTGGAGGTAGTAGGGGGTAGGGGCTATTTTCAATGGGCAGGGCTTTCTGAGGAGGTGACGTTTGAGTTAAATGAGAAGGAGCCACACCTAGGGGGTGAGTATTCCAGGTGGGGTCAGGGTCTCTGCGGCTTGTGGGCTGTGACAGCCCCTCAGTGGAAGCCTGCCCTTGTGGGTGATGATTGAGGGAGTGGAAGCGAAGAGAAGAGATGGCTTAGTTTGTGGCCCCAGCTCGGAGGGTTTAGCCCTGGGAGCCTCCGAGCAGAAGCCTGACATTTAGTTTAAGCATCTGCTTGGAAACGTAGTCCCACCTCCCTTCTTCCCGCCCCACCCTCCCTGGGGGAGGGAGGCCTCTGCGCGTGGCTCCCTCGCCTTAGACGTGCTGATCTCGCCGAGGCCAGTAGAGGGCAGTGGTTGCTGAGGTGCGCGCAAGCTGGCGGCCGACCTTTCCCCTGGTGTAACTTGGGCGGTCAGCTTTACCAGGGAACCGGGTTGGGTCACTTCCCTTACCTTTTCTAATCCCCAGTGCCCCCAAACAGATCTCTGAGCACTGGCCTCTCCTTGGAGGCGTTGGGAGTAGGGGAGGGAGATACAGGGGAGGCTGGGCCGATGTGCAGACCCTTGCTTAACCACTCCTGGTCGAGTTCCAGTTCCAGTGGGCTAAGGGAAAGGCTCTCACAATTAGCATATTTGCTATTGTTGCAGGAAAGGGGGACCCCATTCAGGGCCCTAGAGTCAGCTCTCGTCTAACACTAGGAAACGAACTGTCCAAAGAGACACACGAGCTGACACAGCAAGAGAATTTATTGGGAAGGGTCGCCGGCCAGGATGGGGAGGAGGGTAAGGGAAACCCAGAGGACTGCTCTGCCATGTGGCTCGAAATCTCGGGTTTTATTGTGATTGGATTATTTTCCAGGTTGCCTTTCGCCAATCACTGTGACTCAGGGTCCTTCCTGGTGGCCCATACATTGCTCAGCCAAGATAGGTTCCAGTGAGAAGGATTCTGGGAGAACATGTGGACTGGCGTCTCTCCTGTCTCCTCTTGACCTTTCCCAAATTCTTCTGGTCTATGGTGGCTTATTAATTCCATGTTCCTTACCAAGATCTCTGGTAGTAAAATAACTCATACCAATGGTTATTGTGATGCCTGGCCAGGGTGGACAGTGTCATATTTCCCCTAACACTATTATTTTTATTTTAAAGCATTTAGCATGTGTCAGGCACCGTTCTTTTATCATGCGTCATCTCTTTAAAACTTCACACCAGATTTATGAGCCAGGTACTCAGTCTCCAGAGGTTGCCCAAGATCACACAGCAAGAACTAGGATTTGCTCTACTCGTCACGTCTCAGTTCCTCTCCTGCTGCCTCCAAGGAGGGTGTCTTGCCCAGGGAATTGACATGAGTAGGGAAGGGATGAGCAGAAGGGGATCATCAAGGGGCTGACCTGCTGGAGCACTCATCTGCTCCTTTATTCTGCAGATGAAGAATCAACTCCAGAGAGGGGACAGTGCCTTGCCAAGGGTCCCACAGAGATCACATGGTTGGCCACAACAGAGGGGACTTGGGCACTACAGGGGATCATAAGTTGGATCCTGCGCAGAAGCCAGAATTCCCTGGAGGGCAAGGACCCCTCTATACCCCACTCTTCCCTGCTGTCCCCAGTACAGGGGCAGCACATAGCAGATGCTCATAAAGTCCTCCACAATGAGTCAGTCTTGCATCCCTCAGTAGCTGTAGTCATCTGCCATTCATGACTTCATTCATTTACTCGGCATTTAGTAAGCACTGACTGAGTGCTCAGCACCCTGCTAGATGCCAGATGCACAATTGAATAAAACACAGTGCCTGCACCTGTTGGCTTATCTCCTGGTTACAGGGGGTTACTGTGGGTTACAGGGTTACCCCCCGTTACGACTCGTGCACCCATGGTTTTCCTCATTCCTCTGCTCAGCCTGGCACTTACAGCCTGCTCTCTACCCTGGCCAGAGGCTGAGCAATCTGCTCCATTCCCTCCCCCAGGCCATTTCCACTCCCTTCTCTGCCAGCCCAGACACTCCCTCCTCCAGGAAGCCCTCTTTGACTAAGTCCCCCAGCTGTTCGACAGACCCCAGTGCTGAGGTCTTGAGCTTTGCCCGGGTATCTTTGGTTCTATCTGTCTCTGTTTCTATGTGAGGCACTTCCTGCCTCCCCTCCACCATCAGGCTCTGGAGTTTCCCAAATACAGGGACTACCTCCCTTCCAGCTGTTTTCCCTCAGATCTCAATAGACCAGAAGAGGCAGGAGGGGAGGTCATGCTGCCAACTTTCAGCACACAGAACCTGCCTTGGGTTCTGGACCCCAGAGCCTCTTAGAGGAAGATTTCTCTGGAATCAGCAGGGCACTCACTTGACAGTCCTGGCCTGAGACCCCTGAGCCCTAATCTTTCATGCTGAGCCTGGGGACTCAGGCTGGGCTCCAGCTGTTGGGTACCCACTCAGCCCCAGCACCCTTTGAGTTTGAAGGTGGGGTGCCTTCAGTATCCACTTCACCAAGTCCCGGCTTTGGCTGCTTTACGTCCCTGTGGCGGGCAGTCTAGAGGTGAAAAATGGTTCCAGTGAACCAACATGCTTTCTTTTACCTGCTGGGTGACCAGAGTTACAGTGCTTGGCCTCTCTGGGCTTCTGCTAATGATACCCGTCCTGTTCGTCTCACCAGTGTTTGGGAGGACTAGAGATCAAGGAGAAGAAGGAGCCAAGCCCACGTAGGGGCTTGTTTTTGTACTTGGAACCGGGGTGGTGCCCTTGGCCAGGTGTTCACTGATTCACTCCAGAGGCCAGGAGTGGGAAGGAGAAGGAGGGAGCTCCCACGAGGAAGGGAAATCTGGCTCCAGACTTCCTGACAACTAGTCAGGATCTGCCAGCAGGAAAGGGGCAGGAGAGTTTCTTGTTTGGCTAGGGAGGTCACAGTTCCTTTCCCTCCCTCCCTCCCCTCCTTCCCTCCATTGCTTCCTTCCTTCCTCTCTCCCTCTCCACTCCCTCTGCCTTCCTTCTCTCTCCCTCCCTCTCCTCTCTCTCTCTTTGCATAGTTACAGTGCTCCTTCAACAGGCCAGGCGTTGCATTCACACCTGGGGACACAGAGGCCAAGGAGACATGCCCTCCCCTTCATGGGACTTTTAGACTAGGAGACCCAAGCTGGGAGGTGCACCATTCATTTATTCTTTCTTTAATTTTACTTTGACTGAAAACTTGCTATGGTCTGGGCACTGTGCAAAGCCCTGGGGAGGTCATGGGATACAGTCCCTGCCCGCAAGGAGTTTAGAGGATAAAAGGCACACAAAGAGGCAAGGAAGCACTGCTAAAGCAGAGGATTAGGGAGGCTAGGATCCAGAGATAAATTCTGCTGGATTTAAGTATGTATCCATAAATGTCTGTGAGATGAGTGACCCTTATGTGCAGAGCTTTCTTAACAGCTTAACAGTCAAAGAATAAAATTGTTTTAACTAAAGGCTAATAAATAATGCTACATGTGAAGCAGTCAAAATAGTACATAAAAGGAAATTTATGGTCTTTAGAGAATCTTACATTGAAAAAAAAGAAAGATGGAAAGTTAAAACATTTAACTCAAGAAGTTGAAAGCTGATAAATTCAAAGAAAGCAAAGGAAAATAAATAACAAATAGGTTTTTAAAAAGTAATATTTATTATGAATTCAGTGTCAGAAATTCAAATTAGTGTTCAGAAATTCATAATTCAGGAGTTAATAGAATAGAAAACAAAGATAATGTAAGTAGAGAACTGGGCTCGGTTCCAGGACCTTCCTGCATAGGAATGGGGTTTGTCCATCATTCCTTCTGAGTTTTGAGAGCAGAGCCCGTCTCTTAGTGGCCCAGGTGAATGGATAAACCCTGAGTGGAAGTCTCTGGTCTTTCAGCCCTGGGGCATGGCTATGCTGTACCCTGAAAGAGCTAGCTCCAGGCCTGATTTTAGTTTCCCAACTAGTCTGTTAATATCTGTTAATAACTAGTCCATAATAATATCTGCTGTAATAACAACAACGATATCACTAGTAATCCTTTATTCTTGTTGAGCTGTTACAGTTCAGAGTCCTGAAGCAAGATGTGCTACTCTCGGTAGGAATGAGCCCAGCTGTCTTGTCAGATCCCCAAACATCCTTTTAGGTAAATAGGGAAGCTGTGTGTTCCATTTTACAGATGGGGAAACTGAGGTTCCACTTGTCTCATTCCAGTGAGTGGGTGAGCCAGGACACAAATGCTTCAAAGGTCTTATTTCACCCCCAAAATTCCTGTCCTTGAGACACCTCTTCTTCCTGTTCCAGTTCCTGAGTTCCCTGAGCAAGCCCCTCTCCTCTCTGCCTTCTGCAGTTGGAGAGAGCGCCTCTCTTGACCTGATAGCGAGTTTCTCCAGGTGGAAGGGTGGGGAGCACTCGTAGGTGTTTTATTGCAGGGCTGGGCTTGGAGAAGGCCCTCGATCCTTGTTTGCTGATCTAGAATTTGATTTCACAGGATTAGGCCTGTACCTATCAGAATATATTCTGGGCTGTGCCAACCCGCACAATGGGGCAGAAGGGCTTCAGAGGGAATCCGCCACCACGTGGGGAATGCCCCATGTCTGTGCTTGCTGAGGTGGTCACATGGTTCCTGGGCATCCTGGGAGGTACTGGAACGTAGGTCAACACTGGTATAGCCTCTTTGTGGGATGGCAGGGCAGGAGAACTTTTCCATGGTCAAGTAGCACTGGTCTGAAGGTATAACTAGGTCCTTGGACTCCCTTTCCCATAACTGGAGGATTTCCAAAGTCTTATGGTTAACCTGTTTGACCAATGATTGACCAATCCTGAGAGGGGATATAAAAGCAGACAGACACACAGCTCTATCCATGAATAATCTCAGCACTTTATTTCATCCCTTTGAGGGAGAAGGGGGCATTACCCCCAAGAAGTCAGCCAGTGGGGTGGGTTGGCTAGAACATGTGCTGTCTCTCCAGGTAGTATAATATATAGCATTGATTATGCAGAAACAGGAAGGGAAGCAATAAGTTAAAAGCTATATAAGTTATGAAAAAATAATATATATACTTTTAATATCGTATATCCCCATTGAGGATTTGCTCCCATGGAAACCAATAAATAGGTGGAGAAAAAGCAGCAATCAGCACCCTTTTGAAACTTGAGGGATAAGTATATATCTGAGTTCTTTCTGGCCTGAGCGTCAATAGCCCTTCAGCGCCCCCAACAGGCCTGGAGTACCTTCTGGCCTAGAAGGGGGCCAGGGCCTTGGGCCACCCGGTCCTGGAAAATGAGATGAATGAATCAAAGACTGGGTCCAGCAGAGGAGGTGAGGCAAGGGGGAGGTAGGGAGAGGAAAGGGAGGAAGAGAAGGTGGCTTATGGCGTGGGAAGGTGGAGCTGCCAGATTCCCTGTAAGGCCCTGAAGGCGAGAGCCAAGAGGATGAAAGAGGAGCGTTCCTCTAAGCCCCAAACCTTCTTGTTGGATTGCTGCTGCAGAATTTCTCTTTAGTTAGTCACTGGGGCCCCCCAACCTGACCTCAAGGGCTCAGAAGTTCCCAGACCTGAGCGGACAGTGCCTTCTTCATGACCCTGCTGGCAGCAGAGGGGCAGACGTGGAGGAGGAAGACAGGAAGGACGTCTGATCCACAAGTGTGCGTGCAGGGGAGGGGAGGCTTGGCCTGATGGAGGGAATGGAGACCCTCAGGAGTGGGACTCATGGGAAATGGGCCTGGAGTTTCATGGCAAGGGTGGCAAGAGGAGTCTCTAGGGTCTGGTGCATACCCAAACCAGGTTTCAGGCTGGGAAGCATCTGGATGGGAGGCAGAGAGCTCAGACCCCAGGCAGGGTGGTGAGCCCCAGGATGATAGAAAGGAGAAAGGAGGGTCCAGTTCTCCTGCCCCGTCTCCCCCACTTCCCACTTCCCCCATCAGGGAGTTTGTCATGGCAAGAAAAGCTTCTAGAAAAGGTGCTTGGGAGCTGGCTGGACAGCTATCCAGTTCTGACCGTGACCTGCTGGGAGGGACTCACAGGAGGAGAGGAGGGGCATGGGGGTCTGGGCTGATCTCAGAGTTCTGGGCTCAGGTCCCAAACACCCAGGGAGCCTCCTCCCCTCACTCCCTAATACTGTCAGGTCTCCGGGAAGCCCAGGTGGTGCAGGAAAACCAGGTGCCTCCCCAGGAACTCTGGATAGTGGAGGGTGCCCATGTAGTCCCCACCGGCCCTTGGTCCGAGGCTAGCAGGGGCTAGGGGAGTGAGGGCACTCACTTTGGTTCCTAGTCAGAGGCAACACAAGAATTGAGATGTGAGTTTAGGGCAAGGGTTGGGCAAAGGGTCAAAGGCAGCTTGGTTAGAGTCCCCTGTTGTGCGAGGAGCAAGGAGGTGGAGGCAAAACCCCAATTCCAATTTACCCAGGCAGGAAGACCTCTCAGATATTGGAAGGGTGGACTGTGAGATATTGATATGGAGCCAAGTGACTTTGAGTAACTGGTGACAGTCCTGTCCCATTCCCGCAAAAAAGCAGTCACTGTTTTCAACCCTCTTCTCCATTCAGGATCAGATTTGCCTCCTTCCCAACCTGGAGGCTCCAGGCTGCTTTCTGGAGTCTAGCTTATGTCCTTGCTGCTGCAGGGGAGTGGCCTGGGGCTCCTGGGGTGTGGACAGCGGCCTTACTCTGAGACCTCTGACTCCTGCGAGAGGAACTTTTCTGACATTTCGGTGATTTTGATCACAGGGCCTTTCTTGTCCTTCTTTTTCCGAGAGGGAGCTCTTGAGAGGCCGGGCTTGGAGACAGCTACAGGGAACATAAGGGGTGGGGCAGGGTAGGGGCTGGAGGTTTGGGAGGCATTTAATATCATGCCTTTAGGGCCATGATCCCCCCCACCCACTGTCCCCCTCCCACCATGGGTTCTTGGGGCAAGCAGGCTCACCAGTTCTGCATCTGGCCTGCACAGCGCTCACCACAGTGGCTGAGGGCATGTCCATCCTGTGGGAGGAAGAGATGGTGGGATGTGAAGGGAACCTGTGGCTCAGCTCCCCTGGGATTGGAGGCCTGGGGATTAGCAGGCAGAGGCCAATTCTTGGCTGTCCTTCCCAGCTCTGGGCTGCCCTGCTGTGTGACTCTGGCTAGTCAGCTCTGTCCCCTCACCCCTGCATGAACGGCTATCATTTGCTGAGTACTGATTGGTGGCAGGTATTTGCACACGGGATTGTATGCACATGTGAGGCATACTTATCATCAGTCTATTTTCCCGATAGGAAAACTGAGAATTGAGTAAATTGGACTGAAGTTCCAGTTTGTAAGTGGCTGAGCCAGGACACGAACCCAGGCCTGCCAGGCTCACAGTATCATGCTGGGGGGTGAGGGGCTGGGTACTGGCTTCCCGTGGGGCTTCCAGTCCTCCCCTCTCCCAGGCCTGCCCCGCTGGCCCTGCTCCTTACCGGCTCTCCTCGCCCTCCATCAGCTTGCGGTAGGTGGCGATCTCGATGTCCAGGGCCAGCTTGGTGTTCATGAGCTCCTGGTATTCGCGCAGCTGCCGCGCCATGTCCTTCTTGGCCTGCTGCAGAGCATCCTCCAGCTGGGCTAACTTGGCCTTGGCATCCTGAAAGGCCAGCTCACCCTGTTCCTCGGCCACCTTGATATTCTCCTCCAGTTTCAGGCACTGAAAGTTCGGGAGGACAGAGAGAAAGAGGGGTTAGTGAGCAAGGAGGGAGGGAGAGAGCGGGTCAGGGCCAGGAGCCCCCCTCTGTCCTTGGTGGGAGTGTGCATTGGGAGGATTTGGCATGGCGTTCCTAGGCATGGTAATGGAGTGCGTTGCAGCAAGAGGCCATTCAGTTAGACCTAAGGAGACACTTTCCCAAGGCTACCAAATATGGCAGGGCTCCGCAGGAGCCTGTCCCAGCTGTCCTTCCAGGATGGCACTTCTCTGAAGGCTCGTCCTGTCTGGAAGCTGGGGCTTATGCTTCCCTTCGCTTCTCCCCCATAGGGGGGAGGCGGTGGGCTCTGGGTGTGTGTGTAGGGGACCCTCCAACATTCCAACAGCCCTGGCCAGTTTATGGAGCACTTTTACCAGCCAAGCTCATGTGGTCCTCAGAGCTGTCTAAGGACAGATGAGGAAATTGAGGCACAGGGATGCTAAGTGACCTGTCCAGGGTCACAAAGCCAGGGCTCACATAGACACAGCCTGTGTGAGCGTGTGTGTATGAAGGATATGAGAGAGCATGTGTCCCGCACTCTGCCCTGCTCCAGCCCAGGTGGGTCCTCCGGACACTCACGTGACTCTTGATGGAGAGGATCTGCGATCGGAGCTTCTGGATGCGAACGTTGAGGTCAGCGATCTCACTGCGGCTGCTCTGGAGGCTGTTCTCAAACTCGGCTGAGCAGGCAGCCCGTTCCTCCAGCTGGAGGCCGGGGAGAGGGTGGCAGTCAGGGGAGCTCACTGTGTCCCCCCAGGACCCCTGGCCCCTCCTTCTTCCTCACCCTTGGCTTCATCCCCTCCTCTGTGGCCCACCCAGGCCAGTGTCTCCCTCCTTCCCTGCTCCTGCCTCCACCACGTCCATCTCAGGATCCCTCTCTTGGCCGCCCTGGACTGAGCCCCAAGGGCCATGCCCACACGTGGACTGGAGTCACTGGGTGGCAGCACTGCCATGAGCCTCTGAAGGGTGCAGACTGTGGCTTGCCCCTGTCCCCATCATCCCTGTGGCCCAGCACATCACTGGGCTCTCACATTCTCTGTCCCTGCATGTGAACTCACTGCTGTGGACTCCATCGCCCCTGTGTCTCGCCATTCATCTCTCCTGGACTCTCAGCACCCAGAGCTGCAGGCGGCCTTAGCCATCTCTGCTGCTGCCCATCTTGCCCTGGTTGCATCCCTCTAGTCTGCCTGCCAGTCCCAAACCTGGCTCCGGGAGTACGCCTCGGCCTCCTCCAGGCTGCGAGCCGCGACGGCATCATATTGGGCCTTCACTTCCTCCACGATGCCACTCAGGTCGATGTGGCAGCGGCTGTCCATACCCACGGTCACCGACACATCCTTCAACTGGGCTGCCAGGTCCTTCAGCTCCTGATGGGGCACAGACATGGGGCCTCAGGGCTGGTGGGGGGCCCTAGACCCTCAGCCATAGTCCCCATAATCTCTTCGTTCCCTGATGGGTGGAGGGCAGGCTTCCCTCTGTCTCCCTGGAGAGATGATCAGCGGATAAACATCCCCCTGCCCTGCCTCTGCAGCAGCTTGTACTCTTAAGAAGCAGTCCCCTCAACTCCCAACTCACCCACCTGTCGGTTTTCCTCTCTGATTTGGCAGGGAGGGCCCCTCGGCTCTGGAGGCCCACCTGCAAACCTAATTCCTCTTCAGTTCCCACCATCCCTCCCTGAACCGCCCCCTACCCCAACACACACACTGCTGTATGCTCCCAGGGTGGGCCTCCTTCCTCCTGGCAGAGGAGGAAAGGGCCCAGGACATCTGGGCCTGAGGGCATTCTATCATTAGGTTCAGTGCTGTGCAGCGTGGCCTCCCCCACCCCTGCCCTCCCAGGATGGGAGCTCCTCGAGGGCCTGGCTGAGGCATTTTCACCTCCAGGCCTCCGTATCTGGCAGGGGAGTGTCCCTGCTGAATGCATGTGGGAATGGAAGCCCGTGAGTGATGAGGGCAGGAGGGGAGCAGAGGCTGACGATCATGCATCCCTGCTCTCCTGCCAGCAGCGGAGGCCAGGTGACTTCCGGGTCACCCTGGAGACTCACTGCCCCTCCCTGTCCAGCTGAGGGGCTTGCCCAGCCGCAACGACAGGATTTAGCCTCAGTATCTTTGTCTTCTTCTGTCCTTTGGGATCCTTCTTTCCCCTCCTCTCTGTCCTCCTCTTTGCCTAGAAAATGCTAGCTTGTGTCCTCAGAGACCCCTGGAAGCGGTAAAACTTCCCATTTCCCTGGGGGCTCCTGAGAGACCAGGCAGTGTGTGTGCTAAGTGCTTTCCAGGCGTATCCACGTCTCATCCTCACCAGGCTGGCTCAACTGTCAGCCCCAGATTACAGACAAGGAAGAAGCTGCAGGACCCAGAGTTGATGGAAACAGCTGTGAGGGCGGGGCTGGACCCAGAGCTTTGCCGCTCCTGCTAAGCTCCCTTAGAGGGGCAGGGACGGGAGCTGAAGCCCCACATATGCTTCTGTCATGCCCTGCAGTCAGAGGTGTGTAGCAAAGCCAATGGGGATGGGGGTCTTTGGAAGGGCTGCAAGGTGTCACCTCCAGGGCCCTGGGCTGCTTCTCTGGAGGTGCTGATCAGTAGCTCGGGCCTGGGTGGGGCCCCGCGTGGAAAGGAGGAATGGGTGTAAGCAGAGTGTCCGTGGCCAGCATTGTACAGAGTGAGTCAGGTGGCTGAGGAGCCTGACAGGCAGGGAGAGCGGCCAGGCACCCAGGGAGGCACGGCGGGGCTCAGCTCAGGGGGGAGCGGTGGGATACAGATGCACAGTTACTACTGCTGGTGTTCACAGTTCATCCTCGACCCTTACTTCAGTCATCAAGATTTGGCCAGTGTTCTCATTTTACACACATATATATATGTGTGTGTGTGTTAGTCGCTCGACTGACTGACTTGGAGCAGACAAGTCGCTTGCTTGTCTGACTCTTTGCTGCCCCATGGACTGTAGCCCTCCAGGCTCCTCTGTCCATGGAACTCTCCAGGCAAGTATACTGGAGTGGGTTGCTATGCCTTTCTCCAGGCATCTCCTGCATTGCAGGTAGATTCTTTATCTCTGTGTCACTAGGGAAGCCCTATATAAAATTAAAGAAAACTACAAAAAGACCTTTTTTTGTTTGATTCAGGATCCAAACAAGGTTCATGCGCCACCATTGGTCCGTATGTCTCTCCTCTTCTGTGGATACTCTCTTCATCTCTGTCTCTTTTATTTCCCCCCTGTCTTTTTCTTATTGAATACCTCAGGTTGCTTGCCTATAGTCTGAATCTTCCTGATTGCCCCGCATGCTGGTGTTTAGCATGCTCCTCTGGCTTCTCTATTTCCTGAAAAGGGACAATTGGATCAGGAGGCCCGCTCAGATCCAGGTTCTGTTTTTGGCTCATGACTGCATTCCAATCTTGGTTTCTGACTCTGGGCCCCCTGCTGACCCTCATCTGTCTTTTGCTCCAAGAAGCTGTGGCTGAACCTCTGGAGTCTAGATCTGCAGAGGCTGCTACTTCTGACCTGTGGCTGTGTCCCTGCGGCTGGAGACCGCGGGGGTGGGCAGCTTCGAGGCCTGCAGAGGAAGGCCACCCCTTCCCTGTCTGCTCGCCGCCTGACCCTGCCTACTAGCATCCCTGGTGATCAGGATCGCCTCCTGGAAAAGAAGTTTGAGCAGTGGCAGGCCACCTGTCTCCACCCTGGAGCTGGTGGGACCCTGAGCTCAGTGGCCAGCTATCCTTTAGAGGGTCTCGTGATGGAGGGTTTTGGTTGATCTTCAAATACATCTAACAGAGATCTCTGAGCAAGAGTGGGGGAAGACCCCACCCCCTGCGGGAACACAGGCTCATGCTCCGCCTCTGCTCCCTTGGGCCTCACTGGAGATTGACATTTTCCAGATGGAACTGACATCCCAGCTGGGGCTTGGCAGCGAACCAGTTTCAGAGATGCAGCTTGGGGCCTCCTCGGTCACCATGTGCTGGGGGTTGGCAGGCATGGGGCCATTTCAGACAAAGTTCTCCAGGGCCACTTCTTCCCCAGGCTTAAGGTGGCATTCGTTATGGGCAAGGAGAAGGCCAGGGCACTGTCAGAGCACAGGGCACTATTGCAGCAAAAGGATGGGCGAAACCCGGCTGATGGGGCAGCCTCAGGTCCTTTCTGGAAAGAGCCAGTGTAAGCATAAGCGTGGTAAACAGAAGCAGGAAGTGGAGGGCTTGGATCATCTGCAGACCTGTTCAGACATGCTGGCCCTGCCGGGCTGCAGAGGGCATAACAATGCTGACTTGTGTGGTGTGGGATTGCCACCGTAGCAGGGTTGGGTGGGGGGAGCCGGGGAGGATCTGCATCTCCAAGCGGGCAAGAATCAAGTTGATTCAGGTTTAGAGCTTTTCTTAGGAGCCAGAGTCTGAGGAGGCCTCCATATGTGTGCCTATTGTCATCGTGGCCCCCCCAGGTCAGGGAATATGGGGACTGAGGGGTAACAGTACTGCTCAGTAAAATGTAGTGTTCAAAGGCACTGGGCTCTGAATAATGTCACCTCTTATATTAGCTGGGTTAGCCCTGGCCAAGTCTTTAAACTTAGCTGAGCCTCAGTTTTCTCATTGAAAAGTGAAGTGAAGTGAAGTGAAGTGAATCGCTCAGTCGTGTCCGACTCTTAGCGACCCCATGGACTGTAGCCCACCAGGCTCCTCTGTCCATGGGATTTTTCGGCAAGAGTGCTGGAGTGGATTGCCATTTCCTTCTCCAGGGGATCTTCCCAACCCAGGAATTGAACCTGGGTCTCCTGCATTGCCAGAGAAGGCAATGGCAACCCACTCCAGTACTCTTGCCTGGAAAATCCCACGGACAGAGGAGCCTGGTAGGCTGCAGTCCATGGGGTCGCTAAGAGTCGGACACAACTGAGCGACTTCACTTTCACTTTTCACTTTCCTGCACTGGAGAAGGAAATGGCAAGCCACTCCAGTGTTCTTGCGTGGAGAATCCCAGGGATGGAGGAGCCTGGTGGGCTGCCGTCTATGGGGTCGCACAGAGTTGGACACGACTGAAGCGACTCAGCAGCAGCAGCAGCAGCTCCTGCATTGCAGGCAGACACTTTACCATCTGAGCCACCAGGGAGGCCCATTTGAAAAGTGGGTATAATTATGGAATTGAAATCAGCTGACATTTATTAAATACTCACCATGTGCCAGACACTGTTCTAAGTGCTTTAGGATATACTAGCAAAATAAATCCTCACAACGGGCCAGTGAGCTGGGTACTATTGTCCTCCCCATTTTACAGATGAGGAAATTGAAGCATAGAAAAATAAAGGAACCAGCCCAAGTCCATATAATAATGGAGCCAGGATTCAAATCCAAGCCGCCCCAAAGTCTGTGCTCTCTTAATAATTTTCCCTACTTTATAGGTTTATTGGAAAGATTAAATGAGATTACATCTGGAGAGCACTCAGCCTGGTGCCTGGAATATAGTAGGTGCTCAATAAACAACAGCTGGGAAACTATTGGTGTGACTGGAAAACGTGATGGAGCTGGGAGGAAGTGTCCAGGGCTTGAGTAGCCTGTTCCTGGAGTGGCCTCCTGGGGCACCATGAAGGCAGGCACATAGACAGGCCAGGTCCTTTTTGTAGGGGTCAGTATCCCGGGAGGTGTGCTGGCCACAGGGGCTTGTCAGTAGATTGCATAGCTAATCTCCCTGGAACCAGAGTTTGCAGGTGGGGCAGGTGGCTTTCTGGCTGGATGCAGCCAGGCCCCAGAGCACTTGGGAGCTGGGGTGAATCCTGGAAGCTGAGGGGGAGTGGGAGCCCCAGGGTGCTGTCACCAGTCAGCATCCCTGGAGGTGAGGGGAAGGGGTGTTGCCCAGGTGGGTGCAGTGTGTAGACGAGGCCCTGAGCAGCCTATAGCCACTGGCTTCTGGGCAAGGCTTTCCATACATATCCTGACCTGCGTGTGTGTCTTGGGAAGAGGGAGGGCTGTGTCCTGGGGCCCTGGGGCGGGCTATACAGTAGTGCTTTTTCCGTATCTACTCCAAAGTTGAGACTGGTGCCTGGCCCCCCCCACCCCGGGGCTATGCACATCCCACTGTGTTTTTCTTCCACCCTAGCTGGCACGGCTGGTACCTTTCTTGGACCTGCTCTGCCTGATGGGGTAGCCACTGGCCCTGTGTGGTCGTGAGCACTTGAAACGTGGTCAGTCAGAACTGAGATGAGCCAGAGGTGTAAAATACACACCAGATTTCGAAGACTTACAATGGGAAACGTGTGTGAAATAGCCCATTCATTTTTTATAATGACTACTTATTGAATAATCGTATTTTTGATATAGTGGCCTCATAGAATATATTAAAATTATTTTTTTCTGTTTCTTCACTTTAAAAAAAAATGTGACTCCTAGAAAACTTACAATTACCTATGTGGCTTGCATTATATTTTTACTAGGCAGGGCCAGCTTAGAGACCCATTGGTATGGGGAATCTTTATGGGTCAGTGTTGCCCTCTCAGCCTGCGGAGGTACATGGAGGGAAACTCAAAGCTCATGTCCCGACACCAACTTGCCACCTTGCTGCTACCCAAAACAATAATAACTGCTATTGTTTTACATATGGGCATTATATAATGTGTAATAATAAAAAATATTATTTTCTACATTATATACTATATAACCATATTTTATTATTTTAATTAATATGTTATTATAATATTATATTAATATGTTAGAAATAAAACAATAAAATATGATGATATAGTATACAATATAGAAAATAATATTTTATTATTATACATTATATATACTGCACATTATATAATAATATATACTATATATATGCTACATTACATACATTGTTATAATATATGATAGTATCAATATAATATGGTAGTATCAATATAATATAGTATAAATACAATGTGATATGATATAATAGAATGTATATGTAATAATTGGGTCGGCAAGATCCCCTGGGGGCCCAGCAACCAACTCCGGTATTCTTGCCTGGAGAATCCCATGGACAGAGGAGCCTAGCGGACTACAGTCACTGGGGTCACAAAGAGTCAGACACGACTGAGTGACTGAGCATGTACGTACGTGTAATAATGCACTCTTGCATTCACTGTGGCCCGTTCTCCACAGCAGCCCCCCAACAGCACCCTGCCTCCGTCTCCACCAAGGGCTGCCCATCCTGCTTAGAATAATGTCCACACCCCATCCTGGGCCTCTGGCCCTGCACGACCTGGCCCTTGCCCACTCTGTCTTAGCCACAGCTGCCACTTTCCCTCCCAGGATCACATCATTCCCATCTCAGGTGTTTCATACAGCCCTTCCTTCTGCTGAAGCATTTTCAAGTCTCTGCTGAGTTGGAACTTTCCAGGTTGGGGCTTCACCCTCCTCAGAGACACATGGCCCCAACCCCTCTAGCACTAAGGCATGGCCCAGTTTCTTTGCATACCAGCAACTTTTCCCCTCCAAAACGATCTTGTCCAGATGTGTTTATTAGCCTATCACCCGTGCCGTCTTAGCTAAATTGTGCTCTCCTGAAGGCAGGAAACTTGCCCGCCTGGCTCACAGCTGTGAGATCAGTGCCTGGCACCTAGCAGGCATGCCATAAACATTTGTTAAGTGATTTACCCCATCACAGCATGATGAACCTGCCACTATCACTCTCCGCATTTAACAGATGAGGAAAGTGAGGCACAGAGAGGAGAAATAACTTGCCCCAAGTCACAGAAATGAGGGGAAAAAAAAGAGTCAGGATTGGGGCCAAGGGCTGCCAAGTCCAGAGGGAGCCGGCAGCCTGCTGTGGGGCGGGGCCCAGAAGTAGAGCAGGTGTGTCTCCTCAGTGCTCAGGTATATGGCTGGCTATGCCCAGCCTTCCTCGGCTATGTCTCTACACCCGTAGGGCCTCCGCCTGGCCCCGGCTCCCTGAGATGTTGGCGAGCAGGATGGGCTGGAGGCCCTGAAACTGTGGCCCTGCTGACGTCTGCTGGGCGGTACCAGCCCTGGTGAGTGTGGGTAGAGGAAGCTCTTACCCACTTCCCAAGCCACTCAGTGGGCACGGTGCCCTGGTGAGCCCCTCAGGGCTTAGGCCGGCCGCAGAGGACCCTGCTGGGGACAAGAAGCGTTTTGGGGTGGTCTGCCCATGAGGGCTGCCTCCCTCATGTTGGCAAGGGTTGGGAGGGTCTCTCTTCTGCTCCCTCCCATGGCTGCACAGAGGTCTCAGGTCCACGTGTAGCCACGAGGCCCAATTTCCCTCTCCACAGGGTCAGCAGCCCTTCAGGCCACCCGAGCAGATCTTTCTGGTTGCAGTGGTGACTTTGACCCCTGCTCTGCCCTGGGCTGCATTGCCATAGCTTGGCACCAGCGGCTTACAGCACACAGGCTGCTGTGCCCTGTCACACTCAGTAATGGTCCTGCCTGCTTGTAGCTGAATCAAAGCATCACTCCATCAGCCTCCTCACTCCTGAGAAGATGGGGAATGTAGAGAGGAGAACACATATCCCAAAGGAAGCCCAGGAGGTAGATGCTGCCAAGGGGCAGAGCCCAGAATTCATCTGCTGGTGGCACAGCAGATGGGACAGGCCTTGCTGGGCTACTGTCCCCCCAAGGACAGTGAGAACCTAGGGACAAATGAAAATGTGTCCGGGGGCTCCTCTGTCTGCATTTACTGGGACTGGGATTTTTTTTTTTTTGGCCATACCACATGGCTTGTGGGATCTTAAGTTCCTTGACTGGGGATTGAACTCATGCCTCCTGCAGTGAAAGCAAGGAGTCTTAACCTCTGGACCACCAGGGAAGTCCTTCCTGAGTCATTTTTGTCTGGCAGAAGTTTGTATTGTCTGATTACCAGAGAATCTGTCTATAAATCTTCCCTGTATGATCCCCAAATGGGGGAGGGTGCCTTGCAGGCCTACAAGAGCTAGAGCTGTGGGTGTTTGCAATTTAAGCTGCAGGGATGAGAGAGAAATTAGTTCAATAAGAACTACTGTTCAAAGCCTCCTGGCTCACCACTCCAAGGCCAGTTCCTGACCCTGCCCCGGATGTACCTGGGCCCCCTTCATGCCCTCAGTGCTCCCCAACACACGAAGGTGGGGCTTTCCCTGAGAGAGGCTTTGTGGGAACCTACCATGCTCCGTGAGATGAGTGACGAGGGGACACAGGTTATTGACTGCCGCACACAAGGGGTGTAGGAAATTGTTGCATCTGTGGCCAGCAACAGTGAGCGATGCTGAAGTTTCCACGACCCTGCATCCCTTACCCAGGGACCAGTTGGCTTTCGGCTCAGCGGGACCCCGGCCCCGTCTTCTCACCTGCTCATAGATGCTTTTCATCAGCTCCACAAAGCTCTGCAGGCCTTTTAACTTGGTCTCCAGTTCCGTCCGTCGAAGACATTCTGCATCCAGGTCCTGGGGGTGGGAGCAGTGGTGAATGATGGGAAAAGGAATGGAGGGATCCCAGGGCAGGGGTATGGTAAGGGGGATTTTGCTTCCTGAATATGATGGGAGAGATTCCCGGAGAAGACCTGGCTCAGAGCCTTGGAGGAGGGTGGGGACAGGTGCTTAGCTTTCTGCCTGTGGTCTTGGGACTCAGCCTGTGGGGCCTTTGTTTGGGGATCCTGAGCAAAAGAGGGCAGAGGGTCCCTGGGGAAGGAACCCATCGGGTAAGCTGGGGAGGCTACCTTCTTCAGCTGGACGAAGGTGAACTCCATGTCCGTGCGCTTGGAGATCTCGTCCTCATACCTGGGAGGTAGGGAAGGAGGAGAAGGGGAGCCAGGGAGACACACACACAGAGCCTGCTCAGCTGGATATGGTGGACTTAGCAACAGTTTGCTTAACCCTCCTTGGGTGGGGCTTGGGGCCTCTGCAATCCCTTTGGCGCCTTGTGGCAGTTAGAAAAAAGGGGTCCCTTCCTTGAGGAGGATGCAGCCCCTTGTCTCTATGACATGTCCCCTCTCCTCCCTGATACCACAGTGTTGGCTCTGGGGAAGCAGGCATCCCGCCCCTCATGCTTACTCCTTCCTGATGACCAGCCATTCCTCTCCCAGGGGCATCTGCCCCTTTCCTGGCTCTGCTCCACATTCATCTCTTCCCGGAAGCCTCTCCTGATTGCACAGTCCCTTTACCCTGATGTTTTTGTTCCCTTATCTTTATCCCATCTCCTCCCCCGAGAGTCTCAGTTTCAAACAAGCTGTGCCTTTTGTAGTGTCTGCTCCAAGCATCTTGCTCACGTCATCCTCTCCTAACTCCACCCTTCCCCGAAGCCCCACGCTTCTCCCACTGCTTTGCTAGACAGCAGGACACTATGCCATCTTCCCTCTGGAGAGAGGGCAGGAAGGCATGGGTTTTGCAGTCAGATGGGCCCCCCCATATGTTTCAGGGCAAGAAACTCCTCCCCTCCCTTGTCTCTTGGGGTGTGCACGTGCATAGGCGCATGTGTCATGGGGGCTGAAATTCACCAGCACTCCAAAGCTGTGTTCCCTCTCTTCTCAGATGTGTCTCCTCCTTACACATGTGATGAGATGTGTCGAGTACACCTCGTGTTCAGAACCAGGACACTGCTGGGTGGGGAGATGGGATCCCTGGATCCTTGACCTTACCCTCTGGGCCCCCAGGATGGATGTCTGCCTGCGGCATGCTTCCCATCCCAGCTCTGCCTGCCCCAACCGACGTGGGGATTCTGTGGCTTCCTGTTGCCTTTCCTCCTCTCTAGGGAATGCCTGAATCATTGGCGGCTCTAATTACAGCCGCCTGCCTGCCCCAGTCCCTGACCTCACAGAAGGGGCAGCATCACCCATCACCCACGTCAGGTAGCTGGACCTGCCACCCCCAGGCCTTCTCTTTCACTAGCCTCCCAGAGGGACTAAGGGGAGCAGACCCCAGAGCACGAGAGCCTGTAGAGCACTCAGCTCCCTGAAATTCAGTATGTGGAGGGTCCACACTCTCCCTGGCCACTGCGGGCTTCCAGAATCTTTGAGGGTCCCTGAGGGTGCAGGCCATGGGGACAGGGTGGTGCTATGGGTCAGGGAGACTGGTCTGTAATCTGAAGCCTTCCAAGGCAAACAAAATGCCTCTCCTGTGACCCTCAGAGCCCCCAGCCAGGGGTGTTCTCTTGGTCTTGTTTCACAGATCAGAGGCTCAAAGAGAGGCTTGGAAGCTTGAGTCATGTGCTGGTTAAGAATGGGGTTCCAGAGCCAGACTATTTGGGCTCAAATTCCGGCTTTCTTGCTAAGTAGCTATGTGACCTTGGATAGGCTCCTTCTACGTGCCCTTGTCACAATAATGTTAATTTCATGAGGATTAAATAAATGAACACATAAAGCATTTACAAAGGTGCGTGACACCCACCAGAGCTACTGCTATTATTATCACCATCCTCTCCAACACCAGGGCTTCCGTGGTGGCTCAGACGGTAAAGAATCCGCCTGCAATGCGGGAGACCTGGGTTTGATCCCTGGGTTGGGAAGATCCTGTGGAGAAGGGAATGGCTACCCACATCAGTATTCTGGCCTGGAGAATTCCACGGACAGAGGAGCCTGGTGGGCTACGGCCCATGGGGTCGCAAAGAGTCAGAGACAACTGAACGACTTTCACTTTCACCAACACCATGTCCCAGCTCAGCCCCTCTCTCTCAGCGTTTCCAGAAAGAAACCATGGGGATTCTCACTGCAGACAGAGTGGGCAGGTCTCTTCACACTCCTCACAAATGCTTAGGGCTGGGCTGACCTGAACAAGTTTCCCTCTGGGACCTGGGGGCCTCGGAAAAATTTCCTGACTTGTGGACAGGGGTCTGGGAGCTCCAAGCTGAGAAGCACAAATTGGCTGGCCCTCCCCAAGCAAGCCCTCTGTCTAGCCTCTCCCCTCTCCTCTGATAACAGAGTTCTGCCTGCCTGGGAACAGGACATTGGAGAGAGCTGTCCAGTGGGAGCCCTCTGAGGTGCCAAACCTCCCCTTACCCTTCACTGCCCTTCTCAGCTTTCCCACCTCCCTTCTCATCGACTCCACTGCAATTCAATCCCAGTTCACCCCTAGACAGCTTGCACAATTATACACAACATTTCTGAATCACTTGCTATGTGTCCTTGGGCAAGTTTCTTCCCCTTGCTGGGCCTCTGCTTCATCCCTAGTAAACAGAGGGGATAGTCAGCTAATCCTTGAGGTCCCTGCTACATCAGAGCTTCTAGAAGTCTCCATTCCTATAGAGGCTTATGCAACTCCATGTCCCCCATTCACTTCCAATCCCCTGCCCGTATGCTAGCCGCCAGCTCCCAAACCCATTCTCAGCCCTTTTCAGCTGGTCACACCCGTACCCTCTCCACCCCCCCAAACTTGTTTATTTCTAGGAGTGAAGCTGATCTCATCGGCCTTGTAGAGGCAAAGTACACCCCTCCCTGTCAGGGCTTGGCCTGGCATCTCCTGGCCTCTGGGGGCCCCAGGCTTTGCACAGCCAGGCTGCAGCTTTCCTGGCTCTGACCTGCAGACCCAGAAACCCTCCAGCCTCACCTTCCCCAATTCAGTGGGCTCCCTACCCAGAGAGGGGGAAGAGAGGCCCTGAGCCTAAACAGTAAAATCAGGCAGCAGATGGAAACCAGGCAGCAGGCCAAATGAGGGGGCTGAGCCAGATTAAAACAACAAGCAGTGTTTGTACAGAACTTCCAGTTACAAAGTGCCTCCACGATGCGATCCGGCTGCTCTCCTGGGAGCAGCTTCACACAGTAGCTTGCCAGGCGAGGGATGGGACTTTGTACTCCTGGCTGTGTGACTAAGGACAAGCCCCCACCCTCTCTGGGCCTCTGTTTCTGTCTCCATAAAAGGAGAATCCAAGTCCACACCCAGCTCTGCTATTCTCTGATCCTTTGTAGGCCAAGGACCTGCTATGTATCAGTGAACTGAGTCTTGGGTTCTGGCACACCAGTGAGATTTCCCTCGTCGCCGTCAGAATGGGCAGTCTAATTCCCTGTATTTCCCAAGGACCTGGAAGGGCAGGGTAGGGGGAGAAGTGCCCCCCGCCCAGGTCAGGGAGGGGCCCAGCCAGATCCACAGATGAGGAAACCGAGGTCCCCAGAGAGGGAAAAGCTTCCTGTGTGACCATTCCTTCTGCATGTGGTCTGAGCAGGGGAGGCCACGCAGAGAGGCCTCGAGGAAAGGCTGTGCCACAGCCCAGGACTCCTGACAGGCTGCCTCCGCCCTCCGTCTTGGGAGGCTTTGGGCCTTACCTCAGATCACAAGGCCTGGATCTGGCCCAAGTCCTGCAGAAGGTAGGGGCTGCTTCAACCGCACCCTGTCCTTCCTTCTCTCTGGCTGGGGGCCTCCAGCAAAGAGACCAGCCTCTCTGCTCTGGCCCAGCTTCCCTGTCCTTAAAGCCCTGACCATTGTCTGGTCAGAGAAGGTCACCTCTCCTTTGAGCTACTCAAGTTAACTAGTCTGCCTTTCTAGACTGGCCAATTCAGTGCAGCAAACTGCTTTGTGCTGGGCATGGAGCCTTCTCGGGGGGGCAGAAGAGTGGCCATTTTTAACCTACAGTAGCCATGCCAAACTCTTGGCTTCCTCCTCACACCAGCCTTAGCTTGGTATCAACCATCACCATTCCCACTCCACACAGGAGGACACAAGGTTCGTGTATGAGGCAGCTTGCCCGAGGTCACAGAGATGGTGAGGGGTACGGGCAAGGAGTAACCCCCTCCCATGGGGCACAGTCATACCCAAGCCCAGACCCTTAACAGCTGGGCCGTTCTACCTGCCAGCTGCGTGTCCCCCCAGTCTGTGTTTTCCATGTCTCTCTAGACCCCAAGTCTACCATCGAGTTCAGGCGTGTCTTACCTCTAGGCGATTGCTTCTTTATGTAAACAAACCTCATCATTTCTGCCCCCTGCCTTCCCTTACCCTCTTCCCTTTTCAGCTCAAGAGAGTTCAAAATCTCAAGCTACAGCCAAAGCAGGAGCCCATCTATTGCTCTCGCTAGTGACACAATTTCCCATGGACTTGGGCGCAAGGGGAGGGCGTAGGGGACAGGGCTGCAATGCCCAGAGGCTAGCAAGCGCAGCGTAGCTGTCAGCCAGCATGAGACTGGCTTTGTTGTAAGGGTCACTGCTTGGGATGTAGCTGTAGATTCACTGCCTTGTCTTCCCGGGATCTAGAATACTGCTAGCACTTTGCAGCTCTTTAGTAAGTAAGTATGGACTAAAGACTGGTTTTTCAAAGAAGTTTTCTCTTTTTCTGGCCTGGGCCCCCAGACCTTGCCCCCACGCGTGAAGGTTGGTCCCCACCCTCGGCCCTCATAGGGCTCCCCTACCTGATCCGGAAATCTTCCACCTTCTCCAGCACCTGCAGCAGGTTGGCCTCGAGCTGGCCCCGCTCCTTGCTCACTTTGCGCAGCTCCTCCTGCAGCCGGCCTTGGTACTCCTCATAGAGGTGCCCAAGGTCAAAGGTGGCCGAGTCCTGGCTCTGCAGGAAGTGCCAGCGGGTCTCCAGCAGCTGGTTGCGCTGCTCCAGGGCTTGCACCTGGGAGAGCGGGAGGGTGGCAGTGAGAGGGCCAGGTGTGCCCCCGCCAGTGCCACCCTCCCCCCACCCCGGGGGCCTCCATGGGACGTGGCAGCTCATCTACTCAAGAGGCACCCGCCTGGGGCCCTCACTCAGCACCTTCAGGTGGCATCTCCAGTTACTGATTGTTCAACTGCAGATGGTGCGATAAGGGGGGGAATCCGAGAATCCCAGAGAGGCACAGCCAATTAGCCAAGGTTTCTTACAGGAGGGGCAGGACCAGCGAGATGAGGGAAAAGGGACCAAGCTGTGAAGGTGCCCACATATGACAGGTTCTCCAGGCTGCCTGGGGCTTGGGTGGGAGACCCCAGGGAACGTGGGGTGTCAAGAGGCCTGTCTGCCGCCCACCTAGACAAGCCTGGTCTCATCTAGCTTTGGAAACCGCAGGGTAGGGCCTGGTTAGTTCTTAAGTGCTAATCCTCCTAACATCCCTGGACTTGAGGTCTGTCCAAGCCTCAGTTTCCCCAGCTGGAAGTCAAGGTTGATGTCACTTGCTCTGCCCACCTGCAGAGAGAAAAACCTGGGGAGGTGCTTTGGAGCAGCAAACAGCAAATGCTCCTGTGGTCCCTGCTGTACACACGGCCTTGTTCTTTGAGCTGGACATCTTTAACTCAAACCCCCAAACAACCCTCCGGGGAAGGTATTGTTATCAGCTGCACTCCACAGATGACGAGACAGGGCACAGGGAGGGGAAATTACCCTCCCAAGGTCACACAGTTAGCAAGCGGCAGGCCTAGGGGTGGAATGTAAGCACTTTGAGGTTTAGAATCTTTGAGCTGCTGCTCAGCAGGCCTCTGGTCTGCTGCAAGTTCTCTGCGGGGCCCCGTTGCCCTTGCTGGGCTGGCTTCTGCCTCTAGTTGGGGCCGGACTTGCCTTGAGGACAAAGCCTGGGGGGGCTCTGGACCCAGGGCTCCTCTGAAACTCTGCATCCTTCACACCCTCCTGCTCAGAGGGTTTTGCATGGATTTGCAAATCCTGCAGGGATTTGCATGGCTCCCACCCCAGCCACTGGCCAGCAGGAGGGCAGAGTCCCTCTTGGGTCCTCTTATTCCCTCCATCCAGTTCAGCCCAGCGGAGCTTGGGAGTCCCCCTCCCTCTTCTGCACCCTGCCTGTCCTCTCCAGGCCCAGCCTCTCCCTTGAGCATCATTCTCCTTCCTACCATCCCAGCCCCCGTTCCATGTGCTCCCAGCACCCCGCTGTAGGAAGCCTCCCCTCTTCCCTCCAATATCTGACCCTTGGTGTATCTGTTTCTCGTTTGTCCTCATCTACCACCCTCAACGTCAGACTGAGAGCCATCTGCATGCCTCTTGGGATGTGGCTAGGGCTACTGAGGCAAGATGGGTGGCTGGGGCTGAGCTCCTGAATGGGGCAGGCTGTTGTCATGATAGCGTTGTGACAACCAGCTCAATTATGTTTCCTATGACCACAGTGGGCAGCCGAAAGTCTTTCCATCCACTGCTGGCACCAGCTCCCAAAATCACAGCCCGAAAGAGCCAGAACCACAGACCAGCCTTTTGGATCAGCTGGTCTATACCCTTCATTTATAGAGGAGGAGATGGGGACCCAGGGCAGTCAGGTGACTTGTCCAGGCTCACACAGCAACTCCGTGGCCCAGCTTCTTGACAGGCCCATCTGATGGCGGCTGCCAACTCTGGACTTTCGTGTTCCCGTTCCTCCTGAACCTGGGTATCAGGTGGGCTCTCGCCCTCTCTGTCTGCCCTACCCACATCCCCGGGTTTCCCTGAGATCTCTGATGCCCTGGGGGAGGCCCCTTGGACACTTGCAGGAGACGACATCTGTGGGAACACTCAACAATGGTGTTTGTGGGCTGCCATTCCCCTCCTTAACTCCCATTTGTACTGGTAAATTCTGCTTGAAGCCGACTTTAAGCTGTGTGCTGTCGTCACAGCCAAACAGGTTCAGTAGGGATGCGGTCAAGAGGGTTTCTGTCGTACTTGCATGTGTGAGGGATTGCTGGGGGTGGTGGGAGGTTTCTGCTCACTCCACCTGCCCTACGTTTTGACAAGTAGGAGCCCCGTATTTATACTGAGGGTAGGGTTGAGACAAGAGATGTGAGGCTCCCTCCTCCACCCATAAGCAACACAGAACCCTTTGGACCAGGAAGTCCTCCCCATAGTCTTACTTTGATACCCTATGCTTCGGTACTCGCTTGCTGGGAGACGGTATGCATTTGGCCAGCCAGTCTAGTCAGAGGGCATTTTTGGTTGCAGGGGATTTAGGGAAGCCTCCTTTTACTTGGGGGAGTTGCTTGTTGTCTCAGTGGGTGGGGATGAGAACTCACCCCCAACCCAGAACCTTCCATGCTGAAAGGCTCCTCCCTCTGGAAACAAAGGCGAGGGAGGGCCGGAAATCCCAGTACCCTGTGAGATGCCAGCTTCACTTCTTTCAACCTGTCAAGGCTGCCAAGCACTCCCCTCTTGTTCCTCTTTCTGCCTCTCCTGGCTGACCCCTTGGCCTTTGATCTAGGCAGCAGCTCTAGGAGGAGCCTTGGAGACCAAGGCTGTGGTCTACCTGCTTCCCATTTTACAGATGAGGAAACTGAGGCTCAGAAGCACAGAACTCACTGTGACTCAACTCCAGGGTCGTGGGCCTTCCGGCTCAAAAGCAGGCCCAGACGAGGGTGGAGAGAGACGTACTTTCTGTTTCGGGGAACTGAGCAGCATGGGCTGGGCTGGGCTGGGGCCCTCCTCAGGAGGGAGGCTGACTGTCTGGGGGGCTGCATGTGCCAACCCATGGGCCCACAGCCCAGGCAGGTGAGTGTGCAGAGTGATGCCTCTGGTGCTTCCTCAGGAAGGGGGTGGTGTCAGATCCCCTGCCTCCAGCCTCAGCTTGGCTTTGCCCAAGAGCCTCAAGGTCTCTCCATCAGGAAAGGCTGTTCTGTGCTTTCCTGCGTGCAGGCAGGGGGGTGGCCCCAGGGGCTTCCAGAGGCTACACAGGCCAAGGGAAGACACTGTGCCCACCCCTCTGGGTCCTTTCCCTACAGCCTCCTTAGGCGTAACTGGCAATGCTTCCTCTTGTTCCATCTCCACCGCCTCTGGTGTCTGCAGCTGAAGGCCCAGCCTGGAGCCTCTGCTGTTGTCAGCATGGCCCTCGCGCTACCCCCCTGGCCTCCTTTCCTGCTGCTGCTTCTGCTCATCCTCCTTCTTCATGGCTGCAGCTGTACTAGTCTCTTGACTGGCATGAAGTCAAGGCTACCCTCGGAGCAGGAGCAGAGCAGGGAGTTGGAATCTGAAGCACAGAGAGGGGAAGTGGCTTGCCCAAGGAAACACAGCTGCAAGTGAAAGAATTGTCACTGCTCCAGGGCCCCTTGGGGGCTCCTGTGGGTCTCCTTGCTAACCCTTCTCCTCTTCCTCCTGCTCTTCCTCAATGATCTCTGATTTCTCTGGGTGCCTCAGAGGGCCCAGGAGGGAGGGCCACCCTGCCAGTCTCTTCTCTTTGCCTAGAACCCTACCCCTGCACTGGTGATGGCATCTCACCCTGGGCTCCTGCAGCTCTTTCCAGCTCCATGCTGCATCCCTACCCACTAAGCTCCTCCACCTCACCCTCCAGCAGGGCCCTTCCCTCCTTCTTCCCAGGCTCCTTCCTGCTTGCATGCGAGCTAAGTCGCTTCAGTCATGGCCAACTGTTTGCGACCCTACGGACTGTGTAGCCCACCAGGCTCCTCTGCCCATGGGATTCTCCAGGCAAGAGTACTGGAGTGGGTTGCCATGCCCTCCCCAGGGGATCTTTCTGGCCCAGGGATTGAACCCATGTCTCTTATGCCTCCTGCATTAGCAGGCGGGTTCTTTACCATTGGCACCACCTGGGAAGCCCTTCCTGCCTGGCAGGGACTAAATGCCCTGGGCTGGAGTTCTCTGGGCTGGACCCATGTATGGCCTTTTCAATATAACAAAGAGAATATACCTGGTACCTGGTGAGGGCTTTCTATGTGTTTTTCAGAAATGATCCCATTTGATTCTGACAAGCCCATGACACCAATGTATACTGAGGCCCAGAGAGGTTAAATAATTTCCTTGAGATGACACAAACGTGAGAGGTGAGGCCAGGATTCAAACCCAGAAATGTGACTCCGGGTTTCACATTCTAACCTCTGCTTGCTTCCACTTGGGCCCTCGTGGTCTTTTCAAGGAGGGATACGAGCGAATAACAGACTTTCTCCATAGAGTTGGTGGATCAGTTGGGTTTCCCTGGGCAGAGCTCCAGTGATCAGGATCCCCAAGGGGCTGGCACCCCCAGTTTCCTGCCTGCCACTATGGAGAGCACTGGTCTCAAGGCCAAGCTTGAACTGGGGGTTGGGAAACTCGAGTTCTTCTAAAGACCTTCGAGGGCATTGTCCTGACTCTGGGAACAGAACCCAGACCCCTCGGGCCCCTCCCTGTGCCTACACACCCCTCCTGTCCCCATGGCAGAGGCACAGGGTGATATCAGCCCTGGCGTTCACGGAGAAAAGCCACCCATCGAAGCCAAATTACATAGCTCATGAAGCATTCCTTTTAAGGGATTAAGCTGTGTTTGGAGAGGAGGTGGTTCTGCAGGGACCTGCCTCCCTCGGGCAGCGGGCTCTTCTCCTAGGGTGGACCGCCTGGCAGTCTGAATGCTGTGCAGCCACCGGGGGTGATGGAGGGAACGCTCCGGCTCAGGGGATGGTTGTTCTCCAGTTGTCACTCCCCCTACACACCCCTACCCCAGGCACCCCAGGTGTGGGTGCAGGAATGCTGGTCTGGGCACTCAGATGTGGGGGCGAGGTGGGGAGAAATGACTCCCATTTCAGAGGCTTTGTGTCTCACAGACCTGAGTTCAAGTCCAGACCTTGCTGGTTGTGTGACCTTGGGTGAGGCGCTTTGCCTCTGGGCTGCTCCGTCTCCCCATCGGCGCGGCCGGGGAACCAGCCGTTGTGGAGTGCTGGGCAGTGGGGGCAGAACTCCAGCTGGGACTCCAGGTCTGTTACTTCATTCCCCCTGCCCTCCTCGGTGAGCCCCCACCTAGTGGAGGACACCAACCATATGTAGCGGGACACAGAGGCAGGGAGAGCAAGGGGCAGAGAAGGACCCAGCCAGCCCGGGGCAGAAGGAGAGGGGAGTGAGAAAGCTGTAAAATGGCCATAGAAGTAACTTCTTTCCTAAGGTTGAAGGAAATAGAAATAAATATGCACTCAGCACAGTTCCTGGCTCAGGGTAAGCAGTTAATCAACAGTAGCTGTTACTATCTATTATTCTCAGTCAGGGCGGGAGGGAGCAGAGCTGGGAGGGCTGGTCATGGGAGGTTTCTTGCAGGAGGTGAGTGAGGAGCAGGTTTGGGAGGTGGACAGGACTTCCTTGGAGCTCTTGAAGCCCCTACCCTGGGCCAGAGCTTGACACCAGTGCCCAGACCAGAATGCTGGTCATGGCAGCGAGTCCAGGAAGTGAGGTGCAAGGGACTCAATCACTCTACTCTGGTCAGGACATGGAAGACTGGCTGACGGCCTGTTTCAGACTCGCAGCACCCATCCCCCGCATTCCTAGCTCCTGAGGAACCACAGGTGTACCCCATGCCGCTCAGCTTCCTTCCAGCTGCCCCACAGGTCCCCTTGCCCATGTCGGCGCTTCTGACCCTGGGAAGCTGAACAGATCCAACGGCCTGGACAGGAAGGTGGGCCCTGTCGGTCCATCGTGGAGTCTGACTGCAGCCCATGCCTCCATCAGCTGTTCCCAAGAGGGGGCCTCCTCTTGGTCACACTCAGAGACCCTCCCTAGTCCCTGCCTGAGGGGAGGGTGACCCCAGGCCATGCAGTGCGTTATTATCCAGACATCCCTCAGAGGCAGGCCATCCTGACGTCCTTTTCTCTCCCATGTCAGGATGGCTAGGGACTTCCCCCTTCTGCTTCTCTCAGCTCAAAGCTAGGCCTCGAAGTTGGCAATGCTGGCTTCCCATTGGCTGGGCTGGGGCGGGGGTGGGGCATGATGCTGGGGGGAATTACAGAGCTTAGCCACCTGCCCCAGCCCGACTGGCCTTAGTTTGGGGACCCCTCCCCCCACTTCTGCTCACCTTGCCAATCAGGGAGGCGAATTTATCGTTGAGGACCTTCATTTCCTCCTTTTCGTTGTTCTTCTGCTGCTGGATGGCTGGGTCCACCTTGAGATCCAGGGGTACCAGCAGGCTGGGGTTCACGGTCACCTTGGAGACGGTGCCGGCTGTCCAGCAGCCTGTGAGGCTGTGGGAGCTGAAGCCCGGCTCGGGGGGCCCGCAGCTGCTCCATCCAGCGGTCGCAGGCCGGGGGCTGCCCGCCGGGGTCACCTCACAGCTGCTCAGGCTGCTAAAGCCAACGACGCAGGAGCGGCAGGCCATCGCCGCCCCCGGGTCCCAGAGCGCGCAGGGCGCAGGGACCGGCGAACGAGCCTTTGCGGGGTGGCGGTGGCTTGCTCCCGTCGCAGGCAGGGCAGGCTGGGGACTGAGGAGCAGACACCTGTCGCACAGTGCTCATTAGCTCCACGAGGGCGGGACGCCTCCCCTCCCAGCCAGACCAACCTGTTAGATGATGCGGCTCCCGCCCCTCCCCCCGGCACCATGTACCCATCTCCTCCCCGGGCAGGAATTTACCAGGCTGAGGGGGCTGCTCATTGTCATTGGCCTCCCAACCAAGCCTGGCCTGGCTCCAGGGGAAGGGGACATGGGCTGGGCTGGGCTGGCTGGCTGGCTGAGGGTGGGGAGGTAGTCAGAGGAAGGACAGATTCAACAAGGAAGGACAGAGAGAGAGAGAGAGAGAGAGAGAGAGAGAGAGAGAGAGCACGCGTGAGGAGGGCGAGAGCAATGCCTCTCACCGCAGACCTCATTGCATACCTGAAGGCTGACGTATCTAGGCTTACATACCTCTGGAAAAGATGAGGCAAGCGCAGTCCCTGGGCTCCCAAGTGTAGGGCAGCCGTCCTGGGCACCGTGCCAGCCTGGCATTGGAAAATAGCACGTTGACTGTTTATTTTCTATCTGTGTTTAAGAGTCACCCTGACTTCTCCTTTCTTCTTCTTTCTTCCCCCAGCTCTCCCTTCTCCCTGCCTTTGATCTATTATTTATTAATCACCTTTACGTGCATCCCCCTGTCTCAGGGGCTGGAGAGGAAATACACGGTCAAGAGCAGTTGTCTTTGGATGACTGAGACTTGGTTCGAGACTCAGCACTCACCCCTGGCGTGGCCTCCAGCAGGCTCCTTGACTTCTGTCCTTTTGTGTTAAATGGGGGTGAATATACCAACCCCATAGGAGATGGTACATGCAGAGAATCTGGGAGAGGGTGGGCACCCAGCCCTCTGTGGATGGTGGCTGAGACCCGAGCCCACCTTCTGGGAGCTGAGCCTGGAGGGCAGAGGGCCCTGGTCAAGTGCAACTCTGCTCCCAGGGCTGTGAGAAGGTGCCTCGGTCTCCTCCCTCCCCCTCCTTCCCATTCTTCCAGCTCCTCTTTTCCTTTCTCCACCCTGGTTTCATCTTAAATGTGAAGTGTAAATAGCACAGACTCTGATTTGCTCCCCAGAGCCTCTGATGGGGTGGCAGAAGGGTCAGCCAGGGCCAGGGCATTCCTTTCCACCTTCCTGGATTTCCGGAGGCCTCACTCTTCCACTTCCAAGGAGTTGCCATTTCTCTGGGGCCTCTCTCTTCCTTCCTCCCTGCACTGATGTTGCTGGATGATCTTGGCCTGGCTGGATGGCTCTGTGTGCCCTCCCTGGACCTGGCACACCAGCTTGGGTGGCGGTGCTGCAGAAGAGAGAGGAACGTGTCTGGGAGAAACTCTGGTGTTCAGGGGTGGAGAGATCTCAGTCCCCTCTGGGACTGAGGGAGACAGGTTGGAGATGGGAGCTCCTGCCTGGGTCACATCGCCCTGTCCAGACCCCCTGCCTCCCAGGCCAGAGCTCTGTCCTGCATAGTGGGCATTTCTGGCTCACTGAGACACAAGAATCTGTCCTGAAGCCACGAGTCTATCCCTAGACTGGATTCTGGGCTCTGATGCTGGGGGTGGGCTGCTGAGACACTTCCGGGTGATGGGGTCACTGCAGGGGTATCTGGTGCCCCCACCCCTGAGACATGCTAGCCCTTCCCCCATTCAGCACCCACTTGCATGGTCCATCCATGCAAGGACTTGCAGGTCCTTTCTGACCTGGTATCTGAATGGTGTGTGGTTGAACTCAGCACCCTGTCTGCCCCCACCTGGCCACCTCTGTGTTCTCTGCAGGGAGTGGGGAAGGCAGACAAGGGCGTAAGGGGTCTGCTGGTGCCAAAATAGCAGCAGACAGGTCAGGTACGCCCCCCATACATGGATTAGCTCCCATGTTCTCATGACACCCATCCTTTGTAGAAGCTTTAATTTTAATCGCCCTGATTTGCAGAGGAGGAAACTGAGGCTTGGAGAGGTTTACAGCCCGATCTTTTGTTTGTGTGCATGCTCAGTTGTGTCTGACTCTTTGCAACTTTGGACTGTAGCTCTCCAGGCTCCTCTGTCCATGGAATTTTTCAGGCAAGAATCCTGGAGTCGGTTGCCATTTCCTTCTCCAGGGAGTCTTCCTGACTGAGGGATCGAAACTGTGTCTCCAGTGTCTCCTGCAATGCAGGCAGATTGTTTGAGCCATCGGGAAGCCGCAAGACCTTGTCTTCTGACAGCAATTTATAAGTAATAGATTTGAATGCAGACAATTGGAGTTATGGGCCCTTCCTCTTATCTTAGCCTCTAAGCCTGGTGGCTCCTGGAAAGGACAGTGGGACGGAAAATAAAAATGTCTTCTTACCATCAGTGGCTTGATTCCATCTCCTGTCTTTAAGCTGGATGCTCGATTCTCCAGAGCACCTCTGGATAACTCAAATCTGCTACTCCAAGTGTTTTGACAAGTCACAGTTAATTGCTAGTTCGTGGCTTTAAGGCTGGCCTTGCAGGACAGTCTCTGGGGTCCAAACACTGGGTGCCTACCTGGTGGGTGGCCTGGCTTCTTGGAGCCATGAAGGACATACTAACCTGGGCCACTACGGGTAGGAAGAAGGATGTGGTCCCACCTGCCGCTGCCTCTCTGACCCAGCAGTCCCCCTTAGGTGCAGTCACAGAGGTGATCTTTGGCTGTCACAGCCCTGGCTGCTGAACAGGAAGAGCAGCAAAAAAGCCCCAGATGTAACTCCATGGAAGGTCCCAGCCCCATTTCCTCCCTTTCTCCTTGCCTCCCCTAGCTTCACCCATGCCTCCCTCCACTCCTGAGTTAACATCCCTGGGGTCCACTGTACAGGCCTCTGCCTCTCCATCCTCACTGAGGACTTGGCATGACCCTCTTCTGGCCTTGATATGAAGCATAAACTTCCTAGGTGTTCAGGGCCCCCAGGGAGCAGGAGGCCTGGCAGGGGTTGGGAGAGGAAACATGGAGGGTGGGTGAAACTTTTAGTCTCTCTGGGGATGTCTGGGTAGCTGGGCAGTCTCCCAACCATTCCTGGATGTACTCATAGACAAACCAGCTTGGGGCTTCTGGTGCGGTACGAGCTTAGGTGACCCTGCTGGAGACAGCATCTTTTGCCCCTTTGGGATTCTGGAGCCCTGTCCTGGTTGATCTTTACATGGTCCAGGAACAGAAATCTCCATTCTCCACCTTCCACCTCAAATCTACCTCCTTTGTTCCGGGCCCCTGTAACTGGCAACAGAAGGCAATTCTGACCATCCTGGGGGCAGAGAGAAGAAGGAAGAGGGACAAGAGTTGGCCAGAGGTAAGAATGGGGAGGCTGGATCTCCTGAAATTGGTCCTCAAAGAATCAAGGGGGAGCTTTCTTACTTTCTCTGCTTCCTCTTGCCTACTATTTCTCTCTCCAAGTCACTGCCTCCCCACTGCTGATGTATCTACTGCTCACTTCCTTCCACCTCTTCTTTCTTGCCTCCCTGTCTCCCTGTCCTCTGGGAGAGTCCTGGTCCAGGCCTCCTCCAGCTCTCAGCCTCGGGAGAGGAGAAGCACCCTGGCCCTACAACCCAGCGGGATGGTCTTGAGGAATGGCATCACTGTGTCACAGTTTCAGGGCCTTGTCTGTGCCCTTTGCCCATGTGGCCTGAGGCCTGGCGTGTGGAGCAGGCACGCCTGGGATAATGCAGGACAGCAATGCATAGTTGCTGGATGAATATTCCGATGAGCACATCCCAGCCTGGCTGGGGCTCTGGAGCAGGATGTGGTTCCTGGGAAGACAGACAGTGACTCCGGGCAAGGGACTCTTAGCCTCATTCCAGCACATGGTGGTAAGGCCGGGACACTCCTCCAGGAAGCTTTTCAGAGAAACCTGCACAGGCTCCTGCCCCCTCCTCCTCTCTTGAAAATGCACACCCACACCTATGCCTTCACCTGGGGCAGTGCCCTCTCTGTTTGAGCAACCCATGGCTGGCTGAAAAGAATTTCCGAAGGCCCCAGAACTGGAGACTAGGGAGCTGAGAGCATGCTGGGAAGGACCAAGGCCAGGAAAGAGGGACTAACAGCAAGGATGGAGACATCCAAATGGTGCCTGGTGGTCCAGTGGTTAAGACTCTATGCTCCCAGCATGGCCAAAAATAAATAAGTAAAAACAAACCCACCCCAAAACAGTGGCTATGAAGCTCCTTCCACGTGCCAGGCAGGCTGTGGAGACATGGGAGGGGCACTGACCTGGGCGAAGGTGTTTGGGGCAGTGAGCAAAGGCCTGAAGGAAGTGGAAGGCTTGTCCAGGAAGGGGAGGGAAGGTTGTTTCAGGCAAAAATGTGTATGACAGTGATGATGACGGGAGCCAGGGGGCCCAGGGAGTCAGGAGTGCGAGGGGCTCCGAGGAGCGGCAGTTCTCCCAGGAACGCCACGGTGTGGGCATCTCATCACTTGCCATAAAGCCCTTCAGTGCTCTCTGTGGATTAGGATCTAGAAGATTCCTCGGACTGTCAAATAAGACCTGCTTCCCCTCTTCCTCTCTGTATCTCATCTCCTCATATCCTCCTGTTCTCTGTAGCCCCTGCCCATTCCCACCCCCGCCAAATCGGCCCCATTTCCTCAAACCTGGTGAGTGATGTCCTGTGTCCGCGTTGGGCCCCACAGATACGGAACATCACTGCGGACAACTCTATCCGCCAGGGCTGATACGCAAAGAAGGCATTTGAGATGGGCCAGCAGGTGGCTGTGAACTGGGTCAGGATAGATCAGAGGGCAGCATGGGATGGGGGCAGAGCTGGTTTCTGATCTGGGCTCTGCTGCTCCCTAGCTGAGTGGTTTGGGGCCAAATGCTTAGACTTTCTGGGCCTCAGTCGCTTGTAAAATTAGGTTGTACTGGATGGTGTGAATTTTTTTTTTAAACTTCTTTTTTTTTTTCCTGGTTTAATTCAACAAGTAGTCCTCACACTGTGGTCAGTCCCCTTGTTATGCCAGGTACTCAGTGGTTTCCAGAATGATCCAAGGTCTTCAGCCAAGCAGTGTGCTGGGGAGGTCAGGCAGGTGTGGGCATCTCTAATGAGGGCTGGCCTCTGGGGCCAGGGAGAGGTAAGCATAGGCTAATTACACTTTCTTGTCTTCAGAGCACTTAGCCCAATTTGTAGTGATTTGTTGTTGGTTGTTTACTTGTACCTGCCTCCCCTGAGACGCTCAGTGAGCCCAGGGACCATGTGATGGTTTTATTCCTTGGTGTCCCAGGGCCTGCCACAATGCCTGGCACATAGTAGGTCCTTGATGACTACTTCCTTCTGGAATGACTGAAAGGCCACCCTTCCACACGGGGCACTTGTTATACGATGTTACAACACAGGATGCAACGTCAAAAGCTTCAGACGGTGTAGAGCAACAGACGCTAGGTGGGTCATGGAGCAAGTGAGGATGGGGAGACACCCCATAATCTTGAGGCTGGCTCCGGGGCCCCTGCCCCACGGGACCTGGCTGCCTCCTCTTCAGGCTGAGCTGGGCTGCCTGGGACGGTCCTGTGGTTGATGCTGGGTCCTCCACTTGGGGTGTGTCACGGGTCCCGTCACAGGTGGACTCCCAGAGGCCTGGCCTCCATTTCCTTTGTTCCCACTCAGCATAGGGTGGGAACTCCGATGCCCTCCTGTCATGGCCTGGTGCCTCAGATGGGAGAGAAGATGAATGGTCCTCTTCATGAAAGAAAGAGGCAGGAGGAAGTCTCCAAAAGCTAGTAGAAGCCTCATTAGGCTTAGACTTCAGTCAGGTATGCGTTCGGGGCAGGGCAGGGACCAAGCCATAAGCCTCCCAGGTCCCTCTCCTTCCACGCAGGACCTGAGGATGGAACACATGTGGCCAGGACCCCTGGTCTAGGTGGAAGGTGGGCCTACCTTCCCTGGGAACCCCAGCCCATGGCCAGCTGTGTGGGTGTGAGGCTCATGCCCATGGCATCCAGCAGGGCTGCCAGGCCTGCTTCTGGGCGGAGGGGGCAGGAAGGAGGATGGCACCAAGGAAAACCAGCAGGAGGGCTCCACTTCTGGTGGCCGGTCACTGCCTCCCGGGAGGGCGCAGTGCAGACCCCGTTCCCCGGGAAACACTGCACCTGCTCACCTGCTTCCTCCTCCAGGTGGAAATGCCAGGTCTCAGCAACAGGGGACTCCCAGTGGCCTGCTGCCCACTCTCCATCCACCTATCATGGCTCCAACCACCACCCCCACAGGGATAGTTCCCCCCAACAGCCCTCACTTCTCAGGCCTCAGAAGCTCATCTTTCTTCTTCCCTTCCCCACACCCCTCCCTCCCCCAGCTGCCTCTGAGCCTTTTTGCTGACCACTCAGCCAGCCCACCTGCCCCCTTCCTCCAGGAAGTCTCCCCAGATAGCCCGCTCACTTGTCTTGGTGGGGATAGCGCTCAAGAGCAGCCTCTGTGGTGGCCGGGCTTTGTTTTACCCACTGTTCCATCACCACTGGCCCATACTAGGTTCGCACAAAATAGTTGTTGAGTTAATACAGGGCATGTCCTCTATTATTTAGCGCTTGTTTCTATGACTCTCTTAGGCAAGGGTCTCTTTCTTGCAGTACCCTCCCCCATTAGACAGGACCTGGGGACCCCAGTTTCCCCTCCAGCGAGTCTCCCTGCGACTAGAATCCTGGTCACTGAGGACACTGTCTAATCTTACCTACCCTGGCCAACTGGGCCTTCATTGAGAAAAGGCTTTCTCCACCTCTCCTGGGCGCAGAGCAGGGGGATGTGTACAAAGATCAGTGAGGCTTTCTGATCTCTGGACTCTCTTTCCATCTGGCCTCTGCCTCCAGGCCAGCTGTCCATTTGGTTCCAGACTCCTCACCCTTCCATCGCTGGCACTGCACACAGCTATTTAGGAGGCGTCCACCTCCCTGGGGCTGCTTTCAGAGAGGAACAAAGAGGGACTGGAAGGCCAGGGTGGCTGACAAAGGCAGGATGGGGAGGGGTAGGGCATCTCGAGATGCTCATTTGTCAGCTCAAACTGTGCCCTGAGCTTCAGCGACTGTTTTATCTGCCCTGATAATAGACCGAAACCATGTTCTGCTCCCTGTGGAGCGACCAGTGCCCGGCCTCTGTGAACCTGCCAGAATGGCAGCAGCCCCGGGTGGTGCTGGGGCACTGTGCCAGCTGACACAGGCCGGCTGGCACTGGGAGGCTGTGGCCAGGTGGGTAGCCATCAACCCACAGTCCAGGGATAGATATCCCACTGTGCAGGGGTAAGGCAGGGATATCCCACTCATCCAGCGGTCCTCAGAGCCCATATGGGGCACAAGGGAGACTCTCAGGATGAATCTTGAGGACTGATGCTTGAGTGATGGTGGTTTATGGTTCATTTATCTTTGTATCCATAGCACCAAGCACGATGCCTGGCATACAGTAGGAGCTCAGTGGTTGAATAGTGTGCCCTTGGCACCTATTTATCAGAACCTGTCATGTGTAGGCAGCTGTGTCCTCCCTCTCCATCCTTTTTTTTTTTTTTTTAATTTATTTTATTTTTAAACATGCCGTGCAGCATGCAGGATCTTAGTTCCCCAACAAGGGATTGAAACTGTGCCCTCTGTAGTGGAAGCATAGAATTTTAACCACTGGGCTGCAGAGGAAGCACTCCCACCCCCCACCAAATTGAAGATCCAATTGGCTTTATTGGTGATTCATGAATCGGGCAGCATTCCCTCTAGGAACTAGAAGAGCTCTTCCTCCCTCTCCATCCTTCCATCTCTTCCCCCCAGCACCTGTTGGGGATCTCTGGATGCAGTGAGATGTGGGGTCTCCAAGGCAGCTGTCTATGAAAGGCTGATCTGAGGTCAGCCCTGCCCGCTGCATCCCAGGGAGAAAGGGAGGAGGAAGTCCTTCCGTGTGTCCCCGAACTCAAATTAGTACCCAGGCTTACAAAAAGCACTCAAACAGGTGACCTGGTTTCATGTCCCCAACACTCTTGTCAGCTGAACATCCCTGTGCCCTCCTTGTGCAGAGGTGTGGGACTGAAACTGGTCTTCTGCCTCCAAATGCAGCCCCCAGCCCAGGCTTCCTATAAGTTCTGAGGTTCTGGGGGAAGCTGGGAGGAGCTGGGGTGGGGATAGGCCAGGGAGGGGTGGGGAAGGGGAGGTGGGCAGAGGAACAGGATGCAAGGCTGGACACACCCCACCCAAACCCTGGGCCTGGGCTGCTGGATGGAGCCAGAGTGGCCAGTGGGGATCTGACAACCTCAGCTCCTCTCTGAGGTGCCCTGTTGCCTACTGAGTGGACAAACAGTGCTGGGTGAGATCGGAGACTAATGAGTGTTTTCCAGCGGGCGATTCCTCTATGTGGAGTTTATCTTCCTGGGTCATCGTTCTGCACTCTGCACTTAGCAGGTAATGGCAGCCTGGTCTGGGGCTCCTGCCTGCCCGCTGGCCCCAGGGCCCTGCAAACAGATGGCAACCGATGCGGGAGAGAAAGGCAGGAGCAAGCAGGAGTGGCAGCCCAGCCCCGCCCTGCTGCCCTGTCCCTGGTCACTGCATGTATGTGTGTCCACAGCCACGCCGGGTGACTGCCCGGATCTGGGGACCCTCACAGACACCCATACCTCCTTTCTGACCTGCTGGAGCCTCCAAAGCCCCCTCACCAGCCTCTGAGGTCCCTCACCCAGCTTTCTTGTCCTCCTCTGTCCTCAGGAAGCCAAAAAGGGAGATGACAGTGCTGCTGGCCAAGGACCCTCCCACTCACCGCGTGAGGCACCGTGCTTCCTGTTCATGTGACTTTCTAAGTCCCCAGGACCATCCATCCATGTGGTAGGAGTTATTGTTAGATTACAGTTGAAGATGCTGGACTCTGGGAGGTTAAAAGGACTTGTCCATGGTCACCAGGTGTGGTAGATAGAATAATGGACCCCCAGAGCCTGTGAATATGTTACCTTGAATGGTCATAGACTTTGCTGACATGAAAAAGTGAAGGCTCTGGAGATGGATAGATTATCCTGAATGATCAGGGTGGGCCCAGTATCATCACCAGGGTCCTTTTCATGAGGAAGAGGGTGCTGAAGGGTGATACTGTGAGAGACTCCTGGTGCTTGAAGAGGGAAGGGGACCAAGGAAGATGGGTGGTCTCCAGCAGCTGGAAAAGGTGGGGAAATGATCTTCCTCTAGGACTTTCAGAAGGAAGGCAGCCCTGCTGGCACCTGGGCTTTAGACCATTGAAACACATTTTGGACTTCTGATCTCCAAACTATAAGATAACAAAATTGTGTTGTTTTAAGTCACTAAGTTCATGGTTACAGCAGAAGCAGGAAATGAATATGTCCAACTGGTAGCAGAGCTAGGATCTGAACCCAGGACGCAGCTGGCCCCCTGCTCCTTCTATCTTACATGACTGATGTAACTGCCACTTTTTCCACCTCCCCACCCACACCCACATTTTCCAGACTGAAAGCTGGGTCCCACAGCTTGACAAATGAAAGCCAGGTGGTGAGGAGGAAGGAAGGAAAGATTCAAAACTGGGAAGGAGGCTAGATTTCAGGCATTCCTCTCCTATGATCCCAGCCTCCCTTTCCTGTCTCTCTCCTGCTGGGGTCAGGAATGCTTAGAAACACGCCTATGGTAGACCATTTCTTGGAGGTGCAGAAAACCATTTCTTGGGGGTGCAGAAAACCATTTCTTGGGGTGCAAGTAAGGCAAGGCTTGTCGTGGGTGCTGCTCCTTTGAAGCAGAGTGGGTGGGATGGGAGGGGGTGTCTGAAGTCTCCTCTGGGACCCAAGGGGCGATACCTGTGTGTCTGGGAACCTGGTTGTGGAAGGATCCAGGGGTCCAGCTCCTTGTGTGTGTGTGTGGACATGTGAGTGGGCAAGTGTGTGAGTCTGTGGGAGTATCTACTCACACTTCTGTTGTGTGAACATGAGCTTGGGGGAGTGGGCGCCTGCTTTCTCCTTGGTGTGAGTGTACAGGTGAGTGTGCGGGAGCTGGACTGGGGGAGGGGTGGTTTGCCGAGCCTGGCCAGCATTGCCTCACCCGTGACACAGCCGCTAATGACTGTTTGCCCATTGTCTGTGTGGCGGTGGCATCACCACGGCACTAATGACAGTCTCCCCTGCCTAATGACCTGGCTTCTGCCCCATCATTTAGGAGCCACAGGAGCACTGGGCCCCGGGGCCCAGAGAGATGTTGACGAACTCAACACATTTCCCGCTGGGGTGTCAGTGGGGGTGGGGAGAAATGTAAATCCCACCCTCCCCCGAAGCCCTCAGAGGGTGCCTGGTGTGGTTTGGAATTTAAGCTGGCCGATAGCATTCCTAGGCGAGAAAGGTGGGCGGCTGCAACCTGGGCCTGGCATTGCTCCCGCTGCCCCTCCCCACGAGTCGCCCTTGACCTTTGGTAGCCAGACCTACTTTAGCTTCCATGGGCCCGAGTCAGGCTTCCAGTCCTTCCTCACCTCTGTAAATGAAGACAGCCTCTCTGAGCAAGCCTGTCTGTGTCTGGTCTGGGGGTGCCCCTGCGGGGAGCAGCGAAGGGGCCTGGGGCAGCCCAGGGCAAGCTACCCTCTGGAGTCCCACTAGTGAAGCCTCACTCACTGACCTGACCAAGCTGTCTTTATGATTGAAATGAAGGTAGAAGAGCCCTCTGGGGATTTTCCTGGCCATCCAGTAGTTAAGACTTTGCCTTCTAGTGCAGGGGGTGTGAGTTTGACCCCTGGTTGGGAAGCTAAGCTCCCACACGCCTTGTGGCTAAAAAGCCAAAATGTAAAAACAGAAGCAGTATTGTAACAAATTTGATAAAGACTTAAATGGTCCACATTAAAAAAAAAAAGTCTTAAAAAAAGAGCTTTCTCGACTGAGAAGGAGATGCTGGGGAGGGGCTGTTGGTCCTTTTCTGTTTGCTCTCAGAAATGTGTTCATGTTCTCTCATAGCTTTGAACCTGCTCTAGCCTATCAGCTTCCCTGGTGGCTTAGAGGGTAAAGCGTCCGTCTGCAATGCGGGAGAGTGGGGTTCAATCCCTGAGTTGGGAAGATCCCCTGGAGAAGGAAATGGCACCCCACTCGAGTACTCTTGCCTGGAAAATCCCATGGATGGAGGAGCCTGGCAGCCTGCAGTCCATGGGGTCTCAAAGAGTTAGACACGACTGAGTGACTTCACTTTTTATCCTATTGATGTTTCCCATTCACAGGTCTGTCTCCTCCTACCGTAAGGTTATCTAGAAAAGCAGGTAAACTTAGTCCTTTGCCGAGCCTCAGTAGAGACTCACCAAAGGATTTCCGGCTTAATGAATGCACCCCCAGGACTAGCTGTGTGACCTTGAAGTGACTTGCAGCATCTTCCTTTGCAAAAAGATGGACTCCTGCTTCAGCCTGTATGGTGTATCAACACCATCTTACAAATGTGCCCATTTTATAGGCAGAAGAATCAAGGTCCGGGGGCACTAGTCCACACAATTAGTGTAGATTCAGTCCCACATCACTCTCTCGCCTCATCTTACTGCAGTGTCTGAAGGACCCCAGTGTGGACGCTGCTTTAGCTCTCAGACTGGTTCCGGAGGTCAGGGAGAAGGGAAATGATCTTGGAAGGGTTTGCAATGCTCCAGAGCGAGAAGATTCCCTTGAGGAGGAGCTGACCTCTTCCAGATACTGCCTAGAGAGTCCTGCTTGGAAAGAACCTTATCAGGGGCCTCCTGGCAATCAAGGCAAGAACTTGGCCGTGGGGAGAAGTTGCCCATTGTTGGAAGTTTCTCTGTGACATTGCTTGATTGTCAAGAGGGAAAAATTGCAGGGAAAGAGACATGACTTAGATTTTAGAGTCTTTGTTGGCACTCTGTAAGGTCAGGGACTAATCCTCTAGCAAAGTGGGCTTAATTAACAAGGGAACTCACAACTAGTGACAACGATAAGAAATATAGCTTTATGAGAACATTTGCAAAGCAACACATGAAGAAGGGCAACTGAATACAGGGAAAACTTTGGATCTAAGTGCATGGGGTGACGGAATAAGTGGCAGTAAGAGCTGGGTGGGGTTGTCCAGGGAAACCTTCCCGGAGCAGTGGGGTGTGGACTGACTGAGGAGGGGCAAAGTTATCTTTGGGGTGGGGACAGGAAGGGAGAGCATCGGGCACCTAGCATCCCAGAGGCATCATTATTCTGGAACTAGCCAATCCCCAGGAGCTGTGCCCCAGAGCTCTGGCTCAGTAACCTGCTACCCTTGAGCCAGGACCTCCTCTCCAGGAAGCCTGGCTGAGTCTTGGCCGGTGGGCCGTCCAGGGGTCTTCTCTTGGGATGTCTGGGGAAAGAGATGAGGGAAGAGTGTGGAGCCTCTGTAGAGGCCGAGGAAGGTTCTGAGAAGTGGAGATAGGATGCTAATAAGGCCTCCTATCTCCTTCTCAGGAACCAGGGCGCCAATATGGAGGACGGCAGATCTGTGGTCAGTCTGTCTGCATCTTGGACTTGCTTTGGGCCTGGGCTCGAGGCCCTGGAGAGAAATGTCAGATGCACAGAGCTGCTGAATGGGAGGGGCCCTTAGTCCACCCCCTTCCGGAACAGAGAAGGACTGGAGGGCTAGAAGCTGGGAGGGGAGGATAGATTGTGTAGGTGGGGGAGGAGGTGGGACAGACCCAAGATTTGGGGAAGAGGGGCTGCTATGGTTTTTGAGGCTTTCCCTGGAGGGTGACCGGCACATCCCAGGCTGCCTTCCACAGTGGGAACAGCAGACATACCTCAGGCACTAGTGCTGGGCGCTGGCTGAGGAAGGAGGGGGCCAGATCCGGGGTGGTGCCCTGTGGGCAGGACTGAGCAGCTGGAAGGGGCAGGCCTGGCTAGGGTTCCCTGGTTGAGGGGAGGGGGAATGTGCAGAGGGAGGCTGGCTGAGGTGAGAGCAGAACGGGGAGAAGAAAAAGCACCCAGAGGGACAGCTGTCTCCAGGCTGGGGGCCTCACCTTTGAATCGAGAGGTGAAGGGAGCCTCTGATAGCCCAGTAGAGCTTTGACTGCAGTCCCAGGACTCAGGTGACTCCTCACTCTGAGGCCTGGGGTTTCACCACCAGGTGTCCCCGTCCTGAGTCCAGGAACTGCAGCCTACTGGACCAGGGCTGGGTGGAGGGGGTCTCTTGACTCCAGAGGTGGATTTCATGGTGGATGGAGGGGAGGTAAGACACAGGAGAACCTTGGGTCTGAGGTTGACACCTCTGGGGATGCCCTGAAACTAGGACAGAAGCATCTATTTAGGGATTCATAGTCACTTTTAACTGGCATTTAGATTCATGCCTGTAGTAGCCTCAGGAATGACAAAATTTGAACATCTGTCTCCTGCCCAGCAAATTCTGCCTGCTTGGAAACAACAGCATCCCATTCAGGGCCATTCAACGATTTGGAACAGAGAGAAGCCAAAAGAGGTGCAAATGGAGAGACTGATGCTCCGGGAGGAAGAAGGAGTCTCTCCTCCCCTAATCTGTTGTCATCTGGGGGACAGGTGGGCAATGGGGGAACCTGGGAAGAGGAGCCAAGATGGGGTGTCAGCAGCCAAAGGCAGTAAACAGAGGCTGGAGGGACCTCATGTCTGAGCCCTGTGGGGACGACTCTGTTGTTGGCCCTCGCAGCCTTCCCGCCTTTTTGTCCTTGGGCTCTGTGCCCAATCCATGCTGTCAGCACCTGCTCCCTGAGCCAGCGCCTGGCAAAGGCAGCTATGAGATCATGGGGTGGGGTAAGTTGGCAGGCCCCCTGATCTCCCTGTAGGAGCTGCAGCAGGTGCAATTGTGGAGCCCTGGGCCTGGCGCCTCTGTAATCTCCTTCCTGGCCTCATCCCCTTCCAGGAAGGCGGCTCCTCTTACCAACCTGTGCAGCCTCATCCAGTTTGGTCCCCAGACTCCACCAAAGGTGGAACACTGGCTCATACCATAGCATGAGGACTTGAGGCTAGACTTCCAGAAGGACTTCCTACTCAAGTGATGGGATGATGGGATAATTAGGGACATGCATTAAACATATTAAACAGTCTTCACTGGGCACTTACTCTGCACGCTGTCAGTCTCAAGCTCTTTGATATATCTTGAGGGTCCAGTGAGGTGGGCCACTGGAGGACCAGGTGGGCTCCCAAGGGCTCTCTCATTGCCTCATGTAGTGTTCAGTGGTGAATAAGACAGCCTTCTTGAGGGCAAGAAATGGAGGTGAAAGAGGCAGGAAAGATAAGAGGTGAGCTCATGTTCCAGAGGATGGAAGTTAGCACGCAGAGGTGGGTGGGCCTGTTTCTGTTTGACACCTCTTGAGTCAGAAAGGAAGCAGGCACATCAAAACTGCAGCAAGAGGGATAAGGGTGAGACACCGAGACCTCCTGACTTCCGGGGCTGTGTGTCATCGGCACGTGAAGGGCGTGTTGTCTAGGTAGGGAGAGCAGTTTGAAGGGCTCAGTCTGGAGGTGGGGGGAGGGGGATGGATGACTTGATTTTGGGGTCTTTGTGCAGGAGTTGTGTGTGTGTGCATCTGCATGGGCATGTGTGTATACTCAGCCTCTAGTGATGTATTTTCTGCCCCACCTGACTCTGAGCCCTCTAGTGCGTCTCTGTGCTTGTACCACAGGCACCCAAGGAAGAATATCCCCTTTGCTATGGTCTGGAATGTACTCTAGATTTGGGTGCAAGTCTTGACTGGGGACCATCCTTGTTCCCTGAATGTCCTCCAGTTGGACAGACCACTTATTCTGGGCCTGCCACCCTCACCCTCACCCACAAGATGTTTTCTCTGCCCCTTCTTCAGGGACCCCTACTCCCTTCCTCTTTCCTGAGGAAGAGCTAGAGTCAGGGCTTTAAGCTAGTGCTGTGCATGTCCTGAAACTTCCCTGTAAGACCTCAGTTCCACTTTGACTCATTCACCCCTGAGTGAATTCACCCCTCATCCATTCATTCCAACTTCCACAATATCAACCCTGCTGTAGTGAGTCCACATGTACAGCACGCATGTGTGGAGAAGAGGGATGCATGTGCCATCCCTGGCGTGTAACTGGGGCCAACGCTTGGTGTACCCTGTTGGGTACTGTTGGCTGCTGGCCCCTGTCTGCTCTTGGAGTTCAAGTCTGTATCCCTTTACAATAGGTTTGGGATCATATCCTGTGTTTAAGGCTCAATGGCAACATACAGAGTCAGAATCCTAGATGTCAGGGCCAGATTAGACCTTAGGGACCATCAGGGCTCATCTACCCTTGGGGTCCCCCAGAGAGGGAAGGGCTTTGCTCAAGGTCATACAGGAATTTGGAGCACATGTTTGGGCTTTCCCATGACACAGCCCTTTCCACCACGTACTTTGCCTCCCTAATTTTCACCAGCCCTTTCTCTCTTTTTCTCTTGTCTGTGCTTCTCTTAGACTTCCCTTTCAAATTCACCCATCAAGACCCTGCCATTCCTGAAGGCCTAGACTGCCCTCCTTCATTCTGGAACCAACCTGAGTACTCTCCCCAACCTTCTTCTGCACCATCAGCAGCATGTTCTGCTAATTCTCACTCCTTAATTGTCTGTAACACAAATTAATGCTTGAGTACTTGATGCTCTAATGACCTGGGTTCCAATCAGGCTCAATTGCTTCCCAACTGTGTAACCTTGGGCTACTTAACATTCTTAGTGCTCTGTTTTCTTGTCTGTAAAATGGGGCAGGTGTTTGAGCCTGAGTGAACAGTGAAGCTCAGAGAGCTTGACTTAGAAAACACCAAGCTTGCAATCCGGAGTGTAGTGGGTGTGGGTGGTGAAAGGCAGGCAGCAGCCAGATAGTGGGGCCCCTCAGCTGGGACAGATTATGCTCCTGGTGGTGGGGAGCCCTTGAGGTCTTTTTAGAAGGAAAGTGACGAGTCCCCACCTGGAGTCTGGGGTGGCTGTAGAGTGGGGTGGGAGGGCATGGCCTTAGGAATCAGTGGATCTGGATTTACGTTTCGGGTCTTCCACTGGTTAGCTGTGTGATGCTGTACAGATTGCTAGATCTCTCTGAGCTTCCTCTTTCTGTCTGCAAACTAAGAAGGATATCTACTCCACAGACGTAAAGGGGAGGATTAAATGAGAAAACATCTATAAATTGCTCAGCTTGGAGTCTTGCACTTAGTAAGTGCTTAATGAGGAGCAGCCATCGTGACTGTTGTGGCTGTCACCATCCACCAGCTGGTATCCACCTGCATCCTGGCCTAGCTTTGTCCCCGGGTCTGTCTGGCCCCCAGGTGACAGGGTCATTCCTCGATTTCCAGCCTGGAAGCTTCCCAAGGGCTGGGCCCGCATGCATGGTCTCCCTGCTGTAGCTGCTCCAGGAAGTGAAGGTGCTGGGAAAGCTGCTGAGGAGGGGTTGCACTTGGGGGCCTCTGGGGGGCTCTGCAGAGGCCCCAGGGACCTGCAGGTAGGAGGAGTGGAGTGCTGGTGTCTCAGACCCTCCTGGCCACCCATTGCCCTTGTAGAGTCTGAGGGGATTAAGGTGAGCAGGGAGCTGCATGTCAACAAGATGTACATCCACCCTCCTCGCTGGTATGGCGAGCCAGCTCTCCCAGAGATGGTCCTCGGGGCCCCAGACACTGCAATGGGTCTACTGCTGCTTGTGGTGTGGGGTGTTGTGGGGAATGGATGGAAATGAGGCCAGAAAAGTCTGCAGGGGTCTTGAATGCCATGCTGAGGAGTGAACACTCTCCCAAGGGGAGGGCCAGCTATGAAAGGGAGAGACATAGTCAGATGCAGGAGCTGCAGCGCTATGGGAACGGGGAAATGGGGGAGTCTGACTTCAGGTTTCATGGAGGAGGGAGTGATGGGGGATGGTGTGCTCCTGGGGACGGGGCATAGGGTGGGTTGGTTGTGGAGTGGGTTGCGGGGTGCAGGGTGTCTGGAGCAGGGTGTTGAGGTGCGCCCGCACATGTGGGAAGGGTGGGAAACGGGCAGGGGTTGAGGCAGTGCTCTGCTGGAGGGGGAAGGCTGAGCATAGGGCTGAAGCTGGAGCGAGAGCAGGCCAGGGGCCTGACCGTGGCCTTGGCTCAGCCTCCTCCTCCCTTTAGGCCTCAAATGCTGGTTGGCTTCACAGGCCCTCAGACAAGACAGGCCGCTTCTCTGAACCTCAGTATTCCCATCTGAGAAATGGAGAGCACCACACCTTCCCTTTGTCATGTGGAGTATCCAACTAATAAACAAGTCGCTGTTCCTCTGTCTGGTCCTGAATTCTGGGGCATGGAAGTTCAGAGAGCCAGAATCTGTGGCAAAGGAACTTCCCTGAAGGTCCAGTGGTTAAGACTTCACCTTCCAATGCAGGGGATGTGGGTTTGAGTCCTGGTCAGGGAGCTAAGATTCCTCCGCATGCCTAGAACCAAAAAACTCAAACATAAAAAAATAGAAGCAATATTGCAACAAATTCAATAAAGACTTAAAAAAAAAAATCCATATAGATAAAAAAGACAAAGAGTCTGGCAGAAGCCTCGGTGGGCTCTGGGCATGATATGAAGCTCTTGGAGTGCTTGGGAGGGGCTGCAGGGACTAGGGTTCTGGGAGTGTGTCCAGGGTGAGGAGCTGGTGGACAAGATATGGGTCCATGGCCTCCTTTGCTCCTCTGTAATCTGAGCTGGTGTCTCAGAACATTCCAGCTTACTAGGCTCACTTCCTATCCTGTGAGAATGCGACCAAGAGTGGGACCAGGGTTGGATGGAAAGGCAAGATGGGGTGACCGCTTAGACATAAAGGGGTGAGAACCTGGAACTTTCCCAGCTCCAAAAGTCTCCAAATCTTGGCGTTTTTACAGCTCGACTTCTTACTTCACAGAGCCCTGAGCAGGAGGCAATAGGCCTGTGGTTGGCAGGAAGGATTCTGGCAACAAGAAATTCCAGCTCTGTCTCAGGGGTCCCAGCTTTCTCCAGACCCCAGGGGAGCAGTTGGGTGAGCTGAGGTGAGAGATGCTCACACCCTAGGGCCCCCTCCTGAGGCACCTGCCATCTGGGTCTTGTGGGAGGTTAGGGCTGGCCAAGGCACCAAGGTGGATTGCTGTTGGTGGGGTAGGATGGAGGGTGGTCCAGCCAGCCTAGGAGACAGAAAGAGCCACCCCTCTTTCTGGTCCTGGAAAAGGTGTACTGAGCCCTGTCGCCATCTGCAAGTAGCCTCTTTCCTTCTCATCTCTCACACGCCTCCCTTACCTCCTTCCTCTAGTGTCCCTCGCATCTCTGGCACATCCTTTCATCTCCCTCCGTTTCTCTCTTTTTCTTCCCCCAGTCCTTCCCTGTCTCCTGGTTCCCCCCAGGACCCCCACGTCTTCATTTTTGCCTCTGCCCCTTGCTCCCTGTGGTTCTCTTCCACTCACTTGTCCCCGTTCAGACTTCCGTCTTGGAGTCCTTGCCCACCTGGGTGGGAGGTTACGCCACACACTGCGGGAAGCTCAAAAGTTCGGGGCAGTCTTGTCTGCAGTCCCTCTCCTCCCGACGACAAGAGGACCGTGCCTAAGGCCACTTCTGTCCCCAGGGCTTTGGGCTGAGCAGCGGCCCCTGGAGGTAAGGCTGGGGATTGCGGCTTTGTGTAGGCTTCAGCTCCCTGCTGGCTCACGCTGTCACCCCAGACATCGTGAAAGTCACACTTGTTTGTGTGGGGGTGTCCCTGAGTGTGTGAAGGTGTGTGTAGATTTGGGTGTGTGTGCCTGGTGTGGGTGTGTGGTTGGAGTGTGTCTGTGGTTATGTCGAGTGCATGCAGTAGTGTGTGTGTGTGTGTGTGTGTGTGTGTATTTGTGAATGGAATGCAGGCTCCTGCAGACTGTTGCTTGTATGTAAGCGCCTTGGATACTGGGGCTTGTGCATGTGCACACTCCAGAGCACATGGAACAGTGGAAAGACACATGGCTTTGTGGGTTCCTGGAGGAGAGCTTGAGGGCTCTGGCAGGTAAGAGTTCATCTGTGCTTGGGGACACCACTGAGCATGGGAGTAGCATGAAGGCAGAGTGTGAGTGCGAGTGAGGGGCTGTGAGCATGCGTGTGGGACCGCTTACAGCATGCACCTGTGTGTCCAAGACAGGCTGGCTGCCCTCCAGGTAGGTTGGTGTGTATATGTGTTACCACTGCAGAGGTGGGGAGAGGAGCCCCAAGGGAGGGGGACTGGGTCTGCGGTGCACGCGACACGGAGGGTGGGGGCGGGGCAAGCTGTCTTTGTGGACCTGCGGAGCAACTCCTCCTAGGCCAGGGGTGGGGCTGAGCTGAAAGGGGAATTAGTTAGTGATTTATAAGCTTCGAAAGAAATGACTCCACCCCCAATCAGGCCCCAGACACAGTGAGTCCCACGCATCACTCAGGCCTGACATCATCCAGGCACCTGAAACCACAGGAATGAGAAGAGACTGCCTCCCTTACCTGCCCACCTGCCGCAGGCTAAGGCCGGGAGAACAAGCACATTTCCCGCACTGAAGCACCTCCTGGGTGCAGGAGCCCGCAGCCCAGCTGAGGCCCCAGTCCCAGCCAGAGAACCCTTCTCTGCTGCCAAAGCAGTACCCTGGCAGGGAGTGGGACACCTGGGGGATGCCTTGCTGGACCTGGGGGCCAGGAACCCCCCTTTCCCAGTCAAGCCTGGCTCCTCTAGGAGAGCCGGGTGGGCCCCCTGCAGGCTGCCCTCAGGGACTGAGAGGGCTTAAAGCAGAGGGCAGGAAGCCCTCAATAAATACCGGCTGGGGGAATGAAGGAACAAATGATGGTTCCCAGGGTGCTGGCTGGCCCCAGGGAATCTCTCAAGGGTAAGTGGGAGGCTGGCTCTGTGCATGATCTTTTCTGAACCTCACTTTCTTCCTTTCTAGGAATTAGCCAACAGTGTCATTATACCAATGAAATATGGCAATGTGCCTGGTGCTTGGCCCATGGTAGGTACTTAGGGAACCATAGGTATCTCTTCCTTGAGAGCTGACAGCTGCCCTGAGCCCCTTCCAGAGTTACCCCTGGGCCAGCTATGAGTCAGCTACCGTGGGGCAGCAGGAATCCCCAGGTTCCCATTCTGGAAGCATGAGTCAAGCCCGAGTCCAGGAGGAGGGAGGTCACACTGGGGTCAGATGCTGGACCCAGGCAGGAGCAGGCATGCATCTGGTTGCTACCTTATCATGATGTGATGCCCACTGCCAGTGATGGAGCCGGGAAGCCAGGGCCCTAGGGCTGAACTGAGTACCCCCAGGTCTGTGGGTTGAAGGTGTTGTTGACATGGGCTTTGTGATATGTAGATGCTTTTCAGATAAAATATCCTGAAAAGGACCCAGCCAAGCCCTGGAAGGCTTTGCTTTCATAGCTGTTGCTGCTGCTGGGGGTGGGGCCTCTGGCCCTGTGGCTGGGGCTGCCTCATTTCTATCAGAGCTCCTGAATCCAGCTTGCAACACCCAGAGACCTATCTTGATTCCTCGAGAACCTCTCTTCTTCATCTAGATTTTAGCAGTCTCCAATGAAGACCCAGATGAACTTTCTCTAGGCTTTGGTGAACATTGGAGATGTGGAAATGCTCACTTTGAACTCTCTCCTACACCTGTGACTAGGCAGGAGGTTTTGTCTTTTCCTGTCTCTGCAAACTGTGACCATTCAGCACAATGTACAGTGCCCATATATTGGTTGGGCTTAGGTGGGGATGAGTGTCTCTTGCAACATTTAGTATTTTCACTACACTATGTAGATCCCCTGGGCTTCCCAAGTGGCGCTAGTGGTAAAGAATCCACTGACTAGTGCAGGAGATCTAAGAGACCCAGATTCGATCCCTGGGATGAGAAGATCCCCTGGAGCAGAAAATGGCAACCCACTCCAGTATTCTTGCCTGGAGAATCCCATGGATGGAGGAGCCTGGTGGGCTACAGTCCATGGGGCCTCAAAGAGTCAGACAAGACTGAGTGACTGAACACACACATGCAGATCCCCATTGCCTGGTTTCTTATCTCTGGGCGTCATTGCTTCTCTGAAGCTGGGAGTTTGGGCTTCCCTGGTAGCTCAGGGAAAGCGTCTGCCCGCAATGTGGGAGACCCAGGTTCCCTGGATTGGGAAGATCCCCTGGAGAAGGAAATGGCAACCCACTCCAGTATTATTGCCTGGAGAATCCCTTGGACGGAGGAGCCTGGTGGGCTACAGTCCATGGGGTCGCAAAGAGTCAGATACGACTGAGCGACTTCACTTTCACTTTCTTTCAAGGACAGCAAACTATGACTTACCCATTCTCAGTTGCTAAACATACCACTCCAGACATCCATGTACAACATGTGATTTGCATTGAGATGGCTCAGAGAGCCTTTGCACGTGGAAAATTAGGGGGAAGTTGTGGTGATGGGACTTATCTCTGCCACTCAGACATGAAAAAAAAAAGTCCACTGAAGCACATACATGCACACACACACACACATACACACACACACACAGAGAAACAGCATTCATGGAGCACTGGCTGTGGCCCAGCCCATATTAGAGACTGGGAAAGAGTCGATAAAGCGATGCCACTTGAGGTTGACTTTGCACAGCTTTCACCTACAGCAGCTCATAGTCACTCGGAGGAGATGTTGTTCAATCGCTAAGTCGTGTCTGGTCTGACTCTTTGTGATTCCATGGATTGTCACATGCCAGAATCCTCTGTCCTCCACTATCTCCCAGAGTTTGCTCAAATTCATGTCCATTGAGTTGGTGATACTATTGAACCATCTCATCATCTGCTGCCCACTTTTGCCTTAAATCTTTCCCAGCATGAGGGGCTTTACCAATGAGTCAGCTCTTTGCATCAGGTGGCCAAAGTATTGGAGCTTCAGCTTCAGTCTTTCCAATGAATATTCAGGATTGGTTTCCTTTAGGATTGATTGGTCTGATCTCTTTGTAGTCCAAGGAACTCTCAAGAGCCTTCTCCAGCACCACAATTTGAATGCATCAATTCTTTGGTGCTCAGCCTTCTTTATGGTCCAACTCTCACATCTGTACATGACTATTAGAAAAACCATAACTTTGATTATACAGACTTTTGTCAGCAAAGTGCTGTCTTTGCTTTTTCATACGGTGTCTAGGTTTATCACAGCTTTTCTTCCAAGAAGCAAGCATCTTTTAATTTCATGGGTGCAGTCCCTGTCCTCAGTGATTTTGGAGCCCAAGAAAATAAAACCTGTCACTGATTCCACTTTTCCCCCTTCTATTTGCCATGAAGTGATGGGACAAGATGCAATTTGTTTTTCAAATGTTGAGTTTTAAGCATCTTTTCCCTCTTCTCTTTCACCCTCATTAAGAGGCTCTTTTAGTTCCTCTTTACTTTCTGCCATTAGAGTGATATCATCTGCATATCTGAGGTTGTTGATATTTCTCCTGGCAGTCTTGATTCCAACTTGTGATTCATCCAGTCTGGCATTTCGCTTGATGTACTCTGCATAGAAGTTAAATAAGCAAGGTGACAAGATATAGCCTTGATGAACTCTTTTTCCCCAATTTTGAACCAATCCGTTGTTCCGTGTCTGGTTCTAACTGTTGCTTCTTGATTCACATACAAGTTTCTCAGGAGATAGGTAAAATGGTCTGGTACTCCCATCTCTTTAAGAATTTTCCACAGTTTGTTGTAATCGACACAGTCAAAGGATTTAGTGTAGTCAACGAAGCAGAAGTAGATGTTTTTCTGAAATTCCCTTTCTTTCTCTATGATCCAGTGAATGTTAGTAATTTGATCTCTGATTCCTCTTACTTTTTCTAAACCTCTGCCTTTCGAATATCTGGAAGCTCTCAATTCATGTACTGCTGAAGCCTAACTTGAAGGATTTTGAGCATAACCTTCCTTGCTAGCATGTGAAATGAGTGTAATTGTATGGTAGTTTGAATATTCTTTGGTATCGCCCTTCTTTGGGATTGGAAAGAAAACTGACCTTTTCCAGTCCTGTGGCCACTGCTGAGATATGTATTGACAAATGTGTATTTCTTTTCCATTCTTGAAATTTGCAGAATTAGCTCAGGGAAAACAATAAACCTACTAAAATATGCAAAAAATGAAGCAGCAACTTTGCTGAGTAGCCGGAAAACCCCAAACCTCGCAATCCCGCAATGACTGACTACTGGGACACCTGCTCCCAAAACAGCCCTCTCCTGGGTCCCTAGGCTACCGCATCAGCGGGGTCCTGCCCCCTGCTGCTGGGGACACGATGCTGGGAAACGGCATAGAGGTCCAAGGACAACGGAGTTTGGTGACTTTATGGACTAAATACATATTTATTGTATCAACAATGTGACGGTACCAGAAATTCAAGGTCATTTGCTCTTCTCTCTCCTTCTCCCTCTCCTCTTTTCTCCAAGCTCTGCCTTCTCTCATCCTTTAGGGTCTGATGGGAGGGGGCTTGGTGCTAGCAAGGTGTGGAAAGTATCCTGCTTTGCTCCTCCTCTTAACCTGAGTCCCAGAGATCATAAGCTTCTGAGCTCTTCCTAAGTGTCCCACGCTGAAGTTCCTCACATAAGGCATGGCTGAAGCTGCCACCCCAGCCCTCCCAGCCCCTGGTCTGATCCCTTGAGCTGTTTGCCCAACCCACGCCTGGCAGTCTGTCCCCAACCGTCAAGACAAACAGGTTTGGCTGACCAAACTGGTTGCAGCCTTTGCTTTTAGTAAGATAAAGAGTCAGAGCTTCTGGCCACAGCTGAAATAAACTTTTTGAACTTAATTTTCCTCTGAAAATAACTTATGGAAAAGTGGCAAGGATAGTACAAAGAACTTTTTTTTCTGAACCATTTTGAGAGTGAGTTACTGACCTGATGTTCCTTTACCACTCAAATATTTCATGTGTATTTCATTAGAGCCATCAAAACCAGGAGATTAGTATTGATACACTGCTGCCACCTAATCATCAGACCCCAATCTGAGGGGGTCTCAGATTTTGCCAGTTGTCTCAGTAATATCCTCTGTAGGGAAAGCATCCAGCGTTAACTGCATTTGGTCATCACATCTTCTTAATCCCTTTTAATCTGGAACAGTTTCTCAGTCTTGATTTTCATGACCTTGACACTTTTGAGGATTATAATAAGCCAGTTATCTTGTAGAATGATCCATGAGTTGGGTTTGTCTGGTGTTTCTTTGTGAGTATGCGTTATGGGCAGGAGTACCACAGAAGGGATGTTGTGTGTCTCCCTCCGTATCCTGTAAGGCAGTGAATGATTTCAACTTGTCCCATTATTGATGATGCTAACTTTGATAATAGCTGGCCAGGTTTCTCCACTCTAAAGTACCTTTTTTTCTCTTTGTAAATAAAATGTACCTTGTGGAGAGATACTTGATCTCCAAAGGATCAGGATACAATTTAAGAATCCTGATCCTTACCAAATTTCCTCCCACTAGGACAGCTGCTGTTTCTTGGCTTCTTACTATACTGATTGCCAAATCCAGGATTACTTCTACATTTATTAGTTGGCATCATCTGTATGGGAAATAAACCTCCTCTTCATATTTATTCATCCATTCATTCATTCATTTATGTTAGAGTAGACTCAGTGATTCCTATTTTATTTACTCTTTATTTTGAGGCTCAGATTGTCTCAGCTTTGGCCGGTGGGAACCCCTTCAAGTTGGCTTCTGTGTCCTTTCGATATAGTCCTTCCATTCTTTAAATTTCTGGAGCCAGGTAGTCCTGAATCATCTTGTGATTTATCTGTCCCAGCCCTGGAACTTATCATTTCTCCAAGGCAACTTAGCTTCCTTTGGTGGAGAATGGTATAGAAACCAAGATCTTGGCACTGGGTATGCTCATAGCTTTTGAAATGTTGCCAGTGATTTTCCAACTCTTTAGCCAGGAACAGAATGTTACCTTCAAGCTTTAATCTTCTGGACTGGGTGACTATGAAACCTGTTCAGGTGGTGGACAACATGGACATAATGAAACTTTTAATGGAAATATATGGGATTTCCCTGGTGGTCAAGGGGTTAAGACTTCGCTTTCCAATGCATGTGGCAGGGATTCAATCCCTGGTCAGGGAGCTAAGATCACATAAGCCTCACGGTCAAAAAACCAAAGCATAAAACAGAAGCATAGTGCAACTAATTCAATAAAGACTCCCACTAGACACAATTAAAATTAAAAATAAATATATATTTATTGAATAAACAGTTTACTGAATCTAAGACATCAGTGAACAGAGGTAAGGAATACATATGTGTGTCTCTGTGTGTGTGTGTGGGGCTTCAATACTTTGGCCATTGGCCATCTAATGCAAAAAGCTGACTCATTGGAAAAGACCCTGATGCTGTGAAAGATTGAAGGCAGAAAGAGAAGAGGGTGACAGAGGATGAGATGGTTGGATGGCATCATCAATTTAATGGACATGAACTTGGGCAAACTCCAGGAGATGGTGAGGGACAGGGAGCTGCAGTTCATGGGGTCGCAAAGAGCTGGACACAACTTGGCGACTGAGCAACAACCTTCATTTGAACACAACTTAAATCTATTTTTTAAATTTTTTCTGACTAATTTGAAGGCCATGAGTCCATATTTATACCTTGAATATCAATCCCAACACACCACATGGGTCATTTTAGTTTTCACACTTCCATCATCTCTTACAGCCACTGCCCCCAGCCAAGAATGCCCTCTTCTGTGTAGAGACAAGCACCCCCTGCCCCATCCCCTGCCCATCCCTACTGCTCTCTGGCATGGATGCCTGCTTCCTTTGGCCCCATCTTACAGCACTGGGACTGAATTATACAGGCAAGTAAGCAACATTTTGGACTTTTCACTGACCAATGAATCATTACATTTTCCGATCTTTGGGAGATTTTTCTCAAAACCTGCCCTTCAAAATGATTCTTGTTTTGCCATTGTAAATGTTTCAGACTGCATGGTTAATGTTTGGAAGATAGAAAAAAAGTCATCCATAATTTTACCACTCAAATACAACCATCATGTAGTATGTTAGTGCATTTCCTTTCAGTTTCTCCCCTGCATGCACCTGTTTTCTCTTAAATATAATTACAGCTTTAATGTTGCTACACCTTTTGGTCTGCATGTTTACCTAAGGCAATAATAAAAACACTTACTACTTATGAAATATGTAGTGTGTTCCAGGCTCTGTATGTGTTGTTTCCTCTTTAATTCTTACTGTATCTGCAAAGTAGATATTTTCCTGATGTTAGAGATAAATTGAGGCTCATGGAGACTGTTAAAAATTACACTTCTAGTAAGTGATTGAGCTACGACCGGAAACCAGATAGCTCTGACTTCAAAGTCTTGTTTGCTACCAACCTCCCTGAAGATATATATATAAAAAAAGCTAAGTCGCTCAGTCGTGTCCGACTCTTTGCGACCCCATGGACAGTATAGCCCACCAGGCTCCTCCGTCTATGGGGTTCTCCAGGCAAGAATACTGGAGTGGGTTGCCATTTCCTTCTCCAGGGGATCTTCCCGACCCAGGGATCTTCCCCACCCAGGGATCGAACCCAGGTCTCCCACATTGCAGGCAGACGCTTTAACCTCTGACCACCAGGGAAGCCTGAAGATATATATATATATATATTTTTTTTTTTTTTTACATAGTACAGCACTAGTTCCATAACTCTGATGTTAAATGCAGGCATGTACTAATGAGAAATTCTTTCATAACTTACACAACTGTTCCCGTCTTGCAGGATATGTGGGCTGCTGTCTCTTTCTCCCCCTCTCCCTTCTCCTCCATCTTCCTCTTTCCTCATCTTCTCTCCCCTCCTCCCCTTCCCCACACACACTGCCTTAATGAACATCTTCACGGATTTTTTTTCACTAATTATTTGCTAAAGGTTTGACCTAATTTGAATGCCACACTAAAATGACACTGGCATATTATCATTTTAAAAAGAGAGCCTATAATTTAATAGGTAAAAAAAAAACACCCTTACTTGATTTAATTAGTGTATATTTGAATACAAGTTTGTTTTTATTCAAGGAGCATTTAAGGCGTATCTGCTGTTTACTAGGACTGATGGCAGGAATGGAAACAACAAAGATATTTTTATTGCACAACTCAGTGAGAAAGCCAACAGCAAGGCACCTCAATTCATTCAACCCATGGCTAAGTTGATTGTTTTAGGGACTCGGTCATTGCTCCTAAGACCGAGGGGGTGATGTGTGGGCAAATGTCAAAACGATGAGTTGGTTTAATCAGCTCAGAAAAATGTGGTGTGGGCTAGATGGGATTCCCAGTTGATGGGTGTAATCAGTTCAGTTCAGTTGTTCAGTCGTGTCCAACTCTTTGCGACCCTATGAACTGCAGCATGCCAAGCTTCCCTGTCCATCATCAACTCCTGGAGCCTACTCAAACTCATGTCCATCACATCAGTGATGCCCTCCAACCATCTCATCCTCTGTTGTCCTCTTCTCCTCCTGCTTTCAATCTTACCAGCATCAGGGTCTTTTCCAATGAGTTGGTTCTTTGCATCAGGTGGCCAAAATATTGGAGTTTCAGCTTCAACATCAGTCCTTCCAATGAATATCAGGACTGATTTCCTTTAGGACTGACTGGTTGGAACTCCTTGCAGTTCAGGGGACTCTCAAGAGTCTTCTCCAACACCACAGTTCAAACGCATCAATTTTTCAGTGCTCAGCTTTCTTTGTGGTCCAACTCTAACATCCATACATGACTACTGGAAAAACCATAGCTTTGACTAGATGGACCTTTGTTGGCAAAGTAATGTCTCTGATTTTTTAATATTCTGTCTAGGTTGGTCATAGCTTTTCTTCCAAGGAGTAAGCATCTTTTAATTTCATAGCTGCAGTCACCATCTGCAGTGATTTTGGAGCCCAAGAAAATAAAGTCTGTCACTGTTTCCATTGTTTCCTCATTTATTTGCCATGAAGCGATGGGATCGGATGCCATGATCTTAGTTTTCTGAATGTTGAGTTTTAAGCCAGCTTTTTCACTCTCCTCTTTCATCTTCAAGAGGCTCTTCAGTTCCTCTTCACTTTCTGCCATAAGGGTAGTGTCATCTGCATATCTGAGGTTATTGATATTTCTCCCGGCAATCTTGATTCCAGCTTGTGCTTCCTCCAGCCCAGCGTTTCTCATGATGTACTCTGCAGATAAGTTAAATAAGCAGGGTGACAATATATAGCCTTGACATACTCCATTTCCTATTTGGAACCAGTCTGTTGTTCCATGTCCAGTTCTAACTGTTGCTTCCTGACCTGCATACAGGTTTTTCAAGAGGCAGGTCAGGTGGTCTGGTATTCCCATCTCTTTCAGAATCTTCCACAGTTTATTGTGATCCACACAGTCAAAGGCTTTGGCGTAGTCAATAAAGCAGAAATAGATGTTTTTCTGGAACTCTCTTGCTTTTTCAATGATCCAGCAGATGTTGGCAATTTGATCTCTGGTTCCTCTGCCTTTTCTAAAACCAGCTTGAACATCTGGAATTTCATGGTTCATGTATTGCTGAAGCCTGGCTTGGAGAATTTTGAGCATTACTTTACTAGCATGTGAGATGAGTGCAATTTTGCAGTAGTTTGAGCATGCTTTGGCATTGCCTTTCTTTGGGATTAGGATGAAAACTGACCTTTTCCAGTCCTGTGACCACTGCTGAGTTTTCCAGATTTGCTAGAATAGTGAGTGCAGCACTTTCACAGCATCATCTTTTAGGATTGAAATAGCTCAACTGGAATTCCATCACCTCCACTACTTTTGTTCGCAGTGATGCTTCCTAAGGCCCACTTAACTTCACATTCCAGGATGTCTGGGTGAGTGATCACATCATTGTGGTTATCTGGGTCATGAAAATCTTTTTTGTATAGTTCTTCTGTGTATTCTTGTCACCTCTTCTCAACATCTTCTGCTTCTGTTGGGTCCATACCATTTCTGTCCTTTATTGAGCCTATCTCTAATTTTCTTGAAGAGATCTCTAGTCTTTCCCATTCTATTGTTTTCCTCTATTTCTTTGCATTGATCGCTGAGTAAGGCTTTCTTATCTCTCCTTGCTATTCTTTGGAACTCTGCATTCAAATGGGTATATCTTTCCTTTTCTTCTTTGCCTTTAGCTTCTCTTTTCTCATCTATTTGTGCCTTAGCTCCAATGTGGAGTCAAGACCTGGTTTTTCAAGCTCGCTCTGTTAGGACCTGCCAGTAGGGGGCGCCAGAGGGAACCTGCACGGTGCATTCTGTGGCCTTCCGGTCCGCACGCAATGCTCCAGTAATGTGTCTTCATGCTGACAGAAGCTTTGTCTTCCTGTAGTTGTAGCTGAATCTAGTTGGCAGTTTTCCCAACACTTGAAGAATCAATCAACTTCATTGTGCCTCCTACTAGAGGTACCAGCGCCAGCCAAGCAGCGCCTCCTCCCCAGAGTTCTTTGTTCCAGGGGCCCCTTTTCTAAGGTTCTGAGTTTTAACGCTTCTAACCTCATTCCTTTATTCCTTCAACCCTAGTTACACCTCCTACGTCTGTCAGTGCCAGTTCCGTGATATCCTAGGGCACTGTTTCAGTCTCCCAGTTAACAACTCTACATTTAGTTAACAATTTTTTACATTAAATTCTTTCTGTATAGGTTTTCAGATTTCTGTCAGAATTCTTTCTGTTCAAAAAACTAGTGTGACTCTTTTCTCCCTATTGGAACCTGACTGACAAAGGGCAGGCCTTGAGCTCCTGAAGTTCAGAGGCCCTTGCTGTGCCTACGTGATTTCTTTTAAATTCTGTGTACACAGAGATATGAGGAAGCGATAGTTCTCCGGCCAGTCGCTTCAGTCATGTCCGACTCTGTGCAACCTCATAGACGGCAGCCCACTAGGCTCCCCCATCCCTGGGATTCTCCAGGCAAGAAAGTGAAAAGTGAAAGTGAAGTTGCTCAGTCGTGTCCGACTCCTGGCTCCTACAACCATGGGATTTTCCAGGCAAGAGTACTGGAGTTGGGTGCCATCGCCTTCTCCGTGGGAGCTATAGTGTTGGCTGAAAGAAAGTGGCCCCTTCCGGAACATTGTTGCTCTCTCTTGACAAGTTTCAAAGAAGAAGTGTCTAGCTGCATTGAGGAATTGCTGGCTGGAGAAATTCCAGTTAGAATGTTTGGCTGCTATATGTTCCATGGAGTTAAGGCATTTCCTGGAGATGAGAATCTATTTTAAATTGTCTTCATAAATTCACAGAAATATTTCGTCTGTTTGATGTATTAAATGGCCAAAGAACAACTTTCATTTGAACTCTATTCAACTAACATTAGTGAACACCTAGTTAGTTGACTCATTGGAAAAGACCCTGATGCTGGGAGGGATTGGGGGCAGGAGCAGAAGAGTTCGACAGAGGATGAGATGGCTGGGTGGCATCACCAACTCGATAGATGTTAGTTTGGGTGAACTCCGGGAGCTGGTGATGGACAGGGAGGCCTGGCGTGCTGCGATTCATGGGGTCGCAAAGAGTTGGACACGACTGAGTGACTGAACTGAACTGAATGAGGGTTGGGGGGCTTCCCTGGTGGCTCAGTGGTAAAGAATCCACCTGCCTGTGGAGAGGTACAAGAGACACAGGCTCGATCCTTGGGTTTGGAAGACCCCTTGGAGAAGGAAGTGGCAACCCACTCCAGTACTTTTGTCTGGAAAATCCCATGGAGAGAGGAGCATGGTGGGCTACAGTCCATGGGGCTGCAAAAAACTGAGCAACTCAGCAACAACAGTGAGAGTCAGATCCTGGGCTAGAGACTGGGAAAATGGATATAGAGTTACTAGTCCTTATCCTGGCAGGTCCTACTGTCCACTTGGGAAGTAATCATGTAAAGAAATAAATATGGCAGATCGAACACATGTCTTTACCTCTGTTTCCCTCTGAAACCCACAAAAACTGCAGTGAAATTTGTTTCTTTGAATACAAACACAGTTGGTTGTTTTGAAAATATATGTATATATATATATATATATATATATATAGGTCTCTGCTGCAGTCCATGGGGTCGCTAAGAGTCGGACACAACTGAGCGACTTCACTTTCACTTTCATGCATTGGAGAAGGAAATGGCAACCCACTCCAGTGTTCTTGCCTGGAGAATCCCAGGAATGGGGGAGCCTGGTGGGCTGCTGTCTATGGGGTCGCACAGAGTTGGACATGACTGAAGCGACTTAGCAGCAGTAGCAGCAGCATCCCTTTCCCGGCACAGAGCTCTTAAAACCCTTGTAATTCCCTAAGTGATAGGAGCCTTAGGAGCATCTTTTGTTGTAAAGTTTGGTCTTTGACTCTGTCTCTGACACAGGGCTCCTAAAGGCCTTGTAAATTCCCAAGTGATAAGAACAGTAGAAGTATCTTTTGTTCTTTGGAGGAGACTCTGGGTGAGCTCCTGGGTGTCAAGCCATGATTAGAAGCTTGAAATTTTTGTTTCCACCCCTCATTTCCCAGAAAGGGAAGAAGGGCTGGAAATGGAATTCATAATTGATCATGCCTATGTGAAGTTCAATACTTTGGCCACCTGATGCGAAGAACTGACTCATTGGAAAAGACCGTGATGCTGGGAAAGATTGAGGCAGGAGGAGAAGGGGACGACAGAGGATGAGATGGTTGGATGGCATCACCAACTTGATGGACATGAGTTTGAGCAAGCTCCAGGAGTTGGTGATGGACAAGGGAGGCCTGGCATGCTGCGGTCCATAGGGTCACAAAGAGTTGGACATGCCTGAGTGACTGAACTGAACTGATGTGAAGAAGTCTGCATAAGATCCCAAGAGAAGGGTGTTTGGGAAGCTTCCAAATTGCAGAAAACATCCATGGATGGGGCTGGGGAAGGTGATGCAATCTAACTTCATGGGGACAGAAGTTTCTGCTCTTGGGACCTACCCACACCTCACCCCATGTGTTTCTTCATCTGGCTGTCTACTGTGTTTTTTTTTTTTTTTATCACATGCTTTAATAAACAGGTTAATATAAATAAGTGTTTCCCTGGGTTCTGTGTATCACTCTAGTAAATTGATGGAACCTGAAGATGGAGTTGTGGGAACCTCAGATTTATAGCCAATCAATCAGAAGCATACCTGACAACCTGAACTGAAAGGAGGGGGCAATTCTGTGGGACTGAGTCCTTGATCTACAGGACCTGATCCTGTGTCTAGGTCAATTAAGTGTCAGAATTGAGTTAGACTGTAGGACCCAGATGGTGTTGCAGAATTGCTTGGTGTAGGGAAAATTTCCCACACATTTGGCCACCAGGATTATCAAAAATGAAGTGTCTGTGTGAGTAGCAAAGGAGACACATAGGAGGGGAACTCTAGGTTTTTTTTAATACACTATCTTAGACCCAAGAAAGTTGACTGTTAAGGCATCTGGGAGAAAGCAGAAGGGATCTACTGAGAAAGAGCCTCAGAAATCTGCAGGAATTCTCCTTGAGTACATGGTTAAATAACCATTCTTGTATATGTAGAGTGATGATCCATGAGATTAGGCAAAGAATGACTGGGAAGTTGTAAGCTGAACAATTTTCAGAGCTCATTCAAGTTAGAACCAGTCAGAGAGGAGACTCCTTAATAAGCACCCTGGGCACTCGGTGGAGACCCCAGAAGCATGACACACTAGTGGAAAGCCTAAACTAGTCCATAGTAAAGACTACCCTAAACTTACCCTTAATACTGAGCTTAACACTGGGGGACTCGTGCTACCAAATTCCAAGACTTAATATAAAGCCACAGTAATTAAGGCAGTATGATATTGGCAAAAGGATAGACACACAGACCGATGGAATGGAATAGAATCTAAAAACAGGCCCATACATGTATGGTCGATTGATATTTGACAAAGACAAAAAGGCAATTAATTTGGGAAAGAACAGTCTTTTCAACAAATGGTCCTAAAAGAACAGGGTATCTGTTAGAAAAAAAGGAGCTCAATGCATTACACAAGAATGAACTATAAATGGATCATAAACATTATCATAAAAGCTAAAACTATATAGCTTCTAAAGAAAACATAAGATAAAATCTTTACAGTCTTGGAATAGAGAGAATTCTTTGATAAGGCACAAAAAGCATGAATCATAAAGGAAAACGTTTGATAAATTAGACTTCCTAAAAATAAAACTTTCTGTTTTTCAAAAGATGCATTAAGAAAATTAAAAGTCAAGTCATCCTTGCAAATATAAACTATTCATAATCCACACATTTAACAGTGGGCTTGAATGTAAAATACAGAAAGAACACTTATTAATACAATTCAGTAAGAAGACAAATGTGTGTGTGCTTAGTCGCTCAGTTGTGTCCTACTCTTTGCGACCTCATTGGACTGTAGCCCTCTAGGCTCCTCTGTCCATGGGATTTCCCAGGCAAGAATACTGGAGTGGGGTGCCATTTCCTTCTCCAGGGAGTCTTCGAAACCCAGTGATTGAAACTGTGTCTCCTGTGTTTCCTGCATTGCAAGCAGATTCTTTACCTGCTGAGAACAAGTAGCTCAATTTAAAAATGGGTAAAATATTTGATCACACACGTCACAGAATAAGCTGCATGAATGGCCAATAAGCACATGAAAATATGTTTTGTGTTGTTAATTATTAGGGAAATAAAATTAAAACCACCATTAGACCCGCCAAACCCCAGTACCACTAGAATTAGTGATGCTGTCAAGTGTTAGTGAGTATGTGGAGCAACTAGAATGTTCATGTGTTGCTGGCAGAAAAGGAAAATTGCATAACCACTTTGGAAAACCACATTGCAGTTTCTTATAAAGTTAAACATCGATTTACTTATGATCCAGTAATTCGACTTCTAGGTATTCATTCACCTAACTGAAATGAAAATGTATGTCCATAAAAATGTATATACAAGTGCTCATGTCAGGTATTCAAAATAGCCCCAAATTGGGAAGAACTCATATGTCCGTGAAAATTATGGATTGTGCTCTATTCATATGATATAATGCTGTGTGTGTGCATGCTTAGCTGTGTCAGACTCTGCGACCCTGTGGACTGTAGCCTCTGGGCTTCTCTGTCCATGGGATTTTCCAGGCAAGAATCCTGGAGTGGGTTGCCATTTCTTCCACCAGGGCATCTTCCTGACCCAGGAATCAAACCTGTGTCTCCTGTATCTCCTGCATTGGCAGGTGGATTCCTCACTACTGTGCCATGATGTAATGCTACTCAGAAATAAAAAGAAATGAAGATTTATCCACGCAACAGCATGGACGAGTCTCAAAAAATTTATGTTGAACAAAAGAGGCTAGATACTAAAAAGTACCTACTGTAGGATTCCATTTATATGAAATCCTAGAACAGACACATCTATTCTATAGTGACAGAAAAGAGATAAGTGTTTGCTTGGGGCCTAGGGTTGTGGGGGTTGATTATAAAGAGATATAAGGAAATTCTTTGGAGGTCATGGGTATGTTCTTTATTTTGGTGGTGGTTACACGAGTAACCTTCATCAAAACAGATCCAACTTCCACTTAAAGTGGATGAATTTTATTTTACTTCAATAAAATTGATTTGAAAAATCTGGAAGATTGGTCAAAATCTATTCCATGAGCTATTGGACTTTGGAATCCCCTCTTCTGCTCAGAATGGCCAGACACTGTTCCTCCCCACCTCCACGGAAGACTTCAGGTTTATTCTCTGGAGGGTTAAACAGAGGGTCTTTATAACAAGGCACAGTAGGGCACAGACACCTTACTGAAAAAATGGTGAATGAAGGAAAGTTTACAACCAAGGGTTAAGATCCCCAGCCCTCTTTTCTCATTTGGTTTCCAGAATGCTAGAAGTCAGGCTTGTGGACTCTTAAGAGGGAATTTGTAAGATTTTTCTAACTAACTGCAAAGGAAAGACCCAAAACACTGACATTAGAATCTCTCCATGTGAATAGCTTAGCCGACACTGTATAGAGAGCCTACCATTGACATGCGTCATCCACACTCACGGAGTTGTTGGTGCTGCCCCTGGAAATGTGAGTTGTCAGCCATGGAGTAGTCACTCATTTGAGAAGAGCCTCCACATAAAAACTGAAGCTCAGATAGCAAACATGAAAAAAAAATGTGGAGGAAGCAGAGACTGCTGCTGCTGCTAAGTCACTTCAGTCGTGTCCGACTCTGTGTGACCCCATAGACGGCAGCCCACCAGGCTCCCCCGTCCCTGGGATTCTCCAGGCAATAACACTGGAGTGGGTTGCCATTTCCTCCTCCAATGCATGAAAGTGAAAAGTGAAAGTGAAGTCGCCCAGTCGTGTCCGACTCTTAGCGACCCCATGGATTGCAGCCTACCAGGCTCCTCCGTCCATGGGATTTTCCAGGCAAGAGTACTGGAGTGGGGTGCTATTGCCTTCTCCGAGCAGAGACTTAGGGAGATGAAAATATTAACATTGATTTTATTAGTATTTTCAAAAAGAAAGAGAAGATACTTTATTCCTGAAACAGGAACAGGATACAATAAAAAATGCATATTCAGAAAAGAAGCCAGCTCTTGGAGATAAAAACTGTGATAACAGAAATGAAAACTTGAGTAAATAATTTTCAAGAGAATATGAAGGAAATATAGAAAGTAGAGAAAAAGAATAAAAATATGAGAAATAGGAGATCAAAGATAAGAAAACAAGAGGACCAATTCAAGAGGTCCAGTGTTTAAATAAGAAGAGTCCCAGAAAGAGAGAACAGGGAAAATGTAAGGGGGGAAAAAAGAAGAAATATTCCCAGAAAAACTTCCAGAACTTAAGGATATGAATTTGCAGATTGAAATGGACCACGAAATCTCCAACAGATCTCAGGACATTTTACTGGGGACAGAACAGACTCTACAAACTTATAGAGTGGAGAAAAAAACTTTTGTATAAAGAATTTGGAATCAGAATGACTTCAAACTTGTCAGCAGTACTATTAGCAGCTAGAAGACAATTAAAACCTTCAAAATTTTGAGGGAAAACATTTTCCAACTCAGAATTCTATAGCTTTACAAACCATGAGTTACTCTTGAGCACAGGGAATATTCAGATGTGCATTCCTATCAACACATTGACCTCACCTTTCTCAGAAAGCTACTGGAGGATATGCTCTATCAAAACTAAGGGGCAGGACTGTATAGCACAGGAAGCTACATTCAATATCCTGCGACAAACCAAAATGGAAAAGAATATGAAAAAGAAAACATACATATGTATAACTGAGTCATTTTGTTGTATAGCAGAAATTAACACAACATTGTAAATCAACTATTTTTGAATACATTTTTTAAAAAAGAAAAAAGAGAGAAAACTAAGGGGCAAGGGACTTCCCTCGTGGTTCAGTGGCTAAGAGTCCCTGCTCCCAATGCAGGGGGCCCAGATTCCATCCCTGGTCACGGAGCTAGATCCCATATGCTGCAAACTAATTCGCATGCCACAACTAAAGATCCCACATACTGCCACAATGATCAAAGATCCCATGTGCCAAAGCTGAGAACTGGCACAGCCAAATACATAAATAATAAATAAATATTTTAAAAAAGAATAAAGAGGTAAACTTAAGAGGAAGAGACAGAATGCAGGAAACAGGGATTCAAGTGCAAGCGAGAAAATAAGAGATCCATTCATTCTTCAATTTATCTATACCTGGGGCATACTGGGAAAACAGTGGTTGGAGAAGGGTGATTTTCTTTTTCCCATTGTCCTTCTGGGAGACTCAACCAAGAGGATAAAAAGTGGACCAGCTAATGAGAGTGGATTGGGGAAGTTTGGTTTCTTGTTGGATCCCAGAGGAGATACGTCAGAAGATTTGAATTCTCTGAGTTGTTAGAATCCTAGACACTAGTGAAATTTCAGAACTTAAAAAAAAGAATGAAAATCCTAAAAATCTCCAGACATAAAAACAATTCAACAATTCACAACAAAAACGGGTTATCTGCAAAGAGAATTGTACTGGCACTGAAGTTATCACCTGCAGCTCGGCAGGCCCCAGGGCCTTGGAAAAGACTCCCGGCTTCCAGGGAAAAGGAATCTTAGCCAAAATGGTGTTTAAGTGTGAGAACAGAAGGCAGATATTTTCAGATCTGCAAGATCCATGATCCATTTCTCAGGAACCTAATCAAGAAGGTAGTTAAGACAAATGAAAGTTAAATTTGAATGAAAACAGAGACATCTCAAGAGAAGACAAAGAGCATGTCAAGCAGTGGAGAGTAACAAATCTAGTTCTAGTAAAATCTATAGCAAATAAATGGATGATGATAAACTGACTTTTAACTATGTTATAAACCAGAAAAGATCTTTGAAATAGAAGACAGAGGGAAAAATCCTTACTAGTAGGTTGAAATCAAAATGTCAGATTATTTTTAACCAAGCCCAGGATATGGGATGGAGAGACTGATGGAGTTGGGAGGAAAGAGGGGATGAAGACGAGGAGATAGAAAGTACAACAGTGTGCACTAAGCGGAGGGTATCATATAATGATATAATTTCGGTATGTTGATAGGGAAGCATGGGTTCAAATATAAATTGAAACCTTGGGCTTCCCTGGTGGTCCAGTGGTTGGCAGTCCACCTGCCAATGTGGGGGACGTGGGTTGAATCTCTGGTCTAGGAAGATTCCACATGCCATGGGGCATCTAAGCCCATATGCCACAACTACTGAGCCTGTGCTCTAGAGACCATGAGCCACAAATACTGGAGCCTGTGTGCCCTAGACCCTGTGCTCTGCAACAAGAGAAGCCACCTCAATTAGAAGCCTGCAGACTGCACCTAAAAAAAGGCTACATGCAGCAACCAACACTCAGTGCAGCCAAAAATAAATATAATCAATTACTTAATTTAAAAATAAAGAGATACTAAAATATAAATTGAAATCTAATTACTAATAAACTTGAGATACATAGGAAAAAATTCCAAACACCAGGGAGAAGAAAAATGAATTTAAAAAAGAAAAAAGCTGGAAGGACAGCCACTACCGTAGTGACCTACAGGGACAGGTCAGGCAGTGAGATTTAGGGACGTGAAGAGAGGACTTCATCTTTCTATGTGCTTCTTGAGTTTTTGGGTTGTTTTTAACAAGTAGGATGTATTGATTAACAGCCTTTATAATTAAAGACAATGAAGTATGAAACTGAAAAGTTAACAGTGATCAAAGGTGCAAGCAGATACCATCTGCAATGTTTTTGGAGAAAACTGTTCTGTCCTGATTCACCCTTTTTTAATACTTATTTTTATTTATTATTAATTAATTAGGCTGTGCGAGGTCTTAGTTGCGGCACACACGTCTTTGATCCAGTCTTCGTCATGGCATGTGGGCCCCTGCATTGGGAGCTCAGACTCTTAGCCACTGGACCACCAGTGAAGTCCCCTTGATTCGCCTTTTCTTTCTCAGCATAACTGTTCATTTTCTACAAATGACTAAGGAATTTTGCTCAAGGAAAGGGCTAGGGAATCGTATGTAGATAACTCTTGAGGCCCCAGGGTGAAAAGTGAGGACTATATACTACAAACGTAGGTGGCTACCTGTGTACTTACATGTTCTCGCTTGTCGCAGAAGGAGATGATCTGGTAGCCCTCTGGGGGATTCAGTGTTCTCAAGGTTAGGAAATCGGACTCTGATGAGACTTAGGTGACCCCAGATTGGAAGCTACTAGAAGGGTGGCTTGGTAGGGAGATCTCTAGCCCAGATCTTCTTAACCTAGAAGTTAGGGTGCCTGGATTTTTGTTGCATCTCTGCCATTTTTGTGAGCCATCTATCTTTGTGTGAGTCCCTTTACCCTTTCTGAGACTCATTTCTCACCCCGTAAATACTACATTGCTACACAGAGTCAACATTCTCTAAATGTCTATATCAGCAAATAAAGGAATGAGAGAAGTGACCTGCCCAAGGCCCATGGGAGCCGTGCCTGAAGCCCACAGGTGTCTATGCAGTCCCATGCTCTACAGGCCGAGCACACAGTAAAGATGATCCCTCCTGCTACTGAAAGTGGGGGTCCAGCCTCTCGCCACTCAAAAGCCAATAAAGAAGTCAGGTGGGTGGAAACAAAAGTTTGCTTTATTTTGGATGCCCGCAACCTGGGGGTGGGGAGGGCAGACGCCTGTCTAAAGGCTGACTTCCTCCTCCCTCTCCCACAATCATGGGGCAAGAGCTTTTATTGACAGAGTGAGGGGGTTACATGCAGAAACAGTAGTCAGCTCAGACAGTCACCTTGGAATTGGTCACCGGTGGTTTGACAAGCGTTACCTACCAAGATGATTCTGCTTTATCAGTCTGCTCCATCTTGTCTTGGCTCTCAACACTTGCAGTCCCCTTTTGGGAACTGGGGAAAGCTTTGCAAAGAAGAAGAGCTTCCAGCCAGGGAGAGGTGGGCACACATCCAAGGTACAGACTGACCCAGAGATGGAGAAAGTGACAGTGTTAGTGGCTAAGTTGTGTCCGACTCTTTTCAACCCCATGGACTGTAGTCCGCCAGGCTCCTCTGTCCATGAAATTCTCCAGGCAAGAATACTGGAGTACGTAGCCATTCCCTTTTTCCAGGGGATCTTTCTGACCCAGGGACCGAACCTGGGTCTTCCACATTGCAGGCAGATTCGGTACCATCTGAGCCACCAGATGAAGCTTCCCCCCAACCAGGGAAGCCCTGAAAGGAGGGTGCTGCTGCTGCTGCTAAGTCGCTTCAGTCGGGTCCGACTCTGTGCGACCCCATAGACGGCAGCCCACCAGGCTCCCCCGTCCCTGGGATTCTCCAGGCAAGAACACTGGAGTGGGTTGCCATTTCCCTCTCCAATGCATGAAAGTGAAAAGTGAAAGTGAAGTCACTCAGTCATGTCCAACTCTTAGCAACCCCATGGACTGCAGCCCACCAGGCTCCTCCATCCATGGGATTTTCCAGGCAAGAGTACTGGAGTGGGGTGCCATTGCCTTCTCCACTGAAGGAGGCTAGGGGGTAGAAAATGGAATAATTGGATTCAGGACTGGAAATGCTGCTGTGGCTGAAGAGTCCACCTGCTGGCAGTGGCAGCGGTATGAATGGCCCTGCAGTGTGAGGTCAGAGCTTGAGGTTTCAGAGACGGAGCAGTTTGGGGTCTTGAGAGCAGACACAGGCAGAGACAAGAGAAAAAGGATGGACATGGAAGGCACTGGAATTGGGGAGCCTGGATCAGGCTAAGATGCTGAGTGCGTCATATGCCTGGAGATGAGGTTTGTTGGGGGGAGGGGAGAGGAGCACCCAGAACCAGCATCCAGAGTCGCTGGTGCATGTGAGGGAGTGGCCAGGGGATCAGGAGGTGACTGTGGGGCCCGCTGGGACCAGCCACAGGGTAGAGGGTGGATGTGGTATAGCTGATGGTATGAGCCTCCTGAGAGTTTTTTAAAAAATCACAATGATTTGTACAATCAATATATAAAGGTAAAATTTCAATCAGTGTACAAAGGCTTTTATTCCTTTTACTAGATAACGTTTCTCTGAATGTGTACAGCTCAATGCATTGAATCAGATCCAAGTGATGGGCATTTATATTGTTCCCTGTGTCTCGCTGATATAAAATAATGACAACAGAGGCTGTGTGTGTGTGTGTGTGTGTGTATGCACTTTTGGTGAGAACATCTGTAGGATAAGTTCCTGGCAGTGAATGTGCTTGGCCGAGGACAAGCATATCCATTTCATTAGTTTTGGTTATGGAGGTAAAGGAAATGCCTTTAATTTTGATAGCTGTCGCCAACTTACCCTCTAAAGAGGATGCACCAACAGATGACACCTAAAGAGGATGTGCCAATAAAGGGCAAAACTTTGTTACCCACACACTCCCTAACACTGATAGCAAATGATTTAGTCATTTGATAACCTGACAGGTACAAATCGGTTTTTATTGCTATTCTAGTTGTGTTTCTTTAATTTGAGTGAAGTTGAACATTTTTTTTTCATATTTAGTATTTGATTTTGTTTCCTTCTCTTCTTTTTTAGAAGTAATCCAGCAGTTCAAACTGCCAAGGTTCAAATCCTGGCTTTTCTGCATACTAGCTGTGTGACCATGGGCCATTTACTCAAATTCATTCGCTTTACCTCTCTTAAAATGAGATAATAACATACACTATGCAAAGAACAGAGTTGGGCGCAGATAAAGTAAGTACGAGGTAAGCACTGGCTGATACGATACGTGTTCATTGCCCACTTTTCTTTTCCTTATGGATTTGTCTCTTTTGGAAAGTTGGCTGCCATATATGTGTTTTGTCAATTGACTTTATTTAAAAAAATTGTTTTGGCTTTATTTTTAAAGTATTACATTGCATGTGGAAATGTTAAATGGTTTTTGTTATGATTGCAATAATTGGAATTCCAAGATAATGAAAACAAATTATGCCTTAAACATTTGTTTTCTTTAGGAATCTAAGGAGGTATTTGGAGGGGATGGACAATGAGTAATGGAGCCAGAAAGAATGTCTACTCCACTTCTCACAGAGATCCAGTCTGTTCCAGCTTTGAGGGCTGTGGGACTGCGGTTTCTGGGCAGGTTTGGTAAAGCCAAGCAGGACTGTGGACCTGGGGCGGCTTGCTTGTTCACAGCTGGGTCCAGAGGTGCAGGGGAGGTCAGGTGGGCAGCGGGAGGACAAGTGATGTGCATGGTGTGTGTGTGCACATGGTGGTGTGCACGGTGTGCGTGCGTGTGTGTGTGCGACACAACACTACAGAGATGAAGCGAGCCTCTGGGGTGGGGAGGAACAACTGGGAAAAGTTTTGGAAACTAATTCAGCTCAAGATTCTACCCAGAATCTCCTAAGGGGGTCTCTGTGTGGCCAGCAGAGGCATCGGCTGATGGGAGACCGGATCGGCTGGTGGGAACCCCTGGATGGGGCACTCTTGCGGGGCAGGAATTTGACCCTTGGCCTCTTAGCGTCGATAGCTCCGTGTGAAGCCCTCCAGAAGGTGTCTGTGTGGGCAGCTGGGCACCCAGTGGGCTCATGGTGCTGGCCTGGGAATGGAGGGACAGGAAGAGATTGGGGAGGGCTGGAGCAGCCAGAACACGTGAGGGAGGAGACAGGGAGCTGAGGGGCGGGTCCAGGGCAGGTCTGGAATGGGGAAATGTGGCCAGAAGCCAGGCTGTGTCCTGGGCCTGAAAAGCCCAGAGGCCTTTCCTCCTTTGTTGTGTCCTCCCAGCTCCTTCTCCCCACTAACCTGCGGGCTTCACCTCTGGTGAAGACGCTGTGGCCCAGGGTGGGGCAGTGACTTGTTCAGGGTCACCAGCATTGTCCAGCCAGAGATTTCTCAGACCAGGAAAGAAGTGGGGGTGTGGGGTATAGGGGGAGGAATTCCTGGCATGGGTGGGGCGTAGACTCCAGAGGGCAGATCCTGGGAGTGGGGAGCTGTGTCTGGGGGGAAGGAGCGGCCAGCTGTGGAACTTGGGTGGGTTTAGGAGGTGGAGGGCGAGGGGGTTGGGGTGGGAGGTAGTGGAGAAAAGAGTTGAGGATAAACACTGAGGAATAAAGACTTTAGAGTGTGTGTGTGTGTGAGTGTATGATGTGCATGTGCTCATGTGAGTGATATGGTTTGTGTGTGTATGTGTGTCTGTAAGTGACATGATGTGCATTTAGGTGAATGTTTGTATGAATGTGTATGCGCGTGTATGTATATATGCATATATGTATGTGAGTGTGTATGTGTGTGAGTGTGTATGTGTCTCTCTTTCTGTCACACACACACCCTGCAGCAGACACACTGAAGGTCTCCTTGGGCATCCCTTGGCCTGAGCTGTCCCAACACCACTATGGAGGAGAGGGAGGGGAAGGGGCCTGGTTCTCCACTGAGATCACTGAGAAAGGGTTGCTGCTGATTAGTCCTCCTTGTCTAACTGAAATGAAAACCAGGAAGGGCATTCCATGCCCACCCTCCTCCACCCAGGATGCCCCCAAGGGCTTGGTCTGAAGTGACAACTTGGCCTGTGGGGCTAGAAGTGGCCTAAAGATGACAACAGCCCTGTCAGTTGTCTTTTCCAAAAGCTTCTCTGGCTGCCTCTCTAGCAGAGCTAAAAGCAGAGCCATGCAGAGGGCGTGGCATGTGTGGCTGGAGACTAGGAAGTGAGGCCAGTGCTTAGCTCCTTGGTCCAGTGTTCCTTGTTCCAGCACATTTATCCCCATCTTCATCCTGGGTTTGAAACAGCTGGGCATTGTTTGGTGGTGGCTTCAGCTGTGGGACCTTTAAACAGGAAAGTGGCACGGGTGGGGAAGAGGCAGAAGTGTCTGAGTGCAAATATAAGCATATTGCACAGATGTGCTTACAAAAGTGTGCAAGTGTGTATCCACAGACGCACCTATCCACCTGCTCCCCCAAAATAGACTCCCATTTGTACAAGTTCATTCCCAATCATGCAAACAATATGGAAACACAAATGCCTAGAATGTGTATACCGCCGAGCCCAGGAACCTGCAGGCACGTGCACACAAAACTCACGAAACACTAGCGCCAAGCGTCTCTCACACACACAGGTGTCCCCTTCTTCTCCTGAGACAAGTGAAGTAAGTGGACAGGAATGTGATCTGGGAGTGGGGGGAAGGGCAGGCCCAGGGTAACTATTATCAGGGGCCTCTGGGTTTCAGATGTCTCCTGGGTGGGGAGGAGAGGGGCAAGCACTGGGGTCCTGCCCCACTTGGGCTAGTCTCTGTATAGAAATGAGGTGTTGGGGCCTGTGGCCAGGGAAACCAGCACTGGTGGGCTCACCTTGGGGTTAGCTGACTCAAGAACTGGGCTGCTTGATCTCTCAAGTTGGAGATGAACTTGGGTGGGAATGATTTTCTGGCTTTCAGGAGCCTGGGGAAGGGACCCGGGTGGGGAGGCTGATTCCTGCACTAGAACATTTTGTTCACCTCTTAGCTCAATCTTTTATCGCTTGATCTTTCTGCTGTCAGAAATCTGGATATTCTTCACCTCTTCCCCATGCCTCCTCCAGGAAGCCTCCCCTGACTCTCAGATGGATTGCGCCCGCTGTCTTCCACCGCTTTTTGCATTCGCCTGCATCAAGGGGTCTGGGGGTCTACAGCCCTCCTCCCCAGTCTGGACTGGCCCAGGCTGGGACAGAAAGCCTCCCCCAGGTGGACCGCGCGGAGGGCGGAAGCGCGGTCCCGGGAGGGGCCAGCGGGCAGAGAAAGGTGGCGCGCGGCCAGCCCCGCCCCTACCTGTGTAAGCCGATCCGCTCGCGCCTAGCGGATAAAAGCGGCCCTGTTCCCCGGAGGTCAGCGAGTTCAGCCCCTTGTTTCTAGCCGCTCATTCTATCCCGACCCAGCTCAGCATGTCGCTCCACTTCGGCTCCCAGGTCTTCAGCTCGCGCTCCGCCGCCTTCCCGGGCCGCGGCACCCAGGTGCGCCTGAGCTCGGTGCGCCCCGGCGGCTTCGGCAGCAGCAGCAGTCTCTATGGCTTGGGCGCCTCTCGGCCTCGAGTGGCCGCGCGCTCATCCTACGGGGCCCCCGTGGGCACCGGCATCCGCGCGGTCACCATCAATCAGAGTCTGCTGACCCCGCTGCAGGTGGACATCGACCCCTCCATCCAGCAGGTGCGCCAGGAGGAGCGCGAGCAGATCAAGACCCTCAACAACAAGTTCGCCTCCTTCATCGACAAGGTGAGCTCCCTCACTGCCAGGAGCCAGGCTCCAGGCCCCAGCAGCCGCCCGCCGTGCCAACGTGAGCCAGGCGCTGGGAGGGCTGGTACTCTCTTTCCTCCGATATCGGGGACTGAACCCTCCCCATGAATCCTGTGGCTGTTTTGCCAACCTCAGCCTCTCTCTTCCGGCAAGCTACCCAAATCAATCTGCTTTTTCCCTCCCCGAATGTGTGCCGGGGGCTGTCCTGTGAGCTGGAGTTCTTGAGCTCAGTTTTCGAGTTCCAAACGCCTGGGGCCAGGACTTCTTTCCCTGGGCCCCTTTCTCTGAGAGGGGGCTGTGTGGAGTCGGAGATGGGGTAGGTTGAGAACCCTCCCACCTGTCCTCTCCAGTTATTATCTAGCAGTTGCTGGAAATAAAGGGCTGGAGAGAGGGAGGCTCCCAACCCTGGCTGCCCCACCTACCTGGTCTTCCAACCCTCTATTTGGTGGTGGGAAGTGAGGCTCTTCCTGCCCTTGGAGAGAGCCCATTGGGGGCACTGAGTGCCCCCTGGAAGGGCCATTTAGGAAGTGTTTTTCTTGGTTGTTCAGGTCCCAAAAGAGTGGGGGATGGAGATGGGGGCGCAGACTTGTGGGGGCTGGACCCAGGAACTAAGGGCTAGTTCCCTGGAGCAGGGCCAGGGTCTCCTCCCTGGGCATGGAGCAGGCTTTTCCTCTCCTGCCTTGTGTAACTCTCCGCTTCTCTGTTCCCCATCTCCTCCTCTCCTTCACCCTTCAGACCATACACATCCTTCAGGTTCTGGGGCAGCCTCCACAGAAAGCCCCAGGCCCAGGCTTCCTCCCCCTGCAACTTAGCTGCAGCCCCAGGGTTCTGCTGCCTGAATGGCTGGTCTTGAGGAGGCTGGCTTCCCACCACCAGTCATACTGGTGCTTCTTAGGGCTCCTTTTACACTGGCTTGATTATAGCATCCTGTCCTGAGGCCCTGTTGGACAAAGAGGAAAGAGGGGAAGGGAGAATATTGAGAGAGGAAGAGATAAGGTCCCAGCCTAAGCGAGGGGGCCCAAGTCAGGCTCAGGATGAAGACAGGAAGGAGGCAGCCCTTCCAAGTGGAGAAGGCAATGGCACCCCACTCCAGTACTCTTGCCTGGAAAATCCCATGGATGGAGGAGCCTGGTAGGTCCTGGTAGGTCCATGGGGTAGCTAAGAGTCGGATACGACTGAGCGACTTCACTTTCACTTTTCACTTTCATGCATTGGAGAAGGAAATGGCAACCCACTCCAGTGTTCTGGCCTGGAGAATCCCAGGGACAGGGGAGCCTGGTGGGCTGCCATCTATGGGGTCGCACAGAGTCGGACACAACTGAAGTGATTTAGCAGCAGCAGCAGCCCTTCCGAGAGGGTGGTGGAGACCATCACCTGGGGTGTGATGGGGAGCAGAGGAAGGAGGAGACCCTAAAGCGTAAGCACTGGGACATGTCTGTCATCTGAGCCCTGCACACACAGGAGACAGAGAGTCCTGGAGGAGAGGCTTGTTCAGGGTGGGCTTCCTGGAGAAGAGGGCCAAGGACTAGGGGCCCAGCTTGGGGGAAGAGCCAGTGGGAATGCGATTCTGCCACGTGGCTGGAGATCCTCCCAACTGCGCTGAGTGGCACAGTCTGCCCTCCATGAGTTCCCTCCTCCTGCTCCTTCTAGGTGCGGTTTCTGGAGCAGCAGAACAAGCTGCTGGAGACCAAGTGGGCGCTGCTGCAGGAGCAGAAGTCTGCCAAGAGCAACCGCCTCCCGGGCATCTTTGAGGCCCAGATTGCTGGCCTGCGGAAGCAACTAGAGGCCCTGCAGCTGGATGGGGGTCGCCTGGAGGTGGAGCTTCGGAACATGCAGGATGTCGTGGAAGACTTCAAGAATAAGTATGGTCCCCCAGTACAACCTGTGGGGATTCGTGCCCTGGCCAATGTGCCCCTGTCAGCTCACCCCCTCATAATCCTTCTGGGGTCAGAGGTCAGGGGGTGCTGCTGCTCAGTACAATACCTTCCTCAAGGGAAGGAAGGTCTTGATTCACAGGTTCCCTGCCTCTCCTCCCCTTGCTTCTCTTTGTCTCTAGGGGCTGTTTCCAAGTCATTCTGGTCCTTTCTCCCGACTTACTTCCAAAGAACTCTCTCAACCCTTTCCTGATCCACACTGTTCCCTTTGGGAGCCTGACCAGGGCCCAGGAGACAGCAGGGCAAGAAGTGTCCTATGACAGATATGCGTCAGAACTTGTATGACCCTCAGATTATTCTAGAACAACTCCATTTTGTTCTTGTGAGGATTAGAATCCAGCAAGTTGCAGGGACTTGATTGAGGTTGCAGAGTAGATCATTGGGAGTGCTGGGTCTTACTTTGGGTCCCCTGACTCCCGAGAGGAGACATACATGGAGCCAACTTGAGGAGGAAAGAAGCAGAGAGGATGATCACTGTGAGCGGTGGGCGAGGTTGCAGAGGCTGGGGTGGGGGTGGGGATGGGGGCTTCTGGCCAGAGCAGGAACCGGAAAGGAGGCTATGAGGAGGGGCAGGGAGTGTGGAGGCTGGTTTTGAGGGCAGGCCTTTGAGGTGCCCGCTGTTCTCACTGAATAGAAACCAAAACCAGAGGCTGAGTGGGCATCCCTGCCCTGTGGGCACAGGGTGGGGGGTGGGTAATGAGTGAATTCTGTGCTCTGCCTAGGGGTGTATGACTAAGCGAGCAGGGTCACTTCCTCTGACTGGAGGTAGAACAAACAAAGGCCTCAGAAGGGAGTGTCCCTTCCCCCCTCCCCCAACTTCCCTAGGGCAACAGTCAACAGGATTAATCTCACAGCAGGTGGAACCAGACAGGTACAGGGCTGGGGAGGCCCGGGACAGCCTGTGAGCCCCTGTTGTCCAGGCCTCTCCTGCCCTGTGTGTGTTCACACATGCTCCCCCCCCAGCCAAAGCCCCAGAGCACTTTCCTGGGGCCCCAGGCTGAGCTCTGGGCCAGGCTGAAGGAGGAGCTGGAAGGGAATGTGCGGAAGGGTCCTGATGCAGCTGCCCAGGGAGCCCTCGTCTGTGTGCCCTCTGGGCCCAGTGGCACAGCAAGAATGGACAGACAGCCTTGTAGATATTTTTCTAACTATTCTAGAGGCTGGGGTAGGGGGAGTGGACTTTGGGGGTCTGGGCTCCTGGAGGGCCCCTGCCTGTCTGAGCATCCTGCTCCCCACTGAAATTGCCCCACATTGCTCCTGTTGTTCTCCAGAAGCTTGTGTGCACTGCTGAGTTTCAGTTTCCGACACCTATTTTGAATCCTCCAGTAAACACTGGGTCAAGCCCAGCTGCCCTCTTGCTCTGTGCCCGGCTTTGCTGGTGTCCTTCTACGGGCAAGGGGTTGGCTCCTTGAGAGAAAGAAAGATGGGAGGGGAGCTGTAAGAGTAGGGATGGGGGCTCCCCACCTACTTGGGACCTGGTTCTTCTTCCCGAATCCACAAGGTTCCTCCTCTTCAGGCCCCTTCTTCACCCTCAGCCAATGGGATTAAGCAGGTTAAGCTCAAGCGTCAGATGACCAGGCTTCAAGTCTGGGCTTTGCACTTAGCAGCTTGATGACTGCACAGAGTACTTTGCCTCTCAGCACCTCTGTTCCTCTTCCTGTGAGTCACAGCACCATTGTTAACAGGATTGTTGTGGACATTAAATTAGCGAATGCGCAGGAAGCACATAACTGGGCAGGGCCATATGAAGCGGTCCCTAAGCATGGCTGTTCTCTGCCGTCTCACTCCCAGGATACGCAGCCTCTGTCCTTTAATTCACATACGTTCCCTGCTCCCCCACCCCCACCCCCTGCCAAGACTCAAAGTCCTAGGAATAGCCATATGGACGAGTCAGGGACACTTTGCGTCATAAGTGAAAGTGAAAGTCGCTCAGTCGTGTCTGACTCTTTGCCACCCCATGGACTATACAGTCCATGGAATTCTCCAGGCCAGAACACTGGAGTGGGTAGCCGTTCCCTTCTCCAGGGGATCTTCCCAACCCGATTGAACCCAGGTCTCCCACATTGCAGGTGGATTCTTTACCAGCTAAGCCACCAGGGAAGCCCAAGAATACGGGAATGGGTAGTCTGTCCCTTCTCCACTGGATCTTCCTGACCCAGGAATCGAACCAGGGTCTCCTGCATTTGCGGAGATTCTTTACCAACTGAGCTACTGTGTCATTAAGGAGGGAGTGAAGGTGATGCACGGCAGACCTTCACACTTGGATATGAGGAGATGGAGGCAGAGTTGCACCAACACCATGCTTCTCTTCTTTGCTGCAGGTATGAAGATGAAATTAACCGTCGCACAGCTGCTGAGAATGAGTTTGTGGTGTTGAAGAAGGTGAGGGGGCAGACAGGGAGGGTAGGGGACACTGTAGAAACAGAGGGGCCAGGGGACCACATGCCTCTCACCAAAGCAACCAATAGGAACCTGGGTCAGAGTCTGGCTGGGTCTATAAGAGGGAAATGATGGGCTTGGAGAAGGAAAGATCTGAAAGCCAGGCCCTTCATAAGGCTATATTGTGTGCATGTATGTGTGTGTGCATGTGTGTGGTGTGTGTGTGTGTCTGGCAAGTCAGTAGACTTGTTTCTGGGCTTGGAAAGGTTAGAATTAAGACTACAAGTTGGAGGTTAGAGAGGGCAATTTCAACCCCACAATAAATAAGTGTTCTATCAGTTAAAACATTCAGTTACAGATGAGGGTGGCACATGGCAGGCCTGAAATATTGAATGGATGGGCTGCCTTGAGGCAGAGTGAGCCTTCCCATACCTGGAGGTGTGCAAGTTGAGTTTGGAAGGCCTTAGGAATAAGGGCTTGACTTAAGACTATGATTTAAAGTACACATACTCAGTGTCCCAGGCCCATCCACAGAAATGTAACCTGCCCTGGAGTGCTGGGCCCTTGGAAATTCAGGGATGAGTGGAAGTGAGCGCTCCCCACAGGAGCTAACCCACAGCAGAGGATGGGGCCCAGACATTATCTGGACTTGTGGAGTTATCTGTGGCCTGCCTGCTTCAGTATCACCCAAGTTGCCAGTTACACATTTGGGCTGGAGATTTCTCATCTCTGGATGTGGTATCCTGGAGTCTGCATGATTTCATGCTCTCCTATTTGAAGCTGAGGCTCCTGGAGTTGTAGTGATTTGTTCAAGGTGACATAGCCTCTAGTGGGCAGAGCCGGGGGTGTGTCTAAACAAGCCTTTAGGAACTGGTGAAGCGCTAGGTTTGGGGCTTCAGAATGCTCTGGGCTGTCAGTGCTGAGAAGGCACTTCCAGTCCTGGGGATGAGTGGAGACAATGTCCATCTCAAAGCCTGGGCGGGTCCACTGGAGGGAACTTTCCGCTGTGGATGTGTCAGGCAGCATGGAGCTGCTGTATGTTTCTTGGTAGGGCAATGGGGTTTGGTCCTGGGGTTGGACAGTACTGGCTGCCAAATATTTACAGTACTGAGAACACGCTATCTATCTACCCCTTCTTGCCACCACCCCTCCCAGGATGTGGATGTTGCCTACATGAACAAGGTGGAGTTGGAGGCCAAGGTGGATACCCTGAATGATGAGATCAACTTCCTCAGGACCCTCTATGAGCAGGTGAAGACCTCAGGGGTGGGAAATATGCCATATTCTACATGTCCTAGCCAGGGGGCCATCTGGTCTACCCTCTACCTCTGGGTCAGTCTGGGTGTGTGTTGGGGAGATGTAGGGGAGATGACCCTGCTCTTTACTTTTTCTAGATTCAGGAATCTGTGGTGGGTGAGGAGCTCAGAAAGAGCTGAGGCAGTGCAGCAGGAGGGTGAGGAAGGGGGGTTAGGGGGTGTGTCAGTCAAAATTGGCCTTCTAGAGACATGGGATGACCATTTGTAAGGAAGGGAGGTTGAGAGGGGCTGGAAGAAACCAGGAGGATGTTGAGGGATCTGGGCTGTGACAGGGTTCATGGGTGTGCTGGGTGGGCTGGCAGGGGAGCCAGGTCAGGAGAGATTGGAGTGCCTGAGGGTTTACGCCCACCACCCAGCCTCTCCCTCTGCCTACCCCTCCCATCTCCTTTCCTGCCCTGCCCTGAGCTTCCAGATCCTTTCCCTGAAGGGGGTTAAAAAGCACTTCATCCCATTAGTGTGAGGCTCTGGCCTTAGGCAGAAGATAGTATGGCTGATCATCAGGCTGGTCTGGGACATAGTTACACAAGAGGCTAGTTACACAAGTAAGTTGAGTTTGGAAGGCCTTAAGAATAAGGGCTTACTTATTCCTACTTCTTACTTCTTCAGTTCTTACTTCTTACTTCAGTTCTTACTTCTCTTACTTCTTACTTCTTCAGTCTCGGTTTTACCTGAACATCCAGCTTCCATTTGCATCTCTGAGAGAATTTCCACGTGTGTTAATTTTGGGGGCTGGATCCTTGAAGCTGATTTTGGGCCCTCCTAGTCTCATTGTGGGCCTTTATATGTCTATCACATGTTATATATGTGTGTGTGTATGTATATACATGTATATGGAATTATTTTCCTCTTGTTATGAAATACATACTCACTGCAAAAAATCTAGAAAATTAAGTAAAGCATAAAATTGAAAACAAGCTTCCTATACTGTCTCTTATCATCTTGATAGCTACCTTTTCAGGCTCTTTCTGTATATATATATATATACATATATATATATATACACACACACATAAAGATACAGAAATATACACATTTAATAAAGTAGAATCATACCTTTTTTACATAACTGTATATCATGGATATAGTTCCCTGTCCATAAATATGGCTGTATCATCAGTGTTAAAGACTGCAGAGTGTTCCATCCATACTAGGGTGGAATATGACTTTTTTTACCCACCCCCTAGTGATCCTCTTCATAATAGAGCTCAACCTGCACAGCAACTCACAGCCAGGAGCCACCGACGTTCAGCACACTCTGCTTTTCCTCTGTGATCCCACCAGACTCTTAGATTTGACAAGCAGCTGATGGGCTCCTCCGGGAGCCAGGGCTGGCGGAGCCATTTAGTAGGTGCTGGGTCTGTTGTGCCCTCTGGCTGCCTGGTGACTCGCTCCCACTCTGGCCTCTTCTCCTTTTATCTTTCCCTAGTGCAAGGGATCCCAGGATGGGCGTGGGGACAGGAATGTGTCACCCAAGCCCTGATGCCCTGTCTGGTCCCTACAGGAGCTGAAAGAGCTGCAGTCTGAGGTCTCAGACACATCCGTGGTCCTGTCCATGGACAACAACCGCTCCCTGGACTTGGACAGCATCATTGCTGAAGTCAAGGCCCAGTATGAGGAGATCGCCAACCGCAGCCGGGCGGAGGCTGAGGCCTGTTACCAGACCAAGGTGTGTGCTCACTGGAGCCATTATTTTCTCTTCCTGGCAAGGTCCTGGGTGGTGGCTTCCCTTACTCCTCACCCTGTCTCGAGCCTTTGGGGCCTGTGTCTCACTGTGCTGACAGGCACCAGGGATTAAGTCTGTGGGGGTCTCCAGTGTCCTGGGAAGAAGAGGAAGAGAAGGCCAAGCCCCTGCCCAGGGAGAGATTCCAGCCCAATGTAGGCGGCAAGGCAGAGGAAATGGACATGGAGTAATAATTATTATAGCTGAAATTTGGCGAGTAAGCACAGTGCTAGGCAACATTTCAAGTGTTTTACCTGTATTGACTCATATAACCCACAGAACAGCCCGTTAGGTAGGCAATATTATCCCTTTTTCACAGGTGGGGAAACTGAGGCATGGAGAGGTTAAGTGATTTTTCTAGCTCCACACAGGTAGTGAATGGAAGAGCAGAGACAAGATTCTGGATCCAAGGGCTCCAGATTAGGTTTAATCATTATATGCACTGGGCAAGGGCAGGGCAGCTGACAGGCAGGAGCTGAGGGAATGGGCTGGGGTGGGGTGGGGGATGCTGGGGTAACTGAGGGAAGGAGCCTGAGGGTTTAAAAGTGGCATAGAGTGATGTCTCTGCAGATATAGGGGGTCATCCATGGTGCGTGTGAGAACACAGGTATGTCAGTAAGGACTTGCTGTGTGACTCTCAGGCAGTCCCTTCCACTCTCTGGGACTCATTCTCTTCATCTGTGAGATGGATGATGCTGATGAAGGGGTTAACAGGTGAGGATCTCAGACTTCTGTGGTTCTCCAGCGTTAGGACATGATGGAAACAGGAAGAGGACTGGTATCAGTGGGGACGGGTCCAGGGAGCCATCGTTGTCCTCCCTGTCCTGGCTGGGAGGAAGCTGAACCCCGCCCCACCCCATTGTCCAGGAGTCTGGCCTCTGGCATCAGGCAAAGTTTGCTGGGAGTCAGACTATCCCTCCCTGGCACGATAAGCTGGGAGGCCTTGTCACTCAGAACCTGGGGCCTTCTTTGGGTGGGGAGAAGACGAGCCCCCTGTAATCATAGCCCACCCCTGCCATACCCTTCTGTGTGGTCCCTCCAGTTTGAGACCCTCCAGGCCCAGGCTGGGAAGCACGGGGACGACCTCCGGAATACCCGGAATGAGATTGCAGACATGAACCGGGCTGTCCAGAGGCTGCAGGCTGAGATCGACAGCGTCAAGAACCAGGTGGGCACCAGTGCTTGTCCTTGGGGCAGGTGAAGGGCAGCCAGCTGGGACCATGCTCAGGATGAGAAGCAGGAGGCAGGGGCATCAGTCCTGCCCCTGCTGCCCTGGGGATGAGGCTGGGGCAGCTCTAGCCTCTCAGACCCTCCAGGATGAAATGTTCTTGACCAGGTGCTGGTTTGGCCGAAGGGGGAACAGGAGTCCTAGCAGGGCATAGAGCTCGTGGAGGGAGCCTCAGGCTGCTGGCCAGATGAGAACCACCATTCATTATCACATTGGTCCTGAGCCCTCTTCTTGCACCTAGCTCTGGGTGCAATGTCTACCTGGGATAGGGGCCACGGGGTCTGGGGCCAACTTGCTGTGACTCCCGAGACCCCGCCACATCCGCTGACCTCACTCCCCACCGCTCCCTCTCTGGCCGTGCTCTTGCTGCTTGCTGGAGATGATGTTTGCCAAGCATCTTCATGCTTCAGGGCCTTTGCACTCGGTGTTCCCTCCACCTGGAATGTGGTTCTCCCAGCTCTGCACATCGTGCCCCTTTCTCATCATCTTTTGTTGAGGACAAAAGACCTCTTCTCAGAGATGGCTTCCTCAGCCACCTAGCCACTCTCTTAGCAGTCTGTGGGAAGATCCCTGAAACACTTAACACTCTGAAATGTTCTGTCTTATACTGGACTGGGTAGCTATTCTCTTCTTCAGCAGATCTTCCTGACCCAGGAATCAAACCCGGGTCTCCCACATTGCAGGCAGTCTTTCTGTCTGAGCCACTAGGGAAGTCCATTGACTTACTAGGTAAGTCTTATTAATTAAGTGTAAGTAAATATTGTCCCCCACCTCCACTGGGATATTAAAAATGCCGTAGTAGCTGGGCCCCTCTTCCATCTGGTTCACTGCTCCTCCCTTCCCAGCATAGTAGGGCACAGGTCTCAGATGACAGACTGATGGGAGGAGATCCTGTGAAGCTGGGGTGGGCGGCACTGATGAGAAAGGGTCCCCTAAGATCTGATGAAGGCATGGAAGTAGGGGAGGAGGCTAAGCTTCAGCAGGCATCTGCAGTGGGAAGGGAAAGAAGCTGATGGTTGACAGCTGGGGGATGGGATGTGAGGGTGATCTACCCAGAAATGTCCTCCTCTTGGAGCCCTGCAGGCCTGTTTACATGTGGGCGAGAATGGAGGCTTCCTCCTGGCACAGAATCGGAGCCATGAGTCACTGGTGCAGTGAGCCAGCATCCAGGCCAGGAGGGGAGGCACAGAGTAACGAATGGCAGTTTCCCGAACCCCACAGCTTCTCCTATATCTGGTTCTCCTCTCACACAGCAGGGCAGGCTCAGGCCCGGAAGCTGTGGCTCAGAGGCAGTGGAATGACCCTGCCAAGGGGGCACCAATGTGATGGGGAGGATGCTGACCGGTGGATGGGGGCAAGGGCGTCAGCCAGCCTTCAGGGCAGGACTGGGAGGATCAGGCAGAGAGGCAGAGTGCATGCGCTGAGGAGAGAGGATCTGAGGGCAGAAGGTGGTTGTGAAAATGAAGGAGGAGGAGCCCTGGGCTAGGGGATGGGATGGTGGCCCTTGGAAATGAATAAGGGGCGGCTCAGGCTTCTTAGGTGGTGCAACAGTAAAGAGTCCACTTGTCAAGGTAGGAGATGCAGGTTCCATCCCTGGGTTGGGAAGATCCCCTGGAGAAGGAAATGGCAACCCACTCCAGTATTCTTGCCTGGAGAATCCCATGGACAGAGGAGCCCAGCAGGCTACAGTCCATGGGGTTGCAAAAAGTCAGACACGCCTGAGCGCGCGCACACACACACACACACAAAACATTATATAGGCTCCTCTAGTGGGGGATGGGCCACAAGAGAGGGAACACTAGGCCAGGCAGGAAGTGACAGCTGTTGTTCAGGTCCCTCTGAATCACACCACCCCTACCTGCACCTGGGGGGCTGTTGACTTGGAATCTAGGGGTTCCAGGAAGCATTTCTGTGCTCCAAGTCTCCCTGTTCTGGGCCTGTTGCAAAATGGCTCCTGTTTTCAAGGTACCTGAAAGGTGCCTGGTCATCTGCCTGAAATTTGAGTACTACACTAGAATCCCATGGCCTTGGAAATCCTCCAGCTAGGGGTCGGGTATGTGAGCATTTGTAAATCATAATCGCATTTACTCATAATAGCGTTTATTAAGTGCTTACTGAATACTAGACACTGTGCCAAGGACTTGTATATTATTTCATTTCATTACTTGAGCTATTCCCATCTATATTTATATACCGTGATTACTGTTATTTTAGAAAAGAGGAGACTTTTGGCTTAGAAGGGTTGATTCATACAAGATCACATGGCTTGTAAGAGGTAGAGCCAGAACTGAAAGCTAGGCATTGGGTATCAAAGCCCATGTTTTTAAAAATTAATTACTGGCTGTGCTGGGTCTTAGTTGCTGCACGCAAGCTTTCTCTAGTTGTGACAAGCGAGGGCTACTCTCTAGTGGTGATGGACAGGCTTCTCACTGCTGTGGCTTCTCTTGTTGCAGAGCACAGGCTCTAGAGCGCACGGGTTCAGTAGCTGTGGCACACTGGCTTAGTTGCCCCTTGGTGTGTGGGATCGTCCCAGACCAGGGAGGGAGCCTGTGTCCTCTGCACTGGCAGGTGGATTCTTAACCACTGGACCACCTGGGAAGTCCCTCAAAGCCCATGTTTTAAACCCTTGGGATTCCCTGGTGCTTGGGGAAGGAGGCTGGTGCCAGTGAAGCCACAGTAAGCAAGTTGCCCAGGCGCTCACCGCAGGATGGGGAGGCAGGAAGGCAGTGACTGATGAGGCCTGCGACCCCGGTTCAGAGCCCCGCTACTCCCCACAGCGTGCCAAGTTGGAAGCCGCCATTGCCGATGCTGAACAGCGTGGGGAACTGGCTGTCAAGGATGCACGGGCCAAGCAGGAGGATCTGGAGGCCGCCCTGCAGAAGGCCAAGCAGGACATGACCCGGCAGCTCCGGGAGTACCAGGAGCTCATGAACGTCAAGCTGGCCCTGGACATCGAGATCGCCACCTACCGCAAGCTGCTGGAGGGCGAGGAGAGCCGGTGAGGACGTACAAGCTGGCTCAGTGGGGCTTGCAGCTTGACACCCATCCACCTGCAAGCATTTCCTGTATCCCTCCTTCTGAAGGGCGCTGAGGATGGGAAGTGCAGGGAGGGTACAGATAATGCTTGCTTCTTTGCCCTTGATGGCTTTCTGGAGGGAAGACCTTGTGGTATAAGCTCAGTGGGAAAGTTGATAACAGCATTTTTGTGTGTTAACAAGGTCATCTTATTTGATTCTCAGAACACATCAGGTAAGCAAGACAGTATTATTGACTTCCGAGTGTACAGAGGGGAAACTGGTTAGTTTTATTAACTGAGGGGACAGAGCCAGTATGCAATTGAGCTCTGCTGAGTCCTGGTCCAGCCATCTTCCTTGGCAACAGTCTGCTTCTCACTACATAATTGAGGGCTAAGTCATGGGGTGTTGACTGAGCATGGTGAGGAGGTAAATTTCCCCCGTCCCCAGAGATATTTGCATGCTTACCTGCAGCCTGCGATGAAGCTGGGCTGGGTTAGTCTTACAGGAAATTCTTCACAAAAGACTAAAAACCTATGTCCGTAAAGTTGGGGTCTTCATTCATACCTTGATGGCTTGATTGACTCATTTTGTCAACAGATAAGGGGCCTGGAAGATTCCTAGTGTCTGCCTCTCTTGCCCCTGCCCTTTGCTCTATCCCCTTCCAGTACTTGGGGCTGCTGAGGTCAGCTGGGCTTCCTTCACTTGCTCCACTAAATTGAGGCCTTCTCTTCTCCCTGCAGCGTAAATTCATCCTCACGGCCAAGGGCTTGGTGACAATGGGGCTATGAGTCACAGAACAAACATACCTGTCTCGGATAGATGTTTAATTTCCAGTACAAGACCTGTTTCAGCTCCCCAGGCTGCTTAAAGCCACCGCTGCCTCCTCCTTCCCCTCGCAGTTCCCACTGTAGCTGAATTCACTCAGTCAACACTTAACACTTCATTAACCATTTCAACCCATATTAAGTAAATAGCATGTGCCAGACCTCATGCTGGTGACTGGAGATGCAGGAATCAATAAGCCACAGCCTTCTTTGAGGATTTTATGATCTGGTTAAGGGAGGCAGCCATCTACATAAACAATAAGAGCAGCTACCATTTATAGAATCTTGTGTGCCCAGGGCTTTAGGTAAGTTATGAGTTTAACCCTCACAAACAACCTTGTGAGGTTGGGACAGGTTAAGACTGCATTTACAAGTGAGGAAATGGAAGCTCTGAGACATTCCCAAGATTGTTGTAGCCAGAAATGAAAGGCTGCAGGAAGGCTGGATGTGTGGGGACACAGGAATGAACATGAGTCCTGCTTGTGGCCTGGATGGAGGGGTGCAGGAGTGCCTCCTCTAGTGCTGAGGATAGAGCAGCCCTCACAGGTCTCTCCTCTGCCCCCAGGTTGACCGGAGATGGAGTGGGAGCCGTGAACATCTGTAAGTCCTTGGCTGCGGCCCATCACCTGTGCTGTCCAGACTAGGCTGGGTCTATTAGATGGCACATTGGCCTGAAGACCTGGCCTCATGGAGGCCCGGCACCTCCTTCCCTTAAACAGTTTTCAGCAGGTGCCTGGAGATTCCATCCAGACAGGCTCAACAGCCCAGCAAAGCCATGCATGAGGGCAGGGTGGGGCTGGGGCAGTGTGGAGCAGCCCTCACCTCTGTCTGAGGCTACTTCTGGGTTGGCCCCTGGCTGTTGGTGGGGGAAGGGTGGTGGGTAGAGGGAGGGAAACAGGCAGCTATGGCAGGAGGCTGGGGGCGCAGGTAGTGGGCCTCACACTGATGGAGACCTCTTCTCTTCTCTCTCAGCTGTGGTCAGTTCCACGGGTGGCTCTGGTAGCCTGCTGACCTTTGGGGGGACCATGGGCAACAACGCCCTGAGATTCTCCAGCGGTGGAGGGCCTGGGACCCTCAAGGCCTACTCCATGAGGACCACATCCGCCATAAGCAGGAGCCCCCGCAAATGAGCCCTGGGTGTGGGGAGATACATACCCCCTCCTCCCATAGTCACAAGGAGACCCCCAACCCTGGTCCCACCCTCATCCCAAGAACTGCAAGACAGTTTGAACAAAGATATCAGAATAGCTTCCAATAAAGCAGCTGCTTTCTGAGGCCTGGATGAGCCCCTGCCTGGCACCTGGTATCCTGGCTTCATTAGGCCCGGAGGGGAAGGTGAGGCAAGGGAGGGGCTCTAGAGAGCACTGGGAGAGCACACTGGTGACGTGGGGTGCTGCTGAACGGAAACTGGCTCTTAGTTAGAGTGAGGCTGTGGCCCCTCTCAAGGCTGGGGCTGATTCCAGCTCCTCTCCTGAACAAGCCAGAAAGCCCTGGAAGTTCTGGTTCTGCCAGGAAGTGGGCACAGGACTCCTCTCCTGCTGAGGGGGTGGGAGGGCTGTTTGCACACCCCCTCCTCCTGCCAATGCCCTGTGCTGTCAGAGAACATTCCTCAGTGGTGAGAAGACCACAAACATTTAGCTGCCCCGGGCCTGGGTTTCGGGTGGACCAGCCAACTGGCAGTTCAGCCCTTCCTGGTGCTGAGTTGGCCAGGCCCTGGGCCCTGGATGGTGTGCGTCTGAGGTCCTGGAGGGGTTCTGGGATTCTGTGGGAGTGATGGCAGTGGGGGGAGGTCTGTGTGTGTTTGGGAGGACTTTATGGTGAGCGGGTCCCAGAGTCTGGATCCCTGGTAGGGGGTTGTCTCACCTGCCTCACCCAGGGACGGGCTGTGGATCTGGATCCCTGATGGGGTGGGGATCGGGGAGGGCATCAGTATGTTAAGGCTCTGCTTGATGGGACTGTATCTGTATATGTCAGGGTCTCTGACGTGGTGTGTGTGTCTGAGTGTGTGGGATGTTTGGGGGTCTGTGCTTGGGAGTATCCATCTCTGATGGACAGCAGCTCATATCTTGGGTACTGGAGGGGAGGTAGGAGGTCTCTGACTGGGATGCCCTGGAGGTGATGGAGGTGGTGGGTGTGGGGGCAGGGTTGGAGGGGACTATCTAGGAAGTATTGGTTTGTGGAAAGAGATGAAGGCTGTGTGTTTGACCCCATGGTCAGGAATTTTCATATACTGAGGTGGGAGTGGAGTGAGGGAGTAGAGGAAGGGGACCACTGGTGTTTCAGCGGCCACATGTGATGAGACCCTTCCCCTGCTGGCTCCCTGCAGCCCCTCTCACTTCCCTCCCAGCTCCCCCTTATGCCTCCGTGTGTCTGGATTTTGGGGGCAGGACACCCCCAGGCACCCTTCAGGTTGTGCAGTGTGGTCCTAGGGGCAGGGTACCTTAGAGACAGCCCTCTCTCCCTCTTTGCTTAGAACAGTTCCTCTGTTCCCTTGGAAGAGGGCAGAAACGGAGCTGGCAGTCCACATGTGTAGGGAGATTCTCAGAGAGCGTTATATTTGGGTCATGAGCTTAATTGGAAACTTGGAGACCAAGCACAAGGGAGAGAGTGGAAGGGAGGCGGGGGCATAAAGTTGTTCCCCCCACCCCCGGGGACGCAAACTCGGGCACCGTGGGAGGGTTTAGGAGGCACCCGAGGGGCCCTGGGGCCAGTCTGTCCCTTAGAAGCCAAGGGCGTCCAAGCTCCCAGAGCAGCCCGAGTCTGGATGGGCTCTTTGCCCAGGGCTGGAGGAAACCGGTCATTCTGACTCTGGGGTGTTGGGGGCTAGTAGCCCGCCCCTCTCCCTGAAAGAAATGAAGAGACAAACCGCAGGAGAGATGCAGGAGGAGAAAGCAGCCGTTGGGGCAGGTCAAGCCGGCTAGTTCCAGAAGCTCCAAGACCTGCCGCCGCCCGAGGCAGGTAGGATTGGCTTGCGGAGCGGTGAGTTTACAAAGCGGAAGGCGCTATGCAAAGCGCAACAGGCGGCTGTTTCCACTACTCTGGCCGCAGGGCGCGCACAGGCCGGTGCTCACCGCCAGGTTCCCGCTGCAGGGGGCGCTGCAGACGCTGCCCGTCACCGGCCGGGAGCCAGACATGCTGAGGTCCCCGCAGACGACCCCGCCTCGGGAGCTGCTGACACCTGCGGGGCAGAAAGATGTGGCTCAGTCCTCGTGCAAGGCTGTCGTCAGCTGCTCCTGCCTGCTAGCCAGAGTCCCCCCACCCATTCTTCTCTTGCTCAGAGCCCCTTCCCTCCATTCTATTCCCCTTCCCCCTCAAACACCATCATACCCGGACACTCCTTCCTGTAGTCCAACCTCAAGCATCCTAGAAAAACAGACCAGGCCCTCCCTATAGGCAGGAACAGCTATTTAAGTTATTACAATCATTCACTGCCACACCCCCCTCCTTCCTTTCAGGGTCTTAAGCTGTGGCCCCTTGAGGGCCTCCTGTCTTTGTATATAAAGCTTTATTGAAACCTAATCACATCTATTAAGTATTGCTATGGCTGTGGCTGCTTTCACATTACAATAAGCAGAGCAGTTGAGCAGAGACCGCGTGACCCACCAAGTCTAAAATATTTACTATTTGGCCATTTGGTAAAAAGTTTGCCCACCAGGAACCCCAGGCTCTTATTTTAGGACCCACAGTACAGATTACTTACAGACATTCAGAGTTCCGATGCCTTCACACAACCTTGTGGGGAGAAGAAAGAGACAAAAATTAGTTGGGGAGAGCAGAACCAGCAAATTCCCTCCTCCAAATAATCTTGATGCAAATTAGATATAAATAAGATGTAGACACGTTCCTGGCTCTGAACACAGGTTGGAGGGTGAAGAGACATCCTCTGCACAGATGTGGTCCTCACCTCTGCTCCTCGCCCTCCAGCAGGCGCCTGTAGGTGGCGATCTCGATGTCCAGGCCCAGCTTGGAGTTCATCACCTCCTGGTACTCCTTGAGCAGGGAGGCCATGTTCTGCTTGGCCTTCTGCAGAGCCTCCTCCAGCCCTGCTAGCTTGCAGCTGGCATCATTAAGGGCCGCCTCACCCTGCTGCTCAGCCTGGGTCACTGCAGCCTCCAGCTTGGAGTTCTGGGGGGGAGGGTAAGGTTATTAAGGCTCCTTCTTTTGGACTTAGGGTCAGAGACCAGGTATCCACTGGCCATTGACTGTCAGGGGAAGAAGGGGCCTTACTGGTTTGTTGGGTCAGGGGTTGCAAATTAGTGCTCTTGGGGAATGTCGGCACAGTGTCCTTAACTTTTTGAAATTTAACGTATAAACCCACATTCCTGGCGTCTCTTGAAAAATCTGAGGATCTGGCCACATTGGGCCTGCTTTTCCACAGGGCCTGTCTCAGTTTGATCTGATGAGCTCTGCCCATTGTGCTTTCCAGTTTACCAAACCCTAGTGCCTTTGGTATGGCCTGCTTCGCTCATTCACAAATCTCTGGGGACATCTCAGTGTGTGATCGCTGACCTAAAACAATGGGCCAGAGAGGTGAAATGGGCCCCCCAAGTCACGTGATGAGCTAGTGGCAGGGCTGGTTAGAGAGCGTAGGTTTCCGGCCCCTCAGACTGCTATTTCCCCTGCCTCATTTTGCCTCAGAGACCATGAAAGACCAGGTCACTCCATTCTCCTCCATAGCCCTGCCCCCACAACCCACATTCAGGGGGAATGGAGAACATTGTCTATGGAGGGGACCTGCCTGAAGTTTCACGTTGCTCCTTTTCCCACACTTTGGCAAGGTGTCTGACTTCAATCTCCCTGCCTCAGGCCAACCCTGTTCTCTTTCTACACTGAGGGGTGGGCCAGGACCCTGTACCTGGCACTTGGCATTCTCGACCTCAGCCGTCAGCCTCTGGATCATGCAGTTCAGCTCGTTGATCTCCTCCTTGGTGCAGCGCAGGGTCTCCCCGTGCCGGATCACTGTGGCCTTGATCTCCTCACACTGGGGAGAAGCACAGATGCTCATGAAACACAGGCTATGTCATCCGACTGAACTCCACAGCTTGCACATCTGCACCCCATCCCGAGAGCTGCCCGCCCTTCCCTTGCCCACCCAGACAAAGGTCAATGCTTTTTCAGCATCCCTCCCCACTCTGCTAATGCTTTCAGATTTTGGCATCCCTGTTCTGGGAAGGGAGTGCTGGGCCACTCACCTTGCTGCGGTACCAGGACTCAGCCTCCGCCCGGCTGCGACCGGCAGTGTCGTCATACTGAGCCTGGATCTCAGCCACAATGCTGTCCATGTTCAGGTCCCGGCTGTTGTCCATCTTGACGATGACCGAGGTGTCTGAGATGTGGGTGTGGAGAACTTGGAGCTCCTGAGGGGAAGTAGGGGAGTGTTAAGAGCCCCTTGGACCATAGCCCCCCTCCAGGCAGCCCGCTTTCTCACCTCCTTTCCTGTCCCCTGCCCCTGCTTCTTCCACAGCCTCACTGTCTGAAACCTCAGTTCAAAGGTGACATCTTCCTTCAACCCTGGAAGCTCTCAGTGCTCCTCAGGACCAGAGGCCTGAGGCTGAGAGGAGTCCAGCTCTGAGGCCTGCTTACCTGACTTCAGTCAGGGCCTCCTGTCTTGATCCTTTGGATCTAGGACTAGAACTTGAAATTTGTGATAACTGTCACCATGCTAACTGGGAGCACCAGTTTGTCTGGGCTTGGCAGGTAAGACACGAAGCTATACCTTTCACCTTCTGACAGTAAACCTGCCTCGGGTTCCTCAACTCTGCCCTATGTCCCCAAACCAAGAGTTTCAGGAGCCAAATGGTGGCGAGTACTTTCCAGTGTCTAACTGCCATCCTCCTTGGTGCCCAGCTGCTTTGTGGCCCCTCACCTCCTCATACATCTGCCGCAGGAAGTCAGTCTCCTGGGTCAGGGCCTCCACGTTGGCCTCAAGCTCTGACTTATGGAGGTAGGCTCCATCCACATCCTACAGGGAGAGGGAGGGGCAAGAGTCTCAGTGGGGAGACAGCACAGAGCTCTCCCCAGCAGGGAGGGCGCACTCCCTGGACCCTCCTTAGCTGCTCATTCTGGTGCCTGGTGTCATGGTGTTAGTGAAGTCCTTTACTCATTTTGAGGGGTCAGGAGCAGGTATGGGTGAGAGGGGGTCCCGATGTTTCCAGGCATTCCCCTTGGTACTAGGATGATCCCTCTAGAAGGCACTATCATGAAACGTAGGATCTAATGTAAAATAGCTCAGTTCTAACGCTGACCCACTTCTCCCTGCTCTGGAATGTTATGGAAAGAAATCTAGAGATGTGTGGTCAGAAGTCATCCCAGGGATCAACTCTGCTCCCAAACCAATGTGACTCAGGGCGAGACCCTTGCTTGGTCTGTGTCTCAGTGTACTGAGGGCGGTATTGCTGAGTCAAGTCCTAAGAGGTGAGGAGCAACAGCTCTGTTCATGCCAGCATTTCCCAACCATTGCTGGCCAAGGATGGAGTCATCCCCAAGCATTCAGGTGCTCTTCTGTTCACAAAAATTTATGCAGTGCCTGTTTTCTGCCAGGCTCAGAGCAGGAGGAGGTGGGAAGCCATTGGGCAGGTGGGAGTTAGCTTGGATGGTGGAAGATTGCCCTGTTTGAAGCACTGCTCTGATGTCCAGGGCCACTCAGGGAGCACTGGGACATTTGGAGAAAGAAATAGGGGAGAGGTTGGGCTGTGTGATTCCGGGGAAGTCACTTAGCTTCACTGAATCACAGAGTGCTCCCTCCACCTCTGTCCACGGTTCTGAGTTGTGGGATGTGTATTCTGGGGCCACTCACCTTCTTCAGGGCCACAAATTCATTCTCAGCAGTGGCCCTGAGGGCCACCTCCTCTTCATACCTGGGGACAAAAAGGGCACAAGTTTCAGTGGCCAGAGTTTCAATAGGCTGGGATTTGAGGAGAAGCAAAGAGGAGGAAGGCTCAGACAAACACATTCCAGGAACTGGATCTTTTGGACGTGGTCATGGAATCAAAAATTGTCCATCCCTCTCCTATGGGCACCCAAACCAGCCATGTCACCCACTGTTCTTCCTGTTTTAGAGGCAGGGTGGGTGCCATGCACATTCTTGTAGGCCTCCTTTCTGTTCCTGAAGCTAATTCCCCAGTGGTGGTGGCGGCACCCTGATCTAGTTTAGGTGTCCCCTTTTCCTGTTCTCTTGACTTTCTTATCCTTACCCCTCTTCAGGGCCCAACACAGCACCTGGAACATAGATAAATGCTTGATAAATCAAAATAAAATAAACACAGAATGATGAGGTGGCTGGAGAAGCACAGACTTGCCAGTGATTCCTCTCCCATTTCAGAAAAGAAAAAAATTTCCCCACAGTCTTTCTGTCACTCTCTACTTCCTAGTGGAAAGTTCTTCTAGGGGTCTAACCCAAATCTATCCTGCTTTGATTGCACCCCATTTCTTTTCTCCACAGCCTCCTCCCCGATGCACTCACTTCTTCTTGTAGCCCTCCAGTGCCTCCTGTATGTGGTTGGACTGTGAGGCCAGCCTCCTGCCGTCAGCCTCCACATGCTCAGCCTCCCGCTTCAGCGTTTGGATGTAGCCCTCGTAAAGGGCCTCCAGGTTGCTCTCACAGCACTCGCGGTCCTGGTGGAACTGCAGCTTGGTCTCCAGCAGCTTGTTCTGCTGCTCCAGGAAGCGCACCTGGTGTGGAGGTGGGAGAAACAGTGAGAGGAGCCAGTAAGCCCAGCCCTCCTGCAAGAGCAGGCAGAGTGAGAGAACTGGAGCTCACAGCAAGGTGTGCAGAGGCAGAGGGTGGGTGGATGGCATCATCCTTGCTGGGCTCTCCTGGCCTTAGGAGGCAGCTGGAGACTCCTTGTCCCTGATTGCTTGCTCGAATCTGAGTGAGGGTCTGTCCAGTTGGGCCTGGCTGGGGTAAGTGCGACACTGAAGGGCATATGGGTTGTGCTGGGTTGGGTTGGGGCAGAGACAGATAGGGGTTGACAGTAGTGACAATCAGGGAAGGTTTCCTGGAGGAAAGGAGTGTAGAGGAGGGTTGAGAGGGTTAGAGTAAGAGGAAAGCCTTTCACTGTGAACCTCACCAGTGCAGGGGAGCTCTGTCCTCAGTGGCCAGCCTGGGGCTTGAATGGATGGTCAGCCTGGGCAGGGCTTCCTACCTGGGGAGGGAGGTTGGAGAGGGCAGTTTCTCACCAAGTAGGAAGGCTGGGGTCTGAAGAGGCCTGGTGGAGGATGACACACACTCCTGTGTGAGGAGACACACACTCTTATGTGTCTGGAAGCCAGGCAGGTAATGTGAAGGGGGGATGATAGTAAAGCATGCAAACCAACGCTAGAAATCATTCAAACTGGACAGATGTGACAGCAGCAATCACGGTGCCGCCAGAAAGGAATCAGCAAACAGGACCAGGCTCCCTGGTCTCCAGTTTCCCCTCTCAGATTTTTTTAGCTGGATTTGGGACATTGCCTTGCCTTTTACAGGCCCGAAATCCTTTCATCCAACCCGATGAACGCAGCTAGGCAATCCCTGTGGAGCTCCCAGAAATGGGGAAAGGGCACTGCTGATATCACGTGGGATCATTTTAGGGGGTCTTAGCTGGCAGGGCTCGAGCCATGGTGGTGAGTTGCTTGCCTGTCTTGATCCCTGTGTTTCCTTTCAGAGTCGTGGCCAGCACACACACTGCACCTAGCACAGCTTTGGGGCTGAGGGGGGAAGCCACACACAGAGAAGCATCACACAGAGAATCAGTGGAGAAACGACACAGAGCCCATGCTGTCTGCTCCTGGGCCAGGACCCTTTCTGCTCCACTCCCTGTCCACCTTTCCCGGGTGTGAGCTCCAGCACACTCAGGATGGAGTGCCTGCTGAAGGGGGCCAGCTCTCGCTCGAGAGGAGTGGGGGAGCTGGGCCCCAAACTTTGAACTCCCTAGCCTCAGGGGCCTGGAGAGCCTGGAAGAGCCAGGCTTGGACCCCTGCTCTGCCACCCACTCTCAGGGAATGTGGGTGGGGGCTGGGGCCGGTCCTGCCATAATTCCCCATCTCCTTTCTCCTCTGTGTGCACTCAGAGGACTACTCTGGTGGCAGTGATTCTCAAACATGAACCCTTCACAGGCCAACTTCAGGATTTTGCCTGTTTTACTCATGATTTATCTACAAATGGATTTGTTTAGTATTTCACCAAACACTTAAATGGGGCTTAAAGGGGTAGCTTTATATTAGCATCATAGCTGTAAAACCAGTATCACTAGGCATACATAAGAGGAAAACAGAAAGCATGACATTCTAGCTGAAACTGTTGCCCCAGACAGCTTTGAAGCTGAGGCTTGCTCTCTTTCATTAAAAGCATGAGAGTAGCAAGTATTAGCAAGTATTAGACAGAGAAGGCAATGGCACCCCACTCCAGTACTCTTGCCTGGAAAATCCCATGGTTGTAGGAGCCAGGTAGGCTGCAGTCCATGGGGTCGCAAAGAGTCGGACACGACTGAGCGACTTCACTTTCACTTTTCACTTTCCTGCATTGGAGAAGGAAATGGCAACCCACTCCAGTGTTCTGGCCTGGAGAATCCCAGGGACGGGGGAGCCTGGTAGGTTGCCGTCTATGGGGTCGCACAGAGTCGGACACGACTGAAGTGGCTTAGCAGCAGCAGCAGCAACTATTACAGGGATATTAAAGACATATTAATACCTAATGAGATTTCCCCAATTTGATTTTAAGGATCAAATTAAATAAATTCAGATCAGATCAGATCAGATCAGTCGTGTCCGACTCTTTGCGACCCCATGAATTGCAGCACGCCAGGCCTCCCTGTCCATCACCAACTCCCGGAGTTCACTGAGACTCACGTTCATCGAGTCAGTGATGCCATCCAGCCATCTCATCCTCTGTCGAACCCTTCTCCTCCTGCCCCCAATGCCTCCCAGCATCACAGTCTTTTCCAATGAGTCAACTCTTCCCAGGTGGTGGCCAAAGTACTGGAGTTTCAGCTTTAGTATCATTCCTTCCAAAGAAATCCCAGGGCTGATCTCCTTCAGAATGGACTGGTTGGATCTCCTTGCAGTCCAAGGGACTCTCAAGAGTCTTCTCCAATACCACAGTTCAAAAGCATCAATTCTTTGGCGCTCAGCCTTCTTCACAGTCCAACTCTCACATCCATATATGACCACGGGAAAAACCATAGCCTTGACTAGACGAACCTTTGTTGGCAAAGTAATGTCTCTGCTTTTGACTATGCTATCTAGGTTGGTCATAACTTTCCTTCCAAGGAGTAAGTGTCTTTTAATTTCATGGCTGCAGTCACCATCTGTAGTGATTTTGGAGCCCAGAAAAATAAAGTCTGACGCTGTTTCCACTGTTTCCCCATCTATTTCCCATGAAGTGGTGGGACTGGATGCCATGATCTTCGTTTGCTGAATGTTGAGCTTTAAGCCAACTTTTTCACTCTCCACTTTCACTTTCATCAAGAGGCTTTTGAGTTCCTCTTCACTTTCTGCCATAAGGGTGGTGTCATCTGCATATCTGAAGTTACTGAGATTTCTCCCGGCAATCTTGATTCCAGCTTGTGTTTCTTCCAGTCCAGCGTTTCTCATGATGTACTCTGCATATAAGTTAAATAAGCAGGGTGACAATATACAGCCTTGACGAACTCCTTTTCCTATTTGGAACCAGTCTGTTGTTCCATGTCCAGTTCTAACTGTTGCTTCCTGACCTGCATACAAATTTCTCAAGAGGCAGATCAGGTGGTCTGGTATGCCCATCTCTTTCGGAATTTTTCACAGTTTATTGTGATCCACACAGTCAAAGGCTTTGGCATAGTCAATAAAGCAGAAATAGATGTTTTTCTGGAACTCTCTTGCTTTTTCCATGATCCAGCGGATGTTGGCAATTTGATCTCTGGTTCCTCTGCTTTTTCTAAAACCAGCTTGAACATCAGGAAGTTCACGGTTCACATATTGCTGAAGCCTGGCTTGGAGAATTTTGAGCATTACTTTACTAGCATGGGAGATGAGTGCAATTGTGTGGTAGTTTGCGCATTCTTTGGCATTGCCTTTCTTTGGGACTGGAATGAAAGCTGACCTTTTCCAGTCCTGTGGCCACTGCTGAGTTTTCCAAATTTGCTGGCATATTGAGTGCAGCACTTTCACAGCATCATCTTTCAGGATTTGGAATAGCTCAACTGGAATTCCATCACCTCCACTAGCTTTGTTCGTAGTGATGCTTTCTAAGGCCCACTTGACTTCACATTCCAGGATGTCTGGCTCTAGGTCAGTGATCACACCAGTGATTATCTGGGTCGTGAAGATCTTTTTTGCACAGTTCTTCTGTGTATTCTTGCCATCTCTTCTTAATATCTTCTGCTTCTGTTAGGTCCATACCATTTCTGTCCTTTATCGAGCTCATCTTTGCATGAAATGTTCCTTTGGTATCTCTGATTTTTTGAAGAGATCCCTAGTCTTTCCCATTCTGTTGTTTTCCTCTATTTCTTTGCATTGATTGCTGAAGAAGGCTTTCTTATCTTTTCTTGCTTTTCTTTGAAACTCTGCATTCAGATGTTTATATCTTTCCTTTTCTCCTTTGCTTTTCACTTCTCTTCTTTTCATAGCTATTTGTAAGGCCTCCCCAGACAGCCATTTTGCTTTTTTGCATTTCTTTTCTATGGGAATGGTCTTGATCCCTGTCTCCTGTACAATGTCACGAACCTCATTCCATAGTTCATCAGGCACTCTATCTATCAGATCTAGGCCCTTAAATCTATTTCTCACTTCCACTGTATAATCATAAGGGATTTGATTTAGGTCATACCTGAATGGTCTAGTGGTTTTCCCTACTTTCTTCAATTAAAGTCTGAATTTGGCAATAAGGATTTCATGATCTGAGCCACAGTCAGCTCCTGGTCTTGTTTTTGCTGACTGTATAGAGCTTCTCCATCTTTGGCTGCAAAGAATATAATCAATCTGATTTTGGTGTTGACCATCTGGTGATGTCCATGTATAGAGTCTTCTCTTGTGTTGTTGCAAGAGGGTGTTTGTTATGACCAGTGCATTTTCTTGGCAAAACTCTATCAGTCTTTGCCCTGCTTCATTCCATATTCCAAGGCCAAATTTGCCTGTTACTCCAGGTGTTTCTTGACTTCCTACTTTTGCATTCCAGTCCCCTATAATGAAAAGGACATCTTTTTTGGGTGTTAGTTCTAAAAGGTCTTGTAGGTCTTCATAGAACCGTTCAACTTCAGTTTCTTCAGCGTTACCGGTTGGGGCATAGACTCGGATTACTATGATATTGAATGGTTTGCCTTGGAAATGAACAGAGATCATTCTGTCGTTTTTGAGATTGCATCCAAGTACTGCATTTCAGACTCTCTTGTTGACCATGATGCCTACTCCATTTCTTCTGAGGGATTCCTGCCCACAGTAGTAGATATAATGGTCATCTGAGTTAAATTCACCCATTCCAGTCCATTTCAGTTCGCTGATTCCTAGAATGTCGACATTCACTCTTGCCATCTCTTGTTTGAATACTTCCAATTTGCCTTGATTCATGGACCTGACATTCCAGGTTCCTATGCAATATTGCTCTTTACAGCATCGGACCTTGCTTCTATCACCAGTCCCATCCACAACTGGGTATTGTTTTTGCTTTGGCTCCATCCCTTCATTCTTTCTGGAGTTATTTCTCCACTGATCTCCAGTAGCATATTGGGCACCTACTGACCTGGGGAGTTCCTCTTTCAGTATCCTATCATTTTGCCTTTTCATACTGTTCATGGGGTTCTTAAGGCAAGAATAAATAAATTAAATTAATAGATTAAAGAGATGAATTTTTTCATCAGGTGTTTTGATGTTATTTAATGCTTCAATGGGACATCTAAAACATCTAAATTTATACCACATAAAATATCAACAGTCCTCATTCCCCATTTCCAGGAGAGTTCAGTTCAGTCGCTCAGTTGTATCTGACTCTTTGCAACCCCATGGACTGCAGCATGCCAGGCCTCCCTGTCCATCACCAACTCCCGGAGCTTGCTTAAACTCATGTCCATCGAGTCGGTGATGCCATCCAACCATCTCATCCTCTGTCATCCCCTTCTCCTCCTGCCTTCAATCTTTCCCAGCAGGGTCTTTTCCAGTGAGTTAGTTCTTCACATCAGGTGGCCAAAGTATTGGAGCTTCAGTTTCAGCATCAGTCCTTCCAATGAATATTCCGGGCTGATTCCCTTTAGGATTGACTGGTTTGAGCTCCTTGCAGTCCAATGGACTCTCAAGAGTCTTCTCCAACACCACAGTTCAAAAGCATCAATTCTTCGGTGCTCAACTTTCTTTATAGTCCAACTCTCACATCCATATGTGACTACTGGAAAAACCATAGCTTTGACTAGACGGACGTTTGCTGGCAAAGTAATGTCTCTGCTTTTTAATATGCTTTCTAGGTTGGTCATAGCTTTTCTTCCAAGGAGTAAGCGTCTTTTAATTTCATGGCTGCAGTCACCATCTGCAGTGATTTTGGAGGGAGCCCAAGAAAATAAAGTCTCTCACTGTTTCCATTGTTCCCCAACTTTTTGCCATGAAGTGATGGGACCGGGTTCCATGATCTTTGTTTTCTGAATGTTGAGTTTTAAGCAAACTTTTTCACTCTCCTCTTTCATTTTCATCAAGAGGCTCTTCAGTTCTTCTTTGCTTTCTGCCATAAGGGTGGTGTCATCTGCGTATCTCAGGTTATTGATTTTTCTCCCTGCAATCTTGATTCCAGCTTGTGCATCATCCAGCCTGGCATTTTGCATGATGTACTCTGCATATAAGTTAAATAAGCATGTGACAGTATACAGCCTTGACACACTCCTTTCCCAATTTGGAACCAGGCTGTTGTTCCATGTCCAGTTCCAACTGTTACTTCTTGATCTGCATACAAGTTTTTCAGAAGACAGACAAAGTAGTCTGGTACTCCCATCTCTTGAATTTTCCACAGTTTGTTGTGATCCACACAGTCAAAGGCTTTGGTGTAGTCAATAAAGCAGAAGTAGATGTATTTCTGGAGTTCTCTTGCTTTTTCGATGATCCAGCGGATGTTGGCAATTTGGTCTCTGGTTCCTCTGCCTTTTCTAAATCCAGCTTGAACATCTGGAAGTTCTTGGTTCACGTACTGTTGAAACCTCGCTTGGAGAATTTTGAGCATTACTTCGCTAGTGTGTGAGATGAGTGCAATTGTGTGGTAGTTTGAACATTCTTTGGCCTTGCCTTTCTTCTGGATTGGAATGAAAACTGAACTTTTCCAGTCCTGTGGCCACTGCTGAGTTTTCCAAATTTGTTGGCATATTGAGTGCATGACTTTCACAGCATCATCTTTTAGGGTTTGAAATAGCTCAACTGGAATTCGATCACCTCCACTAGCTTTGTTCTTAGTGATGCTTCCTAAGGCCTGCTTGACTTTGGACTCCAGGATGTCTGGCTCTAGGTGAGTGATCACACCATCGTGGTTATCTGGGTCATTAAGATATTTTTTGTAGAGTTCTTCTGTGTTCTTGCTCTCCAGGCAAGAATACTGGAGTGGGTTGCCATTTCCTACTCCAGGGGATCTTGCCCACCCAGGGATTGAACCAGGGTCTTCTGCATTGCAGACGAATTCTTCACCACTGAGCCACCAGGAATGAACTTCCAGGGGAGACTAGCCTGTAAATTCTCAGGTCCTGCCAGGACTTCTGAGCTCAGAAAGGGTGGGATCTTGTCTATGGGGACCCTGCCTGTCTGGAAAGAGGTTGTATATAGTAACAGTGCTCTAATCAGGAGCCCCTGCTCTAGACTCATCTCTCTGGTCTGTCTGTGCCTTGGAAGTGTGTCCATCTCCTCCATCAGCCTGGGGGCTCACCTGGCCCACATCTCTCTTGCCCCCGTGACTAACCCTTGAGTGCCCACCCAGGAAGGGAAAGTTCAGGAAGGGTGTGATCAAGGACACTCACCTTGTCGATGAAGGCAGCGAATCTGTTGTTGAGACACTTGATCTGCTCCTTCTCCTCTTGCTTCACGCACTGCGCGTTGGGGTCGATCTCCAGGTTGAGGGGCGTGAGGAGGCTCTCATTGACTGACACGGTGGTGATGCAGGGAGGGCTGGGGCCGCTCACGCCGCCAGAACGGTACCCAAAGCTGCGGTCGCAGGACCCGGCGCGGAAGCCCCCGCAGATGCTGCGGCTACCGAAGCCCCCGGTGAGGCCGCGGTAGCAGGAGATGCCACGGTAGGGGGCGGCCGTGATGCAGCAGCGGCCGGGGCGGGGTCCGCAGGCGGAGACGCAGCTGAGGGCTCGGACCCCGCCGGGGATGCAGACGCGCGATGGGAGGCAGGACATGGTGCTGTGGCGGCGAGCGGCGGTGGGAGAGGGCAGCTGGACCCAGAAGCCCACCATGTGCCTTATATCGCGGCCCGCGGGCCGGAAGGAGGAGTGCTCGGCCCACTCGTTTATGAGCTTGGAGGTCGGGCTGAGAGCCTCTGCGAGCCGGAATTAAAGTGAACCAGGCCTCCCGGCTGCCTCTATAAAACGGCGTTCGCCTCCCGCCCGCGCGCGCTTTATGGGACCGGGTAGCGCCTGCTCAGCTTCGCCGGCCGTGCGCTGCGGGCTTGGGGCCGGCCGCCCGCGGCCCTAGGCCGGGACTGGGCCGGGAAGCGCGGGGGCATTGGTTCTAGTCCCAAACTGGGCAGCTAGGCACCCCCGGCCCCACCAGCCTGCGCCACCGCCCTGCAGGCTGGGAAGCTTTGGTCTTAGTTTTCTGTGCGGCTCTGCGAGGTCTCTGTGTGAGTGTGTATGTGTTGTGTGTCTGTGTGTGTGTTGAAGGGGAGGCATCTTAGAGGTCAGTTCTGGAGATTCTTGTCATGATCTGGGACAGGTGAATAACCTTTCCGAACCTCAGTTTCCTCATGTGCAAAATAGGGATCCTAACAGAACCCGCGTGGGCGCAATGGACAGGGTAGCATTTAGGGCCCTACTTAGCTCTTAATAACAGCTCCATAAATGTTAGTTTGTTTGTTTGTTCTGTTTATTCTATTATTAATTTGCCATTCATCCTGTTTCCCCTGGGACAAAAACTCTCTCTCCTCTCTGTCAGAACTCAGCTCATAGTTCCTCACCCAGTAAGACTGGATCCTCCACCCCCACCCCTCATACTTCTCTCCACTCTACTGGTGAGGAGAAAGGGAGTTTACATTTATGGAGTACCTACTATGTGTGGGCTTCCTGGGTGGCTCAGCAGTTAGAGAATCTGCCTGCAAGGCAGGAGACGCAACAGAAGCGAGCTCAATCCCTGGGTTGGAAAGATCCCCTGGAGGAAGGCATGGCAACCCACTCCAGTATTCTTGCTTGGAGAATCCCATGGACAGAGGAGCCTGGTGGGCTACAGTCAGTGAGGTCGGAAAGAGCAGGAGACGACTAAAGCGACTGAGGACACAAGCACATACAATGTGTGAGGAATTTATCCTGCATTATTTCATCTAACCCCGAGGGCATTCTTCTGAGGTCAGAATTACTGTGTCCATTTACTTGATTAGGAAGATGAACTCAGAGTGAATCAATGGCTTATTTACAATCAAGCACCGGGGGCTTCGCTGGTGGCTCAGTGGTAAAGAATCCACCCGCCAACGCAGGAGACACAGGTTTGATCTCTGGTCTGGGAAGATCCCACATGCTGTGAGGCAACTAAGCCTGTGTGCCACAACTGTTGAATCTGTGCTCTAGAGCCTGAGAGCCACAACTACTGAGCTTACTTGCTGCAACTAGAGAGTAGCCCCCGCTCTTCACAACTAGAGAAAGGCCCCCGCTCTTCACAACTAGAGAAAGGCCCCCGCTCTCCACAACTAGAGAAAGGCCCTCGCTCTCCACAACTAGAGAAAGGCCCCCGCTCTCCACAACTAGAGAAAGGCCCCGCTCTCCACAACTAGAGAAAGGCCCCCGCTCTCCACAACTAGAGAAAGGCCCCCGCTCTCCACAACTAGAGAAAGGCCCCCGCTCTCCACAACTAGAGAAAGGCCCCCGCTCTCCACAACTAGAGAAAGGCCCTCGCGGCAACAAGGACCCAGCACAGTCAGAAACAAACAAATAAAAATAATGATTAAAAAAAAACAAGGTAAAGCACAGAAGGGTCCATCAAGGGCAAAGTCAGAATCTGGAAGGAGGCTCCTAGCCCTTTGCCAAGATTGAAGAGTCTGAGTCTTCAGGACTGAATGAGAGTTAAGTTCCTTATGGAGGCAGGAGCCCAGACTGCTAGGCTTTGGGGTCTTAGAGAAATCAGATCCAAAGCCTTCTCCTCAACTGATGCTTGCTCATGGCCAAAACCCTAGAAGGCTACAAGCCGTCATAATGGTAGTTAATTATGTGTCCAATTATGGACAGAGGAAACCAGAGTGTGAACTCAGCAGCTTGCATTAAAGAGAAATACGCAAATCATCTTTGGCTTCCTTTGCTTTTAAATATGACTTGTTATTATGCAAGGGGGTAATTAAATCCTGGAACAGCAGAGGTCACCTTGGCCGGCCATGCCTGGCTTTGGCTGCCTGGTGTCCCATTTCTAGGGAGTGCCTCACTGCCCCCTTTGCTGTCTTTCCCAATTCTCTTGTGGGCCTGAATCCCTTTGGTCCAGCTTTGATTTTTGCAGGGGTTTCAGTGTAACCTTAGAGCCATCCTCTGTAGAAGATGGAGCCCCACCTCCAGTGTCTGTGCTTCTGCTCCCAGCTCTAGCTGTGTGTCTAATGGCTTCAGGATTATGAATTTCTACTCCAGTTTTCTTCGTTAAAAAATTATTGATTTTTGGCTCTGCTGGCTCTTCGTCACTGTGCGGATTTTTGTCTAGTTGTGGAGAGAGGGGCTACTCTTTGCGGCAAGCGGGCTCAGTAGTTTGTGACACACGGGCTTAGTTGCTCTGCATGTGGGATCTTTCCGGACCAGGGACTGAACCTGTGTGTCCTGCATTGGCAGGTGGGTTCTTTACCCCTGAGCCGCCTGGGAAGCCCTCTACTCCAATTTTCTTTAGGGAATAAATTGGTATTGAAGAAGTCTTCCTTTGGTATCTCCCTCACAAGAGGAAATGGACTTACCCCAAAGTATTTAATTTCCTTAATTTAAAGATTTAAATTAGACTTACAGAAGCACTTTCATGATGCTTGCTTGGATCTCCTGCATTTTGGTGGATGGATGGAGCAGATTTTCTGTGCTATCACAATCAATGAGGAGGTTAATAATCAGCTTTTGTTCACACTGATAATTAAGTGCATTTAAAGCCCCAAGAGACCAGAGGCCTGCAGGCTGAGTTGTACTCTCTAACATGACCTGAAGGATGGAAATGACAGGTTTGACAACTAAAGCACAGTGGTCCCCCAAGTGTCAGTACCAATCCCTGACCCAGCTCCAATTTCTGATACATTCAAGGACAGACTTCCCCATAAAGACAGTTGGTGGTCACAGTGATGGGGAAGAGGGGGGCTGCTCCATTTTCAGCCACATCTTCTAGAAATTGATCCCTTGCCCCCTTTATCTCTTGGGGCACCAGTTTAACCCACCAGTCAACAGATGGAAAGCTGGTGTCGTGTCTCTTCTTTACCCCCACCCTAGGCCCCTGGAGCAAATAGATACCCAAGGCAGGGAGCAAATAGATACCCAACAGGAGCCAGGCTCAGAGTTGGAAAGAGTCTGCAGCCCCCACAGAGGGCAGGCACATGCAAAGGACTTTAATACAAGGCTGCAGGGGATCTGACTTTAATGCCAGGGTACTCGGTGGGAGAGTCAGCCTCCAGCGCCTTGGGGCCAGAGGTCAGGGTATGGTCTTACAGGAAATGACAGCTTGGTTGGGGATGAAAAACACTGAAGAGCTGGATGTACAGGGAAGAGAGAGGGGAGGAGGGTTCAGGCAGAGGGAACCGTGTAAGCAAAGACACAAAGGGAGGGAGGCCAGAGGATGTGGGAGGAACAGCTGGCAGCGAGTCTACTTTGGTTTGGAAAATGGGGGATGGATGAGGTTAGGGGGAAAGGAGGCAGGGGGATGGTGAATATGGTGGGTGGGTAAGGTGGGCTTAGACTATCAAGCTGAGTGTGAGAGGTAGTTGACTGGGAGAAGGCCATATTCACCGTGTGTGACCAAATGGGATGTGAGGATAGTACATGGAGGGTGTGTGTGTGTGTCTACTTTTGGTAGCCCAAGGCGTCCTTATGAAACATCTTGAACATCAGCATGCCCATTTCAGAGACACACTTCTTTTTTCTCTGTGGAATAATGTCAAAGTAATTCTGGAATCAGACATACCTGGGTTCAAGCCTGGGCTCTGCACCTTGCAATCTGGATGAAAATTCCATAACCTCTCTGAGCCTCAGTTACCTTTGTATCTAGAATGAAGATAATCAAACTTATCCGGGGATGTGATATGGATAAAGTGAGTGTATATGTAAAGCATTAATACAATGCCTGGTGCCTAGTAAGTGATCAATAAATATCAGCTGTTATCATTACTGTTGTTGTTATTATTTCCCCTCTATGGCCCATTGGTTGCCCAGGTACCTTCCCTTCCAACCATCCTGGCCTCTGCACTCCCCTCACCCCCACCCTGGGCCTGCCTTGTCTTCCAGGTCTGGGAGCTGGGGCCTCCTGCCCATTGAAGTTTCTTGGAAAGGATCCCAGGTCCCACCACTCAGTCCAGGCCCAGAGCTTATTGGAGAAGCTCTTCTGAAAATGCCCCAGAAAACAGGGAGGCCTTTGAAAGAGACTGTCTGGGGAGTGTGGCCTTGCACTTAAGGTCTAGTTGAGGAAGACACTCTGTGTCAGGTGTGGGAGAGGAATCTTGAAGGCACACAAAGAGGGATGGAGGTGGGTGGACAGAGAGGGTTTTAGGGATTCAGATACTGAACTCTCACACCACTGCTCACACACATCTACCCACTTCATGGATCCCCCAGCATGAAGTGGCTGAACAAATACTTTTTTTTGGTTGTATGACTGGCTTTTCCACGTCTTGGTGGGAGTAAACACAGTTTCCTTCTGGCCATGCCAAGGGTCAAGTGTCATAGGTTGCCCTGAAGAGTTGGTCCCCAAGACCCTACCTGTGAAGCCCCTGGAAGGCTCTTGCTCTCAAAGCTGCCAGGGTCCACGGCCACCTTCCCACCATAGGCTGGCCCACCCTTTGTCCCTGGTCTTAGTGCATCTTGTGGCCCAAACTAGAAGTCAGAGGTTATGAGTCCAGCTGACCTGAAAACCATCATCCCAACCCAGCTTCCCTTCCTCTCCTCAATTATCTCGCAAAATGCAGAGTCCCCAGGCCTTGGTTGATCTAGGCTCCTTGGCACCCTCAGGCCCTGAACTATGGAAAAAATTCTGCCAAGGCTTCAGAGTTGCCTGAGTGTAGGATTTTCCAAAGCCTCATCTTGATGATATTATCCCAGGAGAGGAGAAACAACTGAGAAATTCCCCAAGCCCATAAAGGTGACAAGAAGTTTGCTCCACATGGTGACGTAGACAGCGCCAGGTGTCTGGGTTTATAAAAGGCACAGACAGTGAGGGAGAGCTCAGAACCCTTCTCTTCTTCCTCTGGCTTCATCTCCTCCAGCCTTGAATCACTATGACCTGTGGATCGGCTTGCTTTAGCTCCCGTAGCGGAGTCCGCAGTTCCAGCTCCTGTGTGACCACTCAAAGGTACGCTCCTGGTCGCACCTTCAGCTGTGTCTCGGCCTGCGGACCCAGGCCCAGCCGCTGCTGCATCACGGCTGCTCCTTACCGCGGTGTCTCCTGCTACCGTGGGCTCACTGGGGGCTTCAGCAGTCGCAGTGTCTGCGGGGGCTCCCATGCTGGTTCCAGCAGCCGCAGCTTTGGGTACCGCTCTGGTGGCCCCAGCCCTCCCTGCATCACCTCCGTGTCAGTCAACCAGAGCCTCCTCAAGCCCCTCAACCTGGGGATCGACCCCAATGCACAGTGCATAAAGCACCAGGAGAAGGAGCAGATCAAGAGCCTCAACAGCAAGTTTGCTGCCTTCATTGACAAGGTGGGTGTCCTTGATCACACCCTTCCTGAACCTTCTTTCCTGGGTAGGCACTGAAGGGTTAGTCAGGGGGTAAGAGAGATGTGGACCAGATGAATCCCAAGTCTGATGGAGGAGATGGACATATTTCCAGGGCACAGACCGACTAGAGAGATGTGAGCATTGAGCAGGGGCTCCTGGTATGATAGCACTGTTATAATGTACAAGAGAGATAAGAACAGGCTTGGAACTGCATGTCAGAGGGAAGCGGACACAGACCCCTGTCCCCCATGGGACACATACAAAATTTACGTCAGAAATAGAAACAGAAGAAAAAAAGAAATAGAAATAGGACTATAGGGTCATCCTTGCAGACATCTGGAATGCTTAGTTGTCCCCTGCCGATCTCTCTCTCCGCATCCCCGCCCCACACTCACTCACTCACACACTCTCACACTGAACTCTGGGGCCAGCTGAGGCTTCCCCAGTAATGTTCACTTCAGACAGGAATGGGCCAGCAGGAGACCTAACTGGGGAAGGTTTTCCAGGGGAAGGCTTAGTCATTTGGGAGGGGATTCTGATCCCTGGCACAGTGAAGCCAGGCATGAGAAAGGACTTTTCCGCTTGATCATGGATACTTGGACTCAGATCTGCAGCCATCTCAGTGACAGAGATCCTCATGTATGTGTTGGGGTGGGATGGGGGAAAGGGATGGGCGGAAGTTTTGGAGGGTAGATTCTGCAGGATGCTGGAATTACGGCTGTCTGGGTGACTATTCCTCTGGGCGGCAGGTGCGCTTCCTGGAGCAGCAGAACAAGCTGCTGGAGACCAAGTGGAAGTTCTACCAGAACCAGCGCTGCTGCGAGAGCAACCTGGAGCCCCTGTTCAATGGCTACATCGAGACGCTGAGGCGGGAGGCTGAGCGTGTGGAGGCCGACAGCGGGAGGCTGGCCTCAGAGCTCAACAGCCTGCAGGAGGTGCTGCAGGGCTACAAGAAGAAGTGAGTGCATTTGGGAAGGTCCACTTCTCTCAGAAGGGTTGACATGATACGAGAATTGGGGAACCACTGAGCACACTGGCCTTAGAAACTTCTTTCTTCATTAACCCACTTTTGCTTTTATCAGCTTTAAAGGCAGTGACAGGAAGACACACGAAAAGAAGAGAAGCTGAAATGTCAGCAAAGAGTCTTTCTATTGCGTTATGAACTTCTTAGGATAGGGACCATATCCCTCTTCATCCATCCATCCATCCATCCATCCATTGACCTGTCCCACAAACCTGTTCTGAACACTCACTCTTTTCTTTACTGTGCTAGGTACTGGAGGTACAAAGAAATGACACTATGTCTTCTCCACTGTTCACAATCACTGGTTCAACTTACTAGTTCCATCCACCTTTCCAGGCAGTTTATTATACTTGAGTAATAACAAAACCAGTGTCTTTAAAGTGAATCATGTCTAAGTTAGAGAAATGTGTAATTAGGGATATGGGTGAGAGGGATGTTTCAGATATCCTGGGGGGTGGATGTGATGGGTCAGGTTGAGCCCTCCTTTCCATTACTAGCTAAATCTCTTGTTTCAAATTACCTTCCCTTGTGAAGGTATGAAGAGGAGGTCGCCCTGAAGACCACGGCAGAGAATGAGTTTGTCAAAATCAAGCAGGTGAGTAGGTCTGCTTGGGGGATAGTTGCCTGGGAGTCTGGTAGCCCTCAGGGCATCGGTATGCCCTTGTTCAGTTAATAAACTTATATTTTATTCCAACCGATAGGCATATCCCTTCTCACACTCTGGGAGATCTACAGGGCAGGAATTCTTTGGCTCTCCCTTAATAGAGTGGCCCAGAGAGATGGAAGGACTTTCTAAAGTCACACAGGACGTTTTGCTAGAGTTGGTGGGAGACCTTAGTTCCCTTATTCTTGACTTACTGATATATGCCTACGACTTGCTTTGCAGGGCTGGGGATGGGGTTGGGGGAAGTGGAGCCCCCACTGGAAAGCCTCTGCAATGACCAGGGATTGCTGTGTGTTTGTATCTCCAGGAGGTTAATCGTGCCTATGTGCTCAAAGGAGATCTGGAGGCCAACGCACACAGCCTGGTAGAGGAGGTGGGCTTCCTGAAGACCTTGTATGAAGAGGTGAGCACCAGCAGAGAGGACATTACTCGGGTCTCCTGATTCCCAGGCCGGCCTGTGTACAGAGGAAATAGACAGGGGTGCCTGCAGGCGTGAGGGTTTTGGAAATTGTGGGCTTGTGTGTGTGTGTGTGTGTGTGTGTGTAAAGGTGGAAAGTGAACTCTGTTCTACTTGGCTCTGGATGGTGTATGTAATGTGAATGACTCTTGGCCCTACAGGAGTTGAGAGTCATGCAAGCCCACATCTCAGACACCTCAGTTGTCGTCAAGATGGACAATAGCCGGTACCTGAACATGGACAGCATTGTCGCCGAGATCAAGGCTCACTATGATGAAATTGCCAGCCGCAGCCGGGCCGAGGCTGAGAGCTGGTACCGCAGCAAGGTGAGTGGTCCAGGACACCTGCCTCCTAGATGTGGCGCTGGGGGGGATTCAAGGCATTTATTAAAAAAGGCTACTTTTGTCTGGGGATTCTGATCCTTAGGGACGGTAAATAAAGTATTGACATCTCTCAGGCTGGGGTAGAAAGGCAGGGCTGCCGTGTATGGTTGCACAGGCTGAGCACTGGACAACCTGCAAATCATCTACATTGTCCTGAATGTGTGGGAGGTCCTGTCCTGAGTTTCATGAGCCTCTCTGCTTCCTCTTCCAGTATGAGGAGATCAAGGCCACGGTGATCCGGCATGGGGAGACCCTGCGCCGCACCAAGGAGGAGATCAACGAGCTCAACCGTCTGATCCAGAGGCTGACAGCTGAGATTGAAAATGCTAAGAGCCAGGTAGGGTTTTTTTGAGGCCCACCCAGGGTCCCACAGGCAGTGTGTGCGCCCAGCTGGATCTCACCATTCACTCTCCAACCCATTCGTATGACTTGAGTCCTAAGTTATGGCCCTTCAGGGAGCCCCAGTTGATGAAGGGGAGAGGTCTGTTTCTGGGGTGATCTCATCTAGGTAGAGAGACTAGACACATCCAGGAAATGGACACAGAAACCCAGAGGCCATAACCCACCTTGTTCTCTCCTGGGCCCTTAGAACTCCAAGCTGGAGGCCGCAGTGACCCAGGCGGAGCAGCAGGGCGAGGCGGCCCTTAATGATGCCCGGGGCAAGCTGGCGGGGCTGGAGAAAACCCTGCAGAAGGCCAAGCAGGACATGGCCTACCTGCTCAAGGAGTACCAGGAGGTGATGAGCGCCAAGCTAGGCCTGGACATCGAGATCGCCACCTACAGGCGCCTGCTGGAGGGCGAGGAGCAGAGGTGGGTACAGTCTGCACAGCTGGGGCCTCAATTGCATAGACCTGGCCCATTTTTTTTCCTCTACTACTTCCCCATTCCTTCTTCTGCTTACATCTTGGAACCCTTTCTGGCTCCCTCTCTCCTCCAAGGAGAGGCTAAGGAGAACAGTCTCAGTTGAGCCCGCTGTCTGATTTCCAATGGGCTCCAACATCATTTGGTTAGGGACAATAGTTTGCTGGTTCTCTGAGGGAATAAAAAGTCTGTGATGTATAACATTTGCATATTTTAGTGGTATAAATACTTCTATCATGCCTGGGCTCAAGCTACCACTGTGACTTCATGCAGAGTTGGCTAGAAATGTACGAAACAGTATCTGTGAACTAACTGGTAGGAGCTGGTGCCAGAACATCCTTGCTTAAGGGACAGGATAAAAATGGCCTCAAACTGAAAGGGCAAATAGAAAAATACATTTCGATTAGAGAGATGAAAAGCTTGTGGCCCAGGGAGACTGGATTGTTCAGGATGGTAGAGCCAGTCAGTAGGAGTGGGGTCGGCAGTCTGAAGCTGGAGTCCTGGGGGCAGTCCCACTGCACTTCAGTAGGACCCTCTTCCTAGAGGGACCTGGGAGATCCTGCCCCTTGTGTTCTCTTGAAACAGAGCTGGGGAGATGCTGAGCCTCTAGGGGTGCTGGACCCCAGACCTTCTCTGACCTTCTGGGGAGGAACTTGGGTGGCTTCTTAGGTGACTGGGTTCAGAGTGGGTGACCATGTGACTTCTGGGATCGTTGTCAGAAACTAACACCCAGTCCTAATGCTCTTTTCTCTCCCACATCAGGCTGTGTGAAGGCATCAGTGCTGTGAATGTCAGTGAGTAATTCGGGCCCTGAAGGGGAGACACTGAAGTGAGACAGTGGGAAAAATGTCTTAGCTCTGAGGGTGAAAAGACCCTGGGAGAAGAGTTCCATTCATTTCCAATCACACAGTTACAAAGAGGGAGCTGGTTGACAGGTTAGGAGTGGAATAATACTTCACCCCCTGCCTGTTAGAGTGTCAGTCTTATTTTCCCCATTATAGGAAGCTCTGACTTTCTCCTTGTCCAAACACACTTGTCCATACTCCAGTTGTCTTGTTCTAGATCAAAACAGGTATTTTATTAGCATGGTTGTCCCCATGGAGGTCTTCCTGAAATCAGCTACAGAAGAATAGATTAAGAAAGATTGAGGTCATTCCTGTCCTGTGAGGATGGGAGTCCTGAGACCACACGGGAGTTCAGATTGTCTTTCTCCCTGGAGATGTGGATGATCCAGAGACATCCTGCTGGGTGTTAGGGAGGGAGTGTGCTTGGGACCAGCTCCCCACTACCCCCGAAGGTTCTGACTTACCATTATTGTCTCTGTGCAGGAGTGAGCAGCTCCCGGGGTGGAGTTGTATGTGGTGACCTCTCAGCCACCCGTACCTGTGGCATCGGTTCCTATGGGGTGGGAGCCTGTGGCAGCAGCTGTAAGAAGTGTTGAGCTGGTAGGACTTCAGGAGGCACCCAAGCCCCAGCCCATCTCACCCTCTCTGAGCCTCCCAGCTGGCCTGTTTGCCCAACCCTACCATGTGCAACCCATCATTCTGACTCACCTTCTCTACTGTCCACCTCTCAATTCTTGTGTGGGAATCCCCTCCTCCCCTCCTTGTCTCCTGCCTGCCTCTGGCTGAGAAAGGCTGCTGGGAGGAGTGATCCGTGGATGTAGTCTATTTGAGGATCCTGGGCTCTCTGATCCCACGAAGAGGGCAACACCTAAGTCCCCCTCCCACCTTTCTTTCCCTTGCATTCTTGAATGTTCGTCACTTCCTTTCCCAAATCTTTCCTCCTTGCTAACTGTGCTTAAAATAAAGTCATCTAGTTTCCATCATATGTGTGCATCTTTCTGTCCATTATTCCAGGCTTGGAACGGGTGGGTGGGATCTCCAGGAAGTGGGGGTGGGATGGGGGGTGGTGGCGGGGGGTGTTGGAGGGGCGGGCCTGATGCTCAGGCTGTGCTATTGTGTGCTCAGGGCTCTCTGAGGTAGTTCTCTAGTGCTAGGAAGTGTCTGACACAGTGTTGGCTTATAGCAGGCATTGAGCAATGTTGAGAGAATGAATGAGTTCATCTCTGAGGTTTCTGATCCACCATGGGGCACCTCCACGTGAATGTTGCACTGATAATTGAAATTCAAGCAGCCTTAAAAACATCTCATCATTTTCCTGTCTACAGATGGCCCATTCATCAACTTTCCTTCTTTCTATCAGTTCTTTCTAATATCTCCAGCTTAAAACTCTTTGACACCTATTTTCCCTATCTAACGAGTCACCAAACTTTGTGAATTGTTTTCTCTGAAGAATGCCATCAGCAACTTCTTTTCTTGCAGTAAGTCAGACTTCTGCTGCTGCTGCTAAGTCACTTCAGTCGTGTCCGACTCTGTGTGACCCCATAGACGGCAGCCCACCAGGCTCCTCCATCCCTGGGATTCTCCAGGCAAGAACACTGGAGTGGGTTGCCATTTCCTTCTCCAATGCATGAAAGTGAAAAGTGAAAGTGAAGTCACTCAGTCGTGTCCGACTCTTAGTGACCCCATGGACTGCAGCCTACCAGGCTCCTCTGTCCATAGGATTTTCCAGGCAAGAGTACTGGAGTGGGGTGCCATTGCCTTCTCCGAAGTCAGACTAGGAACTCTGAATAAACTTTTTGTCATTAAAATTCTAGATAATATATTAAAAAATATTTTAATGCATCATGAGCTAGCAAGAACACATGGGAGATGATCAGAGTTGGATAACAATAACAATAAGCATGACTCCAGGGAAGTATGTGGATGATGAAGCCTGATGGAAGGGGCATCTGTTGGTCATTGGCATTCAGTGGATGGAAGCCCACTATGGTTAGGGGACAGGACACAAAGCCTAGGCCGATAAAAGAGAATTGGACCCAAGGTCCATAATAGGCAACTGGATGATCCTCAGTGAAGGGGGAAGCAGGACGAGAATCCGCAAAAAGAGAGGAAAGAAACATGTACGTCTTGACCTTGGCTTTGGTAAAGAAAAGTTTTTCCTGATAACTTTAAACCACAAGTTTGCCCTCATCAGCTCTGGGCTGAAGTTTACTTTTTTTTTCTTTTGGTGGCAAATACCCACAGTACCACACGTGAGAACATTGTTTAAAATGAGCCCAGGTTGGTGGTTCTCCCCTGAATCTGGCAAGAGCAAATACAAATCCTTTCTAGAAGAATGCCATTCAAACCCAGGCTTCTAGGAATTCTTCCAGAGAGTGTTACAACAAATGGAAGCTCACAATTAATCAAAAATCATGAAATGTGAACCAAGATGCTATCATAAGAGGGGTGAACAGAAGCATCTCACATCAGCCTAATCCCCAGGAAGATGACTTGTGCGTGTGCTCAGATGCTTCAGTTGTGTCCAACTCTTTGCGACCCTAGGGACTGCAGCCCGGTAGGCTCCTCTGTCCATGGGATTCGCCAGGCAAAAATACTGGAGAAAGGATTGCCATGTCCTCCTCCAGGGGATCTTAATTGACTTTGATAAATTAAGGATGCTTTTTTTTTTTATCAAGTTGCATGGCTTGTAGTATCTTGGTTCCTCGACCAGGGACTGAACCTCAGCCCCACCGGTGGAATCAGAGTCCTAACCACTGAACCACCAGGGAAGTCCCAAGGATGCACAATCAGTTTTAGCTCTAGAGCAATCACTGAAACAGTGTTTATTATAAAAAAAAAAAAAAAACAGTGCTAAAAAGCCAATAGAATAAGTAATCTTGAAATATTTAAAAAATGTTTGATTAAATCAAAAGAAGGCAGGAAACGAACTTTAGAGAACAAAAAAAGCACACCAGACAAATGTGAAACAGACAACAAAATTACTGACTTAAAACCAATCATATCAATGATTACATTAAATGTAAATGTAAAGAACTCAGCTCTCAATAAGAATGAAATGGAGGAGGACCCCATAGTCCTTGCCCCCTCGTGTCCTCTGCCTGCATTTTGTCCATGGAAAAACTTTAGCCAAAGAATAAGTTTAATCAGAGAAGTCAGAAAATGCAGAAACAAAGGAAAACAATCAAAGGAGACAACATAATAATAATGTAGTCATTAAGCATAATCAGGGACATTTAGTTCCCTCTCAAGGACTGTGGATAATATGCTGAGCCATATCCTATGAACCATCTTATAGATACTGAAACCCTCACCAGGTGGAAGAAGGTAACTGTATGATGACCAGAATGTAGCCATGACATAAGCTGCTGTAATTCCAAGAATTGGCCTCAAGGAAATGAGAACAAATCGACCATGGACCTGAAGATAAACTATACCTAAAACAGTCAAGTTGACACTGGTCAGACCACTGATGACCAACCTCAAGATGACTGTCAGAGCTGACTGTGCTATTTCTGCATGTAACCCTCTCCTTCTGTCTATAAAAGCTCTTGCCCCCTGTCAGTGGTTGGGGGAGTCAGTTTTTGGACAGGTGTCCACCTCCCCCACCCCCATCCTGCCTCCTTGCTTGCTGGCATGCAAAATAAAGCAAAGTTTCTTTCCACTAGCCTGGCCTCTTTAATAGTTTTTGAGCATTGAGCAGTCAGACTTGGGTTCGGTAACAAGGAGACAAACAACTCAATCAAAATGGGTAAAAGACTTCAGTTGACACTTTACAAACCTAATACAAAGATGTATTAAGGTTCAGTAAGTATGAGAGAATCAAGATTGCTGGGAGAAATATCAATAACCTCAGATACACAGATGACACCACCCTTATGGCAGAAAGTGAAGAAGAACTAAAGAGCCTCTTGATGAAAATGAAAGAGGAGAGCGAAAGAGTTGGCTTAAAACTCAATATTCAGAAAACTAAGATCATGGCATCTGGTCCTATCACTTCATGCCAAATAGATGAGGAAACAATGGAAACGGTGAGAGACTTTATTTTTTGGGGGTCAAAAATCACTGCGGGTGGTAACTGCAGCCATGAAATTAAAAGACTCTTGCTCCTTGGAAGAAAAGCTATGACCAACATAGACAGCATATTACAAAGCACAGACATTACTTTACCAACAAAGTTCCATCTAGTCAAAGCTATGGTTTTTCCAGTAGTCATGTATGGATGTGAGAGTTGGACTATAAAGAAAGCTAAGTGCCAAAGAATTGATGCTTTTGAACTGTGGTGTTGGAGAAGACTCTTGAGAGTCCCTTGGACTGCAAGGAGATCCAACCAGCCAATCCTAAAGGAAATCAGTCCTGAATATTCATCGGAAGTGCTGATGCTGAAGCTAAAAGTCCAATACTTTGGCAACCTGATGTGAAGAGCTGACTCATTGGAAAAGACCCTGATGCTGGGAAAGATTGAAGGCGGGAGGAGAAGGGGACGACAGAGGATGAGATGGTTGGATGGCTTCACTGATGCAATGGACATGAGTTTGAGTAGGCTCTGGGAGTTGGTGATGAACAGGGAAACCTGGCATGCTGCAGTTCATGGGGTCGCAAAGAGTTGGGCATGACTGAGCAACTGAACTGAAGTATGTGAGAAGCCATTCATCATTATTAGTCATCAGAGAAACCTAAATTAAACCACAATGAGAAAAAGCTTACCCACTAGACTAATCATTTAAAAGACTAATCATTTAAAAGACTGATCTAGTAGCTGGAGTAGCTGGAATTTTCATGGAGGATAAAATGATATAATCACCTCCGAAAACAGTTTGCCAATTTCTTATAAATTTAAACATACATTTGCCAAATGGCACAGCAATTCCTCTCTTGGGTATTTATCTACAAGAAATGAAAAGAGGTCTACACAGAGACTTGTACATGAATTACTTAGGAGCTTGAATCATAACAGCCCCAAAGTAGAAACAATAAAAACATTTTATTAATAGGTAAATGGATAAACAGAGATATATTCATGTGATGATTATCATTCAGCAAGAAAAAAGAATGAACTACTGATTCATGAAATAACATGGATGATTCAAAAGCATTATGCTAAGTGAAAATAATCAGAGTATATGCTGTGTGCTTCTATTCATAGGAAGTTCTCCAACTGGCGATACTAATTTTCATTGCTAGAAATTAGTTCAGTAGTTGTCTTGGATGAGGTGGGAAGATTGCTGCAAAGGGGTATGAAGGAAACTACTGAGATGCTTTCTGGAATGTCATTTATCTTCATTCAGTGATGGTTGAATGAGAGCAAACATCTATCAAAACTTGTTGAACTGTGTGTATTTTACTGTATGTAAATTATCTCCCAATAAAATAGATAAGCTAATGACTTTAAAATCCATAAGATACTTAGAAATAAATCTAACAAATATGTGAGAGAACTATGCCTAGAGAAATACAAACATTTAACGAAATGTTATAGGAAATGAAAGTTAAAATGCAGACCTAACTAAATGAAGAGATACAGCATTGTTGAGAGAAAAGAAGACATTAATTCTCCTTAAATTGATTTACAGTATCAGTGCCACTACAATTGAATTTCAAACAAGGGTTTATATAAATCTTAACAAGCTGTTTCTAAAATTTATGGTGAAGAGAAAAGTTTGAGAATAGCTAAGGCACTGATGTAAAAGAAAGAATGAATATTTGCCCTTTCAGAAAGCTACAGAAATTCAGTGCAGTATCTATACAAGATTAGGCAAATTGACCAATGAGACAAAATAGAGAGCCCTTAAATTGATGTGTATTGTATACATACATATATAAAACATATGTATTGCATTATTTATGCTTATGACATACTGTATAATATATTGCATCATATATGTATGTATGACATTTATATAATACATATCAATTTGGGGGCTCTCTGTTTTGTTACATTGGTCAATTTATTCTTTGTGTGTATATATAATATAAATATATTAAATAAATATGACATAAATAAAATTATATAATATATAAAGCTAAATATACCTTATATCTATATCTATATAGATATATATCTATATATATCTTTGATCCACAGATCAATAGCAGAGAAAGAACTATACATTGGTTCTCCACATGGGAAAGAATGAAATTGGATCCCTGACTTCTGTGATACACAAAACCAATTTCAAGCAAATTAAAATTATACATGTCAAATGCAAAACTTTAAAACTCTAAGAAGAAAAAAAATGGAGACTACCTTTCTGATCTTGGTATAGAAAAGGACTTTTAAGCAAGTCACACAGAGTGCTTAATATAAAAGTTTGATAAGTTAGATTACATTAAAATTAAGAACTTTTATTGATAAAAATATGCCATAAAGAAAGTAAAAAGATGAACTATAAATTTGAAAGTGCTATTTGTGATACATATAAGTGATAAAATAGTAATAACTAGAAATATAAAGAACATCTGTAATTCAATAGGAATAAGGCAAACAATCCAATAGAAAAAAATGATCAAAAGAAAGCAAATCCATATGGATAATAAACATTTAAAGAGCTATTCAACCTCAACAGTAATCATGAAAATTCAAAGCAAGGTCAAAAATAAGATTGATTATACTATTTAATTGTTTTTTTAAAGATATTTATTTATGTATTTGACTGTTCTGGGTCTTAGTAGCAGCAAATGGGATCTTTAATTGCTGCATGAAAACTCTTAGTTGCAGGATGTGGGATCTAGTTCCCTGACCAGGGATTGAACCCAGTCCCCTAGCATCGGGAGCATGGAGTCTTAGTCCCTGGACCACCAGGGAAGTCCCCATTAAATTGTTGAAAATTAAGACATGTGGAGAATGTATGAATCTTTCATACAGTGCTGTCATGCCATGCCTGTTACTCAGCTGTGTCTGACTCTTTATGACCCCATGAACTGTAGCCCTGAAAGAGGAACTCCCCAGGTCAGTAGGTGCCCAATATGCTACTGGAGATCAGTGGAGAAATAACTCCAGAAAGAATGAAGGGATGGAGCCAAAGCAAAAACAATACCCAGTTGTGGAGGGACTGGTGATAGAAGCAAGGTCCGATGCTGTAAAGAGCAATATTGCATAGGAACCTGGAATGTCAGGTCCATGAATCAAGGCAAATTGGAAGTGGTCAAACAAGAGATGGCAAGAGTGAATGTCGACATTCTAGGAATCAGCAATCTGAAATGGACTGGAATGGGTGAATTTAACTCAGATGACCATTATATCTGCTACTGCGGGCAGGAATCCCTCAGAAGAAATGGAGTAGCCATCATGGTCAACAAGAGAGTCTGAAATGCAGTACTTGGATGCAATCTCAAAAACGACAGAATGATCTCTGTTCGTTTCCAAGGCAAACCATTCAATATCATAGTAATCCGAGTCTATGCCCCAACCAGTAACGCTGAAGAAGCTGAAGTTGAACAGTTCTATGAAGACCTACAAGACCTTTTAGAACTAACACCCAAAAAAGATGTCCTTTTCATTATAGGGGACTGGAATGCAAAAGTAGGGAGTCAAGAAACACCTGGAGTAACAGGCAAATTTGGCCTTGGAATATGGAATGAAGCAGGGCAAAGACTAATAGAGTTTTGCCAAGAAAATGCACTGATCATAACAAGAGTTGACTCATTGGAAAAGACTCTGATGCTGGGAGGGATTGGGGGTAGGAGGAGAAGGGGACGACAGAGGATGAGATGGCTGGATGGCATCACTGACTTGATGGATATGAGTCTGGGTGAACTCTGGGAGTTGGTGATGGACAGGGAGGCCTGGTGTGCTGCGATTCATGGGGTCGCAAAGAGTCGGACACGACTGAGCGACTGAACTGAACTGAACTGTAGCCCACCAGGCTCCTCTGTCCATGGGATTCTCCAGGCAGGAATACTGGAGTGGGTTTCCATGTTTCACTCCAGGCGATCTTCCCAACTCAGGGATTGAATCTGTGTCTCTTGATTCTCTTGCATCAGAAGGCAGGTTCTTTACCACTAACTCCACCTGGGAAGTCATATAGTGCTGACCAAGTGTAAATTCTTACTATAACAACTTTGGCGGATAATTTTTGTTTTGTCACGTTGAACATTTGACCATCCTAAGATCCCCAAGTTCCACTCCTAGATCTCAGATGTGTATCAAAGAGAAATTCTCACATATGTGCATCAGGGGTCATTTAGAAAAATGGTTGTAGAACCAACTTTGTAAAAGGAAAAAATAAAACAGAATAACATAGAAATGTAGTATATTCGCTCAAGAGAATACTATGAATGCTAGGGGAGGAATCTTAGCTATATAATGTTAAAAGACAACAACAAAAAAAGCAAGCCCTGTGTGATACCCTTTTTATTAAAAAACAAACAAGAAAACCTTACAGATATATTTTTAGAAATATGTAATGTATGTGATAAAACTTAAAAAAAAAAGCAAGGGGATGTTGACACAAATTCAAGGAAGTGGTTACCTTCAGAGTGAGAGGGAGAGGAAAGAATGGGTTCTTGTGGCAGTAAGGTAGTTCACGGATATTTCGTTTTCATTACACTATTTAACAAATAATGAGATTAATATGCTATTTATAAGAAATGAAACCTAAACATAAGGCTTGGTGAAAAAACTAAAACATATGAAAACCTGAACACGAGCCCTTACTTAAAACCTAGGTCCATAAATTGAAAGTGAAACATTAAAGTGATCAATTAGAGGATCAGAGGGCACTTTACAGTAGAAGTAATGTTTCATAAAATTTATTTCAGTTCATGTGTGTGGATATGTGTATAGGTACTGATCCATGATATAAAATATATTTTTAAAAAATTTACTTAATTTTTATTTATTTAACTGGCTGTGTTGGGTTTTAGTTATAGCACGTGAGATCATCGCTGAGTCATACAGGGTCTTTGGTTGTGGTGCGTGGGCTCCAGAGCCTGTGGGCTCAGTAATCGCAGCACTTGGGTTTAGTTGCTCCCGTGGCATGTGAGATCTTAGCCCCTGACCAGGGCTAGAATCTGTCTTCCTTGCCTTGCAACACAGATTTTTAACCACTGGACCACCAAGGAAGTCCCTAAAATGTATTTCTTATAACTTGAGCTATGGCTACAAAAAAAATTTGACAGTCAGTACCCTAAAGAAACTCTTGCCAAAGTACACTAGCAAATACAAACCCCAAAGTTCATAGCAGCATTGTTTGCTATGACCAAAAAAAAAAAAAAAAGCACACATGTGTATACCCCTAGGAGCAATAATCACACTGGGATACTCTACAGCATTGCAACACAAACTAAGCTAACACATCAGAATGGTTGAATCTCACAATTAGAATGTTGAGGAGGGAGAAGCAAGTCATAGAAGCCTGCATGTGATTCTATTTATAGAAGTCTTGCTGCTACTGCTAAGTCGCTTCAGTCGTGTCCGACTCTGTGTGACCCCAGAGACAGCAACCCACCAGGCTTCCCCGTCCCTGGGATTCTCCAGGCAAGAACACTGGAGTGGGTTGCCATTTCCTTCTCCAATGCATGAAAGTGAAAAGTGAAAGTGAAGTCGCTCAGTCGTGTCCAACTCTAGCGACCCCAGGGACTGCAGCCTACCAGGCTCCTCTGTCCATGGGATTTTCCAGGCAAGAGTACTGGAGTGGGGTGCCATTGCCTTCTCCGTATAGAAGTCTTAAAGGAAGGCAAAACTAAAACAGTTGCTTAGGGATTCATACACATATGATACAACAATAAAGAAAACGCAAGGGGGTGCTCAACGCAGAAACCCAAGATAGTGGTCACCTTGGAGACTGAATGGGGTCAGAGGGAGAGGACGCTGTAAGTAGGAAGGGTCCGTCCCACAGCGGGCTTTGGAAGTACTGGTGGGCACACAAGGGCTTGTTTTATTATGTCGCTATTTAAATCATTAAATGCATGCTATATATACTCTTGCATGTATGAGAAATTTATCAAACAAAAGAAAATGCCGATCAACTTGTGTTCTCTGGTCCCTGTTACTCCTTCAGTTTGGAGTCCTGTCTTTTCCCAGATTTCCTACCTACTAGTGGAAATGGACTCTCAGCCGTAGTCTCTCTCCCTCCTGTCTTCTGTATTGCTACCAGACAGGCCTTCCCACACTGCATCGTACATACACCAGGCTGCTGGTCTCTTCAAGTGCCTTCTGTGGCTCCCTGTGGCCCACTCCCAAAGCCCAGACTCCCCAGCTCCACCCGTTTCCCCCACCTGAAGTCATTTTCCTTCCCCTACCCCGCTTCCTCCTCCTCCTCTTATTCTTTGCAGGTCCTTTGCAGCTCAGAGACTATCATGTTCCCCTCTGGGCTCACAGGACGGCCCTTTCCACCACTCCCCTCAAAAAGAACTCTGCAAATGTAACAAGATGAAGTCACAGAGCCCCCAGGAAGAAGAGGCCTTGTCCCTCAGAGCTGAGCATTCTAGGAGCTCTCTGGGCTAGAGTTGAGCTTCAGGGCCCACGGGAGGCTTGGAGGAGAAAACAGCTCTGCTTATCATGGTGAGACTTGTCTGGACAGCTCATTAGTTCACAGAGGAGGAGGAGTCTTGAACTCCACCCAGATCTGTTGGACCCAGCCAGGCACAAGCTTGCCTGCTGTGTCTTCAGCTTTTGGGAATGAGAGCGGGTGCGGGCAGTAAGAATAGGGCAGAGATTGGTCGGAGATGAAGTTTCACAGTCTCTTTTCATCCATTCCCCACACCCTATCTATCAATACCTTGGAAGGAAATTTGCACTGGGCTGGAGTGAACGGTTCCTATTCTCTGTGTTGAAGGGCCTGTTGACTTTATCTGTTCCTTGGGAGCAGAGCAAAGTGTGTGGACTTAAGATGCAGCCAGGCTCAGCCATTGACTGGCAGGGTTGGTCATATCCCTCAGGGTCCCTACTTCTTGCACAGTGGCGGAGCATCAGCTTGCCCAAGGGAAGATAATAGAGACAAGAACATCTCCCTGGCCTACCTCACAGGTGGTCCTGAGCCCCAGGGAGATGGTGGAGGGAAAATACTGGAGAGTGTAAGGCACTGTGAAAACATTGGTCACCGTACCTGACTGGTTAGATGTTGGCATGTACAGACAGGATGCAGGAAGGGTAAAGGCCCACTGATTTTGTCCCTTGTCATCCCATAATGTTGTCCCAGAGTGGCCTGGGGTTTGGGGAAGTAGCTGGAAACTGGGTCCTTTGTCAATGATTAGTAACCTTCATCAAATTAGGAAAGTTTCTTCATATTCTTAGATTTGAAAAAGTATTTTTAAAATTCGGGAATGTTGAATTTTTTTAACTGCCTTTTGTATTCGTTTAGATGAGCCTGTGTAGTGAAGGACGAGAACTGATGTCCTAGGGTCAGCTACCCTGATTCCTGGGGTCAGCTCTGTGTGGTCTCAGTCCAAAGACTCAACAGACTGCGACGCTGTTACCCTTTGTGGCTGAGTCCACACCACCTCTGGCATCCGCAGACCTGGTGGCCCACGTGCCATGGTGCCAGCCAAGTGCCCTTCCTTCTCTCAACCACCTCTGGAGATAGAAAGGATGACCATGCCCATCTTATAGATGGAGCAGCAGAGGCTCAGAGGAGTCAAATGACCCACCCATGATAGCAAGTGGGTGGGTGGGTGCTGAAACGGTCTTGCTGGTCTCCAGTGAGTGCACCTGCTGCTTCCTCATCTTCTTGATCAACCCTCCACTCACTTGGCTGTCCCCACCTCACAGTGCGAGGAGATAAAGGCAACAGTGCAGAAACACACGCAGGACCTGCGACACAGTAAGGAGGAGCTAAACAGGCTGAACCAGGCCATCCAGCGGCTGACAGTGGAGGTGGATGGCACCAAGAGCCAGGTGAGGGGCGGGCACGGGGGTAGCTGCGTGGTGATGTTGGTGATGCATCCCAGACTAGACTAGACAGATGCCCCTCATCCTTTGGATAGAGTTTCTCTTTGTGAATGTCTGAGCAAAGAGGAGTGTGGTTATGTGTGTATATACCATGCTTCCATTTGCCCAGGACTTTGAGTTTTTTTTTAATGTGGATAAGTAATTAACATGTAGGTAAAAGTCTATGCATATGGATGCTAGTTTGTATATCATTTTTTATATATATATATTTTTAAGTCTGTATGTTTTGTGATTGTCCTACAGTGTGAAATTTGAGCCCATCTTCAGAAATGTCAAGATCTTACCTAGAAATTCAGCATCATGGATTCCCTCTACAAACATGCAGATCTGGCAATATTAAACTGGTCTCACACAGTAACATCTGGTGAGAGAAGAGAGGCCTCTGTCTTCTCTTTCATCTTCACATGAGGGTCATGCTCCTGTAGCGTGCCGCAGACTCCACCACTCCAAACTGCATCCTTTGACACTGAGGCAGAGGGATCTTTGCCATTTATCCTCACCTTGGCTAGTACTCTTGTCATCCTTGTCAAAGAGATACAGCTAGGCTCTGGATCTAGCTCTCTATCTAAGGTGAAGAAATGAAAGACTGAAACAGGAAAGACATCCTTGTGATTTCAGGAAAATTAGAGTGTCTATATTTCTTTGTGAAGCTGGGTACTATCCATATACACTTTATATTTGGCCTTTATTCCTGCTCCCCTCCCTCCCCGCCATCCCCGCTGTGTCCAGTCTTAGTTACAGCATTCCTAGTTCCCTGATCTGATCAGGGATGGAACAAGGCCCTGGGCATTGGGAGTGCAGTCTTCACCACTGAACCATCAGGAAAGTCGCTGGCCTATACTTTTTGATGTCTCCAGCCAGGCTCTGTAGGCATTTGTGTTTCTCAGGCTTTAGGCTCCAGAAAGAGAAGGCTCCCACATGAATGCCCTCTTTCTCCCCACCTCTCTCCCTCTCACCTGCTCCTCTTTCCCCTCAGCCACCCTCTTGGTCAAGCTCCTGCGTTGGCCCACGCTCCACCCCGCAAAGGGAAGAGGTTCTGCTTCCAGTCAGTTCTTGTTTTCTGCAGAGACAAGTGTCTCAGGCTCTGCAGGATATTCGTGGGGGTTCTCCCTTCTCCAGGAACCCCGACTTTGAGGAGGGGACAAACTGTTCAGGTTCCAGGGGTGACAGAGTGGTGGCTGGGTGGGCCCATTGTTGGCAGTCTCCCGGCAGCCTCAGCTGCTCTGATTCCCCGACTGGTTCTCTAAGCAGCAAGTATGCCTCACCAAGGCAGGCCTTTATTATCAATATTTTTTTCTCTAGAGACTACAAATTCCAGTCTGTTGTGAGGAAAGGATACTTTTCCTGTTCATTTCCCTGATGAAACAATAACCCCAGAATGACATGCTAAAATGTATTTGCTGCTTCCCAGACCCTAGCTCATTTTGGAAGTGTCACTATACTAGATGCGGGCTTCCCAGGTGGGCTAGAGGTAAAGAACCAGTCTGCCAAGGTGTGGCTGCAGAAGACACGGGTTCAACTCCTGGGTTGGGAAGACCCCCTGGAGGAGGGCGGGGCAACCCACTCCAGTATTCCTGCCTGGAGAATCCCATGGACAGAGGAGCCTGGTGGGCTACAGTCCATAGGATCACAAAGAGTTGGACGTGACTGAAGCGACTTAGCAGGCACATCCACATACTAGATGCAAAAGGCTCTCAGTCACCTAAGATGGCTGGTCCCCAACAACCTCCACCCTGGGAGTGGGGCAGACACACAAACACAGATTTCAGAGCAGGCACACTCATTTCTCTTAGCGATCTCTAACTTCTCTTCGGCCCTCCGGCTATGGAGAAAGGTCTGGACCCTTGAGTGGGGAGGGGCTGAGGATGTCCTCGTCTGTGGTCTTCCCTTTGCCCCCAGGCCCGTGAGCCAGAGAGAGGCAAGGACCCAGCTGCTCTGCAGGAGGAAAGTGCCTCAGGAAGCGCCAAGGGCAAGCTGGTCTGGCTGGAAGCTGCCCTGCAGAAGGCCAAGCAGGACATGGTGCGGCAGCTGCGTGAGTACCAGGAGCTCATGATAGTCAAGCTGGGCCTGGAGTTCGAGATCGCCATCTACAGGAAGCTGCTGGAGGGTGAGGAGAGCAGGTGAGGGCTAGGCGGTGCTTCAGATGTGGTCAAGGCGAGGAGTAGAGAAGCTTAAGGGAGGATACTGCCTGGGTCCTTGCCAGCTGGGGTTGGGGATAAGGTGAGGAGAGGTGAGCTGGGTATCCAGGGATCTCTTCTCCTGGAGTCAGTTTTTTCCCTCCATCTCACAGACCTTTAGACCAAGGGTCCCAGCTAACAAGTAGCTTTAGCACCTGTGATGAGTAACTCTTCCACTCAGGATCAGAAGGCAGGAGCCAGTTTGTCTTGAGACAACTGCAAGGACCAAGGCCCAGCCAGGGGGAGTAAGATCCCTGGTGTGGGTGCCTTCAACTCTGCTCCTCTCTCCTCCAGGCCTGGGGGAGGCAGGGTTTATGGCAAGAGGTAGGGCCTGGCTTTTAACATTAGGCAGGTAGAGACCCAAGGGCTTCCAGCTCCAGCTGGGTCCACTAGGCTGAGGGGAAGGAAAGGGAACCCATCATGCAGCAGACAAGCGGCATGTATTGTCTCCTTTAGAGGGAGGTTCTATTATCTCCATTTTACAGATGAGGAAACTGAGTCTCAGAGAGTAAAAGACCACCTTAGGGACCCACTGGTAGAAACAGACTGGGTGAGGCTTGAACAATATTCTCCAGACAACTGACCTATCTCCTCTGGGATCTGCCTTCAAAATGCCCCCATCCTGGGGTCTAATTTCAAGATAAGTTTAGGCTAAAGACAGGGTAGATCTTCTGCCTTCTCCCTTCTCTAAGAATTCTTTAGTAAAAGAATTATTTGAATTTAAGACAGGAAGGGTAGGGTGTAAAGGTCCAGAAGGAGTCTTTACTCAAAAGGGCTGAGTGGATCTGAGAGACCCAAGTAGCTTTCAGAAGGGAAGGATTTCTGCCTGTCTGGAGAGGGCCAGAAGTGCTTTGTTTTGAAGAATGGTGAGTATTCTGCCTGGTAGATGGGTTCACTCACCTGCTGCCTCCTTCTCCCTGCAGGCTTGATCTGGGATTTGGGGCAGGAAATGTCAGTAAGTAAATAAGAGAGTAACCTGGGGTGGAAGGGGCCACATATCATCCCCTCCCCACCCTGGGCATGTATCCTCTCTGGGAAGGAGTAGGGAGCCTCTTCCCCTGTGTGTCTCCCCTTTGTGAGAGCTGTTTTTTCTCTTGGGGGTGGTTAATTGGTGTTTGTGTGTATTGGGAAAGGGGGTTCTGTGGTCTGCTCTTTGGCAGGGGATCTATAGATGTGTCCTGGGGTGTGGGAAGAAGGTCTGTGGATTTATCCCCGTGGAAGAGACTGTTTTATTCTCGCGTGGGGGAGAATCTGGGGCTGACTCCAGGGAGGGGACATTCCCGAGTTTGTTTCTTAGGGGATCGGGTCTGTGTATCTGTCACTTTGAGGAGTTTGCACGTCTGTCTTCTGGTAGGGGGAGGTGTCTGCACATCTGTATATCTGTATGTCTGTCTTCTGGGGCAGAAAGGGCAGGGGAGACTTAAGAGTTTTTTCCTCCAACAGCCGCTCTCCGCTCAGCCCTGGGAAGTGCTCCCACCGGCCTGCCGGGCTCAGCCTCGGGCCCTGAGGCACTGCGGCCGCCCGGAGCGGGTCCCAGCGCCGTGGAGACGAGCGCCCCTAGCGGCGGCTATGCGCTCTGCGGCTCCCCCGGCTGTGTCGGGGGTTTACGCTGCAGCCGCTCACGCGGATGCTGAATCCTTCCTGCCCTACTCCAGAGAAGTCAAGGAACCCTAGCTTCCTCTCCAGTGACTTGGACCTGTGTCTCAGATGCCCGCTCCCACGGTTCCGACCCTCGTCTTACCTCTCCCTCTTGTCCCCACCCTAGGGTATAAAGTCTTTGAATGTAGTTTATTGGACCATGATAGACCCGTCCCCAGTGTGGGGATAGGCTGGACGCTGTGCCACTGGGAAGCATGGTATTTGTCTTCCCTGGACCCAGCACGCCTCTCCTCTGAACTGCCCCATCCCCTTCTTTTCCTGGGACTCCTCCTCTGCAATAAAAAGTTATGTAGCAGTTGGAGCCTTTCTGCTGTTTGTGCCTAGATTCTTCAGGCTCTCTATCCCCAGAGCAAAGACAAAAGCTGGCTGGATTTGGGGGAGGGATAAGAAAAGGGGAGACATTACCAGGAAGCAACCCCACTTTGGGTGTGTGGGTTCATATAACTTCAGCTGATGGTGATATCAGAGGACCAGGATCTTAAGGGTTAGGGATGTTCTGTGTGGTGTGTGTGTGCGTGTGCGTGCGTGCGTGCGTGTGTGTGTGTGTGTGTGAGGGCCCCTGGAGCTACCAGGAAAACCCAGTGAAAGGGAAAGAAGGGGTTGATTCATGCATGATGGTGGACTGATTCCCAGCCTGGGGTCCACAGGCAGCTAATCTTGCCAGAGCTGCCGAGAACTGCATTCATTGATCCACTCACTCTGTAAGTGCCGAATGGCCACTGAAGGTCAGGCATAGTGCTTGGTGGGCAAGGCACTCTAGTCCTGGGCAATGGTCTGGTGGTGGTGGGTGGGGGGCAGGCCTTGAACCAGGAAATGGAGCAGAAAGAAACACAATGATGGGGTTGAAGGTGAGCCTCACTCTATTGCCCTGGTGCGAGCACTTGAGGACAGGCCTGGGGGAAAATGACCCTGGCAGATTAGGGCTGGAGGACATGGACATAGTTGGGTGGTCCAGGCTTTAAATGAACAAATCATCTGACCGTGGGCTGGGAACAACATACCACAGAGGAGGAAAACATGAGCTTTGGAATCAGAAGTTCCAGTTTGGCTACTTCCAGGTCTCTGGTGTAGTTTGGTCTGCATTTTCACAAGGCATCTTTGGGAGAGGGTGCAGAAGGTAGGCCAGTTTGTTGCGGTGGGGTGGCCTGAGAAAGGCTGGGTTTCTGGGTTCTTTCCTTGTCACACAGGCCTGAGAGAAGCCTCCATTCAAGGAGCTCACATTCTTTTCTGTTGCACAAAGGATTACATCACCAACCTATCTGGTGGACAGTGGTCCCTGCTTTCTATTTCCCTGGGTGGGGCTAAGGTGAGTCACTGGCCAGAGGCCCCAGGTTTACCTTTTAAGGTTTGCTAGTGCCAGAGTGTCTGCTGTGTTTTCTGGGTTCCTGCCCAGAGAACAGGTACCCAAAAGGCCTACCTCCTGGATAAACAGAGCAGTCTCATGCAAGAGGAATGGGACCAGAACTTGGCTGGCAGCCTGCCATCCACCTGAGGAAGGGAACAGGGCCCCACTGGACTCATGTATCAGCCTCCTTGATCCTTTCTGACCGACACCAACGGTATAAACATTCTGACCAACACACCCAATGCAAAGCAGCTGCCTGAAAGCAGAGCCGCTCCTCTGCACACTTTTTCAGGTGGATTTTGTGTTCCCTGCATTTTGCTAGGAGGTGATGAGATTCTCTGATATTCAAAGTCAGGTTTTTCCACCTTCTGCCCTGCTGATCATGTCAATGAAGGAAGATTATGGGAAGTACAGAAGGAAGAGCTATGCCCCTCCCTGCCACCCCACCCCCACCCCATGCGCCCCAGGAGCTGTAGGCAGGATTGATGGTGAGCGTCCTGCAACCAGTATCACTGAGGACTGGTTGCAGACCACATGTTTTCTTTCCAAATCCGAAGCCTGATGTCAGGCTAGAGACGCCAAGGGCCATGGGGTCAGATTTTAGTCACTTGTTGGGCCCAGGCCAATGCTTGTGGTCTGGGGACCTATTTTCTGAGTGGCTTTCCTGGCCACAGGCCACATTCCAGTCTGGGGCATTTATGGAGAGTCAGTCCTCATCTATTTACAAAGCTTTGTGAGTCGAGTGACATCTGAAGGGAGGAGAGGTGTCACCAGTTGCTTCTCATCAAAAGAGATCCTGAGGGGTCAGCCCCCATCTGCCCCCACCCCTGCCTCACACTTGATAGCAGCACTTGGAGTGTTGCATGCAACTTCATAGCATCTCTTGAGGACCGTGACCTACCTCATCCATCCATCTCGAGAGTCTGCCATGTAGTAGATATGCATGGGCTGAAGCCCTGTGGTCCTGTGTGGTCCACTCTGTCCTTGGACGAATCGGGCCCTGTTCTCCCACTATTAACCCTAGGGACCTCCTTGGGAGTCTCTTGATGTATTTAAATACAGCCCTTCCTGATGTGATTCTAGCTACAGTATATCAACCAGCCCAGCTTGGAATAAGAAGAAAGGGCCCAGATTCTCTTCCCAATCTTGCTTTTACTGTTTCTGGGCCTCATTCCTGCTCTCTCTACACCTAATGAAGATTCATTTATCCCTTGTATTTTTCCTCCCTAAGGAATCTCTCTACTGTTGATCTGTAAAATAAGAATAGTACCTAACACAGGGAGGTTTCAGAATTAAATATATTACTATATGTAAGGAGCTGAAAACATAGTAGGCATTCTATGAATATAATCAATATTTCACTTACTGGAGTTCTTGGGGAAAGTTTTGAGTACCTTTGAAGAAGGCTGTCCAACTTCAAGAAGGCCAGCTGGTCTCCCTCTGCCCTGGTTGGAGCTGCAGGAATTACAGGGCAAGAGGGGTAGGTAGAGGAGCCCAAGTTAGAGCTAGGGTTCCCCAGTCAGAGGGTACCTCCCCAGCACGACCCCCAGCAGCACCTGCCTGTCACCACTCCCACCATAGTGTGGAGTCCAGTTCTTCATATGTGACCCCGTCTCACCCAAACCAGTCCACCTATGCACTCACACTGCAGTCATACCCTCATGTACCCACAAATGTCCTCTCTTCAGCACATATACACAGGTATACACATATTCACACACGTACATCTTTCCACACAGATGCCCAGACATGTGCATGTACCTGGATGCGATCATTCTGTTCCACTCACAGACAGAAAGCTACAGACAGTGAGCTGTGAGGGATGAAGCACAGAGCATGGCACCACGGCTCCCTACTTCCCTCCAGCTCCTTGTCCCGTCCCACGTCTACTAAAGAATAATAGAGCTTTCACTGATTACACAAGCCAAGGAAGCAACCTAAATGTCCATCGACAGATGGATTAAGAATATGTGGCATATATATACTAGAATATTACTCAGCCATAAAAAAGAGTGAAATGATGCCATTTGCAGCAACATAGATGGACCTAGAGATTATCATACTAAGCGAAGTAAGACAGAGAAAGACAAATATACCACTTATATGTGGAGTCTAAAAAAGTGATCCTAAGGTCCGTCTAGTCAAGGCTATAGTTTTTCCAGTGGTCATGTATAGATGTAAGAGTTGGACTGTGAAGAAAGCTGAGCGCCGAAGAATTGATGCTTTTGAACTGTGGTGTCGGATAAGACTCCTGGGAGTCCCTTGGATTCAAGGAGATCCAACCAGTCCATTCTAAAGGAGATCAGCCCTGGGATTTCTTTGGAAGGAATGATGCTAAAGCTGAAACTCCAGTACTTTGGCCACCTCATGCAAAGAATTGACAAACTGGAAAAGACTCTGATGCTGGGAGGGATTAGGGGCAGGAGGAAAAGGCGACAACAGAGGATGAGATGGATGGATGGCATCCCGACTCGATGGACGTGAATTTGAGTGAACTCCGGGAGTTGGTGATGGACAGGGAGGCCTGGCGTGCTGCAATTCATGGGGTCGCAAAGAGTTGGACACAACTGAGCAACTGAACTGAACTGAATGAACTTATTTACAAAACAGAATTAGACTCACAGAGTTAGAAACAAACTTGCAGTTAGCCAAAGGGGAAAGATCAGGGGTAGGGATAAGTTAGGAGCTCGGGTTTAGGAGATTCAAACTACTATATATAAAATAAACAACAGGTCCTACTGTATAGCACAGGGAACTATATTAGATAACCTGTAATAACCTAAAATGTAAAAGAATCTGAAAAATAATATCTATCTATATATATACTGAATCACTTTGCTGTATACCTGAAACTAACACAACATTGTAAATCAACTATATTTCAATTAAAAAAAATAGAACTTTAAATGGCTAAGGGACTTTAGCGTCTATCTGGTCCAATCATTTTTTTTTTTTTTTTCCACTAATGAATACACTGAAGCCTGGAAAGGAGGAGTGACTTGCTGAACGTCACACAGCAAGATGTTTCATTTTCTGTACCATCCTGCATCATGGGCAACATGTATGTGATTCATTCACCCTTGTACCTCTGCCTAAGCCTGTCCAGGACTGGGAACCTATAGGGAGGTGAGGATTGTGGAGCTGGAGTAGGTAAGAGGTCAGAGCCAGAGGGAGGGTGAGAGAGTGAAGTATGACAAGTCATCGAGGTCCAGCTGGGCTGATGAGACTAGGGAGATGCAGAGGGAGGGGTCAGTTGACGGAGCTGTCTCTCAGGACCGGTGGCTCCTGAACGGGGTTGGGGAGGGGGGAGATGGAGCTGATACTGGGGCCTTGGATTTGGACTCCAGACAAGGTCTACTTCTGAGCTGTATGTTGTCACAGCACAGAGGGCTGGTTAGAATAGTTGTGGATTCTGGAACTCTCCGAGGGCTCTGTCCTCAGAATTCCATTGGAGGGTGGAGGGGACACATTGGTGGTCAGAAGACCTAGGATTAATCCTGTCCTTTAAAAGAGCCTGTGTCTTTCCAGACCTCTCACTTCTGGTCTCAATTATTTCTATTGCCCTTAGTGAAGGAATGGGGACTTCCATTTCTGTTAGCTTCCGGGGCCCGGATCCAGAAGTTTTGAGATTCACTGTGCTGTATACGTGTATATTCAGGTACTCAGTTCGGTCTCTAGTGAAGCTGAAGGGCCGTCGTCCCACTCGCACCAGTACTTGTAATATCCTCATCAGTGTACGGGGGACAGTTTACTGCAGGGAGGAGCTTGATGGCCCAGAAGAGGCAGGGATTTCTCTCTATGCTTGCATCTCTGATCACAGATATAAGTGTAATGATAGGCAGGCCATGGCCCTTATTCCAGGAAGGATTTCAATTTTATATTCTGCAAAAGAATACTACTGACAATAAACACATGTTGCGGTTATTTTGTGGCAAGCACTAATTATTTTACATATATTAAATTCTTTCATCCTGCCAATAACCCTAGGAGGTGAAAGAGAGGTGCTCTTTTTATCATTTCACTTTAGAAGATGGAAACTGAGGCACAGAGAGGGTAAGTAAACTGCTCAAAGTCACTCAGCTATGAACAGAGCCCAGTTTTGGACCCATGCAGTCTGGATCCAGGGTCTGTGTACTCACCTCTGGGCCACATTGTCTTTAAGCTCCTTGTTGTTGTCTAGCTTTGAGGTAATTTATCAGTGATGGCAGGTCTCCAAACCCCAAAAAGACTCCATTTAAAAAAAAGGCAGTCATATCAAAGGCTTTTTGAAAGCTTGTCATGTTCATATATTCACCCCTTAAAGAATTCTCATGAATTACTCAGGCATGAGTCTTCTCCACCAAAGCCAAGAGTGATGTTTCCTTAAGCTCTGAGTGACTGGTGAATCTATTCATAAGTTTACAGATGTGCACAGAGGGAGGCAGTTGTGGTTTAGTGACATGACCACTAAACACTCACACGAGGTTCAAATCCCAGCTGTGTGCCCCTGAGCTCAGGGTAGAGGCTGGCCCCGCCTACTGTGGGTCCCTGAGCTCTAGTTTCTTCTGCAAGACATAGCGTGAAGGTGGTGTGGATAAAATTCCAGGATATAGTGGCCTAGCACCGTCCTTGGCTAAACTCGAGACTGCTGTGAGCCCAGGGACAGAGGACTCTAGTGGAGACCCCAGATCTGGGGCTTTCTCTGCTTCATGCTTGGGGACTCTCCCAAACCTCGACCCTGAGGAGGATAACATAAGTACAGACAAGGCTCAGGGTTGGCTACATTGGTTTATTGGAAACACAGATCTTGGAAGAGATGAACACAGCAGAGAAGGAAGGGAGATGCTGGGACAGGGTGGGGACTCTGGCCATTGGCCCCACGACAACCCGGAGTGGGGTCTTGGTTCTCCCTGCCCTAGGGTCCCTTCCTGTGGTGGCCAAAGGGACTTTTTCTAGGGTAGCCTTTCCCAGAGCGGGCGGCAGAACCCAGGAAGAGGGCATTACCCACAGACTTGGGAGGCCAGGAGTGGGACGGACCTTTCGAAGTACGAGAGAGGTTGCCTAGGGCTTGCTCCACCCAGAGCGGGGGAGGGGGCGGGGCCATGCAGGGGGGAGGGGGCGGGGCCATGCAGGGAGGGCCCTGCCGGGCTGCGCGGGAGAGATGCGCGGGCGGGGCCTGAGTTGGGAGGCCTAACATTTGCGACAGACGCTGGCGCGGGAACCCACGCCGCAGGAGCTGATGCCGCCCAGGCCGCAAGACGTGACGGAATTGCAGGGGCCGCAGGGCGCGCACAGGCCAGTGCTCACCGCCAGGTTCCCGCTGCAGGGGGCGCTGCAGACGCTGCCCGTCACCGGCCGGGAGCCCGACACGCAGAGGTCCCCGCAGACGACCCCGCCGCGGGAGCTGCTGACACCTGCGAACCCCAAAGACTGAGTCAAAATTCTGGGGGACCAAGGGTGTCACCTCCCCGACTATGACCCTCTCCAAGCATCTTAACAACTCTAGTCCAAAAGAAGCGGTCCTTCCTGCTGTCTGACCCCAAATCCCTCTTCCTGTGATGCCAGCCCACTCATATTTAGGTGTCAGAGAAAACACTGCTTCCATCCTTTACAGGAAGCGAGTAAACCCATCCACACAGGGCCTAGGATACTCACAGACATTCACGGACCCAACGCCTTCACACAGTCTGAGAGGGAAGAAGAAAAAGGCAACATTAGTGATTGAGCCAGAGCTGCAAACAGAGCTCCACAAATTCTTGGAGTGCGGTCCACGAGTGGTAAGAAGGAGCAGAGTGTCAGAAGGAAGAGTCTTCAGAATACCCCACTTCAAAGTGATAAATGATAGGGATGCCCCAGACCTGGCCATTGCTCAGCCAGAATCAAGGGAGATATTTGTGTAAAGGGTGGGAATGGGTAGTCAGGGCCAGGCTGGGACGGTCCTTACCTCTGCTCCTCGCCCTCCAGCAGGCGCCTGTAGGTGGCGATCTCGATGTCCAGGCCCAGCTTGGAGTTCATCACCTCCTGGTACTCCTTGAGCAGGCAGGCCATGTCCTGCTTGGCCTTCTGCAGGGCCTCCTCCAGCCCGGCCAGCTTGGACTTGGCATCATTGAGGGCTGCCTCGCCCTGCTGCTCAGCCTGGGTCACTGCAGCCTCCAGCTTGGAGTTCTAAGGGCCCAGGAGAGAACAAGGTGGGTTATGGTCTCTCCACACAGCAGGGATCACCCCAGGAACAGGCCTCTCCCCTTCATCACCTGGGGCTCCCTGAGTAACCACAAACTGGATCTCAAGTCATGCAAGTGGACTGGAGAATGAATGGTGAGATCCAGCTGGGCACACACACTGCCTTTGGGACCCTGGTGAGCCTCAAAAAAACCCTACCTGGCACTTGGCATTCTCGACCTCAGCCGTCAGCCTCTGGATCACGCGGTTCAGCTCGTTGATCTCCTCCTTGGTGCGACGCAGGGTCTCCCCGTGCCGGATCACTGTGGCCTTGATCTCCTCACACTGGTGGGAAGCAGAAAGGCTCATGTAACTCAGGATGGGATGTACCACCCACTCAGAACGACACGGATGATTTTCAGGTTGCCCAACGCACAGCCTGTGAAACCACAATGGCAGCCCTGTCCTGCCACTATAACCTGAGAGCTGTCTGTACTTCTTTCACCACCTCTAGGAATCAGAATCCCCAGACAAAAGAAATCTTGTTAATGCATGCCTCGCATCCCTTCCATCATGTCTAGAAGGCAGGTGTCCTGGACCACTCACCTTGCTGCGGTACCAGCTCTCAGCCTCGGCCCGGCTGCGGCTGGCGATGTCGTCATACTGAGCCTTGATCTCAGCCACAATGTTGTCCATGTTCAGGTCCCGGCTGTTGTCCATCTTGACAATGACCGAGGTGTCTGAGATGTGGGCTTGGAGAACTCGGATCTCCTGCAGATGGTGGGGCGGGAGGATGGAAGGGTCTTGTTTACACCATCACTTTCCCCACCACAGTGTGTACCCGCCTTCTCAGCTCTTCCTGGTCGCCAGCCCTGGCCCCCTCTGACAGCCTCATGGGCTGTAGCTCCTACCCAAAACCCTGTCCAACTCTGATCGCAGAGCAATGCCCTCTCTTCCGGGCCAGCTGCTGCTTTCTGCCTGGACCACAACCACTCACCTCCTCATACAGTCGCCGAAGGAAGTCGATCTCCTGAATCAGGGCCTCCACATTGGCCTCAAGGTCTGATTTGCGGAGGTAGGCACAGTCCACATCCTGGGAAGATGGGGAGTCTTTGAGCAAAGAGGACCCCTGGTGATCATCACCCGAATTCCTCTCTCTTCTCACACAGTACATGGAGGTGAGGGGGAAAGGATTCCCTGTGTTCCTCTTCCTGTCCCATCTCCATGCTGCCCTTCCCTGGAGGCATCTCACAACCTCCTCCCCTTCTAAGAACAAAAGCCTTGTGCCTTGGAGGTGGACCACTAGCCTTTCACCCCACCTACCTGAGATCTCTTACCTCCCATGTCTCCTTCTTACCCTAAGCTTGCCAGACTGGCTCCCTCACTCAACCACCTTGACTCTTCCCTGTTTCCCTGTAGTCCTCCAAAACTCCACCTGGCCACTGTTGGCTCTGCTCCATCCTCCCCCTAGACCCTGGGACTGTGCTCCTCCTCTTAACCAGACTCCTGAGACATGAGACAGGACACCATCCCTCAAGAGAGAGACTGAAGCTTACAATGCCTTCATGGGACCCCAGCCACAGACTATCAACTCTGAAGCAGCACAGAACATCCAGAGATCAATTCAGTCATACCCCTGCATCAGGTCAGGGTGCTAGTGAATTTTACAAGGTTACTGCCCTTGTCAAAGCCTTGAATGTGCCTTTGATGACCTGGTCTATGGGAATTTCCCATCCTGACTCAGCAAGGTCACTGCACCCCACAGGGAGGTTGAGAACATAGATCTCCCCAACAAGAGTCTGTCATTCTGATATTCCCTCATGTCTGTGCTTCCCAATCCTGTGTTACTCACCTTCTTCAGAGCCACAAACTCATTCTCAGCTGTTGCTCTCAGAGCGACTTCCTCCTCATACCTGCGGAAAGAGGACAGAGGGAGGTCACCACCTTACAGGAGTGAAGGAGACAACACTAAGGACCTCCCCACATAGCAAGATCCCTGGCAGCCCTGCTGGGTCCTCCCTGGTTGGACTTGGGGTGTGTCTGTGATTCTCTCTCTACTTGGAGTTGAGGGATCCAGGGGGTGACTCTTCTGGAACCTCACAGCCCCGCTGCCCAAACTGCTCTGAGGTCACCTCTGGAGGAAAATAAGGACTCAGCACCAGCCAGGAGTGGACAGCAGCCCCTCTGGGGCACTGCAGCCCCAGCCGCTCCCCACCTGGGTGTCCAACCTAGCTCAGCTGGGGGAGGACCTATGAATCTCAGAGGCCATCAGCACTAGAGCAACCTAGACAGTGGAAAACCCAGAGACCCAGGACCTGGCAGCCCTGAGAGACACTGAGATTCATATCACATCCAGGTGCTACAGGTGGGAGCCTGAGGGGCCACGCCTGGGAGAATGCAGAAGCCTCCTCCCAACAGAGCACAGGGCACTGTTGCTGGGTGATCAGGCTTCCAGAAGAGAAGCCTGAAGGAGGGGAGAGAGACCTCCTAGGGAATCACGGCCCTACTCATAGGCATCTGAGCAACGACTGCCTGATGGGAGGATCCTGCTGCATACCACCAACTTGCCCTGCATGGTCACATCCCCTTCTTTGAAATGCTTCAGTCTCACCCAGTGGGTTGAATCCATGTCCATTTCCTGTGCCCAACATCACCCCCAGCCACACTCACTTCTTCTTGTAGCCCTCCAGCACCTCCTGCAGGCTGTTGAGCTCTGAGGACAGCCTCCCGCTGTCAGCCTCTACACACTCAGCCTCCCGCCTCAGCGTCTCGATGTAGCCATTGAACAGGGGCTCGAGGTTGCTCTCACAGCACTGGCGGTTCTGGTAGAACTGTAGCTTGGTCTCCAGCAGCTTGTTCTGCTGCTCCAGGAAGCGCACCTGCCATTTGGGGTGGGAGGAGGGGTCAGATGGCTCCTACTGCCCCAAAGCCTATTTGGGGGATGGAGGGGCTTGGGGAGGGTGCTGATTGCTTCAAGGTAAACTCCAAAACCATTCTTTTTCTGACAAAGGTCCATATAGTCAAAGCTAAGGTTTTTCCAGTCGTCATGTATGGATGTGAGAGTTGGACCTTAAAGAAGTCTGAGTGCCAAAGAATCGATGCTTTCGAACTCTGGAGATGGAGACTCTTGAGAGTCCCTTGGACTGCAAGAAGATCAAACCAGTTAATCCTAAAGGAAATCAACCCTGAATATTTTGACTGATGCTGAAGCTGAAGCTCCAATACTTTGGCTACTTGTTGTGAAGAGTTGACTCACTGGAAAAGACCCTGATGCTGCGAAAGACTGAGGGCAAGAGGAGAAGGAGGAGACAAAAGATGAGATGGTCGGATTGTATCACTGACTCAATGGACATGAGTTTGAGCAAGCTCTGGGAGATGGTGAAGGATAGGGAAGCTGGTGTGCTGCAGTCCATGGGGTCGCAAAGAGTTGGACAGGACTGAGTGACTGAACAACAACAACCCAAACCAAGAACTCAGCAGAGATTAGACAGAGGGGACTGTGAAAGACAAGGCAACTTCTGGATTTCAAGATAGTGATCATGTTTGGATTTTCCATATTAGGGTGAGAGCAAGAGGTTGGGAAAGATCATTCCCTCCTCAGGTCAACTGAGTTATCCTGACCTGCTGAGTCTAGATGGCATGTGGTCGGGAGCCAAGTAGAGCTCTTTTTGCATTTGACTGCCTCATCAGTCCCAGCCCAAGTTTAGTATGGGTGGGTTCAGGAAAGATGTGATCAAGGACACCCACTCAAAGGCTGAACTGTGGTCCTGTTCCCATATCTTGTGTGCATTTCTTGATTCTTGTTTGCATGTATGCTTTCTTCTCTGACATGTGGTTCCAAGCCTTGTCGTTGTCTGTGGGGACCCTGCTTGTCTGGACAGAGGTTGTATATAGTAACAGTGCTCTAATCAGGAGCCCCTGCTCTAGACTCATCTCTCTGGTCTGTTTGTGCCCTGGAAGTGTGTCCATCTCCTCCATCAGCCTGGGAGCTCACCTGGCCCACATCTCTGTTGCCCCCGTGACTAACCCTTGAGTGCCCACCAAGGAAGGGAAGGTTCAGGAAGGGTGTGATCAAGGACACTCACCTTGTCGATGAAGGCAGCGAATCTGTTGTTGAGACACTTGATCTGTTCCTTCTCCTCTTGCTTCACGCACTGCGCATTGGGGTCGATCTCCAGGTTGAGGGGCGTGAGGAGGCTCTCATTGACTGACACGGTGGTGATGCAGGGAGGGCTGAGGCCGCCCACGCCACCGGAGCGGTACCCGAAGCTGCGGCCGAAGGAGCCAGCACGGAAGCCCCCGCAGATGCTGCGGCTACCGAAGCCCCCGGTGAGGCCGCGGTAGCAGGAGATGCCGCGGTAGGGGGCGGCCGTGATGCAGCAGCGGCCAGGCCGGGGTCCGCAGGCGGAGACACAGCTGAAGGCGCGGCCACGGAATCCTGATCCGCAGGTCATGATCCTTCTGGAGGTGTAGGTTGCAGAGTACAGGAGAGGTGAGCTGGAGTCTTGTGGAAACTCCAATGTCCTCCTCAAAGAGCCGAGGTCCTATTTATGCTCGGGTCGGAAGGGGCTTGGCTATGCAGATGCAGTTGTGGCAATTTGTGCTTTATGGGCTTGTGTGGCTAGCTGAGGTCAACGCCTCTCTAGAATGTGCTTTAATAGTGGCCCGCACCCTCCTCTGTGTAAAGGATGCCAGTCCCTGGGCTGTAAGGGACTCGGCATGTTTCATCTTCAAAGTGCCTTGCTAGCTGGGCATGCAGTCATCTGAGGAGACTGGAAAGAGAAGGGCAGGGCAGGAGAGTGGAGGGAGGAGAAGGGAAACCAGAAGTGGCAGAAGCAGGTGACCTGTGTGTGTGCAGGTGTGAGTGGGGGGCCTAGGAGAGACTGGGGTATTAGCAAATAACTTCTGGAAGTTTCCATCCCAGTAGTGGGCAAGGCCCTGCTGTTACATAAAGCTGTATTTTCCCAATCTCCAGCGAGTCCAGTTGGCTGCTGAAAAAGTTCTGACTTTCCCTGCCATGACAGCAGTCAGCAGATTATTAAATATTTGTGTTTTATGTTTTCTTTCACTTTTATTATGAGAATTTTCAAAATTAGGAAAGTTGAAGAAATGGTACCTGTATAACAAACCCCCTGATGTGTTCTACCCAGGTACCCACATTCAAGAGTTATTAACATTGTGCCATATTTGCCTTCACATTTACCCAGTTATTTGATGATTACAGAAAGCTTAGCATGGAACCCTTAAATACTTTAGCATGCATTTCTTAAGAATAGAGACAGTACCATTTTTCACATGCAAGAAGAAGAATGATAATTCCAAAAAATAATTTCCTATCCATTCATATTAAAATTTCCTAACTGTCCTATGATTTTTAAAAATTGATTTTCTTGATTCAACTTATGGCTATCTCTCTTGTATTTTCTATACACTGAAAATAAACTCTTGAGCTGGGCTGTTCAACATGGTAGCCAATAGACACATGTGGCTATTTAAATTTAAATTAGTTAAAATTAAATTAAAAAATCTAGTTTTTCAGTCATACGCCACGCATGACTAGCAGCTACATTATTGACAGCATAGAAACAGAACATTTCCACCATCACACCAGTGTCTTTCAGATAGTGCTAGTCTGAAGGCTTGATTGGGTTTAACTGAAACATTTTTAGGCGGCATACATCATAAACAATGCTTTATAACTCTTACTGTATCACCCCAGAAAGCACAATCAAGTTGTCCTATTACTGGTGATGCTAAATCAGATCACTTGAATATGTTTTCCCCTTTACAATTAGAAAGATCTCTGTAGGGCAATATAGGTTCTATTTTCTTTTTACTGGCCACCTACTCTGTTACCAACACTATATGCCATAAATGATCTCTAATTCTCACATCCACCATATGAAGTAGGTATCATTATCCCTATTTTACAGATGAGGAAACTGAGGCTTGGAGAGGTTAAATAACTTGCCCCAAACCTCCCAGCTATTAAGAAGTGGAACTGAGGAGATGCCAAGCCTTCTCACCTATAGGTTATGACAACCCTTGGATTTCCTAGTCCTTGGAGACTTTCAAGAGGGTGGAGAAACTTATTGGGAGAGGGTTTCTGTGGATATAGGGCTCCTCTTGTGGCTCAGTGGTAAAGAATCCTCCTGCCAAGGCAGGAGACTTGGGTTTGATTCCTGAGTCAGGAAGATCCCCTGAAGAAGGAAATGGCAACTTACTCCAGTTTTCTTGTCTGCAAAATCCAATGAACAGAGGAGCCCTGACGAATTACAGTTCATGGCATCACAAAAGAATTGAAAATGACTTAGCAATTAAACAACAGCAGCAATCTGTGGATATAGAATTGAGGAGAGTCAGTCTAAGAAAAATGGGCAGAGTCAGGGGGTGTTGGAATGGTTGGAACCAGGAGGGCCAATGGGCACGTGTGTGACACAGGGCAATGAGAGGCTGAGGAGAGGGGATCTGCAGAACCCTGTGGCTGAGAATTGAAGGAAAGGGATGGAGAAGAGCAGTTTTAGCTATTTGCTTGCATCTGGTATATTGTAAGTACCTTGATAAGATTATACTGTGTTCTACATACATGAAACACTCCATTCCAATAGAGTAAGACTAGAAAAATGATCCCATAAAATAACAGGGGTTTGTTTTAAATGGATGGGAAGAAAAGAGAAGAGAAACACTGTAGCTGGCAGCCCAACACTGTAGCTGGTAGCTGGTGTGCTGTAGGGGCAAAGGGCAGGCAAAGCAGCTTAGGGCAAGAGGTGAGGGGGTTGGTAAGAAAAGAGGAGGAAGGAGAAGAAGAGAATAGTATGTCCATGTAGAACATTCAGGAATGGGGACTTGCAATAGGATGGACATGTGGTCATGGACCATGTCAGCAATCTGGCCATCCCAGAGGAGGGTGTGGCTCCTAATGTCACTTTATGTGTTTGGGGACCTGGGCCAGCTCTTCTGAGTCCCTTTATGCCCTCATCCGCCACTCTGGGCACTGCCCACAATGGAGTTGTGGTGCTTCCAGCCAGCCAGCTGGCTGGGTATCCCAAGGAGAAGCCCCGTGAGTCAGAGTGCAACTCACACACACTTTGCCTTTTCTACTAGTGTAACTCCCTATAAAAATGACACGCATAAACATAAGCTAATTACTAATGGCTGGTCTTTGCTAAGCAATTTGAAAGAAGCAATTTAAACCAGGATATAAAAAAATTCAAATGTGACACCATTTCATTTAACTCAGGTATTACTAATGGCTGCTAATTTTGAAGACCTAAAAAGACATTGTATCTGTAGGTTTTCTTGGAGTGAAAAAAGCTCTTGGTGAGAGAAGGGGAGTGGGGAGGGGGGAGGGTTGGCAGAATGACTACTGTGTGGTCTTGGCTCTGGCAACGGGAGTTTTATGGAAGTTAAGCCCCGTCAACTGTTCTCAGTCATGTCCAACTCTCTGTGACTTTTTGGACTGTAGTCCGCCAGGCTTCTCTGTCCATGAAATTTTTTCAGGCAAGAATACTGGAGTGGGTTGCCATTCCCTTCTTTAGGGGATCTCCCTGACCCAGGGATTGAACCCATATCTCCTGCATCTCCTGCATTGCAGACTGATTCTTCACCCGCTGAGCCATCAGGAAAGTTAACATTGCTTTTATTGTGAAATATACCACCCTACAAAAGAATGTATAGGTGGTATGCCTACCACCTGTGGGAAGAAATAGAACATATGTATAACTTAGGAACTTCCTCTGAACCTCATTGTCACTGCACCCCCTTCCTTCCTGAACCAGGATGCTTCTCTGGGATTTTGTGTTGAATGATTCCTTTGCTTTTCTTTAGTTTAAGGACCAAGGAATGCATCTCTAAACCATATATTCCAGTTTTTGAACTTCATATAAATGGAATCATATTGTGTGTATTCCTTTGTTCAAAGTTGCTTCCTGTAGCTGTCTTGCGTTCATGTTCACTGTGGATTGTACTCTCTGTAGGAATATGTCACAGTTTATTCATCTTTCCACCTCCAAGGCCTCGTAGCTGTTCCCAGAGTGTATTATGAACAGATCTGCCACGAACATTATTCCCCATGTCTTCTGGTATATCTGTACAAGAGTTTTTCTAGGGTATGTTGTTATTTAAAAAAATTATTCAGGTAGCATATGCTTAGTGTAGAAACCTATTTTATGAACAGTCTTCCAAACTTATAACAACATCTGTTGATGTTCATCTTATTTCATAGTAGATACTATACTGACTGCCCAACTTGCATTAATGCATTTAATTTTTACAAGTTGCCCTTTGATGCTGGTGTTATTATTCTTGTTTTACAGATGAGGACACTGAGGACTAGAGGGTCAAGAGATTTGCTCGGGTTGTGGTTAGAGGCAGAGCTGGCACTCATAGCCTGGTGTATTTGATTGCAATGGAAAAGCTTGATCGTAGTCCTGTCCATCCACTGTCTTCCATCACTAAAGCATCACATTGTACATGGTACATTCACACACGCTCACTATTCCTCTCCCTCCCATACCTCTTCTGGGTCCTTCAGCATGCTCTCAGGGTGCAGGACCAGAGGGTGAGGAGAACTCACTCTTATTTGTTGTGAGCTTCCAATTCCAAGGGAAAAGCTGTACATATACCCAGATCATGAACAAAAATGCAAACCCTGCAGCATACCAATGGGTACAAACATTTGGTTCATGGCTATATTCCAAGGACTTGGCACACAGTAGGTGCTCAGTAAATATTTGTTGCGTGAATGAAATAAATCCCAGATGCACATTAGGTGCTGAGTAATGGAGCCATCAAAGCTTGATGGTTAATTATGCAAAGCTTTTTTTGGTAAGATGGGGTGGAGACCAGATGAAGCAGACCGATGGCAGCCATTCCTAAGGGTGGGGGTGGGGTGGGGAGAGGTTCTTGGCTGGGGCCTGAAGGAAAGATGAAGTGAGTGGATGTGTCCTTTACCAAAGCAAACTCCTCAACCTGAGTGATGGTGGGAGTGGAAGGGAAAGGCAGACAACAAGGCAAGAATTCTGAAGCCCATGGGCCTTCAGTAGAGATGGGGTAGGGTTGAGGAAAGAGAAGTGGATGGAAGGTAGTTTTCTAGAGGAAAGGAAGAAGAAAGATGCTTGCTTTTAGATTACTACTCTCCAGGGCCACTTGGAAGAAGGATGGAGACTGACTGGGGTGAGGAGAATGGCATGGAAGGGAGACTCGGGGAGACAGAGGAGAGAGGAAGGAAGTGGAGGACAGTGGAGGATGAAAAAGGGCAAGACCCATGGGAGAATGGTGGGACACTCCACGATGGAAGAGCAAAGGAGGTTCATGGGGGAAGGGGCACAGGTATAGACCTACTTAAAGGGTAGGCTCCAGCTCTAAATAAATGAGCCCTTATGGGGCAGGGACATGGGCTGGGGGAGGTGCAGGGGCTCAGCCTGGTTGGTGGGAATGGACCTCACCAAGGGTGGAGCTCCTGAGTCAGGCTTCCCCCTCTGCCAGATTCTCTAGGACTGCCTTTGGCCCTCCCTCCCCTGGTGAGTTCTCATGGACAATTGGTCCCTGTCCCAGGCTGTCTTGGCTGAGGGGCAGAGCTCTGGCACACCTCTTGGATACCTGCAAGCCTAGAGCTTTGGTATCTTCCAGATATAGAGTTCACAGGCTGCTTCCCAGTCTGCAGCCATGCAGCAGAATGACATGGGCCCTGCTTCGGAAGTCTCTGTCTCCACTGGCTTTCCACTGTCAAAGCATCTCATGATACCTTCCTCTTCTGCAAGGAAGAAGAGATTGCCTCAGATTGCCCCCACTGTTGACTCTTTGAAATACCTCCATGCACATCTTTTTTACCAACACTGTCCCTCCTGCTGCTTTATGAAGCCTGTCCTCACCCTTTCTAGGGATCCGTTCATACCTTTCTCATCAGACTAACTGTATTTCACACTGTCCTGGAATGGGCACTGTCAACAGGCATTGAGCTCCTGAGGATCTGATGGTATAGCTATAAACAAACTCTCTTAGGCTTCTGCCCTTTCTCATGAACTTCTGAACTTCTGGGTCTGTCTTCCCTGTCAGATCAGGAGTTCCAGAATCCATATTTCCTTCCTCCTCTTAATGCTTTCCTCTCTCCTTCCAAACTTAAGATAGGGTTCAGCATATTGCAGGGATACATCAATCACAGAATTCTTGAATCTAGCAACAAGATGTTACCTTGTCTAACCCACCATCCATCTTGGGGCATCTGCTTTGCAACATCCTTCACAGGAGCAGGATGGACTAGAGGGAGTCTTGAAAAAGAACTTCTCAATGTTAAAATTACCTGATTTACCCCTTCTCTCCAGGCATCCCTTGAAACAAGATCTGAAGAGGCTCTGATCTCCAGATATAAAGGTCTTTTGGTTCACCCTGTCTCCACAAACATGATGGCCACTCCAGAATAAAGAATGTTTCTCTTTTACATAAAGCTCCCCTAAATGGGAGACATAATGCAAGCTCCTTAGGAAGGCATGACTATTTGCCCTCCTTCTGGCAAGTTTTTCTTCAAATCCAACTTCCATATGTCCAGCCACAGTGGAATTCCTGCTCTCTTTAGAGTTCCATTATACTTGGATGGATTGTCAACCTCAACCCCATGATATCCCTGGGCTACTGATCAATCAGGAGATTTTAGAATTAGGCAAAAATAAATAAATAAATAAAAATTCACCATTAGGCAAGGTGAATGAGCATGTCATTAATTTGTGGCTAAAGATTTCTAATGGTCTGTTAAGGCCAAATAAGGAACACAAATTCATCAATTATAACAGATAACATACTTTTTGGACTGTACAAGCTTTTCTTTTCACCCAGTAGTGTAGTTACCTGAGGATTGGTGACACTTTCCCTTTGCCTAAGAAGAGAGATTTTCATTGGGCCTTCCCTCAGGTAGCTGGGCTTGAGGATGGACCTTTGATTTTGGGTTCTTTTTCAGGATAAAGGAAAGGTCTCCAGTTCTACTTGCCCCTAAGACTAACTCCATGGTAGAATAAGAGTTGATAACATATTTTGAGCACTTGCTGTGTGCCAGCTGTTGTGTTAAGAATTATCCATGTATTTTAAAATTTAATCTGTCTATTCTGCCTGCAATGTGGGAGACCTGGGTTTGATCCCTGGGGTGGGAAGATCTCCTGGAGAAGGGAAAGGCTACCTACTCCAGTATTCTGGCCTGGAGAATTCCATGGACTGTATAGGCCATGGGGTTGCAAAGAGTAGGACATGACTGAATGACTTTCACTTCATTTCACTTCATTATTCCTTTAACATAGGCATCATTAGTGGGTATTTTACATGTGGTTTAGTAATGTAGGTAGGTATATTCCATGAAACATGCTGATATATCCACAGCAGAAGCAGTAGCAACAACAATAATAACACATATCTCTACCTCTCCATCAAACCTGACATTATAACTGCAGCAGTAGCGACACCTACCACTAATATGATTACATCCTTAGGAGTGTGTCAGGCTCTATTGTAACTGCTTGACATGGATTAATTCTTTTAATCCTTATAAAAACTATATGAGGTAGGTAGCATTACCCCTACTTTACAAATCATGAAATGAAATAGGGAGAGGTTAAGAAATTGCTTGAAGTTACATAGCTAGAAACTGGGAGAGGGGGACTTTGAAACTAGGCAGTTTGGACTCTGGGTATGTGTTCTTAACTGATAAGCCATGTATTTAAACTTTTTAGTTCCAATTATAGTAAGAAATAATTTTTCATAGTGATTAAGCACACACATACGTACATATCATATACTATTGAAATAAAAGATCCTGAAGTGTTTTAATTATGTATGCTACACTCTGATGTTTTCTACTATATTCTACTCTACTTGATTTTGTCCTAACCTGTTTCATTAAAATTCTGGTTGCTTCTATTTGTGGATCATGATGTGAACTTTGAGAAAATGCAGTCCCAGAGCCTCTTGCTTCTTAATGATTACAACAAAGCACATCTGCACAGTGCTCTGGAGTTTGTTGAGTGCATGCACATCTCTGTAATTCTCCAAGGCAGCCCTGGGAAGAAGATGCTTAGTCCATTTCCAAGAGGAGTGAACTACCTTGCTCCCCTAGATCACATAGATCTAGTCATGGAAGAGTCCTGGTTCCTACCCAGCCTTATAAGGTTCAAGGACCAATCTAACTATGTTGGATGGATGGTACACACCAATATGGATTTGTTCTGACAATATGGATTAGCATCTTCTAATGCTACTGACAAATTGCTGTAAACAGAAGGATGTTGCAGGGTTGTTAGAACATGGAAAGCAATATAGGATCAGGGGGGTGATGGCAGGGCGCTGGATGCTCCCTCTATATGGCTCTGTCTAGAAAGATTCTCTTGTATTCTGAGCCAAAAGCTATAAAAAAACTTATAATAGCTGTGTCTACCCCAGTCCTTCTGCGCCCTGGGGAAATCATGGAGCCTGGAGGTGAAATCTAGACAGGCTATCCTTGCTTGGGGCCTTGTTGGAAATGGCTGGGCATTCTGGAGACTGCTGAGCCAAGGTGTACCTCCTTAGGCCTCATGGAAGACTCTGTGGGAGGGAGTGCCTCCTCTCAGCACAGGCTAACAAATAAGGTCTAAGAAGGGGATTGTCAGGTGCAAGTGGAGGTAGATGTATGTGTGTATGAGCACGTATGAGTATCTGTGAGATTGTTGATGGGAAGTCCAGCATGTGAGTTCGCAGTGTGTATGTTTGTGTGTGTGTGCGAGAAAGAGAGAAACAGAGAGAGAGGCAAGATACAGAGAGTTGGCTGATGGGTGCAGGTGAGGAATCTGGGAGCAGGTGTGTGAGGCTTTGGTGCTGTAAAAACAGCCATCCCTGTGAGGGAAATCACGGAGCCCATCTGTTGATCTTACGCTCTCCCAGTGTTGCAGTGCCGATGTGACCAGCACCACGGACAGCGGCATGAGCACATCACATGGGTGGTACGGGAGAAGCCGCAGCCCCGCCTTCCTCCGCCCTCCTTTCCAACGTGAGTCACCGCTCCCCTATCCTCAAAAACCTTTCGCCAACTGTGTATGAGGAGGTTGGGGTGGGGTGAGGAGAGGTGAGCTGGCCCTTTGAGGACAAAAATTGTGCAGTTTAGGGTAAAAGGCCATAAACATCTGGCCTCATCTGGCACCCAATTAAGAACATTAAGGAAGGAGCAACAGCAGCTAAACAACCCAAGCCCATAAACGTGTCTAATTGCTCCTAACACGTGGATACATCAGGCTCCTCGCATATATAAAAGGCCCAACGATGTTCAAGAAGTGAACACCTTGTCCACTCGCCGTCCATTAGGCCGTCTGCCTCCTGAGAGCCTCCCGTGCCCCCAAAGAAACACCATGACTTGCGGATCTTACCGTGCTCTCCCAGCCTTCAGCTGCGTCTCCGCCTGCGGACCCCGGCCCGGCCGCTGCTGCATCACGGCCGCCCCCTACCGCGGCATCTCCTGCTACCGCGGCCTCACCGGGGGCTTCGGTAGCCGCAGCGTCTGCGGGGGCTTCCGTGCCGGCTACTGCGGCCGCAGCTTCGGGTACCGCTCCGGTGGCGTGGGCGGCCTCAGCCCTCCCTGCATCACCACCGTGTCAGTCAATGAGAGCCTCCTCACGCCCCTCAACCTGGAGATCGACCCCAACGCGCAGTGCGTGAAGCAAGAGGAGAAGGAGCAGATCAAGGGTCTCAACAACAGGTTTGCTGCCTTCATCGACAAGGTGAGTGTCCTTGATCACACCCTTCCTGAACCTTCCCTTTCTGGGTAGGCAGTGAAGGGGTAGTCAAGGGCAGTAGAGATGTGGTCCTTTCAGGTCCCAGTCTGATGAAATGGACACACATCCAGGGCACAAACAGACCAGAGAGATGAGTCTAGAGCAGGGGCTCCTGAATAGAGCACTGTTATTATATACAACCTCTGTCCAGACAGGCAGGGTCCCCACAGACAAGGACAAGGCTTGGAACCACATGTCAGAGAAGAAAGCATACATGCAAACAAGAATCAAGAAATGCACACAAGATATGGGAACAGGACCACAGTTCAGCCTTGAAGTATTTGTCCTTGATCACACCTGTTCTGAACCTCCTCCCCCGCCTCCCATGCCTAAGTCCCAGTTGGGCACTGATGGGGCAGTCAAATGCAAAAAGAGCTCTACTTAGCTCCCGATCACATGCCATCTAGACTCAGCAGGTCAGGATAACTCAGTTCACCTGAGAAGTGAATGATCTTTCCAAACACCTTGCTCTCACCCTAATATAGAAAATACAAACATGATCACTATCTTGAAATCCAGAAATTGCCTTGTCTCCCACTGCCCCGTCTGTCTAATTTCTGCTGAACTCCTGGTTTTGGAGTTTACTGTAAAGAGATCAGCACACTCCCCAATCCCCTCCATCCTCCAAATAGGCTTTGGGGCAGTAGGAGCCATCTGACCCCTCCTCCCACCCCAAATGGCAGGTGCGCTTCCTGGAGCAGCAGAACAAGCTGCTGGAGACCAAGCTACAGTTCTACCAGAACCGCCAGTGCTGTGAGAGCAACCTCGAGCCCCTGTTCAATGGCTACATCGAGACGCTGAGGCGGGAGGCTGAGTGTGTAGAGGCTGACAGCGGGAGGCTGTCCTCAGAGCTCAACAGCCTGCAGGAGGTGCTGGAGGGCTACAAGAAGAAGTGAGTGTGGCTGGGGGTGATGTTGGGCACAGGAAATGGACATGGATTCAACCCACTGGGTGAGACTGAAGCATTTCAAAGAAGGGGATGTGACCATGCAGGGCAAGTTGGTGGTATGCAGCAGGATCCTCCCATCAGGCAGTCGTTGCTCAGATGCCTATGAGTAGGGCCGTGATTCCCTAGGAGGTCTCTCTCCCCTCCTTCAGGCTTCTCTTCTGGAAGCCTGATCACCCAGCAACAGTGCCCTGTGCTCTGTTGGGAGGAGGCTTCTGCATTCTCCCAGGCGTGGCCCCTCAGGCTCCCACCTGTAGCACCTGGATGTGATATGAATCTCAGTGTCTCTCAGGGCTGCCAGGTCCTGGGTCTCTGGGTTTTCCACTGTCTAGGTTGCTCTAGTGCTGATGGCCTCTGAGATTCATAGGTCCTCCCCCAGCTGAGCTAGGTTGGACACCCAGGTGGGGAGCGGCTGGGGCTGCAGTGCCCCAGAGGGGCTGCTGTCCACTCCTGGCTGGTGCTGAGTCCTTATTTTCCTCCAGAGGTGACCTCAGAGCAGTTTCGGCAGCAGGGCTATGAGGTTCCAGAAGAGTCACCCCCTGGATCCCTCAACTCCAAGTAGAGAGAGAATCACAGACACACCCCAAGTCCAACCAGGGAGGACCCAGCAGGGCTGCCAGGGATCTTGCTATGTGGGGAGGTCCTCCCTAGTGTCGTCCCATTCACTGGTAAAATGTGGAGGGGGTTCTGGGGAGACCTGCCCTGCCATGATTCCCCTCTCTGCCCTCTTCCCCAGGTACGAGGAGGAAGTTTCTCTGAGAGCAACAGCCGAGAATGAGTTTGTGGCTCTGAAGAAGGTGAGTAACATGGGATCAGGAAGCAGAGCCATGAAGGATCTCAGAATGACAGGCTCTCATTGTGGAGAACAATGGTCTCATCCTCTTTGGGGAGCAGTGACTTTGCCAATTCAGGATGGGAAATTCCCATAGACCAGGTCATGAAAGGCATATCCAAGGCTTTGGCAAGGGCAGTAACCTTGGACAATCCACTAACACCTTGCCCTAAAGCCGGGGTATAGCTGAATTGACCTCTGGATGTTCTGTGGTGTTTCAGAAGTAGTCTGTGGCTGGGATTCTGTGGAGGCATGGTAGCTTCAGTCTCTCTGTAGCTCATGCCTCTCTCTGAGGGATGGTGTCCTGTCTAGTGTCTCAGGAGTCTGGTTAAGAGGAGGGGCACAGTCCCAGGATCTAGGGGAGGATGGAGCAGAGCCAACAGTGGCCAGGTGGAGTCTTGGAGGACTATAGGGAAACAGGGAAAGGTCAAGGTGGTTGAGCAAGGGAGCCAGTCTGGCAGGCTTTTTGGTACAGGGAAGGGGAAAAGGAGAGCTGGAAAGTGAGAGGTCTCAGGTAGGTGGGGTGAAAGGCTGGTGGTTCATCTCAAAGGCACAAGACATTTGTTCTTGGAAGGGGAGGAGGTTGTGAGATGCCTCCAGGGAAGGGCAGCATGGAGATGGGACAGGAAAAGGAACACAGGGAATCCTTTCCTCCTCACCTCCTTGTAATGGGTGAGAAGAGAGGAATTCGGGGTGATGATGATCACCAGGGGTCCTCTTTGCTCAAAGACTCCCCATCTTCCCAGGATGTGGACTGTGCCTACCTCCGCAAATCAGATCTTGAGGCCAACGTGGAGGCCTTGATTCAGGAGATCGACTTCCTTCGGCGACTGTATGAGGAGGTGAGTGATTGTAGCCCTGGCAGAATCCAGGATCTGGAAGAGAGGGTGTTGGTTTGGGTTCGGAGTTGGACAGGAGTTTGAGCAGGAGCTGCAGTCCATGAGGCTGTCAGAGGGGGACCTTGGGGAAGCCCAGGGAGATCAGGAGGGCTGAGAAGGCTTCTACACACTGTGGTGGGGGAAGCCAAGGTGTAAACAAGACCCTTCCACCCTCCTGCCCCACCATCTGCAGGAGATCCGAGTTCTCCAAGCCCACATCTCAGACACCTCGGTCATCGTCAAGATGGACAACAGCCGGGACCTGAACATGGACAACATTGTGGCTGAGATCAAGGCTCACTATGATGACATTGCCAGCCGCAGCCGGGCCGAGGCTGAGAGCTGGTATCGCAGCAAGGTGAGTGGTCCAGGACACCTGCCTTCTAGACATGATGGAAGGGATGTGAGGTATACATTAACAAGGCTTCTTTTGTCTGCCAATTTGGATTTCTAGAGATGGTGACAGAAGTGCAGACAGCTCTCAGGTTATAGTGGAAGGACAGGGCTGCCATATATGGTTTCACAGGCTGTGCACTGGGCATCTGTGGTGCCTTGAATGGGTGGAATGTCCTGTCCTGAGCTTCACAAGCCTCTCTGCTTCCCACCAGTGTGAGGAGATCAAGGCTACGGTGATCCGACACGGGGAGACCCTGCGTCGCACCAAGGAGGAGATCAATGAGCTGAACCGCACGATCCAGAGGCTGACGGCTGAGGTTGAGAATGCCAAGTGCCAGGTAGGAGCTGTTTGAGGCCCACCCAGGTTCCCACAGGCAGTGTGTGTGCCCAGCTGGATCTCACCTTTCATGCTCCAGTCCATTTGCATGACTTGAGACCAAGGCTGCGGTCACTCTGGGTGATCCAGGTGATGAAGGGGAGAGATTCCTGCTGTGTGGAGAGACCATAACCCACCTTGTTCTCTCCTGGGCCCTTAGAACTCCAAGCTGGAGGCTGCAGTGACCCAGGCAGAGCAGCAGGGTGAGGCAGCCCTCAATGATGCCAAGTCCAAGCTGGCCGGGCTGGAGGAGGCCCTGCAGAAGGCCAAGCAGGACATGGCCTGCCTGCTCAAGGAGTACCAGGAAGTGATGAACTCCAAGCTGGGCCTGGACATCGAGATCGCCACCTACAGGCGCCTGCTGGAGGGCGAGGAGCAGAGGTGGGTACTGTAGCCAAATTTCTCTCCCAGCTCTGCCTGGGTTCTCATCATGCGGTGTACCTGACTTTCCTACTTGACAAAGCTCCCCATCCTGCAACTGGACAGGTAATTTGAGTAATTTCTTTAGGTATGTTTCTAGCCCCATTTCAGTTTCTCATGCCCACTTAGTTGCTGATCTGGGATTGGTGTCTTTGCAAATCTGTTTCTCACAGCCCAGAGTCAAGGTCATAGTAATTGCTGTTCCAGAGTAGCCCTGTCTGGGCTAGGTCACCTTCCCTCAATAGTGATTCTTCTCTCCTGGCCCTCACTGCACATGGCCCTCAGGGTTCCAACTCTATTCTCAAGCTTGGCCTTGGCTCCAGCCCTGGGAGTTCAGATTTCCTCCCAAATGACAGCTTCAATAGAGGATTTTATCAACACACACTTATATATTCTAACTATAGAGTGCCTTTGCCTAAGTGTTTGTTCATTGCAGCAAGTGAAATGAAGGGTAGACAGATAACAGGGACTGGTCCCTTGAAGCAGCTGTAGCCTGCTCTGGGTGGGCATTTTTACTTGTCACTTCTTTTGAGGGCAAAGGGAGACTCACTGGTCATTAGCCGTCTATGTTCAGGTGGAGGGCGGCTGAACCGCTTCTGTGAGGACAATAGTCACAGGCCGCGCCCTTTGGTTCTTCCCCTGGAAACAGAAAGGTCCATCCTTCTGCCCCAAACACTCGTGGAATGAACTGAGAAGCTTTGCTGTGGATTCCCTAGGAAATGTGGGCCTGGGAAGGTAGATTGTGAGCTGCAGACTCTCCTCATTTCTGAAGCTGATTAAGACAACCCTTTGCTTTGGTCTCTCAGAGGGACTCTGTGTTTTCCTTAAGGAGACAGCATCGCGTAGGAAGGAAGCCCAGGCTGGATAGAGTTAGGTGGCTGGAGTGGTACTGGTTATTTCCTTTCTGGGCCTCAGTTTACCCATTTGTTAAGTGAGGGACTAGATGTAGCTAATCTCTGAGTCTGCTCTCAATATGTTCTAACATCCCATTCATTCATGCAAGTTATTTATTGAGCCAAGCATCATCTGGGGGCACTGTAGATTCTGCAGCAGGAAAAAGGATAGACAAAAAAATTCTGTCCTCCGGAAGCCCATTCTTTAGTAATACCAGTCAGATCAGATTCAGGAATTTAAATCTGCTGCTCCTCAGATACATTTACAAGTTAATAAGAACAGAAAGAAACAGTAGGAGCTACCATTCCCGAAGCACTACCGTTCCTGATGGCAGAAATCAGGCACTTACAGGCATTTTGACTTCATCCTCGAAAAGTTCAGGGAGTAGATTTTCCCCAGGAGGCTGGCTGTGTGTGTGCTAAGTTGCTTCAGTCCTGTCCGACTCTTTCCAACCCAATGGACTGTAGCCTGCCAGGCTTCTCTGTCCATGGGATTCTCCAGGTAAGAATACTGGAGTGGGTGGCCATGCCCTCCTTCAGGGCGTCTTCTGGAGACTTAGGGATCGAACCCGCATCTCTTATGTCTCTTGCATTGGCAGGCAGGTAATTTACTACTAGCACTACCTGGGAAAGCCCCTAAATCCGAGGTTGCTCAGCTAGTAAAGGCTAGAGAGAACCCATACATTGACCCAGGGCTAGCGCTTAATGGAGCCTTTCAGGGGCAAGTGCTCAGAATGAGGGCGGGGAACCTCACCCTTCGCCTTGGCTGTGTGGACCAGCGGCTTTTCAGGGCACTGACCTTTCTCTTTTCCTTTCCCCGCAGGCTGTGCGAGGGCGTCGGGTCTGTGAATGTCTGTAAGTAGCCCGCCCCTCCCCATTCTCCAGCCGGGTGGTCACAATGCCTTTAGGGAGGGGCACTTTCGCCGCTCCAAGCCTCCTGGCTGGGGCAGTGTCTGACCGCGTCTCTGCCTGTTCTCCACCCCGTTCAGGCGTCAGCAGCTCCCGAGGTGGCGTCGTCTGTGGCGATCTCTGCGCCTCCGGTGCTGCCCCTGCTGTCACCACCAGCGTCTGCAGCGCCCCCTGCAGCGGCAACGTGGTGGTGGGCACCTCCGACGCCTGCGGCCCCTGCTCTAGGGTGGGCGGCAGCATCCTGGGCTGTAAGAAGTGCTAAGGTCGCCTTCCGGCCCAGCCAGGACGTCGCGCCACCGGAACGCCCCTTCTGTTGCACCCCCGGCCCTCGCCCCCGGGCCGCCCGCTAGCCTGCAGGGTCTGCCTTCCCTGCTCCCTCTCTGCTTCCTTTGCGTGCCATCCGCCAGGCACCCGAGCCCCGGGGAGGCTGGGGCGCACCCTAACCTCTTTCTGTAGCCTTTCCTAGTAGTCGTTTTGCTGTCTTGAGGATTCATGCCTTCTTCTGCCTTCTGGGTTTTGCTGGATTCATTGGTCCTGCCTGATCCCCTTCACCTAATCTTGGAGGAACGGGAAACAGGTCCCGGAATCTCCCGATCTGCACATCCTGGGGAATCTGCGAGTGTGCTGGTACCTGTGGCATGGACATGGGGAACACTGATGGTGGTTTTCCTGTAACTCTTTGAGGGCCATGCCCTGTGGGAGGGGAGACCATCACCTTTCAAGGATGCCCGCGGAGGCTTCTACAAAGCCAGTGAATCAACTGCCTGCAAGCTCTTTTGTCTTTGTTTCCCTCTTTGTTTCCAATAAACTAATTGTGGCTAATCAGACCTGGTGCCTCAGAGTCTCATAAATGCCAGGGCCCTCCTGAGATAGCTGCTCCCTGCCAGTGATGTCCTCAGGACCTCTCATGCACTCAGTTATTTTTCGTTAGGTGAAAATGATGTGGTAGAAGCTGCCCATCTGGCCTTGAGCCACCGGAGCCTTGAGAAAACGAGAGAAGACCCATGGAGATGGGGAATCCCTCCCTGCCTTGTGTGGTCATGGGTTTCTCTAGACCAAGGATTCTCAACTTCAACACTACTGACATTTTGGGCTAGAGACTTCCTTACTGGGGGGCAAGTATCCTGTGCATTGTAGGATCAGTGATTTGCTCACAGTTACTGAACTAGTAAATGACTGAATCAACATTCAAACATAGGTTTAACCAACTCTTTAATACATAATTTTACTTAGGGAGCCAGAAGGGCAATAGACAGCTGAAACCTCCCTGTAATCCAATAGGTGTCATGATTCCATTTTACAGATGAAGAAGCTAAATTTTAGTGAGGATCAGTGACTTGCCCACCGGCCTCTACCCACTGCACGGCAGTAGTAGTCCACCCTCCCTGAGTTGTGACAACCAAAGCTGTCCCTAGACATGGCCAGATGTGCCCTATGGCTTCTCAACCAGTGTTTTCCTTCTGTCAACCTGCCAAGGACATTCCTGGAGGGGAAAAGTACATGGGTGAGGGTAAGAATGAAAGGAAGGCATGAGGGACAACAGTGTAAGGGAGAGGAAGAGCTTCAGGTTGAGGGTCAGGAGAATCAGGCTTCTAATTCAGAGTCCTGACTCTGCCATTTCCTAACTGGGTGACTTTGGGCAAGTCGCTTCTGCCCTCTGAGCCTCAGTTTCTTTGGCTAGAGAATGAGGGATGGTGGACACTATTCCTAAGGGTCCTTCTGGCTCCCTAAGTGAGGACTTAGGGAGAACTGTGTATTTAAAGGACTGTGTATTTAAAGGAGTATGTATTTAAAGGAGTTTGGTTAATACAAGCCTATGTTTGAATATTGGTTCAGCCGTTTCCTAGTTCTGTAATTGTGAGCAAGACACTGATTGTCACTGAGCTTTATAATTTATTCATCTGTAAAATGGAATAATGAGACCTACTGGGTTGTAGGGAGGTTTCAGGTATCTATTGCATATAACATACCACTCCAAAATTTAGAGGCTTGAACTATAATGCTTTATTTTTTCTAGTGATTCAATAGGCTTACTGGGCAGTTCTTCTACTTTATGTGATGTTGTTTGGGATGCTAGGATGTCTGGAAGGTCAAAAATGGCCTCATTTCACATGGCTGGATTTGGTGCTGGATATCATAGACAGAGGAGCTTGGCAGGCTACAGTCCATGGGGTCACACAGAGTCAGACACGACTGAATGACTAAGAACACATACTAGCTAGGAGTTCAGCTGGAGCTATTGGCCAGGATATATCAGTCAGGAGACAATCATTTGAACAGATGAAGTTTAATATAAGAAATTATTAACTGTAATAGGTGATTGAGTCATGAGAGTTTGGCTAGTAAGAAGCAAGAAATCTAAGAATACAGAGGCCGCAGTTATAAGGAGCAGCCCCTACCTCTAGACCTAAGGGAGCGCACCCAAGGAGGTGGACCCCAGTGCCAAGATCTGGACCTCAGATCCAGGGAAAACTAGGGAGACCTGTTCATGAAGACATGTCTCCATCTCAAAACCACCCGAGGGGGATACTGGAAACTGCTGGCCACAGTATACTGCTGACCACTGTGCATGGCGGCAGTAAAGCCATGGCAACACGGGAGAAGTTCTGGAGAAACTGTGGGTGCTGCAGGAGTCTTCCAGGAGGAAGCTGGAGCCAGGAAGGAAAGCCCCTTCCTCTTGCTCTATCGCTCCATCACCCTCTACTGACAAAGCTCCATCTTGTTCCAGTAAACAAAGGAAAGTATTTAAAGGGCCCCTCTAAATGTTCACAGAGCAGGCCACGACAGGTGAATCTGGAGCTGACAGACAATGCATTGATAACTGGAGTCCAGGGACTTGGTTCTCCTCCATATGAGCCTTTCTCACATAGCTGCTTGCTGTCTGAGTTCTAAGAAGGAAGGTAGGGAGCAGAAGCAGCCAGGCCTCTTTAGGCTTGAGCTCAGAAGCTCACTTCCACCATATTCTACTGGCCAGAGCAGTCACAGGGCCAGCTCAGGCTCAAGGGGAGGGGAAGCAGACTCCACCCTATGTTGGCTTATGTGTGAAGAGAAGAACAGAATGGCCAAGTCCTCTTGTGGACACCAGACCCCACAGTGTGCCCTCTGGTCACAACAATTCATGTCCCTCCCACAAACAACATATGCTAACTCCTCCAAAGACCGCCGGCCCCGCCCAAATTTCATCCCATTGTTACATCGGCTGGAAATCAGGATCTCACTGGTTGGATTAGATCCATTAACACATGAGACTCTTAGGATATGGTTCTTTTGTTGTAGCTCCTCCATTATTATCTACCTCAGGCTGAAGTCCTGTGAATTAGATGGCAATTATTTATGTCCACCACACCTGTCATGCATTCACCATTGCATTCAGTTATTACAGAATCCTAAGTCCCTGGGAAGGAGGTGTTACAATCCCAGAGCAGAGTCCAGAGTCACTTCCCCAAAAGGTCAGAACTGAAAAGGCCCTTTGTAGAACCTCTGGGGTAGGATAGCCACAATCTGCACTTCTGTTTAGAAAGAGGAAAAATTTGACACACAGAGAAATCCCTGATTCATAACAGTTCTAAGTACAGTCGGGCACCCATTGCTAATTCCTCCTGTTGCAGAGACTGGGAGTGTATCTGATTAGTGCCTAGTTTTGCTCCCTGGAATTGGTTCTCCTCTGCCCTTGTCTCTATCCTTTGGAATCTTGGCTTCATCTTCTGTATCATCCTTTATTTTCCATGATAAACAACCCATGTGTTCTTAGCCTGCTTCTTGTCTATAGGAGGTTAGGAGCCCGGAGGCCTCTTTTCACTTTGAATGGTTTCTGTTCCTTGTAGTTAGATCTGCTCTAATTCTTTAAAAAATTTTGTAAGGTGTGAGGTGGGGCTCAGGGTCTTAGGACATGAAGCTCTTACAGAAGTCGAGTGTACAATGTCAGTCCTGCTTGGTCCCTTGAGCTGGTAGCTGGGAGGCAAGTGCATCACCTCCAGAGGCATGGGGTGTCCCTGGGCTCCCCCAGGTGGCACCTGGACAACTTCCCAAGCTTATTACAGAATCCTTGCTAAGTCCCCGGGAAGGAGGTGTTACAATCCCAGAGCAGAGTTCAGAGTCACTTCCCCAAAAGGTCAGAACTGAAAAGGCCCTTGTAGAGCCTCTGGGCAGGCCTCAATTTTTAAATATTGATTTTTATGGCAGTATAGTTGTTTCACAATGTTGTATTAGCTTGTAGTGCAGAGGAAAATGAATCAGCCACACATAATACATACATATATGTCATCCCTTTTAGATTTCCCTCCCATTTAGGACATCACAATGCATGAAGTGGAGGTCCCTGTGCTATACAGCATGTTCCCATCAGTTGTCTATTTTATACATGGTATCAATAGTGTATATGTGTCAATCCAATCTCTCAGTTCCTCCCATCCAACCCCTTTCCCCCTTGGAAGCCATTCATTTGTTGTCTACATCTGTGTCTCTATTTCTGCTTTGCAAATAAGATTATCTATACCACTTTTTTAGATTCCACATGTATGCATTGATATACAATATATGTTTTTCTCTTTTTTACTTACTTCACTCTGTATGACAGTCTTTGGGTCCATCCTAAAAGATGATGTTGTTAAGGTCCTACACTCAATATGCCAGCAAATTTGGAAAACTCAGCAGTGGCCACAGGTCTGGAAAAGGTCAGTTTTCATTCCAATCTCAAAGAAAGGCAATGCCAAAGAATGCTCAAACTACCGTACAGTTGCACTGATCTCACACGCCTCTGAAGTAATGCTCAAAATCCTCCAAGCTAGGCTTAAATAGCACATGAACTGTGAACTTCCAAATGTTCAAGTTCGATTTAGAAAAGGCAGAGGAACCAGAGATCAAATTGCCAACAGCCACTGGATCAGAGAAAAAGCAAAAGAATTTCAGAAAAACATCTACTTCTGCTCATTGACTATGCCAAAGCCTTTGACTATGTGGATCACAACAAACTATGGAAAATTCTTAAAGAGATGGGAATACCAGACAACCTTACCTGCCTCCTGAGAAATCTGTATGCAGGTCAAGCAGCAACAGCTAGAACGGGACATGAAGCAATAGACTGGTTCCAAATCGGGAAAGGAATACATCAAGGTTGTATATTGTCACCCTGCTTATTTAACTACTATGCAAAGTACACCATGTGAAATGCTGGGCTGGATGAAGCCCAAGCTGGAATCAAGATTGTTGGGAGAAATATCAATAACCTCAGATATGCAGATGACACAACCCTTATGGCAGAAAGTGAAGAGGAACTAAAGAGCCTCTTGATAAAAGTGAAAGAGGAGAGTGAAAAAGTTGGCTTAAAACTCAACATTCAAAAAATGAAGATCATGGCATCCAGTCCCACCACTTCATGGAAAACAGATGGGGAAACAATGGAAACAGTGACAGATTTTATTTTCTTGGTCTCCAAAATCACTGCAGATGGTGACTGCAGCTATGAAATTAAAAGACACTTGCTCCTTGGAAGAAAAACTATGACTAACCTAGACAGCATATTAAAAAGCAGAGACATTACTTTGCCAACAAAGTTCTGTCTAGTCAAAACTATGGTTTTTCCAGTAGTCATGTATGGATGTGAGAGTTGGACCATAAAGAAAGCTGAGAGTCAAAGAATTGATGCTTTTGAACTGTGGTGTTGGAGAAGACTCTTGAGAGTCCCTTGGACTGCAAGGAGATAAAACCAGTCAATTCAAAAGGAATTCAGTCCTAAATATTCATTGGAAGGACTGATGCTGAAGTTGAAGCTCCGATGCTTTGGCCACCTGATGTGAAGAACTGACTCATTGGAAAGACCCTGATGCTGGGGAGGATTGAAGGCAGGAGTAGAAGGGGAGGACAGAGGATGAGATAGTTGGATGGCATCACTGACTCGATGGACATGAGTTTGAGTGAACTCTGGGAGTTGGTGATGGACAGGGAGGCCTGGCATACTGCAGTCCATGGGGTTGCAAAGAGTCAGATATGCCTGAGAGACTGAACTGAAAGGTCCATCCATGCCTCTAGAAATGACCCAATTTTGTTCCTTTTTATGGCTGAGTAATATTCCATGATATATTTGTACTGTATCTTTATCCATCTGTCTGTTGGGGGGCATTTAGATTGTCTCCATGTTCTGGCTCTTATAAACAGTGCTGCTACAGATATTGAGGTGCATGTGTCATTTTGAGTTACTGTTTTCTCTGGGTATATGCCCAGTAGTGGGATTGCTAGGTCATGTGGTAGTTCTATTTTTAATTTTGTTAAGGGGTCTCCATATTGTTTTCTATAGTGTCTGTATCAACTTGCATTCCCACCAACAGTATAGGAGGGTTCCCTTTTCTCCACCTCCTGTCCAGCATTTATCGTTTGTAGATTTTTTAATGATGGCCATTCTGACTGGTTTGAGGTGATACCTCATTGCAGTTTTGATTTGCATTTCTCTAATGATTAGTAATGTTGAGCATCTTTCCATGTGTTTTTGTTGGCCATCTGTACGTCTTCTTTGGAGAAATGTCTATGTAATTCTTCCACCCATTTTTTAATTGGGCTGTCTATTTTTTTTATATTCAACTGCATGGGCTGCTTATATGTTTTGGAGATTAATTCTTTGTTAGTACTTCGTCTGCAAATATTTTCTCCTATTCTGAGGGTTGGCATTTCATTTTGTTTATGGTTTCCTTTGCTGTGCAAAAGACAGCTCTCATTTAAGAGGTGTTCAGGGCCCCCAAGTCAGAGCAGGGGAGGGATGAGAGACACTGAGAGATGGGTCACAGCCAGATACACAGGACTGGTGCATCATGGTCAAGAGTCTTGACTTCATCCACTGTCAGATCTGTGTTTTGGAAAGATGTCTCTGGCTGCTGCTCAGTGTAGATTGGAAGGGGAGACCAGCAGGTCTCCAACCAAGACGGTGGTGGCCGAAATGTGGATGGTAGCAGCAGCAGAGAGAGGAAAAAGATGGATGAGAGGAATACTTAGGAGGTAGAAAGGAGAGCACTTAGGGGTTATTTGGTTTTGAAGGGGAGAGTTCAGGCCTGGACAGATCTTAGAGGCTCAGATTTGGGCAGCTGTGATGATGACCTTGACAGGTGAGGCAGGAGGAGACCTCAGTGGAGGGAATGAGGAATAGTGAGTTCAGCTGAAAGGTCTGTGGGTTGGAAGAGTCTCCAGGACAGGCAAGTGGAGAGGTCTTGGAGAAACTGGGGCGAGTGGGTCTGAAGCCGAGGAGTGAGGTCAGAGCAGCGGAGAGCCATGGGGACTCGAGCTGGAGGACTTGAACCCGGGAGGATGTTAACGGTGGTGGTAACAGAAGGCAAGGATGGAGGTCATTGTCCAGGGAGCGTGCTCCGAGTGCTGAGGGAAGGACTCTGGGGCATTTTCATGCTTGAGGTTTGCCTGGGTGAGGGAAGTGAGCCACGGAAGAGCTGAGAGCCTAGCCTGCAGAGCAAGGACGTGAAAGGCCAGAGACTCAGAGTTCAAGAGAGGGGAAGGGAGTGAGGGTGACGGGGAGCAAAGGGGCTTGGGTGAGGAGCCAGGAGGGAGTGAGGGAAGGTTCTGGGTCCTCCAGAGATAGTGTGGTGAGCTGGGTAGAAAGGTCAGGGCCTGAGGAAGGACCAGCACCAGGCTCTGGGATAAGGCGAGGCAAAGGCAGACAAGGAGAGGGCCAGTGGGAGGGAAATGGGCGACACAGAAGAGGGGTTACTACAGGCCTGGTGCTTCCAGAGTGGGGCTGGGGCTCCTCAAGGTCTTCCTCCTATGACCTCCCAGACACTTCCTGAACAGAGGACATGCATGGTCAGGCCATACTGGGGGCAGGGGAGCCATCTTAGCCTCCAGATTGAAGCTCTGAGGTATGTGGGGTGAGGGCAGTGAGTGGGGCAGTTGGGAGAGTCAGTAGACAGTATCCCCTTACCAGCTACAGGGCTTTGCAGGGAGGCTGTTCCAGGTGCTGAGGGGGGGTGCATACGGGGGAGGGGCCAGAGTCAAGGGTCTCATCTCCCCTTGTCTGATGGACAGCAGTGGGGATGAGGTGGGGTGGGGTCCAGGCTGACACAGGGTGGCCCCCTGAGGTGGCTGTTGGCATTTGTGACGGTTACTGCCGTGGTGCATTGTGTGGTGGAGGTGGGACAGCAGAGTGAAGGTGTGCCCAGAAAGCACGGTGGGTGGGAAGGGGGCTAAAAGTGTGCACACAAGTGCGTGTGCACACACACACGAACACACACATACATAGCCTTCCAGCGGATTCCTGTGCCCTCCTTTGGGTCCCTTCAAAACCAGTCAGAGGAATAAGTCCCCAGCTACCCCAGACCCAGAGGAGCGACTGAGGAGGAAGGTCAGCACTGCCTGGCCAGGGGGAGGCCGGCAGCGTTTGGGGACAGGCCCTGCAGGAACACAGGCTGAGGGCAGGCCAGAAGCACTCCAGTCCTCAGGCCTTCTCCCTGGGCTGGGGTGCTCACCAGTCGGTGCACGGGGCTCACTCCCAGAAAGCCAGACATCACAGCACAGAAAGCGGGTGCCTCGGTTTATTGGAGAAATGGAGGGGGAACAAGAGGCCAGAGAGTTAGGGGACATGGGAAGGTGCGCTCTTCTCCCTGGGCGAGGCCAGAGGCCAAGACAGCGGAAGGGAGGAGTCCCTCCCCAGGCTGCATCCCCTTCAGGTGCGACTAGAGGAGCGGAGCAGAGAAGAGGCTGATGGAAAGGAGGGCGTGGTGTATTCTCAGAACACGAGAGGGCCAGCTACCGAGGCGCTGCTGTTCTCAGGCAGCAGTGGGGGCGGTGGCACTTCTGGCAGGCCGAGGGGCCTCTCTGGCTCTCCCCGGGGGCCGCCTAGCACCTCCCCAGGCTGCAGGAACCCCCTCCGCAGGTGGTGTTGAGCTGGCCGCAGGGCGCGCACAGGCCGGTGCTCACCGCCAGGTTCCCGCTGCAGGGGGCGCTGCAGACGCTGCCCGTCACCGGCCGGGAGCCCGACACGCAGAGGTCTCCGCAGACGACCCCGCCGCGGGAGCTGCTGACACCTGCGGGGACGAGCGCGGTATCAGGAGGCCTGCTAGTGGCCACCGCATCTGGCCACCTTCACTGGCCTCTCTTATCTGTTCAGCCCTCCCAGGGAGGACACAAAGGTTCAGCTGGTATTCTGAAGGTGTGGATGGAAACAGCGGGCAAATCAGGAGCCCTGGCTTCTGGCCCTGGATCTCCTTTGTGACCTTGGGCAAGTCCCTTCCTTGCTCTCTTCGTGTCCTCACTATACAAGCTGAGGGTTGTACTGTGTGACATCTGAGGTCCCTTCCTGCAGTGATCTTTTTCCAATCCCATTCATGCTGTGAGGTTCTTCCTGTTAGCTAATCTCAGTCTCTCCTACTGTATGACTAACCTACTCCCATTTACTGAGGGAATTATTTGAAACACTCCTCCTGGTATCTCTACACACTCATAGCCAGGACACTCTTATTGCCCAATCTAGAATTTTCCTTTTCATGGCTCAGAATACTTACAGACATTCACAGCTCCAACGCCTTCACACAGCCTGAGTGGGGAAAAGGTAAAAAAGGAAAAGAGAAAACAGGTTAGAATAAGATCCTCAAGTTTCCCCTGGGTGCCAGGATGGGTCAAATGGGCTATTTCTGGCCTATATTTATGCCCTTGTGTTAACTTTTATAAAGTGATGTTCTGGCAGTTGCAGCAATGCCAGGGCACACTATTTAGCAAACAGAGTATATACTGAATTTCAGCCTCACTTGCCCCTCAGTTGGCTGCTTTTGTGCAGTGCACAGCCGGAGCAACAATACCTGGCATACCTGGCTGGGCTCAGCTTTAGTAAGAGGAAGTTTCCTTTGGGGAGTCACATGAGGCCAGGATCAGAGTTTGGCCAGCATCTCCACCCTAGGGCAGGATGACTGCCAAGAAACCTGGCCGGGAGTGGATCTTGCAAGAGCTGAGGATGGAATAATTTGAAGATGTTCTGAACTGGGAAGTAGGGCACCTCGGTTCTAAATCTAGGAAGGCCCTGGGCTCTCTGGGACTCTGGACATTGCAGTGGCACTGGCCCTCATTTCCTCTCTGTATGCTACTGACCATGTTCTAGTCCTTCGAGATACGGGTTTCAAAGACCTCAGAGTCTAGCTTGGGACCAGTTCTTAGGACTGAGACTAGGATGAGGAAAAATCAGAAGTGGGCAGACCTATGCAAGTAGAGTTCATGCGGCAACTGAGGTGATCCTCACCTCTGCTCCTCCCCCTCCAGCAGGCGCCTGTAGGTGGCGATCTCGATGTCCAGGCCCAGCTTGGAGTTCATCACCTCCTGGTACTCCTTGAGCAGGCAGGCCATGTCCTGCTTGGCCTTCTGCAGGGCCTCCTCCAGCCCGGCCAGCTTGCACTTGGCATCATTGAGGGCTGCCTCGCCCTGCTGCTCAGCCTGGGTCACTGCAGCCTCCAGCTTGGAGTTCTAAGGGCCCAGGAGAGAACAAGGTGGGTTATGGCCTCTGGGTCTCTGTGTCCATTTCCTGGATGTGTCCAGTCTCTCCACCCAGATGAGATCACCCCAGAAACAGACCTCTCCCTTTTATCACCTAGGGCTCCCTGAGTGGCCATAACCTAGGACTCAAGTCATCCAGATGGGCTGGAGAGTGAATGGTGAGATACAGCTGGGCGCACACACTGCCTGTGGGACCCTGGGTGGGCCTCAAACACTCCTTACCTGGCACTTGGCATTCTCAACCTCAGCTGTCAGCCTCTGGATCACGCGGTTCAGCTCGTTGATCTCCTCCTTGGTGCGGCGCAGGGTCTCCCCATGCCGGATCACCGTAGCCTTGATCTCCTCACACTGGAGGGAAGCAGAAAGGCTCATGAAGCTCAGCATATGACATTCAACCCACTCAGGACAACATGGATGATTTGCAGGTTGTACAGTGCTCAGCCTGTGTAACCATACACTGCAACTCTGTCCTGCCACTATAACCTGAGAACTGTCTGCCCTTCTGTTATCATCTCTAGGGATCAGAATCCCTGGGGAAAAAAAAAAGGTTTTTCTAATTATATATACCTCAAGTCCCTACCACTGCTGTGTCTAGGAGGCAGGTGTCCTGGACCACCCACCTTGCTGCGGTACCAGCTCTCAGCCTCGGCCCGGCTGCGGCTGGCGATGTCATCATACTGGGCCTTGATCTCAGCGACAATGTTGTCCATGTTCAGGTCCCGGCTGTTGTCCATCTTGACGATGACCGAGGTGTCCGAGATGTTGGCTTGGAGAACACGGATCTCCTGTGGATCGGGAGTCAGGAAAGAGGAAGTATAAGCAAATTATCTGAGCTTTTCCTCACCCGCCAATGGCTGTAATCTCTTTGGTCCATCTGGAGCCAAAGTCTCGTTTGGAGCAGACAATTCCCTGATGAAATTGCATCGCTTTCCATATAGATAAGAAATCCCATTTAGAAATAAGTGCAATTACTTCTCAAATGTTTGCTTTGGGGATTTTTCAGGCCCCTGTAAATCTTGTCCCTGCAGCCAGCATGCTGGGGACACTTCCTTGGGGTCCAGGCCCCTGTGTGGAGACCCATTTCTTGTTCTCATGGACCAGCCACAGGCTTCTGGCTGCCAGAGAAAATCTGAGCTAGAGAAAGTGCGGTCAAGGTGTGTGCCTGGGCTTTGGTTTCTCAAGGCACAGCTGTCCTAGAGGTTGTCACCCTTACTAATTCCGTGCCTCTTACTAATTCTGTCCCATTTTGCTTCTCTTTTCCTCTGCCTAACCCTTCAATCTCAGCCTGTGTTCCCACATCAACCGGCCAGTGGGAGGGCTGGACAGGGGCTCAGGGATGCCCATCAGGACCAAGAACCCTCTCACCTCCTCATACAACCGCCGCAGGAAATCGATCTCCTGGATCAGGGCCTCCGAGTTGGCCTCCAGGTCTGACTTGCGGATGTAGGCGCAGTCCACATCCTGTGTGGGGTTCAAGGGGCTGTGAGATTCAAGGTCACTCTGCGGGCTTGACTGCAGCATTGCAGGACAGAGAGGACAGGGTGGCCAGGGGCTCAGGGAGGGGCTTGGCTCAGGCACTTACCTTCTTTAGAGCCACAAACTCGTTCTCCGCTGTGGCCCGAAGAGCAACTTCTTCTTCATACCTGAGGGGTATGGGGAAAACAGGGCTCCTTCTGAGCAACTCTAAACTTGACCATGAAGCATGCAAGCAAATAAGCCTGATTTCTAGCTCCCCGCCTCCACTCATTTCCCCACCTTCAAAAGAAATGGGGTGGGACCAGGTGCTCCAGGCCTCCTGGGATACATGGGACTATTGAAACACCCACCTTCATATCACCTCTGAGCTCCTCAGTGGGGTGAGGGTGGAAGGGGGGCCGGGGGTAGGATCTAGAAGCTGTGTGTGTGCGAGTGTGTGTGTGCACGTGTGCGTGTGTGTGTGGCTGGGGCTGGCAGGTGCCTTCTTTTCTCACCCAGGCCTGCATTTCCCTTTCCTCTGACTCCTCCCTTTGCCCCTGGCTTTGCTACAGGTGGTAGGATCTCCCCTCTGTCATCTTCCTCCTGGCTCAGCCAAGAGATGTGGAGCCTGCTGCTTCCTCCTGCTCTGTGGGCAGGCCTGCTCAGAGCTAGAGGCAGGGAGCATGGTGGCCTGGCAGTGCATGGCTAAGAGTATAACTGAAGGATGGTGGCCAGCTCTGGAAACAAGGTTCCTTTAGAGTACCCAGTGTGTGCCTTCGTATTCTGTGTCACTCTTTGTCATCGGAGGTCTCTGTCTGTGACTCTGCCATCTCTGCCTACCAGGGGACTGTAAGCCCCACAGAAACACGAGCTGGCTCTATCATTTGCCCCTGGATTGCTATCACCCTGTCCAGATCTGCCTGGTGCCTGATAGGTGCTCAAAAAGTGTTAGCTGAGTGAAGGGGTGAACTTCAAAAGAAGGTCCAGGACTTTGAAAGCTAGACTCAAAAGGATCAGCAATGTTAGTTTTTCTGGGGTCCTAAGAGAAGATCTATGGGTAGAAGAAAGGGAGAGAACATCATTTCCCTGACCTGCTGGTAGGAAGTCAGGCTGAGCTCCGTCTCCAGGGGGCCAGGACCCACCCATGGAACCCATGTACCTCGAGGAGGGGCAGAGAGCACAGGCTCTTCCTGATCATCAGGCAGAGACCCAGCCACAAGTCTGGATGCTCCCCTGTGCTGGGAGCCACCTTCAAGCCCTTCCCGGAGCCGGTGCCTTCCCACACTCACTTCTTCTTGTAGCCCTCCAGCACCTCCTGCACGTGGTTGAGCTCCGAGGACAGCCTTCCGCTGTCAGCCTCCACGCACTCGGCCTCCCGCCTCAGTGTCTCGATGTAGCCCTCGAACAGGGGCTCGAGGTTGCTCTCGCAGCACTGGCGGTTCTGATAGAACTGCAGCTTGGTCTCCAGTAGTTTGTTCTGCTGCTCCAGGAAGCGCACCTGCCGCACAGAGGCAGAGCCTGAGAACCTCTTCTTGTAGGACCAGAGGGCAAGAGTGGGGAGGGTCCCAGCACCAAGACCCAGGATCCCCAGCTCTCTGACTCAGAGTCCTCAGAAGCATTATGTCCCCTCTCTTTAAACCATGTTAGGGCCTCAGTGGCTCTCCTGGAAGTCCTTCCTTGGAGCTAATGTCAGTCTCTTCTAAGGCAGTGTACCTACTGTCATGGAAAACACTAAAGCCATGCAGAGTCCAGACCCTGCTGCTCTTGTTAATAATGTGTCCTTGGGCCCAGCACTTAACCCTGTCCTGACTGCTTGCCTTGCTAAGAGTTTAATGAGCCCTGTTGCAGAAAAGCACCCGAATGCAGAATGTCTACTATTCCAAGACAGGTGTGACTGTCAGTGTGCAAATGAACAGGTCAACCTTTTTAGAAAGACCAACTGTAAAAGTTAACAAGTAAAGTATGTGCCAATAATCAAAATCCTACGACAACAATGCAATTAGGATAATAGTCACCTGGACTATTAGTGCAGGGATGTGGTGTGTGCCAACTCCCTTGTTTTACAGATGAGGAAGTTTTATAGGATTGAGAGGTTCCCTAACTGCCTGAGATCTCATAGTGGCAGAAGAATTCCAACTTTGATCTTCTGCCCTGTGGGGTGGGGGTGGGGTGGGGGGAGCGGGCTTCTCTTACTACAATAATTGCTGACAATTGTGCCCAAGAGAAATTTCACATCCACTTTTCTTCCATGAGGTTGGCCCACCACCCCATTCAGGTCCTTTTGTGTAATAACTTTGCCACATCCCTGGTAAGTCCTTTCTTGTGCTACTCTTGGTCTCTCATGCTCTTAAGAGCTCCACATCCTTTTGGCCCTTCCTGGTGGGTATCTCTGTAGCATGAATTCTCACAAGTTTGGCTCTGGATAACCTTCCCTGGCCCCAGAACTTTTTCTTCAATGAAGCCTTCTCCCCTGGCCCCTCAAACCACTGCCTCATGGCAGTTGCCTGGATTCAGTGGAGGAGACTTGAGCTGGACACTGACATCTGCAGATGGTTTCAACCAGACCACATACTACCTTCCTCTCCACAAGGCCAAGGAGAGTGGTGACCGAGTCTGTTGCTCACCCCTGGATCCCATGCACAGAGGCATGGACAGGCCATTCTGGGCCCTGCTCAGTGGCCAAGTAACCATTGTTATATAAAGGGCTCTGTGTGAACCAGGAGATTCCTTCTGGGCAGCCTTCCAGTATTGCAGTCACCAGCCCTGCTTGGACATGGAGAGTACCTCCTTACCAAGTAAGCAGCTGCTGGTCCTCAAATGCATTGAACACCCACACAGCGGCCCTTTGCTCACAGGATGTTATCTCTCAGCACTAGAGTTTCTGCCCCTAGTTCTGTTTCTGTGTTTTCAGTTTGTCTCCCCCATTAGACTAGGCAGCTTCTGAACCTATTCTTGTCTTTCTGTCTGTGTTCAAGAGGTATGACTTCCTCTCCTTTTGGCCTGAGGGCTTCTGTGGGCATGTCTCTGACTCCTTCCTCAGTGCCCAGCTGGGGTCCTGAGCATGGGTGGGATTCAGGAAAGGCATGATCAAGGAGACTCACCTTGTCGATGAAGGCAGCGAACCTGCTGTTGAGACACTTGATCTGCTCCTTCTCCTCTTGCTTCACGCACTGCGCGTTGGGGTCGATCTCCAGGTTGAGGGGTGTGAGGAGGCTCTCATTGACTGACACGGTGGTGATGCAGGGAGGGCTGAGGCCGCCCACGCCACCGGAGCGGTACCCGAAGCTGCAGCCGAAGGAGCCAGCACGGAAGCCCCCGCAGATGCTGCGGCTACCGAAGCCCCCGGTGAGGCCGCGGTAGCAGGAGATGCCGCGGTAGGGGGCGGCCGTGATGCAGCAGCGGCCGGGCCGGGGTCCGCAGGCAGAGACGCAGCTGAAGGCGCGACTGCCGAATCCAGAGCCCACAGTGCTGAAGCCACAGGTCATGTTGGAGACAGGGAGGTGTCTGAACAGTGGAGAAGCTGGCAGAGGACTGAGCCAAAGGCCTGTGCTCCCTGAGCTGTGGCAGGCCCTTTTATGCACCAGGGCAGCTGGCAGTAAAAGGGGCAGCAAAGAGAAAATAGCTGCATTTTATTGGCTTGGCATCACCCTGGCCTCTTAAGAGCCAACTGTTTGCCTATTCAGTAGAGCTGTGTCAACAATCTCGGCCTCAGGCCTGTTTCATCTTCAAAGCCATTTATGAGCTTCCTCATGGCCTCTCCCCGTCCCATTGCTACTGGAAGTGGAGACCTCCTACAAGTATCTAGCTGGACTCCATGCTCTGAGTGTAGGCAACAGTTGCAGTGACCTGGGGTAGAGCCTGCTCCCCAAATCCTTTCCCGAAGGCACAGGGCTGGACTATGGGCCCTGGACCTATGACCTGGCCTTGGAGTAGAGTGGTTGGCCTGTCCCATGGGGGGTTGGCTTGTCCCACACAACTTCTCGTTATGGGCCTCTTTGCCTTTATCTCTTAAAGTATGTCCCATTCTTCACCATCAAAATGAGCTTCTCTTAAGCTATTCCTACCCAGAGCCTATTCAGTGATGGGGGTTGGGGGAGAGATTTGGGAGAGAGCATGGCCCCTGCACTTTGGATATTCCTAGGAAGGCAGGAGCCATGGGGCATCCAATGGGACACAGGAGAATCTGAGTCAGAGAGTTCAGGAGAGAACCAAGGTTGTTCTTCAGAGTTCTAGGCATCACTACTGGTGGGCTTCCCGGGAGGCGCTAGTGGTAAAGAACCTGCCTGCCAATGCAGGAGACTTAAGAGATGCAGGTTTGATTCCTGGGTTAGGAAGCTCCCCTGGAGAAGGGAATGACAGCCCTCTCCAGTATTCTTGCCTGGAGAATCCCCACGGACAGAAGAACTTGGCGGGTCCATAGGGTCCAAAGGGTCACAAAGAGTCGGACATGACTGAAACAGCTGAGCACACACTGGTGGGCCAGGGGGCAGGGGTGAGAGTAGAACACCCCAGAGCTGCAGGATTAATCCAGGAGCATCCTTGGAGGTGTGTTGAAGGAGGACCAGGGTGGGGTAAGGCTAGGGTGGGTGGGAGAAAAGGAAGGAGTTCAGTTCTGATTTGGAAACTGTGCCATCACTAATTCTTTCATTCATTTGGTACATTCTAATCCAGTGCCAACCATGCACCTTGCTAGGTCCTGGAAATCCAGCAGAGACTGGAGGTATTTGGAGGCAGAAGAGGGTTGGCGTGGACACAGGGATGCCAAGGCTTGTCCACTGCGGGAAGGGGAGAGGTCACAGGTAGGAGGATGCCCCTAATGCCCAGGTTGAGTTGGGGTCAGATGTTGGTGGGGTGGAAGTCCTTTGGTTTCCTAGCAGGGAAGCTGAGTGATGACTGTCGGTGTGTATGTGCCCACTTGGAAGAGTGAAAGGTGTTGGAGGTAGGGGAGGTCACCAGAGTCCTGAAATGGTGTCACTTCCTCCCTCAGAGGATCCTTGGGTGAGCAGAGGTGGGGATTCATGTGGCTGTCCTGAAAGCCAAATTCCCTTATTTTGCCCACCTCCTTTTGAACATGGACCACTGATGACTTTGATGGGTGGACTATGGGACTGAGCCAGGAGGTTTCCCTAATCTGAGACTTTGAGCCTATAAACCCTTCCAAGCGTATGTCTCTTGAGCACCTTTGTACTTGAGGATGACTCCTCTGATGAACCTGTTTCCTGACCCACTGCCACCAAATGCTGACCCAGTCTGGGCTAAAAATAGCCTTCCAAGCATCCTCCCAGAGCCTCACCTTTCGCCCTCCCTACCACCTCTCAGGTGAGTGGTCAGTTATGTCCCAGGGAGGGGCCATCTTTTCTGGGAGGGCAGGGAATGGGTGGACTGTGGAGATCTGGCAGGGAGCTGGGCAACATACACATGGAGCTGAAAACAGACCTTCCCAGGCCCTCCTCTTGAGCCCTGGGCACAGATATCCACATACTCCTGTGCCTGGAGTGGGCTCTGTGGGATAGGGGCATCAGCTGTGAGACACACAGGAGGCAGCCTGGGAGTTTGGGGGTGACTGAGTCCAGCTGAATGGCCAGTGGGACTTTGGGGGCGCTTCTGTGGGAGGCATGCTGGTTGGTACTTTCTTGCTCAGCCCTTGCTGGCTCAAACATCTGCCAAGACAGAACCAGATATTTCTCTCCTCTTGTCTCAGCTGGAACTGGTGAGCTTCTGGAAGTTTCTCACTGTATGTCCAGTGGTTATGTGAGATTAATTCTTGGTCAAATGCTGTGGATCCTCCATCTGTCGCCGCACTCCTAATTGCCTCTGTCCTCTGATCCTGCTTACCTACCTGGATCCAGTGGGCTCGGTATCCAAATTGGACTCTTCACTGAGGGTCTCTGTGTAGACACACCCATCTCCTTGGGTTGGGGGAGCCATGAGTGTTCCCAGCTCCTGGTCCTGATGGGCACGTAGACTCTGGAGATGAAAAGCACGGTTGGAAGCTCGGCTCTGCCACTTACTAGCTTTGTGACCTGTGATTAGTTATGCTTCCCCAGATTCCTTATCTGTAAAATATGAATGCAATCCAGATCTTGCTGGAATGTTGGGAGGATGAGGAGCGTGCCTGGAGGCAGGAGGTGCTGCCCCCTACACTGTATACTAACAGGGGCCAGCAGGACCTTGCAAAGGGTCAGTGAGCATTGGCTGTGAAGTGTCATCCTTGTGTGAGCAGAAAATAGCCAGGCAGCTTTATGAGGCAATCAAGGCCACCCCAGCAAGCTTTAATTAAAGCACTTATGTGTAAGTGGTCCAGAACAAAGAGAACTGAGCCCTGGTGATCCCCTTAGAGAGGAGGCTGACAAAGGGACAGCCGCATCCTGCCAGGCTGCTTCCAGCTGGGCTCCAGGCTGGATTGGGCCCCGCCCTCACCCTGGGCTATAAAGGTTCTGGCCGAGTCCCAGGCTGGTTCGGTCGCCAAGGCTTGTGCCCTGTGTCTCCCCTTCACACAGCTGGCCTGGGTCCGCCTGGGGACTGATCTGCCTCTGCTGTCTGGAATTGCAGCTCACCCTGTAGCTCTGATTCCTGCCTACCACCTTGGGATGGCTAGCATCACCCAGTCTTATTTATAACTGTGCAGTTTTCTGGTGGTCACCTGCCTGTCTGCCTGGCCTTTGACCCATGGATGCCCTGACTTTGATCATTTCTTCTTGCCTTTATACCCATGAGTCCTTTAATTCTTTTTACTTTAGGTAAAATCACTAGGCACAAGAGGACCATCCTGGCTCGGGCTGTGCCTGTGTGCTGCCGGTCTGGAAGCGATGAGGCTGTTACGGTGAAGCTGAGGATGTGAGAGTCAGGAGATGTGGATACAAATCCCATCTCTGCCTCTGACTAGCTGTGTGACAAGTAAGTCCATCTGTGTGCCTTGTTTCTTCGTCTGTAAAGTGAGGATTGGAATGCTGGCCTCCTAGACCTCCCTGAGGATGAAATGAGATGGTCTCTATGAAAGCCCCTGAGGCTAAGCCTGCATTGCCTGCGGTCCAGGAGGGAACTGCGTCCCCTCCCCTTTGCCTGCTTTGTTCTCCAGTCTTGCCGCCTCCAGTTTTGCCTTCCGGCCTTGAACTTGCAATACACTGAGGCAGAGCGGCTGGATCTGATAAATCGTGGCACCGTCACAGACTCTACAACTGTTTATTCAGTGAGTACTGTGTCCTGTAAGAGATGAGGAGACATTTTCCGTACTTCCCTGTCTTCCAAAAGCTGACTGTTTAATCAGGTAGGTTTGGAAATAAGTACATGTTAAATGGATAGTAGATATAGTCCTTTTTCCAAGGCAGTTTGCGATCGATTATGATTGATTGTCAATTGCCTGATAAAGTGCATCTGTTTCAGGGACTGAGCTCACCATAGGTTGGTGCAGTCAGGGCGGCTCTGTGGGAAAGGCCAGACTTGAGCTGGGTTTTGAAGGGTGGGTAGGGCTTGGGGCAGTCAGAATGGTAGAAAACGGCAGAAAAGCACAGAAATATTCAAAGAGCACTGGTGGATCTCAAAGGGTGTCATACCTAAAGGGTGAACTTTGGGCTCATTCCAATGAAGGTTGGGAACAAGACAAGGACACGGGCTCTCAAAGCCATGATTGCTTGACATACTGGAGTTCCTGGCCGAGAAAATAAATATATGCAATTAATGTAGAAGAGAAAGGAATGGTATTATCTGTAGACAGTGGGATCAGCTGCGTAAAAAACTCAACAAAAATCAACCAAAAAGCTCTAGAAATGACAGGATGTGTTGAGCAGTGCTGCTGGTTTAACAAGATCAACTTACAAAAATTAAAAGTGTGTTTCTATATCAGTGTCACCAATGAGATAATAAATAGAAATTAAAGACACCATTCTTAAGAGTGATAAAAACAGCGCAGTAGTTGCCACGTAACAATAAACTATTCATACAATCTTTATGGAAGAGGTTAGACTCTTATAAAAGAATACAAGAAAATCTAAGTAGAATTATATCATATTCAGAAATAATCTGACCTAATATTTTAAAGATATCAATTCTCTCTAATTTTAAGTATAATGCAATATAATTCCAGCTGAATTTCTTTTGAGGGGCTTGATAAAATCAATCTAATTTTTATGCAAAAGAATAAAGTCCATTTACAGTAAAGTTAGTTATGAAAAAAGGAAAGTAAAGAGAAAATCTGAGGATAGAGAGTCACAGTAATTAAAAAGCCTAGTACCTGTGTAGGGGCAGGTAAATGGACCATTGGAACAGAAGAGAGAGCTCACAACAGGCCCTTTAATGTAAGATAAATTTGGTATTTGATGATGGTGGCAACAAGAGTTATTTATTCAGCTGGTGAGATAAATAAAAATAGACCCACTACACGGAAAGCATAGAGCTGGTGTTCAGTTTGTAATATATGCCATGGGAGACCTCAATGAATGCAAGGTCTGGACATGAAACATGCAAGTATAAAGCAAACAGAAGATATAAAAGAAAATCCTTGTAACTTAGGGGTGGGAAAAGACTTAAGCAAACTTTAAAAGTCAAAATCACACAAAAAAAGAAAAAATCAAAACAACAGGAAAAAGATAGATTGACATAATCACATCAAAATTAAGAATTCTACTTCAATGAAAGACTATAGAGAAAAAGTGGAGAGCCTGGGAAAAGCTTAATATCTGCAATGTATAAGGAGCCCTACAGAACAACAAGTGAAGGACAGGAAATCCAGTGGAAAGCTAGCCAGAGTCTGCACAGACAGCCCCCCAAAGGGAAAGACCAAATGGCTTTGAGGATGCTCTTGCCAGTCCTTAGAGGATGCAGACCAGAAGCATGAGATATCCTTCTACCATCAGAATGGCAAGGGTTAAAAAGCAGGTAGTACCAACAGTGAGTGGAGAGTTGGGAGAATGGGGACCCTAGGGCACTGGGGGTGGAATAAGAGCTGGTGCAGGCATTCTGGAAAGCAGGGTAGCACTGTGCATGTATTTAGGCACGTGTAAAGCCTAGGACCCAGCAACCCCACTTCTGAGGGAAGTCTGACCCCACATCTGAGAGCAGCCCCTCTGCCAGCACCAGACAATTCATGGTGGCCTTGCTTGTAGCAGAAGGAAGTGGGAGTCAGCCTAGATGACATAAAAGGTGATAAAGGTGTATTATGGAAGTTAGAAGCAACAGAACTGATGTACTTACAGACAACACAGTGTTGAGTTAAACAGTGTCAAAACCATACCATTTATGTAAATAAAATGTACACTGTCCAGAAGCACTGCTACTTACTTCACAGTGTGTGTGTGAATGCTTAGTTGCTCAGTCGTGTCCCACTCTTTGCGACCCCATGGATTGTAGCCCACCAGGCTCCTCTGTCCATGGGATTCTCCAGGCAAGAATACTGGAGTGGGTAGCCATTCTCCAGGGATCTTCCCAACTCAAGGAGCAAACCCAAGCCTCTGGCAACACAGGCAGATTCTTTATCATCTGAGCCACCAGGAAAGCCCCACTTTACACTAATAAGGCTATAATACTTTATACAATTTGGAGACATCATCACATGCATTACAGTTGGGTGCCTTTGGTGAGGAGAGTGAGAGGAGGGATAAGAAATGAGGGGGAACAGATGAGTAAAAGAGGGAAGAGCCTTCTATGGGCTGGTGAAGACACTCTGCCAAGAACTGGGAAGTGTGATGGACTCAACTCTGGCCAAGAGGTCTAAAAGAAAAACCAGAAATGAAACAAAGAAAGTGGGAAAGACCTAGGAGATAAGAAAGAGAGCTTCCTTACGGCCAACCTGAGCTGGGCTGAGGAGCCTTCAGACATCTTCTTCTGAGCCTTTGGTGCCTAGGCAGATGTATCTTGGAAGCAGATTTTTAAGGAGCTGAAATTGACAAGGCATAGGAAGGACCAGAGGAAGGAGGCCTGGTACTCAAGATCTGTTAGAAAGTTAACATGTCGGGGTGATGACTGTGGGTTGTCCAAGGAGGTTACACCATGAGGTACTGAGCACTCAGAGGGAAGCTTCTGGGAGAGTGAAAAAATCCAGGCTGGGAAGAGTCAGGGAAGCTGCACTTTGTGTCCATCTACCTTTGAAGGCTTCATGGAGGAAAATGGCTTTTCCCCAATCATGGCATTGGGTGCCTTTGGTAGCCAGACTAGGATGCCCTCTACTGGGGAAGCATGGCAATGCCGGCAGTCCAGGAGCATCTTCTCTAAGGTACCTCAGGTCCCAGAGTGGGCCTCATGCATCTCTGTCGGATGGTCTGAACCACAGAGCTCAGAGCTGTGAAATGGATTGCACATCAGGCTAATATGATGCAGCTGGATGAGAGCCTGGAAGTAGATATGAAAGGGCTAGTTATAAGTGTTTCTGGGCCATTTTTTTTTTTTTTTTGGCTCCTGAAATTTCTCCTTTGGGAAGCCTCCTGAGCTGTGGGGGTTGGGGAACTCCGGAGGACACTGAGTCCCACCACATCCTCCAGGCAGCTAGCTCCTCCCTGTCTCATGACCAGCTTGAGCAACCCCTAAGTGGAACCCGAAGCTGAGTCCTCTGTCACTGCAGCCCCCTGGGTGTCCTCACCTCTTTGGGAGCCAAAGCATCAGTCCTGTCCCCTAGCAGCCTGACAGCATCTGGGGGTACAGCTGCCTCTCATGTTCCCGTCAACTTTCCCTCACCCCAACACAGACACCAAACCTCTTCTTCTTCAGGACTCCTCAGTTGCCCTCGACCCCCATGGGCTGCTGTCTTGGCCACCACTGTTCCTCCAGAAGCAGCGAGGGGGCTGGGACTGGGCATTCTTCCTCCTGTGTGGTCTGAGCAGCAGAGGGCAAGGATGGCTGCCACTCTGGGCTCAGAGCATCCGTGGGTGCTGCCTGAGAATTCGGGAGCTCCTTGAGACAGAACGTGAGCTGACCCTGCTGATTACTGCCCAGACCACAGACTCATAAGTAAAACAAATGTTGGCTTTTAAAACTGCTGTGTGTTAGACCTACAGACTTTGTGAACAAGCTTATGGTTGCTGGGGGTGGGGAGGATGGAGGAAGGGATAGGTAGGGAGTTTGGGATGGACATGTACACACTGCTATGTTTAAAATGGATAACCAACAGGGACCTACTGTATAGCACGTGAACTTTGCTCAATGTTAAGTGGCAGCCTAGATGGGAGGGGAGTTTTGGGGAGAATGGATATAGGTATTAATATAAGTAAGGCTGCATCCCTTTGCTGCTCGACTGAAACTATCACAACATTGCTTGTTAATTGGCTATACCTCAATACAAAATAAAAAGTTTTTTAAAATGCTCCTATGTTTTGGGGTGATTTACTACACTGGCTGGATTCAGTAATTTGCAACCACTCTTCATGATTAGAATCATCTCATTTCAGAATTTAAGATATTTTAAATTCATTTTAAGATTTCGGTTTTAAGCTCTGCTCAAACCTATTCTCTCACTCCACTTTTAAACCACCTCCCCAGGGCCCAGCCAGTCTGCTTACAGCTATAACGGCTTGGCTGGGTGGGGCAGGTCTCTCATAACACACCTCCACCTCCTTCTTTGAGGAGATTTTCAATGTGTGTTGCATCAAGGGGAAGCACTGTTGAGCAGGCCTCTGCCTAGGTGACAGCTGGTGGGGTGCGGGCTCCCATGGTTGCCTACAGTTGAGTAGCAGTCCCACAAGCTCGTTGAGGGTTGATTCCTGTGAGGTCCCTCAATACTGGTGGAAAAACATTTGGCCACACTTTGCCTTCTGTGCTGCTGGGCACTGGGAAGACTGTGGACTTTCCACCTCGGCTTCCTCCCAGAACATCTCTGGGGCCTGTGACCATGAGGAGTAAAGGGCAGGTCCAATATGCAGCTCTCTTAGACCCTGGGGACTAATATCCTTTGGTGCTGAGCTTTGGGACTTGGCTGCCATTCTGGGGTCTCTGGAAAAATCCCCTGGATCTCCATTCCTCATGCAAAACCATAATGGATAACTTAGTTGTTTTGGACATCTGAATCATAGCTTTTTAGCAGCTATTTCACCCCAGAAATCAGAACAGCCTGTTTCTCCCTCTGGCATCAGATTCAGGAGACTCAAAGCTGTTCCCCCAGGTCCCGTCCTGTTTTCCCCAGTGATATGATGTTCTTCTGATAACCCCGCACCTCAGAAACACTGCTCCTGCCTTCCACCTGCCTAGGGCATGAGCAGGCCATGCCCTTCTTGTCCTGGCTCCAGGCTCTTATTCTGTGCCCGTCTGCCTGTCCTCTCTCCATCTCAGCACATCTCACTTAGCTTGAAAGCCTCTTAGAAATAGGGATCTAATCCGCAGGCAGGAACCTTCTGCTGACCTGGGATTGTGAGGGAAGGAGGTGTTACACTTAGTAAAACACTAAACACTTGAGGGTTGACCGAAAACTTCTGCATGTATGGAAGGATTTCTAAGTCTGTTACATTAAAGTCTATCTAAGGTGATGTGGGAGAAGGCAATGGCAGCCCACTCCAGTACTCTTGCCTGGCAAATCCCATGGACCGAGGAGCCTGGTAGGCTGCAGTCCATTGGGTCGCTAAGAGTCGGACATGACTGAGCGACTTCACTTTTACTTTTCACTTTTATGCATTGGAGAAGGAAATGGCAACCCACTCCAGTGTTCTTGCCTGGAGAATCCCAGGGACGGCGGAGCCTGGTGGGCTGCCATCTGTGGGGTTGCACAGAATCAGACATGACTGAAGCGACTTAGCAAGGTGATATGAGGTTGACCCAGCCCAAGGCCAAGATGGAATCGGAAATGCCCTCCAGGCTGTGAGGTCAGGCCACCTCATTTCACATCGGGCAGCAGGAGTGACTAGTAACTGTATTCCTTGGTGATTAATGCATCATCCAACACCTACATGTCTCAGCCAGGCGAGAACTGCAACACTGATCAGAGCCTGGGTCTCTGATTTCCTGTGTGGAGGGCTATCCTACTGACTAGGTTACACCCTCAATGGTGCTAAGCGATCAAGGAATCAACTCTTACTGTATTTGAGCCACTTGGTGATGTATGGGGTGGGGTGAAGGATACAATGAGACTGATCTCCCCTGGGTGTAGGCCATAGGGGTGCATTTTTGGGTAAGGAATTAAAAAACCAATAGTAAAACTGACTAAAAATCAGTTTGTTCTTATCACCAAGCACGAGCAATTCTAAACAATGTCAGTGACAAATACTCTTCCCCACCAGAGCACACTGCTGCCACTCACCGCCCCCACCCCTCACCTTGGGGATACATCACTGGCATGATTATACACATTTCCCTTCAGCCCCGGAAGCTAACCTTCTTTACAATACAGGAATACAGGGATGCACCCAGTAATCCTGGAAGTTCTGCCTTCCCTGCCTTTAGGTCCTTCTGGGGCAAGAAGGCTCATCTCTGTGTCCTTTGGCTGCAAGATTAACGAGATTAGGTCAGAATTTGTAATTGGGCCAAAGGTATCATATATCAGGGAGCAAGCCAGGCTCCACAAGAAACTCCGCCCAAGGGATGCTCCATGTGAGATGCTGATGAACTAGGCTAATCTTCTCTACCTTTGAGAGTAAACGCATGAGGCCCCCTGACAGAAGGCAGCAGGGACCACTTCTGAGATGCCATCATGCCTGGGTCACCACTGGTCTTGAACAGTGGGAAGCCTTCTGCCCCAAGTCCCTGCATACCCCGGAGCAACTCGGTGCCGCTGCTGACGTGCAGCCTGCCCCCCTCTAACGTCCTCCTAGGAAGTCACCATCGCCCAGACCGCTGGGACACGCATTTTCCTTAAATCCTGAACAAGCACAACAGATACAGGGAATTAACCTAGACGGAATGTTAACAAAAGGAGATAATTGTGAGTTCATCAATTGTTGAGATGGAACTAGGACTTAAAGGGCAGTGGAAGAAACAGCTTTATATGGAAGAAACAGCTTTATGTGGAAGAAACAGCTTTAATGTAAAGGGAGGAAGTCACACTGTGCATAAAGCATTAAAAAACTCCTTGGAGTTAAGGAAGGATGTATTTCAGTGAAAAGGAAAGAGGAAAAGAAGCAAAGCTGGATGGAACCAGCCATTTCATCAGATGGTGGAGATGATGCTTTAGAAACACAGATGGAAAGATTTGAATATTGTTGAGTGAAGAATTTCATGTGTTGGACCCCAGCCAGGTGCATGAACACAGATGCTAAGATGAGAGCGTCTGTGATTTTTGGGGTCCCTCCTCAACAGTTCTGTCTCCAGAGGGTAGAGGAAACCATAAGGCTTAGTTTTCTTGGTCCGGGAAGCCCTGGTTGGTGTGTGAACAAAGCTAGCAGGAAGAGATCTTGCCCCTTGCCAGTCCATGAAAGCAATGGAAGGACATTTTTTTTAAAAACACACTCATCATTTAACGAAGCTCTAGAAAAGTATATTGTAAAATTAAATTTCAAGAAATTATTGGTATGAATACATACTCAGAGCCCTAAGAAGGAATAGAAATTGAAATTCTGACAATACTGTCACGAATAATGTTAATGAAAAGAGACAGAGCTAGGCATTCAAAGAAATCAGTGTCGCTAAAGAGAGAGGTATTTTAACTCAGATTTTTTCATGTTTTTATTATTTATTTTTTGCATGAGATCAGCTGTTTTTCAAAAAAAAACACTTTTTATTGTATATTGAGGTACAGCCGATTAACAAACAATATTGTGATCATTTCAGGTGAAACTTAGATTTTAAGAGATTAGCTTCACAAGCGTTTGAGGAGAGGTCACGTGGTTTCAATTCCAAAGACGACAAAGTAGGTTTGCTCTTGTTTCTCCCAAGCAATACTTGGGGCCAGAAGCAGCTCAGGTGCACACAGGTAAGGGATGGGACACAGCAGAAACAGGCCTGTTGGCTGGAGAAGAGAGTTCAGCATCTGTCTTTCTATCTGTCTATCATCTAAGTATTCATTATCTATCTACTTATCTATCATCTATCCAGTGTACTTAGCACGGGCCCTGTGGAATGATGAACTCTAATGGATTCCCAACAAAACTGAGATCCCAAGGCTTCCCTAGGAAATGTTGAAGGCCATCCAATCTGACCCTGGCATGCTCTGTTGGGAACACGGGGGACCAGATAGGGTGGGTGACTTTTGCCAGGCTATAGCGTCAGCAGAGCCAGGATGAGTGTCTGGGGCACTGATCTTGGCATTTTTCTCACTGCTTCACTGCTTTTCTTTGTTGTGGAGACAGGTTTGCGTGCACATGAGCTCAGTCACCTCAGTCGTGTCCGACTGTTTGCAAACCTATAGACTGTAGCCCACCTGGTTCCTCTGTCCTTGGGATTCTCGAGGCAAGAATATAGGAGTGGGATGCCATGCCCTCCTCCAGAGGACCTTCCTGACGGAGGAATCAAATCCACATCTCCTGCACTGTAGGTGGATTCTTTACTGCTGAGCCACTGGGGAAGCCCAGGGACAGGTTTACCCCACCTGAAAACATGGAGACATCCTTGACTCTTCCCTTTCTCTCACATCCTGAATCCCATCTGTCAAGAAATCTGCTTGGCTCTTTCTTCAGATTCTACCCAAAGCTGGCTACTTGCACACTCTCTGGGGCTTCCTCCCTGGCACGAGGCTCTGCTGTCTCCCAGGGGTCCCACTGACCCTTCCCCCTCCTTCCTCTGTTGCCTCCCTCTGCAGTCTGCTTTCCAGGCTGCCGCCGTGTCATGGAGGTCATCTAACACTTCAGCTCATGTCCATCAAGCCCCCCGGCTCCACACTGCCCTTGATGGGAGCCCACCGGCTCCATGATTAGGGTGGAACCCTCCGCTCCCTGTATCTCCAAGACTTGCCCACACTCAGAACTTGTTCCTGCCCCTCAAACCACACTGGCCTCCTTGTTCCTAGAGGGATCCAGCCAGGCCTGTTTGCATCTTGAGCAGCTGCCCTGGCTCTTCCTCTGCCCTCGTGGCTCATCCCCTTACCTCCTCAAAACCTTGGCTCAAAGTCACCTTCTCAGTGCAGCCCACTCAGACCACCCTGCTACGAATGGCCCTGTCTTTCTCCCTACTCTCCTGATTCCTCTTGTCTTGTTCTGTTTATTCTTTCCATAAGACTTATCATCTAGGGTAGTCACTCAGTCGTGTCCGACTCTTTGCAACCCTATGAACTGTACCCCACCAGGCTCCTCTGTTCATGGAATTCTTCAGGTAAGAATACTGGAGTGGGTTGCTATTCCCTTCTCCTGGGGATCTTCCCGACCCAGGGATCCAACCCGGGTCCCCCACATTGCAGGCAGATTCTTTACCATCTGAGCCACCAAGTTCATTGTCAATCTCTTTCCACGGAATGGAAACTTAAAAAAAACACACGTTGTTGTGTGCTTTATTCACGGGTGTATCCCAAGTTCAAAGAATGGTGACTGGCACTGGTGCTCAGTAAATTCTTGCTGAATGTGAGAAACATACAGAGACCAGCATGAGACCCTTCCAGAGCATCCGTGTTGTATTGCAGTTTCTATTTTGTTTCCCTTAATCGGTGAGTCCACATGGAGGAGCAGCCTGGCCTTCTGGCCCAGGCAAGTCTCCTCCCACCAGTCAGGGTTGGTGTGGGAACTGTGCAGCAAATGGGGAGGCGGAGGCAGTCTTGTGGCCACAAGAGCAAAAGACTGGAGTCGGTTGTTTCTGTAGGAATTCAGTTTGTAGGGTCTCCTTATCCCATCACTGACTGGGTTCACCCTGGGGACTTTGCACCTTTGCTCCTGGGGCATGAACTGCTCCCTCTGGATATATCCCTGTGCTCCTCACATAGAGTAGGACTCTGCTTCCTGCTGTGCAGGGGGCTGGGGGTGGCGTGTGTGTGTGTGTGTGTGAGAGAGAGAGAGAGAGGGAGAGAAAGAGAGAGAGGGAGAGAAAGAGAGAGAGCAGAGAGGATTCCCCCCTTATTCCCCTTGTCCTGTTATGCCCCTTCCCCAGGCCTGCTTCCTGAAGGGGGCGTTCTGGAAGGTTAGTCCTTGTTCTCAGAGAAGGCAATGGCACCCCACTCCAGTACTCTTGCCTGGAAAATCCCATGGACAGAGGAGCCTGGTAGGCTGCAGTCCCTGGGGTCGCTAAGAGTCGGGAACGACTGAGTGACTTCACTTTCACTTTTCACTTTCATGCATTGGAGAAGGAAATGGCAACCCACTCCAGTGTTCTTGCCTGGAGAATCCCAGGGACGGGGAAGCCTGGTGGGCTGCCGTCTCTGGGGTCGCACAGAGTCAGACACGACTGAAGCGACTTAGCAGTCCTTGTTCTTGGCTTTGTGCATAGGGATTTTTGTAATGAGTGTTTAACTCAAGACCCTGGTGAGCTGAGGGCTTTGGCATCATAGCAGTCAGGGCCGCCAATGGCACTTGATCCAAGAGGCAGGCACCTCCCCACTGGGCCCATTTCCCCACTGTTCTTCTGGGAGGTGGCATCTTATGAGGTGGGGGTGGGAGGCCAGGGCTGAAGGTCTTGGTTTGTCGAGGGGCCTCAAGTACTGAGCAATTTCTCTGGGTGTCTGGCTTGCCCAGTGCCTCTGCCTGGCACCCCTGCCTCTGTTCTCTCTGCCAAATCTTACTGTCTTCCAGGACCTGCCTTGGCTCCCACCTCCTTTGTGGTCCCCCCACCCCACCCCAGCCTACCATAAGTAAATGGCCCTCCTCAGAACGCCAGGAGCACCCCCTTTGCCTGATTGGTCATCTTTCCCTCTCTTGCCATCCGTCTTTCCTGCCTCTGTCTGGTCTTCCCGTGAGAATGAGGTTCCTCACGGCAAACTCTGTCTACTCTCCTTATTTCCCACAGCATCTAGACTGGGGTCTTGCTCTGGTGGGACATCAGCACTCACCCCCAAGAAGGAAGGCACCTCCTCCAGGCTGGCTCCCAGGCTTGGCACACAGCAGAGGGTCAGCCAGTGTCTGTGGACTAGATGGAGGAGCTCTCCACACATTGGCCCTTCCCTCTGTGTCCGGGCTATTCAAGCAATGCTTCCTGAGGAGCTAGTATGTGCTGGTTGCCATGAGGGCTATAAAAGTGGATAAGGCATGATTTCTGAATCGAGAGGCCACTACTAGCTTCAGTAACTCTACTATAAGAGGGGATGTTGTTGTGCACTGAATGACCTGCATGACCCCGCAGTTGTATTCCTTGTGCCAATGGAAGGGATTAGTGGCTGGCCAGCCAGCAGCACCTAAGAAGAGAGGCCAGCACCTTCATCCATGCCGGGCTTCCCTGGTGGCTCAGTTGGTAAAGAATACGCCTGCAATGCAGGAGACCTGGTTCGATCTCTCTAGGTTGGGAAGATCTGGAGAAGGAAATGGCTACCCACTCCAGTATTCTGGCCTGGAGGATTCCATGGACTGTATAGTCCATGGGGTCACAAAGATTCGGACATGACTGAGAGATTTTCACTTTCATCCATGCCAGGCAAAGGCTCGAAGATGACCCCTCACCCGCTCACCCGGAAGGATGCTCCAGGCATCACGTGCTCTGCTGGGAAGGACAGGCCCAGGGACCTTAGTGGGACATGGGACCCTTCAAGTCTCAAGAATGCACTGGTACAGGCCTCCACTCGCCCATGTGGGATCATGATATCAGGTCTGACCCCAGGGCTGCAGGGGAATTAGGGGCTTCATGGATGTGTCTACGCCTGTGGGGCTGAAAAGGCAGGGGCAGGTTTATTGTGATGCAGGGTCTCCTTGATACATCTATTAAGGGAGGCAAGTTTCAGCTTTCTTCTCAGCCTGCCTAGTGGGAGATTCCCACGCTCGTAAATGATGTTAATGACTTTCTCCTGACTTTTATGTTGTCTGGAGGCCTGCTGTCTGCCTGATAAAAGGCAGGAGGGGTAGCGGGTCCTAGCATCCTTGGATTCTCCCCACTTCCCCATCCTGGCTCTGGCCTGGCGAGCAGAGGCATGGCGAGCCATTCCTACCACAACAGCTCCAGCTACAGGGTCAGGGACTTCAGCTCCTGCTCAGCCATTGTGCCCAAGCCTGGGGTGCATGGCTTTGCCAATGGCCTGGCCTTCCACGGGGGCAGCCCCGGGGGCCCCGGCTACCGGCGTCTCAGGGGCTTCGGCAGTAGGAGCCTGTGTGCAGTGGGGTCCCCGCGGATCGCAGTGAGTTATGCGTGGCCCCTCAGAGGAGGGGGCAGCTTTGGTTACCGGGCAGGGGGCCTCTGCGGGCCTACCCCACCCTGTATCACCACTGTGTCGGTTAACGAGAGCCTCCTCACGCCCCTCAACCTGGAGATCGACCCCAAGGTGCAGTGCGTGAAGCATGAGGAGAAGGAGCAGATCAAGCGTCTCAACCACAAGTTTGCTGCCTTCATCGACAAGGTGGGTGTCTGGGTTGTCCCCTGGGCTGTGGCTTAGGAAGGGAAAGGTACTTGGAACCTGGTGACAGACTGGGTTCAAATACCTGGGGACTGCCCTGTTCCGAATTAGCACATGGCCCTGAGAACATGACTGAATCAGGGTCTCAGTTTTCAAATGTTGCCATGAGACTCCAACGTAATCATGGATGTGAAACCACCAGAGAGAAAAGAAAGGTTTATCGCTGCTGCTCACCTTGCCCAGCAGGAGCTGACTGTGTGTCTGGGGCCCCATCTTCTGGATCTCAGCCATCAAGGGGGTTGGGCGGGGTGGGCCTCTCTACTAAGGCTGGTGTCTCACCCCCTCCTAGAGGAGATGCTGCCATCTCCCTCGTGGACAGGGGAACCACGACAGAGAGAGAGGCCAGAAGCTCCTGTCCTGCTCCTGTCTGGTGGGCACCTTGTGGGAAGCCTGGGAATTTCTAGGACTTCAGGCCCTGATGCACTCCCCTACTCAAAATATGCACAGATTAAAGACAGTGAGGTGAGAAACAGGAGATCCATGGGGGCCAGGTTGGGGGATGTAGCACGGTGCTCTTCTGATGTTGCAGTCTCCAAGCCGGACTTCTGGTTGGATATGTAGCTCTGGTTTCTCAGTGAAGCTCCCTCTGTGAGTCTGATGGCTCTGGGAAGGATAGCCACCCATGTCCATTGGAGGAAAGCCCCCCTTTCCAGGGTGATTCCTGTGCACATCTGCACCTTGGACTTTGTAGTAAGGTGCATTCCAAGGGGATGGGGGCGGGAGGGGTGGAAACTTTGTTCTTAGACAAATGCTCTCATCAGGAATAGGCAGGTCTGTAAGCAAAAGTCCTGGACACCCGTTCTTAACATGCTGTTGGCTGTCCAAACCATTCTTCCCTCACATCGGCAAGATGAAGGTGACGTTGGATCATGCAGGTCACTCTTTGCCCAAGGCCACCCACCAGGGGTTGGGCAAGGTTGAAATCCAGCTCACACCCAGCATTGTCCAAGTTTCAGGGTTGTTAAGGTGAGGTAAAGCTAGATTCTTGCCCCAAATCACTCTCTTATTAGATGCTGGTGATGAATCGAATTTTTATAAAACAGTGTGAAGGCCAAATAAAACATGCCTCTGGGCCAGATCGCACCTGGGGGCTGCCAGTGTGCCATTGCTGATGTGTTCTCACTGCCTCAATTTAAAATGAGGCTCAGAGGACTTCCCTGGTGATCCAGTGGTTAAGAACCTGCCTGCGAGTCCTGGGGACAGAGGTTCGATCTCTGGTCCAGGAAAATTTCACATGTCTCAGCACAGCTAAGCCCGTGTGCCACAACTACTGAGCTCAGACTGTGGAGCCCATGCTTTGCAACAAGAGAAGCCACCGCAAGGAGAAACCACACACCGCAACTAGAAAGGAGCCTCTGCTCACCACAACTAGAGAAAGTCCTCGAGCGGCAGCGAAGACTGAAGGCAGCCATAAATAAATAAATAAAAATTAAAAAAATGAATTGAGGCTCAGAAAACATGAGGCACGATGACGTGGTGAATGGCAGAGTTAAGCAATGAAAACTCTTCAAAGTCCTGATCCAGTCGCTCTGGACCCCTTGCCTTGGGGTCAGAGCGAAGGAGAGTCATGGTAGGTGCATTTTTGAATCACTGCCATAAAAATGTCCACAAACTTAGCAACTTAGAAGAACACAAACCTATTACCTAATGAGGCCAAAATCAAGGGGTCAATAGGGTTGTACTTCCTCTGGAGGTCCTGGGAAAACTTACTTTCAGGGCCATGCAGACGTTGTACAGAATTGAGGTCTGTGACTGGAGGACTGGGGTCCCTGTTCCTTGCTGGCTGACTGCCAGAGGTTGGTCTCAGTGTCTAGGGGCCGCCATATTCCTTGACTCAAGGCCTGATCTCTATCTTCAAAGATGATAGTGGTCCAGAGCTTCTCATGGTCCAGAGCTTCTCCTCTGCTTCCTTCTTTTGAGGGTATCTTTTACGCTTCTGCCTTCCCTTCCAGTTTAAAAGGCCTGTGTGACTATCTTGGAGCCATCTGGATAATTCGGGCTCATCTCTTGATCTTCAGTTTCATAACCTTAATTCCACCTGCAAGGTCCTCTTGCATGTAATGTGACCTATTTACAGGTTCTGAGGATTGAGACATAAACATCTTTGAGGGGCCATTTTTGTCTTGTCACATGAGGTCTGGGATATTTTTGCAGGATGAGGAGTTATTTCATTCTGTGCAGAATAAATAAGTCACAAATAAATTGTGTATTCTTCCTGGAAGGAGAGATGGAGTGAAGGGAAGTTTTTTTGGGGAACAATTGTGTCTTTCATTTTCTGACTTGGCCAGATCATTTGGCCTCTGGGGGAAGGTCATGGGCTGCTGCGGGTCAGGGATCCATCCCCAAGGGCAGAGGGAGCTCTAGGGGACCAGTCACCTCCTGGGGCTCCTCCTGAATCTCTTTCTACCACTCTGGATGGCAGGTGGGCTTCCTGGAGCAGCAGAACAAGCTGCTGGAGACCAAGCTACAGTTCTACCAGAATCGCCAGTGCTGTGAGAGCAACCTGGAGCCCCTGTTCAATGGCTACATCGAGACACTGAGGTGGGAGGCCGAGTGTGTGGAGGCCAACAGCGGGAGGCTGGCCTCAGAGCTCAACCACGTGGAGGAAGTTCTGGAGGGCTACAAGAAGAAGTGAGTGTGGCCAGGCTGGGAGTGGTTATAGGTGTGCAGTGGGTCTTGACTGAGTTCATACAACCTTCCCGGAGATGGAGGTGGCTGAAGATTAGGGTCATCCCAGCCTACTTATCAAGGTGCTTCTGCTTTATTAGTCTGCTCTGTCTTGTCTCAGCTCTCAACACTTGCAGCCCCATTCGGGGAAAGGGGGAAAGCTTTGCAGGGAAGAAGAGCTCCCAGCCTGGGAGAGGTGGGCACACATCCAGAGCACAGACTGACCCAAAGATGGAGAAAGTGACAGTGAAAGTGTTAGTCACTCAGTCGTGTCCAACTCTGTGTGACCCCTGGGCTGTAGCCTGCCAGGATTCTCTGTCCATGGAATTCTTCAAGCAAGAATCCTGGACTGGGTAGCCATTCCTTTCTCCAGGGGATCTTTCTGACCCAGGGATTGAACCCCGGCTTTCTGCATTGCAGACAGATTCCTTACCATCTGAGTCACCAGGGAAGCCCAAGAGAGATGGAGAGTGAGGAACAAAGGAAGCAGGAGGATGGAGAACAGACACTTGGGAGCAGTCAGCGCTAGGACGGGAGGAAAGGAGAGGTCTCTGGGGAGTTACCTTGAAGATGATTTGGCAGATACCATTCAAGTGTCTGATGACCTTGGATCATTCTTCTATTTATTCTGCAGATAAGTTATCAGCTCTTGTTCTGCCAGGCTCCACAATTCAAAGGTCCATGTAAATCTTTTGTTTTCAGACCAGATCAGATCAGATTAGTCGCTCAGTCGTGTCTGACTCTTTGCTACCCCATGAATCGCAGCACGCCAGGCCTCCCTGTCCATCACCAACGCCTGGAGTTCACCCAGACTCACGTCCATCGAGTCAGTGATGCCATCCAGCCATCTCATCCTCTGTCATCCCCTTCTCCTCTTGCCCCCAATCCCTCCCAGCATCAGAGTCTTTTCCAGTGAGTCAACTCTTCACATGAGGTGGCCAAAGTACTGGAGTTTCAGCTTTAGCATCATTCCTTCCAAAGAAATCCCAGGGCTGATCTCCTTCAGAATGGACTGGTTGGATCTCCTTGCAGTTCAAGGGACTCTCAAGAGTCTTATCCAACACCACAGTTCAAAAGCATCAATTCTTCGGCGCTCAGCCTTCTTCACAGTTCAACTCTCACATCCATACATGACCACAGGAAAAACCATAGCCTTGACTAGACGAACCTTTGTTGGCAAAGTAATGTCTCTACTTTTGAATATGCTATCTAGGTTGGTCATAACTTTCCTTCCAAGGAGTAAGCGTCTTTTAATTTCATGGCTGCAGTCACCATCTGCAGTGATTTTGGAGCCCAGAAAAATAAAGTCTGACACTGTTTCCACTGTTTCCCCATCTATTTCCCATGAAGTGATGGGACCGGATGCCATGATCTTCGTTTTCTGAATGTTGAGCTTCTTTTGTTTTAATTCGATTTATTTAGTCTGGCCATTACCTTGTTTAAACTTACTGGGTCACTTGCTCATCTTTACATGGCAGATATGGACAGAGTGATGAGTGATTTTGACATAACCGGTGCTGGTAATTTCACCGGGAAGTACTTGAAATTCTGGTCTTGGAAGATCAGGCTCTACCATCCAGATGGATCCAGCAATGGGTTTTTAAACTTTGCCTGGGGGGATGCAAATGCAGACACAATTGTGTTTGCAGGTGTCAGGGTCTGTCTCCCACTCTGGGGGTGTGAGGGCTGGTAATTATAGAGCTCAGAGTTTATAGCAGTCCCAATTACCCTGTCATTAAAAAGTTGTGAAAACCATGTTCTGGGAACTCTGGTGCTCCTTGTCAGGTTGGGGCAAGACTGCTGCAGGGATAAAACCTCACAGGCAAGAGAGAGAGACTAGACCAGGCTGGCAGAGGAAGGCTGTGGAAATGCTCCCAGCAATCTGGGCACCATAGATGACTTCTCTGATTTCAAGGTCTTGGATGGTGGGGGAGGAGGGAGAGAATGGCCTCCCGGTAGCTACATTTTTTACAGTTTTAGAGTTGAAAGGCCCCCTGGAGCATCTTTCATTCATTTGAAATGAACAAATAATTACTGTGTACCTGATCACACATCGGGCAATTTATCCCAAGACCAGAGAGATTCAGTGACTTGCCTGAGGTTTTGCAGCGACTAAAGCCCAAACTTGGACCAGAAATCAGGTATCTAGACTCCATATCCGGTGTCCTTTGGTGGGTTCTTTGTGGCTGAGAAACAGAAGTATAGAGAGGCCCAGACACTTCTCCTAAGACACACAGAAAGTCCAGGGCAGGACCAGGGAGTTTTGATAACCTAGGACTCGGCTGGCTAGCCCGAGGCCCTTACCCCTTGGGTGGGGCCTCTCCAACTGTGCTGTCTCTCCTCAGGTATGAAGAAGAGGTGGCTCTCAAGACTACGGCCGAGAATGAGTTTGTGGTGCTGAAGAAGGTGAGTGACTCGTTGCACGTGGAAAGGAATTAAATATTGGATGCTGCATGCTTGGACACTGGGCATCTTGCTAATTTCGAGTCAGTCCAGTTGTGGTCAGACCAGGTTCCTCAGCAAACGGATGCTTGTCGGTGGGTCAGGCTGCCAAAGCCATCTTGGTGCCATGCAGGAACCCAGCCTGTGCTGATGGAAGCTTCTTAAAAAGAGACCTCATCATGCTGCTGTTTGGCTTTTTGTAAACTTCCCGAAAGCTGAAATGGTCGCTTTCAAATCAGTTTCACTCTCCTATGGCCTTTGCTTCCCAGATTGGGAAGTATTAGTTCTCAGCTTGGTAGTGACTATGGGAGCTGTGGTCCTTATTCAGTGCAAATGGAGACGGTGTAAAAACCAGGGGAGAAAACTATTAATGATTTCTCTTTGATTTCAAATTGGTGAGTTGAAGTGTATGCTAATGCTCTTCATAAATACTGTGCTTACCTTACACACCTCATTTGTTAGTAATCACAGAATGGAGAGAAAGGCTGGTAGAAAATCTGCCAGGACAGGTGTGGCCTTGGTTTCAGATGAGAGAGCCAGCTGCTTGGGTGTTGAGTGGTGCCTGACCTGGGCGCCAAGGACCACCCCTGGCTCTGTGCTCACCACACGGCCATGCTCTATGGACCAGTTTGGCTTGGCGGCTGCAGCCTGACATGTTGGGTTGTCATCTTAGGCTACCTGCTTCTGCGGGATCCCTAGTTCCGGAGGAAGTGGAAAGAAGTCTCTAGGAGTCTGACTCCTCCCCACTTCTATCCCAGGGGGTCCCACCGATGTTTGTGTGATGGCAAAGGGGTGGGCTGGGAGATGGCCTCAGGGCCTCCACAGAGGCTGACGGCTCCCCTGGCCCACTCTCCTGTCCCACCCTCCCGTGTGTCTCCACCAGGACATTGACTGTGCCTATCTGCGCAAGGCTGACCTGGAAGCCAGCGTGGAGGCCCTGAAGGAGGAGATGAGCTTCCTGCAGTCGCTGTACGATGAGGTGAGCCTCTTCCCATCTCCAGAAGGGCAAGGGAAGGAGAGGGCAGAGGAGGGTTTTCTAGGTTTTCTGTCATGGTTCCTTGGTTCTAGGAAAAGTTATGCATTCCTTACTCTTCTAGGGCCTCAATATCCTTTCCTTTTATGACAAGAGATTTTTCTCTTGCTCAGATCTTTCAAAATAGAAATGAGTAATGCCCTACCTTTTTGGAGTGAACAGATATACACTACTATATCTAAAATAGATAACCAACAAAGACCTACCATAGAGCGCAGGAAACTAAACTCAACATTTTGTAATAACCTATAAGAAAAAAAAATCTGAAAAAAGATACATATGTATGTATAACTGAATCAGTTTGCTATACATATGAAGTGATCATAACATTGTAGATGAACTATACTGCAATTAAAAAAGACAAGAAACAAAAAATAATTTGAAAGACTGATTCATTGCCTATCTACACAGCATGACATGGAGATCTGACACTGTAAGTTTAGGTATATGAATATAATAATCATATCTTATTAATTCAAATAGTATGAAAGCCCAATTAGAAAATTCAGGACTCCAAACCTATCTGTTATTTGGTGGATTAGGTTTATACAGACAGTCACAGCTGATCTGGGTAGTTGGGGCCCCAAGTGGAGTGACCCAATTTGACTTTATCCACAGAAATCTACCTCTGTTGATCTAGGCATTAATGAAATTCCACCTTACTCACTGCCTTGATATTATGATTCAAATTCTAGCCTTTTATTCTTAAAGCAGCACTTAAAAAAAATTTCCTGACTTGTCAGAAGTTTCCTAATTAATTTTATAAAATTTCAGAGTTGGGGTTTGTGTTTTGAATTACCTGTGGAGAGGAGAATCGGTGAAGGCTTTGGAGATGAGGGCAATGGTTGTTGTCTCCTACAGGAAATTTACCTCCTTCAGTCGCAAATCTCTGACACCTCGGTGGTGGTCAAGATGGACAACAGCCGGGAGCTCAACATGGACTCGGTTGTGGCTGAGATCAAGGCTCAGTATGATGGCATCGCCAGCTGCAGCCGGGCCGAGGTTGAGTCCTGGTATCAAACCAAGGTGAGCTGAAGGGCAGACTTCCCCACTGGGCAGAGAGGACCACTGGAGCTAGAGCTTCCCTGGAAAATGCACCCATGCACTCAGAGGGGCTGTGGTGGAGGTCCACGCAGAGCAGGGCAGGAGGTGGGACAATCCCAGAAGAAATGTGGGTTGACTGAGACAACATCTCAGTACCTGCAGCCACCTTGCAGTCATTGGTGCTTTCCTCCTGTCTGTCTCCCAACCTGCAGTGCGAGGAGATGAAGGTCACAGTAACACAGCAGGGTGAGAACCTCTGCAGAACCAAGGAGGAGATCAACGAGCTGAACCGTGTGATCCAGAGGCTGACGGCCGAGGTGGAGAACGCCAAGCAGCAGGTCGGTGGGCTGCTGCTGGGGTCTGCTCTCTGCTTTCCTCCTGCTGCTGCTAATTTTGGAGGGGCAAAGCCTATATATAGGCTTTCCAGGTGGCGCAAGTGGTAAAGAACTCGCCTGCCAAAGCAGGAGACGTAAGAGATGTGACCTCGATCCCTGGGTTGTTAAGATCCTCTGGAGGAGGGCATGAAAACCCACTCCAGTATCCTTGCCTGGAGAATCCCATGGACAGAGGAGCCTGGCAGGCTATAGTCCATAGGGTCGCAAAAGAGTTGAACTGAAGCAACTTAGCTCACATGCACAAGCATATAGATTTCATTTCCATTATGGTTTATTAAAGGATATTGAGTATAACTTCCTGCACTATACAGTAAGACCTTGGTGTTTATCTATTTGATACACAGTTGTTTGTATCTGCTAATCCCAAATTTCTAACTTATCCCCTTCCCCATCCTCTTCCCTTTTTGGTAACCAGAGTTTGTTCTCTATGTCTGTGACTCTTTTGTAGATAAGTTCACTTGTGTCATATCTTTGATTCCACATGTAAGTGATATCATATGGGATTTGTTTTTGTCTGACTGACTTCACTCAGTATATAGCCTCTACGTCCATTCATGTTGCTACAGGTATTATTTTACTCCTTTTTTATGGCTGAGTAATCTCCCGCCCCCCGTATGTATGCCACATCTTTATCCACTCATCTGTCGATAGACATTGAGGTTGCTTCCATGTCTTGGCAATTGTAAATAGTGCTGCAATGAACATTGGGATGCATGTATCTTTTCAAATTAGGGTTTTCTCCAGATACATACCCAGGACCGGGATTGCTGGATCACATGGTAACTCTATGTTTTGTCTTTTAAAGGTGTCTGCATACTATTTTGGGCTTCCCTGATGGTAAAGAATCTGCCTGCAATGCAGGAGTCCTGGGTTTGATCTCTGGGTTGGGAAGATCCCCTGGAGAAGGGAATGGCTTCCCACTCCAGTATTTTGGCCAGGAGAATTCCATGGACCGTTTAGTCCATGGGTTGCAAACAGCTGGACACAACTGAGCAACTTTCACTTTCCATACTGTTTTCCATGATGGCTGCACCAACTTACATTCCCACCAACAGTGCAGGAGTGTTCCCTTTTGAAGAGGCTTGTGTTTTAACAACCTGCATCTGAATGACCAAGAATGCCCAAGACTTCAAAGACAGGATGCTTGGTCTCCCTTCTCTGAATTCTGTTCTCATTGTCCTCTATATCCCTTCACAGTTCCTCTCCTCTAAACACACCTTAGACAACACAGTCTAGTGCTGTGCTTGCCTCCTGCTTTTTCTCTCTCCCCACTTCTCTTGCCGGACTTGGGGTGCGCAGGCCTGAACTAGTGACACACCACTCTGTTCAAAGGGAGCACTACCACCCTCTGCGCATCTCTCATTTAAAACTGTCCATCCTTTATCTTCAGTTCCATTCCCTTTCATCCCAGCACTCATTCTCATGCATTTAATATAGTTCTTTATAGTCTCTCTTTCATCTATATATTTCCTATGTATATTAGATTCATTTAAACCTCTTAGCGTTTTAAGTTTACCAAATGATATTATACCATAAATCTCATTCAAATTCTGCCACTTTCCAGTTGGAAGTTTTTGAAATCCATGCACATCACTATAAATTGTCTGTTTCATTATTTCTGTCCTATTTATAAATCATGGTTTCCTATCCATTCCCTTATTGATGGATGCTTGCTGAGTTTGCCTCCAAGACTTTGCTGTTACAATCAGTTGTATCATGAACATTTATACATATCTCTACAGGTTTCCATGTGTAACCACATTAGGGACGTTTTGAAGGTATAAAGCAAGAAATGGAATTGTTGAGTTGTAAGATATTCACTAATTTACTTTCCATAAGTGCCCTCGGAGTTCTGCGCCAGAGTGTGCTCCCAGTATCGGCAAGCGAGGACTTCTGTTTCAGCATTTGCTGTTACCAGACTTTGGAACTCTTGTAGATCTAATAATGTGTAAATGACATCTAACTGTTAATTTTCATTTCTGTCATTAACTAGAATGACTGTCTCTTCATTCACTTACTACTCATTTGCATTTTCCTTTCTGAGAGCTGCCTGTTCAGATCATCTGCCCATTTTTTATTGTGATTTTTTTTTCTTCTCAGTGATCTCCAGTATTTCCTTGCCCATTCTATGTAGATGTTACCCTTTATATTTATACATTTTCCAGTTAATCTTCTCTCAACCAGTCACTTGTCTGTTTTGCTCTGATTTCCTTCACTGAATAGAAATCTTTAAACTGGATGTAGCCAAATCCATCACTTTTTGCTTTAACAGTTAATACTTAAAAGGTTTGAGGTCATAGAGGCCTCCTGTTACAATTTTGTCTTCTACTGATTTTATACTTTTACTTCTCAGATTTAGGTCTTTAATCCACCTGACCTTTATTTTTGGTATATACAAGGAGTAGGTTTTTAATTAAATTTTTCTACATATAGTAAGAAAATGTGTTCTGTAATCCATTTCTTACTCACTTGTTTGTGATACCACCTGTATCATAATACTGAGTTCCCACATATTCCTGGTTTAAATTCTGTCCTCTCCCCTCAGTTTAGCTGTTCTCAGCCACTGTGTAAGAGGTATCAGAAGTAATTTGTTACTATTAGTAGCCAAATAATGGAATATGAGAATGATTTACTTTCCAGAAGTGAAGTTAGAGAAAGTTAGAAGTTTTCCTCACTTGCATTCTGATATGCTTTTAAAAAATATTTATTTTAATGTGGTTAGAATAAAAATTTATAGGTTTCTGGAAAGCTCAGATGGTAAAGAATCCACCTGATATGCAGGAGACCCTATCTTGATTCCTGGGTGGGGAAAATCCCCTGGAGAAGGGAATGGCCACCCGCTCCAGTATTCCTGCCTGGAGAGTTCCATGGACAGAGGAGCCTGGTGGGCTACAGTCCATGGGGTCACAAGAATTGGACATGGCCGAGTGACTAACAAGAACACTTAACATGAGATATATCCTCTTAACACAATTTTAAGGTGTACAATACATTATTGTTGATTCTAGGTACAGTGTTTTATAATGGATCTCTAGAGCTTATTTGTCCTGCTTTATGCCCTGCTACTGCTAAGTCACTTCAGTCGTGTCCGACTCTGTGTGACCCCATAGACGGCAGCCCATTAGGCTCCCCCATCCCTGGGATTCTCCAGGCAAGAACACTGGAGTGGGTTGCCATTTCCTTCTCCAATGCATGAAAGTGAAAATTGAAAGTGAAGTAGCTCAGTCGTGGCGGACCCTCAGCAACCCCATGGACTTCAGTCTTCCAGGCTCCTCCGTCCATGGGAATTTCCAGGCAAGAGTACTGGAGTGGGGTGTGATTGCCTTCTATGCCCACTTATTTGTGATTCCCTATTTCCTCCTCCTCCTAGCCCCTGGAAACCATTACTCCACTCTTTATTTATTTTTTAATATGTATTTATTTGACTGCTTCAGGTCTTAGTTGCCGCACGTGGAATCTTCGTTGCCTCATTCAGGGTCTTGCGCTGCATGGACTCTCTAGTGTGTTTTGCAGGCTTAGTTGCTCAAGACATATGGAATCTTAGTTCCCCAACCAGGGATTGAACTCGCTCCCCTTGCATGAGAAGGCGGATTCTTGACCACTAAACCACCAGGGAAATCCCCACTCCACTCTAATTCTATGATTTGACTATTTTAGATACGTCATATAAGCTGAATTGTGCAGTGTTTGTCTTTCTGTGTCTGGCTTATTCAGTTCAGTTCAGTCGCTCAGTCATGTCCGACTCTTTGTGACCCCATGAACCGCAGCACACCAGGCCTCCCTGTCCATCACCAACTCCCAGAGTCCACCCAAACTCATGTCCATTGAGTCGGTGATGCCATCCAGCCATCTCATCCTCTATCGCCCCCTTCTTCTCCTGCCCTCAATCTTTCCCAGCATCAGGGTCTTTTCAAATGAGTCAGTTCTTCACATCAGGTGGCCAAAGTATTGGAATTTCAGCTTCAACATCAGTCCTTCCAATGAACACCCAGGACTGATCTCCTTTAGGATGGACCGGATGGATCTTCTTGCAGTCCAAGGAGCTCTCAAGAGTCTTCTCCAACACCACAGTTCAAAAGCATCAATTCTTCAGCACTCATTACACTTAGCATAATGTCCTCAGGGTACATCCACATTGTCACACATTGGAGAATTTCCTTTTTTTAAAAGGCTCAATAATATTCCATTGTATGTATATACCATGATTTCTTTATCCATTCACCTGTTGATGGACATTACACTGTTTTCATTCTTGGCTATTGTGAATAATACAAACATGGGAGAGCTAATATCTCTTCGAAATCCTGCTTTAGATTCTTTGGGATAAAATACCCAGAAGCGCAATTGCTGGATCATATGATAATCCCATTTTTTTAAGTTTTTGAGGAACCTTTAAACTGTTTTCCAGAGCAGCTACATTATTTTGCATTCCCACCAAAAGTATACCAGAGGTTCAATTTCTCCACATCCTTAACACTTGTCTTGATTTTATAATAGCCAAACTGACAGGTATCAGGTGATTCTCACTGTGGATTGGATTGCATTTCCTTGATGATGGGTGATGTTGAATGTCTTTTTCATGTATCTATTAGTTATTTATTAGTCTTGTCTGGAGAGATGTCTCTTTATGTCCTTAGCCCATTTAAAAAATTGGGTTACTTTTGTTTTCTGCTATTGAGTTGTAGAAGTTCCTTATACTTTCTTAAGTTGGACAAAAGGAAGGCGCTATAGTTAGTGGACAAAAGCATTGGAATGGGAGCTTTTTCCAGCATGCTGATCTCAGGGGACCAAAAATGAGATTCCCATACAGAAGCCTCTGAAAATCTGGGCTGCTGCTGCTGCTGCTGCTAAGTCGCTTCAATCGTGTCTGACTCTGTGCGACCCCAAAGATGGCAGCCCACGAGGCTCCACCATCCCTGGGATTCTCCAGGCAAGAACACTGGAGTGGGTTGCCATTTCCTTCTCCAATGCATGAAAGTGAAAAGTGAAAGTAAAGTCGCTCAGTCGTGTCCGACTCCTAGTGACCCCATGGACTGCAGCCTACCAGACTCCAATGTCCATGGGATTTTCCAGGGAAGAGTACCGGAGTGGGTTGCCATTGCCTTCTCTGGAAAATCTGGGCTTGGCTCTCACTAACTGGGTAGCTCGGAGCAAGTCACAGCCTCTCCGACTGAGGTTCAATGTCTTCATCTGAATAATGGAAATAACCACACCTGTTCTGATAAGCTCAGGAGTAACTTCAAGGTCAAATTAGATACCATCTGTGGAAGTGACTTGTAAACTAACAGCAGTATAAAAATGTGAGATAATTATCTAATATTAGCATTAGTCTGATTCTGCTAACATTTCCTTCCCCTAACAGCTCACCATGGACTTGAGTCTTACAAGATAGTTTTAAAAAATGAAGGGAGAAAGCTCCAATTGGCTGTGATTTCCCTGCCTAGTTAATTTAAAAATTGACCACTTTGAATTGAGGTAAACAGTCCATGGGGTCGAGGAGAGTCAGACACGACTGAGCGACTTTACTTTCACTTTTCACTTTCATGCATTGGAGAAGGAAATGGCAACCCACTCCAGTGTTCTTGCCTGGAGAATCCCAGGGACGGGGGAGCCTGGTGGGCTGCCGTCTATGGGGTCACACAGAGTCGGACACAACTGAAGCGACTTAGCAGCAGCAGCAGCAGCAGGATGACCAAGGCCATGGGAGATCTTAGTCCCCACAAAGACCCAGAGTCCCCACAGCCTGCACTCTTCTTAAGCTCTTTTCCTCCCCACAGCGCTGCAAGCTGGAGACCGCCCTGGCTGAGGCGGAGCAGCAGGGTGAGGCGGCCCTTAACGATGCCAAGTGCAAGCTGGCCGGGCTGGAGGAGGCCCTGCAGAAGGCCAAGCAGGACATGGCCTGCCTGCTCAAGGAGTACCAGGAGGTGATGAACTCCAAGCTGGGCCTGGACGTGGAAATCGCCACTTATCGCAAACTGCTGGAGGGAGAGGAGAGCCGGTGAGGATGGGCCCAGGGCCACTTCACATCACCACATGGGGCTAGAAGAGTGTCTCACTGACTCACCTCTAGGCAGAGAGCGTTCAAACTGGCCAAGTCTCTAGAGACCTAGAGAGACTAGCCATTGTCTTATTCCCAGATAGGGAAACTGAAGCTCAGAGAGGAGAAAGGCTTGTCCAAGACCATAGTTTGTTGTTGTTGAGTCGCTCAGTCGTGTCTGACTCTTTGCTACCCCATGGACTGCAGTATGCCAGGCTTCCCTGTCCTTTACCATCTCCAGGAGTTTGCTCAAACTCATGTCCACTGAGTCGGTGACATCATCCAACCATCTCATCCTCTGTAATCCCCTTCTCCTCCTGCCTTCAATCTTTCCCAGCATCAGGGTTTTCTCTAATGACTTGGCTTTTTGCATCAAGTGCCCAAAGTATTGGAGCTTCAGCTTTAGCATCAGATTGCAGCTAGTTAATGGCTAAGCTAGAACTACACCAGCCTCCTGGCTAGCCCTCCAGTGATCTCTCTCCCTTCCTGTGCTGTCCCTCCAGTACAGCTCATTCCCAGGCAACTTTTCATCTGTTGGGTGAAAGCATGTTTTTGCAGTCATATCTCTTCTGCTGCTTCTACTAAGTTGCTTCAGTCGTGTCTGACTCTGTGTGACTCCATAGATGGCAGTCCACCAGGCTCCTCTGTCCCTGGGATTCTCCAGGCAAGAATACTGGAGTGGGTTGCCATTTCCTTCTCCAAGTCAGATCTCAGTGGGTTGTGAAAGCTGGAATCATTCAGAAGCTTTGTTAAAGGCCATTCCACTCAGTTTTGGATGCACAGAATGCAAGGAATTCTCTCAGCCCAGAGAGTCTGGTGTTCAGAACGGCGAATAGAAGCAGCACTGCGTCCTTGCCCAGCAGAGAAGACAGGGGCATGCATGCATCCACCCATCCTCTAGGTGATTGGGCTTAGTGTCCCAGGAAGACTGTCAGAGGCTTCTCAGGGGAGGAGGCAGAGGAGCCGAGGTGGGGCGGGAAAGGGATAGGTCACCTCAGGCAGTGCTGACAGTTTGAGCCAAGAATTGGGGCCAGGGGATGTCAGCGTGGGAGGGAGCAATGCAGGTTTACTTCTCAGGTGGTACAAGGGTCCCTAGCCTTGAGATGGCCACGTCACCATTGCCTCTGCGCTGGGTCCCATCGTGGGGAGCAGGCCAGACTGGGGAATAGAGTGTAGAGATTACGATAACAGGCTGTGAGCCAGATCACCCGGGTTTGGATCCCAGCACTACACGTACTAGCTTCAAAATAATGTCCTAACCTGTAAAACAGATACTCATAAAATCCACTGCTTCAGGCTCTCGCAAAGATTCAACAGGTAATGGAACGCAGTAAGTTTGTGCAGGAAGAAGTTATTATCAGAATTAGAATAACTGTATGGTGGGGTGGCCCGACAGGGCTGCACCCATGGATAGACTCCATATTAACACTGTTAGTGTTAGAAATCTGACAAGAGTGGCACCCAAGGCATCTGGCCATGCCTGACCAAAGCTGGTAAATTTCCTGTCAATTTCTGAGGCCTTTGGGTGAAGCCAACTGTGCTATCACCTCCTTTGCAGTCCCTAAGCCACTTGCTAGCACTCAGTGTGCAATGTGAAACTTCCTTTCATTATGGTAATCATCAACCATCATTAGCGTGTTGATAACTCCGTCATAATAAATGATGCACTGTTCCCTACACATGAGCTTTTAAAAGGTTGTTTAATGTATTTGCATATGGTGGCCATTGCCCTTTTGATAGACTTTCTTCTCTTACATATGGGGCTTCCTTGATAGTGCACATGGTAAAGAATCCACCTGCAATGTGAGAGACCTGGGTTCGATCCCTGGGTTGGAAAGATCCTCTGGAGAAGGGAATGGCAACCCATTCCAGTATTCTTGCCTGGAGAATTCCAAGGACACAGGGGCCTGGCGGGCTACAGTCCATGGCGTTGCAAAGAGTCAGACACGACTGAGCGACTGGCACTTTCACTTTCCTCTTACATATAACATATGTAATTAGATTATATGCTCATTCATTGCAGAAAACACAGAAAATAAGAAAAAAGCAGGCCTAATTACTCAATTTGGAGAGAGCTGCTGATGGGCATTGGCTAGAATCTTCTGAAAGGGCACAATTCTGAGACTGTAGCAAAGCCAGGTTCACGTAGCAGGAAGGTGAGCTGGAAGCATATATCCCCTGAGAAGACAAGGAGTGGGGAAGGGTTCTGAGTCAGGCAGAATGAATCAGAGTAGAACATTCCTGGAGAAAAAGTTTTGAAGTTGGGAGTTTAAAAAAAGTGAAGGAGACACAGAACAGAAAGTACAGGTGTTTATGAAGCATGCAAGGTCCTGGTATAATGACACATCGTAACGAGTGTTCAGCAAAGGGTACCGAAAACCCTTACATCAGGTTTACTGCCTGCCAGGCTCTGTCTGCAGATGCTTTACACACAGAACTTACAACAGTCTTATTAGAGCTGAGGAAACTGAGGCTTGGAAAGGTGAGGTGACTTGCCCAAGGTCATCCAGCTAGTAACTGGTTCTGCCGGCTCTAGGGTCCAGGCTCTTAACTACATACCCTCCAGCCTCTCTCTGAGTTTATCAAGTCAGGTGTGTGTCTGGGGTAGCTTTTAAGAATGCGAGATAAAAATGGATCCATCCGGATGCTAGGCAAGCTTTTTCCCACCCAGAGGTGTCCAGTTAGGCAGTAGCTGCTCCCATCACCTATTTTTTGGCTTTGCCGGAATTTTAGCAGAGGGATAAGAAGGGTCACCCCACCCCTCCTTTTCAGTATCCCAAGTTTCCATAGCCTAGAAGCAAACGGAATAAAGTGGCCTTTTGGATCCTGCAAATTAACCTCCCCCTGTCCTTTCGGGATCCCAGGGAACAGTGCTAGCATGGCTGCCTCTGCAGAAGGCCCCGCCCTGCATCTCTCCTCCCTGCCTTCAGGATGGAGAGCAGGCATGCCGCAAGCGCAGAGCAACCAGGTTCTAACTGCCTCCTCTCCTCTCCCCTACAGGTTGTGTGAAGGTGTGGGCTCCATCAACATCTGTGAGTTTGAGGGTGTCGGTGGGCGTGCTTCTTTGGGTATCTGTGGTCTTCATGGATTGCTTCATAGGTTGCTTGTGATAGGGGACTGAGTCTCTGTCCACAGTACACTGAGTGAGAGGGATAGGAGTTGAGAGACATGGATAGCCCCAAATAGCTGACCACCACCCAAATATGGACCCGTCTGGAGCATCCATGAAGCTTAAGCATACGCCTGTGGCAAATTTGGACCTGCTAATTGGTTCTTTAAAAGCCACCCAAGTCTTTCAGCCACGCAGAATACGCCTCAGGTGGTACAATGTTTTATGAGAAAACAAACAAACAAACCATGAGCTATATATTCGGATCAGCTGGGGCTACTGAAAACATCTCTTAAATCTGTCTTAAACAATTTGACGTGTATGCCGCCCCTAGCCTAGATGTCATCCGTTCCCCTCACCTTTCCAGCAACATAATTTCTAGATGATTCTGTGCTCAATCAGTTTTTGCCTAAAGATTTCAACATTGCAGTGTAGTCAAGCAGAGTTCGGTGTCCAACTTGCTAACCATATTCCTTCAGGAATATGGCAATGGGATTAGATTTTCCTGTAGTTTAAAAGGATTCATGTCACTAGTCCCTCAGTGTGTAAAGAGTTAATCACTGGTTCTAGAAAAATTCTGGGTCATGCCATGTCTGAAATGGAGAGAATTCTGAGTTGGTATCTCCTTACAGGTGTGAGCCGTTCCCAGGGAGGCGTGATCTGCGGCGACCTTGATTCCACCGTCCCTCGTGGCCTGGGTGGCACGGCCATCAGCAGCAGTGCTCTTTGCTCCCCCTCTGTAGGGGGATTCTGTTCCAGTGTGAGATCTGTGAGGTTTGCATAGTGGGGGTTAGGACTCTGGACAGATGGTGTCTGAGGGGGCCAGGGTAGAAAGTGGGGAACAGGGAAAGCTTTTCTGTCTCAGGCCCAAATGTCGGTTTAGTGATTGTCCCTTACTGGGGAGCCAGAACTAACTCTCCAGGTTCCTCCTCACTGGAGTTATGGTTTACTCTTTGAGTCTCAACCCTGGGTTTGGCATTCTTGCTGCCTCCATTGATTCTCCCCCCTCCCTGTGGTCCAAGAAAAGATGTAAAGACTCTTTGATATAAACTGCTTAGTCATTTTCTTCCCTAATTTCAGGTTAGTAGACATTTACTAAGAACTGACCATGTGCCAGGCCCTCTGGGCAGGGGCCCAGGTAGCAGGTGGCAGGGCATGGATGCACCCTTGTGCTTTGCCCTTGGACAACGGACTGTTTGTGGCCCATCAGCATTGAGGGGGCAGCAGTGGGAGTGGGGCTGGGGCTCTGGGAGTCCCCTCACTTGATCTGAGAGATTGTATGTTTCCAGAGCATCCCTCAGCCATGTAGCGGTCAGGATGGAAAGACTGAGGCTAATCCTCCCAGCTTTTTATTATTGGTGGTTTGTAATTTTATTGTATTGGGGTGATTCCTGTATGGCTTCTTCTCTCTTTTGGTGTGCATGATTAAATGTCGTGGTAAACATTTTCTCCTGTAACCAAGTCAATGTCTGTACCCTTCCTTGTTTCCCCAATTGTTTCAGTGGTTCTCCAAGTGTGGACCATGGACCACCATCTACATCAGGGTCCCTGAGGAGCGGGGGATGAAGGGATTGTTAAATATGCAGATGCTGGGCTCCATCCAGAACCACTGAATCAAAAGTTATGGAGATGAGTCCAGGAATCTGAATTTAAGCAAGCTCCCAGGGGATTCCCATAAGAATTAAAGATCAAGAGTACACTGGTTTGTGTGGGTGGCTCAGATCATTCTGGCCGTGGACGTGACTTTCCGTCTGATTTTCACAGGATCAGATTCAACTCTTTGCCTTTCTCCTCTGACTTTGTTAAAAGATCAGAGCCAGTCTTGGCCACCCACAGTGGGTGGGGTGGGGGCAAAGGTAAAAAAGAGGAGGAGAGGGGAGCCTGTGTTGACTAGCACTGGTTAGATGTCTGGAACATCATATATGTATTTCATTCATTGCTTACAGCAACAGTATTATACTGATATGGAAATTAAGGCCGTGAGAAGTTGAGTAACTTCTCATACAGCTAGTCCAGTATCCAAACTGAGGGCTATGTATGTTAGTCACTCTGCTGTGCCAGACTCTTCACGACCCCATCGTCTGTCCATGGAATTCTCTAAGCAAGAATACCAGAATTAGTTGCCATTCCCTTCTCCAGGAGATCTTCCAAACCCAGGGATCCAACTGGAGTCTCTGGCATTAAAGGCAGATTCTTTACCATCTGAGCCACAAGAGAAGCCCCAGTAGGGAATGTCAATGCTCATATACTTTCTGCTCCCTTGCCTCAGTTTTTCCTGAAGAATAAAATCATGGCCCATGCCGTTCTAACTGATCCTACCTTACTGACACTCCAGAGAAAAGAGAAGGAAGGTGACATTAATGAGCCTCCTGGAAGTGTTTGTAGGAACATCTCCTCACAGCTTCTGTTCTCTAAGAATCTTGGACAGACCTTAGTATGGGGCAGTTAGCACAGGCCTCTTACGTGGGGATCCAGAATGAAAACTCAGACCTCTGGTCAGAGGATATTTGCCCCGATGGCCTGGACAGGGACAGTGGGCTCTGTGGGGACCTCTGGTGTTGCTGTTTAGTCACCAAGTCATGTCTGACTCTTTGTGACCTCATGGACTGTAGCCTGCCAGGCTCCTATGTCCATGGGATTCTCCAGGCAAGAACACTGGAGTGAGTTGCCATTTCCTTCTCCAGGGGGTCTTCCCAACTGGGGATTGAACCCACGTCTCCTGCATTGGCAAGGTGATTCTTTACTGCTGAGCCACCTGGGACTCTCTCCCCCCGCTATTCCTGCACTGACAACCCCCAAGAAGTGCCCCCAGGGAAGTCGGTTCAGAGTCCCCTCAGATTCGAAGGTGTCCTCCCTGGATGTGATGAGATGGAGAGAGGGGTTTTGGTGGATGACTTTCTTTCACTTGTTTTACAGGAAGAACACTTATTTCTGACACCTTATGTTATTTGGGATTTTTTAAAAAAGATTTAAAAAAAGACCCAATTGGGTGGAAGATATCTTGCCCCAAGAATACATATTTGATCTCAAAATACAAAGACCTTTGAGTAGTTCTCCCTGGCATTGCCCTCCTGATGCCTTTCAGAATGTGTCCCCATGAGACTCACTGGTCCCTGGGAAACCCGGGAGGACCCAGATATTTTTTAGTGTGGTGGCCCCCTGGTCTCTCCTCCTGGGCTTAAAGGGTCTTTCAGGGGCTTCATCTTGGGCACTTCCTTGGTCTAGATTCCACCAAGTCTGAGCAGGGGAGAAAATTGGGCTCAGGGAGCCACTAGATCGCCTCTGTGAAGGGAAAGGAGTTGTACCAGGCCCCTTCTGCCCCAGAATGGGGTAGGGGAGTGGGGGGGTGGCAGAAATGGGGGAAGCTCTGCCTTTCCTTTCTGATGGTGATGGGGGAGGGTGTGTATATGCACATTTGTGTCTCCAGAGTTTCCTTCATTTTCAATGCAACAGCTCAACCTCTGAGTGCTGCCTTGACCCGCTCCCTTCCCTGGCAACTGACCTCTCACCACTGCTGTCCACTGCCCACTGAGGGAATAACAGCGGGGCATCCAGACAAGGGGTGATTCCCAGAAATGGTCATTTCTCATGTCCATGTCCATTCCAAAGAGGGTTAGACTTCGTGATTTCCTTGGTCATGTGGTTAATCTGCTTTTCTCACCATGCTTGGCTTCAGTTTCTGTTTCCCAAGATCCCAAGGACTGAGGCAGAGAGCAGTTGGTGACATTGAGGCTGGGAGGAGTGGCCTGGGTGTGGGTGTTTGTGAGGATGGCCCAGAGCAGAGAGGATTTGCGACTCGGTGAAGGAGCGCTTGTGGCCTCCAGAAGGGACAGAGAAGACCCCAAAGTCTAAGCAGATGGAGAGCCTTTGTATTTGAGGGAAGGGCACTGAATGTTTGAATAAGAGTAGAAAATGGACAGAAGGTCTGATTTTCTCTTGATGGAGCTCTTAGTTTTTGTGGAGTTTAAAGAAAAAGTGGCGGGGGGGGGGAGATTCCAGGAAAGCTCTGGAACCACCCACATGGGCCTGCTTTATTGTCTGGGCCCCTTGCTCTTCTGGCTTTTTCTTAATCAAGAGATTTAGATCACTTGACTTTTCCTTAAATTTTTTTTTTTGTAATGAAACTTTAATCCTCAGTTACTCTTGGAGTGTATCCTTGACTTTCTGCAAGGAATAACTCCTTTCCTTTGAAAAGAGAAGAGATGGCTCTGCATTTTTGCTGTTGAACGCAAGGGCGGGGGAGGGGAAGTTTCATCTTCATAAGCTGATGGCACCTCGGGCTGCTATGCACAGAACATGGAAACTTATTAAATAGCTGCTAACTCCCAGATTCTGGTTGTTTGACTTTTCAATGCATGATGTTATATTTTTATTTATCAGATTTAACTTTTTAGTTATACTTGAGCCAGACCCATGGTAACATCAAGGCATTTTTCCTAAAGCACAGGCTACTGCAGAGACCCAGAACCACAGGAAGTGGCAAGGCTGGAAAATGCTTATCTCACCCACCCCCAAGCTGACGCCCAGAGCACGGAGGCCACTTCTTGCACAGCGTATTACTGAGACATGGCAGAGCTGATGCTCAAATTTTGATCTCCTGACGTTTCAGCCCTGGTGACTTAACCTTTCTTGTAGATGGATGACGTGCCCTAAATTGAATGTTGGCCTACTGTGACTACGACCATGCCCTGGAGACCCATAGAGGTGGGAGAAAGAAGGGGAGGGGGCCAGAAACTTGGAGGAGTCCTGTCTGGTATCAGCCAGCAAACCGTAAACAGCAGCCGCCTCGGCACTCAGGAAGGGCCAGCAGTCTCCCTGGAGTTGCAGCCCTTTGGGCCTGAAGTGAGGATTCATCAGAATGCAGGGGACCTTAACTTTCCTTCCAGGGACAGGCTAGGGGATGGGGCAGCAGAGGAGGCCAGCAGGCGGAATAGTGATGGCTAATCTGTTCTCTAATGGAGAGATGGAGATGAGTCCAAGAGGGCTGATGTCTACACCTCTGCTCAACCAGCCTGAGTTCACCCAAACATCCCAGGCCTGACATGTTCTGGAATCCCATCTGGAGCTTAGTTGGGGGCAAAGCCAGGAAGAGAAATTGCCTGGAACTTCTTCCAGAAACTTCCAGCTTGATCTAGTGTCCAGACACACCCAGTGATAGCCATGGTCTGAGCCACAAAGAAAGAGTCAGAAGTCCTCAGGGTTTGAGACACTGTCGGGCAGGAAAGGGAAACGTGTGTGTATGTACGAAGCAGGAGGGAAGGTGGGCAGAGGGAGCACTGAGCAAAGGCAAATAGGAAGAAGGGTGTGGAGTAGCCGATATGTCCAGGTGGGATGGTCCCTGGAGGCCTCAGAGAGCAGTCTTTCCACAAAGTAGAGCCTGAATCTGAGAAATTGAGCATCCAGGTGGAGGGGTTGTACAGGACTGAGGAGCAAGTGTGGGAAGACGAGCTGGAGGAGACTGTGTCTGGCCTAGGGAGCACGTGCATATGCTGGGAAATTGTTTGAACCAGGTGGTAGGGGATAAGAGCCATGAGTTTGGGATTCTGGCTGCTGGGGGGAGGTGTGTGTGAGGAATGAGGAGAAAGTGGTCATGTGGGAATCTGGAGCTGTGGTCCAGGACTGAGGGGTCTGAGCTGGAATCAGGCTATGGAAGTGGAGAGGAAGAGGCAGCACCACTGGGGGGCTGGGGCTGGAAAGGGCTGGTCAGCTAGAGATGGAGCAAGTGGGAGCTGAGCGTCAGACATGTTGGAGAGTTGGATGTAGTGGGAATTCCTAATAATGTGCTTTCCCAACCTTGAGAAATTTCACAGAAGTAGCACTTGGAAAAACAGCAAATGTTACAAAACTGTGTTGTGATTTTTCTTCACGTTTTTCTTAGAATAATAGCCTTGTTACAAACCCCAAGGCCAGACCCAGAAGGGAGTATGACTGGGATCATGAAAGATGGACCTTGGAACACCAAGTCAGTGTCAGGTATGAACACTGCCTATGCACTTGCTGACTGGTCCTGAGACTATCCTAGAAGAGAACGGCCTGGGGTAAAAACAAGGAGATCTGGACTATGTCACAGTAGTGTCTTGGGGAAGAAAGATCAAAGAAAGTTTTGTAGTCTGCCATTAGAAATAAAAGCTGGACTCAGAGTGGACTCTGCACCTCAGTCCAATAGAGGCTGCAGGTCCCCTGACCCATTGCACCAGATTTTGTGTTCTGTCTTCATTCTCGTTGCTCACTCCCAGGCCATTAGGGCAACAGTCGGAGACATTGCCATTCACAAGATCACATGTCTTTGCATCGCAGCAGCATTTATTGAAACACAGAATGAGACAACCCAGAAGGCACGGCACCCACAGACAGTCATAATAAGAGGGAGACCCAGAAAGTGGCCTCCCCTTCTCCAGCCCACCTGCTCTGGATTGGACAGATTCCCCCTGCGCCGGCAGGGGGCGATCTGGAGCAACCATGGCGTTTTCTTTGAAATCTGTTAAGGTGTATTGAATAGCAAGACCTGTCCAAAGTCAAAAGAATTCCCCCCACTAGAGGCCTCTCATCTGGGACGTCACAGGAGGAGTTTGGCTGGAACAGGTTAACCCAGAAGAAGGCAATCAGTTAGAGAGACAAGCAAAATACAAACTCAAATGACCAAGGGGCAATTCCTGCAGAGAACTTCCCAGCCAGGACAAGGGATCTGCTGGAGTGGGGGCGGCTTCCTCTCTGATTCTAAGGTTGAGGGAGACCTGACTGGATGGTTCGGCTTATTCCTTGTGCCAGAGGAAGACTGAGTTTTCATGATGCCCAGCTGCCCTGGGTGATTGGGAGGGTCCCAGAGAGCTTGGTGAATAACACAAATTGGCCGCGGGAATTTAGCATTCAAATCGGAGTTGAGTGAAAGGGCTGGGAATGACTCTAACTGAAGCCTGTTGGAGAACCAGGAAAACAACTCCCTAAAAGGAGAAGGTGGTGCGGAGAGCGGCGGAGGGTCCTTCCCTTGTAGGAACACATGGAAGATTCTGGAAGCAAGCACACAATTTTTTTTTTTTCCCATTCACACACCCTTCCGTGCTGGGGGGATGCAGGCGGGGCCTCTGACTCTACGCAAAACGGACAGACCGGCTGCTCCCGCAGCTGAAGCTGGAGGCACGGGGCTGACAGGGGACGCAGGAGTCGGGCGCCAGCACTGTGATGCTGCCCCCGGTGGCCACGGGGCCCGAGGCGATCTGGCGGCCTGCGGTGGTGCTATACGTGAGGCCCCCACAGGTGACTCCACCGCGTGAGCTGCTGACACCTGTGGGAAGAGAGGGGACAGGGAGGGCTGAATGGACCGCAGTGATGTCACCAACCCCAGGACAGGCCCCCAAGGGCTTCTGCATGCATGAGCGTCCTCCTCCCCGATGAGTTTAGTGGTTCATAACTCAGATCCTGTTCTCAGCACCTCAGCCTTCTAGGGCACCCAGGCGAGAAGGAAGCAAGTACCCCCAGATTCAGTGGCAAAGCTGAAGTGAAGTGAAGTCGCTCAGTCGTGTACGACTCTTTGTGACCCCATGGGCTCTAGCCTGCCAGGCTCCTCTGTCCATGGGATTTTCCAGGCAAGGGGGTACTGGAGTGGGTTGTCATTTCCTTCTCCAGGGGGTCTTCCCAACCCAGGGATTGAACCCGGGTCTCCCGCATTGGAGGCAGACGCTTTGCCATCTGAGCCACCAGGGCAGCCCAGGGGCGAAGAGGCTGCATTCTTATTTCCCGGGCATGCAGTTCACACATTCACCAGTGGAGGGCGCCCAAAGATGCCTTTGCTTAGTGCCTCCAGGGAGAAGGTAAGGGGGTGGTGGCGGGGCGTAGCGGGGGAGGGAGCAGGGGGCATGAAAGGCCCCCTCCCAGGTCTGGAACTTTCCAGGTCCTGTAGGTTAGGCTGTCCGGCTCAAATCTGCCCATCAATAAAGCCAGTTTTCTAGGGGGGTTTCAAGCAGGTACTTACAGACATTCACAGAGCCCACTCCTTCGCACAGCCTACAGGAAAGAAAAGTCTAATTAATTCCAAGCACTGAGCTGGATTCCTTGAGGCAGCTTCCTTGAAGCTTAGGCACAGAGAGGGCCCTGCTGTGTACAGATCCAATTCCCCAGAGGCAGGAAGTGCTCCCTAGAGTTTGCCTTAAATGCTCACACTCCTTTAACTATTCACTGACCACAGAGACAAGGCCTTCTGCTTTTCAGCAGAGGTGAGTGAAGCTATGAAATCCACGTGCTGCTTCCAATCGGAATGACTTGGCCCACCCTGGATAGTGCCGATCAGGCTTACAGAAAGCATGTGAAAGGGCCTGGTACCAATGAAGAGCTATAGCATAGACTGCATCGACCTTATAATGTACCTGCTTCCAGGGCAGGCCAAGCGGCAGCCTCCTGTAGGAAGCTACTGGAAGAGAGTGGATTTCAGAGCCACAAGTCTTGCATGAGGGTCCTGGCTCTTCTGCTTATTAACTGTGTAGCCCCGAAAAGGTCGCTGAACGCTGGGCCTTATTTCCTTATCTTTGGATGGGAAAAACAATACCTGGTTTGTGAGGATTAAAATGAGCACGGAGCACAGGCCTAATAAAGCGTTCATAAATTATTATTTCTATTGAAGCCTGAGCTGTACTAGCAGTGGGCAAAGATGCAGTTCCCACTTGGGTTCAGGGAAGTTCACCCCCAGAGGACCAGGGCCGCCTCCTTCTAGACTCCCAAGGTTTCCTCAGCCTCACCTCTGCTCCTCGCCCTCCAGCAGGCGCCTGTAGGTGGCGATCTCGATGTCAAGGCCCAACTTGGAGTTCATCACCTCCTGGTACTCCTTGAGCAGGCAGGCCATGTCCTGCTTGGCCTTCTGAAGGGCTTCCTCCAACCCAGCCAGCTTGCAGCGGGCATCATTAAGGGCCGCTTCACCCTGCTGCTCAGCCTCAGCCACTGCGGCCTCCAGCTTTGTCCGCTGTGGGGAAAGAGATGTGAGGATGGGAAGGTGCAGCTAGGCTCATCTGAGCCAAGGGAGCTGGGGCAAGGATCCCAGAGAAAAGTTAGGTTAACCTCCTATGAGCAGGTAGTTAATGGGACTATGAACACAAGGGAGGTGATGGACACTTTTCATCATTTCTTCTTGATGGTGCTTCAGGGTGGCCAGAAGGGGGATATCAGTGATCTGGCTCATCTCAGCTCCTGTGCTGTGTGAAGTGCCAGGGCCCCAGCCCCCTCTCTGGGCCCCTGCTTCCTCACGGGCACACTCTGAGGCCTGATTAGGGCTAGACCTTTGTTCTTCTGCGGGCAAAGGGCCTGGTGCTACAGTTTTCCTGTGCTGGGTATTCAAGCCCTCCCAGAACCCATACCTGGCACTTGGCATTTTCAATCTCAGCTGTCAGCCTCTGGATAATGCGGTTCAGCTCGTTGATCTCCTCCTTGGTGCGGCGTAGGGTCTCCCCATGCCGGATCACCGTGGCCTTCATCTCCTCACACTGGGAGGAAGCAGACAGGCTCCTGAGGCTCAGAATGGGACAGCTCATCCACTCAGGACAACTTGGATAATTGTGCAGGTTGCACAGTATTCAGCCTGTGCAACTATACATGGCCACCTTGCTCTGACACCCAAATTGAGATCTGTCTCTTTCTCGACATCCCTAAAGATCAAAGTCCCCAGGCAGAAGAAGCCTTTTCTAATCCACACTTCATATCCTTTCCAGTGCCATGTTCAGGAGGCAGGTGTTCTGGACCACTCACCTTGTTGCGGTACCAGGACTCAGCCTCAGCCCGGCTGCGACTGGCAATGTCATCGTACTGAGCCTTGATCTCGGCGACAACACAGTCCATGTTCAGGTCTCGGCTGTTGTCCATCTTCACAATGACCGAGGTGTCTGAGATGTGGGCGTTGAGGATCTGGATCTCCTGGGGTGGGTGCCAAAAGCCAATGCATTTGGTTCTGGTGTCTGGTCTGGGTCACATGCTCTACCCCTGGGGGCTGTCCACTCCCTGGGGGACCCACTGGCCATGCATGATTCATGACTCCCACTCGCCTTCGTTCACACACAGGTACATCATCAGTGAAGCTGGAAGGGGCTCTAGAGATCAGCTGGGGACAGACTTAACAAATGGGGAAACTGAATCCCAGTGTATGAAAAAGGCCTGACTCAACGTCATTCAGCAGGGAAGCTTGGGTATGAATGCCAGGACTAGTGATCTGTCCAGGAATTAAGACCCCTCTCTCACTGGAAACCCACCCTACCCACCCCCTGCACTCTCCACCCCACGTATACACTTTCATATCCATGTAGAGACCTATACGCACTCAGACCAGCCACAGGCACACACACGGCAACACCCAGAGACCACAAGCACAGAGAAGCCCAAGCACACACGTGCTCCACAGTCCTCGGTGCTCACGTGCACGTGTCTGTGACAGCCTCACAGTACGCCCACTTGCATGTGTGTGCGTGTTCCTTACATGCTGTCATCCCTCAGGGGGTGAATGTGCACACAGTCTCCACTCTGGGTCCCCTCACCTTCCCTCCCCTCTTCCAGGCTGGTTGGCAGGGGCCCCCTCACCTCGTCATAGAGGCGCTTCAGGAAATTAGACTCCTCCACCAGGGCCTCCACGTTGGCCTCCAGGTCTGACTTTCGCAGGTAGGCACAGTCCACATCCTGGTGGTGGGGTGGAGAGGAGGGGGCGAGCGTGTGGGAGGAGGCCCCGGGAAGGTGCTCTGGGTGGGTGTGGCGACCCGTCCCCCTGGAGGTTGTGCGCACAGAGGTGCCGCTCCCTCCCTCCCGGAGCCCAGCCCCTTTACCTTCTTTAGAACCACGAACTCATTCTCCGCTGTGGCCCTCAAAGCCACCTCCTCTTCATACCTGCATGTGAGAGAGTCAGAGGCTGGTGCTGAGGAGTCAGGGTTTGGCAGCCATCCTGGGCAAGCTCTTCTGGGAGTCAAATGGGGTGAACTCTGCAAACGTCATCCCGTTCTCTCCCCATTCTATTTGTGCATTGTTTGTGGGCTAGCCCTGTCCCAGCCTGGCTCATTCCACCTGAGTCCTGCTGCCTCTGGGATGAGATCAGAGAATGCACATTCCATGCCCAGGTCTACAATCATCTTTCCATCCATCCTAGATCCAAAGAGAGCTGGTGCCACGGGCAGAGAGGATGTGGAGCCTGGGTCAGGAAGGGGAGCAGGAGGAGCAAGAAAGCCATGGAACCCCACTGGGCTTCCTTACTCCTCTGAAACCATCTCTAAGACCCATGGGCCTCCAAGGAGTTGAGGTGGAGCCAAAGAATCTGAAGAAACCTAGGCTCCTACTGCCCATACTCTTGGGTAGCGGGCAGCCCCTCTTGGCAGACAGGCAGGAATCTTAATGAAGCTGCTTCAAGAGGGTTGTGGGCAGAGCCTTCCCCCTTAACCCTGTTACCACAGGTGGTGCCACACTCACTTCTTCTTGTAGCCCTCCAGCACCTCCTGCACGTGGTTGAGCTCTGAGGCCAGCCTCCCGCCGTCGGCCTCCACATGCTCAGCCTCCCGCCTCAGCGTCTCGATGTAGCCATTGAACAGGGGCTCCAGGTTGCTCTCGCAGCAGCGCTGGTTCTGGTAGAACTGCCACTTGGTCTCCAGCAGCTTGTTCTGCTGCTCCAGGAAGCGCACCTGCCGCCCAGAGTGGGAGAAAGAGACTCAGGAGGAGCCCCGGGAGGTGTCTGGTTCCCCAGAGTTCTCTTTTCTCCTGCCCTGGTGCCCGCTGAACAGCCGGGGCCAGGCGGGGGTTGAGCCCTGGAATCCCTGCGACTCAGGGGGCCTTGCTCCCAGCCCCCCAGGGAGGCACTGTGGGTGGGAGTGACCCGGGCTTGAGGCCAAAGGTCAGATTCACATCCCAGGTCTGCCACTGTAATGGCAGCTGTCTCACCTCTGGGTGCTTGGTTTTCTCATTCCAAAACAGAGATGATAATAGTACCTTCCTTAAAGTTGTAAAGATTGAACAAGTTGCTACATGTAAAGTGTTTAGAAGAGTTTCTGACACACAGGAAGTGCTCAACCAATTTAACTATGACTTTAATTACAAGTTCTTCATTTATTCATGTAAGCAACAAACATTTATTGAATACTTACTGTGTGGTCCCAGGGCTTGTGCTAAGATACACACACACACACACACACACACACACACACACACCTTTATCTATGACTGCACCTACCAATCAATTTTATTCAATTCTCACAACCTTATGGGGGGAGATCTTATTTCCCCTATAGTACAGGAGGGGAACAGGAGACCCCAAGGTATGAAATGACTAACTTATCATCTCATAATTAGTCAGGAGTCAGGATCCTACGTTCCTTGAGCCTCCTTCACCTGCCTGTCACCATGATTTATCTAGTTCAGTTCAGTTGCTCAGTCATGAGAACCCTATGAACAGTCTGTCTAAGCAGCTCCCTAAGCTCTCAGCTTCAATTTGTTATTAAAAAAATAGAGATGGTAATATCTACTCCAGTGACTCATTTCAAGGATTAACTGAGATCACTAAAGAAAGTGATAATAAGAAGGTCCCCCTTACTGTCCTTCACCCCGGGTCCCAGACCTGAGTCTGGTCCTGTCTCCTCTGCTGGAGTAAGGCCCCATGACAGAGCCCACACGAAGGGAGGTGCAGCTGTGACCTTTGTGGGAGGCAGCCAGAGGGCAGCTGGGGATTTCTCACCCTCTGCACCGGTGGGTCTCTTCTCGCCAGTCTAGTGGCCTCCCCTCCTCCATTCCCAGCTCTGCACCCATGAAGCAGCCTGGCAAGCCTGGTTGGTTGCCTATCACATCTCCTCGCCCACTACTGTCCTTGGAAGAATGCTAACAGCTAACATTTATCACTTTCTATGTGCCGGCACTGATTGCACAGGAGCCCAGTTAATCTTCAAAGCAAACATATGAAGCCGGTTCTATCAAGGGGACAAGCAACAGGCCTGAAGATTCGCACTGTGAGCAGAGGCGGGGAGGTGGGGAGGCGGCAGGGCTCTGAGCAGAGCTCCAACTGCTTCCCAAGCTGCCCCACCACAGGCCTTCTTTTCTCCCCACTGCCCCTCTGCTCGTCCAGCACCCAGCGCCCAATGTTTCACGGCAGCTCGGATATTCCCATGTTGTCTTGTCTCTGGAAGTGCAAACCCTTTACAGCACAGACTCAATTTCTGGACCATGCTGGGCTGCGGGTATAGATACACTTTGCTGGAATTACACGAGAGAAATAAATCCTTCTGTGAAGATTGGCCTGCATTTCCCTCCGGTGGCTGGCAGCCATACGCTGGCTCCCCTGAAGACTGGGACCTTCCTGAGGGGAAGGCAGGGCCGGGGCCATCTCTGGACCATCCCAGGCCTCACTGACCTTGTCGATGAAGGCAGCGAACCTGCTGTTGAGGTTCTTGATCTGCTCCTTCTCCTCGTGCTTCACGCACTGCGCATTGGGGTCGATCTCCAAGTTGAGAGGCGTGAGGAGGCTCTCATTGACTGACACGGTGGTGATGCAGGGAGGGCTGAGGCCGCCCACGCCGCCGGAACGGTACCCGAAGCTGCGGCTGCAGGAGCCAGCACGGAAGCCACCCACCGCTATGCGGGGCCCACAGGAGCCCAGGGCCGAGACGCTGCGGCTGCCAAAGCCCGTCAGTCCCCGGTAGCAGGACACGCCTCGGTAAGGGGCGGCGGTGATGCAGCAGCGGCTGCCCGTTTTGGGGGCCACAGCCGAGCAGGAGCTGAAGGTCCTGGTGACGGAATATCCTGGACTGATCCTGTAGGAACGGCACGACATGGTGTGGGTCTGAGTGGATGGAGGTTTGAGCAAGGGAGTGTTGAGAGCGGCGGGTGCGCTACGTAGGATGCTTCTGGACCCTCTGATCCTCCTCGGTCCTTTTATTGGTGGAGAGAGCTGGGGTTGGCTACATGAAAGAAGTGAAAAGTCATTTTATGTTGTTTATTGGCTTGGGGAGTTTGCCAACAACTCTCCAAGGACTCGTCTTAAAGGTGAGCTCAGCAGTGACTCCCGGCCTCCGTAAAAGTATTGAAGATGTTATTAGGGACACTGTGCGTTTGCACTTTTCATCTTCAAAGCTCGTTTACATACATTAGGGTAATTAATTTTCCCGCAGTCTCCTTGTGAGATGGCCTCAACCCACACCTGGAGACGGGTTTGAACACAACAGTCTGGAATGGCTGAGTGTGGGGTAGGGACTGGGGCCACCATCTCCAGGAAGAAGCTCTAGGGCCCCAGGTTGGGGGAGACCACCAGAGATCATCACCTCTGTCCTCGGGGCTCCATACAGGATACATTCTCAGGTATATCGTTGTGTTTCAGGGGCAGATAGATCAAGAGAGCCCAAACCCACTCAAGCAGCATGGCTTGGAGGTGGTTCAGGTCCACAGAGGCTGTTTTGATCATGCTTCCTGCAGGGCAGAGGGTTGAGCCCATGGTCTCCTAGAACCTTCTGGATTCCAGCTTGAAAGGTTCTGTTCCAGGGCCTTCATTTCTCACCCACAAAACTACAAACCACTTACCTCTCAGTGGCCACAATAATGGCCTCTTGTGGATAATGGGGAGACTCCCTTTAGATACTTTCTCCCACTTGACTGAAAGGATGGGAGAACCCAGTTCCGGGAAAGCCTTGATGCTTCGAACTTACTCTGGACACTATCTCTTGGCTCTTTAAGAAGAAACAGGTCCTGTGAGTCCCAGTTCCTTCCAAGACCACCAGCCAGGGGAGGGGCTCACCCTGTTTGCCAGCCCTGGAATTGTCACTCCTGGAAGAACATTCAGAGACTGCTCTGCGCAGAGACGGGGGAGGAAGGCGGCTTTTCTTATTCGAGGACACTGTGATTTCTGGCTCCCACAGGTTCTGAACTCTTGGTTCTTTCCAAAGTCCCCTCTTTCCTATATGTCCTGGGGCCACTTATTAACATAATGATGGCTATTCTTTAATGCTCATTGAGTACAGACCTGGGGATGTCATCTGTACCCCCAGGGAGGCTCGCCAGGCCCCTGAGAGGTTAGGAACTTCAGGAAGAAGGGCAGAGGAACTTCCTCTGAGGGTGACAACTCCTCCAGGGAGCCTGCCAGAACCAAATGCTGTCCCTGTGCTGCTGTTCCTGGATCCTCCCTGGACACCCCACGTTCTATCCGGGGTCTGCTCTTGTCTTCACAGCCAGAGCCACTGCAGGTCTTTGCCCAGCACCAGGCTAGCTGGTTTCTATCTCCACATCCCACACCTGTCCTTCCGAGTAGGGCAGAGGCCTTGGGGAAGCGAGGAGCAGGTGGCCTCAGCTGGCACCAAGTAATCTTCAGATCATAGTCACCCGTGGTGAAGCAGCAGGTATTTAGCAACCTGGGCAAGGGAGTCCAAATCGGAAGACCTGGTTTAAGTGCCAGCTTGGACACTTCCTAGCTGTGTGGCTCTGGGGACGTTCTTAACCTCTCTGAGCTTCTGTTTCCTTGGCTGTAATGTGGAATTCATTCTTATCTTCCAGGGTTGTTGGGGGGATTAAATGGATAATACACAAGAATGTACTTTGGGGACCAAAAGGGTTTGTGTAAGGGAAAGGGATTCTTGCTTCCTATCAGAAATACCCCTGCTGCTCCGCTCCGCACCCTCTCACTCAGCAGAGAGTGGGCCTGCTCCTTGCCCCACCCACCGGCTTCACTTCTTCTGCATGTTTATGATTTCATAATCCTTTCAAGTCTGCTTTTAATGTTTTCTTTAACCTGATTTCACTAGTGTAAAAATTTGAGGTGGAGTCTGGGGTGGATAGAGGAGGCCATACTGGGGATCAAGGAGGGGATGGTTTCCCAGCTGCCACCCCTTAAGCGGGGGTCCTGCTGGCCTGGACCCAGGGATGTATTCTTGTGCCTTGGCCAGATGGTGGTGTAGACCTGGAGTGGCGGGGTGGGGCCAAGAGGGTTTTGGGCCCTTTGAAGGGGAGGAGGGTCGGAGCCGAGCATGGGAGATGGAGGATGGGTGGGTCCTCTGCTCTGTCAGCCTGGACAGCCCATTAAACCTCACCTGCTGTAAGCTCAGCTCTCCTCAGCTTATTGAAGAGGATGGAAGACCCATTTCTGCCTCTTGGCAGCAGGAGGGAGTGGAGGCTTTGGTCCAGAGGGAGATGCCTGTGTCAGTGGTACCCCATGCCCCTAGCGCGTGCACACATACACACACACACACACACACACACACACACACACCCCTCCACCTCAAATTGGGCCTGGGCACTGAGGATGGGAAAGGGGAACCAGGGACTCAGGAGACCTGGGAATGCCACACTGCCTTCAGAAATAAGAGACCCATCCAGGACCAGCGGGACCACTCAGAACAAGGGTGAGAGTCCCTGGGCAGGTGTGCTGGGAGTGAGGGCAGGCCCTGCCAGGTACAGGGATGTGCCTGTGGCTGCTGGGTGAAGTTTGCATTACTGCAGGTGGCAGCAGAGCCCAGGGCTGGTGGGGTCTGCTCAGGAAGTCCATCCACATGGTGCTTTAGATTTAAGGGACTGGGCTGGAGGGGGAGGCTGAGTCCTTATGGGACTGTTTCAGGGTCATCCCAGGCAAGTGAGAAACTCACAGATCAGGTCAGTCTGGCACAACACCCTGGGGAGTTTGTGTAGACCCATGGGGAAACAATGGAAACAGTGGCAGACTTTATTGTTTTGGGCTCCAAAGTCACTGCAGATGGTGATTGCAGCCATGAAATTAATAGACGCTTGCTCCTTGGAAGAAAAGCTATGACCAACCTAGACAGCATATTAAAAAGCAGAGACGTTACTTTGCCAACAAAGGTCCGCCTAGTCAAGGCTATAGTTTTTCCAGTGGTCATGTATAGATGTGAGAGTTGGACTATAAAGAAACCTGAGTGCCGAAGAATTGATGCTTTTGAACTGTGGTATTGGAGAAGACTCTTGAGAGTCCCTTGGACTGCAAGGAAATCCAACAAATCCATCCTAAAGGAGATCAGTCCTGGGTGTTCATTGGAAGGACTGATGTTGAAGCTGAAACTCCAATACTTTGGCCACCTAATGCGAAGAGCTGACTCACTGGAAAAGACCCTGATGCTGGGAAAAATTGAAGGCAGGAGGAGAAGGGGAGGACGGAGGATGAGATGGTTGGATGGTATCACCAACTCAATGGAGATGAGTTTGTGTAACTCTGGGAGTTGGTGATGGACAAGGAGGCCTGGAGTACTACAGTCCATGGGGTTGCAAAGAGTCGGACATGACTGAGCAACTGAACTGAACTGATCGGACCTGGGCCTTTACCATCTGATTCTATCCCAGGGCGGGCAGAGAATCCATAGAACCACACCCATCTCTACCGTCCCCCGAAGCAGTTGGCTTAGTGAGACCAGATCCTTATCTGGGTGCTGGGATGGGAGCCAGACCTCCTTTTACTGGCCTTCTCCTGCCTTACTGCCCACATATGCCCTATAGTTTTCCCACACCCCTTTCCCTATCTCCAAGCTTTCTTCCCTGTCACACCTTTGCCTGAAATGTCCCAGAACAGTTGGCCACTTCCTCCAGGAAGCCTTTGGGGACTCTTCAGAGGGAGACTGTGATTTCTTCTCCTCTGTCTCCACAGCAGTGCACCAGTACTCTTCCTGGGGCTCCCCAGGTAGCTGCAGTTACTGTCTTGCACATCCTTTTGTCCTGGGTGCTGGCTTTCATCAGCCCTTCAGTTCTGTCCCCTCCCGCACTCACACCTTGTGAAGGCCACACCCAGTATCAGGAATGTCCATTTGAGAACCCGTGGCCCTCCCATAATTTAACATGCTCCTGAGAGGCCACTTCTTCCAGGAAGTCTTCAAGAGCTAATTGGGTGAGAGGTTTTCTGCTCCACCCTGGAGTCCCTGGCAGCTTCCTCGACTCTTGAAGTCCATCTCCCAGGCTTTCTGCAGAGGCGTCACTGCTCAAACTCACACCCGCCACAGATGCTCCATCTTCCTCCCACATGTTATCCAAGCTTGGATGCTTGCTGGGGGACACACGTGCTGTTCTCCATACCAGGAGTCATGACCTCCCTTCCCTTCTGCTCTCTTTCTTGTACTTACAATTCCCTTGCTGCTAGGAGGGCTTCCTGGACTCATCCAAAGATAGAGGAGTGCTGATACCTTCTCATCCTACCCTGTCTGTCCTAGAGCTGCCTGTTGACCCTTATAGTTTCATATATGTAACTGCCGGGGTTCTCAGAGACCATCTCACTGTTCTCCTTGGATAGTGGGATCCTCTGGGATTGATCCTGATGGCTGTGATGAGCAAGGCCTCGATAGTTTCCCACTCAGATAATCCACCTTGGGCATTGCCCATCACCTCTGCTGGTCTTCTCCACACTTTTATTATGTGTCCAGATCTACGCCACCTTCTGGTGGTGGGACACAGTTCTGAGACGGTCTTTTGGCACTAGGACAGTTTCTCTGGCTTTTGCAAGACCTGGATGTCACTGAGAGACCCTCTGTGAGAGGAGTGAGGCCAGAGCAACAGGGAGGCATTGAATGAATGCCAGACCTTCCCCAGTGCATCCGGGGCTGGGCGCTTCATCCAGCTGGCAAAGCCGCTCTTTGCACCTCCCCATCTTTCCTCTGATGGGCTTCCCTGCTAGGAACTCTAGACTTTTCTCCCAAACCCTGTCCACATGCCTTCCTGCAGGCAGCTTTCTCTGGTGGCTTTACTGTTTCCTGATGGCTACTTTGGGTCAGAGCAGATGCTCAGTAAACACAGAGCCTCGAATTTCAAAGCTGGACCACATTAATGGTTTTGAAGTTTTCTTCCTCTCCTCCTCCTTGTCCTCTTCTACCTCCTCCCATCCCTTTCCCCTCTCCTTCTCTTCCTCGTCCTCCTTCTCCTCTCCTTCTTCAGCAGTAGAATCATTTCTCTAAATCTTAGGAGGAAAGCACCTATATAAATCTCTCTCTCTATTTATCTATTCGGTTATAAAAACAGGTAAGATGGACATGCTGGTCTCTTTGCTTGCTTTGGCCCCCTCTACTTCAGTGATCCCCTTAAGACATTGAGCTGTGTCACTCCTCTGCTCAAATGCCCAGATAATTCTCACTCAAAGTAAAAAGAAAAAGAAAAAGTCTAAGGCTGCACTGCCTGTCCTTGTTTTTACAGTTCTCAACTCATCCCCTTGTTCTGGGCACCCACTCTGGCCCCCCTCTGCTCCTCGGACACACACACTGCCTACTCCTGACCCAGAGCCTTTGACTGGCCCTTCTTCCCTGAATGCTCTTCCCTCTGCCACATGGCTTGCCCTGTTGCCACCTGCCTTGCGGGTCTTTGCTCAGATACAGCCTCTCAAAGAGGTTTCTCTGGCATTTCTTTTAAAAATGGCAGCCTGCCTTTCCCTCTAGAGCATTCTCCACCCAGCTTATCTGGCTCTAATTTCTTTTTTCTGTAGCACTTAACACCTTGTAACATACTGTAATTGACTTGTTTAGTCTATTTCTTGGTTATTGTCAGTTTCCTCTCACTCCAAAATAAACTCTATGGAAGCAGGGATTTTCAGTCTTTTTGTTCATTGATGGTTCCCAAGCACGTAGAACAGTGTTGGGAATATAGTAAGTGCCCAATAAATATTTGTGGGCTGAGTGAATGTGCAAATGAATAGATGTTTTGGATACTTTGAATATTTTGTGCTTGGCAGAAAATGCCGCAGACGGGAAGCGCTGGCCCTTGAGCCCCAAGGAACATAGTTGGTATGAAAAGCATGGAACTCAGAAGCCTCCATGGCTCTTTTCTGCTTCGGGGTTGTGGTTTTCTGAGCATCTCTGAGAACCAAGACCGACAGGGACGCAGCATGGTGAAAGCGACGCTGTGGTGGGCTGGTGAATGGGGGGTGGGTTCCTTTCCTTAAAGTTGCCATTCAGAGTTGCAGTGTTTGTGTCCTAAACACAATTTTGGAGGAAAAAAATTTGTTTTTAAAAGACTCCCCTCTGATAACACAGGGAACTACACTCAACATTTAGATGGGGAAACAATGGAAACAATGACAGAGTTTATTTTCTTGGGCTCCAAAATCACTGCAGATGGTGACTGCAGCCATGAAGTTAAAAGACGCTTGCTCCTTGAAAGAAAAGCTATGACCAACCTAGACAGCATATTAAAAAGCAGAGACATTACTTTGCTGATGAAGTTTGGTATAGTCAAAGCTATGGTTTTCCCAGTAATCATGTATGGATGTGAGAGTTGGACTATAAAGAAAGCTGAGCGCTGAAGAATTGATGCTTTTGAACTTTGGTGTTGGAGAAGACAGACTCTTGAGAGTCCCTTGAACTGCAAGGAGATCAAACCAATCAGTTCTAAAGGAAATCAATCCTGAATATCCAGTGGAAGGACTGATGCTAAAGCTGAAGCTCCAATACTTTGTCCACCTGGTGTGAAAAACTGACTCATTGGAAAAGACCCTGATGCTGGGAAGGATTGAAGGCAGGAGGAGAAGAGGATGACAGAGGATGAGATAGATGGCATCACTGACTTGATGGGCATGAATTTGAGCAAGCTCTGGGAGTTGGTGATGGACAGGGAAGCCTGATGTGCTTCAGCCCATGGGGTTGCAAAGAGTTAGACATGACTGACTGACTGAACTGAACTGAATTGCTAAGGGAAAAGACTCTGAAAAAGAATCTATCTATCTCTCTATATTGTGTGGTGTGTGTGTGTGTGTGTGTGTGTGTGCACGCGTGCGCATGCGCGCTTAGTTTGTCTGACTCTGCAACCCCATAGACTTGTAGCCTACCAGGCTCTTCTGTCTGTGGAATTCTTCAGGCAAGAATACTGGAGTGGGTTTCCATTCCCTTCTCCAGAGGATTTTCCTGACCCAGGAATTGAATCTGGGTCTCCTGTATTGCAGGCAGATTCTTTACCAACTGAGCTACTGGGGAAGCCATATATATGCATATATATATATATATGTGTGTGTGTGTGTGTGTATACACACACACACACACATAAACAAGTTGCTGTGCTGTATACCTGAAACCACTGGAGAAGGAAATGGCAACCCACTCCAGTATTCTTGCCTGGAGAATCCCAGGGACAGAGGAGCCTTGTGGGCTGCTATGTGGTCTCACAGAGTCGGACACGACTGAAGTGACTTAGCAGCAGCAGCAGCAGCATATCTGAAACCAAGACGATTTTGCAAACCAACCATACTTTAATTTAAAAAATAAGCGTAAGGAAATTAATAACAAAAGGAGAAAAAAAAAGACTTCCTTCTCTCTCTCCATAATACCCTGCCCTGGAAATGCTTTGAAAAGGCCCCGGGGAAGTTGGTGGCCAGCAGAGGGCAGCAACGCCCCACAGGTAGCCAGGCAGAGGCCCAGTCCAGGTTGCAGGAGCAGGAAAGGCTGGGGAGCTGCCTGCCTGCCTGCCTGCAGTTCAGGGCTGAGGGCTTTGCGTGCAAACACTGGCAACAGCCTGCTGACCCTTGGGCATCCACCCGTGTTTGGTAATGGGGTGACTGAGCTGCTGAACACAGCTCTTCTCCATTAGCAGTAGAAGTAGACCTGCCACCACCATCACCATCAAAACAATAGCAACCGTTTATTGTGCACCACTGTGTACCAGGCTATGGCTAAGCACTGTAGTTATGCCATTGTGTGTAATCTCCACAACAACTTTTTGATATAGAAGCTATTTTCCTGTTTTATAGATGAGGCAAGAGACAGAATAAATGACAGATCGAACAGCGTGGTGGTGATGAGTGTGGGTTCTGCACTCAGAATGCCTTTGCTTTGACCACTGGGCCTTGATTTTGTCATTTGTCTAAAGTGCAGTTATTAAGGTGACTACTGCATAGGATTGTTGAAAGAATCAAGTAAGATAAAACACAAAACACACTAGAAACCCTGCTCAATTCAATCTGTATTAAGTATCATTCTTGCCTGTTATTACTTTTGGCCACACAGCTATTAAGTAGAAAACCTGGGATCTGAACTGGGGTTTGCACAAACCAGAGTTCACAAGTTTCATTGAACCGTGTGTCATCTTTGTGGGAGAATCAATGTCTTAACAATATTGAGTCTTATGATTCAGGAACATAGTATATATCTCCATTTACTTGTCTTCTCTGATTTCTTTCATTATTGTTTTGTAGTTTTTTAGCATATTGATCATTTTTAAAGCTTTATGCTTAGGTATTTCTCTGTTTGGGTGCTATTATAAGTGATACTTAAAATGTTTAATTTCTAACTGTTTTTGCTAGAATATAGAAATGCAATTAGTTTTTGTATATTGACCTCACATCCCTTAATCTTACTAAACTCACTTATTAGTTCTAGCAGGTTTTTTAAAAAGAGAAATTCCTTGGGATTCTCTACGCAGAAAATAATGTCTTCCAAAAATAGAAAGAGTTTTATTTCTTCCTACCCAACCCATTTGACTCCCCCGCCTTTTTTTTATATGACTTTTATTTCTTCTTCTTGCCTTAGTTCATCGACTAGGCCAGCTTGTGTCATACTGACTAAACATGATGTGAGCAGATACCCTTATCTTTTCCCAGTCTTAGGGAAGACATCATTCAGACTTTCACCATTAAGTAGGTTGTTAGCTATGGGATGTTACTTTGTTGATGAATTTAGTAGTGCTATTTAAATTACTGAAGTTCTCATCTATTCCTAGTTTGCTGTGAGTTTTTTTTTTTTTTTAATTGCGACCAGATGTTGAATTTTGTCACATCCTTTTGTGTGTCTGTTAGGTAATCATGATTCTTCCTTTTCAGTCTGTGTGGGTTTTTTTTCTTGCTGCACTGGATCTTTGTTGCCGTGTGGGCTTTCTCTAGTTGTGGCGAGCGTGGCTGCTGTCTGGTAGCGGAGTGTGGGCTTCTCGTTTCGGTGGCTTCTCGTTGCGGAGCATGATCTCTAGTGTGCAGGCTTCAGGAGTTGCAGCTCACGGGCTTAGCTGCCCTGTGGCATGTGGGGTCCTGGTTCCTGGGCCAAGGATTGAAGCCGCGTCCCCTGCACTGGCAGATGGATCCCTAATCACTAGAGCACCAGGGAAGCCCCTTTTTAGTCTGTTGATATCATAAATTACATTAATTACATTAGGTTTTTGAAAGTTGAACCTGCCTTGCATTCCTAGGATAAACTCTACTTGTCATGATGCGTTATCCTTTTCTTTGTTGCTGTATTCAATTTACTAATATTTTATTTTTTACATTAAGTTTCATAACATGTATTGATTTGTAGGTTTTTTTTTTTCTTATTACGTCTTTGGCTGGTTTTGGTATTAGGGTAATGCTGGTCTCATGAAAGGAGTTGGGAAAATTTCCCTCCTGTTTTCTGGAAGACTCTGAATTTTTCCTTAAATGTTTGGCAAAATGCACCAGTGAAGGTATTTGGGCCTGAAGTTTTCTTTGTAGGAAGATTTTAAACCGCACATTCAATTCCCTTAGTAGAAATATAGCTATTCAGGTAGGACTGGCTCTACAGTTTATGGGGCTTAATGTAAAATAAAAATGCAGAACCCCTTGTTAAAACTATTAAGAATTTAATGATGATGAGAATAGTCATTAAACCTAGTGTGGGGACTTACTATGGTGTGGGATCCTCTGCTGTTGCACAAGACACACACTAAGAGTTCTGGTCACAGTTCCAATGTGTGTGCGTGTGTGTGTGCACACACACACAGGCACATGGGGTTTCTTGTACCAGTGAGCAGCTGGGTGTCCTACAATTCAACTCAATTCCGACACTGTCAACCTGGAGACAGCATCAGATTCCACAGGTCAAGGGTTCAGTCCTACAAGACTGCCCACCCCAACTCTGCTTTAGATGCTAGTTGCAAACCCAGGTTATCATCCAGACTTCTGATCAACTGGTTATAGATTGAAAGTTTCAAAACCTCTCCTTGGGTTTGATTACTTTGCTAGAGTGGCTCACAGAGCTCAGAGAAACATTTTACGTAATAGATTGCCAGTTTATTACGGAAAGATAAAACTCAAGGTCAGATGGGAGAGATGTATAGGGCAAAGTGTGGGGAAAGGGGCTGGGGGCTTCCATGGTCTCACCAGGCACACCCCCCCTCCATATCTCCACATATTCACCAACCTGGAAACTCTTGGAACCCCTAGTCCTTTTGGAGTTTTTATGGAGGCTTCATGACATAAATCATGATTGATTGATTCAACCTCCAACCCCGCTCCCCTTCCTGGAGGTCAGGGAGGGTGGATTGAAAGTTTCAACCCTCTAATCACATGGCTGGGTCTCTTGGCCCCTACAATGATCCCAGAGGAACTGGGGGTGGGTGGGACCTGGGAAACAAATGGAAGGGTTTGCCTTGGTGGAAGGAGGGTGGAGGGCAACACATGGAGAGAAGTGGGCTGCTTGGCATTCTTTTTCAGAGCTTTTGCTGTATGTCTCATCTCCCTTGCTGAACTATGTGCCCCTCCAGGGAGGGGCCTGAGGGCTCTTTTCTTAGTACATCCTCTGTCCCAGGACACCAGCCTCTGCCCTTAGCAAGTCCCCAAGGGATTGAGCTAGTGGAATCTAAGAGGCAAGATCCCCCACCCCCAGCATGACTGGTAAAGAGAGGCCAGAGTCCTAGACATGTTAGCTTGCAAGTTTATTGAAATTCCAGCAACACAAAGAGTAGTACAAACAGGCACCCACCCCAGCCCAGGCCTCCTTGGAGCTTGCAGACATAAACCCTCTTGCAGTGGAAGGCTGGACTTCCCTCACAACACCAGCAGGGGCATGGAGTGTTGCAGGGCCCGCCTCTCCACCAGTACCCATCCACCTCGTGGACTCGCATGCTGGAGTTAAACCAACACCCCAGGAAGAGCAGCAGTCAGGACCGATGCCACTTGGAGAAGAACCATCTCTGGGGACTCAGGGATCCCTTGGGCCACTGAAGATTGTGGCTCCTTCTGGGTCAGGAAGAGGAGAAAAGAACCTTCTGCCAGGGAAAGTTAGGAGAGGGAAGCAGAGGCTGGTGGGCTGAGGACCCCTGGTCTGTGGACAGCCAGCTCTCCATTCTTGAAGTTAATCCAAAGTTAGGATGGTGATGGTGCCCAGGCACATTCTTTCTGGCATTGAACTGGTCCATTTCTCCCCCAACATACTGGTTTTTGTACTTTCTTTAGGCTGTTGGGCTGGGTGGTGAGGAGTGACCCAAAGTTAGGAAACTGGGAGTCAGGGAGAAAGCCAGTCCTTTGGGGCCTGTGGATGGAGCATCTAAGGGGTGTAAAAAATCCCCCCAAAGGACAGAGACCAGGCAGAGCAGCCCGTGGCTTCCCCGCAGGAGGGGTACCTAGAGCACCCTCCAGCCTGACTCAGGGCACCCTGGGGACAGAAGCAGAAGGCGTGGAGATGGTTCTTCTGAGAGCGGTGGCTGGCCAGCGCTTGCTCTCAGTGCTTGGTCCGGTGGGAGGTGGTGGTGGACACGAAGCGGACGGTGGAACTGCGGCTGCTACGGCCGCCACTGCAGCTGCTGAAGCCGCCCTCGGTGGGCAGTGGGCAGGGGACGCTGGGAGCGCAGACTTCGCCCACCAGCACCGAGCCCCCTCGGGAGCCAGCGCCCAGCAGGTCCCCACCACCCACGACCCGGGCCCCGCCCACGCTGGAGCTGCAGAAGCCGCTGGACCGGATGTTGCTGCTGCTGCTGCTTCCGGAGATGACCCCGCCACGGCAGAGGCTGGAGCTGCTGTACAGGGACTCGGGCCCGCACACCAGGCCGCCCCGGGAGCTACTCACCGCTGCAGGAGGAAGAAACCCTCAGCGAGGCTGCCTCACCCTTCACGCTCCCTTTGCGGGAGCAGAGAGGACAGGCAGAAGTGGCCTGGGTCCCAGGGGTTCCTACTATCTATGTAGTCAATACCCACTTTTCTGTCCTTTTGCCTGGGTGACTCAAAAGTTGTGACTTCACTAAAGTCCAAATGGACTTTGACTTTAGTGGAGTCACTGACTAAAATGGAACATTTGGACTAAAACGGAAGAGTTCAGCCAGTCCCCCAGGTGTTGGCATACAGCGGTAAGTCCACTGTGGTTTGTATATGGCCAGAGTCTGGTTGGGTTGTGTGAGGGTGCTGGTGAGCTGAATTATCCAGTAGCCTCCGTAATAAAGCCACAGGGCTTCTTCCAGTTACATCTTGCCCCTTGGAAATCCCCACATTGCCCACCCCTAAAGAGGGCCCGTTTTCAGTTCCTCCTGACTCACTAAATGGCTGTGCTCTCTAGCCCTCTAGTCTCCACTGGACACACCTCCATGACCCAGGTCTCTAGTCTGATTAAGCTTTACTTAGATCAACCCCAATTGGTGATTGATTGCTTAGCTCTGGGGAGGCAGGCTCTGGGGATGTCTTAAGACCTAAGTCAGCTAAGGATGTTCTCAGTCCAAGGGCCAGATGATCCCTGCTCCTCTGGCTGTCATGGCCAGTCCAGCCATGGGCTCCTGACCACAATGTGGGCTTGAGTTTAAAGGAAATTTGAAGGGTTCTAGGAGAGACATGTGTGAAGAAGAAGAGACTGAAGGGTCTTACCTATGTCTACTGGTCCAACACCTTCACAGATCCTGAAAAGAGAAAGAAGCAAGTCAGTTCACAACCATGTTGTTCTCTGAAAACCTCCCTGCTATGAGAGGGCTTTTTTGGCTGTGTGGACAGTGGTTCTCACCCATGTCTGCATAAGCATCTGGGGAGTTTTTAAAACTCACATGTCCCTAAACCCTCCGAAACTATTGAAGCAAAATATTTGAGAGAATGTCTTCTTTTTCTTTTTTTAAACAAGCTAACCAATCAAGCAGAACTCTCTATGATTTGATGCAGTCTGTCTACAAGCTTGCACTTAGAGGCACAAGAACTAGAGGCATCTTCTAAACCCCTGCCAAGGGCAATCCAATGAGGTTTGTAGGAAAAATTGTTCCTGGTTCCTTCCCCCACTTAGACTTTCTAGAAGCTAGAAGTCTGACCTCACTCCAGTTGCTGCACTGAGAGCACTCACCGGATCTCCTCGCCTTCCAGCAGGCGCCTGTAGGTAGCGATCTCGATGTCCAGGGCCAGCTTGACATTCATGAGCTCCTGGTACTCCTTCAGCTGCCGTGCCATATCCTGCTTGGCTTGCTGCAGCGCACCCTCCAGTTCTGCCAGCTTGCATTTGGCATCATTGAGGGCAGCTTCTCCCTGCTGCTCAGCCTCAGCCACGGCGGCCTCCAGCTTGCAGCGCTGTGGGGAGGGCAGTTTGAAGATGGGCTCTGGCAGGAACTAGGGGATCCTCAGGTTGGGCTAGAAACACTGCCCCTGTCTGTGGGAACACAGCCTGGTGCCAAGCCAGGAACGGAGCCCATGGAGGGGCTTGTCATCCTGTAGTTTGATGTCGCCAGGGAGTGGAACATTGCTTTTCTGCCATTTTCATTCTCACTGATTTTGCACTTACTGATTTCTGTTGCTCTTAAGACCCAGGGGGTCCAGAGAATAAAGCCATTCTTTTTGCTTGCCTGCCCCTTTAAGTGAGCCCAAGAACTTTCCTTGTACATTTTCGGAGATTAAGAGTCTCTCCTTTCCTTCCACATTTTCCTTCTCCAGGAAGTCTTCCGGGACTAATTCTTCCCATCCCTCTGTTTCTGGGTCCCAGTTGCCTCCCCCACGTCATCCACCTTGGGCTCCCCAAAGCTTGGGGCTCTGCCTGTCTTCCTTATGGGGCTTTCTTTTTCCTTTGCCCACCTGAGCCTTGGCATGCTCGATCTCTGCCTTCAGCCTCTGGATCAGCCGGTTCAGCTCATTGATCTCATCCCGAGTGTTGCGCAGGTTGTCACAGTGCTGGCCAGCTGTCACTCGCATCTCCTCGTACTAGGGGTTGGTGGGAGAAAGGGATGATTCGAAGATTGGGTCAAGATCACAACCCACTTTGTCATCTTTGTCATCCCAGGGCTGCCTGCACCCCTTCCCCATCACCCTCCTGCCCACCTTGGTCTGGTACCAGGCCTCCGCATCAGCTCGACTGCGTCTGGCGATCTCTTCATACTGGGCTTTGATATCGGCGATGATCCCGTCAACATTCAAGTCCCGGCTGTTGTCCATCTTCACAATGACTGATGTCTCTGAGATGTGTGACTGTAGTAACTGGATTTCCTGTGTTGGAAGATAAGTGAGACAGATGGACTGACTCCCATCAATGGGTCCCAGCAATGGCCGGGGCTTTGTCACAGGGTCCCCAGAACTTAGAGTCAGGAGACAGAGCATTGCTTATTTCTTCAGGGCAAAGCAACAGAGCAGATCATGCAAACTGAGGGCAAAGAAGAGGAGGTGACCCCAAACCATTTCAGCTTGACTTTAAACCCTTGTTGTATACTAGGAGACATCCCTTCAACACCCTAACTTGTTTAGGTGACTAGTAAAACTGGGCGGGGGGCGCTAAGGATTTGTGGAGGGGAGTAAGAACCATGATAAAGCTTAAACGTTTCTTTGGTTTAGCCACACAGTGACTGTGCCAGTCGTGGATCATTGAGAGCTGACGACGTTTTAGAACATGATGATCCAGGAGTTCCTGTATCCCAGGTCCTTAAGAGACTTGGCAGTGGGGATGGGAAAGGGCTGAGAACTGGTCTGCAAGGCAATGGCCTGCAAGGGAGATTTCTTCAGCCTTTCTACTCAGAGCCAGACATTCAGTTCTGAAATTAGGTCTATCCCAGACCAAAAAGACCTTATGAAACAAAAGATAGCTAGTTCATTTGACTAATTAGGTAACACATCTTACATGTCCCAGCAAGTCAGTTTTCCAGAGTCTTCTCATCAGAAGATAGAAGTGACATTCCTAGACCCAAACCTTTCCTGGCCATCAGTAGATTGGCCAAGAAGGAGTTGATTCATAGACCTGAGTCAGGCTCCCCTTACCTTCTCCACTTGTATATTTATCAGCATTTACAGAATATAGATTTGATGGGAAGAAAGATGTATGATACCAAATATTAGAAAATACACTAGTCCAATGAATCCCCCAGGGAGTCCAGGCCACACAATGATCTCCTTGGATGGCTCAGAGGGGATGAGCCCTTACCGCCTCATATAGGGTTTTCAGGAAGTCGATTTCCTGAATTAGGGTATCCACATTGGCCTCTAGATCAGCCTTGCTTAAGAACGCTGTATCCACATCCTGCATCAAAGAGAGAAGAATAAAACGCTCATTATCTGTGTACTGTTTAACCTCCCCACCTTGGCAGGGTCTGGAGATGGCTGGGAAGATCAGACTAATCTCCACAGGGGCAGGCCAAGTGGGAGAGGTGGGAGAGTCATGGGGTGGAAATACAGCTTAATGACTCTTGTTCTCCCTTGGGCAACGTCAAACCCCCAGGGATGCTGGACCTTTCTCGATGCTTATTTAGAGGCAAGAAGAATCTGGATAATCCAAGACTCCTCAAATGTCATCTCTTCAAACCTCTCTTCTCATGAAGACCTTAAGTCATTGGAGACCAAATCAGAACTTCGAAGGGAAGCAGTTGTGGCCTTCGGGGGTCCACTGTGTGTGAGTAGTCACAGGGCTGCCCGGGCAGCATCCTGGGATGTGGAAAACATTTGTCTGTCTGGAGGGAAAGTCTGCCTGTACCTGTTATTCTCCTTACCTTCTTCAGAGCCACGAACTCATTCTCAGCACTGGCCCGAAGACCCACTTCCTCTTCATACCTGAGTGGTAAAGATGAAGAGGGTGCGTTCTCCCCCTGAACCCAGAGCTGATTACTCCCAGCTCCCCAGTTATCACCTTTTATGACCTCTCTTGCCCCAGCCAGGAGCCTGGCTCCCTGTTTCCATCCTCATGTTCTCCACTCTGCCCCATCTTTAAGACCTTTTAGACTTTGGTTTCTCCAAATCCCTTTTACTTTCTCAAATTGGGTGTGGGATCTGAAAATCTGATCCTTGGCTGTGGTTCTCTGCTGGAAATGCCTTAGGGTCACTGCACTTGACCTTAGAGGAAGTAGCATCCTGCTTGTGGCTGGACCTGGGCACTGTTTACAGAACCAGAGGTTTCCTTTTTCTGGGGTCAACTCACCCATGTGCACAGGCAGGATTAGGGACAGACTGTGCCCAATCCCAGGTCTCTTTATTCCTCAGGACCCGAAGGGGCCTCACCCTCCCGTACATATCACTGCCCTGCTCCTGTCTCCAGGCTGGGAACTGAAACCAGCATTCAACTCTGATCCTTCCAGGGGCTCCAATCTGAGCTTGGCTGCTGCACTGGGGACCAGCCCTATGCCCGTCTTTGGTCCATATGGTCCAGATGCCACTCACTTCTTCTTGAAACCCTCAAGGACATCCTGCATGTGGTTCCTCTCAGCCTCCAACCGGGCCTGATCACTGTTCACTACATCCAGCTGCCTGCGTAGGTTGGTGATGTAGTTCTCGAAGAGGGGCTCCAGGTTGCTCTTGGCACATTTCTGCTCTTGGAGGAAGTTCCACTTTGTCTCTAGGAGCTTATTCTGCTGTTCCAGGAACCGCACCTAAATCCACAGAGGCAAGGACATGGCAATTGAGTGCTCAATATGATCACCTATGTATGGACTAGTTGCTCAGATGGTCAGAGGTGACAACCTCGTGGTGACCATTGTTCCCTTTTTTGTTTGACTTTCAGTCCTTCAAACTCAGAAGAATCTGGCAGAGCAGGTCTGGGACTCCTCCTCACACCAGGCTGAGCTACAAACAGAAGCTTTGAAACCAAAATCTTCAACCATTTCCCCTTTAACACTCAGAGAGGGGAGGGCCAGCTCACTGGGAATTCAGAAATCGATTCTACCTGAGCCGAGTTGGCCTACATCTGAAAACCAATGTCAGTTATCTCTGGCAGGGAATGAAGAACAGAGTAAAGTATATTTGGGCTGGGATGTGGCTTTAGGAGGTGGGAACTCTCAGGTCGTAGGTCATACCCATCACCCTAAATATTCCATCAGCTGAGACTTACAGAGCTGGAGGAGAATGCAGAGACCATTTACTCCAACCCCTCATTTCACATGAAATGAAGCTCACAGAGGTAAGTTTACAATCTCAGGCACAATCAGAGAATCCCCACTTCATGGAGACATAAATCCCCGCTTCTGGGATGTCAGTTCCACCTCTTTGTTCCTCTCATCAACCTGAAGATCAGTGACCACTAGTGATCATTCCCTACTCAATCTAGGCGACTTGGCTGAATCTGGATATCCCTCTTGGGGGGAGGGGTATGAATTCCTTGTTTTGTATAAATTTTGTACAAATTACTCAACTCCATTCTCCATTTCTTTAAGCCTGAACAGGTGTGACCACTCATCCTCAGAAACCATGAAAACTTCAAAGAGAGCATGAGGATATCAAAGGACAAAATCTTTTAAACCTGTCCCAGCCAACACCTGGCGGAGGTGTTCGTGTTTCTAACCTGTTTGGAAGATATTTCTAAATGACTAGGTTGTTCAGATCCCTTTAGGCATCTAGTCAGTGGCTGGATGTTCCACCACCACTGTCAATCTCTCCCTCCATGTAGTGCTTCCTCAGGCTCATCCTTGCTCTGCAGCAGAGTGACCCAGAAATCGTACTGCATACCTTTGGTTGATCCCAAAGGATGTGGGGTCAAGATCTGTGTCCTGGGTCTAGAGCAGTTCTTCCTGAGGGAAAGTAACCCCAGTGCATTTAGCTCTCATCATCCCAGACCCAGAGGCTGAGCTGTCTCAAGTACCTTGTCGATGAAGGAGGCAAATTTGTTGTTGAGGGTCTTGATTTGCTCCTTCTCATCCCTCTTCACTCTCTGGGCATTGGGGTCAATCTCCAGGTTGAGTGGGGTCAGGAGGCTCTGGTTAACAGTCACTGCTGTGATGGATGGGGCTGCTGGCCCTCCAATTCCTCCAACTCGGTAGCCAAAGCCAGGGTTGCAGAAGCCATAGCCAAGACCACTTCTGGCTCCAAACCCCAGGCCAACACAACTGCCGACCCCAAACCCTAGACCAGCACCACTCCCATCACCGAAGCCAACTCCATAGCAGGTGGGTCGAGGGCACACAGCTGCTATCCGGGGTGAGCATGATCCAAAGCTGATGACGCTCCGACTGCCAAAGCTGCTAAGACCCCGGAAGCTGGGCCCACTCCTGCAGGAGACAGAGCTGGCCCGGAAGCGGTTCAGGTTCTGAGGTGTCACTGCTGAGCAAGAGCTGAAGTTGCCCACAGAGCGACCAGAGCTGACTCTGTAGGAGCGGCAAGACATGATGGTGCCCTGGGCAAGAGCAGAGCAGCAACTGCAGAGCGGGGAGAGCTGGAGCTGAGAGTCCTCTGGGGCTAGTGGATCCCTCTCACCCCTTTTATGTGTGTGGGGATCTGAGGATTGGTCCCATAAAAGTGAAAAAAGCCATTTGGAAGCATTTATGAGCTTGGGTAGTTAGCAGAAACTCTCTATGCCTGTAACCTCCTTCACAGTGAACTAATCTCAGACACACCTATTCCCCTCAGAATCAGAGCCATAACGTCAAACCTATAAACATTAAAAACACATAAACACATAAACATTATTGTCCTATTTTTCCCGCAGGTCCACCATAATTGCCATTATGGGGACATTAATTTTCTTTGGTCTTAAATCCAATAGACTTTCCATTGCAAGTGCGGCTAACCACCAGAAAGTTAGACTGGTAACAACTCCAGCAAGAGGCTTGCAAGGAATGCAGCTGCACAGATAACCCCTAAATAGATGAGGAGTGTATAGAAGAGAGGCAGGGTCTTCATAGCTCCGAGTAAGAAATGATATGTGAGAATACAGTTTACTGCATCCCTGTAGATGGATTAAGCAGTCCAAAACCCTTTTGCAGTGTTTCATCTATCTTCTGTAATCTGATTTGACTGTTTACATAAGAATTGAATCATCAGTGAAGCTCATCTGGGTTAATGTAATACATGTCTGATTTGAGACTCTCAAAGGACATTCATTCATTCATTCAGCAATTACCAAATACTCTATCTCAGGTAATGTGCTTGGTGTGGAGGTATAGAGATAAAAAAGATGGTTTCTGTATTCCTGCTGGTGTGGGGAGATTATCTTGAAGACTTCCACCAACCAATAGTTTTGTGACATAATTTGAGGCCAAAACATGCCAATGATTTGGCCATGTATCTGTGTGGAAAGTTAACCACATGATTTTGAACCCCTAAAATACACATTAGGGATATCTGCAGTAGTACCTATGTGGATTCCTTGCATTATAGATGGAGAGACAAATGTTGACCTTTTCTGTTCTAGAAAGTGGCATGATTTGTCCTGCTTGTCTGGGTCTGGGGGAACTTGTGCTTGCTTGGATGCTTACTCGGGATTCTATCCATACTTTGGAAGGGAATATGAGCTTTTGACTAGAGGCATCCATCTCAGGTCTTCACTATTTCCTTCCTTCTGGTCTCTATACCTTTTATTTCTTTTTCTTGTCTTACTGTATTAGCTAGGATACCCAGTATGATGTTGAAAAGCAGTGGTGAGAGAGGGCATCTTTGCCTTATTCCTGATTTTTGGTGGAAAAGCTTCAAGTTTCTCACAGTTAAGTACAATGTTAGTTGTAGGTTTTCTGCATATATAAATTTTTTATCAAGTTGAAGATGTTTCCGTCTGTTTCTAGATTACCACTGTACTCCATAGATCCAGGTATCAGGTGCATGTCTCAAAGGGAGAAGTAGAAAATAATAATAACACAGTAGTTCTTGTGAAGATAGCCAGCAACCTCCATGTTGCTAAATTCAGTGGTCCATTCTCGGCTATTATTTAATTTAGCAGAATTTGACATAGTTGATCATTCTCTTTTCCTTGAAATAATTTCCTTTTTTGGTTTCCAGACACCCATTCTCTTGATTTTCTTTACATATTATTGACTGCTTCTTTTCATTTTTCTTGACCAGTTTAGCCTCATATCCCTGATCTGCACACATCACAGCATCCTTGGGCTCAGCTCTTGTACCTGTTCATGTCTTTACACTTGTCCCCTATGTGACATCATACAGCCTCATGACTTTAAATACTATCTGTCTGCTGATGGCTGCCAAGGTGTATCTCTATCCTGAACATCCCTTTGAATGTCCCTTCTGTGCCCCCATGCACGTATTTGGATCAACATCTCTATTTGGTTATCAACTATGTATCTCAAATTTAATCTGTCCAAAACTGTTCTCCCGATTGCTTGTTCCTGTGAAATTCATTCTACTTGCCAGGCTTGCTATCTCTGTACTGGCTCAGGCAAAAAACTTGGGGGCCATCCTTTGTTCATCAACTTTTTCCATATCCCACATTCAGCCCATTGACAAGTCCTACCTTCAAAATATACCTGGAGCCTTACTGCTGCTCACCACACCATTGCTCCCATATTGGTCCAAGTTCACCACTCCTCACAGGGTCTATTGAAGTATCCTTCCAGCTAGTCATCCTGCTTCCTCCTCTGCCCTCTCTGTCTTTCCTTAATACCCTGCTCAGAGTGGTCCTTTAGAAACAAAACATGTCAGATCATGCCATTTCTAAGTTCAAACATCCAGAGTAAATGCCATACAGGATTCTACATAGTCTGCCCTCCTCTTTCATTGACCTCCCTTCCATCTGTCTGTCCTTTGCTCACTCTGCTCCAGCCACTCTGTCTGCCTGTATGTCCATCAGACAGGTAGGAAAGCTCCTGCTCAGACACTTTTCGCATTTACTGTTTTTCATTTGTGCTGGGAAATCTTTTTTCCTCAAATGGCCGCATGGCTGGGTCCCTCAACTCTTCCAGGTCTTTGCTCATAGGTCCCTTCTCTTTAAATTCCCCTCCTCCACGTACTCTCCATCTCCTCTCCCTGCTTCCTCCTCTCCCTGCTTCCTCCTCTCCTTAGGAGTTCTCACCATCTGAGGTCCTTGCCTGCATGGGTTTGCTGTTTAACATCATCATCCCAGGCTGTAATGTAAGCTCCAGGAGGCAGGCACCCGTGTGTGTGTGTGTGTGTGTGTGTGTGTGTGTGTGTTTCTCCTCTTCATCCCTCCTTAGGAGAGTGGAGGCAGGTGGTAGGCAGGATGTGTGTTTTTGCTGAATGAATGGAGACACTGGAAAGATTAAAAGCAGGAGGAAAAGGGAGACAGGACAGGGGGTAAAATTTTATTATCACTGTGCAAACACTCGCCCTCCTTGGTACATAAATGACCTGGGGAAATTTTCTAACCTCTCTAGCCTCAGTTTCCTCATCTGTAACATGGAATTATACCTACTGCATAGTATGTGAAGGACACATGTGGAAATGTTTGGGCGGGGTGTACGTTGTGTGGAGCCTCGTGTGGTTATCCATTTCTCTCCTCTCTTCATCCCCTTCTTTTCATCTCTGCCTCTTTCCCCCTTTTTTGCCTCCCTTCACCTGTAAGCTGTCATTCCTGGTGTGGTCCAGAACCCCATCTCATTCCTGCTCCAGTGGTTATGGCATCATTACCCCACCAGTCATTACTGGGGCTGACCCGTGTCTCAGCTTCCTTCAACCCTAACAGCTGGGGCGGGATGGGGGTAATTGAGACCAGTCATGCTTGACCCCTGTTGTGAGATGAGCTGTCACCATTAGCAGTTTATAGTTCTGAGGTATTATTTCACCAGACGATGCAAAATACAGTCCTCAGCCATTTTTAAAGGGTAGCAGGTGGGGAGAGGGGAGGAGTAGCCCTGGAAACTCTGGGCTGGGGCTTTTGCTGCTCTGACAGTTTCTTCTTCCTGTTGAGAGTTGGTCTGGATGTAATCCTGAGATCTGCTGGCTGAGCTAGTGTAGATAGATTGCTGGCTCATCTTGATGCTAATTGCCCTGGGAGGAAGGGGAACTGCTGATGAGGGAGGGGGCCATGCTGGTTGGCTGGGCAGAGCCTGGGAACCTTGGCTGCTCTGTGTGTGTGTGCATGCCTGTGGGTGGGGAGGAGGGTGACAGGGAAATCCCAGAGGATGAGACGACTTTCTAAAGCCACCGCCTCCTTCAGAGTGTTTCCATTCTGCCTGGGGACAAGTCTGCACTGGAGAGAGGCACTCACTGGGATGTGTTCATGCTGAGACCTGCCCCAGTGGGAAGGGAGACTCAGGAATCTCCCTGCAGAAGGAGGGGGTGATGGGAAGGAGCCGAGGCCCTCTAGCCCTCTGTCCTGTCAGGTTAATGATGCTGAGATAGAATCTAAACACCTCTCAGGAGAGACAAAGCACCCCTCTTACTTGAGCCCATCCCCACCCTTTCAAGCAGCATGGCTTTTCTCTTTTTTTCAGGTTTAGCCCAAATTCCTCACTTGCCCACACAGTTTCAGGGTGAAATGATGCTCTTCATAGGCATGCAAGTCAGTTCACATCAAAAACCTTCACTGGGTGCTGATGTGAGCCTGGCATCGAGCTAGGTGTGGGGATGCCAGCCAGCTGGGTGCAACCCTCTTCCTTCTACCAGACACAGTGATCCTAGGTCCCCTCCTCCACTTACAGCTCCATTTCTGTGGCCATTTCCCCCAATTCAAGCCCCAGGAGGAGAGTGGCAGTAGTGAGTCTCCCTGGAACCCCTGATGGGACCAGGATGAGGAAGGGGTCCCAGGGGACCCAGAGTGTGGGGCAGAGCACAACTGAGGGAGAGGGCAGTGGGGCAAGGAAGGGTCTCCCGCGGGTAAGAGGAACAAGAAAATGGGAGACATTCTGGGGAGACAGAAACAAAAACAAGGAACCTCATTCCAGAACCTCCACCCAGGCCTCTTTGGGCTGTTCGCCACCTGTCCTTGCGGGGGCGCTCTGGGAAGGGCTGCGATTTGAACTCCGGAGACGGAGTGGAATGCAGGGAGGCTCTGGTTTCAGCAGACATCTCTCCCTTCCTCCGGGGGGTAGGGCGGGGGCCTAATCCTCCCTGTATCCCTGCACCTGGCGCAGGGCGGGTCCTGGGAGAAGCTCGGGAGGTGTTTGCCCAGCTGATGGAATGAAATTCTGGAGCACCAGCAGGAGGCACTTTCATCCCGCCTGCCTGGCGTCACCTCCTTTCTGGGGAGAAGAGGAGAGTGAGGGCGCAACTGCGCAGCGCTGAGGGGGCTGTCCTGGGGGATGCTCTGAAGGGGCATGCTGGCGCCTCTAGCTTACATCCAGGACAGGGCCACCCTGGGATGGGAATTCCCGCAGGGATGGTCACCGGGCCGGAGCCCACCTCTCTGTGAAGGTGGAGGGATCTTCCTTTCTCCTTTACCCCACTGGGGTGTTTCCTGGGCCCTGGATAGTCATCTGCGGGACAGAGGTGGCCTGTTGTCATCTCTGTTTTTGCTGACTCCAGGCTGGATTGTCTCTGTAGTTTTCAGAGCTTTGGGTTTTTAATCAGCAAGCAGCTTACTGGCTCTAGGGCAGGTCCAGGGTGGCAGGGCTTCAAGTGGAAATGGAAGCCGTAAGGCCCTTGTTGTCCCATCTTCTCTTTCCCTGGGTGTGGATGTGCGTCCCTGAAGTCCCCGGCTCTCGCCTGTCTGACTCTGCGTGTGCCCTGACTCAGGGTTGCTGATCCCTCAGCCTTGAACCTCACCCCCCGACCCTGCCGCCACGGGCTTCCTTGCCTCCTCTCAGTCTTGCTGGCTTTTGGGGTCCAGCTTAGCTGCCCCTCCTCATGCGACCTACCCGAGGCCTGTGACTAGGGTGGGAGCCTCAGTTCTGTCCTCTTTCACAACAAGCCTGACATCTATAATTTCATGTCTAAGTCTGTATCCTCAGGTAGGCTGTAAGCCCCAGAGGCCTGGATTGGAGCCAGGGCCCCATTTTTGAAAGACAGTTTTTTAAAGATGTAATTCATGGATCATATAATTCACTCATTTAAAATGTACACGTCAATGGTTTTAGTATATTCCCAGATAAGTGCAACCAACACTATAGTCCACTTTAGAATATTTTCATCACCTCCAAAGAAACCTTTAGAATATTTTCATCACCCTTACCCCATCCTCTCCTTCCTCCAGGCCTAGGCAACCACTAATCTGCCTTCTGTCTCTATAGGTTTTCCTAATCTGGAATTTCCTATGAACGGAATCAGACTATCCGGTTTCTGTGTCTGATTTCTTTATCTACCTTATGTTTCCGAGGTTCATCCATGTTGTAGCACACATTAGTACTTCACTCCTTTTTATGGCCAAATAATATTCCATTGTATGGATAGATCAAATTTTGATCACCCATTAGTCCATTGCTGGGCATTCAGGTTGTTTCACCTCTTGGGGATTGTGAATAGGGCTGCCGTGGAACATTCGTGGATGAGTTTTTATGTGGACATGTTTTTTTGTTTTTAAAATTTTTTTTTTTCTTTTTTTCTTTTTCTTTAAAGAAAGGCAGACTGCCACGTGCAGCGCCTCATTTGGATGTGTCTGGAGTCTTGGAAGCTTGACTACCCTACGTTCTCCTACAAATGGACCTTGAGAGCTTGTTTGGAGGTTCTAGCAGGGGAGCGCAGCTACTCGTATACCCTTGACCGAAGACCGGTCCTCCTCTAGCGGGGATGGTCGTCCTCTTCGACCGAGCGCGCAGCTTTGGGAGGGACGCACATGGAGCAGTGAGGGAGGAAGGGGACACCGGCCTAGCCAGCCAGATCAGCCGAATCAACACTGGCGATCAATGGGGTGACAGATGTTGCAACCAGATCGCCCTCACATCCTGTTTTTAAATTTTTATTGGCGTATAGTTGCTTTGCAGTGTCGTGTTAGTTTCTACTGTACAACAAAGAAATCAGCTAATGTGTACATATATCTCCTCTTTTTAAAATTTTGTTCTCATTTAGGTGACCACAGAGCATTGACTAGAGTTCCTTGTATACAGCAGGTTCTCCTTAGTTATCCGTTTTATACATAATATCAGTAGCGTGTGATGTCAGTCCCAGTCTCCCAGTTCATGCTGCCTCCCCTCTCCTCCCTTAGTGTCCATACATTTGTCCTGTATGTGTTTTCATTTCTCTTGGGTATCTACCTAGGCGTGGAATTGCTGGGTCACGTGGTTACTCTAACGTTTAACATTTTGAGGAATCGCCAGACTGTTTTCCATAGTTTACAGTCCCTACTGTGGGCTCTAGGTACCATGTCTTCTGCCCCTACAGGTAGGTGCCACATCTTCTGTCCCTAATGGGGCTGCCTGGTTCACCACTATGACACCAGTTGCTGGGTGGCCTGACCCACAGCAGGTGCTTGATAAATACATTCAGTGAATGAAAACTGAGTGGATGGGTCCTTTGGAATAAGATGCCCATAAATCAGTAACCCTTGTCTCTTCAAACCCTGTCCTTGCAGTCTTCTCTGTGAACCTCTCTCTGACACCCCTGCCCAGCATAATCATCAGTTGCTTTTTCTTGTCACTTCCATCCTCTCTGGCTGTCACTACTTATGACTCCTCTCTGAGGCCGAGTCCCTCCAGGGTTCCGAGGGTGTGTAGTCACCTCTCTTTCACCAGCTCCTAATGCAGGGCTTGGCGCAGAAGAGCTGCCCTGTGGGGCAGGGCTGTGCGGTAAGGGAGTGCTCAGGACACGGGAGCACAGGGGGGCATCTATGGTGGGGGGATTGTTACAGGGAAGCAACATGGAGGGTATCAGGGCCCCTCTGAGGGAGGAACTGCTGCCACCAAGTCTCAGCTCCAGGCCTTGGGGCTGTGGAGAGGGAGAGGCTCCTCGAGGATGCCCCTCCCTGGCCAGGCTGCTACCCAGCTTCCCTGTCAGCCCCAGGCCTGACTCTGTCCTGCATCGAAGGTGGATGTGGTACACGTAGTCTAGGCTGCGGAGGCAGAGTCCAGCCCTGGAGGCTGCTGAGTACAGACATGATATAAGGGGCCCCATGGGCTTTCTCTAGGACGTATGCAGGGGACCATGTGGTGAGGAGGCCTGTGGGGAATCAGACCATGGTTTTTAACATGGCAAGTGACTTCTAAACTCTTGTGGTATGATGCACAGGCTTTAAGTGTAATTTGTATGGCTCCACACTTACTCCACAGGCCACTTGCCAATCATTCACATGTAGTTTTCCCGTTTGTATAATAACCTCTGTTTCCACTCCCAATGCTCCCAACTGGCCCCCAGGCCCCCAAAGCTGTTCATTGGTTTCATTTCAACCTCATTGTCCTCAGAGCAGGGTGAACAGTCCTGATTCCTGTAGCCTGGGAACAGTTTATTGGGAATAGACAAGCCCAGAGGCTCATGGAAGAAACGTGGATCCCTGGGTGGGCAGGAGGCAGCACTACTGGGAGGGGGTGTGATCTGGGGAGGTGAGGCCAGTTCAGCACCTTCTCCTCCCTCACAGCCCCTGAGGCAGAGCCTCCAAACCTGCTGAGGCAGCGCCTTAGCACTGTAGCCAGGAAAACATGCTCACATCAGACCCAAAGCAAGAGGAACTCAAGGGAGAGGGAGCTGGCAGGGGGTGGCTATGTACAAGAGGTGCGGGCATGACTGATTCCCTGGAACGAATAATGTCAACTCTTGATTGTCCCTTTGTTTTAGGCATTTCTTTGCCATCAGCTGCCAATATCAGCTCAGGAAAGAGATGTATTTTTATAGTGCCAGTTCAACACAGCTGAGCTGGTAAATCTATTGCCCAAAGACCATCTCCTGATTCTGTGTGCTGAGAGCAGCGTTGACATATTCCCAGTGACTCTGAAATCCTGGCATTTGGCTTGGGAATTTGGGATGGGATTTTGGGGTGTCTCCTTTTGATATTTGCAATAATGCATGTATTAGGTGGGAGCTAGAAGGAGTTAACTTTTCTCATGCGGCAAGTTCCATGGGGTGATCCACAAAGCAGAACTGTGATGTGCCCCTTTGACCTCCTGGGGGAGAGAAGTGTTAGGGGGCCATTGCCATTTTCCTGGTCACACTAGAGCCTGACTGTCAGCAGTCCAGGGAGACGGGACATGTGTTTTCTTCCTTTGTACCTTACCCTCACCCGAGGGCCTCGCTCAGGGTCTGCACGCAGCTAAGTGAAAAGAGACTCTTGAAGATACCTGAGGGGCAGCTCCCAGTGAAAACCCAAGGGGAATCTTTGATCAGTAGAGAAAGGTGGGATCGTGGAACAGCCTTGTCTTGAACTCTGGTTGTGGGGGACAACATCCCAACCTGGAGCTTGTGCCCTGTCCCCTGGGCTACTAGCCTCTGGGGCTGTACTAACACTTGTGGCAGGAGGCGCTGCCCGCAGCCCCTAGCTTCACACCGGAGCTCCGCCTGCTCCCACAGACGAGGAGCCCCTGGGGCTCACAGGGGATGTAGATTTCACTAGTGCCCACGATGCCGCAGCCCCCACTGCTCTTGAGGACACCGGTGCTCCCTGGACAGTACACGGGTGTGCTGACCACACATGGCTCGTAGAGGATGGCACCTTTGGAGCTGCTCACAGCTGTGGGGACAGGAAGGGATGTTGAGGGCCCTGCCAGGCCAAGCCCTGTGCCCCCACTGGCCCCGCACCCTCACTGGCCCCGCACCTGCTGTCGTCATGTCTAAGGACACCCCCATCCCAGTTACCAACTTCCAAGTCTCCTATTGTTGTTTAGTTGCTCAGTCGTGTCCAACTCTTCTGTGACCCCTTGACTATAGCCTGCTAGGCTCCCCTGTCCATGGGGTTTTCCAGGCAAGAGTACTGGAGTGGGTTGCCATTTCCTTCTCCAGGGGATCTTCCTGACCCAGTGGTCGAGCCTTGTGTGAGGAGTCACTTGTGTCTCCTGCATTGGCAGGCAGATACTTTAGCACTGAGCCACCGGGAAGGCCCAAGTCTCCCATTCCAGTCACATGAAATGCGTAGCAGTCCCCGCGTGTCCTTCTTCTTGCCCCAGAGCCCTGTCTTCTGCTTTACCCTCTCTTTCTATTTGTCCGCATGTGTGCATGCATGCTAAGTTGCTTCAGTCGTGTCTGACTCTTTGTGCCCCGGTGGACTGTAGCCCACCAGGCTCCTCTGCCCGTGGAATTCTCCAGGCAAGAATACTGGAGTAGGTTGCCATGCCCTCCCCGAGGGGATCTTCCTGACCCAGGGATCAAAACTCTGTCTCAGGCGTCTCCTGACCTGGCAGGCGGGTTCTTTATCCCTATCACCACCTGGGAAGCTCCCTATTTGTCTGCTTCAAGTCTTGTTTCTCCAGGAAAACATCCTCTTGTCGAGATGGTGCCTGGCAGACCACGCTGGGTGTATGCTCCTGCTTCTGACTCCCATAGACCTGGGCAGCCCTGAGGGAGAAACTCTCCATCCACCAGGAGCTCTTTCCTTTAGGGTGAGGGAGGCAGGCTAAGGTTTGGGCAGGGGCAGTGTGGTCTATGTTTGGGTGGATCCGTTCCCAAGATCCCAGAGCCCCTGCAGAGTCCTCAGTACTCACAGATATTCACGGGTCCAACACCTTCACATAGCCTGGAGGTGAGAGGGAAAGGAGACACGAGAGACCTGCATCAGAGAACGAGAAGAACACAGCACCCCCTGCCCCTGCCCGCACCATGGACCTGCCAGTGAGGAGGGGCTGCAGACTGCATGCTGTCTCAGATTTCCTGTGGATGGGCTGAGAGGTGGGCAGTGGCTGTAGCAGCAATCAGAGGGCAGGAGAACAGACATCCCTGACCCACCTCTGCTCCTCGCCCTCCAGCAGGCGCCTGTAGGTGGCGATCTCGATGTCCAGGCCCAGCTTGGAGTTCATCACCTCCTGGTACTCCTTGAGCAGGCAGGCCATGTCCTGCTTGGCCTTCTGCAGGGCCTCCTCCAGCCCGGCCAGCTTGCACTTGGCATCACTGAGGGCTGCCTCGCCCTGCTGCTCCGCCTGGGTCACTGCAGCCTCCAGCTTGCAGCGCTGGGGGAGAAGCACAGAAAAGTATTACAGGGGCCCCGGGACCCTGGGCTGATTTTCAGAAGAACAGAGAGCAAGGTCATTGTGGGATAATTGAAAACAACATATATTGGTCTCTTCCCCCAGTTCCTGGCACAGGAACTTGTAGTTTAAGTGATGAGCACACCAGAGCATCCTTTGTCCTAACCTTTGGTCTTTGACCCTGTGTCTGATACAGAGTCCCAAAACCCCTTAGAATTTCCTGAGTATTGACAATGTCTTTTGTTTAAATAAGGTGATTCTAGGTGGGCTCCTGGGTGGGGGCTGGTCACCAGAAAAACTAAGCCTTGATTAGAAGCTGGGAATTTTCAGCCCACCCCACCATTCTCCTAAGAGGGGAGAGCAGCTGGGAATGGAGGTGATAAATGATGATGCCGATGTGAGGAAGCCTCCATAAAATCTCAATAGTAGAGGCTTCAGAGAGCCTTCAGGTTGTTGAACACGTGGAGGTACGGGGAGAATGGCATACCTGGAGTGGGCATGAGAGCTTCGTGCCCGTCCCACACACTTTACTTTATGCATCCCTTCCACCTGGGTATTCATTTATATTTCTTATCATATTCTTTTATAATAAACCAGTGTGTGCATGGGTGCTCAGTCATATCTGACTCTTTGTGACCCCATGGACTGTATCCTTCCAGGCTCCTCTATCCATGGGGATTTTCTAGGCAAGAATACTGGAGTGGGTTGCCGTTTCCTCCTTCAAGGTATCTTCAAGACTCAGGGATTGAACCCACATCTCCTGCATCTCCTGCCTTGGCAGATGGATTCTTTACTACTGTGCCAACTGGGAAGCCCATAATAAACCAAAAAAGTAAACTATTTTCCTGAGTTTTGTGAGCCACTCCAGCAAATTAATTGAATCCAAGGAGGATGGTCATGGAGCCCTCCAATGTACAACCACCTGGTCAGGAGCACAGCCTGGACGTGTGATTGGCATCTGAACTGGGGGCAGTCTTGTGGGACTTGGGGGGCAGCCCCTAACCTATGGGATCTGATGCTATCTCCAGGTAGGTAGTGTCAGAAGTGAGTTCAATTGTGGAACACCCAGCTGGTGTTGCAGAGCTGGTTGGTGTGGAAACACTCTTCCCCACTATCTGGTGTCAGAAGTGTTGTGAGTGTGACTGTGTGAGAATGAAGGAGGGACACAGAAGGAAGAATGAGTTCTTCCTACAGTCATGGTTATGTGCCAGGTTCATGTCTGCTGTGGGTTTCAGCCTAGAATTGTGACGTCTGGTTCCCCCAGGGGATGGAGGCCAGTGCTCCTGTCTGTGACACTTCAAGGAGATCTGAGAGTTTCCTCTTATGCCAAGCAATTACTTTGTGGTTAATACATTTTGAGCATCTGCCTGGTCTTCACTAGCCCAGGAGGAAAGGGTGGGTCTGATTTTATGGACTCTACAGCGTCACCTTGAATTTCAGGATCATAGAATTAGAGTCTTTGGTTGGAAGGGGGTGTGGAGGACATCTTTTCTATACCCCCATCTCGTGAAGTATTCTTGCTATTTCATCTTGATGAATATGGGCTGCCTAGTCTCTGTTGGGGGCCTCACTATTGCCTGACCCTGCTTATCCTGCTGTGGATCAGCTTTTCTGAACAAAGGGCTCGCTCCCTCTTGTGGGAAACAGTGCAAGTTTACTCCCTCCCCCTCAGGTCCCCCAGGGAGGATGAGCCTGCCCTGTACAACCAGGACCAGATGGTGGGTCAGCCTGTGATGGGCTCACCTGGGCTTTGACATTCTCAATGTCTTGCTGCAGCCGCTGGATCAACTTGTTTATTTCCAGGATCTCATTCTTGCGGTCGCGGAGGTTGTCACAGTGATTCCCGGCCGTCAGCTGAAGCTCCTCATACTGCCAGACAGGGAGGTCAGAACCTGGGCACCCACACCGTGGTGCCTCTCAGCCCTCATTCCCACTGTCCCCAGGCTCTGCTCTCCTGACCTCCTGCACTGGGTACTCTGGATTCTTATACTTGTTATGCTTCCCCAGCCCTTTTCCACTTCTGGTCCTTTTCTGGGCTGCTTCTCATTCCCTTTTCACCTCCCAGCCCCGAACCTTCAAGCTTATTAAATTCTCCCCTAAGCTCCAAGCTCCCTTCCTCTTTTTCATGGGTTCTGTGTCTCATCCTTTTCTCTATGCCCTGGAATTTCCCTCCCTTTTGCTCCGTCTGTGCTCTGGAACTTGGAGGGGATTTCTGCCCTCACGCTGGGGTACCTAACAGACCAAGAACTGAGAACGCAGTTCTCAGGGTAGATCTACCTCAGGGTAGATTTGCATGTTCTCCCTCAAAACAATTGAAAACAAAATTCAATGTTACTATCTCGGTTTAACACTTTTTTTTAAACCTCTGCACATAAAATCTAATTTCTTAATAGTGAATTATAGATGACATCAATAGATTTTTAAAAATTAGCCAACTATATGTTTTCTGCATATAAAAATGAGCCAACTGTATGTTTTCTGCATATAATGCATTTCCTATGCAAAACAAGATAAGCATAAGTCACTCTCTTTGGTTATTGTGAAATAAACTGGTAGTTGCCTAATCACTATCCATACTTCTTTTCCTCAGACAGAACCCCAGATAAAAGAATGTTTCTCAGCTTTCTCTACAGTGAGGTGTAGACTCTTGCAGGGTAGGGCTTCTAGGAAAGCTGTTTCAAGTCAGGGATGATTCACCTGGCATGTTCCTTTTGCCCTCTCTTCCTTCTGCTTGGAGTGGACATGGGATACTGGTGGTATTGCAGCCATCTTAGGGCATGAGGGTACCACGAGGATTAAGGTTCTTAACAGAATGGCAGAATAGCAAGCTCGAAGGAGCCTGTGTTTCTGATGGTAACTTGGGTTCGTCTAGGCAGTGTATTTCTGTACTTCAAGTTATTTGAGAAAAAAATAAAAAATAAAATTTGTTTTAACCATTATTACTTAAAATTTTGGATCTTCACAGCCAAGTACAATTGATAAATAATAGAATTATCGTTCTGGTTCTAACTTAGAAGGATGGGTAATTAAGATTGTTTTCCTTAAGGCCTGATGGGTGGCCCAGGAGAGCAATCAGAGGAGGAGCTCGCCGGAATGAGACCTGGCCATGGATGGGCCACAGACTGACTTACAGGGAGCTGACCCCAGGTTAGGGTTTGATACCTTGATTACCATGGATCTGAAGAAAAAGGACAGAACATTTCTTGGGACACTTTCTGAAAATTGGCCTTCAGAAAAATGTCTAGAGCCTTCAGGGAAGCTCTGCCGATTGCTGTGATCTAGCTGTGTCTCCAGCCCCATATCCTTCATGGTGCTTCACACTGGGGACACCTCCCCTTCATGCTTCTTGGACTGCTCCTGCTGGCTCTCAGCCAGACACCCTTACCATGCTCTGCTTATGGAAACCATACTTGGCTTCCAAGACCCAGATCAAAGGCCAGTGCTCCTGTCTTTCCAGACACAATCTGTCACTTCTGCATCATCATGCTGTACCCGGGCCTATGGCTAGACTTTGGTGGCCACGTCATGCCACCTCGTATCCTTCTGGCTGTTTATACCTCTCTCTCTCCCACGGACTGTGACTTCTTTGAGGATGGGGATGGTCTGACTCTTAGTATCCTCATGGTTCCATACAACCCAGTAAGGCCCTCCTTCCCTGGCCAACCATTTAAAAACCGAATTCCCGCCGCACTCCCTGTGCTTCACCCTAATTTATTTTTTTCCATAGCACGTGTCCATCTACTGTACATCCGCTGTACTTGTATGTCCTGTTTGGCTGTCCTGCCCCTGCCTCTGGAAAATGAAAGTGACATAGAGGCAGCTATTATTGTTCTGATTCCTGTTGGATCTCAAGCATCTAGAATGCTGCTTGGCACATGATGAATGTGCAATAAATGAATGAATAAATGAGTGAGTGAATGAATGAATGGTACCTTTCATAGATGGGGTAGGTGAGACTGAGATGATAGTATCTGTTAAGTCAGATTGCCCTTGGGGGACAACTGCCCTCCCAGCAAGCCCCTAATTACCTAAGTCTGGGGCCACCTTAATCACAGTTTCTGCTCCACCATTAGTAACCATTCCATGCCATTAGCCTCCTCCCACACCCGGAAACTCTGAGCCAATTTGCCATCACTGCCAATTAGTATTCCTTGAATGCTACTTAGGGAAGCACTTCCTGGGAGTCTATGAGTGTATAAAGCTGGGGAGCTCTGATGAACAGGTCTGGGCTGTCTGCGGGGTCTCTCCCACACTCATGGGGACCTGTCCTGAGGCTTGGTCAAAACAACAGAGGCTGGAGTGGCATGGCGTACATTTTCTCTCCTGATTCCTGGAGGAGAGTGGTTCTGGGGTCTCCCAGGCCCTGCCCAAGACTCACCCGGCTCTGGTACCAGGCCTCTGCTTCAGCTTTGCTGCGGTTGGCAATTTCGTCATACTGGGCCTTGATCTGGGCAATGATTCCATCGGTGTCCAGCTCCCGGCTATTGTCCATCTTCACAGTGACTGAGGTGTCCGAGATCTGAGACTGGAGCAGGTTCGTCTCCTGGGGGTGGGGGCCCCGGGTGAGAATGGGTGAGCTCTTTGAGGATAAAGTTGGTGAGGGAGAGGGGAAGAAATGAGGAGACCCAGCCCTGACATTCCTATGGCAGATTTGCCTGGCCATCCCAGCCTTCAGTCACCGACCTGCTCCAGCCCCCACCCTCCAGTTGCACTGAGACCGAAGACCCAAGGTGTGGGCCCTCTGACTTCTGGGAGTCTCTCTGCCTGACACCCAGCTGTTCCACAATGACTTCTTCACTTGCCCACTTTTAAGCCACAAAAGTACCCACAGGGCAGGAGCTTTCCCTGCCCACCATCCCTCCAGAACTGGCCCCTGGCCAACCACCTCTGGGCAGCATGGCTGCAGGTACCTCGGTATACAGGGTTTTCAGGAAGTTGATCTCGTGGATCAGAGCTTCCACATTGATCTCCAGGTCAGAATTTATCAGGAAGGCTGTGTCCACATCCTGCAGCCAGGAAAGTGACAGTCATAACCTGGGGCCACCCCTCTGCTAGCTGGGCCACCTCCCAGGCAAGCTGGTAGCAGGTGACAGGTGTGGGACCCACGTGGAAGTGAAGGGGGTGACAAAGCCAAGGACCTCATGCCTGGGCCTGGCATCCCACTGGGGAAGGATCTGAAGGGAATGGGATTAAAGGAGATGGGAGTCCATTCCTCAGAGCTGCTATGGACCCTGGGCAACAGAACACATAGCTGTCTATGTGAGGGGTTGTCAGGATGGTTTTTATCTCTGGGGATTTGAGTCAGAGCTTTTGTCTTTTGATTTGGCATTTGCCACATCTCCAGCTTCTTGGACAGATGTAAATACAACACTTAACACGAGTTGGGCAGTGGAGGCTCAGTCACTGCCCTTCTGGAGCAGGAGGCTGGGCCTTTCTCTCCCTTGGGGTCAGTGGGGCTGGTATCGGGGTCAGCAAGGTGGGCTGGCTGCAGGCCCGGTCCAGGGGTTGAGTGTCCCCAGGCCCACTAGGCCAGCTCAGAGCGCCTTCTCCCTCCATGGGCCACCCTCCCTCACCTTCTTCAAGGCAACAAACTCATTCTCAGCAGTGGGTCGCAGGGAGAGCTCCTCTTCATATCTGGTGGAAGGGGCAGGGGGAAAATGTTTTAGTCACGCTGGTGAGATTTGGAAGGGTGTGGGCATGGGGTCTGAGAGTAGGAGCCTCTGGGGACAAGTCACAGATTGAATGCCCTATGGAGGCACCAGGTCTGGCCCTGTCTCTGGTCACCTCTGGCCCCTTCAGCCACTCAACACAGATTTTTTTTTTTTTTTTTTTATCATAGCCTCTTATTAGCCACTTTGTAAGTTTATGTTCCACTCCAATGCCTGGTAGCCTTTTCCTGTAATGAATCATTCTCTGGGAAGACGTTCTTTTTTTTCAATTAAAAAAATTATTTACTGGCTGTGCTGGGTCTTAATTGCGAAATGTGGGTCCTTAGTTACATCATATGGGGATTTAGTTCCCTAACCAGGGGTCAAACCCAAGCCCCCTGCATTGGGACATGGAGTCTTAGCCACTGGATCACCAGGGAAGTCCCTGGGAAGTCCTTCTTAAAGCTACCTTTATTCTATCTTGCTGCTGAGGAAGCTTACTTCATCCAGTCATTTCCTCTGGGAAAATGGTGAAGAGTTGGCTGCCTGTTGCTGGCACACCTGTCTTTTCTTTTTGAAAAAATATCTGTTTATTTATTTGGCTGCGCCAGGTCTCAGTGGCAGCATGTGGTATCTTTCAGTCACAGCATGCGGAATCTAGTTTCCCGACCAGGGATTGAACCCAGGTCCCCTGCACTGGGAGCATGGCGTCCTAGCCACTGGGCCACCAGGGAAGTCCCACAACTGTCTTTTCTGAGTTGTTCTGAGAGTTGGCTGCGGTCACTGCAAGCCCAGCTGACCCGTGCCCCTCCTCGCCAGGAGAGCGCTGAGCCTGGCCTCTACCTGCAGCTCACTCGCAGAGGTAGCAATTACCCACTTTACCAGATCCTCAGAGAGAGCGGCCTATTTCCTCTAGGCTCCAGGGAGCTCTTCGCCCACTCACTGCACCCCAAGGCAACGGAATCAGGGTCAAGGGTTTAGTCTGGTCAGAATGACTCAGTTTGATGAGCGACATCAATCCATTAAAAGCTTCTCTGTGCTTCCTGACGCCCGAGCTTCCGTTTTCCTGCAGAACTCAGCCGCTGCACAGGTGCTGGATGCTGAGCCTGCTGCCTGGGTTTCAATCCCACTCTCCTGCACTTGTCATGTGACTTTGGGTGGGTGGCTTGGCCTTTCTTGGCCTCAGTTTCATCTGTAGAATGAGAATATCACTGGTCCTGTCTCACAATTACAAACATCACACAAGTTAATGTCTGCAGGACACCAGGTCAGTACCTGGAACAGGGTACAGTGTGCTTGCTATTGGTGTTAAAATACCACTTGGCCTCATCCTTCTCCAACAACCCCACTTTTAAAATTCAAAGTCCTAATCTTGAGCTGCGAAATATGTCTCCTGATCACCTTGTATCCATGAAGAAAGGCATCGCTCCTGCTGAAAGGGCTGATCTCGCCACACCCACAACCTTGCCACATCTCACCTACCAGTCTGCTTGAGTCGTCCCCTCCCACTTGCACACTCTGGTCCTTCCTTGTCACCTGCTTCTGTCTCATCTCCTTTTCTGTGGTCTAACTCTGAACTTCTCTTTTAGAAGAAGCAACTGGAATGAAACAAATCCTTCAAGGCCTTGAGCAAACTGACACCTCCCCTGGGAAGCCTTCCTGGGCTGCTTCTGCTCTCTCACTCTCTTGGGCTTCCTCTTCCCTCCTGCCTTGTACCATGCTGTAGCTGTTGGTGTGCATACCGGGGTATCTTGCTGACTCTACCAGGACATCTAGAGGGAAAGAGCCAGATTTTCCCAACTTTATCAAACCCAAACTGCCCAGCACAGCATCTGACTTGGACTAGACACATGCGTGACACCTGCAGCCTGTGTCCCCAACATGGCTCCACTCTAATGAACCCTCGTTCTTAGTGTATTCACACTGTCCTTGGAGACGTGTTTCTCTCGGCCCTCTCCCACCAACATGAGAGGCTCACCCAGGACCACGAGGCAGTTTATCTGGGCCTCAGCTTCTTGAAAGAATCACTGAATCTGTGAATTCTTGCAGATGATGATTTCGAGTTGGACCAGGAAGATGCGGGGTAGAATATATTAGCCCGGATGTTACAAAGAAATGCCGAGGTGGGACTTATCAGGAAGAAGGAACAGCAGGAGTCCAAGCTGGGAGGAAGGAGGGCTTGGGAATCTGTTTGGAGGCTAAGAAGTGTTCAAGATCTGTCAAGGGACTTATGGACGATGACGCACAACAGGTATGAGGGCAGAGCCCTGGAGCACTGGGAACAGCAGGAGAAAACTTGTTTTACATGAAGAGAAGTCGAGCGTGGTGGGAAGGGGGATTAATACACATCTAAAATCTCAGAGCTTGTATGATGTGCCTAATGGGTAGTAAGGATGCTCTGCCTACATTATCCCACGTGACTGTGGGACCCCCCCCGCAAAGGTCTACATTTTCAACTTCCCATTTTATAGATGGGGAAACCCAGTGCCCAGATTGTTTATGTCACTTGCCTCAGGCTCCCGGCTGGGTAGCAGTGGGGCAGACTCACTTTTTCTTGTAGCCCTCCAGCGTGTCATGGAGGCAGTGGAACTCTGACTCCAGCCGGTCTCGGTCCCCGGTCAAGAAGTCCAGCTGCCTCCGAAGGGTGGAGATGTAGCCCTCGAAAATGGGCTCAATGTTGCTCGAGCAGCACTTCTGCTGCTGCATGAAGTTCCACTTGGTCTCCAGAAGCTTGTTTTTCTGTTCCAAGAACCGGACCTGCAGCCAAGAATAGGATATCATGGGGTGGCAGGGACCCTGGGGACTACAGCTTGCGAGAGTAAGTGCTGGTGCAGGCAGTGGAATCCGTCTGTGCTCCGACCTCCATCACATTGCTGCTGTGTCTCTGTCTCTCCTGCCTGGGGCGGCTTAGGGGACCCCCAGCTTCCACCAGGGGTTGTGTTGTAGTGGAAACAGGGCTGCCCCAAGAGGCCTGGGGTGTTTCCTCCTTCCAGCCCTGCCTGCCTGCCACCAGCCTTGTAACCTGGGCCAAGCCACTCAGCCCCTCAAGCTTGTTTTGCTGCCTCAAACTCATACTTAGGATTGCATAGGGAGAGCTTTGTACATCTTCATGCTAATGGAAGCTGATGAGGCTACTGGAAATTGGGGTTTCTTTAATTACAGCCCAGGGGTGCTCAGGGAATAAAGCTCAAAGTTCGGTCCTGGCACTCATTGCTACTCTGCCCCATCTCCATCCTACATGGCCAAGTCCAAACCATGTCCCTGCCACGGTAACGCGGAGAGCTCCTGGCCTACTCTTCGTTTCCGTGGCTTGGAGATGGAGGTTAAGAGACACTGAGTGAGTTGGCCGTGGTCACCCAGCTAAGCTAGTCACTGGCTGGGCACACACTGTCTCCAGTCCTCACCCTGGGATTTTGCACCTGGTGCACTGTCTCTCAAGAAAACGATAGAGGAAGTCACATCATCTTCCTTCTGGTCAAAGGCTTGCTCAGCAGAAGGCCCCCAGCCTCCCAGATGGAGATGTGATGCAGCTGACGATCAGGGCTCACAGTGTTGGAATGAGTTTACAAGCGGTGCTTAATGAGCTTTCAAAATAAAACTGTAAGTTTAACATTTTCCATTTATTAAAACAAGTTCCTTTTGGGAGCACTTTTGTGAGTATTACCTTCTTTAATTCTCCCTCCATCTCTGCCCGCTTTCCTGGGGCTGGGAGTCAGGGTCCAGGTCTCATGACTGCCAGCCCAGGACTCTGACCTAAACTTGGGATCACCAGGAACACCAGCTTAGTCCTCGGTGTGTATCCTGATCCCAAGAGCTTCCCTGGAATATAGGGACAGGCCCAGAAGCAGCCAAGGTGACAGGCCAGTTCAGCGTCTTCCAAAGGCAGCACATCACCCTTCTCTCAAGGCTTTCAGAGCCATGACTTGGGGGTTGAAAGATGTGAGACTTGGTCATGGCCACTTTGTGTCCCTAGCTCTGACTGCTCCACCTTCTCTTCATCATAGACCTAAGTTGATGGCAAATTCCAGGGTCACAGTGCCAAGGGTCTCACCCCAGTTCATGTCATTGGAAGGAAGGTCTTTCATTAAAGCCTCATCAGAAAGGGCAGGTCTCTGCCTCTGATTGCCCCATTCAGTATCTATCATGGCTTTGGGAGTTCCTCTTATAGTCTGACCTCAGGGCCTCTTGATGAGTTTATCAGATAATACCCAGAGAGAAAGATAACATATTATAAAAAAAGACAGACAAGCAGAAATGTCCACTGCTGAGCCTGATCTAACCAGCTTTCAGCGACTAGGGGTCATGGAGCAGCCACACCAGCAGCCCCAGGTTGTGGCTCCTGGGACAGCCACAAAGTGCTGTCTGTCTCCCATGGCCCTGCACCCCGGCACCCACGTCCTACCTTGTTGATGAAGGATGCAAAGCGGTTATTGAGGCACTTGATCTGCTCCTTCTCGTCCCTCTTCACCCTCTGGACAGTCGGATCGACCTCCAGCTCGAGTGGGACCAGCAGGCTCTCATTGATGGTTACAGGGGCGATGCAGGCTGAAGACCCGCAAGTGGTGCCTGCTCGATACCCAAAGCCAGGCAGGCCACACCTGGAGGCCACCCAGGGCCGCCCGAAGCCCACGTTGCACAGGCTCCGGGAGCCGAGGCAGCCCAGGGCACGGAAGCTCCCACTGCCCCCAGTCCGGCATGGCCCCTGGCTCACTGCATAGTGAGTGACCACACGGGGGAGGACAGCTGAGCAGGAGCTGAAGCTCTGGCCGCCACATCTGAAGCCCTGCTGGAAGGAGCGGCACGACATGGTGGCTGTGAGAGGTGGAGAGACTGCGCCCTGGCAGGAGGACAGAGGTGAGAGTTATCAGGTGAGCTCAGCCTCCACCCTTTTATCTGGTCAAGGATGGAGGGCCGAGCTGGGCCGAACCCCAAATCACCATGAAATCAGGTTTATGAGCTTGGCATATTGGCAGCTGCTAAGTACCGAGGTGGATAATTAGGGTAGCAGAGAGCAAAGGGTAGGAGCCAATTGTCCATGCAGGTTGGACCCATAAAAATCCTACTTGTCCTCTTCCTTGGTGATGAAAGGGGACAACCAGACAGATGTTGGGTCGGCTAAAAAGTTTGCTTGGTTTTTTTCTATAAGATGGCTCTGGTAGCACTTAGTTGTCTTTAACTTCATTTGAAACCATTTTGTTCAATTGTATTGTGACAGCTGTCATATCAGCATGCGTTAAAAAAAACTTACCAAAACCAGTGAATTTTTGTGTAACTGTTTTAATATTGAAGATGGAAGGAAAAAGCAGCATTTTCGGCAAATTACCCTTTATTATTTCAAGAAAGGTAAATTCGCAACTGAAATGCACGAAAAGACTTGTGTAGTTTATGGAGAAGGGGCTGTGACTGACTGAACATGTCAAAAGTGGTCAAAAGTGGTTTGTGAAGTTTCGTTCTGGAGACTTCTCACTGAGTGTTGCTCCATGGCCAGGTAGACCAGTTGAAGTTGATAGTGATCAAATTGAGACATTAATTGAGAAAAATCAACATTACATCATGCAGGAGATAGTTCACATACTCAAAATAACAGATCAAGTGTTGAAAATCATTTGTACTGGCTTGGTTATGTTTGTTGCTTTGATGTTTGGGTTCCGTATAAGTTACGTGAAAAAACCTTTTTGACCATATTTCTGCATGTGTTTCTCTACTGAAATGTAATGAAATGTTCCTTTTTAAAGAAAATTGTGATGGGTGATGAAAAGTGGACACTGCACGGTAATGTAAAATGGAAGAGATCGTGGGCCAAGAGAAACGAACCACCACCAACCACGCCGAAGGCTAGTCTTCATCAAAGAAGATAATGATGTATATATGGTGGGATTGGACGGGAGTCCTCTGTTATGAGCTCCCTCTGGAAAACCAAATAATTAATTCCGACACATACTGCTCCCAGTTAGACCAGCTGAAGGCAGCACTCAGTGAAGAGCGTCCAGGGTCAGTCCAGAGAAAACACAAAATCTTTCATCAGGGTAGTGCAAGACCGTAGGTTTCTTGATGACCAGGCAAAGACTGTTACAGCTTGGACAGGAAGTTCTGATTCACCTGTTGCATTCACCAGCCATTACACCTTCAGATTTCCATTTACGTCAATCTTTACAGAATTCTCTTAATGGAAAAAAATGTCAATTCCCTGGAAGAATGAAAAAGACATCTGGAACAGTTCTTTGCTTAAAAAGATAAAAAATTTTGGGAAGATGGAATTATGATGTTGCCTGAAAAATTGGAGAAGGTAATGGAACAAAACGGTGAATATGCTGTTCAGTAAAGTTCTTGGTGAAAACAGAAAATGTGTTCTTTATTAATATTTTTACTTAAAAACCAAAGGAACTTTTTGGCCAGCCCTATATGTTGGTTTATTCAGTTGCTTGGCCTCAAGGAAAGTTAGAGTTGGGACTTTAGGCCCTTTTGTCGGGGTGGGGCAAAGGGTATGAATTATCTACCTGGCTGCTCTGGGATGCGGAGAAGGCAATGGCATCCCACTCCAGTACTCTTGCCTGGAAAATCCCATGGACAGAGGAGCCTGGTGGGCCGCAGTCCATGGGGTTTCGAAGAGTCAGACATGACTGAGCAACTTCACTTTCACTTTTCACTTTCATGCATTGGAGAAGGAAATGGCACCCACTCCAGTGTTCTTGCCTGGAGAATCCCAGGGACAGGGGAGCCTGGTGGGCTGCTGTCTATGGGGTCGCACAGAGTGGGACACGACTGAAGTGACTTAGCAGCAGCAGCAGCAGCTCTGGGATGGGCTTTCCTGATAGCTCAGTTGGTAAAGAATCTGCCTGCAACGCAGGAGACTTCGATTTGATTCCTGGGTCGGGAAAATCTGCAGGAGAAGGGATAGGCTACCCACTCCAGTATTCTTGGGCTTCCCTGGTGGCTCAGCTGCCTTCAATGTGGGAGACCTGGGTTCAATCCCTGGGTTGGGAAGATCCCCTGAAGAAGGGAAAGGCTACCCACTTCAGTGTTCTGGCCTGGGTCACAAAGAGTCAGACATGACTGAGCCACTTTCACTTTCACTGCTCTGGGATTAGAGGCCAAATTAGATGTACTTGAGGATCCTCTATTTCCCCAAAGTGGTTTCCATGTTTTTCTGCAGATGCTTCAGACCCAAGTACCCCCATGGGCTCCCAAGTGGTCCTAGAAGCTCCCTAGAAGAGGGAGGGAGGCTTTGGGCATGAGAGAAGCCTCCCTAAGCAGGCTGGGCCCTGGCCTTCTCAGGCCGGGTAGGGTCCTGACTCTGAATCAGCCACCCACCCCTCATCCCTCTAGGGCTCCTGAGATAGAAGGCTCCAGACACAGACTCTTGTCTCCAGGGGCCTGGTTACTCCAAAGGAGGCTTCAGGGGACTCAAGAGGGGGTGCCTTGTGCTTGAGGAGGGGAGAGGAATGGCCTCCCTAAGACTCTTTGAGCCCCAGATGGCTGTTAGCATAACTGACGGCATCTTGACGCTTACAGTTCCTCCTGTCCTTTCCCTGACCTGACCTAGGACAGTACTGTGTGGTAAATCACTCTTTGCCATCAGGGGCTTTGTGGTTAATAGATACTGCTTAATAATCATTAAGGCCAGGTGGCCCTATGCTCTGTTGATCCTCAAGCAGTGATGACAACCTTCCCTGAAATATTCTGGGGCCCACAAGACTAGTTACCCATTCATAAACCTTAGTATTGCATGTCCTGTTTCAAGCACCTACTCCTGAACCCCAAGTTAAATCTAACATTATCCCTGTGGCCACTTGGTGGTGTAGAGTGCAGTTGTGAAAGCTTCCGTATTGTCGGCCAGATCTTACCGTGTGAGTAAGTTACCCTGTAATAAACGGATCCATTGATGATGTGGAGCTGCTTGCCTTGTTTTTTTGGCTTCAAGATACCTTCTCAGTTAGGTGGGCATGTTTTGTTCCCTCCATCCCCCAACAGGCCCCCCAAGTATGTACTGATGTCAGTCATTAGGTCAGGGATCCTTTCCCTGTCTCTGCCCTCCCCATCCTGAGCCTCCCAAGGATGGATGCTCTGACCTGAGGACATTTCTGGGAAGGGTCGTTGCCCTCAGGAATTGTTCAGGTGGAAGCAGGTTACAGGCTTTCTCCCCAGCACCTAGGACACAGCTCTTTGCTGATGCCTGAAATGCCTTCTTTCCATCAGTCCCATCAGTGAAGCCACTGTAGCCACCTTGTCTTTCCCTTCCACACTGTGACCTTTTTCTAGGTTAAAATCAAGTCAACAACAATAATAGTAACATTTACTGGGTGCCTACTGTGTGTTGGAACCAAACTGAGCTCTACGTCCATTATCCCATTGAATTCTTATGATAACCATGATATAGTTTCTATTTTATGGACAAGGAAAGCGAGGAGCAGAGTGGTGGAGTAAAACTCCCGAGACACACAGACAGGCTGGGATGGGCGGGGATCCAGTCCCAGCATTTCTGATGTCACTGCGCTCTACTGCTCTGGTGGGGAGGAGCCTGGGTTAGGACTCAGGGATCTACTGTCAATATGCATTCTATCCTCTCTGTTTCTTGGCTTCCTCACCTCTGGATTAGGAGACTGAACTCAAACATTCTTGTGCTTGGCATTTCTTAGTCTAACTGTGACACTTCACACTGGCACCTTTTGCATTGTCTTGGCTTGGGTCCTGGAGCGCTGGCGAGGGAAGACTGGGGCTTGGGGAGGTAAGGGGTATAATGAGAGACTCTGGGAAATGGCAAGAGGCAGAGGCGGGTGGAGGTTGCAGGATGTCCGGGGGAGGGGATTCTCATTCTGCCCTGGAGTAAGCCCTGCAGGTGGATAGAACCTGCTCCCAGAGAACTCCATTTCCGAGGTCGTCCTCTGAGTGTGGGATAGGACACAGACTCAGTCAAGACCTAGAGAGCTCGGTGACATTTTTATTGAAGCAATTTGAGGGGATAGGCAGGCACCGGAAGCAGGAGAAGTGTTCTGTCTATGGTGGGAAACGCAGGCCTGGACTGTACTCAGCGTCTCTGGGGGCACCAAGATCAGCTCTAAGCAACCCCAAAAAAGGACTGTGGCTGCCAGGGATCTGGGTCAGACAGGAGGAAGCTTCTGAAGGAATGCCCCAGCCCAGATCTTGGCATATGGCAGCTGGAATGGATGCCTATGGGCCCTGGAGTGCTCTGGGATGAGAAGCAAGTGGGGTACCTTTGCGGGAACCTGTTTGGAGTCAGAGGGATGAACAGGCGAGCTGGGGACTCACAGGCTACTTCCCTGCTCCCGGTGCCTCTTGTGATTCAGTGCATGGGGGTCAGCAAAGCGGCGGGTCTTAGGCCTGGGGGCTGGGGGCCTTAGAGGGGAGGCAGAGGGGCAGGGGGCCCTTTAGCTCCTGTAACTCTTGCTGGACGAGGTCTTGGAGATGATGCGCATGCTGGAGCTGGTGCCACTCATGCCACGGCCGCTGGTGGAGCTGAAGCTACCGCCGCTGTTGCTGAAGCCGCTGCTGCCAAAGCCATAGCCGCCCCCGGTCATGCAGAGGCCGCCGCCCCCGCTGTAGCCCGAGCCCCCAGAGGAGGAGACCACGGCTGTGGAGAGAAGGCACAGGGCACACTGGCAGCCTTGTCCCTGGGTCTTGTGCCCAGGCGCCTCCCTCCCACAGGCTCCCCGGGGAGCCTCATGGTCCCCATCACCTGCTGCCTCAACGAACACAGGACATGGCAATTTTTATAGCTTGCCCAGCTGTGACCACAGATGTCTCTTCGACAGGCCTGAGAGGATGCCTTTACTATGATACCCCTACTTTTCAGTGGAAGAAACAGGTGCAAAGACACCAAGTGGCAGGCCCAAGGTCACACCTGCCGGAAAGCAGGGCTTGGGTCCCTGAGCCACGTTGGTCCCTCCTCTCTACCCGGGGCTTTCCCACTGGGTGAGACAAGAGGCCCCAGATATTGTGCAGGCATCACAGGTTCCCAGATGGGTGGGCCCGAAGGCTATCCAGGTGAACCTCCTCCAGACTGGAATCCCCTCTACTGCCTCCCTGAGAGGCGATCCTTTTGTTTCTGCTCAAATCCTTTCTGCAATGGGAAGCTCACTGTCTTGGAGTACAGCTCCCCACAGCTTGTTGAATGTTTGAAGATGCCTCTTCAACCTCCCCTCACAGTGTCTGATTCTCCAGGCAAGGCATCTCTGTTCCTTTAACTCACTAGTTTCTAGCTCTCTCTCATCCTCGTTTTCCAGCCTCCCCCGCAGGGCCGGACCCAAGGGGGCCCCAGGGAACTCTACATCCCATGCCCAGGACTCCACACTCTATGCACGCCGCTGGAGCCTGCTGAGTCCTTCTGCAGAATGAATCCCCCTGGCTTCCTTCCTGGGACCTGAGGGCAAACCTCTCTGCTTTCTGGTTCAGTTAATTTGCTTCAATTTTCAACACAGGTCTTTAGCTTTTTAATAGCCTCTTGTTTGAATTTCTGCCAGAAATAGCTGAGAAATCAGGTGTTTGGATGAGGGACCCATTGCTTTGTGAGTAGTCCTGTCCCATAACTGAGGTCCTCAGGGATTTGGGTGGAGTGGATTTATGACTCCACCATGAACCTCTCTTGACCCCACTGGGAGGAAGGGCCAAAGAAGAAAGGGGTCTCCACAGAGCCTCTCAGAGAATCTTAATGATATCCCTGCCCCTGCTCATTCACTATCTGTTCACCAAAAATGATGCTGTTAGCTTCTGTTTTGTCTCCCACTTTTCTGTCGTCCCAAGACATTTACTCACAGATATTCACGGGCCCGACACCTTCTCCGGTGAGTCTGTTGCAGGAGGGGAGAGAAAGACATGTTTCATTTGCTGAGAAGTTAGAGAACCCTGAGTTCTATGTATTTAAAGCTATCAGCACAGAGGGCTGGCTGTGCTCTCGGCACTGTGCTGAACAAGCCTTTGAATCATCCTGTTAGCTGTAGGAAGCTGATGCGACTCTGGGAGGGGACATTAGAAGAGAGATCAAATCCAAATATATGGCAAAATGGGGAGACAGACTGGTGCTCACTATGTTGGGAGGGACAGTCAGATGGGAGGCCTCTCTGGGCAAACAGAGCCCCTGGGCCTCGCTTTGTCCTGAGTGTGGCCTCCTTGATCACAGGGCCTGGGGAGAAACGACCCTGCCGCTGGCCTTCCAGGTAGTCATGGACCACCTCCTCCTGACACCTTCTATCCTGGCCCCTGCTCTGGGTCCCATCGGAGCTCTGGGAATGACTTCAGGATGCCTCGGGAGATCATCCGAGTTTTACATCTGTTTCTATTCTGAGCATTTCTATTTGGGGCCTGACACCGTGGGGATCTTGGCCGCTGTAGCATAGCTACAGTGCTCTGGTGGCATCTATCTGAACCACGGCAGGAGGAGGAGCTTGCCCACCTGCACTCCTCGCCCTCCAGCAGCTTCCTGTAGGTGGCAATCTCGATGTCCAGGGCCAGCTTGACGTTCATCAGCTCCTGGTATTCACGCAACTGCCGCGCCATGTCCTGCTTGGCCTTCTGCAGGGCATCCTCCAGCTCGGCCAGCTTGTGCTTGGCATCCTTGAGGGCCAGCTCCCCACGCTGCTCAGCATCGGCGATGGCAGCCTGGAGCGTGGCACACTGCCAGGAGGACACAGGAGTTTATGAAATTGTCCGCAAGGAAGGATGGAAGATATGGGCTTTAGGTTAAAAATGTGGAAGAATTTCCTGAAATGGATTTCATGCAAAGGAGGTTGGAGTATCATCTTTAAAAATAAGATTAATCTGTGTTCTCCTTGGATACTTTGTGACTTAGAATGGAGAAATGGTTTTCAGGGTCCTGTTCAATATGAACTTCTCTGAATAAGTAAAAAGTGAATCAGTTTTGCCATGTATGCCTCCAGAAGACAGCATCTTTCCAAGAGGAACTGATGTTGGACAGATCTCAGAAAGAAGGTCCTGGCCTCCCTGGTAGGGGCAGAAGATTACAAGTTTATATTACTGGACAATCATTCATCTGGGGAGAACTCTCTGCATGGGCTGAGGCAGGGGAATGGATGAGATGGCCAATGGTTGCTCAGCCCTACCTGCTTCTTCACGTTTTCAATCTCAGAGCGCAGCCTCTGTATCACTCGGTTCAACTCAGAGATCTCCATCCTGGTGGAGCGGAGGTCTTCCCCGTGCTGGCCGGCAGACCGCTGCAGCTCCTCGTACTAGGGGTCAGGAGAAGGAGGAGAAGGGGTGGTGAGGCCAGAAGGTGGTGGCTTCCCAGGGCCCAACAGGGCCTCTGAGGCGACGCTTAGAGGCACCTCCCTTTGCACGAGCTGTCTCCATCAAATCCATCGCACTGTCTCTTGGCCCTGCCCCTCACTCTCCATACCCAAAGTCTCCACTCCACAGGTGGACCTTCCTATACCCCAGCTTTGGTCCTTCGTCTTCATATTCAGGTGCCTCACCTCCACAAACTCAGCATCATTCGGGGGTGCTTGTCACTTTCTAATTTTAAAGCTCACTCATATTTGTTTTTCCTGGCACCAGGTCTTGTGTTCCCAGGGACTCCTCAGCTCTAATCTGGAAAATGTCATTGGGTAAGCCCTAACCAGCCTTTGCTCAGCCTCTCAGCCCCAGCTATTTCTACCTCTCATCTCCGGATGCAGGAAGCTAAACCTACCTCTTGCTCCACCCTCCCTCTCTTGTGCCTACTGGGACTAGTGGCGGGTACTGTCCAGCTGTCCCTTGCCTCTCCTCTACAAGGCATCAGAGGGGTGTTCATCCTCCTCGGGGCAGGACTGACCACCTTTTGCCTCTGTCTGGCTGTTCCCCCAGGTCCTGACGATGCATCCTGAGGAGTGCTCTGACAGAGTGAGCCCCAAGGTGAATTCAGATCTCTCCAAGTCCATCAGACTGGTAGGACAAGGCTTTTATCAAATCTGCCTTTGAAATCTCAGTTCTCTGAGACTGTTTCATGAAATTGACCTTGACACCTCACCTTGATCTGGTACCAGGACTCAGCCTCGGCCCGGCTGCGGTTGGCGATGTCCTCGTATTGGGCCTTGACCTCAGAGATGATGCTGTCCAGGTCTAGCTTGCGGTTGTTGTCCATGGACAAGACCACGGAAGTCTCAGAGATCTGGGCGTGAAGCTGAGCCAGCTCCTGCAAGGAGGTCCACATGGGAAAGCTGAAGCTGGGTGTGTTTGCCTGCTTGTGTGTGTGTACCTGCATGTGTGCTGGGTGTGCATGTGTGCACTTGTGCGTGTGTGCTGTGAAACTGTGCCCAGCACCCCAGAACAGACCCTGGCACTGAGGGCCTCCCTTGCACCACAGGACAGAACAGTCTATTGAAGACTGAAAGGGCTGGGGGGACAGTAGGCCGGTCACTGGGATAACACCTGTTCCCTATCTGCACAGAAGGAGCAGTAGCTCAGGTAGCTGTAGCCAAGATTCTCCAGAAGTCACTCCCACTGTCAAGGGCACGCACCTTGTTATAACCTGTCAGTTCTGCGATGTCTCATGTTCTGAGAAAATGCAACCTTTCATTCCAAATAAAGTAATTATCTTGGGAAAGAAAGCTGAGTCAGAAAGAGCCGGAAAGCTGGGCTGTCCCAGCCCCATTTCCTAACCTTGCTCCTCCCTGCTCCCCGGGGAAGGGAAACGGAAACCACCTGGAAACAGCAGAAAGACCTGAAAAATTCAAGCCTAGGATCTGCCAAGCAGGTTAGGTGGCACCTCTGAGCCTCAGAGAGACTACTGCCTCCTATGATTTCTGTGAGCGTTAAATGCATTCATGTTTGTTTGTATGGGGCTTCCCTGGTGACGCGGATGGTAAAGAATCCTCCTGAAAGGCAGGAGACCTGGGTTCGATCCCTGGGTCGGGAACATCCTCTGAAGAAGGGAATGGCTACCCACTCCAGTATTCTTGCCTGGAGAATTCCATGGACAGAGGAGCCTGGTGGGCTATGGCTATGGAGTCGCAAAGAGTCAGACACGACAGAACAACTAACACTTGTATAAGATGGGTTTTGAAGCAGAAAATCCACAAGTAATTTGTTAATGATGACTTTACAGAATCATCTAAAACAGTGGGTCCCAAAATGTGATCCTCAGACTAACAGTATCACCTACTGAATCAGAATTGGTGTTCTCACAAGATTTTTAGGAGATTCTAATGAGCTGTAAAATTTAAGCATCACTGATCCAAAGCCCAAATCTTTAAGAACAATATCAATTGTTAATTAATTGTTAATTCCTTTCTTTATTAACAATTGGTTCATGCATTTCCTGATTCAAGAAGTTATTCTTTTGTTGCTGTTAGGTTGTAATTTGCGTTTCCAAAATCGTTTTTCCTGATAGCTGACCTAGCTAGGGGAGTCTCAGCCCACAGGATTGCTGTTCAGCACTGGGGGCCAACATCACCCTGGTTTTCAGCATTGAAGTGAATAAGCAAAGAAAATGATGGGGTCTTTTTTTGCCCCCAAGTGGGTGGTCATTGAAGTCACCTGAAGACCCAGAGCCCATGTTCCTGCTCCTGGAACATGACCAGATTGTGTTGGGCATCACACACATGCAATCCCATGAGTGGATTACCTGTTGTTACCAGGCCTACCTGCGATGCACACTGCACCCTGCATCCCTACCTCCACATCACTAACCTCATCTCAGCTGCTCCCCACTCATTCATTCTACACTGCTCACATGGGCCTCCTTCTGGCTTTTCTGGATCCTCAGTTCCTTCAGGTTATCACCCACCATCTGCCTGCCCCTGCTCCCTGTTGTCTATTTCTCCATCACCCCTGAAATGGGGTAGTTATTTGCTTCTCTCCATGCTACCCATCTCCTGGAAGCTCCAAGAACTTAGGGCCTTGATTGCGTTTGCCCAGCGCTGTATCTTGCAGCCTTGAGCTCTGTGTTGGGCTTATAGAAGCACCCAGCAAAACGCCTCTTCAGGGGAGCCAGTTCAATATTTTGTGTGCTTCTAGAAGCACCTGAGGGTTCACTAGTTGCCACTTGATCTGCATAATTACATCATCCTGCAGTTGCCATAGGAAAAGTAACAGGTAAATCTGAACTGGGCTGGGTGAGCTGGGTTGCTCAGATCATTCTATGGAAACTGCAAGTAATTTGCTGACAGGCAGCTCTTTTGTCTGACCAACAGAACATTCTTGAATTTCTCACCTTATCTGATCACCAGCTGCCCTGGGAAAACTCACATTCTCCCTTGGTAGGGGAAGCAACATCTACTCCATCAATTCCAACTCAGGCATGGGGTGAGGAGCAGAGGGGTGACCAGGGAAGGGGCCAGCAGCCTCTGTGCTCAGCCGCCACCCCCAGCCTCCAGCCCTTTGGAGGGGAGCCCCCGGCCATGCTTACCGCTTCATAGAAAGACCTCAGGAAGTTAATCTCGTCCATTAAGGCTTCCACCTTGGCCTCCAGTTCCACTTTGTTCATGTAGGCAGCATCCACGTCCTGGGCACAGAACATGCAGTCACTCTAGTCCCACCCTTCTTGGGTTAGCCAGCCCCTCTGTCTGTGAGTTAGGTTGGAGGCCTTCAGCTCCTGGGGACAAGAGCATTTCTCTCTCCCAGGCTATGGATAGAGTGGAACTTACAGGGGGATCCAAATTGCATGTGGACCAGGTTCCTGGGGATCGCCCATCTGCTCATCAGCTGGTGCTACGTGGAGAAACCTCTCATGTCACCTCCATGCAGTGAGGACAGCCTGAATCATCCTGGGCCCTTGGGCCTCTGCTGCCTGTGGCCTCACCTTCTCCCTGAGGCTTCCTTCCTCTCTGCACTCTGTCCCTGCCTCCCCTTCCCACATTGCTGCTCCCGCTCTTCCTCCCTCTCCGGATTAGCTTCAGGGCTGGATCTCCCCCTCCTTCTGCCCATCCACACTGAGCAGAAAGGTTCACAGTTTTTGGAGCTGGTCCCCATCCTATGCCCATTTTTGAGCCTGACTTGAGGTCTCACAGACTCAGCTCAGCACAGGGCCCGTTTTGCTTCTCCTTTGCCTGCATAAGATCCATGTTGGAGAGGGGACTGGTGTTAAGATTTATAGCTCGGACTTGGGTGTCCTGGATCCTGACTCGCTTCTGATTATCTGGGTAACCTGGGGCAACTTATTTAACCTCCATGCACCTGACTTTTCTCACTTCTAAAGTAAAACGTGCTTCCAGGATTGGTTATGCAAATTAAATAAAGCCTCATATACAGGGCCGCAGACTTATGTGGCAGCCGTCACTCCTGGGAGGGGTTCCCTGGGCCCGGAGTCAGATCAGAGCACCCCTGTCTCCTCACCTTCTTGAGCACCACAAACTCGTTCTCAGCTGCTGTGCGCCTGTTGATTTCCTCTTCGTACCTGTGGGGAGAGGGAAGTGGGTGGATGTTCAGAGCGGGGCTTCTAGGAGTGAGGTCCAGCGTGGGGATGTAGGTGGGAAATCAGAGCAGACTTGGAAAGCATGCTGCTGAAGTGTTGCTCTCCTATTACACATGTTACCCAACCCCCAATCCATCGCACAACCAGCCCTGTCCAAACAAAACCCACACTTAAAACAACACAAAACAGAACTGCCCCTCATTCTTTCTGAGGTCTTTCTCATAGCTGTATTCTCAGAGGTCCCATGAAGGGGCGCGATGCTTCCTTTTACCCCATGGTCTCGCCTAAGCCAAGAGGAGGGACAGAGATCGGTAGGGGGGGGCAGTCTGGGCCAGGCCGGCGCCTGCACCCCATGGTGCCCTCATGTTGCCTCACCGTTCCATTCTCAGCTGCTGACCTGCTGCCTGGGAAGCAGAGTCTTTAGGCTAATAAGAGACCTCCCTTTTATCCCCTCCACCAAGTTTTCTCATATTCAATTTGCCCCTGAGTAGCAACCCCACTCTCCCTAGCCCCGCCCCCCGCCACTGATCTCTGGGAAGGAAGTCTCAAGTCTGCTCTAGGTAACATTCCCCACCCTACCTCTTAAGCATCAGCCAATCCCACCTTCTCAGAGGCTTGGGATGGCTGGGCTGTGGAAGGGGCTTCATCCCTTCTCCCTACTGGCTGAATAACCCAGGGCAGGTCCCTTAACATCTCAGAGGCTCTTTCCCATCCACGAGTCAGCTTGTTGTTAGCTCTATACAAACCCACAGGATGGATACCACCAGACTCTCCCCCACTTTTCTATTGCACCTTTTGTCTACAGAATCTTCAGTCCTGTGCCTTCTTCCAAGTTCTCTGGGAAAATGAATCTGATTTTCCTTGTTGTTTCCCAAAACTGTCTTTTCATTAAACATGGTCATCTTTGCTTCACCCAACTCCACGCAATTGTCTTTCTCTGTTTCCCAGCTCACGGTCCCTCTGGCCAGAGGGCAAGCCTCAGGTGGTCCTGCACAGGCCTCTTAGACACCTACCACAGGAACGCTGCTGTCCTCTAACCAGCAGCACACTCTCCAGCAGATCCCCCATATCCCTCCAGTGTGCATCTTCTCTTCGCACCCTTGAGTTTTTTGTCTCTTCCTCCTGGAAGCCTTCTTGGATTGAAATACTGTTATCCCATATTTGCATGATATTATAAATTATCTGTCAGCACTTGCTTCTCTTGTCTATGTTTGCATCACTACATACATTGTACTTAGTCGTCAATATAATAAAAATAGCTAACACATGTTAACAGCTTACTATGTACCAGGCACTAGATACCCTATTGAGTACTTTACAAGCAAGTGTTGCTTTAATATTCTCAGTCTCCCTGTGAGGTGGGTACTATTAATATCCCCTTTAACAGACAAAAGAACTAGGACTTAGAGAGTTTCGCTTTCTTTAGATATTGAGTCAGTAAATGATTAAGCCAAGATTGTAAATCTGAGGATTTTGCTAGTGGTCTGGTGGCTAAGATTCTACACTCCCAGTGTGGAGGGATCCGGGTTCAATCCCTGGCTGGGGAACTAGATCCCACATGCCTCAACTAAGACCTGATGTAGCCAAATAAATAAATATTTTTAAAAATCTTAAAGAAAACTGATTGTCAACCTGACTAGGTTCTCTAGCACTGTTTAGCAGAACTTTCGCCTCGATAGAAATGCTCTATACTTGCCTGTATTATGGGACCCATTAGTCATTTGTGGTGACTGAGCATTTGAAATGTGGCTAGTGTCCTCGAGGGCCTGAATTTTAAATTGAATTTAATTTTAATTTAAATTGTCTCATGTGGCTTGTGGTTAACATGTTAGAGCAACACTAAAATCTGGGCTCTCATGACCTTATACAAATGGTAACAAAAACTGATTTGTTTGGCCCAAGAACAAACATTAAAACCAAATTAAAACCGTAGAAATAAGAAATTATTTGTATCTTTAGATGTGAGCATACCATTATGTTTAGCAGAGTGTGTGTGTGGTTCCAGGGAAAAGGCAGTTGTCACACCTCCTTGTTCTTCACACCCCAGCCTTGGCCAGGGCTGGGGTGGATACATGAACGTTGTGTAAGTCAGCAATCAGATTGAGGTGAACAAATGTGAGCATGAGGTTCTATGGGTTCAGCTCCTCACTAATGCGTTGCTACTTCGGTAACCTTGGATGGGTCAGTTGCTATCTCTGAGCCTCACTTTCCTCATTTCCAGAGTTTGCAGGGTTATATGAATCATGCTCTGTGTGCCCATATGAGTTATCATTTCTAAGCCCAGATCCTCCCCCAAACCTCAACATTCTTTTTTTTTGCATGCATGTGTGGCATGCAAGATCTTAGTTTCCCAATCAGGGATCGAACCCCTGCCCCCTGCATTGGGAGCATGTACACAGAGTGGGACATGACTGAAGTGACTTGGCAGCAGCAACAGTCTTAACCACTGGACCCGTAGGGAAGTCCCTAAGAGTCCCAGTTCTTTTCCTGGGTCCACCTCTGTGTCCTGAGTGTGTGCCCTATTCCCCATTGGCTTGGGCACTTCAGGAGAGCCCAGGGCCTCCCCTGGAGCCTCAGGGCTGAGCTACCACTCACTTGTTCTTGAAGTCCTCCACCACATCCTGCATGCTCTTCAGCTCCACCTCCAGCCTCGAGCGCTCTCCCCCCAGGCTGTCCAGCTGCCGCCTCAGGTTGTTGATGTAGCCTTCAAACATGGGCTCGAGGTTGGCTCTGGTTGCTTTATGCTCCTGCAGGAGGCTCCATTTGGTCTCCAGGACCTTGTTCTGCTGCTCCAGGAACCGCACCTGCCGCCACCAGAGGTGAGAACCCATGAGCATGTCTTTACAGCCATTGCCTCGCAGAGGGCTCTGGGATACAGGACCCCCGACAGTGTAGCGGGGAGCCCTGCAAGATCTCAGAGTCCAGGTGGCAGGCTCCTCCTCCTTGTTCTCAGGCTGGCAGGAGCCTGGGATGTATTTAGCCAAGCCCATGTTGGTGCGATGGGGCTGGGAGACTGGCTAGTGGCTGGGTTTGGAGGTGAGAGTAGGCAGGAGGGCCAGAGGGCCAGGAAACCATCTGAATACATCACACCATGCTGACGTGTGATAGCTGAAGAAAAGAACACTCTACCATGTTACTGAGTGAGATCTTTGGTTCCCAATAAATGGGCAAGAGGTTCCTGGCAGAAAATTCACCCATTTGCTTTCAACATGATTTCTCTAGATCTAGAATCTGGACTCAGTTGCCACCACAATCCAGGAATGCTGGAGTAGATCACTCTGGAGTCACCTTAGGGGGACCTGGATACAGTTTCAGCCATGTCCCTCATGAGCCGTGTGGCCTTGCACAAGCCTCTTCTTGTCTCTATTCTCTCAGACCTCAGGTTCCTGTGGTCCTGTGCTACTAATCTGGTTTTCCTGAATTGCACTCAGCTGCTCCTCAGGCTGGGAGACAGCCTCGGGAACATGTAAAACCTTTTTCTCTAAACCAGTCCTTCTGTTGGGAGCAGCTGGAGTGACACACAGCCTCAGAGAATGAAGGAACAGAGACTCCAAGGCTTTGGAATTGGCAGTGTGCCTACAGAGGGTCTTTAACAAATGCGTCCCACTCCTGCTTTCTCTTCCCTCCTCCTGGCTCCAAGTCCTCCCTAGACACATGCCCTCATTCCCCAAGACCCCTCCAGATGAATTGTGGAAAAGCAGGGCCCACATCCTTCCCCTCAGAATGGGGTTTCTGGAAATCTCCCATCTGTTGGAACAAACATCACATCAAGTGGAGGACATGAGTGATAAAAGCTTCAGCAGTCCCTGTGGTTAGGTTTATCCATTCAAAGGTCTGAGTCCATATGATGAGGCATTTCATAGCCTGTTAGACCTGCAAGAGGACCTTGGAGTCCATCTGTTCAACCCAACTGAGACCTAAGAAGTTGGGGATTCTCCCAGCAGGAGAGCTGACGGTAGGAGCTGGTTGCCCCTCAGTTTAGCACTCTATCTTTCAGAATCCAGGATTGGAGCCTGAATGATCTAGATTCTTGAGCTGGTTCTTCCCAGATGAAAGCAATTAGCTCCAGTGTGAACTGGCAGTAGTGCACACCAGAACTGGGGAAACCCCTAGGGTTCCAGGCCAACAGCAGGGGAGACTCAGGGCTGAAGTCACAGCTTTACTCTCACCAAAAGGAAAGTCTGAAACCCTGAGTGCCTCCCTTGCCAATCAAATCAATAGTGAGGCTGCCACAGGACTTGCCCCTGTTGACTGGCAGGGAAAAGTGACCTCAGCCTGTGAGCTGAACTTGTAACCTTCCATTTCTTGATCCTCTGCTCTCTGAACCAATCCCTTCTGCTGTCTAATTTTAAGCCATGTTCATGGCTATCCATCAAGAGAGCAATACAATACACTGTTGGTGGGAATGCAAACTAGTACAGCCACTATGGAGAACAGTGTGGAGAGTCCTTAAAAAACTGGAAATAGAACTGCCTTATGACCCAGCAATCCCACTGCTGGGCATACACACTGAGGAAACCAGAATTGAAAGAGACACGTGTACCCCAATGTTCATCGCAGCACTGTTTATAATAGCCAGGACATGGAAGCAACCTAGATGTCCATCAGCAGATGAATGGATAAGAAAGCTGTGGTACATATACACAATGGAGTATTACTCAGCCATTAAAAAGAATACATTTGAATCAGTTCTAATGAGGTGGATGAAACTGGAGCCTATTATACAGAGTGAAGTAAGCCAGAAAGAAAAACACCAATACAGTATACTAATGCATATATATGGAATTTAGAAAGATGGTAACGATAACCCTGTATGTGAAACAGCAAAAGAGACACAGATGTATAGAACAGTCTTTTGGACTCTGTGGGAGAGGGAGTGGGGGGATGATTTGGGAGAATGGCATTAAAACATGTATAATATCATATTAAAAAAATAATATGAGTGTAAAAAAAAAAAGAGAGAGTAATATTCTCGCAGTGGGTCAGACAGCTCTGGTGCCCCAAAATGGACATTTTTCTCATCTCAACAAGGTAGGAAACCGCTTCCTCCACACCCCTGGCCCCCAGGACCTCAGAGAAGAACAGAAAGCTGAGATACTCCTGGGTGCCACATGCTTTCCTGGCGGGAACCCCATCGCCCTCTCACCTTGTCGATGAAGGAGGCGAACTTGTTGTTAAGGGTCTTGATCTGCTCCTTCTCCTCCTTCCGTACCCGCTGGAGGGATGGATCGATCTCCAGGTGAAGGGGGGTGAGGAGGCTCTGGTTGACGGTGACCTCATGGATACCTCCAGCGCCAGACATCATCCCACCTCCAAATCCACAGCCACTGCCAACTCCTCCCACTCTGTACCCTATGCCCCCAAGACCCAACCCATAGCCAGCACCCCCGAAGCCGGTCCGGTTGGAGCGGTAGCCACTGCTGATGGAGATTCTCTTGTTACCCCCAAAGCTGTGGAGGCTCCTGGTTCCAAATCCACCTCCAAAGCCACCCCCGAAGCTCTTCCCACTCTGGATCATGGAGATGGAACTGAAGCTGGGCCTGCAGCCTGGGAGGAGGTTGGCTGAGGAAGCACTGAAGTTCCGAGAACCCCCTGACTTGATGGTGATAGAGGATCGTTGGGTCATGGTGGGAGCCGGTGTCAGCGGGTCAGAGGAGTGAAACCGTCACAGGGATGAACAGCCTTCCAAGTCTAGCTCTCTACAACTCTCCTTGACTTTTATCCCTTTTGAGAACTGGGTTTGGCCAGAGAAGATCAAAGACCACTCTGTTGAGTTCATCTCAATGGTATGTCTGGCCATGACCCATCTTCCTGCACTGCTCATCATCACAGGGAACACCCCACCCAGGGCAGGACCAGGCCTGGGAATTGGGACCTGGGGCAGGCCTGGTCCCAAGCCCCCCCACCCCCAATCATCCCACGTTCTCAGCCATATGCTGCAGATATTCCCATGGCTTTTCTTCTCCTCCCCTTTTCTTGAGTCTTGGACTCTGAAACCATACACTTGATTACGGTCTTCCCATCATGGTCACTTATGAGGGAAAAAATTTTTTATTGAGGATTTCATCTGTGCCAGACCACAGGCAGGTCAGTTATAAGCATTGTTATTTGATTCTCATTGTGAGGTTGGACAACAAGAATAATAATTGCCAATATTTATGGAGCAGCAATTATAAGTAGTGCTTTACACCTGTTTCTCACTTGAACTTCACACAGCAGGAAGGGGTAACTCTTATTATTCTTGCTTCACACATGAAGCAGTTGAGGTGTAGAGTAGTTCCGAGACTTAGGACCAGCAGTCTGACTGCAGGTCACCAGCTCTGCATCACTATTCTCGTACCGATGGCGAGCTGGCTTGTTCGAGGGAAGGAGCAAATTCAGGATTTCACTCCGAATTCCTGTGCCCTCTACCCCTCATCCCAGCGTCTCATCCCGTGGTCACCCCGAGGACCAGGGACATATTCTCAGTGTCATTTCTCTCCTTCCTTCCGTCCTCTCCCTCCAAACCTTCCAAATTTTAGCCCCTGGTTTTACATTCATCTTTTCTCATCCTAGTTCATGGCCCCTTCCTTCCCTTCCATTTAACTTCTTGCTCTTTCACCCTGGACAGCTGTGTTTGAGATCCCTGGTTCCAAGAGCCCACCAATGTGGTCCTGAGCACTGACCCCATCCCTCCAAGCCCACTCGGGCTGCCTCAATTCTGGGTGATGCCAGGGGCTGAGGTCTGATGGGAGGTTTCCAGAGGCTGTACACTCAGGAATGTGGGAGCTGCCTGCAATTATGGGCCTAAATGGCCCTTCTGTTGGGTGAAAGCACTGCCCCCAGGGCTGACTTCTAACTCCTCTCCTGGCCTGTTATTTTCCTGCTCACATCTGCAAGTTGGAAGCTGTCAGGAAACAATCAGCCCTTTGCTGGCAGAGGGCTGGGCTGCCCACCCTACGTCAGTGTCCTTGGAACTCAGTCTGGTTCGGGGAGGGGAGGGCATTGCCCTGCATGACATACAGAGTGGGGAGTCTGAGCAGAGCTTCCGCCCAGGGGCTTGGGCTTCTCAAAGAAGGCATCCTGACGGGAGGAGGGGGTAGGTGGGCAGAAGGAGGGAGGGAGGGAATCTGGCCAGTGCTTGGCCCTCCTGCCCCTCCCATCTTCTCAGCCCAGTCTTCTTAGCTCTGAGGGAAAGGGAGGGAGGTCAGATGCGCTGAGCCCTCCCTGTGCCAGGACCCCATGCTGAGAGGAGGTTTGGATGGGGAGAAGGATCACTCTGTGCTCCATCACCATTCCAAATAGAGGGCTGGACACCAGACACATTATACATGCATTTAATAGACACGGTCCTGGGAGGAAAGAGAGAGAGGCTTCACTCTCATCCAGCAGGCAGCTCGTAAGCATCGTGAGACAGGTGGGCTGACACTGAGATGGTCTGGGAGATACAGACTGCATTTGGAGGAAGGGAGGAGGGAGGCAGAGCTGATGGGGAGTCTCTGAAAGACAATCTGACAGTGAATTTTGAAAGACAGCGGGTTTGGCACAGAGTGGGTTCTAGGAGCAGTCTGGGGACTGAGGGAGGGCAGAGGCTGGCTTAGGCTGGGGAATGGGATTTAGACAGGATGCCAGGCTTCCTGGCAGCACAGGTGGACCTCGAGGACATGAGACAAGGAAAAGCACCTAGGTGAGCAGGGATGAGTGCAGACAGGCCAGGTGAGCGGGCGGAGCTGGCTTCAGGGTAGGGGTGAGGGAGCAGGGTGACTGTGTTTAGTGCTTATAGCTCTTCCGGCTGGAGGACGTGGTGGAGACAAACTTGAAGCTGGAGCCACTGCCCCCGAGGCCCCGGCTGCTGCTGTTGCTGAAGCTGGAGCCGCCCAGGCTGTGCCCACCACTGGTCGTGAAGGAGCAGCCGCTGCCCCCACTGAGGCCCAGGCTTCCACTGCCAATACTGCTGCCACCTCCGTAGCCACTGGAGACGGTGGAGGTGACCACAGCTGCCGGAAGAGAGGAGATGTGGTCAGAACCAAGGGCAGGAGAGAAGACACCTGGGGCATCATGGACAGCTCCCCAAAATCCACGGGGTGGGGACGGGTGGTTTGCCTCTTTCCAGTTTCCTGCCCACTTCGTGAGCTCACTGTCCCGTGGCTCAGTCTAGTTTCAGCTGCCCCACAGCACCAGGTGTCCTCCCAGTCCGAATGGCTTCCTGCCTCTCCCCTGCTACTTGGTGCCTCTCTTCTCCTTCCAGAACTTACTGGGATGCCCGTCCTCTGGGAAGCTCTTTTACCCGCCTGCCTTCCCTTTGATTCCCCTGCTGTTTTGTCGCCACCTCCCCCTGGTCTTGGTGTCTCCCTTCCTTCTGGAAGCTCACAGCTGGTTGTGGGTACATTTCCCTTTGTGCCCTCCAGTCCACGCTCTCTGAATCCCAAGGCAGGGCTGGAATACTCTTGATAGACCAAGTGACAGATGACCCCCTGGCTGGCTAACTCTGTCCCTTTTCTCCTCCCGAACTGCTCTCTCCCTAACTTTCAAACCACCCATCATCTTAAACATCTAGTACCTTACTTCGGGCCCTTCTGAAGGAAAGCTGAAATAAAATATAGACTCTGTTATTGGATGAACTGTATGCTCCCCAAAATGTGTTGAATACCTGTAAAGTGTCTTTACTTGGAAATAGGACCTTGTAGTTGTAATCAGGTTAGGATAAAATCATTAAGGTGGGCCCTGGTCCATTATGATTAGTGTCCTTTTAAGACGAGGCAAGATGTCCAAGTGAAGACAGACACACCGAAATGGCCACATGATCATAGAGACAGAGGCTGGAGTGAGGCAAGCAACACCAAGGCTGGACAGCTACCACCAGAAGCCAGGAAGAGGCAAGGAAGGTCCTCCCTACAGGTTTAGGGACACACGGCCCTGCTGACACCTCTGTTTGTAATCTCTAGCCTCCAGAACCACGAGACAGTATATTTCTGTTGTTTCTCACCACCCAGTCTGTGGTACTATGTTATGGTAACCTTAGGAAATAAGCACAGACTTTAGGTGCTTTCAAGAAAGGAAACTTTAGACGTCATGCCAGCCAGTCCCCAAATTAGCTTTGAGGGTCTCTGGAGCCACTGGACAAGGACCTTAGGGAAGGAGGACCTCTGGGTGGTTCAGAGGGATCTGCCTCATTGAGTCATTGGTTAATATCATCAATCGCTAAGGTGACTGTCACGTCAAGAAAACTGAACTCACTTGCAGAGTGTAAGTTGTAAGAATCGTCTCTTGGCCTCACGATGCCAGCACTGAGCTCTGTAAACGGTGACTTCTGTGCTTACCAGTGCGGGCTGTGCAAGCTTGCTAACGAATGCCTCTCCTGCTTCTGGGAAGTGGCGCCCAACTGCCAGGCCTCTTAGAACTCTCACTGCCTTGAAACCCCTTGGTAGCTTTCTGTGTTACACTCCATAGAGTTAAGCCGAGCAGTGGGGCTTCTCCAAGACTGTTCTGGAAGAGGCTGCCTAACTGGCAATGCCCTAGTGCCCAGCATGAAGGCTCTCTCTAATGCTTGAGAGCAGACAGTATCTCTCTAGTGTGATCCAGTCTGGGCAGGGGAAGGTGTGGCCTGAGGATCCTGCAACCCATGTAGAAGGATGAGCACAAACTTCCCGTTACTCCCTTCGTGGTGCCCTCTCACTTGCAAAGAGGTAAAGTCGATGACTGTAAGGTCTCTCCTAATAGAAACTCAGAATCTCAAACCTTCTCAAAATGAACCTCCCATAGGTAGGATCCCCTCCAATGCCCCATACATCCCTGGCACCCTCTGACATGCCCACCATCTCCCCAGTCCCCAGCCACATACATTCCAGATGACATGAAAGGATGTCATACTCACAGATATTAACTGGAGAAACGCCCTCTCCACTCAGCCTGATGGGGAGGAGGGGGGAGAAGGAAGGTTACTGTGGTGTCCAGCAGCTTGTGGTCATTTGAAATGACATTTGTGCAATTGTTTTAAATTCACTGAGAAAGCCTTCAATTATTTTTATTGCAGAAGTAATGGAGGTTGAAATTATTTAAATACCAGTAGTATTAAAAAAATAATAATAATCTAATGAATGAAATAATGCAGAGTTGGGGTTCATAGGAGTCAAATCTGTAATCTCAGAATTTTTAGTGTAAACGAGATAAACACCTTAAGAAAATTAAAATTAAAGCGAATCATATGTTAGAGTCAGCTGGAAAGGCAGGGCTGTCATAGAACAATAAGATCGCTCTTTCAACAATGGCCTATTGTCAGGTACGGAGGTTATTACAGGTGTGGAGAGGAGTCTGAGTCATAAATGTAACAATAGCAATCATCGGCCTAGCCTTGTTGTAACAACTAGAGTAGTTTTGCTTTAGCATTTTGAGGACAGAAGTGGCATTCATCATAAATGCAGACCTAGCCCTTGAAAAGGGCTACCTACCTATTACCCACATTATGCCACTTAATTCTCTCAACAACCCCTAAGTAGGTATTACAATCTCGGTTTTACAGATGGGGAAATTGAAGATCAGAGAGGTTAACTAACTTGCTCATGATCACAAAGCTGGATTTGAGGCCAAATTAATTTGACTCCAAAGCTCACATCTTTGGCCATTAAAATCAGGGGGAGCTAATCATTTGCCGTGTCCCATCCATTGTTCTGAGAACTTCACTGGTAGCCCCTCACTTTAGCCCTCTTAATAACATAGAAGATAGAAACTCTGGCTGTCCCATTTTACAGATGAGGACTGGAGAAATCACACAGCTGGTCACACAAGTGGTACTGGAGTACAAAGCCCCCACTGTGCTTTGGGGATCATGTGACCTGGCCTCTTTATTCCATCACTAAAGACATAGAAAGCGGGAGTGGGGAGCATTGGTGGGAGGAAGATGCTGAATTTCCTAAGCTTATGTAGCTAGTTTGGAGAAGGCAATGGCAAGCCACTCCAGTACTCTTGCCTGGAGAATCCCAGGGAGTGCAGAAACTGGTGGGCTGCTGTCTATGGGGTCGCACAGAGTCGGACATGACTGAAGCAACTTAGCAGCAGCAGCAGCAGCATGTAGCTATTAGTGGTAGACCTGTTGGCCCAAATCCTAGGACAATTTATTCTCAATTCAGAGTCATTCATACTACATATCCAGACCCATTGTGTGACCAAATTTCTCCTTTGATTTGATTTTACCTAGATCCAATCAGCTTCTAGATTTCTATAGGGTGCTAAAAGCAGTTGCACCTCAAATTTGGGATTGTTGATTATGATTTCCCTGGAAAGAAACTGCACCTGTATTCTTTGTCAGAGTCCAGTTCTACCAGCATTTTGCTCCCTTTTCCAGGCAAGGAAGGGCCTGTATCAACCTGCGTGCATGCATGCATGCTAAGTCCCTTCAGTCATGTCCAACCTGAGCCCCTAGGAATGCCCAGGTTGGTGGGATGGGTGATCTGCCCTCACCTGCACTCCTCGCCCTCTAGCAGCTTCCTGTAGGTGGCAATCTCCACATCCAGGGCCAGTTTGATGTTCATGAGCTCTTGGTACTCGCGCAGCAGCCGGGCCATGTCCTGCTTGGACTTTTGCAGGGCCTCCTCCAGGTCCACCAGCTTGGCCCGTGCATCCTTGAGGGCCAGCTCCCCGTGCTGTTCTGCATCGGCGATGGCTGTTTGCAGGCTGGCACACTGTAAGGAAAGGAGGAAGCCATGAACCTTACTGATAACCCCTGGAAATCTGGTGCTTCTTGGGTAGGAGTCCTGTAAGTGAGGCAGAATGACCTGGAAGACATAAGTGTGTGGGGAGCTCTGGGTCCTGCCAGAATGTACCTGCTTCTTGACGTTGTCTATCTCAGCTCTCAGCCTCTGGATCATCCGATTTGTCTCGGAGATCTCTTGTTTGGTGTTGCGGAGATCATCACCGTGCCGGCCGGCTGTGACCTGCAGCTCCTCATACTGACAGAACCAGAGCAGAGTCAGTCACCCCATCAAACCCTGGCCTGGGCACTACCTGCATGCCCAGCCTGGCCCTCGGTGCTCTGAGCAAGCCCATCCATGCACTCATCATTCACCCATCCCCTTGCTTGTTACTTGACCACATCTACTCACCAGGCATGTCCTGGGCTCTGGGAATATCATGAAGAGAACAATCAGACTCCTGCCTACAATTTTTTTGTTTTGAGATGGAAAATAATTGAACCAGGCTGGCATTTGATACCAGCAGTTATCAGTAAGACTCATGGTTTACTCCTTTCCTTACCAGCCTGCATATTATTGAATTTATAGCTTCAAATTGAGATGAGTGTCCCTTAGGAAATAAACTGAGTCCTATGGGGCTGTGATAAAGGAATCTGACTTAGATATGGAAGTGAGGGATGGGGTAGGGAATGGACAGGGATGTCCCTCTAGAGATGGAGATATTGACACTGGGCACTGAAGGCTGGGAAGGATTGACTGGCTCAGGGGAGAATATTCCAGACAAGGGAAACAACCTGTACATGAAGCCCCCAGAGCATGCAGAGCATGAGGAGGGAGAGATGATTTGGCACTGTCCTTGGGGAGTTCTTGGTTATGGGGCATACGTCAAAGACCAACTGTGACCATGAAGTTTGGTGGCCCTCCTGATGCCAATGCTGGGGAAATGGAGGCACTGCAGAGAAACACCATTGGAAGGAGCTCAGGCTATAGAGGACCCCGTTCTGAAGACTTTGTAACAGAATCCTCCATCTCAGGTGGCTCTCTGTCTAATGGTGTGGGTCTAGGACACCATCATTTAGGAGAAACAAACGCACCCTGTGTCCTCCAGCAGACTGGAGGAAACTCACACCTTGCCCAGTGGAAGAGCCCATGCCTGAGCGAAGATCTGTCCAATTTAGAAAGTGCTGAATGGTTCGGCTTCTTCGTTTCTGGACACACATGGTTAAAGGCAACAACAGTCTTCGCCAACTCTACACATTGCAACCACCCGACTTGGAGTTAAGTGCATCCCACCTCCACTCACTACCAAGGAGCTACCTCCACTCTTGTACCCCTGGCACCTGACACCTGCTTCTTTTCTACCACTTGCAGTGGCAGCGACTAATGCAGTGCAAAGACCAAGGCAAGGAATGAGAGCCAGCTTGTAGGTGAGCAGCTGCCCTGGAAAAGCATCTGCATTTGGCCGATAACTGATCTCATGGGTTGGACCATTCAAGCTGCTACACCCCTCCAAACCCAAACCTTCTGTCCATCTGCACCTTTGGACAATAGTTCTCTGCAGTCATGCCAACCCCCCTCTTCCCAGGGCAAGCTCTCTTGTTCAGCAAAGTGCTCATTTCTGCCCCCCAACCCCCCAGGACTGCTTGCTCAGCCTTTCAGGCCCTCCCTGCTCCTTGGCAATCTTTTGTTTCCCACCACTTCCAAAACAGACTAAAGCCCACCTCTTCTTGGAAGTGTTTTATTAATGCTTTTCCCCTTCTATGACTGTTCACTCATCTCATGCCCTCCCCAGACCTTGGATTCCTTTTGTATTTTGTTCATTTATAACTTTGTAATCTTGCTTGGCATACAGTAGGAGTTCTGTAAATAAACAAGCCCTTTGGAAACAGTTTTATGAGCATTTCTTGTTTGTTTGAGTCTCATCCAGCTCCCTGTCAGTTGGTAAGTGGTGGGGGTACTGTGGCTGTCCTTCTGAGCATCCAGCATTGCCTGACCGCTTATCAGCATATGGGTGTATTGGGATTTCCACATCCATTTCAAGCTAAGTTTTCATAGCCTCCAAGACACTTCTGCCAAGTTGAAAGAAACGGGAATGCTCACATGGCTCCTGAGGCTTGTGGCTAGTAGTTAAACAATGATCTAAGGCTTCAGAGAACACTAGACCCACAGCCTATCACGGAGGTGCCCATGCTCACCTTGGTCTGGTACCAGGACTCAGCCTCCGCCCGGCTGCGGTTGGCGATCTCCTCGTACTGAGCTTTGACCTCAGCAATGATACTATCCAGGTCCAGGCTGCGGTTGTTGTCCATGGACAGGACCACGGACGTGTCGCTGACCCGCGTCTGCATCTGACACAATTCCTGCAGAGCCAGTTAACTCAGCGTCACCGCCACAAAAAAAGAAGGAGTCTCGAAATTATGCAATTGACCACCCATCTAAGTCAGGAATCCTTCTTTGGCATCCCCAGCAGGGAGTGCCCAGCTCTTGCTATGCCAGCCGACCCCTGAGGAGTTTCTGGGTCATAGATCAGTGGAATGGGAGTGTGTCCTCAGTATCCATTCTCAAAGCTCCCCTCTGTGCTTTTTCTCTGAATATGAAGGATTAGCAAGTGTTCTCTGAATCCAAATTAGATCACGTTGAATATGACATATGTGATTCATATGCCAGCATTAAAGGTTTCTTCAGGATGGGGTGATTTTTAGGACCCCTCCCCGCCACACAGTGTGACTTCATTGCTCTCTACCTCTCTGTCCCCTTCCACAGGCCCAGGTGTCTGCCATCAGAGTGGAGATGCCCAGAAAGAGGCATCTTCAGGGGCCAGGAAGCACCCTGACCAATGGGCTGAGAGGCAGCTTGCTTTCTGAATTTCTCTGAGACGGGGAAGAGAGAGATGGGTCTTGATTCCTTGGGGATGTTACCCAGTGACATGCGAGTTTAGGAATCAACACTTGCTCCTTGCTCGGCCATGGGATTGCAGGGAGAATACTCAGAGCTGGGGTAGGGTTAAGTGTGGCAGGATTTCAAGCAATTCTTCCCAATCTCCATGACCTCTCCAACCCTCCATCCCAGGGAGAGACACTATATGGATAACACTCTGCAACATCCTTCTCTGTCAGGCTTTAGACATAGCGGGGGACAAACACACATGCATGATCTTACTGCCTCAAAGAGCATCTGGAGGAAGTTGATCTCATCGGTCAGAGAGTTGGCCTTGGCCTCCAGGTCCACCTTGTTCAAGTAGGCAGCATCCACATCCTGAAAGGACAGCACAAGATGCTCCTCTGAGACCCTGGCCCCAGGCAACAAGCCCAGAAGAAGCTGGGTAGACTCCCTGACCCTTCTAGTTTGGATTTTAGCAAACTCTGTATCTGGGGTTTGGGGCTGGGGATGGGTAATTGCTGGGAACTGTGGCTTGAATCTCCTGGGCTAACAGAAAACCAGCAAGGTCATTGGAGCCATAAACATGGAGGGAGAATTTTGGCAGGTTTGAGCTCTCTAGATATCCCAAGGGCTGAAGTCACTTTTCTTGGGTGGCCCAAGGGTCTGTCACCCCACACTCCCAGATTTGGTTTTGAATCTTCTCCCCTGAGAGACATTTCCACTCACCTTCTTTAGAGCCACAAACTCATTCTCAGCAGCTGTGCGCTTGTTAATTTCATCCTCATACCTGTAAGTACAGAGGAGAGGGGGCGAGCGGTGAGTGAGGGTTTGATTGAACTCTTCTCAGGCTGGGGTGGACTACTTGTGTAGCAAGAGACCTCTGTGTGACTTCAGGTGATTCACTTAACCTCTATTTCTCCCCCTATAAAAGGAGAATAATTTCTTCTGCCAGTTTCTTTTTCCTTTTTTTGCTTTTGTAAGACTGGAAAGTGGGCATGGAGCTGACAGGGATAGTAAAACATATTTATGCAACTCCATCCTCGTAGAGATGCACAATTTCAATCTTGAAAAACTTTTTGCTGTCTTAAGTGCCTGCTGGAACTGTGGGATAAACTTTGTTCAGGACACTGCTTCGGTTGATTTTGATGTATTTCCACTGAACCTCAGGGTAGCCATTTAAATAGTGTGTTTTTCTTAGTAAGTAGGTGTTGCTTTAAAATAGAAACCAAGGGTGAGCCACCTAAGGGGTTGGCGAGGACCATCTTTTCTGTTGGATACCTCACCTGTTGCAGCCCGGGTGATGGCAAGTCAAAATTGACTCCCTCAGGAGGATCAGATTGCCTGGTTCATACTCTAGGGTACACCTTGGCAATGCAGGCATCTCAATAATAGAGCCCATGTCCAGTGTAATTAAATAATAAACTGTAAAATAGTATATTGCTTTCAGAACTATAATGTTTTGTTAGATGACACAGATGTCCCTTTGCAGCCATGGACACATATAAGAGTCAGCTTCTTGTTGGTAGTGATGCATGAGATGAGAGTCCCTTTGTTACTCTATACCTTGCTCTCTTCTTCTCATGAGATGATGACCACAGGTCCAAACCTCTCTGACACGGGCATCTGCTCCTTTGTTCTCCTCTGGCCCTCATCAAGAGGAGTTTTGGGATGACTGCATGTGATCAGAAGGGTCTCTCACTCTCACCTGACTTTGAAATCCTCCACGACATCCTGCATGGTTCTCAGTTCAGCATCCAGCCTGCCTCGCTCGGTGGTGATGCTGTCCAACTGCCGCCGGAGGTCGGTGATGTAGGCTTCGAAGAAGGGCTCCAGGCTCTGCCTCACAGTCCTGGTGCCCTGCTCCTGCAGGAGGCTCCATTTGGTCTCCAGGACCTTGTTCTGCTGCTCCAAGAACCGCACCTGGATGGGAGAAGAAGAGAAGAAATTCTGGAGAAACTGGGGAGGCAGAGCCAGACACCACCCCAATGAATATAGGAGAGGAAAAGTACTTTCCACCTGATACCCGTCTGCCAATGATATAACTGACAACCCCTGTCGAAATGGAAAAGCCCATCAAGTTACCCTGACATTCTCTGGGGCTCCAGAGAACTAGTGTAGTGGCTCCTTGATGGGGAGCCGCCATTCTTAGGGTGTCTCTACCAGCCCTGCTCTGGGTTAGGTTGGTTTTCTCAGGGAACTTAAGAACTTCACATTTCCCTCTGTGTTGACTGAACCAGCCAGCATGGCTCCCAAGGAGAATGAAGGGAAATACCCACAAGTCCTGTGGGGCAAGCTGGCCCCACCTGCAAATACTTCTGCCCCTGAGGGGTGCTTGCTGAGTGAATGTGCTTTCCCGCAGAGAAGCTGTTGGGCCATGGCTGCTCTCTGGACTGGGGCCTCCCCAAGAGTTCCTGGCACCCAACCCCGTGGACCAGAGGCAGCTCCCAACTCACCTTGTCGATGAAGGAGGCGAACTTGTTGTTGAGGGTCTTGATCTGCTCCCGCTCCTCTTTCCGCACCCGTTGGATGTTGGGGTCGATTTGCAGGTTGAGGGGAGTCAGGAGACTCTGGTTGACGGTGACCTCTTGGATGCCTCCAGGGGGACAGACGGAGAAGCCGCAACCCCCGTGGCCCCCTCCAATTCCACCCCCATAGCTGAATCCACCGCTGACCCCAAACCCGCTGCTGGCCCTTCCACCAAAGCCACTTCGGAAGTTGCTGCCACACCCACTGATGGAGACCCGCTTGGTTCCCCCCAGGTTGTAGAGGCTACGGCTGCCGAAGCCGCTGATCCTTCCCAGTCCTCCACTGCCCACCGGGGAGTGGGTCACGGACGCGGAGCTGAAGCGAGAGCGGCTGGTGGCTGGGGTGGTGGCTGAGGCTGTGCTGAAACCCCTGCGGCTGCTGGTCTGGAAGGTGATAGTGGACTGTCTGGACATGGTGTCTGGGAGAGGCCGGTGAGGAGCGCTCCTGCTGTGGGTACGTGTGGAGGGGGATGGAGAAGACAGGGCGTCTGGGGTGCCCCGGCCCCCTGGGCTTTTATGGGCTCCGGGAGGGGGGCGGGGCACGCTCCTGCAGGCCTCTGATGGCATTTTCTCGGCATCCACCAACCCTGAGCCCACACTCGGCTCCCCTCCGAAAAAGGTGTAAAAGCCACGCGCTTGTTCCCTGGCATCCCTCCCCCACATGGAAACTCCTTTCCAGTTGCAACTTGATCAGCAGACGAATGAGAAGCACATTAATTGCCTTCAGTCATGTCCTAATCATGCATTTTAAAATGGACTCAGAAAACACTGCCTCATTTCCAAACCGCTCTCTTGGGCCTGGGACCAACTCCCTCCTGTGCAAACATCTTGTGTCAGCCCCAGTGATGGTGGTTCACTGTTCCCTGTTCCTTCTTACCCTTAGGTGTGCGTCTTACTCCTGAACTCTTTCTAGGCTATTAACTCTCAGAGCCCCCTCTCCCAACCCCAACCCTGGCCCAAGCAGTCCCTCCAGATCTTGAAAATCCTGCTCTCCACCCATCTTTCTCAGGAATCCACCCCATTTTCATGGCCCCTTTGCTTTACTCTAAAGCTGCCATCTGTATTGTGCGGGTCACACTGACATTCTGGGGTGTGAGTGTGTGTTCGTGTGAGCACATATGTCCTGTCCACTCCAGTGTAACGTGACCCTTAAGGTCAGGTCCTCTGCCTATGTGGAGAGAAGCTGCAAGAATAGGAAGATGGGTTTGAATCCCAGCCCTGCCACTGCCTAAAGGTGAGACATGGGCCCAGTCATGAAACATCTCCAGGCCTCAATTTGAGTGTCTGTAAAGTGGGGTTTGTGATGACTATTCATGGGAAAATGGATTTTGTAATGCCAAGGACATGCAGATGCTGAGCCAACTCAACAGAGTCTTCTCTCCTGATATAATCACATGTTTGTGAAGGAAATGCCAGCAAGGTGCCCATCCTGAGACAAGTACTCAGTATTTGAAAGCAGCACAATACACATTCTTTTTTCTTTATTAACAGGCTTATGGTCCTGTTGGGAAGACTAAATTGAGACACATTGAGGAACTTATAAAACGGTGATGCTCCATAAAACACTGACTCTTGTCTCTGTTTGAAGCCGCCTCATCCCTGAAGTGGAGAAGGCAATGGCAACCCACTCCAGTACTTTTGCCTGGAAAATCCCATGGACGGAGGAGCCTGGGAGGCTGCAGCCCAGGGGGTAGTGAAGAGTTGGACACGACTGAGCGACTTCACTTTCACTTTTCACTTTCATGTGTTGGAGAAGGAAATGGCAACCCACTCCAGTGTTCTTGCCTGGAGAATCCCAGGGACGGGGGAGCCTGGTGGGCTGCCGTCTATAGGGTCGCACAGAGTCGGACATGACTGAAGCGACTTAGCAGCAGCAGCAGCAGCATCCCAGAAGTCTCCTTGACCAGCCACTCCTCCTGTTGATGGCCAAGGATCCTGATTCTTTAATCCTTCATCAGAAAGTCCCATGGCTACACTGAATAGAGGGCTTGTTTATTTTCCCCCGTTAGTCTTAACATTTTTTTAAATTGAAAACTTTTATACAATTTTAAAAGGTTGCTTTGCATTTGCACTTATGACAAAATATTGGCTATATTCCTCACGTTGTACAACACATCCTTGTAGCCTATCTTACACGCAATAGTTTGTACCTCCCACTTCCCAACAGCTATATTGCCTCTTCCCACTGGTGGTCACTGGTTTGTTTTCTGTATGTGTGAGTCAGTTTCTTTTTTTTTTTTTCATAGCCACTAGTTTGTTGAGTTTTTTATATTCCACATATAAGTGGTATCGTATGGTATTTGTCTTTCTCTGTCTGACTTATTTCAGTTCAGCATAGTGTCCTCCAAGTCCATAAGTATTGCTGCAAATGGCAGAATTCTGTTCTTCTTTATGGCTGAGTAGTATTCCATTGTGTATATATATACATTCTTTATCTTCCACATCTTCTTTATTCATTAATCTGTTGATGTACACTTAGATTGCTTTCATATCTTGGCATTTGGAGATAGTGCTATGAGCATAAACATGTGGAGCCTAAACAATATGTTACTAAACAAAAAGCAATCAATGGATCATGGAAAAAATTAAAGAGGAAATCAAAAAATTCCTAGAGTTGAATGAAAATGAAAATAAGCTGATTCAAACCCTTTGGGATGCAGTAAAAGTAGTTTTTTTACATGCTTTAAAAATTGCAGTAGAGTTGATTTACAGTGTTTCAGATGTATAGCAAAGTGATTCAGTTTTGTAACTGCAAAAGCAGTTATAAGGGGGCAGTTTATAGCATCCCCGCTGGTCTTGTTGACTGTGTCTCCAACCTCCATAAATTTCAATTGATAAGAAAGCTCCTGGTTCCCTTTCTTCTGCATCTCATCTCCCCATGGAGGGTGGAGGTGAAGTCAGACAAAAATTGTTAGATCTTCTTTTGTCTTGCTGACTTCTTGCCTCTTGCAGTGGCTTTAAAGGATGGGAGAGGGAGAGAGGAGCTGAAATGTATTCTGTTTGTGTTTTGTGCATGAGAAGCCAAGTCCCCATGTGGTAAATGAAAGAGATCAGCATTGTCTAGCTAGAGAGAAGCAGAGCCACATTCTGTGGTCTCTCCATGCAGGGGTCCTTTCAGAGGTGCAGCCTGTGGCTTGGCAGATTCTCCCCAGCCTGAAATGGCAACTTGGCACTCGGAGCAGTGGTTCTCTGTTCTCTGTACTATTTCCTTATTGGGGCTGAGGCCAGGGAGTGGGCCTCTCCTCTATTGAGAGAGTGTTTGAGAGTCTCAGTTTCCACGGGGAACCGGTGAATCATAGCTTTTGTTGATACAGGCCAGGAGGAGTGCAGGAGTTTTCTCGCTTGGTTGCCAAAGTGTCCAGGTCCCAGCTGGGGTGGTGCATGTGTCTGTGGAAGAAAGAAAAAAAATGTCTTTGTTTTCTGTACTCATGGCATGATAATCTTTCTCCCAAAAGAAAGGATACTTGTTTTCTGAGCCATGCTGAGTAAGCTCTTCAGAGCTTTCCATGGAATAAAAGCTGGTAAAGGGTCAAGGCTGGAAGGGCTTTCACTGACCCATGCTGAGTAAGCTCTTCAGAGCTTTCCATGGAATAAAAGCTGGTAAAGGGTCAAGGCTGGAAGGGCTTTCACTGACCCATCCATGAGAATGGGGTCACCACAGCCCTTGCCCATTGAGCTTTCCATCTGGAAGCTGCTCCAGGCTGCCTGCCTCCTGGGTCATGCCTTTACTGGCCAAACCCTCTCCTGGGAGCCTATTCCAGGTGTTGCTATTCATCCCATTTCCAATCTTGTTTCCCTTGGCCATCACCTCTTGTCTGGGGTTGCCCACTTCCTTCCTTCCCTCCTTTCTCTCTCTAATTCTCCCACCTGGACCATTGTTTCCAAAGCTAGTTTGTCTTAGGTGCTGACTTTGGTGAAGAAAATGGAAATAGATGAGACTTACCCCTCTTCCTCCTCATTCCCTCTCCTGTAACCATTGACCTCCACTGTGACCTTAACTCTGATGGACAATGTCTATATGAATGCGTAGGACACCCTGGCCCCACAACAGCCTGTGCAAACTTCAGAACTTAGAGACTACTAACACCTCTGCTTTCCTTCCTGCCAATGAGTTTTTTTTGTTTTGGTTTTTAACCTCCTTTATAATTCTGCTTTGAACCTTCCCCCGAGAAGACTTCCTAGTAAACTGCGCCCAAGGACTGCCCCTTCACACCTGTTCCCAGAGCAGGCCTGTGCTTGTGCTTGGCTTGCACATTGGCATGTTTTTCGCTTGCTTTGGCTTCCTGGTGGTCTCTGGAGGGGTGGGGTGTGTCCCCTTCCCTTGCCCTGTCTCCTAGCCCCCTACAGGGAATTGTGACTGCAGTTCACTTGAGGTAGGTTATCTAGTTTTTTTTTTTTTTTTTTTTATCCCGCCCGCCCCCGACCACCGGGACGGGCCTGCGCGCTCCGGTTCGGGCGACAAGGAGCCGCCGCCCGGTTATCTAGTTTTAAAAAAGAGCTTTAAGGAACACATTCCTTTCTGTTCCCTGAAACTCCTGAATCTCTCCAACCCTGTGTTGTTGGGTTTGTCTGGGAGGAGTTCTCTTGAGGTTTGGGGAGGGGTGGATTCAAAAGATATGGTATGGGCTCTGGTGCCTGAGGCTGGGGGCGACAAACTCCTCTACTCCCTGGTTCCTGCACCTCTGCTCAGGGTGGTCTCTCCTATCCTCAGAGGGATGCTGTCACTCTTGGCTGTGGTAGATTTCAAGGAGACTGACCTGTAGTGGCAACAGGGCTTGAGGCTGGTGGAGCAGGGGAGGAAGGCATGGAGGCATGACTCCCAATGCTATGGGAGTATAGAACACAGCAAGGAGCTTGGGCTTCCATCCAGGCCAGAGCCAGAGGAGGGCAGGCTGGAGGGGGCAGAGGGGATTGGGCCATTCTCTAGAGCAGGCTGCCTGGTGCTTAGAGCCCAGGGTCCTTGGGCACAGTGTCTCCTGGGACTGAGAGTAGGGAAGATAATTCTGTTGGATGGTACCTGAGATATCCCAATGGAAACACTCTTCAACCTTGACTGTTCTTGCCTGTGCAGCTGACTTCCTCCGCCTCTGGCACCACCCAGCTTCCCTTTACAGGTGTCAAACCCTCCAGTGCATGGCACCTTTGCTCTCACATTCTGTGGAAACAATGCAAGGATGAAACTTGCCAGTTGACTTCAAGAAACTACCAAGATTCAGGGCTTGAAACATGTACTTGTGCACAGCCAGACCTCACCTGATCTGTTCCCCTCCACTGCCCACATAACCAGGCTTTCACTTGGGCCCAGATTTGATGGGCAGGTAGAGTCTAGTGTAAGTAAGCAGGTGGCCCTCAAGGTCCCTTCACCAATTTTTAGCACAAATTAAGGTGTTTTCCCATTCAAACTTGTGCTTAACAGAGGCAAGATGGAGCAGTCCCTTCCCTCTTTGATCAAGTGCTTCAGACACACCCAACAGATGTGCCTGTACAAGGCACAGATGGACACAAAGATACTCACGTCCTAAGAACATCCACAAAACAATGATCTACACATGATGTAGTGTATACTGAGTGTGTCAGGATCAAGAGGTGAAGCAAAGGAACAGAGGCAATGTTTAGAGCTGCAGAAGACTTAGGGAGGAGGAAACCAAGGGCAGGAACCATCAAAGGCCACACAGCCATCTGGTAGACCAGCCAGAGCTCCTGCTCCCTTCTGATGCCACATTTGGCCTGAGCCTCCTTCATATCACAGTGCCTGTGAGAAAAGCTCCCTGTTGCCTGGGCCACAGAGCGGGGGTTCTTCCTGGAGGAAGGGGGTGGTATGACACCAGTGTCTCAAGGGCTGTTGCAGTGCAAGCCTATAGGAAGCCTCTGGAAGGATTCCCATGTGTCTTGGCCATCTGCCCCGACCACACTAATGGCCGCCCTTGTCCCCAGGAGGGGGCCCTTCACCAAGTCTCTCTGGTTGGTGCTGAGGAGGAGCTGCCAAACAAGGGCCCTGTTGTGAGAGGAAAGTGGTGGGGGAGAGCCCCTGTAGCTTTTCCTGGGCTCTCTGTGAAGAGAGAAACATACTACGTAGGACGGCACTTTGGCGAGGGAATCATGGCTCGTTGCCATGGCCTGTGGGCACAAGCTGGGTGGGCTGGGTGATACTTGAGCACCAAGGGAGACTCTTTACACCATCCCTTTGCCTCATTACGGGGCTTGGGGCTTGCTGTCGAGGGTGGGTGTGTGTGTCACCAGCTGGGAAGTGATAGCCAAAAGTGTCAGCCTTACCCCGCACTGAGTTCGCTACCACCTCAGTGTCTTGTGAACTTGAACATCACAGAAACACTCTCCTCCTTCCTGCTTTCTAGCCTCATCCTCTCAGCCCCAGTTATTCTGAAGTGAGCCATCAGACAAGGTGTAGTTGTTCATTTATTTATTCATTCAACAAATATTTGTGGAACTTACAATGTACTCAGCACTGGGATATGAGAGTGAAGAGGGTCCCATCACTCACACTGCATCCAGGGGACAGACCACTATGATAGTGTCACTGTATGGACAGGAGAAGGCACAGGACATGTCTGGGGAGCTCTGACAGACCTGCCAGGTGTCTAGGAGGCCAAGTCACGTCCCTGGGGTATAGACCCCAGGCCCCTGATGTTTGCCTGGGACCCAGAAAACTTCACAAGGTATGGTTACAGAGGTCCCTATTTTATGGATGAGGGGAGTGGGGCCAACATCCCATTGGAAGCTGAGAGTAAATCTGGAGCTGGCACTCTTGTCCCCTGTCCCTTAGCATAGGGTTTGTGCCCCTGCCACCCTAACCCAAGCTGGATAAGAAGTTCTGCATGATTCCTACCCCCAGGTGCTTACTGGGCTGTGAGGAAGATAAAATTGGTGTATGCATATGAAACAATAAAAGTCATACAAAGTGGCACATAGAATTTAAAAAGATGCAATTCTGAGCAGCATGGCTGAAGGCAGGCTGGATGCTGAGGGATGCAGAGGAGCCTCCTGAGCACTCGAGGGGAGGCTGGGGGAGCTGCCTTGACTTAACATTTCTCACAAAGAAATTGTAGAGTGAATCCATCCATGGATCCTCGAGATGGGATTGCAACGATCTGCTGAACGCATACCCACCTGGTCTGTAAAGCTGTGTTCCTGTCTGAGACATCTCGGTGTCCCATTATTTACCTGGATATTGCCATGAGCAGGAGCTTCTGGATGTGGGGCTGTGTATTCACCATCCCCTGGAGGGCTGGGTACGTGGACATCCAGACTGGGCCTTGGAGTCTCTGCCTCATTCTGAACTCTCTGATACCCAACTGACTTGCTGGCACTGAGTGAGTACACCCTGATGATGAGGATGGCATTGGGAAACCAAGAGCCATTAAACTAGGAGCGACTGCCTCCAGGTAACAGGGGAACAGGTAGCTCTCCGTGCTCTGCCTAAAGATAGTAAATTTCCGAAAACCCAGACACAAAGGGATGAAATATAGGACCTGTGATTTGTTACTGCAAAACAAGTTTTCTTTTTGAAGGACTCAGCAGAAGACACCGCCAGCTGGTCGGCTCTCCCCGTGTACACCCAAAGTGTGATTGGTTGATACACAACCACCCAGGAGGGCTTCTAGGAAAAAGCCCACTGCAAAACCCCATGTTTTTCTGGAATATGATGGGATGAAATAGTTTCCACAGAACATACCAGCACCATATTTGTGATACAAGTTTCACTGAGTGCCCAGAACATCGCTCTCACCTCCCTCCCTGGAAAAGGGCTAAAATGGTGTGTGACCCCACTGGCAGATGCCCCAGCACCCTCTGTGATTCTCCCTGGGGGATATTCTGAATATGCTCCCATCAGGCCAATGAGAGACACTCATTCCTTTTAAAGGAAGGCTTCAAAGTGCTTTCCATTTGCCCCAGGCACTGGTTTGTTAAGCAAGAGTTGGCCAACCTGGAGTGAGCCCAGAGACCAACGCACATGATGAAAGTGTTGGGAAATAGGAGTTGTGAGGAGAGGGAAAAGGCAGGATGTGAGGAGGCCGTCTGCTTCTTGGACTCTGTTAGAGCCACCAGGGAATACACTTCAACTCAACAGGACGAATTCAACTCAGAATCAAAGGGCTTCTATGATCTAATGGTAAACACAGACATCCTCTCTCCAGAGAAATCGTGCGATTTCCGGAGATTGTTTCAGGAATGATTGAGAGGGTGTGATTCTATAATAAATGGAGTTCTTTTTGTTTGCTTGTTTTGTTTTTCTGGACATTAGTCTCTTTGACATCAGTACCTATATGCTTCACCTTGATAAGGTTGTTTAGATATTGTGGCATTTTATGGATTTAGTTCTAAAATGTAGCCTATCATTATTTTTAAAAACTTGCCCTTCACTCGAAGGAATTGACACTCATGCAGCCTCTCAGAAGCTGGACCCGCCATTGTTCATGTACCTTCATATTTTGCATTCACCACTTTTGCCTTTTAGTTCTCATGTTGTATAGTATATGTGTGTGTTTATGGGTATAGTTCTGGCTCTGCCAGATGAGAGGGTTTTTTTTTCAAGAGTAGGCACATAATTCAGTTGAATCCAACATATATTTAATAATGAACTTGCATGTGTGTGCTAAGTCACTTCAGATGTGTCCCACTCTTCATGACCTCATGAACTGTAGCTTACCAGGCTTCTCTGTCCGTGGGATTCTCCAGGCAAGAATATAGGAGGGGCTTGCCACGCCCTCCTTCAGGGGATCTTCCCAACCCAGGGATCTAGCCCATGTCTCCTGGGGCTCTTGCATTGCAGGTGAATTCTTTACCACTGAGCCACTAGGGAAGTCTAACAATGCGCTTCCCTGCCTTTAAATTATCTATAGCGTCCAGAAGCTAGCTCAACCACAGGTAACCTTACACTGTACTGCTGAGTGACTTTGCTGGGTTGCTGAGTGACACAGAGCATTTATGAGAAAATAATGAGGTTTCAAAAACATGTTTTGAGATAAGGGTAATACAGGCTAAAGATAGTCACACTGCAGTCATCACTGCCCCATCACTGAAGAATAAGTGAGAAGTCAAAGTGGAGAAAATAGGCTGCAGAAACTGCTAAGGCTCTCAGGAGGAGGAAAGACAAAATAAAGCTTGGATGAAGTTCATATCCAGGGGAGGAGCGAGCAGGGCATTGTGCCAGCTTGGGCAAAAGCAGTCATTCCTCATCTTGCCAGTGTGGGCTGGCAGTCTCAGGCTCAAGGGCAATCCAGCTTGGTTTTTGCTGTCGGGGTGGGGTATGTCACCAGCTGATGTCATGAGCCAGCAGACATCGCATTGAGGTGAGGAGCCCACTCCCGGGTCTGCTCTTAGCACCCCAACTAAGCAATGGCAGCAAGCAAAGTCAGGAGGGGCTGGAGCCGTGGGAAGGAAGTCCCTCCTAGTCCACACCTGCACCTCTCCCCACAGCCAGAGGGGGCACTGATGGAGCCAGAGTCCGTGGGCAAGACTGCACCACCCTAGCACTGGGGAAGAGCACAGTTTATGCCAAGGGACAGGTCAGTTCTTGGATCCTGGCTCTGTCTCTTTCTTGCACGTCATCATTAGAACTGGGGAAAAGTTTAGCAAGGTGGTCGGGTACAGGAATTAGTAACTCTCATTCACTACCTTCCAGTGATTAGAAAACATGACGGAAAAGAAGAGGTTCTAATTCACAACTGTGAAAGGAACTGACGCTCGCGCAGCCTCTCTGAAGTTGGACCTGCCATTGTTCATGTACATTCATACTTTGTATGCACAACCTTTGCCTTTTAATTCCTATGTTGTGTGAGTGTGTGTGTGTGTGTGTGTTTATGGGTGTAGTTCTGGCTCTGCCAGGTGAAAAGGTTTTTTTTTTCCAAGAGAAGGCACATAATTCAGTTGAATCCAATATGTGCTTGGACTCAAGCACGCACGCACATAAGTGTGTTGTTAGAAACTGTAAAATCCCTAGGGAAACTTATTAGCAACAGCAACCACGAAACAAAACACATAATAATTACAAAAAGAACAGTGAAAGCAAGCAATGAGTAGAAATCAGTGTATCAAAAGCCATCGTGGAATAGAAAGCCTTAGTAACGACAATGGTGTGATTGCACAAAGAGGTAAATGGGACACTACAGAAAAAGTATGAATTCAACATGTAATAAAAGTAGTATTTCAGTGTAGTAAAGGAGCATATATATATACACATATATATAATAATGTAGCAAGAAAGTTCAAAAAGGAAAAGACCATTTACTCAAATTTCTACTCATTGGAATCTATCACTATCAATATTTTGACTTATGTTTGCCTTCACCCTTTATCCTCATTAACATCATTTAATAAATCACATACATAGTAAATAAGCACAACATCCTTTAGAAAAATCTATGGCTACAGTTCTGGCTAAAATGGCCAAACAGCTGGCTGTTTCCCTCCTCCAGGATCAAGTCTAAGCAATTACAGAAACAAATGGAAGTCCTGATGCTAGGGATCACCAATGGTGACACATAACCGTGAGAAACCCAGGAAAGCCCAAGGCTGTTTGAACTGATCTGTGTGGGAGTTTGGTCTTTACCTATTGTCTGTCTCTTCCCAGTGGGAATTTGGAGCAGCAGCTCAACCACCTGTGTCCTTGTCTGTGGTTCAATATGTCTGTAGTTCACAGGTAGGATTGCCCTATTTAATAAATAAAAATAAAAGATACGCAGTTCAATTTTAAGTTCAGAGAAACAGCAAATTATTTTTTTAGTATAGGTAAGTTCTGTACAATATTGAGGACATGTGTGCATGTGTGCTAAGCTGCTTCAGTCATGTATGACTCTGCGACCCCATGGACCGTAGCCTGCCAGTCTTCTCTGTCTATGGGATTCTCCAGGCAAGAATACTGGAGCGGATTGCCATACTCTCCTCCAGGGGATCTCCCCGACCTAGGGATTGAACCTGTCTCTTATGTCTCCTGCATTGGCAGGCAGGTTCTTTACCACTAGAGCCATCTGGGAAGCCCCACTGCGGACAAACTTATGCTAAAATGTTTTTGTTGTTTGTATGAAATTCAGGTTTCACCAGGCAGCCTCTGTTTTGTCTGGTGGCCCTATTCACAGCTGACAGGGATAGTGATGCTACCCCCAGTGGCAAGCTGCTGGTATGTAGTTGGCTTCCCCAGAACTGGGGACATACCTGACCCTCATTCCAGGGTGGTGAGGAAGGCCTGTAAGTTAACTGCTGTCACGGAGAGCTTCACGTGGGGAGGGGAAGCAGAGTCTGTGCCTGGCTCATTAGTAAGTTTCCCCACCAGCTTTTGGGATTTTATGCTGCTTGGAAGTTCCTAACCTCTACTTCCATCCCTTGACTCAAACCCTACAGCTGCATTTTGGCAGGGTAAAGAGGTCACTAATCCTCAGAAGTGTTAATTTAAAAAAATTCCACACACACAAAAAATAAAAAAATAAAATTGCACAACGTGAGCTGTGAGTTAAGTTTTATTTGGGGGCAAAATGAGGACTATAGCCCAGGAGACAGCACCTCAGCTGAGAAACTGTTCCAAAGAAGCAGGGTGGAAGGCCAGTATATATGTGATTTTGGTCAAGGGGGAATAATATGTGCAATCAAACACATATTTTTCCAGAAGGTTTCTCTAGTCTCATGAAGCTTTCTGCTCATCATGAGAAACAGTCATCACTGTGAAGGATTTTAGTGCTTTTCTAGATATGAGGAGATACAGTAATTGGGCGCATAAAATCAGCTCCTGAAAATATTTAACTCCCTGATGACCTGCCCTGCCAGTTTCTCCCCAAGCACAGGGTGCCTTGTTTCTGCTCTCCACCCTAAACTCCTTTCAGGGAGTGTTGAAGGTCAGCAGCACACGACTTAACCCTTGTAGAGGTAGATGGCAAGTGCCCATGGCAAGTGCCAATTTGCAGTTGACAAGAAGTCCCCCCTTGCTCCAAAGTTTCTGCCTAGTGACCTGCTCAGCTGAAAGACCCTTGCCCACCTGTAGACAACCACAGAACAAGGCTAGATTGCCACTTGATCCATGACCCAGGGCAGAGGGTTCCTGCCGTGGCTTCAAAGTAGCAAATTATTGTAACAGAATTGGCTCTTGTTGTTCTTAGGGAATTTTCCTTTATTTTTTATTCTTTTGCATATAGATAGGACCTGGTTGAAAAGCCTGACTAGCCAAATTCTAGAATAAGCTTGTGTAAACTTGGCTGTTTCTGTTTAAAAGTAAAAAATCATAACCTCCAAAGAAGACATACAGATGGCTAACAAACACATGAAAAGATGCTCAACATCACTCATTATCAGAGAAATGCAAATCAAAACCACTATGAGGTACCATTTCACACCAGTCAGAATGGCTGCGATCCAAAAGTCTACAAGCAATAAATCCTGGAGAGGGTGTGGAGAAAAGGGAACCCTCTTACACTGTTGGTGGGAATGCAAACTAGTACAGCCACTATGGAGAACAGTGTGGAGATTCCTTAAAAAACTGGAAATAGAACTGCCTTATGATCCAGCAATCCCACTGCTGGGCATACACACTGAGGAAACCAGAAGGGAAAGAGACACGTGTACCCCAATGTTCATCGCAGCACTGTTTATAATAGCCAGGACATGGAAGCAACCTAGATGTCCATCAGCAGATGAATGGATAAGAAAGCTGTGGTACATATACACAATGGAGTATTACTCAGCCATTAAAAAGAATACATTTGAATCAGTTCTAATGAGGTGGATGAAACTGGAGCCTATTATACAGAGTGAAGTAAGCCAGAAAGAAAAACACCAATACAGTATACTAACGCATATATATGGAATTTAGAAAGATGGTAACAATAACCCTGTGTACGAGACAGCAAAAGAGACACTGATGTATAGAACAGTCTTATGGACTCTGTTGGAGAAGGAGAGGGTGGGGAGATTTGGGAGAATGGCATTGAAACATGTATAATATCATGTATGAAACGAGTCGCCAGTCCAGGTTTGATGCACGATACTGGATGCTTGGGGCTGGTGCACTGGGACGATCCAGAGGAGGGTATGGGGAGGGAGGAGGGAGGAGGGTTCAGGATGGGGAACACAGGTATACCTGTGGTGGATTCATTTCGATATTTGGCAAAACTAATACAATATTGTAAAGTTTAAAAATAAAATAAAATTAAAAAAAAAGAAAACGTTAAATTAACTTTTCAAAAAAAAAATCATAACCTTGACACAGATATATGGGAAGATCTGAATAAACCTCTAACACTGATCTTGCTTGTAAAGAATTTTACGGTGAAAATGGTTTTTGGATATCCTGTCACAAAAGGAAAATGTTCCCAACCAGAACCACCTTCATGCTAATCTGATGTCATCTGTCACCTTGGACCGTTTTTCAATCTCTTTTTTCTTTTTTTCGCCAATAGCATTTCAAAGCAAAGTCTCTAAACAACACTGTTCAGAGGTTTTATTAATTTATTTCATTGATTTTTTTGATAGCATCATTTTATTTCAACATTATGGAGATATAATTTACAGACAGTCAAATTCACTGTACCCCTCAGGGTACAGTTTTATGAATTTTAACCAGCATTTGTTGAAAGTTCTTCAGTTGATACCAAATATCTTTGGGTGAAAGGAAATCCATTCCAACTCATTAAGCACCACATGGTTTTAAGCCCATCCACCAAGATCTGGAATATTCCTTTTCTGTACCCATCAGCTTGACTGATGCATATTAGATGTTGTAACAAAGTGATAGCTTTATGGCAAAAATTGGTATTATCACAGAGAGGGATCAAACATTTCACCTTCCTACCAACTATCCTCTGTTCCACTGGATCAGTGCAGAGATTTTCCAGTGATGGGTGGGGGCTGTGAAGGGTATCTCTGAGAAAGTCTCAGAGATCAGATGGGGACCAAGTGGAGATGGAAAAACAAACATCTCAGTTAGCAGATCATGCTGATCCAGTTTGCAGGAACCCAGCTAATGTATTTTCAAAGACTTCATTTTAAAACTTATTTTTTACTGAAATATAGTTAAATTACAAGTTCTGTTAATTACTGCTACACAGCACTGATTTGGCTTTGTATGCATACGTATACATTCTTTTGCATATTCTTCTCCATTATGGCTTATCACAGGATATTGAATATACTTCCCTGTGCTACACAGTAGACCCTTGTTATTGTTGTTGTTGTTCAGTCACTCAGTCGTGTCCGGCTCTTTGTGACCCCATGGACTGCAGCACGCCAGGCCTCCCTGTCCTTCACCATCTCCCAGAGCTTGCTCAAACTCATGTTCATTGAGTCAGTGATGCCATCCAAGCATCTTGTCCTCTGTCATTCCCTTCTCCTCCTGTCTTCAATCTTTCCCAGCATCTGGGTATTTTCTAATCAGTCAGCTCTTTGTATCAGGTGGCCAAAGTATTGGAGCTTCAGCTTCAGCATCAGTCCTTCCAATGAATATTCAGGGTTGATTTTCTTTAGGATTGACTGGTTTGATCTTCTTACAGTCCAAGGGATTTTCAAGAGTCTTCTTCAACACCACAGTTCAAAAGCATCAATTATTTGGTGCTCAGGCTTCTTCATGGTCCAACTCTCACATCTATATGTGACTACTGGCAAAACCATAGCTTTGACTATATGGGCCTTTGTTGGCTAAGTAATGTCTCTGCTTTTTAGGATTGCTGTCTAGGTTTGTCATAGCTTTTCTTCCAAGGAACAAGCGTTTTTTAATTTCATGGCTGCAGTCACCATCTGCAGTGATTTTGGAGCCTAAGAAAATAAAGTCTGTCATTGTTTCCATTGTTTCCCCATCTATTTGCCATGAAGTTTGCATTTACTAATCCCAAACTCCCACTCCTACCCTCTGCCACCACCCACCCACCCTCTTGGCAACCACCAGTCTATTCTGTATGTCCCTGATTTTGCTTCTGTTTCAAAGATAAGTTCATTTTTTAGATTCATATTTTAGATATTAATATTTCTAAAATATTTAGTCATATTTTAGATTCCACATACAAGTGACATCATATGGGGTTTGGCTTTGTCTTTCTGACTTATTTCACTCAGTATGATAATCTCTAGTTGCATGCATGTTGCTGCAAATGGCATTATTTTATTATTTTTTATGACTGAGTGGTATTCCATTATGTATATGTACCACATCTTCTTTATCCATTCATTTGTTGTTGGACATTGAGATTGCTTCCATGTTTTGGCTATTGTGAATAGTGCCACTATGAATGTAGGGATGTACATATCTTTTTTAAGTATAGTTTTGTCTGGATATATGCCTGGGAGTTGGATTGCTGGGTCATATGGTAATTCTATTTTTAGTTTTCTGAGGAACCTCCATACTGTTTTCCATGGTGGTTGAACCACCAACAGTGTAGGGAGGGTTCCCTTTTTCCACTCCCTCTCCAGCATTTGTTATTTGTAGACTTTTTAATGATGACCATTTGGACCATTCTGAGGTGGTACCTCATTGTACTGATAACTTTGATTCGCATTTCTCTAACTATTAGTGATGCTGATCTTTTCATTTGCCTATGGGCCATCTCTATTTCTTCCTTGGAGAAATGTTTCTTTGGGTCTTCTCTCATTTTCCGATTGGACTGTTTTTGTTGTTTTTTTTGTATGAGCTGTTTGTATATTTTGAAAACTAAGCCCTTGTCAGACACAGCATTTGCAAATATTTTCTCTCATTTGGTAGATTTTCTTTATATTTTGTTTATGGCTTCCTTTGCTGTACAAAAGCTTATAAGTCTGATTAGGTTCCTTTTGTTTTTGTTTCTATTGCCTTGGGAGACTGACCCAAGAAAATATTAGTACTATTTATGTCAGAGGATGTTTTGCCTGTGTTCTCTTTTAGGGGCTTTATGATGTCATGTCCTGTGTTTCAGTCTTCAAGCTATTTTGAGTGTATTTTTGTGTATGGTGAGAGGGCATGTTCTAAATTCATTGATTTACACATAGGTGTCCAACTTTGTCAACACCACTTGCTGAAGAGACTGCTTCAAAAACTCCATTTTGAGAAAAAGCTGAATGGCAGAGAGCCAAATATTTGGCAGAGAGCCAAATACCCTGTGGGTGGATACTCATCCACCCACAGGACTGAGTATCACATGATGTTAACCAACAGAGCTGGGTATGAGACAGGTTAAGTCATCAGTGGGGCTAAGAGGTGGTTCTACAAAGATGAGGATCTCTGAGTGGGATAAGAAAATTTCAGGACCAGTACATGAGCATAAATACAGTCTAACACAGAATCTTTTTATTATAAATCTGCTTTCTTCAACACAACAAAAGAAAGCAAAGAGAGCAAAGCATCGCAGGGATATCTGAGAGGGTGGCGTCAATACCATGTAGAGACACTGCAGAAGAAAATAACTTATTCATTCTTGTGAGGAACTCTTGAGTCTTGTTAGAATGGATAGGATAATTAAAATTAAAGGGAAGAGTCCCTGCTCTGATAGCACGATGTAGATTGAGTTTCAGTTTTCAAGGCGGGCGTAAGTCATTTTCTTCCCAGAATCATGGTAGACTGACGAAAATGATGATAAGATGGGAACATCAATAGGATGTCTACATATCTCCACGACACTGACTGTTGACCTTCTGATGGTGAATAAGGGAAGCTCAGATGAAGTTGGTATAGAGAGAGGAAATGAGAACTTTGCGATTTCAGCTCTAACTCATAGGCCAAGAGAAGTCGGAGGCAGGAGAGAGGCGGCATCCTAAGGAATGAGCAATGCAGCTGGACAGGGGACCTGAGACAATGTGGGACCAAATACCAATAGGATGACTTCGGCGCTTTTAGATCTTCCTGCTGGAGGAGACGGTGGTGGTGGTATATTTGATGGTGGAACTGCTGCCCCCAGAGGAGCTGAAACCAGCCCCCTATGGCTCTGCCACTGCCAGAACTGAAGCCACTTCCAAGACTGTGAGTGCTGCTGTAAGGCTTGCCACTGCCACTGCGCAGGCCTCAGCCGCTGCTGACACCATTGACACTGCCATAGCCACTGGAGACGGTGAAGTGCACGTGGCCGTTGTCTGTCTCAGATCGGTCTCCGGATTATGTGGGTTAAGCTCAGCAGTCTCCTGCTTGATTTCGTGCAGTTCATCCCTTTGTGTGTCTATCTTGACCTGCAGCGACTTATACTGTATCCAGAAGGACAGAGAAGCCGTGTGCACAGGGGGAGATGCAGTGTTTCTGGCCTTTCATGTGCCAACAGTGGCTTTCGATCCCCAGCCCTCTAATAAACTCATACCAAATGATGTGACTTCTTTTCTAGAAAAAAATAGGTGGTACAAGAGTGTTTGCTGCTTCACAATTGAATAGTTCTGTTTGATCACCGAGCATCTAGTTTTTCAATTACCTGTGATGTTCTTTGTGATATCTAAGGGATTTCATAATCAGAAAGAGGTTGAAAGCAAAACTCAGTAGGGCAATGTCATTAAACTTTTTTCTTTTTGTTCAATAGGCCTTATTGCAAATTCTTTAATTGTCTACTTGAATGGAGCAATGACAGACACCCTATGAGATCACCCAGTGTCTTTGTATTTCAGACTCCACACAAAAAACTGCAGTTAAGCTGGTGCAGCTGAGTGTAACCAACTGTGAGCAGGGAGTGAGGGGCACAGAATTCCTCTCCCATTGCTGGAAACTGCTCACTCTTTTTGGTATAAGGACTTGGCCTCATTTGAGCAATATTCCCTATAGGCTTTCGCCCTCAGAGATGATGCTATCCGGGTCCAGATTATGCTGGTTGTCCATGAAGAGGACTATGAAAAGGTCTAAGTTCTGAGATTGCATCTGAGGGAACTCCTACGAGATATGGATTGTCAGTACCTCTGCTCCCAGTGATACATCTATGAGATCCACCCCCCAGCATTCCATGCACTCAGACCCTTAAGCAGAAAAACAAACAGGGTGAGGAGCTCACCATCTCAAAGTAGGAATGTAAGAGAACAACTTGATCGATAAAGGTACTTATCTTGGTGTGCACTTCAGCCTCATTCATGCAGCATCTACCTCCTGGGAGAGGAGAAACAACTCAGACTCAGCTGACCCCAACTCCCAGCCCACCCAACATCTTCTCTTCCCAGATGTGGGCTCTTCTAGCCTTCAACAAAAGGTTGGGGACACCTAACCTTGCTAAGCTCAGTTTCTTCAGTGTTACAAATTGATTCGGTGCTTATTTATTTCTTCATTTCCAGAAAGAGAGGATGAGGAGAGATGCTTGAGCCAATTCATAAAGGATTTTGAAAAAACCTGTTCTGACCCAACATTTTTTCATTAAAATGGATAATTGTTGAGTGGAACTATCAGTCCAAGGAGCCTAAGAAGTGACTATTCTCTCATCTTTTCCCCTAGTATTGGGGATATGTACTTGATAATGAAGTCTATTGCCCATTTTGTTCATTCGTATTTTTCTTAGGCAATGTATTTATTTTTAATTAATTTTTATTGGAATAAAGTTGCTTTACAATGTTGTGTTAGTTTCTACTACTGCCAAGTGAATCAGTTATATGTATACATATATCCCCTCTTTTCTGGATTTCTTTCCCATTTAGGTTACCACAGAGCACTGAGTAGAGTTCCCTGTGCTGCACTGTAGGCTTTCATTAGTTATCTATTTTTTAAAAAACTTTTTATTTTGTATTGGAGTATAGCTGATTGACAATGCTGTGATAATTTCAGGTGAGCAGTGAAGGGACTTAGCCATACATATACATATATCCATTCTCCCCCAAACTCCCCTCCCATCCAGGTTGCCACATAACATTGAGCAGAGTTACATGTGCTATGCAGTAGGTCCTTGTCAGTTATCCATTTTAAATATAGCAGTATTACAATACGACCTTCCCGTACTTTCTTGCTCTCCCTTCCGCCATCTTCCCCCCCAACCCCAGGAACCAAAATTTCTTTCTCTAAGTCTGTGAGTCTGTTCCTGTTTAGACAACAATTTACAATTTTCATTTCCACTGGATATTTTTTTAAGCCATCATGGCCACAACTGAACCTAGTCACTCAGTAGACTAAGTGTGGATTTCAGAAAGCTTAAGTATTTCCTGTAATCTACTTGTTCCTGAAGTTCTCCACCAGATCCTGCATGAGCTCTGAATCTGGGCAGTCACTAAAAAAAGAGAAGATAATCCTTCCACTCCCTGAGGTTGCTGATGTACTACTCAAACATAGTCACTAGGGTTAGCCTCATGGGCTTGGGTCCCTGCTCCTGAGGCAGGGTCCTCTTGGTGTCCAGGCGCTTGTTTCTCCAGGAACTACATCTGGAGGAAGGCAAGAGAGCCATTTCTTGGAGATAGAGAGCAACAAGCGTCCGTATTACTAGGTTTCCAAGAAGGCTGCAGTGGTGTCCATGGTGCTGGGCTATTAAGAGAATACAGAGACTCAGATTGGGAGGTATGCTCCCCTAATCTTCTTCCTTCTAAACTGACAGATCTCGCTGATGAAATTCCCCCATGGATTTTTGAGCTGTTCCTGCCCTATAAGTAAGTGTGCCTATATCAGTGAATTTTCATCACTTCCTCTCTTTATTTTGGCAAGCAGAATCAAAATTTCAGTTTAAAATGGTTTCTATCCTATATAATATACAAAGCTTTTATTTTCTAGTGGATTTCAGTCAAAGGGATGTTAAATGTTGTCTAATGATTACTAATCTAAACTCACATTTAGTGCTTGTATCTCTTCTAAAGCATTGTTATAGGTGGCCATGCTCTGTTTCTAGAATAGCTTCTTTTTAAAAGCAAATTATAAATATTTACACATCTCAAACATTTCTTCTTCTCATCTGTATGGAATTTTTTTTTTTTTTTACTTTTCTTCTCTTTTTTTTCCCTTCCTACTAGAAAGGTGGGCCAGAACCTCAGAGTAGGTGGTGACTGGCCTTTTCTTTGTATCCCGTTGTAGACCTATTAGTGGTAAGTGTTAATCTATTTCATTCTTTCCTTTCTTTTTCTCTGCTTCAGGGTTATCAAGAGTTGACAATGTTTCCTAGGCAGGGATGAGAGAAATTTGCAGGATCTAAATAATTTCCATCATCTCCTGCCTGTGATACACATGGAACCTGTCCTGCATGCCTGTAGAGAGCTCCTCTGAGTCCCCTCCTCTCTTTTCCCCAAGTCTCCCCGGATAGGACATTAGTTGGCTCTCTTGGGCGCTCTGCAATCCCCATTGGGGCAGATACTCCCAGCTCACCTTGTCGATGAAGGAGGCAAACTTGTTGTTAAGGGTCTTGATCTGCTCCCGCTCCTCAGTCCTCACCCGCTGGATGGTGGGGTCGATTTGCAGGTTGACCGGAGTCAGGAGACTCTGGTTGACGGTGACCTCTTGGATGCCTCCAGGGGGAAACACAGGGAAGCCAGAGCCTCCATAGCCACCTCCAAAGTCAGCTTCCCCACCGAGCCCAAAGCCGCTACCAGCCCTAGTACCAAAACCAAATCCACTTCCGGCTCCACCCCTGAAGCCATAGCCAACTCCAATTCTGCCGCCATAGCCACCACCGATGACACAGCTGCCCCCTGTGATGGAGATCCTCTTGGAGCCTCCCAGGTTATAGAGGTTGTGGCTGCCAAAGCCAGCTCCTCCACACACTCCAGCGAGGCCACCACTGCCCTTGGAGTGGGACAGGGACACGCTGCTGAAGCCAGAGTGGCAGACCCCAGGGACTCTGGCTGAGCTGGCACTGAAGCCCCTGCAGCTGCTGCTTTGGGTCTTCACGGTGGATTTGGTTCCTGAGGAAGAAGAGGTTAAGAAGGGCATGAAAGGAAAAGTATGAGATGGGCTTCCAGTAGCTAGAGTGAAAGGAAGAATGGGCTGGGCTCAGCCCTGGAAGGTGAGCCTGAGACTGGGAAGGACTGGGCTTTATAAACAATGAGATGATACTTTGGTTATTAGAAAGGATAAGAAATAAGAAGGCTGCTTCTTGGCTTCCTTTAACAAAGGAAAAAATTCTCCTGCATTTGACCTTTGATATCAGTACGAGACTATTCTCAATTAACTGAGGCTAGGAGTTAGAAAAACATCTATTTCTGCTTTATTGACTATGCCAAAGCCTTTGACTGTGTGGATCACAATAAACTGTGGAAAATTCTGAAAGAGATGGGAATACCAGACCACCTGACCTGCCTCTTGAGAAATCTGAATGCAGGTCAGGAAGCAACAGTTAGAACTGGACATGGAACAACAGACTGGTTCCAAGTAGGAAAAGGAGTACATCAAGGCTGTGTATTGTCACCCTGCTTATTTAACTTATATGCAGAGTACATCATGAGAAACACTGGACTGGAAGAAACACAAGCTGGAATCAAGATTGCTGGGAGAAATATCAATAACCTCAGATATGCAGATGACACCACCCTTATGGCAGAAAGTGAAGAGGAACTAAAAAGCCTCTTGATGAAAGTGAAAGAGGAGAGTGAAAAAGTTGGCTCAAAGCTCAACATTCAGAAAACGAAGATCATGGCATCCGGTCCCATCACTTCATGGGAAATAGATGGGGAAACAGTGGAACCAGTGTCAGACTTTATTTTTTTGGGCTCCAAAATCACTGCAGATGGTGACTGCAGCCATGAAATTAAAAGACACTTACTCCTTGGAAGGAAAGTTATGACCAACCTAGATAGCATATTCAAAAGCAGAGATATTACTTTTGCCAACAAAGGTCCGTCTAGTCAAGGCTATGGTTTTTCCTGTGGTCATGTATGGATGTGAGTTGGACTGTGAAGAAAGCTGAGTGCCGAAGAATTGATGCTTTTAAACTGTGGTGTTGGAGAAGACTCTTGAGAGTCCCTTGGACTGCAAGGAGATCCAACCAGTCCATTCTGATGGAGATCAGCCCTGGGATTTCTTTGGAAGGAATGATGCTGAAGCTGAAACTCCAGTACTTTGGCCACCTCATGCGAAGAGCTGACTCATTGGAAAAGACTCTGATGCTGGGAGGGATTGAGGGCAGGAGGAGAAGGGGACGCCAGAGGATGAGATGGCTGGATGGCATCACTGACTTGATGGACTTGAGTCTGAGTGAACTCCGGGAGTTTGTGATGGACAGGGAGGCCTGGCGTGCTGCGATTCATGGGGTCGCAAAGGGTCGGACACAACTGAGTGACTGAACTGAACTGAGGAGTTAGACTTTGTCTCAAACAAAGGTTTAATATGCATTGAATTATGGATTTTATGGATTTTATGAATTTATGCATTGAATATGCTTTAGTATCAGAATGTACATGCCCATTACCTTGATTTTGCAATTATCATGTCAAGGCTAGCTTTGCTTCATCCGTAATTCCAATCTGATCTTTTGTAATAGCTGAGAACTTGGAAATCTAAGAGCAGTCTATTGTTTATGCTCTAACAGAAAGATTACCATTTTCCCAATGATTATAAATACATTAAATTTGACTTGCTCTTCCCATTATGTAAAAATTAACAGATAGAAAAGTATAAGAACAACATAATAGGTTCTTATTGATCTATCATGGATGGGTGCCCATTATCCAGATTTTGTGATTATTATCTCAAGGTCAACTTTATTTCATCCTTAACTCCACCCACTTTCTTCATCCATCTTAAATTATTTGAAAGGAAATTCCAGAAGGAAGGTCATAGAGTTTCATATTCAATTCAGTGTTTATGTCTAAATGATAGACTTTTTAGAAAATGACCAAAATGCTATTTTTATACCTTAAAAATTTAACAATAATTCTTTAACATCAAGAAGTTTAGTGAACATTCAAATTTCCCTTCATTCTTATTTATTTTCATAATTTGTTCAACTCAGGGTCTAAATAATGTCCATGCATGTTTATTTGGGTGATATATCCTTTAAATAATACATCCTTTATATCATTTCGATCTTAATTTTTTGGCCATTTATTTATTAAATAAACTAGGTTGCCGATTTACAAAGGTCCATACAGTCAAACCTATGGTTTTTCCAATAGTCACATATGGATGTGAGAGTTGGACCATAAGGAAAGCTGAGTGCCAAAGAACTGATGCCTTCAAATTGTGGTGCTGGAGAAGACTCTAGAGAGTCCCTTCAACAGCAAGGAGATCAAACAAGTCAATCCTAAAGGAAATCAACCCTGAATATTCATTGGAAGGACTGATGCTGAAGCTGAAACTCCAGTACTTTGGCCACCTGATGTGAGGAGCTGACTCATTAGAAAAGACCCTGATGCTGGGAAAGATTGAAGGCAGAAGGAGAAGAGCACAACAGATGATGAGGTGGTTAGATAGCATGACCAAGTCAATGGACATGATTGAGAAAACTCTAGGAGAGAGTGAAGGACAGGGAAGCCTGGCATGCTTAAGTCCATGGGGTTACAAAGAGTCAGACATAACTTAGTGACCAAGCAACAACAACAACCTATCCTATAGAGTTTTCCACTCTTTGGCTTTTGTGATTGCCTTCTCTGATATCATTCCATATGAACCCAGGTCTCCTGCACTGCAGGCAAATTCTTTTTTTTTTTTTTTTAATTAATTTTTTTTTATTGAAGGATAATTGCTTTACAGAATTTTGTTGTTTTTTGTCAAACCTCAATATAAATCAGCCATAGGTATACATATGTCCCCTCCCTTTTGAACCTCCCTCCCATTTCCCTCCCCATCCCATTCCTCTAGGTTGATACAGAGCCCCTGTTTGAGTTTCCTGAGCCATACACCAAATTCCTATTGGCTATCTAATTTACACACGGTAATGTAAGTTTCCACGTTACTCTTTCCATACATCTCACCTTCTCCTCCCCTCTCCCCATGTCCATAAGTCTATTCTCTATGTCTGTTTCTCTACTGCTTCCCTGTAAATAAACTCTTCAGTGCAATTTTTCTAATTTCTGTATATGTGCATTAGAATGATATTTATCTTTCTCTTTCTGACTCACTTCACCCTGCATAACAGATTCTAGATTCATCCACCTCATCAGAATTGACTCAAATGCATTCCTTTTTATGGCTGAGTAATATTCCATTGTGTATATGTACCACAATTTCTTTATATATTCATCTGTTGATGGACATCTAGGTTGCTTCCATGTTCTAGCTATTGTAAATAGTGATGCAATGAATGATGGGACATGTGACTTTTTCAATTTTGGTTTCCTTGTGGTATATGCCTAGGAGTGGGATTGCTGTGTCATATGATGGTTTTATTACTAGTTTTTTAAGGAATCTGCATACCGTCTTCCATAGTAGCTGTATCAATTTACATTCCCACCAACAATGCAATAAATAGCATTCCCTTTTCTCCACACCCTCTCCAGCATGTATTGTTTGTAGACTTTTTGATGATGGCCATTCTGACTGGTGTGAGGTGATATCTCATTGTGGTTTTGATTTCCATTTCTGTAATATACTGAGTGATGTTGTGCATCTTTTCATGTGTGTGCTAGCCATCTGTATGTCTTCTTTGGAGAAATGCCTGTTTACGTCTTTTCCCCACTTTTTGATTGGTTGTTTGCTTTTCTGGTATTGAGTTGTATGAGATGCTTGTATATTTTGGAAATTAATCCGTTGTCAATTTTTTCACTTGCTATTATTTTCTCCCATTCTGAGGGTTGTCTTTTCACCTTGCTTATAGTTTCCTTTGCTGTGCAAAAGCTTTTAAGTTTAATCAGGTCCCACTTGTATACTTTTGTTTTTATTTCCCTTACTCTAGGAGGTGGGTCACAGAGGATCTTGTTTTGATTTATGTCATCGAGTGTTCTGCCTATGTTATCCTCTAAGAGTTTTATACTTTCTGGTCTTACATTTAGATCTTTAATCCATTTTGAGTTTATCTCTGAGTATGGTGTTAGGAAGTGTTCTAATTTCATTCTTTTACATGTAGCTGTCCAGTTTTCCCAGCACCATTTATTGAAGAGGCTGTCTTTGCCCCATTGTATATTCTTGCCTCCTTTGTCAAAAATAAGGTAACCAGAGGTGCAAAGGTTTATTTCTGGGCTTTCTATCTGTTCCATTGGTCTATATTTCTGTTTTTTGTGCCAGTAGCATACTGTCTTGATGACTGTAGCTTTGTAGTATAATCTGAAGTCAGGAAGGTTGATTTCTCCAGCTCCAGTATTCTTTCTCAAGGCTGCTTTGGCTATTTGGGGTCTTTTGTGTTTCCATATGAATTGTGAAATTTTTTGTTCTAGTTCTGTGAAAAATGCTGTTGGTAATTTAATAGGGGTTGCATTGAATCTGTAGATTGCATTTGGTAGTATAGTCATTTTCACAATATTGATTCTTCCTACCCAGGAACATGGAACATCTCTCCATCTGTTTATGTCATCTTTGATTTCTTTCATCACTGTCTTATAATTTTCTGTGTACAGTTCTTTTGTCTCCTTCAGTTCAGTTCAGTCACTCAGTCGTGTCCGACTCTTTGAGATCCCGTGAATTGCAGCACGCCAGGCCTCCTTGTCCATCACCAACTCCCAGAGTTCACCCAAACTCTTGTCCATTGAGTCAGTGATGCCATCCAGCCATCTTATCCTCTGTCATCCCCTTCTCCTCCTGCTTCCAACCCCTCCCAGCATCAGAGTCTTTTCCAATCAGTCAACTTTTCACATGAGGTGGCCAAAGTATTGGAGTTTCAGCTTTAGCATCAGTCCTTCCAAAGAAATCCCAGGATTAATCTCCTTTAGAATGGATTGGTTGGATCTCCTTGCAGTCCAAGGGACTCTCAAGAGTCTTCTCCAACACCACAGTTCAAAACCATCAATTCTTCGGCACTCAGCTTTCTTCATAGTGCAACTCACATCCATACATGACCATTGGAAAAACCATAGCCTTGACTAGATGGACCTTTGTTGAGAAAGTAATATCTCTGCTTTTCAATATGCAATCTAGGTTGGTCGTAACTTTCCCTCCAAGGAGTAAGCATCTTTTAATTTCATGGCTGCAATCACCATCTGCAGTGATTTTGGAGCGCCCCAAAATAAAGGCTGACACTGTTTCCATTGTTTCCCCATCTATTTCCCATGAAGTGATGGGACCAGATGCCATGATCTTAGTTCAGTTCAGTTCAGTTGCTCAGTCATGTCCGACTCTTTGTGACCCCATGAATCACAGCACGCCAGGCCTCCCTGTCTGTCACCAACTCCCAGAGTTCACTCAGACTCACGTCCATTGAGTCAGTGATGCCATCCAGCCATCTCATCCTCTGTCATCCCCTTCTCCTCCCACCCCTAATCCCTCCCAGCATCAGTCTTTTCCAGTGAGTCAACTCTTCACACGAGGTGGGTGAAGTACTGGAATTTCAGCTTTATCTTAGTTAGGTATGTCTATTCCTAGATATTTAATTTTTTTTGTTGTTGCAATGGTGTTTTGAGAATTAAAGATATTTAATTCTTTTTGTTCCTGGAATGTAAAGTCAATTGGGCCTTAGGAAGCATCACTGTGAACAAAGCTAGTGGAGGTGATGAAATTCCAGATGAGCTATTTCAAATCCTAAAAGATGATGCTGTGAAAGTGCTGCACTCAATATGCCAGCAAATTTGGAAAATGCAGCAGTGGCCACAGGACTGGAAGAGGTCAGTTTTCACTCCTGTCCCAAAGAAAGTGAAAGTGAAGTCACTCAGTCATGCCCGACTCTTTGTGACCCCATGGACCGTAGCCTACCAGGCTCCTCTGTCCATGGGATTTTCCAGGCAATAGTACTGGAGTGGATTGCCATTTCCTTCTCCATGCAGGCAGATTCTCTATCACCTGAGCCACCAAAAAAGCCCTATATAGATATATAGGTATAGGCAAATGTATAAATTTATATGTATATATATTTGCAGAATACTTGCATCATTTTGTGTTTCCACAGCAGTGTATGAGTGCTCCAGTTGCTCCATATTGTTGCCTTGGTATCCTCAATTATTGTGATGTTAGCCATCACATTCCAAGAATATATGATTGTATCTCTGTGGGGTTTTTTAAAAAATTTAATTTATTTAAACTTAAAACCTGCAAAATCATTTCACCCATTTCTCTCACCTCTCCCGCCTCTCCCCACCTCTGGTAACCACCAGTCTGGTCTCTACATCTATGAGTTTAGTTTTTAAATTTTTGAAAATGCATATGCTTTTTGGATTTCACATATGAGAGATTTGCAATACTTGTTTTTCTCTGACTTATGTCACTTAAGGTAAAGCCCTAGAGATCCATCCATGTTGTCACAAGCTGCAAGACTTCACTCTTTATACCCATATATGATATTTGTTGTTGTTGTTCAGTTACTAAGTCATGTCCAACTCTTTGCAACTCCATGGACTGCAGCACGCCAGGCTTGCCTGTCCTTCACTCTCACCCGAAGTTTGCTCAAGCTCATGTCCATTGAGTCAGTGACACCATCCAACCATCTCATCCTCTGTCTTCCCCTTCTCCTCCTGCCCTCAATCTTTCCAAGCATCAGGGTCTTTTCTAATGAGTTGGCTTTTTGCATCAGCTAGTCAAAATATTAGAGTTTCAGCATCAGTCTTTCCAATGACTATTCAGGATTGATTTCCTTTAGGATTGACTGGTTTGATCTCCTTGCAGTCCAAGGGACCGTAAGGAGTCTTCTCCAACACCACAATTTGAAAACATCAGTTCTTCGGTGCTCAGCTTTCCTTATGGTCCAACTATCACATCTGTACATGACTACTGGAAAAACCATTTAACTAGATGGATTTTTGTTAGCAAAATGATGTCTTTGCTTTTTAATATGCTGTCTAGGTTTTACATATTTTAAAATGACTAAATTACACACATTTGCCTATATTTATTTGTCAAAATGAATCTCAGCACAAATCCCTAATCACCTAATTGAAGATGTTTCTGTGCTTTGGGAGGGACCATTTGTATGTGTGAGGTTGTGTGTGTGTGTGTACATTCTTTTCTGTTAGTTGTTCAAATTATGCTTGTGTTGAATCTCCTTTGTATTCTTTGTCTATCCTATAGCCTCTTGACCTTTCTTTAACCTCTTATTAACTCCCACTAAGACCCCTGCAAAATCACTACAGATGGTGACTGCAGCCATGAAATTAAAAGATGCTTACTCCTTGGAAGGAAAGTTATGACCAACCTAGATAGCATATTCAAAAGCAGAGACATTACTTTGCCAACAAAGGTTTGTCTAGTCAAGGCTATGGTTTTTCCTGTGGTCATGTATGGATGTGAGAGTTGGACTGTGAAGAAGGCTGAGTGCCGAAGAATTGATGGTTTTGAACTGTGGTGTTGGAGAAGACTCTTGAGAGTCCCTTGGACTGCAAGGAGATCCAACCAGTCCATTCTGAAGGAGATCAGCCCTGGGATTTCTTTGGAAGGAATGATGCTAAAGCTGAAACTCCAGTACTTCGGCCACCTCATGCGAAGAGTTGACTCATTGGAAAAGACTCTGATGCTGGGAGGGATTGGGGGCAGGAGGAGAAGGGGACGCCAGAGGATGAGATGGCTGGATGGCATCACTGACTTGATGGACGTGAGTCTGGGTGAACTCCGGGAGTTGGTGATGGACAGGGAGGCCTGGCGTGCTGTGATTCATGGGGTCACAAAGAGTCGGACACGACTGAGCGACTGAACTGAACTGAACTGAAGACCCTGATTCTCTTTCCTCAATATTATCCCATATGCTCTTTGCTGTGCATTCAACGTGTGTATTGCCCTTTGTACTGACATCAACTTGACCTTCATCTCCCTGCTAGTTTTATTTTTCTCTCTGCCTCATATCTGACTTCTCTAAGTAATGTTTTCTATCTTACTCTCTCATTATATGCTTTTTTTCCTTGAATTTTATAGAGGATTTATTTTATTTTGGCAATATTTTATGATGACTTTGTTCTGATGAGTGCTCGTTATCTGCCTTTTTATTTTCCTATTCATTTCATTTTTGAATGTGTATCTCTTGTTGGTCCTGGAATGGTTCCCTTCTGACTAGTGCTCATCTTTGAAAGATGTGAACTCCGTCTAGATGAGTTGTTGGCAGAAAATATTATGGGGAGTGAGCTGGGGGCATATTTAGGCTAACAGGCTATGTGAATAATTCTATTATTCCTTAAAAACCTTGCCCAATGAATCATTGCAGAATAACTTACAATTCACAGTCTCTGCTTTTTTTCCCTCTTGTTTAACAAAATGCTGCCAAGAGGCAATCAAATGTCTCTGATTTTTTATCCAATTCTACTTCCCAGTTTCTAGAAAGTTCATGACTAACAGGGTCCTGCCTCAGGTCATGCATGCACCCCGTGACTTTTGCACACAAGAGATTCTTGGGTTTGTGCCTGAGGACCTATGCTTCACATTGACTAGTAGTGTTAAATGAGTCAACCGCGCCTGGCATGCTGAACACCTCAACATCAGGCAGCTTCTATAGCTTGTGTTCAGCTACTGTTTTTGATGAAGATGTTTTTGTATACCAGGAGCTGAAAAACAACAACAATAAAAAAGCCAAAACAGCAGACTGAGAACAACCACTTCTCCCTGTGATGGGACGCTCCTTCACCACATAACAGGGCTTGCTCTGAACCTAGAGAGCAGTCCCAGATGAATGCTTAAGACTACTCAAGACATTTCTGTACGTGTGTTTTGCCTGGACCTAGACACAGTTTTCTAAATGTTCTCCTGTGCACAGCTGCCTCATTTCCCAGGGTCTCGCTGCAGCTTAGCCTGTGGACCTTGGATGGGCAGAGGGTCTATTGTGTGTCTTCTCCCGTAATCTTTTGCCCCAGGTGTCGATGTCTTTGTAGTTTGCCCTGTAGTTTTTACTGAGTCTTCCTGCTACTTTTCTTGCCTGCATCTGAATTTATGGGAAACGAAGATGGGACCCTTGCAACATTTCTTCAGGAATGCCCCCCAGATGTGTTTGAAGAGATTTGCACAATCATTTTCAAATAGTCTGCATCTGCATCTTCGATTCAAGATGCATGTGCTGGTGGGTGAAGGGTGACCAAGAGGAGCAAATGGGTTTGAGGGGCAACTGGAGTGTGGGAGGGGGATTGGAAAAAAAGTTTACGAACAAGGTTGCTGTCTGCTCAAGGCCACAACTGCACCGCATATAGGGGAGGGAAAGCGCTAGGAACATTGTCATGACATTTTGCTGTAATATGGAAGATGGATTTTCTTGAGAGGGCATTTGCTTGGCTATTGCAAATTTTGAGTGTTTTCCAGAGCCCCTACAATGTTCAGACAGCTTCTGGTTGTTTTTTCAATGTTTCTTTAGCAAAAGGAGAGTTTGGGGCTTTCCAGTCTGCTATTTTGCTATCAAAATCTGCACCCTAAGATTTTCATTAGACAAATCTATGTCTACATATTATTTTGCAATCTGCTTATTATTAATTATTGTATTCTATGTATTTTTCCTAGTCAGTATTTTCTTTCCATTACTTCTGATAGGTACATAATAATACAGACACTAAGTGGGCATGGATTTTGGAACCCAGTCAGCACATACCTGCTGTTGGGGAATTCTGGGGAGAGTGAGAAGATACCAGTGTGAGAGGCTGCCCACCTCGCTGGGGGAATGGTTATAGATGAACACAGCAGTGTACTGATAAGGGGATCCTGAGGCACCCTCTCCATGCTATTGAAACCAAGGAACTTTCTCTCGTGATGTAAGAGCCTGGGGGCAAAGGAGATAATGGTCACTCATGAGGAAATAGGGGCTGGCATGGCCAAAAGACAGCACCAGTGAGTGAGGAGCCTTGCACCATATCCTGAGTTTAAATTATCCCCATTCAGAGCAGTCACAGCAGCCAGATCACACCGGAGAGAGGAAAGACTCAGCTTCATCCACCTCCTAGAGAGTGTTAAGGTGTGAGAAGGTGGAAAGTACCATTCTTATTTTGCCTTCACACTTTGAGAAACCAGCATCTGAGTTTTCTGCTGAATGTGATCAACTCTCCCACTTTCAGTTTTTCCATGCTGGGAAGATGGTTGGAATTCACATCCATGTATATACTTCTTCCTGTGTTTGTACTATTTCTTCAGGATACATGTACAGAAATAGAATTTTGGTTCAAAAGTACATACACTTTAATTATCCTTGATATACTTTCTCAGGCAAGTTTGTTGTTAGGAAGTTAACTCTAAGTAAAAATCAAATATCCTATTTAATTGCTAAATGTTGTTCTGCTCTGATGGGCCAGAAACATGATTCCTGTAATGAACATTAAGACTTGACCCCTTGAGTGTGGGTTGAGTGGTCCTAGGAGGAGAGACTAATTGATTACACTTGGCCCCAACAATAAAAAGCAGAGTATACGTGATGCTGGACCAGAGTCCTCCCATTACACTTGCCAAACATTTGGATTAAATTGTATCTGTGAGAGAAAGCTGATTATCAGTATCCGAAGCTGCTGTTTGTTGAAGTTCTCTACAGGAAGCGAGTGAGGCATATGGGGGTGGGGAGTGTGCTTCATGCCTGAGAAGTATGCTTCATCTGTCACGTGAAAACCTCAGGAACCATTTGTGACAAAGAAAGGCTATGTGAAACCACACATTATATGATAAATCTGCTTTATTTAGCAATACAAGTGAGCAAAGAGCAGAGGAAGGAACACAGGGATACAAATCCTGTACATCATAGAACTAGTCACTTGTGCTTTCACAATCACTGCAAGGGAGGAACACAACATCTCTGAGATGGGATCTCCTGGGCCAGTAGAAAGTAAGTGGGATTACCCTGTCTGGACTAGGACCCAAGTAACGACCTTCCAGTGGTGAACAGTGGAAGCTCAGTTGCGACAGGTTTTGGGAGAGAGGAGATGAGGACACTCAGCAACTTCAGTTTTAATTCAAGAAGTAAGAAAAGGAAGCAGGAAAGATAAAGCAACTGGAGGAGAGTGCAAAGCAACAGAGGGAGCCTGAGACATTGTGGGAGCTTGAGCCCATGACAGGACTTCAGTGCTTGTAGCCCTTCCTGCTGGAGGAGGAGGTGGTGGTGGTGTATTTGATGGTGGAACTGCTGCCCCCAGAGGAGCCGAAGCCACACCCTATGGCTCTGCCACTGCCAGAACTGAAGCCACCTCCAAGGCTGTGACCGCTGCTGTAGGAGTAGCCACTTCCTCCACTCACGCCTAAGCCACTGCCGAGACCGCTGGCACCACCATAGCCACCAGCACCACCATAGCCACCAGAGACAGTGGACTGCACCACAGCTGTGGAGGCAAAGGGACAAGGTCAGGACAAGATGGTGAGCTCACTCTGCCACACAGAGTCCAGTCAGAGGGACACAGGGGCAAGGGATGGGGGCAGGTGAAGGTACTTACAGATGTTGACTTGTCCAACGCCTTCCCCACTCAGCCTAGGAGAGAGAAGACACAGCCACAATGAGACCCAGAGCCACAGCTGGCCCCGCATGGGAAACCTCCGTGTGAGGAGAGTCCCCTGGACCCTGCCTTCTCAGTGCTCTCCTGGGAGTAGCACTATGACCACCACTAGAGCGCCTTCCACTTGGGCTCATTGGCAGGACTTCTTGGAGATGGAGCCAGATGATTGTGGAGGCTGTGTGAGTTACTCACCTGCACTCCTCGCCTTCCAGCAGCTTTCTGTAGGTGGCAATCTCCACGTCCAGGGCCAGCTTGACATTCATGAGCTCCTGGTACTCCTTCAGCAGCCGGGCCATGTCCTGCTTGGCCTTCTGCAGGGCGTCCTCCAGGTCAGCCAGCTTGTTCCTGGCATCCTTGAGGGCCAGCTCCCCACGCTGCTCGGCATCGGCGATGGCGGATTGCAGGCTGGCACACTAGAGGACAGGAGGGCAGAGGAACCTGAATCTGGACTCCAGGGGAGAGGAAACATAGTTCTACTTTCCCAGTGAGGAAGAGCTCTAGAGCCCAGATCTCGTGGAAATGGAGGTTTGATTTGTTTTGTCCAGTTTTTCTCGGTGCTGCAAACCTTAACTAGTTTTAGGAGTCCTTTAAGAAATTCTAGTCCCTTCTGTGTTAACCACCCAAATGATGATGGGGCTGGACAATACCACAGAAGACCAAAGACCAGGGAACAAAGGAAGAAATGGACCCACTGACTTGTTTTGAATGTTGAACTTTGGATAAGTTCATATGGATGTACATTAACTTATAGAAAACCACAAACATCCTCAGTGAAAGATGATTTCATCTCAAACTGTTGAGACTTTGCCTTCCTTTCTCTTCACAGATTTTTTTGGACAACCTCATTTTTCCTGTGTCTTTTCTCAGATTCTTTTTATAATGAATCTGAGCATATTTTCAGCATTCTTCCCCACACTTTCTGTCCTAAACTCTTCTTTGTCAACTTGCATCTTGAATTATCAACTCAATCACTCCCCTTGTGAAATCTCATTTCAATGCCTGTAGACTGTACCTTTGTCCCAGTGATCAGTAGAGATTTGTCCTATCTTGAGTTTGTTTCCTGCTCTTGAGTTGGGCTCCATCTCTCTAACCTGGGGAAACTCCCAGAGAGGACATGGCCCTCTCTCTGCTTTTCCCTCAGTTCCCAGAAATTTCCCACATGATGGTTGATGATACCTGATGGTCTAGAAAGGAAAGAATGCTTTTCTCTTCCATGGTCCCCACTGTACCTGCTTCTTGACGTGGTCAATCTCAGATCTCAGCCTCTGGATCACGCGGTTGATCTCAGAGATCTCCTGCTTGGTGTTGCGCAGGTCATCCCCGTGTCTGCCCGCCGTCACCCGCAGCTCCTCATACTGTGAACCAGAGGGAGACAAGGGGCTGTCCATGGGCTTCACAGGACACTAATCAAGGTTTTCAAAATAGAATCTAATGGTTTTCCATAAGACATTTAAAGAAAACTAGTGTTACTAGGTCATTGATGCTCTTCACTAATCACACATCATTCTTGGTAAGACCACTGACTGACTGGTTCTCTTCAGGACAAGCAATGTTCTGTACTCTTGCTGAGAGTCAACATTGAAATAAAGCTAAAACAAAAGTCATTCACCTTGATCTACATTAGCTTTCATCTTAACTTGGGTTCTTTGACCTACGAGACTCCGGCATAATTACCCAAAAGGTCTACCTTGAGAGGTCCCCCACTTCTTAGTTGTAGGTTCCGCACTGAAGTCTACAGCCTCATTGATGTTCACAGAGGAGGCACAGGGATTCTTCATCAGCTGCCGCCTCACCACTCACCTTGGACTGGTACCAGGACTCAGCCTCAGCCCGGCTCCTCTGAGCAATCTCCTCATATTGGGCTTTGACTTCAGCGATGATGCTGTCCAGGTCCAGGTTGCGGTTGTTGTCCATGGAGAGGACCACAGAAGTGTCTGAGATGTGGGTTTGCATCTGAGCCAGTTCCTGCAGAACAAGAGATCATCCGATCATCTTTGGTCATGATGTTTAGAGGTACCTAGGCAAAGGTAACCCACTCCAGTACTCTGGCCTGGAGAATCCCATGGACAGAGGAGCCTGGTGGGCTGCAGTCCATGGGGTCGCTAGGAGTCAGACATGACTGAACGACTTCACTTTCACTTCTCACTTTCATGCACTGAAGAAGGAAATGGCAACCCACTCCAGTGTTCTTGCCTGGAGAATCCCAGGGATGGGGGAGCCTGGTGGGCTGCCGTCTATGGGGTCGCACAGAGTCGGACACGACTGAAGCGACTTAGCAGCAGCAGCAGCAGACCAGAGATATTCCACTCCTCACAAATCTTTTTAAAGGCAATACAACAGAATGTGGAGAGATACTTACAGCATCATAGAAGGTTCTTAGGAAGTTGATCTCATCTGTGAGAGCGTCTACTTTGGTTTGTAGTTCAACCTTGTTCATGTAGGCAATATCCACATCCTGTGGAAGAAGCAAACAGCCTGGGATCAGATGAGCCCCCCTACACAGTCTGCTCCTGTTTTAGTCTCCTCAGTGATTCTTTTCTCAGAATCCTCTCCTTCAGGAAAGGGCCATGAACCCCTGATCTGCCTCAATCTCACCTTCTTCAACTTCACAAACTCATTCTCTGCTGCTGTGCGTTTGTTGATTTCATCTTCGTATCTGGAATTAAAAGGAATAAAATCCAATTGAGTCAGGGGTGAAGATGATACAAGAAAAAGCAGCCTGGGATCTCCACTTCCCAGAATGGATATATACAAATGAGACTTCTGTCAATAAGCCTGAAGGTTGTAATTTGTGGTTTCTAATTTCTTTACTCCATTACTCTTCCCATTCAACTTTTATGGCCCTTTTGTTCTTCAGGGTTTGTGTTTAGTAACAACTGTAATGTCATGTCTACTGACATGTTTTATTAAGAATCATGCCCTCATTTGGACCTGGTCATCTAACAGACTGAAGTGTGGGCTTCAGGAATCTAAGGTGTTTTCTCTCCTGTCACTCACTTGTTCTTGAAGTCCTCCACCGTGTCCTGCATCCCCCTGAGCTCCGAGTCCAGGCGGCCCTCTCCCCAAGGATACTATCCAGCTGTCTCCTGAGGTTGTTGATGTACTGCTCGAACAAAGGCTCCAGGTTCTGCCTCACAGTCCTGGTGCCCTGCTCCTGCAGCAAGGTCCACTTGGTGTCCAGGACCTTGTTCTGCTGCTCTAGGAATCGGACCTGCAGGGAAACAAGATGGTTATCTGTGAGTTGACAAGTCCCCAGGCCGATCTGGTGGTCTGGTGGTGCTGGGCTGCTCCAGAGCCTGTACAGAGGCTGACAGTTCTGCTCCCCTGACTCTTTAGCTTCACACCACACAGATCTCATGGCCAAGTTTCCCCAGGGAGCTGTCAGATGTTCCCTCCCTCTCACTTATGGAGACTGTCAGTCAGTGACTTTCAACCCTTCCTGTCTTCCTCGTGACAAGAACAAGCACAAATGTATTTTATCATAGCATTTTTCTCCTATTGCACAGAGCTTTTACAAAGCACATGCCTCAGTTAAAGGGATATCAGATGTTTATAATCTAATGATTAGATTCCAATTCTATAATGATTGAATTTAATCTTGTTTCCCATATAGTGCATGAATCCGGCTGATACAAAGTCCCTTATGGCTCATTTTCTGGTTCTACAGGTGAGTATTCCTATGGATATATACTTGAGTTGTTTCCCCTCAAATTCCCTTTTGTTTTTTGCTTTCTTTCCTCCATCCAGCATCCATCTATGACTCAAATGCAGTTTCCACTGCAATACCCTTTAACTTTCTTAGACCATCCAGAAGATCAAGCCATCTCATTGCATTCTCTCATTTCCTGTTCTTTCCTTCAGGATTGTCAAGAACTGTGACTATTTCCTTGGCAGGAATGGGGCCATGTGAGGGATGAGTAGTTATAAATGATTTCCATCACCTTCTACTTGGGGTCCACATGTAAGCCTGTCCTGTATCCCACTGGAGAGCTCGCCTGAGTCCCACCCTCCTCTCCCCCGAGTCTCCCCTCCGGTAGAACAGGTGTCTTAGTTGGCTCTCTTGGGCACTCTGCAATCCCCACTAGGGCAGATGCTCCCAGCTCACCTTGTCGATGAAGGAGGCAAACTTGTTGTTGAGGGTCTTGATCTGCTCCCGCTCCTCAGTCCTCACCCGCTGGATGGTGGGGTCGATTTGCAGGTTGAGGGGAGTCAGGAGACTCTGGTTGACGGTGACCTCTTGGATGCCTCCAGGGGGCACACAGGGAAGCCAGGACCACCGAAGCCACCTCCGAAGCCAGCTCCACCACCGAGCCCAAAGCCACTACCAGCCCCAGCACCAAAACCAAATCCACTCCCGGCTCCACCCCCGAAGCCATAGCCAACTCCAATTCTGCCGCCATAGCCACCACCAATGACACAGCTGCCCCCTGCGATGGAGATCCTCTTGGAGCCCCCCAGGCCATAGAGGCTGCGGCTGCCAAAGCCAGCTCCTCCACACACTCCAGCGAGGCCGCCACTGCCCCTGGAGCGGGACAGGGACACGCTGCTGAAGCCAGAGCGGCACACCCCAGGGACTCTGGCTGAGCCGGCACTGAAGCCCCTGCGGCTGATGCTTTGGGTCTTCACTGTGGATTTGCAAGACATGGTTCCTGAAGAAGCAGAGACTGAGGAAGGAGCGAGGGGTGCAGTGCAGAGCTGAGAGGAGCAGGTCTGTAAGAGGAGCTTCCCAGCAGCAGCTTATATATGGAGAAAATGGGCTGGGCTCAGTCCTGGAAGGTGAGCCTGCAGGTTGGGAAGGGCCAGGCTTTACAAAGAGTGAGATCACATCTGGTTTATTAGAAAAGTTATGAAATGTGAAGATTGCATATTTGGTTTCCTTTAGTCAGGGAAAATTTCTCCTGCCTTCCAGCTTTGACAGCTCTGAGTATAGTAAGACTAGTCTCAACTCACTGAGCTGGGAGTTAGTCAGCAACTCACACAAAGGTTCTCCATGTAATGCTCGTTGTGAAATGTAGAGTTCTTCTCCCATGGTGTTTCACTCACTAGCCAGAGATCCCAGAAAGCAAAATACCTATTGCTTTTCCTATAATTTAGTATTTGTCATTAATTACAGAAGTTAAATATGACTTTTTTGCTCCCTAAAAATTTCCCACAGATAGGAGCATAGAACTGCAATGTAAATGAGTCTCTGAATATCTATTAGTGGATTTTATAAAAATTATTATCTCATGGTCAGCCTTATTTCTTCTATGCTACCATACAATTCCTCATTAACCTTAATATATTGGAAAGCAATTTCCAGATATCTTGTTGTATCTTTAGAATACAATTCAATATTTAAATTTAAATGAATTGCTCTCTAAAATTACTAACCACCATTTATATATCCTTAAATACTAGATGTTCATTAACATCAAGGAGTATCTATTCAACCTTGAAATACATCTGTGTATTATTGTATTTTATTTTTTGTTTTCCCAAATCAGGATCCTAGTAAATTCCATTCATTTTGTGTTTGGGTTATATGTCTTTATAATATTGCAGGTCATTAAATCTGCCTCCACCTTTCCACTTGCAGTTTATTTGTGAGAAAGAAAAAACAGGGTATTTATTTTCTGCAGTTGTCCAGTCTTGGAGTGTTTAACCTGCATAATCATGTCATCTTGTTTTAGGTGGTCTTGTGTCCTTCGTGTATCCTGTGAAGTGACAATTCAAAGTAGAAGTTTAATAAGCTATCACTTTAAACATTACATATAAAAATGTCATAGAATGCCTATTTATATGCAGAATATTGATATTAAACATCTAGTTATTTATTTAAAATATTTAATAAGTAATACATGGCTGAGGAAAAAACTATGTGCTGAAGGCCATTCCCCAGTCCTGTATAGGAAGACCATGCAGTGTTGGCTACTTCCCTGCGTATCCTTGTAGTGACCTCATTTGAATGTTTCTATGCTTTTCCTGGGGCATGTGTGATGCATACGGCTTTCCAGTGGCTCAGTGGTAAAGAATCTGATTGCAATGCAGGAGCTGCTGGAGACGCTAGTACGAACTCTGGGTCTGGAAGATTCCCTGGAGAAGGGCTTGGCAACTCACTCCAGTATTCTTGCCTAGAGAATTCCAGGGACAGAGGAGCCTGAGGGGCTACAGTCACTGGGGTTGCAAACTGCGGGACACGACTGAAGCGACTTAGCACAGCACGTGTGATGCATGTGAGAATATATTTTGAATATATACATACATATATACATTGCCGGCTGTGATGGACCGCACAGAAGTGCAGCCAAGAGGAGCTACCAAGGTCAGGGGTGGCGACCGAGAGTGCCAGGCTGCATTGGCACAGGAGTGGCCGAGAGGAGCTACCCCACGTCCGAGGTCAGGGGCTGCGGCTGCGCATGCAAAGGAGGGCTGAGAGAAGCTACTTCACGTTCAAGGTCAGGAGGGGCGGCCGTGAGGCGATAACCCTCGTCCAAGGTAAGGAGCAGTGGCTGTGCTTTGCTGGAGCAGCCGTGAAGAGATATCCCATGTCCAAGGTAAGAAAAACCCAAGTAAGACGGTAGGTGTTACAAGAGGGCATCAGACAGCAGACACACTGAAACCATAATCACAGAAAACTAGCCAATCTAATCACATGGACCACAGCCTTGTCTAACTCAATGAAACTAAGCCATGCCCGTGGGGCCACCCAAGACGGGCAGGTCATGGTGGAGAGGTCTGACAGAATGTGGTCCACCGGAGAAGGGAATGGCAAACCACTTCAGTATTCTTGCCTTGAGAACCCCAAGAACAGTATGAAAAGGCAATGATAGGATACTGAAAGGGGAACTCCCCGGGTCGCTAGGTGCCCAATATGCTACTGGAGATCAGTAGAGAAATAACTCCAGAAAGAACGAAGGGATGGAGCCAAAGCAAAAACAATACCCAGTTGTGGATGGGACTGGTGATAGAAGCAAGGTCCAATGCTGTAAAGAGCAGTATTGCATAGGAACCTGGAATGTCAGGTCCATGAATCAAAACAAACTGGAAGTGGTCAAACAGGAGATGGCAAGAGTGAATGTTGACATTCTAGGAATCAGCGAACTAAAATGGACTGGAATGGGTGAATTTAATTCAGATGACCATTATATCTACTATGTAGATATAGTGGGCAGGAATCCCTTAGAAGAAATGGAGTAGCCATTATGGTCAACAAAAGAGTCTGAAATGCAGTACTTGGATGCAATCTCAAAAACGACAGAATTATCTCTGTTCATTTCCAAGGCAAACCATTCAATATCACGGTAACCCAAGTCTATGCCCTGACCAGCAATGCTGAAGAAACTGAACTTGAACGGTTCTATGAAGACCTACAAGACCTTTTAGAACTAACACCCAAAAAAGATGTCCTTTTCATTACAGGGGACTGGAATGCAAAAGTAGGAAGTCAAGAAACACCTGGAGTAACAGGCAAATTTGGCCTTGGAATACGGAATGAAGCAGGGCAAAGACTAATAGAGTTTTGCCAAGAGAACGCACTGGTCATAGCAAACACCCTCTTCCAACAACACAAGAGAAGACTCTACACATGGACATCACCAGATGGTCAACACCAAAATCAGATTGATTACATTCTTTGCAGCCAAGATGGAGAAACTCTATACAGTCAGCAAAAACAAGACCTGGAGCTGACTGTGGCTCAGATCATGAACTCCTTAATGCCAAATTCAGACTTAAATTGAAGAAAGTGGGGAAAACCACTAGACCATTCAGGTTTGACCTAAATCAAATCCTTTATGATTATACAGTGGAAGTGAGAAATAGATTTAAGGGACTAGATCTGATAGACAGAGTGCCTGATGAACTATGGATGGAGGTTCATGACATTGTACAAGAGACAGGAATCAAGACCATCCCCATGGAAAAGAAATGCAAAAACACAAAATGGCTGTCTGAGGAGGCCTTACAAATAGCTGTGAAAAGAAGAGAAGCGAAAAGCAAAGGAGAAAAGGAAAGATATAAGCATCTGAATGCAGAGTTCCAAAGAACAGCAAGGTGAGATAAGAAAGCCTTCCTCAGTGATCAGTGCAAAGAAATAGAGGAAAACAGCAGAATGGGAAAGACTAGAGATCTCGTCAAGAACATTAGAGATCCCAAGGGAACATTTCATGCAACGATGGGCTCAATAAAGGGCAGGAATGGTATGGATCTAACAGAAGCAGAAGATAGTAAGAAGAGGTGGCAAGAATACACAGAAGAACTGTTCAAAAAAGATCTTCATGACCCAGATAATCACGATGGTGTGATCACTCACCTAGAGCCAGACATCCTTGAATGTGAAGTTAAGTTGGCCTTGGAAAGCATCGCTAAGAACAAAGCTAGTGGAGGTGATAGAATTCCAGTTGAGCTATTCCAAATCCTGAAAGATGATGCTGTGAAAGTGCTGCACTCAATATGCCAGCAAATTTGGAAAACTCAGCAGTGGCCACAGGACTGGAAAAGGTCAGCTTTCATTCCAGTCCCAAAGAAAGGCAATGCCAAAGAATGCTCAAACTACTACACAGTTGCACTCATCTCACACGCTAGTAAAGTAATGCTCAAAATTCTCCAAGCCAGGCTTCAGCAGTATGTGAACCGCGAACTTCCAGATGTTCAAGCTGGTTTTAGAAAAGGCAGAGGAACCAGAGATCAAATTGCCAACATTCGCTGGATCATGGAAAAAGCAAGAGAGTTCCAGAAAAACATCTATTTCTGCTTTATTGACTATGCCAAAGCCTTTGACTGTGTGGGTCACAATAAACTGAGGAAAATTCTGAAAGAGATGGGAATACCAGACCACCTGATCTGCCTCTTGAGAAATCTGTATGCAGGTCAAGAAGCAACAGTTCAAACTGGACATGGAACAACAGACTGGTTCCAAATAGGAATAGGAGTACGTCAAGGCTGTATATTGTCACCCTGCTTATTTAACTTATATGCAGAGTACATCATGAGAAATGCTGGGCTGGAAGAAATACAAGCTGGAATCAAGATTTCTGGGAGAAATATCAATAACCTCAGATATGCAGATGACACCACCCTTATGGCAGAAAGGGAAGAGGAACTAAAAAGCCTCTTGATGAAGGTGAAAGAGGAGAGTGGAAAAGTTGGCTTAAAGCTCAACATTCAGAAAACTAAGATCATGGCATCTGGTCCCATCACTTCATGGCAAATAGATGGGGAACAGTGTCAGACTTTATTTTTCTGGGCTCCAAAATCACTGCATATAGTGATTGCAGCCATGAAATTAAAAGACGCTTACTCTTTGGAAGGAAAGTTATGACCAACCTAGATAGCATATTGAAAAGCAGAGATATTACTTTGCCAACAAAGGTCCATCTAGTCAAGGCTATGGTTTTTCCATATGTGGTCATGTATGGATGTGAGAGTTGGACTGTGAAGAAGGCTGAGTGCCGAAGAATTGATGCTTTTGAACTGTGGTGTTGGAGAAGACTCTTGAGAGTCCCTTGGACTGCAAGGAGATCCAACCAGTCCATTCTGAAGGGGATCAGCCCTGGGTGTTCATTGGAAGGACTGATGCTGAAGCTGAAACTCCAATACTTTGGCCACCTCATGCGAAGAGTTGACTCATTGGAAAAGACCCTGATGCTGGGAGGGATTGGGGGCAGGAAGAGAACGGGACGACAGAGAATAAGATGGCTGGATGACATCTCCGACTCGATGGACATGAGTTTGAATGAACTCCGGGAGTTGGTAATGGACAGGGAGGCCTGGTGTGCTGCGATTCATGGGGTCGCAAAGAGTCAGACACGACTGAGCAACTGAACTGATATGTATATATGAAACACATATATATTCTCTTTTGCAATTACGCTTATAGTGTACGTACTTTTTCTCCCATATCTCTGTTTTTTCTCAGCTCTCATTGGCAGTCTCAAGCGCTATTTCCTACGGGTTGTTTTCTTCGCCTTTAACCTGTGGTCCGTTGTTTGTGCATCAGCAAGGTCCTGTGTTGTTTCAGTTTGGCGTTCATTTCTTCTGTGGCTTTATCTTTTTTTCTCTGCTGTTTATCAGAGCTCTACCTGCCAATATTTAATCATTTATTTCTCACTCTATTGCCCCTTGGCTTTCTTATTTAATCTTGGTGTTTATTTCACTCCCTTTTAGGAAATCCTTTATTCTGACTTTTTTCTGTTGAATGCTTTTAAGTGCCTCTTGCTTTTCCTTTTCCTTGTGTTTTTTGTTTGCTTATGTATTTGTTTGCTTTCATGTAAAGTGTTCTTCGTGGGACTTGGAATGGTTCCTTCCTAACAAGGGCTCATCTCTGAATGATTTGAGATCCTTCTGGACTTGCCTTTACAGACAGTCTTCTGGGAGGAGATGCCACAACCAGAATAACAGGAATTCTCAGTAGGACACAGGTTGTGTAAATAGTTCTTTTAATTTTAATTCATCCAAGCCAAGGAAGATGTCTTCAGAGTGGCCCACAGTTGAGTCTCAGTTTTCTTTGCTTCTCCAATGACAAGCTGCCAATAGGCATTGCCTCTGATTCCCTACTCAACCCTGCCTTCCCTGTGTCTTGAAACTTCAGGGCAAATAGGCCCTGCCTATAGCCCACAAATCCACTTCTGATTGTTGCAAAGACTGATTCTTCGATTCTTGGATATGCACCTGAGGACGTGTTCTTCACATTCTCGCAGTAGGAGTTGCATGAGTCAGAGGTGCCTGCCAACAGGAGACCTCAGAGCTAGCTTTGTGTACTGTTCTTCTGTGTTTCCCACATTGTTTACTTTTGATTTGTCTGTTTTTGAGAGTATTCTTCACTGGATTTTCTGAGATGTGCATTGAGGGCATCTTCTGTCTGAGTTTCCCAACATCTGTGATTTATTTCTCTGTTTTTGTGGGAACAGATTTCTATTCTTTCTTTCTTTTTTTTTTCTAATTGAAGGAATGTAAGATGTTTTCCTTTTGGTGGTTGAGGGTGGAGATTACTTTTATGATTCTTGTTCTCCCTGTTTGGTTTAAGGCAATTTCTAAGGAGGAAATGTTTCCTCCATTTGGCTATGTTCAGAAGTCTCTCATTCTTATATTTATATTTAAAACACATAGCATTTAAAATATTAAGCAATAATTGCTGCTAGAAATATTACTGTTCCTTTCTTGCACTACATGGAAACTATTGGGTTCAATGAAGACATCATTGTGCTCAGGGCCCTCACCTTTCTGAGCCTGTTGGGGTCACCTGAAAGTTGTGTATAATACATCAGATTTACTTACCATCATCAGAAATTTCATTCCCAAATATATTAGTGTTCTTCTCAGTGAAACAACCTCTTTTACTACTTAATCAAAATTTGTATCATTGGAAGTCCAGTGGATACAATGAGAGAGACTAGTATGTAAACAGCCATGCACCAATCTCCCAGATTAAATACTGATTCATGTTTCTTGGTATTATCTCATCTAATTCCCCCACTTCTCCTATTGAAATTTTCTACTTTTTTGTTGATGTATCTTCAAGAAAATTAAGACATTAAGTCACTTCACTTAATATTTGCATACATGCCTAAGTAAGAATGACTTTTTAATCTAACTATATAACAGTTTTATATCAATAGCAACAGTTGCTTCATAATGAAACTGAATGTCCATTTATGTCCACACTTCTCTGATTATTTCAAGATGTCTTTTTATGCTGGTTTACTAGAAGCAACATCCTAACTAGATTCTTGGGTCTCTTAAGATTCTTTCATACTGTAATAGATCCCTTTTTAACACCACTGATTTGTAGAAAAATTGTTTTTTTCTCTAGTATGTCTACACTTGATTTGGTTCATTGTTTCCTTTTGGTGCCAACATCCTAACTAGATTCTTGGGTCTCTTAAGATTCTTTTTCATGATGTACTCTGCATATAAGTTAAATAAACAGGATGACAATATACAGCCTTGACGTACTCCTTTTCCTATTTGGAACCAGTCTTTTGTTCCACGTCCAGTTCTAACTGTTGCTTCCTGACCTGCATACAAATTTCTCAAGAGGCAGATCAGGTGGTCTGGTATTCCCATCTCTTTCAGAATTTTCCACAGTTTATTGTGATCCACACAGTCAAAGGCTTTGGCATAGTCAAAAAAGCAGAAATAGATGTTTTTCTGGAACTCTCTTGCTTTTTCCATGATCCAGCGGATGTTCTCTGGTTCCTCTGCCCTTTCTAAAACCAGCTTGAACATCAGGAAGTTCATGGTTCACATATTGCTGAAGCCTGGCTTGGAGAATTTTGAGCATTACTTTACTAGCGTGTGAGATGAGTGCAACTGTGCGGTAGTTTGAGCATTCTTTGGCATTGCCTTTCTTTGGGATTGGAATGAAAACTGACCTTTTCCAGTCCTGTGGCCACTGCTGAGTTTTCCAAATTTGCTGGCATATTGAGTGCAGCACTTTCACAGCATCATCTTTCAGGATTTGGAATAGCTCAACTGGAATTCTATCACCTCCACTAGCTTTGTTCATAGTGATGCTTCCTAAGGCCCACTTGACTTCACATTCCAGGATGTCTGGCTCTAGGTCAGTGATCACACCATCATGATTATCTGGGTCATGAAGATCTTTTTTGTACAGTTCTTCTGTGTATTCTTGCCACCTCTTCTTAATATCTTCTGCTTCTTTTAGGTCCATACCATTTCTGTCCTTTATCGAGCCCATCTTTGCATGAAATGTTCCTTTGGTATCTCTGATTTTCTTGAAGAGATCTCTAGTCTTTCCCATTCTGTTGTTTTCCTCTATTTCTTTGCATTGATTGCTAAAGAAGGTTTTCTTATCTCTTCTTGCTATTCTTTGGAACTCTGCATTCAGATGCTTATATCTTTCCTTTTCTCCTTTGCTTTTCGCTTCTCTTCTTTTCACAGCTATTTCGTCAAGGCTGTATATTGTCACCCTGTTTATTTAACTTATATGCAGAGTACATCATGAGAAACACTGGACTGGAAGAAACACAAGCTGGAATCAAGATTGCAGGGAGAAATATCAATAACCTCAGATATACAGATGACACCACCCTTATGGCAGAAAGTGAAGAGGAACTAAAAAGCCTCTTGATGAAAGTAAAAGAGGAGAGTGAAAAAGTTGGCTTAAAGCTCAACATTCAGAAAACGAAGATCATGGCATCTGGTCCCATCACTTCATGGGAATTAGATGGGGAAACAGTGGAAACAGTGTCAGAATTTATTTTTCTGGGCTCCAAAATCACTGCAGATGGTGACTGCAGCCATGAAATTAAAAGACGCTTACTCCTTGGAAGGAAAGTTATGACCAACCTAGATAGCATATTCAAAAGCAGAGATATTACTTTGCCAACAAAGGTTCGTCTAGTCAAGGCTATGGTTTTGCCTATGGTCATGTATGGATGTGAGAGTTGGACTGTGAAGAAGGCTGAGCGCCGAAGAATTGATGCTTTTGAACTGTGGTGTTGGAGAAGACTCTTGAGAGTCCCTTGGACTGCAAGGAGATCCAACCAGTCAATTCTGAAGGAGATCAGCCCTGGGATTTCTTTGGAAGGAATGATGCTAAAGCTGAAATTCCAGTACTTTGGCCACCTCATGTGAAGAGTTGACTCATTGGAAAAGACTCTGATGCTGGGAGGGATTGGGGGCAGGAGGAGAAGGGGACAACAGAGAATGAGATGGCTGGATGGCATCACTGACTCGATGGATGTGAGTCTGAGTGAACTCCGGGAGTTGGTGATGGACAGGGAGGCCTGGGGTTTGCGATTCATGGGGTCGCAAAGAGTCGGACATGACTGAGCGACTGATCTGATCTGAAGATTCTTTCATACTGTAATAGATCCCTTTCAAATGCCAAGGCAATGGCACCCCACTCCAGTACTCTTGCCTGGAAAATCCCATGGATGTAGAAGCCTGGAAGGCTGCAGTCCATGGGGTCGCTAAGAGTCGGACATGACTGAGCGACTTCACTTTCACTTTTGACTTTCACACATTGGAGAAGGAAATGGCAACCCACTCCAGTGTTCTTGCCTGGAGAATCCCAGGGATGGTGGAGCCTGATGGGCTGCCGTCTATGGGGTTGCACAGAGTCGGACACGACTGAAGCCACTTAGCAGCAGCAGCAGCGTCTGTGGACAAATTGTTTTTTTTCTCTAGAATATCTACACTCTGGATTTGGTTCATTGTTGCCTGTTGGTGTCACATAACTTCTAACCCCAGTTTTTCCTGTGTACTAGTTCTATGGGCAAATTAGATTTATTCCATTGTTTCAGGAAAAATTATGTCCCAGCTGGTCCTGTGTGCTTTATATTGCATGAAATTGTGAGGCACATAATACTAGCTGTCCAGTTTAGTGATGTTGAGACTGATCTGTAGTTTAGCTGTAGTTCTAGCCTTATCCCTTCATTAAATAGTGCCGAGTAAATCTGTCATCTAATGTTTTAACATTCATTGGTCAATTCCCACATTGACTATTTCTTTAGACATTGCAAATTCGCAATTTTGAATTTAATATCCCTCTTCTGCATTTATCAACTGGGAGTCATCTATAAAGATGGAATCTTTAGTGTTCATTTTTTAGATAACCTAGTATGTATATTATTCAGACAAGAAAGGCAGAATAAGTGCTTCTTGCTTGTACTTTTGAACTTTTTATACTACTGATTTGAGACCACAGTAATTTCCAAATGCAGTCAAGGAAGTTTTGCTTATTATTTTGGTTTTATATAATTATAAACTCACAGTTGAAAAAACATATTTTATATGTTTCAATCCACTGCAGGCATTAATCCTTTTGGTGCAGAAACCAAATTAGAAACCCATTTTAGGCCTCTTAAGTTCTTCAGATTGGCTCCTGCATCTTTTTGACAGGGCCCCATTAGACTCCGAAAGCTTCTTTGTTGACAGGAACAATTGTCTCAAGGTTATCTTATACTTATCTCGAAACAGATATGGAATTAGCCATTTCTGTGAGTAGTTCTGGTGTCTTTACTGGGAAGTGATATTTATAAGCTAGAATTTTCATGCTATGCGCGCTCTTCATTACTGGGTTCTTCTAGATTTGAAGTCTTTTTCAAAAGACAGAGGTTGAAATATGTAAAAACTTATTAGAAAATACTTAAATCAGAAGTTTGTAGCTATATTTCAAGTTTTAATAGAAGAAAACAGGATGATTTTATAACTGTATTTATTTTCTAACTTTGAAAAGCTTAGCTCTGAATGACATATTAACTTATTTGCTCTATCCTACAACAAACCTATGACAGTAGCAAAATCACAGTACTAATATTAGGACAAAAGAAAGGTCTACTAAATGCAATTTCTAATTTCTTTGTGGTTACACTCTCCATGTGCTATGAAGAACATCAGACTAGGCAAGAGGAATGGAGAGACAGAAAATGGGGATGAAGGGAAACTCATGAGAATCCAGATAAACTCTAGCTTTGCAGTTGCGAACAGAAGCAGGAAAGAAAGGTCTTCCATTATTCACTTTGATGGAGAACAGTTTCTTAAGCGAGAGAGTACAGATACAGATGGCAGCGGGGCTCACGAAGGGGCTCTGTAGTTACATGTGGAGTCTGGGGACAGTAAGAGTGCTGGGAAATAGCACATCTGAGTGGACCAGCCTCCAAGACCCAGAGAGGATGGTTTTCCTGCCCTACTCACTTTCTAGTGCTAAAGGAATACTCTTGGAGCCCAGCACGTGACAGCCTTGAAGAGAAAGGATGGTCCAGAGAAAGTCATGGTCCAAGGGATCCAGCTGCTGTCAGGGATGGACTCTTTAACACCTTTTTCCTCTCATCCTGAGGTCTACTGTTAGGTTTTCTCAAGGCCAAGTATAATGAAGAGTTAGCTGTCATGGGAATCCATAGGGATGCCTCCTGGTGCATGCAGCAGGCAGGGCAATCGGGACCTGCAGAAATGTTCCCTCCTCTTGCTGTGCTGAACCCTCTGCCCCCACCATGAGCTGTGATGTCATTCATTAATCTGTCCTGGGGATTCTAGCCAACATAGCTAGAATCTACCTTGTATGGCTTGCAAGTGACCATCCTGGATCACAGAGGATTCAGATAAGATGAATTTTGGATATAGCTTCTAACTGGAAAAAATTCTTCTATTTAAGGTTGTTATTTAAAAGATGTACTTTCTGTATTTTTCAGGTGTACAGACCTGATATTGAAGGAGGCAATTGGCTAGCCTCCTTAGGAGTCAAATCCGGTATCTAACCACTTTTGGTACTACTGATTCCTTCCTTGCTTCAAAAACAAGTCTTTGCTCTTTCAAAAGAAATGTTTCTTCTTATTCAGTCCTCAATGGGCAAAAGAAATCAGTCTGAAAGTTTTAATCTCATGCACCTTAATCAAGAGATTGAATCTTTTCTTCCTTAATACCGGAAAGTGTAACCACATTTAATTTCAGATGTCGTAGAATGAGGACATCGTGGGGGATACACTTTCTTTTTTGAAATAACAAGTTTCAACATCAGAAAATTTAGAAAGTACACAACTTAAAAAAATACAGTAATGAAGTTAAATCAACACGAGATTATCAATATTATTTTTACATAAGTCATTCAATAATTTCTCTGCATCTCTGTCCCTCCAACTATCTTTCTGTTTCTTTGTGACTCTTTCTCTACCTTTCTTGCTTTATGATTTTGTGTGAAAATTAGTTTAGTAAAAAATACAGATAATACCTTGAGCCCCATAGCTTAAGTGTTTTTCATAATAGCTACTTTTCATTTAGTCACGTGTCTCCTTAGACCCTCTTTGGGTAACACACTTTGTTAGATTTTTCTTGTCTTCACAACCTAGAAAGCTTTGAGGAACTCTGCCCAGGTGTTTTGTAGATGTCCAAAATTGAGATTTTTCTGATGTTGTCTCATGAATATACCAGAGTTACGGTGTTTGGGAGGAAGACCACAGAGGTGTCCTGCACTTCTCATCACATCATATCAGGATATATGCTATGAAAAAAACTTATTACTGTTGGTATTAGCCTTGATCACCTGGCCGAGGAAGTGTTTGATTAATTTCTCTGCAGTAAAGTCACTCTCTGCCCCCATTTTTAGACTGTACTCTTTGGAAGGAGTTCATTGTGCCCAGCCCACACAGCAGGGAGTACTTGTTCACTCCTTCTTTGAATGGGAACCACATACGTAATTAAAGGAAATTCTTTTGCCTGAGACTTGACAATCATCCCTTATTAATTAATTTAGTCAACCACATTCACATCAGTAGTTTCCACGAATAATTATTTCACAATTTGTGTTTTATTCCAATGCATTATGTTCTATCTATTTATTTATAGCTCAAGTTGTTCCACTTTGGCTACTAAGAGTTCTTACAGTGTCTTTTTTTTTTTTTTTACTATTTCTTCACTTTTTGGCACTAAAGGATGCTCCAAGATCATCTTTTAGTATATCTTTCACCCCATTCCTAGAATCTCCTTGATTTCTAGAATCTCCTGTATCTTCTTGATTCCTCAGAAGGGAACTTTAATTCCTAAAGGTATTAGGTGGAATTCTCCAGAGGTATAAACCTGGAATTAGGGACATGGACAAAACAATGACTGGCTCTCAGGAAGAAGATGACTGATCTACCTTGCACTGTATCCTGACATTTCCTTTCCCATTCATAGCAGTCAAAGGAAGCCAAGACACAGCTGAGAGAGGTTTCAAGACCATGTCTTTGGAGCAGCAAAGACTCGACTTCTTTGAGTCTCTGTGAGAGGCTTTTGGGGTGAGGAAAAAGGCCTTCCCATTCCTATTTTGTCTCCACCCTTCAAAAAATTGGCACTTGCATTTTGTTTCTGAGTCTGTGGATCCTGAAATTAACCAGTGTTTCCAATATTTCCTGGAAGAAAGTTTATTGGGATTCATACCCCAGAAGTACAAGTTCTTGTATTTGTACTGTTTCCTCAGGATACACTGCTAGAAGCATACTTTCAATTGAGGAATGTGGGCATTTGAATTACTCCTGATACATGTTGTCAGGCACAGTTTCTTGGTCATGAGGCATTTTAGAATATATCAAACATCTTACCCTCTAGTCAGTGTTCTTCTGATCTAATTAAACTGTAATATGATTCTCTGAGGTTGATGAATGACAACAGGTGCAGAAGGAGGTAGAATCACGAAGACAAGTCAGAGAAACTAAACTGCTGAGACCTGATCCAAGCAGTAAAACCAGACTTTACTATGATGATGGAACCAGATCCTTTCCACTCCGCATGCCAAAGTGTTGTGGGAGGACTGCTGAGCATCAGGATGCTAAACTGCTGTTTCTTGAATTTATCTAAACAAGGAGAGTGAAGCACATGGGGACTGGGCATATGCTTCATTCCCAAGAAGGCATTTATCAGATGAAAACCTCAAGAACCACTGGTGACAAAGAAAGGCTATATGAAACCACACATTATATTATAAATCTGCTTTATTTAGCAATACAAGTTGCTAAAAGAGAAAAGAGCAGAGGAAGCACCACAGGGATACAAACCCTGTACATCAAAGAACCAGTCACTTGTACTTTAGTAATCACTGCAAGGGAGGAACATAACACCTCTGAGATGGGATCTCCTGGGCCAGTGGAAAGCAAGTGGGATTGCCCTGTTATGGAGTAGGACTCAAGAAGTGACCTTCCAATGCTGAACAAGGGAACCTCATGGGTAACAGGTTTTGGGAGAGAGAAGATAAGGGCACTAAGTAACTTCAGTTCTAACTCAAGGAGTAAGAGAAGAAGGGAGCAGAAGAGAGGAAATAATTGGAGGAGAGGGCGGTGAAACTGGAGAGGGAGCCTGAGACATTGTGGGAGCTTGAGCCCATGACAGGACTTCAGTGCTTGTAGCCCTTCCTGCTGGAGGAGGAGGTGGTGGTGGTGTATTTGATGGTGGAACTGCTGCCCCCAGAGGAGCCGAAGCCACATCCTATGGCTCTGCCACTGCCAGAACTGAAGCCACCTCCAAGGCTGTGACCGCTGCTGTAGGAGTAGCCACTTCCTCCACTCACGCCTAAGCCACTGCCGAGACCACTGGCACCACCATAGCCACCAGCACCACCATAGCCACCAGAGACAGTGGACTGCACCACAGCTGTGGAGGCAAAGGGACAAGGTCAGGACAAGATGGTGAGCTCACTCTGCCACACAGAGTCCAGTCAGAGGGACACAGGGGCAAGGGATGGGGGCAGGTGAAGGTACTTACAGATGTTGACTTGTCCAACGCCTTCCCCACTCAGCCTAGGAGAGAGAAGACACAGCCACAATGAGACCCAGAGCCACAGCTGGCCCCGCATGGGAAACCTCCGTGTGAGGAGAGTCCCCTGGACCCTGCCTTCTCAGTGCTCTCCTGGGAGTAGCACTATGACCACCGCTAGAGCGCCTTCCACTTGGGCTCATTGGCAGGACTTCTTGGAGATGGAGCCAGATGATTGCGGAGGCTGTGTGAGTTACTCACCTGCACTCCTCGCCTTCCAGCAGCTTTCTGTAGGTGGCAATCTCCACGTCCAGGGCCAGCTTGACATTCATGAGCTCCTGATACTCCTTCAGCAGCCGGGCCATGTCCTGCTTGGCCTTCTGCAGGGCGTCCTCCAGGTCAGCCAGCTTGCTCCTGGCATCCTTGAGGGCCAGCTCCCCACGCTGCTCGGCGTCGGCGATGGCAGATTGCAAGCTGGCACACTAGAGGAGAGGAGGGCAGAGGAACCTGAATCTGGACTCCAGGGGAGAGGAAACATAGTTCTACTTTCCCAGTGAGGAAGAGCTCTAGAGCCCAGATCTCGTGGAAAAGGAGGTTTGATTCGTTGTCCAATCTTTCTTCAAACTACAAACCTTAACTAGTCTCAGTGTCCCTAATAAAAACCTATTTCCCTCTGTGTTAACCATATCAGTGAGGATGGGGTTGGGAGATGCCACAGCAGAATAAAGCCAGAGGACATGGAAAGAAATGGAACTACTGCTCTGTTTTGAATGTTGACAGTTTAGGTAAGTTTATTTGGATGTATAATAACTTGTACAAAACCACAAACATTCTCACTGAGAAGACGATTTCATCTCAAACTCTTGAGACCTTGCCTTCCTTCCACTTTACAGTCTTGGGTAACCCTCATTTGTCCTGTGCCTTTTCTCAGCTTCTTTTTCATGTTGAATCTGAGCATATTTGCAGCAGTCTTCTTCACACTTTCTGACCTGAAAATTTCCTTGCCTACATGTGTCTTGTATTCACAAATCAATCATTCCCCTTTCAGGATCTCATTTTAATGCCTCTAGACTGTATCTTTGTCCCATTGACCAGTGGGAATTGGTCTGTCCTGAGTTTGTTTCCTGCTTGTAAGCTGGGCTCCGTATCTCTAACCTGAGGGAGCTCTTCTTGTTTTTCCCTCATGATGCCCAGAAATTTCCCACATGATGGTTGATGATACCTGATGGTCTAGGAAGGAAACTATGCTTTTCTGCTCTGTGGACCCCTCCGTACCTGCTTCTTGACGTGGTCAATCTCAGATCTCAGCCTCTGGATCACACGGTTGATCTCAGAGATCTCCTGCTTCGTGTTGCGCAGGTCATCCCCGTGTCTGCCCGCCGTCACCTGCAGCTCCTCGTACTGTAAACCAGAGGGAGACGAGGGGGCTGTCCATGGGCTTCCCAGGACACTAATCAAGGTTTTCTCAAATCAAAACTAATGGTTTCTCCACAAGACATTGTATGAAAATTGGTGTTACTAGGTCATTGACACTGTGTACCCATCACATACTGTCCTTGGTAGTGCCACTGACTGACTGGTTCTCTTCAGGACAAGCAATGTTCTGTACTCTTGCTGAGAACCAGCATCAGGGTAAATCTAAAGCAAAGATCACTCTGCCTTTATCTACAGTAGCTTTTGTCCTACATTTGGGTCTTTGACCTACGAGACTCGGGCATAATTACCCAAAAGGTCTACCCTGAGAGGCCCCCACTTCTTAGTTGTAGTTTCCCCACTGAAGTCTACAGCCTCATTGATGTTCACAGAGGAGGCACAGGGATTCATCAGCTGCCACCTCACCACTCACCTTGGACTGGTACCAGGACTCAGCCTCAGCCCGGCTCCTCTGAGCGATCTCCTCATATTGGGCTTTGACTTCAGCAATGATGCTGTCCAGGTCCAGGTTGCGGTTGTTGTCCATGGAGAGGACCACAGAAGTGTCTGAGATGTGGGTTTGCATCTGAGCCAGTTCCTGCAGAACAAGAGATCATCCGATCATCTTTGGTCATGATGTTTAGAGAGGTATACCCAGCCAGAGATTTTCCACCCTTTGCAAATCTCAGTGTAATCAATAAAGCAGAATGTGAAAAGATGCTTACTGCGTCATAGAAGGTTCTTAGGAAGTTGATCTCATCTGTGAGAGCGTCTACCTTGGCCTGTAGTTCAACCTTGTTCATGTAAGCAGCATCTACATCCTAGGGAAGAAGCCAACAGGCTGAGATCAGATGAGCCCTCCTGCCCAGTCTGCTCCTCTTTTAGTCTCCCTGACACACTTTTCTCAGTCTTCCCCTTCAGCAAAGAAACCAGAATGCCTGATCTGACTCATCTCACCTTCTTCAGATTCACAAATTCATTCTCTGCTACTGTGCGCTTGTTGATTTCATCTTCATATCTGGAATTAGAAAGGATAAAATCTAATTGAGTCAGGGGTGAAGATGATACAGAAAAAGCAGCTTGGAATTTCAACTTCCCAGAATGGATATATGCAAATGGGACTTTCCTGCCAGTAAGCTTCAAAGGTGAATTTTGTGGTCACTATATTATTTACCCCATTACTCTCCCCATCTACCTGCATGGCCCTTATGTTTTCCAGAGTTTGTGTTTAGGTAAGAATTGTGGTTTCATTTTCATGGACATGTTTTACTAAGATCATGCCCTCATTTGAACCTGATCATATAATTAGCTTGAAATGTGGGCTTCAGGAAACTGAGCCTTTCTGTCTCCTGTCACTCACTTGTTCTTGAAGTCCTCCACCGTGTCCTGCATCCCCCTGAGCTCCGAGTCCAGGCGGCCTCTCTCCCCAAGGATACTATCCAGCTGTCTCCTGAGGTTGTTGATATACTGCTCGAACAAAGGCTCCAGGTTCTGCCTCACGGTCTTGGTGCCCTGCTCCTGCAGCAGGGCCCACTTGGTGTCCAGGACCTTGTTCTGCTGCTCCAGGAATCGGACCTGCAGGAAGACAAGACAGTTATCTGTGAGTTGACAAGTCCCCAGGCTGATCTGGTGGTCTCGGTGGTGCTAGGCTGCTCCAGAGCCTGTACAGAGGCTGACAGTTCTGCTCCCCTGACTTTTTAGCTTCACACCACACAGGTCTCATGGCTGAGTTTCCCCAGTGAGCTGTCAGATGTTCCCTCCCTCTCTATTCCAGAGACGTCTGTCAGTGACTTTTCACCTTTCTGTTCTTCCTTTTGATAAGCACAATCACAAATGTAATTTAAAACTCATATTTCTCTCATATATTGCACAGAGGTTTTTAAAGAGCATATTTCAGTTAAAGAGATGTTAAAATGTCTATAATCTAATGATTAAATTCCAATCCTATTAATAATTGGATTTAATCCTGTTTCCTATTTAGAGTATGAGTCCCTCTAAAATAAACTCTCTTAGTGCTTATGATCTGGTTCTACAAGTTGAGTATTTCTATGGATATTCACATATTTTTGAGTCTTTTTTCCCCCGAAATTTCTATTTTTTTAAAATTTTCTTTCCTTCTGCCCCTACACCCACCAGCTCAACTAAGGCTGAAGTACATTTTCCCACTGTAATTCCCTTTTTTATTTCTTATACTGTTCAACAGATCAAGCTAACTCATTCCATTCTTTCATTTCATTTCTTTGCTTCAGGGTTATCAAGAATTGTGAATGCTTCCCTCACAATTATGGAAGACATTTAAGAGATCAGTAATTGTAAATGGTTACCATCACCTTCTGCCTGTGGTCCACATGATGTGGTCCTGCCCTGCATCCCAGTGGAGAGCTAGCCTGAGTCCCCTCTCTCTTGAAAATCCCAAGGCTCCCTCTGGTAAGACATTGGTTGGGTCTCTCTTGGGCACTCTGCAATCCCCATTGGGGCAGATGCTCCCAGCTCACCTTGTCGATGAAGGAGGCAAACTTGTTGTTGAGGGTCTTGATCTGCTCCCGCTCCTCAGTCCTCACCCGCTGGATGGTGGGGTCGATTTGCAGGTTGAGGGGAGTCAGGAGACTCTGGTTGACGGTGACCTCTTGGATGCCTCCAGGGGGGCACACAGGGAAGCCAGGACCACCGAAGCCACCTCCGAAGCCAGCTCCACCACCGAGCCCAAAGCCACTACCAGCCCCAGCACCAAAACCAAATCCACTCCCGGCTCCACCTCCGAAGCCATAGCCAACTCCAATTCTGCCGCCATAGCCACCACCGATGGCACAGCTGCCCCCTGCGATGGAGATCCTCTTGGAGCCCCCCAGGCCATAGAGGCTGCGGCTGCCAAAGCCAGCTCCTCCACACACTCCAGCGAGGCCACCACTGCCCCTGGAGCGGGACAGGGACACGCTGCTGAAGCCAGAGCGGCACACCCCAGGGACTCTGGCTGAGCCGGCACTGAAGCCTTTACGGCTGATGCTTTGGGTCTTCACAGTGGATTTGTAAGACATGGTTCCTGAAGAAGAATAGGTTGAGAAGGGTGTGAGAGGTGGAAAGCAGAGCTGAAAGGAGCAGATCTATGAGAGGAGCTTCCCGGCAGCAGCTTATATATGGAAAAAATGGGCCGGGCTCAGTCCTGGAAGGTGAGCCTGCAGATTAGGAAGGGCTGGGCTTTACAAATAGTGAGATCACCCCCTGCCTCTAGAAAGGTATGAAGTATGAATATTGCTTCTTTGGTTTCCTTTAGTCATGGAGAAATTCTTCTGGCTTCTAGCCTTGACTTGATCCCAACACAATACCACTGGATGTAAATTCACTGAAGTCATGGGTTAGTCATGTTCTCAAACAAAGGAGACAAGGAGCTGATCTGTGATAATTGTCCCCTCCTTCTGCTTACTCAGACACTCTTCTCTTGCCCCCTTCCCACACAAGTTTTCTTCTCCACTCACACCACCCTTCCCATAAGGTTGAACTGTCTCTGAGGGTTAATAGGCATTTGCCCTGTGGTCTGAGCAAGAAGTGGCTTGCGGTGGTTTTGGGCCATGTTTGAACATGTCCTTCTGGATCTCCTGATTGCCTTCCTGGTGGCCTGGCCTGGGAATTGGGGGCTACTCTGGGGACATGACACTCCTTTGAAAGGCAAGATGGACAAAGGAGATGAGTTTTTACAGCATAAGAACAAGCTTGTCTTGTGTGGAATTGGCAGTTTCATGATATAGGATAAGAGATCACCCAAGTCCACTCTGCCCAAAAAGCTGACTTCTCATGGTTTCTAGCCATGCCTGCACCTTCCTCCCCAGTGTTTGCTTTCCCATTGAGGTGGTGACTGTGGACATTTTTTTTTTCCTACCAAATGGAATTCATAGCCACCCTTTTCTCCAGTTTTTTGGAATGTTCACTTAGAACTTAATTTTGAGAATCTAAAATGAGTAGGACAAAAATCATTAAGGGAATTCACTGAATTTATATTCTCATAGATTCTGACATTTCTTAGGAGTCAAGATCAGACACCTTAATGGGGTGTGTACAGAAAGTTGAGGGGCATATAGAAACAGTGAATCATAAAAATGTGTCTTTACAGGTGTGATGATGTCACAAGTAACTTTCAAATTTATATTCCTAATCTCAGTGCTTGAAATCTTAAATCTCCAGACACATTCTTAGAGGGAGGGAAGGCTGCCAAGTGATCATGGTGCTTGGTTTAAGGGGGAAGGAGATTGATTGTTTTAGTCCATAAATTAAGCACTATGGAGGAGTATTGAGAGCAATTGTAGACAGGGTGCTTTATAAGACTATTTGATTAAATGGACAGCCAGAGGAGGAAAGACAAACTCCCACACTGAGATGAGCCTGAGAAAAGCTCTTGTGACTATTTTATAAGCAATTCAATCTCTCCAGTGTTATGGAGGCAGTTTCCAGGGGAGCAGGGCATTCCCTACGTAAAGAAGTGCTTATTCGGCATCTGGCAGGAAAGAGATACCTTCTCAAGGCCATGGAAGCAGCTCCTCTTCCTCCACCCTGGTTGCACAATGCCTTACCAAGAAGTATTCTTCCACCCAATTCTGAGAAAGAAGTTTTCCTTCCCATGGCATGGTTTTCTGAGCTACTTTCTTGAGATAAAGTCTTTAAGCTTGACATGAATGAGGCCGGGATGGGTAGGAAGGGCTAGCAAGTCAAGTTGGAGCGACATCCTGTTTTTCCAATGCCCTGTGTCTATGTCAATGTCCCATGTCTGTTTCTGCTTTCACATTGTAATAGGAGAGTTGAGTAGTGGTTGCAACAGAATGGTGTGTGACCAGCAAAACTTAAAAGATTTATTAGATGGCCCTTTAAAGAAAAATTTGCCAACCCCTGGCTAAGAGCAAGAGCTCTTGAGACAAGCAAGGTACTTAGGCTCACAGGCTCGTGTGCATCTTTATGCAAATTACTCATTTTTAGAGCTGTAAACTGGGGATGAAAATAGTACCTATCTCACAGTGCTGTGAGGATTATGTGAAATAATTCATGTAAAGGTCTCTGCACTCTGTGCGTGCATAAGTTCTCAACGAAGATGAGCTAATATCGTCATTATAATGGAAGTATGAAGAAGCTTCGTGTGTTCAGGAATCCACAAGAAGCTTTAAGAACTGAACACAGAAGCAATGTGTAAGTGTCTATGAAGGGGAAGAAAATGCAACCAGCATTGCCGGTTTGTACCACATTAGTAAGGACCAAAAGCCACAGGTAAAAGTTTGCTGAGTGTTGCCAGAGGCCATGCAGAGGCATGAGATCAGAAATATGATTTGCAAGCTTGCTGGCACTCACTGCAGCAGTCAGAGGAGAGTCCTACTCCAGAGCAGATGAGGCTCCCTGCCCAAGGGGCTGGAAGAAAACCGGTGGTCAGAGGGAGGGAGAATCCAAGTCCTTGAAAGAAGTCTGGCAGGCTGCCCTCTCCTTCCTGTGGAGTCAAGTTCCCCTGCACCACCCTCTGCTGGGTCCTTGTCTGGGCTGTGCACACCGGAACAGGCTTCTATCAACCGGCATAGGTGATCAGATCTGTTCCTCTTTTAGGACTGTGTGTCTCACTCTCAAATGAAGTATATAATTCAGTTGCAGAAGAAACCTCACATTCACTTCAAGAACTGAACACAGGAGCAGCCTGTACTTGTCTATGAAGGGGGAGGAAATGCAACCAGCATTGCTGGTCTGTGCCATATTAGTAAGGGGCCTCTCAGAGGATGATTTAACTGCAACGTATTATCCAATGCGGTTTGGCCTGTGTACTAGACAGCACCAGCAATGTAAAGCATAGTGTTTCTTTCATTTTCTGACACAAGTATGTCTCCTGCCGGTAGATGTATAAGTCATATATATATATATATATATATTCTCTAATATGATATATATATTCTATTATACTATATTAGATTACTATATTAGAACATACATATGCTCTAATATTGAGAAGGAAATGGCAACCCACTCCAGTGTTCTTGCCTGGAGAATCCCAGGGACGGGGGAGCCTGGTGGGCTGCTGTCTATGGGGTCGCACAGAGTCGGACATGACTGAAGCGACTTAGCAGCAGCAGCAGCAGCATGCTCTAATATATACTCTGTCTATATATATATGTTCTAATATATATATATATAAGACTACATATATAAAGTCTTTTTTCCCCCAAATCTCCATCACCACCTTCCAGGGAATGATGTCCTGGGAACCAATTCCAGGGACCCTGACCCTCAGTGAGGTCTGCTGACAGGACTCATGAGAGATGATGAGGGCTCCAGAGACAGTGGAGGTGGCCTTCTTAATCAGTAGAAACTGATCAGAGGCCAGACAAGAAATTCAGTGGAGAGGGGAGTCAGAGAGGAAAGACCCTGTGACAGATCCATTCCTGTCCTTCTTTTCCCAGTCCCACCACCCTTATAAGGTCAAGTTTGAGCTTGGTTCATTTGCCCCTGATTTTCTCTCTTTGGGTGTGGGAGGTGTGCTGTGTCCCCTAACCATTCACAGACTGCCTCCTGGACTAAACTGTACCTCTTTCCACTTCCCGAGTCTGGTCCTCTGCGCTCTTCCCCTGCTTTAGTGCCCAGGAGAGGGTTGTATTCATAGGCAGTGGGAACCCACTGGATGGTTAGAGAATTGACTTCCCAGATGAAATCTCTTCAGTGATCCTGAATCATGTCCCATAATGGAGCCTAAGGGAGTTATAGTTTCCCAGAGGAGCAGGGTGGGGAAGCCAGACCGTCATAATAAGATTAAAACAAAGAGTGATCGTTCAGGCAGCTATGTGAGAGAAACTAAAGCAAAGCAGCGTGAGTAACTCTGACAATAGCCAGCCTCCTCCCCAGCAGGCTGCCAAGTCCAGGCTCTACTCTGTGCCCAGGGAGCCTCTATGCAGGCTGGTGCTGTCTTTGATGGCCATGGAATGAGGAAGGCTTTTGTTCTATGGTCCAGGGATTAACCTGTGTGTACTCTTTGCATTTTTTTCCCAGCATGGAGAAAGGCAAGAGGGATCCCCTGACGCCTGAGCCCATGGCAAGTCTGCATCAAGAAGATTTGCTTTGTCTTTCTGCCTCCCTGGGTGGAGCTGACATATGAGAAGGAGGAACGGGCCATTGTCACATTCCATCAAAAACTCAAGACTAAGTCCCTAATCCTGCAAACTCCAGAGTAGGATTCCTGATCCTAATGCTACAAACCCCAATGTGGGATGATGTCTTTCCAAGGGAATCCCAGACATAATCCTGTCCCTGGGGAGCACCCATCGAAAGAGAAAAACATGCAGCCATATGTGTGAAGGATGGGGACAGGAGCTCTGTTGCTGATCAGGGTTCTTGGCCTTCTTAATCAGTAGAAACTGATCAGAGGTCAGACAAGAAATTCAGGCAAAGCTTTCCTGGGGCTCCTACTGCAGCAGGGGAGAGTGAAAACAAGTAATAGGTTTCCTTGTTAACCCAGGGGCCAGCTGGTTCCTTAAAGGGGGTGAGAGAAGGGGTGTGTCCAGGGGTCCGGCTGGAGGGGTGGCTTGGGTGGTTTGCCTCCCCCGCCACTGGTGATGTTGTGTGCAGAGAGCACGCACACTCTGCTTTTGCTCTAGGTTTTCAGAAGTGGCAGTTGGGGTGTGTTTTGGTCTTTTTTGTATCTAGTTGTTCATAATTTACCTCAACTGCCAATGTGCACAGTTATTTTTAATCTCTTTTAGTTTCTTTGTATTTTGTTGCCATGGAAGCTGTTTGTCCAGGTGCAAACAAAGGGTCCCAGGTCCCAGCCTGTCTCAGCACCAAAGTTGGAGTGGAAAGTGCAGCCTTCTATGATTTACAGAGCGGTTCAGAAAATACTGAAACTTTCAAAATTATATTACTTAGTAACCAGGCTGTTTATGAACATGTATGGTAGAATGTCCCCCTTCTCAATTTTCACACTGACAGACCACCCATATTTGGCAGAGAACGCAGTGAAAGGTCACATATCTGGATATGATTATCTCCGTGGCTTTATCCACGGCTGCAGATAGTTTCTGTCAACTCCTTCTTCCAGCAGGATGGGGCTCAACCATAGGTTGATCTGGGGGTCCAGAGATGATGGAAAACACCTCCACCATGCTCAGTGGATTGCTTAGTTCAAAGTATTGATCCCAAATCCCGAGATGTCATTCCACGTGACTTCCAGTGGGATAAGTCAAGAACCTTGTATTTTTCCAACCTCTTCTTCATAGCCTGGAGGAGATGAAGGGAAGCATTGTGGCTGCCATTTCAACAACCAGAAGCAATATGCAGCAAAAGGTCTGGAATAAATTGGGGTGTGATATTAGCTTACAGAATTGGGGCATGTCGTGTGCCCTGAGGGACACAAATTGAGTGTTTGTACAGTTATAGAAAGAAAAAAAAAAACCTGATTATTCCCTTCAACTGATTTTAGTACATGTTCTTATAAAACCTAGTTACTGAGTTATACATTTTTTAAAGTGTCCATTTCTTTTCAACTCGCCCTATACAATACCCTATACTGGTATTGGGTAGGTATTTGTACTTGAAAGTGTAAGTCACGGATAAGTACATCATTGGGCTGGGACTGAAGGGCGTATTTGGATGAAGAGACAACCCCTGGCTTTCCTAATCAATGTGGGGAAACTAGCTGGAGGAAGAGCAATGGATATCTTGTGAGTGAGGCATTTTGATGCTCTGAGGCAATAGCGATGCGAGAGGTGAGAAGTGTTTTAGAGAAGCTGTAAGGATGGGGAGAGAACAGGCTGAACTCCAGGGCTAGTGTGGAGCATGGGTAGGATAAGCAGCAAAAAAAAGCATGGAGAGAGGACAAGGAGCCAGATGCTCCTTCATCATGTGTCCTCAGTTCTCAGTAAGAACAGGGGTTAGAGGCAGTCAAACCAGGGCTCCAAGGGGGACCAAGAAAGTGTCCAAGAACTCCCAGTGGACTCGTTTCTTTCTCTCTCCACTGCCTGCCTAGCATCCCTGTCTCCCTTCTTATTTCCTCTTTGAGCTCCTGGTTTTCACCTCCTCACTTCTGCAGCAGCCACCTCACTATACTGTGTTATTAAAAGAAAAGTATAGTTGGGCGAAAATACTCCAACACTTTAATAAGACACACCGAGTATTTGACTCAAGTAACATGATCGGATGAGATGCCGCCTTATGCCTGATGTCTTACTACCTCTGTCTTCTGATTAAACTCCCTTCATTTTAGTAAAGAGAAAATATTGATTAATTATGAATGTGCTGGATAATTCCTCCTACCAATTCAGGATGATCTGGAGTAATTCTTTCCCCCCCCAAAAAAAAATTCATCTCAAAATCATCTGAATGTCCTAGAAAGCAAACACGCCTCCATCTCTTCCAAGATTTCTTGGCATTCAGTGGCTACTTCCATTTGTTAATCCTTTATAATCTCATTTTAGGCCTGGGGTTGGAATTAGTGACAGATCATTGATATTCCGACACAAGTCTGCACACCTAACATTGCACAGGAGGCCTCAGGGGGATCTGATACATTTAACCTCCTTTCCTCTGCTCTTCCCTCAGCCACTCCCTGAAAATACCTTGGGTTTTTCTGATAGGCCCAGAAGAGCGCTTAAGATGGCTAGAAAAGTTTGAATCTGTGGCAGAAACTGTTGATTTGGCTAATCTAGATTCCATTCCCAATTTACTTTTTTCTTTCCCATTTCCCCTTTAGAAACTTGAAACATGAAATATTCTTTGTCTTAACTTTTTTTTGTTTCTTGAGGTATAATTTATATAGAGTGAAAAGCACAGATCTCAAGTGTAGCATTCAATCAATTTTGACAAATTTGTACACTTCAGTATCCACACAATATCAAGATATATAACATCTCCATTTCTCCAGAAAATTCTTTTGTGCTCTTTCTCTTTAAGCCCACTGCCCCTAAACAATCACTGTGTTGATGTTTATACCTTGAATTAATTTATTTTAGAATTTTATATAAATGGAATCATACAGCCTATACGTACATATTTATAAATATATATGTATATATTTGTGTGTCTAGATTTTTTCAGTCAGCAAAATGTTTTTGAGATTCATCCAGATGGCTGTGAATATTGGTAGTTCATCCTTTTTTATTACTGAGTGAAATACCACTGTATGAACAAACCACAGTTTCTTTACCCATTTTGACTGATGGCTTCCTAAAATATTTCCAGTTTGAAGTTTCCTTCCATAAAACAGTTGTAAGCATACTTGTGAGTTTTTTGGGTTGACGTATGTTTTCATTTTGCTTAAATAAATGCCTGGGAATATAGTTGCATCAGCAGGAAATGCGCAACCAGTCCAGCCAGGCACACGGTGTGCGTACATAACCAGAACCGAAGTAAATTCCATTCCTCTCTCTCACACACACACTTACACACAAGTAAATGTCTGTGTTTTCTAAAATGATTGAATCATTTTTAAAATACACTTCAATTTTTAAAGCTGTTTTAGGTTCACAGCAAAATTGAGCTTAAAGTACAGGTTCCCTGACCCTTCACATGCATAGCCTTCCCCACCATCAACATCCCACACCAGAGTGGTACATTTTTTACAGTTAATGAATCTATACTGCTATAAACATCACATAACCGGTTTTCGTGTGAACAAAACTTCAGCTCACTTGGATAAATACTAATTTGTGCAACTGCTGGGGTGCACGGTAAGAGTATGTTTTTTAAGAAATGCCCAAATTGACTCCAATGTGGCTGTATCATTTTGCATTCTGGCCAACAGTGAATGAGAGTTCTCATTCTACGTTCTGGACAGCATTTGGTATTCTCAGAGTTTTGCATTTTTACCATTCTAGTGGTGTGAAGTAGTATGTCATTACTTTAACTTGAATTTCCCTAATGAAAATGATGTGAGCATTTTTTTTCATATGCTTATGTGCCATCTGTATATTTTCTTTGGTGAAGTATCTGCTAAGATCTTTAGCCTATTTTCTAATTGGGTTATTAGTTTTCTTATTGTTGAGTTTCAAGAGCTCTTTATATTTCAGATAACAGTCTTTTTTAAAGGATATATATTTTGCAGATACTTTCTCCTAGTTTGTGGCTTGATTTCTCATTCTCTTGACAATATCTTTTGCAGAGCAGAAGGTTTTAATTTTTTTCACCCTTTAAATTTTTTATTTTGTATTGGGGGTATAGCCAGTTATCCGCTATTCATTTCTGATTTGTTTATATTTTTGATATGAACGTATATTGTACAATTTCATTCTTTCTACTCTGATGAATGTTGACAGCTTCTAAGCCCCACCCATTGCCCTTCCCCTTCTACCTACACCTGAGAAAACTGGTAAGAAAGCCCGGGTGATCCCTTCTTTATAACTAGTGGAAATTTCGAAGTATGTGCGGGGTTCCTTGGCCTGGCCCCATCCCTAATCACCATAAAAAACCCACTCTGGTCTCTTTTAAACAATAGTGAACGCGCTTGGGAAGCCTGCCCTGCTCTTTTCAGAACACCCTGTTATGTGAGTAATGTCATTTTCATATCATCTGTGTGTATGTGTGTGAAGTCATCAGTCTCAAGAGTGGAACTACATTTTGAGTGAGGGTGTTCACAATAATTGGTGTTGTGAGCAAGATGTCTAGATGATGACTGCTATCACTGGGATCTTTCTTGTTTTGGCTTGCAGCATGGCAGTGTGCACTCTGAGCTGCTGCATTCTGGCTAGTGGGCTCTCTGAGCTGTGTTGCCACCTTCTGTCAAGCTTGCACTTGAGCTGTTCTGCTTTGTGCTACATTTGCTGAATTCTATCACGGCCTCTGTTATAGACTTAGCTGACCTATATCAGAAGCTTCAGTCAGTGTCATTTGGAGACAATTATGGGACTGGAGCCCTCCTTAAAGTGTCACGTGTCTCAGCCCAGACCTATTTGTGTGTCTCATATTGAATTGTGTGTCTTGATTCCTTTATAAACAATGACTGACGCCAAGCTCAAGGGAATGACTCTTGTCCTGTGAAGACTTTTGAGTGTCTTAAGTAGGCATTGGCCCGCATTCTATGAAGTACTCAGGGGAAAGACTGTGCAATATATGATCCTATCAGGTGATCACTCATCGGGTGGAAGAGCACTTACACTGTAGCATACTGAGACCACACACTTAAAGGAAAATAGTGTATGAGAACCCTACAAAATGCTGCTCGGTCGTGTCCGACTCTTTGCAACCCCATGGAGTGTAGCCTACCAGGCTCCTCTGTCCATGGGATTTTCTAGGCAATAGTCCTGGAGTGGATTGCTATTTCCTTCTCCAGGGGATCTTCCCAACCCAGGAATCGAACCCGGGTCTCCCACATTGTAGACAGACACTTTAGCATCTGAACCACCAGGGAAGTCTTAAATAGTGTACGAGAACCCTACAAAATGCTTTGCTGCTGCTGCTGCTGCCTATGCCTCTGTTGCCAAGAAAATCCTCTTCTTGTATTTGTATTTCCCCATATACAAAATTGTATTTTCCCAAGGAAAATACATTGGGCACCCTGGTGGCACAAGTAAGCGGTTAAACCAACTGTGGGAAAAGTCTCAAACCCTGATGATACTGATTTGAGGCCTTCTGAAGGAAGAAATGTATATATATGAGCAGGGTAGCAAGAATTCCTCTCATAAGTAAATCTAGTAACCCTAGAAAAGAGAGGGGGCATGGCAAGGGAGGGAAGAGGGAAGTGGGAGGAGAGAGGGAGGAAGGAAAGAAGGAAGGAAGAGAATCAGAGTGAGGAAGCAAGGAAAGAAATAAACCTGAAAACGGGGAGGAAACAAACAGACACACACACACACACACAATTTGATCCAATTGGAAATCTGAAATTTACAAAAAGAATTTATACATCAAAAAGATCAAAAGGGATGTGTACTGGCTCTGCACTTCTACCACATAGGTTCTAAATTGACTTTAATGTCTGCGGAAATACACCAGTTGGCCAATCTTCATGGCCTTAATCCATACTGGAGCTCAAATTATCTCACTGGTAATCTCACTAAGTTTAAACAAGGTTCCCCTGTAATCTTGAAGAAGTCATTGAACACCAAAGTGAGAGCAAACAAGTATGCCTCACCGTAATTATCAGAACTACTGACTTGCCTCGATTTCACATGATCTTACCACTCGTTGCCCCCCGCCCCCAATATATCTCACAGTAGTCATGGACACTCTGATCCAATGAGCAACACACTAAAATTAAATTAAGTCCTGACACTTGAAAATTGGCTTGTAACAATAGGACTTCATGGACTTTTGGGTATAGTTAATATGCTCCAGTGTAAACGAAAACAGGGCCTTCAAAATTGAAACCCATTACAGGGAATATATTTAGAGAAGGGGTGATTATGCCCACTGTTTCTCCATTCAACAACTCAGTTTGGCCTATTTTTAAACCTGGAAAGAATAAAGATGCCTCACAGTAGGTTACCAAAATCCTAATACCATTGTCATACCTGTTAAGGTCCCTACCCAATATTTCTGAAATTGTTGGCTCTGTTCAAACAGCAAGTGGTAAATATTTCACTCTTGAGGATTTGGCTGATAAATGTTCTGTTCAGTGCTCATTGCAACAGCCTCTTTGTCACAGTGCTTTCATCTCTGAAGGAGCACAATCCATCTCCTCCCACATGCTGATGGGGTACCTCAGCCACCCTGCCATCACACACTGTCTTTGCAGGCAAGACCTTAAATGCATACCAGAAGCACAGGCATAACATTGCACTGATGAATTCCTGTTCGAAGAGATTCATTAAACACCCTCATCAGGATCAGTAAAGACAAGCTCATGGAAAGAGGATGGGCCGTGATCCCACACATAGTGCAAATTCTGGCCACCTCCATTAAATTCCTGAAATTATTTGCTAATCCAAGGGCCCCTACATCCCTGACACTATTAAGGAACTATAAACTACTGACCCTGTAAGCACCCACATTATTAGAACAGGACTAACATCTATAAAAGGTATCTCTATGCCTTTTGGAGGCTTCAAGACAACAAATTCCTTATTTCCAAATTTGACTTAAGCCAATTTGCAAAATCAGCCCACCTTGAATGGGCCCCCCTCCAACAAACAGCTCTACAATCTATACAAGCTACAAGTCAGGGAAGCTTCCCCTTCACGCCCTCCAGAGACTCCTTCATCGTAGAGGCTTTAGCATCCACACCTCGTGCCTCCTGGAGTCTCTGTACCACCCACAGTGGTCACCTTCCTTTCAAGGCCATTCTGTCCTCCTGTGAATCAAAGGAACCAACCACATCTGGACAGATGGACCCTCAGTGAATCTCTAGGTTGGGTGTAGATCTTGAAAAAACAGTTCTTCCCAACAGCTTATATTATGAAAGCATTTTATTGAACACAATCTGGAGATAGTCAGACCAGATGGGATTGGGGTGAGGACTCTGTTTTGATGGTTTAGATACTGGAAAACATTGGATTCTTCTGTCACCGAGGACCAGGCTACAGAGACTCAAAGGCTGCTTGGGAGCAGAGCATAGAATCAGGACACACCAGGCTAGAGACTGGGGGTTGGGCCTTCCAGGAACCAAAGAATGTGGGTCTGCGATAGGCTTCATTGACTAGACTCCAGAAGAGGAGAAAACTTGGCTTGAGACACCACCTAGAAGAGGTGGATGCCACAGGTGGATGCCACGGCCGGCTGCTGGGCTTGGGAGGCAGTAACTTGCTGCAGGCTCTTAGCTCTTGAAGCTCTTCCGAGAGGAGGAGGTGGTGGAGACAAATTTGACGCTGGAGCTGCTGCCCCCACCACTGCCAAAGCCCAAGCTTCGGCCACTGCTTGCACTGAAGCCAGAGCCCCCGACACTGAGCCCACCGCCTAGGCCAACACCCCCACTGCTGCTGGAGTAGAAGCTGCTGCTGCCGCCTCCACCAAGACCACTGCCCAGACCTCCGCCCAGGCCGCCACCGAGGCCGCCACCCAGGCCACCGCCCAGGCCACCGCCAAAGCCACTGCCACCACCGTAGCCTGAGGAAACGGTGTTTGTGACGACAGCTGCAGAGAAAGGAGGGAAAAACTTGGTGAGGCCAGTCTGGCAGATTGGTCCTATGCATCTAATTTATTTGATCCTGCTGCTGTTAGCACTGTACGTGGCCCCTTTTAGACAGCTGCAGATGAAGCCCAGAAGAACTAAGTCATTTAGTGAAGCTCCCTAATAGAAAGCTCCCTAAAAGAACACAGTAGGCAAGGGACGGTATAAGTCCCCCAAGGGAATGGGGGTCAGGGCAAGGCTGGGGGACAGAATCCAAGATGGGTAAGATACAGGGCCCACCCTTTAGGAGGTAAGACATGAGCCCTGTTGCTTCCTGTCTCAACCTGTGTTTCTGTCCCTGTACGACCTGCTTCTCACTAAGTATATTAAACAACCATTTGGGAGATGGGCATGTCTGGTAGCTAGAAACAGTGGGACTCTGAGTCACACCAAATACCCTGTATTGTCATCATTGTTAATGTCTGTTCAAAGTTACTTACAGATGTTGACTGGTCCAACTCCTTCTCCACTCAGTCTGAAAGGGAAAAATTGAAATGAGTTAAAATCCTCCCAAAAGACAGCAGTAATCTATGTGGAAAACTCCAATAGTCATGTTTAGAGCTTGTTCTCTGAGCTAGGAGACTGCATGCCTGAAAAACTGCTTAAATTAGAGAAAGAGATAGCTCTCTGGAGAGACTTCCTAAAAGAATAGATCTCAATCTAGGAACAGGTTATCAAAGGAAGATTATAATTAACACTCTCCTCTACCCATTACATGGAAAATGTGAAGGAGAGGCTGTGGGAACTATACACATGTATGAAGCAGTTGTTGCCTTACAGGAGCTACATCCTGTGAGAAGACTTGGCTTGGACAGAAATACGTCAAGGAGGAAGTAGGCAATGGGTAGTGTCAGAAGACTGAAGAAAATGCAGTAGTTTGAGAATCCAAAGGCAGATGAGTTTAACTCAACTGGAGTAATCATGAAAGGCTTCCTGAAGGAAGAAGCACTTGAAGAATGAGAAAGACATGTGTGGGGTTGCTTAGTTGTTTGAAGGAGAGGCAGCATCGAAGAATACTGGTGGTAGGTCAGAAAAGTGAGTTGAGGTCTCATTGTGTAGGTCAGCTGTATGTCTGAGGGGGGAAAAACTTGGTGAGACCAGTCTGGCAGATTGGTCCTATGCATCTAATTTATTTGATCCTGCTGCTGTTAGCACTGTACGTGGCCCCTTTTAGACAGCTGCAGATGAAGCCCAGAAGAACTAAGTCATTTAGTGAAGCTCCCTAATAGAAGCGTGTCAGATTGGGCTGGATCGGATCATTGGATTCATGATGGATAATCATCAGGTACAAGGTAGTGGCCACCTATGTGTGTGTGTTTTGACACCCAGTAATGGAGTAGAAGCTCTACTTTATCAAATGTGAGGCCACTGTGGGTTCGTGATGTCAGCCTTGTCACCCACCTGCACTCCTCGCCCTCCAGCAGCTTCCTGTAGGTGGCGATCTCCACGTCCAGGGCCAGCTTGGTGTTCATCAGCTCCTGGTACTCCCTCAGCAGACGTGCCATGTCCTGCTTGGCCTTCTGCAGGGCGTCCTCCAGCTCCGCCAGCTTGCTCCTGGCATCCTTGAGGGCCAGCTCCCCACGCTGCTCAGCGTCAGCAATGGCATTCTGCAGGTTGGCACACTAGAGGGGAAGGAAGGAAGGGTGGGGACACTTTAGAGGCTCACCTGGGCCTAAGGGGTCTCTTTCTGAGATTGCGGAGAGAAGCCAGCACATTTGCCCTGGTCATTATGGATGGTGGAACACTGAAGTGCTGGTACCTGCTCCAGCTCTGTGTGTATATGTTTAGAAAGCAAAACAAAGTCGGTTCTCCTTTAAGAACTCAAGCTCCTTCCCTGCATTCTTTCCCTACCTGTTTTTTAACGTTGTCGATCTCGGATCTCAGCCTCTGGATCATCCTATTCATCTCAGAGATCTCATGCTTGGTGTTACGGAGATCATCGCCATGGCGACCTGCAGTCTGCTGCAGCTCCTCATACTGATGCCAATGGAAAAGAAGAAAGAGTCCATTACACGAGGGTGGAAACACTTCCCCAAGTTCATAGGTAGCAGCTACCTCAAGGTGGTAAGTGGCATAGTTTTTGGGAGCCTGGAGCTGGTCTTAATTTCCTCTTTAGCCCCTTTGCTTTTCTGTAGACACTCATGTGAAACGGTGAGATTCTCTTTAAGATTCTTGAATTTATGTGGCAGATGTATGCATGTCTCATAACTCCTCCCAATAGGCCTCAGCAGGTCTCAGGAGCCCCATCCTTAGCCTTTGGTTAAGGCCTGGAATACCTTGACATGTGTCCTTCCCTCATTCAGGACACTTCGCCACAGCACCCACCTTGGTCTGGTACCAGGACTCAGCTTCTGTGCGGCTACGGTTGGCAATGTCCTCGTACTGGGCCTTGACCTCAGCAATGATGCTGTCCAAGTCCAGGCTGCGGTTGTTGTCCATGGACAGGACCACGGATGTGTCTGAGACGTGTGTCTGCATCTGGGACAGCTCCTGCAGGGAGATTTGAAGTCAATCATGAGAGTCCATTTTATTTAATATCATTCCATTCAAATCTTCTATTCATTGTTCTATGTCAACTTGAGGAAAAAAATAACAACCTCCTACCTATTAATGAAAAACTTAGGTCAGTTAATAAATAATTCAAATCACTACTAAATCTATACTTTAAATTTAATAACTCTGAATATCAAGAAACCCCTACTATGTAACCTCTCAGACTTGACTCTTCTTAGGTCAAAATTGATCTGAAAAGAACCTGATGGTGTGGTTTGCCATGCTAGGAGTTAGCAGAGACAGGATGGTATTCCAGAAAGGGGAAATGGCCAGGAAAAGTATACCTGGGCTTCTAATAGCTCACTCTAAATCTCACTCTGCAGACTGATTATTGTAGAGGTCTTTTGCTTTAAATTTGACTTAAAAGAGAGAGAGACAATTAGCTTTATTCAGTAATAAAGTGCGAATAGTGCTGAAAGAGTAGAAAAGACAAATATGTGTCCATGCCATAGGAACCACTGAAAGTCACTTAATCCCAGAGACCCTAATCCCTGGTAATGTCCCGGTGACCATCTCTCTGGCTCCTGAACAGGGGACATTTCTTACCGCATCAAAGAACATCTTCATGAAGTTGATCTCGTCCATCAATGCATCGACCTTGGCCTCTAGTTCCACTTTGTTCATGTAGGCAGCATCCACATCCTAGAGAAACATGGCTGGTTGGCACTGTACCCCATTCCCACCCTGACTTAAGTGAACAGCACCTTAAATGAGCATAACCACAGGCGACAGTTTCTCTGCTACCCACATACCTTCTTCAGCATCACAAACTCATTCTCAGCAGTGGTACGCTTGTTGATTTCATCTTCATACCTGGTGGTAAAAAGGAATGGGAAGTGCTTATCAGAGGATGAGACCCAGGGCCTGTACTGCACATAGTCAACTGTGAGCCTACCTTCTCCCTGGAAGAGGCCTCTCACATCATATGGACAGAGAGGGAGGGACACCAGGAGCAAGAACCTCTGGGCAAGCTCCCTACCCATTAGGATACTGTTTTCTCTGTAATTGCTTAGCAGATAGCTATTCTATTAATGCTGTAATACGGTTGCTTCAGGAACATTCCTGTAGAAAAACTATACAGCTTCATTCAAATTCCACATCTAGTCCCTTTCTCTAGTGCTTTATTTTTCAGCTTTCATGGCCTTTGAAAAACAAAAAATTAGCAGCCCAGCTGCTGGTTCATAAGGACTAAAGAAATTGTTTAGTACTTAGCCCAACCTAGGTTACATCATCAGTTCCTGCTTTGAGGGGAATCCATCAAAAAGTCCATGTCATGTACTTGGAGTGTATTGGGGAGGAGGGTCCCCCAAAGCAAGGATTACACAACTGCTCTTTTCACCAGGCCATGCCAAGGACACTGAGCTTGTTACTCTGGCTGAAGGCTAAGTATTTTGCAGAGGGACTGAGCTTGCAGCTAGAACTTTCTAAACATGGACCTGATGTTTTCCCAGCACTTTAGATGTCCATGAAAAATGTATCTGTTTTCAGTCCTTGGGCAAGGCATAAGCAGTGGTCTGGTTATAAAGTATATCTGGTACAGAGACCCGCCCTGTCTCCATTCTACCCCAGCTCACTTGTTCTTGAAGTCCTCCACCAAGTCCTGCATGTTTCTGAGCTCTGAGTCCAGGCGGCCTCTCTCCCCAACGATACCATCCAGCTGTCTCCTGAGGTTGTTGATGTACTGCTCTAACAAAGGCTCCAGGTTCTGCCTCACGGTCTTGGTGCCCTGCTCCTGCAGCAGGGCCCACTTGGTGTCCAGGACCTTGTTCTGCTGCTCCAGGAACCGCACCTGGAGGGGGCAGAGTTTGAAGATGGAGACATCTGAATTTCATGTTTCAGTGATCAACTTTCTAGTTTTCCTCCCTTCTCATGCTGTCCCCCTAAATCTTCCCATGGATAGTGCTTGGACCTGGGCCGAAGAGGACAGGTCCAGAGTGAAGCATCTAAACTCACTCTTCTAGGGGAGACAGGACACTTATTCAGGGCACAGATAGCCTGGGCGGAGACTGGCCCAGGGCAGGGGTGGCTGTAAAGGCACTCAGGCTACTGTCCAGTGAACAGATCCACCTTTCTATGCAATCAGCCCCGTTACATGGAGCACAGAATGCAACAGTCTCTTCCCAACAGTCAGTAAAGAGCCTTCAGGGGGTCAACTCTGAAGGGGATGAATTACGACCCTCTCTTCCAAGCTGCCAGTCTAATTAAGAAAGTGGGCCACAAATCCAGGACACAGAAACAAAGAGAAAAACATAGCAAGATATTTGTACAAGGTCAGGAAATCTCCCCTCTTCCCACTTCTTTAGCACATATCCCACACTCATAGTGGTTTTCCACCAAGAATCAGTTCTCACCTTGTCGATGAAGGAGGCAAACTTGTTGTTGAGGGTCTTGATCTGCTCCCGCTCCTCAGTCCTCACCCGCTGGATGGTGGGGTCGATTTGCAGGTTGAGGGGAGTCAGGAGACTCTGGTTGACGGTGACCTCTTGGATGCCTCCAGGGGGGCACACAGGGAAGCCAGGACCACCGAAGCCACCTCCGAAGCCAGCTCCACCACCAAGCCCAAAGCCACCACCGCCAGCTCCACCGCCAAAACCAAATCCACTCCCGGCTCCACCTCCAAAGCCATAGCCGCCTCCAGCACCAGCACCAAATCGGTTCCTGAATCCACCGCCGCTGGCGCTAATGGAAATCCTCTTGGAGCCCCCCAGGTTGTAGAGGCTCCGGCTGCCAAAGCCACCGGCACCATAAGCACCCCCAAGGCTGACCCTGCCGAAGCCGCCACCGCCGCCACCCCCGGACCGGGACACGGAGGTGAAACTGGTGCGGGAGACGGACGGGGTGATGGCAGAGGCAGTGCTGAAGCTGCGGCCGCCCCCGCTTCGGAAGGACACGGTTGACTGGCGAGACATAATGGCTGGTTCCTAGTGGAGTAAGAGTAGCGGGAACTAGCGGTCGCGAGGTGCTGGAGAGAAAGAGCAGCGCGGGACAGGACGCGGAAGGCGGCTCTGTTATCTAGGAGCCGCAAGCCCCGCTTTTATCCTCTAGACCTGGTTTGGGCGGGAGAGTTGTCGAGCTGTGAATGATTAAGTGGGCTGGGCATGCCTGGGGGGCAGCTGTGAGCTCACCGACACACCTGTGCAGCGGTGTGGGGTGCAAACGCTGTCTTCCTGGCAGGCTCTGCTCAGCTAGGGATAAACTTGCCTTGCAGCCCTGATGTCTTGGCAGCGAATAGGCCATGCTGCCAGCAAATCTTTCTTTACAGCAGGGGCCTAGGGCTGTGAGTAGCCCAAAGAAGGGTGCTGGGAAGCAAGGGGGCATTTGGCCAAGATCCTGAAAGATCCTTCCAGGACCAGGAATGTCATCAAACATTGCAGCACATTGCACACTATCCATGAACAGGGGGCAGAGCGAGTCCCCCACTGGCAGTGGTCTGCTCTGCTTATTCCTTTAGGGAGAGCTTGCTTCAGGGACTTCAGCCCTTGGAAAGCCAGCTGTGGCCTGATCTCTCCACTCTGTGCCAGAGGGGAAAATAGATTTCCATCACATACTGCAAAACTCCATTTCTTAGAGGAGGCACAGTTACATCAGAGCCTGCTGGGCAGATTCTCCTGCAAGATTTGGGCCAGAAAGTCTCCCCAAGAACCAAGTTCCAGAAACAGAGACTGTGGAACACCCTCAGCCCCCGGTCTATCCCACTTTGCTCTCTGGAGGGACAGACCCATCCCACCACAACACCTCCTAATTCAGCCTTTTCTGCTGCATTGAACTTTTTCCTTGCCCTTTGGCCCAGGCAGGTCCCAGAGGGGGCTTAGCAAACCCAGGGCCCCCTTGCCATCAACCCTCCCCCAGAATCCTGTGACTCCACCTGGCAGTCACGTCTCTCTTCAGGGGGAGCTGCTCTGCCCGCTCCCCAGCCCCCCAGGTGTGTTCCAGCAAGCCCTTGGTGATTCCACTAAGGAAGAAATGAGTCATCGTATCTGTTGATACAGGCTGAAGGCCGCCACAAACACATACCTGCAGGAGTTCCTAATCTCGTCAGGAACATGTCGAGAGTCGGCCAGCCTGTTATAACGGCAAACCACCCCGTTCCAAGCAGAGGGAATTGCTGGGCTTTCTCTCAGCTTCAGCCTGAACCCTCCTTCAGGGCTGGGGGGATGGAAAAGCAGTTCTAAATCTATGGATCATCCCTCCAGAGAGACTAGAAGGGACAGGTTTGGGTAACCAGGCAGCTGGCCTGACTACCTGCCAGTTGTTTTAGGAAGCACTCTCAGCCCAGCTCCCAGTTAGTCCTCTTGGCAAAGCTTGTCCGGGTGGGCTATGGTATTAGATGGAGGAAAAGTGGCCTGGTTGGGTTTTACAAATGTCTGTCTTAAATCACATCCCATCTTTTTGGCTGCAGACCTGAGTGGGGCCTTGTATTTGCCTCGTCAGAACAGAAATAGGAATCTCAGGCAGTCCTTGGGTCATTAAGAGTTGTTGGGGTAGGGGAGATCCCTAGGCTAGTGCTGGAGGCAGGGGTAGGGTGGGGATGGGTTTGAAGCCGCGGGACTGAGTGGCTATGTTCTCGAGAGTAAAGGAATAAGGACCCAGCCATGGCTTAGGAACCTCTAGTCAGGGCCTGCAGTCAGCCACAAGGCAGCCACGGCTGTGGGAAAATGACTCGGAGCCGCTGGGGATCAGCCAAGAGGTGATTGTTCACCTGAGGCTGTGATGAGAAAGCAGCAGTGGCCAAGTAAGTCCAGACAGACAGACAGATCAATGGCCAGAGCTGGCCTTATAAGTCTTGGGCAATGAATGAGGTTTTGGTGCCTCCCTCCCTAGAGAATTCCTGAGGCACTCAAAGGTGACTTTTACAGAGCTTGCCAATTTCGCACTTGCCTCTCACGGAACAGACAAGACTATCCTGGGGTCCCTGAGACATAGGGGTGGACCCTCATTCCCCGACAGAACAGAAGCAGCTATCTGGGAACTCCTAGCATGAATCTTCTCTCTCCCCTGGAAGTCACCATCAGGGCATGGTCCCTCCTACCCGCCCCCCAACCAACACCTGACCTGAGTCTAATCTCCACTGCCCTTGGGGAAGCCCCACCCTCCCAAGACACTGGGACATTCTTTTCTCTCCATTCCTCCTTGTCCAGGAAGGAGAAGGACTCAGGGGAACAGGAATGCATTCTGGCCACTCTGAGAAGGGCTGGAGTGTGCCAAGCTCAGATTCAGATGCCAGGGACCAAAGGGGTGTAGGTGGCAAATCAATGTGGTTGGGCGTGTTTGGGTGCCTCGCTGAGGGAAAAGCACCTCTCTCTGTGGGAATTCTTCCCTAAACAGATAGGGCCGCCCCCACGCCACCCCTTCCCCTCCACCCCCACAATGCCACAGTGGAGATGCTCCCCCGGGGAACCAGGGCCCAGCATCACTGCAGTGTGGGAGAGTCCCACCCCAGCTTGGAATTTCAGCCTGGCAGGAAGAGAGAGATTACACAGAGCTCCCTGAGCCTCTCTGCAGGCACCTACAGAGAGAGTTATCAAGGCTTGGCAGGACATGGTAATTAGCTTCTCCAGGCATCATTTTCCAGCAAGAGACGAGTGCAAGACTGAGGGAACTGCAGTGGCTGGTCCTGCTGGTCTCCGTGTCAGAGGGGGACAGGGGTGACTGCCCTGTCCATCCTCACAAGGTATGAGAACACAGAATATGCACAGCATTTCATCCACAAGGACACATCTGACACACCAGGCAGGGAGTAGGATTGGCCCAGGTGACAATGGAACAAGGACTAGGCAAATCCCATGATCCCACCCCAGGGCTCCCTCCAAGGGGCCCCCACCACTCTTTGGGTGCCTTTCATAGAAGACCATGCGATGGATAAATTTAACGCGAAATGGTTTTGCATATGACCCGCAGGTCTTCCCAGACAATAGACTCCCCCAGGTTTACGGAGCACGTCTGGCTTGCCTTGGCATCGCCACACACTCAGCCCAGCCGGGCACACCAGTACTGCTCAGCAAACAGTTTGAATTGAATTGACAGATGTAAGGTCATCTCCCTTCCCTATGTCATTGTGGAAGGCCTTCCCCTACCCCATCCTGAGTCCAAGGGTCCTCTCCACCCACTTCTGTCCCTGGCTTCCCATCCAGAGGGTAGATCTCTCATCCCCTTTAGCCTGAGTATCCTCTGAGGACAGAGTTCGTGACTCTCCATTCCTTGAACTTCCCTTCATTCCCCACCTCCCACCCTCAGCCCCAGCTCCCATGTCCCCCTCCAGGAGAGAAAGAAAGAGGCAGTGTCCCCACTTTTGAGGACCTTCTATACCATGCGTGTTCAGCACAAAGAGTGGGAAACAATGGTTGAGGCATGAGTCATCTATTCATTGGATGACGGTTGGCAGCCTCATCCGAGAGTGCATGGAGCCAGATCCAGCAAGATGGGGAAGGGCGGACAGAGCCCAGAGCCAGCCCGCACAACTCCTTACAAAGCCCTAGCCTCGGGGAGGAACTGAGGGAAGAATTCTCCTGCCTCCACCCAAAGTCGGCGGGAACTCTGGGTCCCAGCTTTGATCTTAGATTCAGAATTTTCAGAACTGCAGGGGCAGAAAGGAGACGGCCCCTCTGTGGACAGCGGGATGAGGAGGATCCTTCATCCCTCCCCACATGACCACCTCTGGTGGTGGCTGCCTTGTGATGCTGCGGGTGCCACCCTGCCTCTCTAGGACTCTCCAGAGCCCACATCTGAGAAGAGGCCCAAGTAGAAATGCAAAAGTCTACTAGAAAAGGAACTGGTCTCTCTTGGCAGCTGTGGAGGAGTACTCTGTTGCCATTATTTGGGTCATGGTGACAAGGGGGACCTTTGGACGTGACACAAATTGTGGGTCTCAGCATAGGTGCAAAAGCCCATGGCCTCACCCTGTGCTGTGCCTTGGTCTCAATCCAACCTTTGAATTGCTGGAACCCCGGACAGGAAGCTCAACATCTCACCTCGGCTTCCCTCACTGGTGTTGGGAGAAGCAGCAGGAAAAGGGTCTTTGCTCACGGGAGGAGGAATGGTAACTTGAAGCTGGCCGGGGTTGGCAGGAAGGGTGGGGCCCACATGCAGGGGATTGTGGGGCGCAGCCTCAGCCCCCACCTCTCAGACTGATTGAGAGATTGGCTTTTGTGGGGTGAGAGCCACACAAGAGAGCTCTCAGCCTCCCTCCGACAGGTCCCTGCAGGTCTGTGGAATGTTCTTCCCTCATTGGATGGGTGTTTTGCCAATGGCATACCAAAGTCTTGAAAATCCCCCTTGGTTGATTGAAACTATGGGCTGGAAATCAACAAATACTTTAATTAGTCAGAGGGACTAAAAAAGGGATAAGCAGGAAAAACCTCGGTTTTGCTTTCTCATGGAGGGAGGTTTTATTTTTCTTTTAATAAACACTGATAAAAATTACTGTACACCAGACACTGTCCTATGAACTCTGCATCAATGAGTCTAAAATTGCAAAGAAGGGCTTTTACCATTTTCTTGGCCTTTGCTTTGTTCCTTACATGTGGGTGTGGGTGTACTCAGTCCTCTGGGTATCTATAGACTTTCTCTACAATGAAGAGATGGGGACATGATTCATTCACACCAGGCTTCTATCCTTATGGGGTCATGCCGGAAAACTTTTTCTCACCCTTAACCTCCCCCATGGCTTTTTTTTCCCCCTGCTTCTTTCCACCCCCAGCATACTAGCAACTTGACACCCAGGGATGGAAAGATGGAGGTGGAGATGAGAGCTGCTTGGTGGACGGCTTCCTCATCCTAAGGACGGAGGCCAAGGTGCAGGGACCGAGTTTTGTTTCCGTCTCCAAGGTGTTGAGCTCCCATCACTGGGGCATGGGGAAGGAAAAAAAAAAGGAAGCAGTGCAGAGGCTGGAGATGTTACCCCTTCCAGGGCTGGTTTCAGAAACACGCCTGGAGACTGGACAGTCCTGGGGGCAAATGGACACCTTCCCAGCCCAGCTACACTCTCTGCACATATTCTCAGCTCCTTCACATCCCCTATGCACACAAACTGCTGGCCTTGCTCGCTGTCCACAGGACCAACAGCCCTGTTTTCAGGGCTCATGAAAACAGGTTAGTTTTCCCAAGAGAGACACCGTGTCAAGATACTTGAGGAAAGAAAGAGCGCAGGAACGTGTGCACCAGTCATTTGATCATTTCTTCATCCAGCATGTGTGTTTTGAGCAATCGTGGGGGTGCTGTGCACTTGACTACAGAACGGGGTACAGCCATGAACAGGACAGGCCCATGGAGGACACACAGGCTCTGAGGACAAGCCTGAGTCCTGCCAGGCCCAGGAAGGTTAACCCACACCAGTTGCCTGGCGACAGGAGTGCCCATGCCAAGGCAGGGTTAGGGAATCCTGCCTGACTTGGCTTCAGGAAAACTCAGTTCCCACAAGCCGTTGCAGGGAACCCTTGGCCAGACTTGTCTTCAGGCATCTTGTGACTCTGATTCCTACCCCAATCCCCCCCTGCCCAGCCATGCCCAGATGTCTACCAGTGATCCATTCCTAGACGAGAAAGCTGAGTGCAGAGCAGGGGGGATCCTAATCCAGAAGCTATCATCCCGCTATCATCAGAGCCAGGGCCAAGCCAGGACATGCTCCACTGCCCTGCACTGCCTCACCAGCACCCCAGAAAGAGCCCGCGCATGCCGCACTCAAAGCTGCATGTCTCAACCCCCTTCAGAGAGCCACTTCCCCCGGCCCGTGTGGAAGGAGGTGTGTGTGTATCAGGGGGTGCTGACCAATGACTGCTTATGGTAATGCAGTTTACTGCTTTCCACCTCAGTCTCATCCAGAGCCCTGACAGCTTCTGACATCGACCCGTCTTTCCAGGGCGAGACCAGCCTCAGACGAAGTCAGCACCAGAGCCCTTCCCCAGGGCCCTTGCCTGTGCCAGGCTGCCAGGTCCCACAGGCTGTGGTTCTGACCACAGATGAGAATAGGAGGAGTGGTTGATGGGAAGCCTTTTCTCTCCTGTCCCTCTCCCTGCCCCCTACTTCTGCCGAGTGAGAATTCACACGTCACTCCTGTGTGCCAGTGTTCAGAGCCCCACCGTGCTCTCCGCTGCCTCTAGACAAATTGTATCCTCTGAAGCATATTCAAGGGCTCCCCACTCCAATCACCCACCCCTAGTCTCCCGTGGCTGTTCAGTCTCAACTCTGTTCCCCAGCCAGGGGGATCCATCCACACCCTCTCTCCTGAGCTACCCACTCCCCTGCTTTCATGCTAAGAGGGGCAGCTATGCTGAGTGCTGGCTCTGTCTCTCTCTCTGTCCTGACTTCCCACAAAACATGAGGCAAAGACCCAGATACTTTCTCAGACAGTCTCTTCTAAATGGGAGAGACATATCTGGTGATTGCTAGAGGGGCTGTCTCTCTGAAAGTCTGAACTCTCCATGATCCTAAAGCAGCTCAATATATAGGTTGGATCAGTGCCCAGGATGTACTTTGTAGCATGATAAAAGACAGTAACAACAGCCACACTTATAGAGCACTGACAGTGTGCCAGGCATGGTTCTGGAGATATCCATTTACTTAATCCTCATTCACCCCAGGAGATGGGACTATTATTCATTAACCCTATTTTTCAGATAAGGAAACTGAGGCTCACAGAAGTTAAGTAAATGGTAAGCGACAGAGCCTAGATAGGAGCCTAGACAGGTGTATGTCCCCACCATTGTGGACACTCAGGTTGGTGGCCCGTGACCCTGACTTGACCCTGAAGAGGAGGCCTTTCGCTGAGGCTCTGGTTCCCAGCCAGCCTGTGAGGACAGCAATCACAGAGGGCCTTAGATGGTTGCTCGATGACTTGGCAGTCAGTTTTCTCAGCACCTTCCAGCAACCCTGAGGGAGAAGCTCTAGCCTTGAGTGGTGATAGGGGTAATAGGGGAGTGAATCCTTGGGGAGACCCTTGCCCTCTCTGAACTGTCAGAACCTGGGGTGAAGCAGCTGGGCCCCTGGGGCAAGGTTCCAGTGAATTGGGCTCACTCTACACAATGCTCCTAGGGATGAAGCTTGGCCTGCGGCCACATTTCTCACCAACTGCTGCTCCTCTGCCTACTTCCCTAGCACCAGACACTAGACAAAGTCTCACAAGCCTCTAGCAGAGTTTCTTCCAGAGGGCCCAGACATGTCTGACAACCTCATGTGTGGACTGGTGTCTTGATTCAACCTTCAGCTTTTCCTTTCCTTTCCTTTCTCATCTTTCTCATCTCTCCCAGCCCTGAAGCTCCATAGCCAAGACTCCCAGACAGGGCCCCCCAGAAAAAAAATACCACCTAAATAAAAAACCATGTGCTCCCAGGCAAACCAGCTCCAAGACGGGTCTGCCATACCATTGCCTCTCTCTAACTAGATCATAGCTTCTAAACTTCAAGTCCTACCCATGAGAAAATTCTGGAGGAACCATTAGAGCCATCAACACCACAATGCCCCAGCAAGATGGAACTTCTCAACTGTCTGGATCTATAGGCCTCCGTGTTCTCCACTGATCCATCACCTCCCCAGGCATGGTATGTGCCAAGGAATAAACAAAAGCTCCTTTCACGATGACCCTCTCCCTGCCTCCACCATGCCCTGCTTCCCTCCTCAGCAGCCCAGGAGTCCCAGCCAGTTCCTGAGACTGCCCTAAAGACTTGTCCTACCTGTTGGCCTCCTCACCCTCCAGGCCTGCCCAGAAGGAGCAGCCTCACCATTCAGAGTAGAGAAGACACTCAGCAGCTCTCCATGCCTCGCAGCTGGAATGTCATGATCTATCCAGCCTCTTGGGAAGCCTCCAGCCGCCAGCTGACCTGGGCATCCCCGAGGACTGGGCCCCCTCACTCTGGTGCCAGCCATGGCATCGTTCAGGTTGGCATGCTGCCATAAGCAGAGAACAATAACACATTATGGTCTGCAGCCATCAGCCGGAACATGACTCCATTGTTCTGAGTCTGAAAAATGATCTCAGCATAACCCTTTGACCAGAGGTTAGCCCTAGTCCCTTGCTGAAGAATGGCCTTCTTTTGCTTAAGAACATGAAGTAGCTTCCTGTTGGCCTTAAACTCACCTCCACATTCCTCTGGGTCCACTTTCCTCATCATCCCTCCTACCATCTATGGTGGGCAGAACAATGGCACCCAGAGCTGTCCATGCCCTAATCCCCAGAACCTGTGAATATGGTGATCTACATGGAAAAGGTAAATTAAGGTGCAGAAGGAATTAAGGTTGTTGATCAGCTGACCTTAAAATTGGTGCCAAAGAATTGATGCTTTCGAGTTGTGGTGCTGGAAAAGACTCTTGAGAGTCTCTTGGAGAGCAAGGAGACCAAACCAGTCAATCCTAAAGGAAATCAACCCTGAATATTCACTGGAAGGACTGAAGCTGAAGCTGAAGCTCCAATATTTGGCCACTTGATGAAGAACTGACTCACTGGAAAAGACTCTGATGCTGGAAAGATTGAGGGCAGGAGGAGAAGAGGGTGACGGAGGATGAGATAGTTGGATGGCATCACTGACTCAATGGACATGAGTTTGAACAAACTGCAGAAGACAGTGAAGGACAGGGAAGCCTGGCGTTCTGGAGTTCGTGGCGTCGCAAAGAGTCGGACACGACTTAGTGACTAAACAATGACAAACAACTATCCTAAATTATCTAGGTGGGTCCAATGTAATCCTAAAGGCCCTTAAATGTGAAGGAAGGAGGCAGGAGAGGGAAGAGGTCAGAGTGATGTCAAGTGAGAACTTGACTACTATTGTCAACTCTGAAGAAGGGAGTGGGGGCCATGAGCCAAGGACTGTGGCTGCCTTTGAAAAAAAGAAACAGAGTCTTTCCTCAAACCTCCAGGAGACATGCAACCCTGCCAATACCCTGATTTTAGCCCAAGATAGACAGGTCATAGTGGAGAGTTCTGACAAAACTTGGTCCCCTGGAGAAAAGAATGGCGAACCATTTCAGCATTCTTACTTTGAGAACCTCATGAACAGTATGAAAAGGCAAAAAGATATGAAACTGAAAGATGAACTCCCCAGGTTGGTAGGTGCCCAATATGCTACTGGAGAAGAGAAGAGAAATAGCTCTAGGAGGAATGAAGAGGCTGAGCCAAAGCGGAAACAACTCCCAGTTGTGGATGTGTCTGGTGGTGAAAGTAAAGTCTGATGCTGTAAAGAACAATATTGTATAGGAACCTGGAATGTTAGGTCCATGAATCAAGGTAAATTGGAAGTGGTCAAACAGGAGATGGTAAGAGTGAACACTGACATTTTAGGAATCAGTGAACTAAAATGAACTGGAATGGGTGAATTTAACTCAGATTTTGGCCTGGTGATACTCATTTCAGATACCTTGATCTCTAGAACCGTGAAATAAAAAAATCTGTGGTTTTGGCAATTTGTTACAGTTGCAACAGGAAACAGATATCCCATTGCTATCCAAATTCTGCTTTGACCAAGGGACTGTACCCTGTATCCTCCACATCCAGGTTACCCTCCCCCAACTTTAAGACATCTTCCCTGCCTCCTCCACCCAGCCCTGCCTGCCCCTCCCTCTTCCTGAATTCTGCTCCTCAAGGCTCCCCGCCAAAATCTGCCCACTGCCCAGGCTCACCGGTCACCTCAGTTACTTGTCCATCCCACTAGTTGTGTTAATACACAACTGGCCCTGGACTAGGTTACATTCCCCACCTATAGACAGTCCTCTGCGGGTGCATTTTTCTGCCCCAGGGTCTGTACACATTTCATCCACTGCTCTCAGCTTGGAGTTTAGTAGGGATTAGGTCCCTAAGTCCACCTTCCTCCAGACTGATCTTCCCTTCAACCTCTCCTTATCCCATTGCCCAGGGCTCAGCAGGGACCATGCCTGGTGTGGACTGACAGGTGCAGGAGTCCACCCACTGGCCGAGGGCAGAGAAAACCAGGGCTGGAACAGGCCCAGTCTTGGCTTCCTATTTGATGCGAGTGAACCATCAAGTCATGCCTGCTCCACCCTGGGGCCTGGCCTCTTGGTGTGGGCACAGGCTGCTTGGTCAAGATCATCCCTTCTTGCCAGGCTGTCTTCCTGTCTTTTTGAGAGGATTGGCTCCTCAGCAGCTCAGTTAACTTGGCCCATTGTTCCCTTTGTCCACCTTGGGATTTCCCCTTATCACCTGCCAGCTCCAGGTCTTCATGCTGGTGAGGCCAAGAAAGGGAAGATGATGGTTCTTAGGGAAGAGGCTCTGCCAGCTGGTAAGAAACGTGTCTTCCCTAGTAGATGGGCTTGATCACTGCCTCCCTGAGGATGCTGACCTGGTGGACAGATGCTGACGTTTCCTAGGGTTCAGCTGCTTGAGAAGGAGGCAGTCACTAGCTCCTTAAGAGGACACCAGCCTCATCCTTTCCCCAGACAGTCCCCAGAGGGCTTTCCTCAAATAGCACGGGCTCTGTCCATCTGCCCAAAGCCCAATAGCCTTCCTGGTTGGTGAGAACAGAGAACATCTTTGTGTTAGAATTTGGACAGAGGTCTAGTCTTGCAGGAGAACTGGGGTGTGACCAATAGGTCTATCTCATAATGACCTCAGCTGGAAGTGCAAGCTAACACAACTCTGGGCGCTCCGGAGTCATGCCCTCCCCTTGACCTGCACCCTGGTGAGTATTCCCACAGCCGGTGTCCTCCCCACATCCCCACAGATAACTGAGCAGCTGGGCCACGGTTTCCCTGTGGATGGGGGCAGCCCTGAGAGCAGTGGACAGGAGAGTAGGTGTTGTCTTGGGTTTGCTCCCTGAAGAAGCCAACGCAGTATGCATATCCTCACTCCCATGCATTGGGTTCATGGTACCATTGGGCCCTACCTGGTGAGTCAGCTCCATCAATTACCTGCCTCGCTCTGATACCCGATTCCAGCAGGGCCTCAGGCTGGCAGCAGGTTGGCCACATGCTTCAAGTTGACACACTCAGATTCAGGCTGCGGTTGTTTTCCATGAACAGAAATCCTGACAAGTCTGATGCAGGATCTGCATCCAAAAATCTCCTGAGGGCTTGGGCGGGGGTGTTGGGGGAGAATAAATACATGTATATGTATGGCTGAGTCCCCTTGCTGTTCACCTGAAACTATCACCATGTGGTTAACCAGCTATACCCCAGTACAAAATTAAAAGTTTAAAAAAAAGAATCTCCTGAGGGCTGAGGCAGAGAGCACCTTCTATCAGGCTGCAGAGTTTCTATCTTCCTGATCTCCTTCATCTACTCCCAGCTACCAGAACTCACCTTCAGTCGGCCTTCCAAGCATCCCCCCTTGGGCACCAGGGAAGGATGGCCAAGGAGCCACCCTGCCCACTGGGTCTTCAGCCTGCTTCTGAGAACCTTGGTGATCTTTCACCTCCCTTGTTGGAGGGTCATCTTGAACTTGCCAGGATAGACCAGAGAGGCGCCCTTCCCCAGCCCCACTGGAGGTCAGGGAGGGCGATATCCTCTCCCCAGATCCACCAGCCCATTTCTGACAGGTCTCACTAGAAGAGAGTTGTTCCTCACTGTGAGCTGAAATCAGTCTCCCTCCAACATCCTGTTCTGTTCTATGGAGCTACACTGAAGAAGATCAATTCTTCTCTCCCTTTGGCGAAATATTTTTATATTAGAGGTCATTTCTCAGTCACCCTCTCTGTGACTCAGAGGACACCAACTCCCGGGAAGAATTACCTGGTTACCTCCCAAGCTATCTGCACTGCAGCAGCCTGTGCAAGACTGCACTTCTCACCGCCTCAGGAGCTGGCCTCAGCGCCCTTGGCCAAGCCAGCCCTGGGTTGAGACTTCTGGCCTTTCTGCCTGTGCCTCTTTGCTCCTCTCTAATAAAGGAAATGGTAACCCACTCCAGTATTCTTGCCTGGAAAATTCCATGGACAGAGGAGTCTGGTGAGCTACAGTTCATGGGGTCACATATGCCTGAGTGCCTGAGCACAGTATGGATACAATTTCTTAAAAATTTCCCAAACTATAGTCATTCAAGTGCCACCCTCAGGATTTTGCCCACGTTTCCAAACTGCTTGTACTGTTATATTCTTTAATATTTTTTTAAAAATTAGCTTGTTTAATATATTTATATTATAAGGCAACTTTGTTGACTAATGAGTGACATCTTTTTTAATACACATTAAAACAGCACCGGAACCACAAAAGGGCCTGAAATGACTCTGTGCCAGCAGCGCTAGCTGCCAGCCATCTCTGCTTTGGAACAGGAAGAGACCCCCTCCCCCTGCTTCCTGGCTTCCTATATCCATTCTCCAGCCATATAGCCAGGCCTTGCTCTCAGCTCTTGAGGCTCAACTCTCACCAAGTGAGGAGCTCCCTGGGGGGCAGTTAGGAGAGACAGGGCCAGAGCCGTAACTGGGCTGCTTTACCTTCTCAGAACATCCAGCTGTGAACACGGGCCAACAGGTACACCTGACCCAGAGTCAATGAGGTGGAGAGTCCATTTCTGTAATTACACCACTGAGTGTCTGGAAACCACAAATGAGCGCTTAGAAAGCCAAATTACAGCCCTTAGAGGGTGAGTGTAGCAAGTGGCAGCTTCTGACCGGGCAGTCAAAACAACAGGCTGTGGGCAGGTCAGCCCAGGTGTTTTTCAGAGAAGATGGAGGTAGCTGAGGCTCCAAAGCCCATCCCCAGCTGAGACAGGTAGCGCCTATCAAGAGATGCTGAGAACATGAGAAGATGCTGAGAAGCACTCTGCCCGGCCTCAGAAGAAATTCCTAAAAAGCTACTCATCTTAAGGCATCTGCCACCTCCCCAGGGCACCAGGCTCATAACCATGACCATGCTGGCCAGCCCTCAGGGCGGCCCTAATCACATGGGCATTACGAGCCTTGCGTGGCCTTGACTGTGTCTGGTGGCCCTGCCCAGTCCACAGGGCTGGCTGCCACCTCACCCTTTGCCCTCCCAGCCCCGTATCATTGGTCCCATATGGGGTCCTCCACTGCTCTGAAACGCCTCTCCAGTGCCACGGTCTCAGACCTGGCTCCTGAAAACAGACTCAGGCCCTGCAGCAGACTCAAGATGGGGACAGTGAATTTCTTGTCCCCACTCGAGCACTCGTAACCCTCATCGGGGTACGAGAGAGTGTGGGGGTTGCTTCTAGCTGGTGGCCAAAAGCCATCTCTCCAGCCCTATGTTTCTTTATTTATATACAACAGGGGTGATAATGGTGCTGCTATTGAGGACTGAATAAGGAAATGCCCTTAAAAGATCCTAGCCCATCATCTGGCACACAAGAAGCCCTCAGTAGACAATAGCTCTTATTGTTGTGTGCTATGGTGCTAAGTCGCCTCAGTCATATCCAACTGTTTGCGACCCTATGGACCATAGCCCACCAGGCTCTTCTGTCCATGGGATTCTCCAGGCAAGAATACTGGAGTGGGTTGCCATGCCCTCCTCCAGGAGCTCTTATCATTATTCCTACCTTCAATGTTTTCTCTGTACTTATTTCCCATCTACTTGATGGGCTCCGCATCACCCCCTGGTCTGCTCCAGTCTCCTGGCCTTCGACATCCAGAGCTTGGCCCAGGTTCCTAGTTCTGCTCCAGTCAGTGTCACGAATGTGAGTCCTATGTCCAGCACCTTACACTTGGACATGAAGGGCTCCTGCTCTGGACTCACTTTGGTGGGCCCTGCTCTGGCCCCTTCCAGCCACCCTCTCCGCACAGAGCAAGGAGTCTGCATGCCCACAGGGACAAGTTCATCTGAAGTCACACTCCCCTTCTAGATCAGCTTAAGTAACCAAGACCTTGGAATTCCCTGCCCCATAACCCCAGCCTGTGTGGACCTCTTCCCAGCACCATCCTCAGAGCACAGACTGCTTTGCTGGTGGGCACTCCTCCAGGTTGCTTGCAGCTCCAACTGAAGCTTGGGAGTGTAGGCTGGGATTTACAGTAAGGACAGAGCCAGAGGTAGGAAGGGAAAGGGGCAGACTATAGACAGGAGCTGTAGTGCTGTCTGCAGCCTCATTCTGACCTGGGACTCTGAGGAGTCCAAGAATACTCCATTTGAGCCTGGCCTGCCATTTGTTGCAGACCAAAGTCTGGATATCTTTGCAGGAGCAAGGTGGTCTCTGCCAGCTCCTTGGTCACCAGCCTGGAGACATTTTGGAAACCTAGTCTTTGGCTCAGTGATCGGTGCTACCTGGGTGCCTGGGGAGGCTGCCTGGAGCTCTCAAGAAATCTCCAGATGGTGGAACTTGTTGACTGTATTTGGCTTGATCCTTCAGGTCTCTGGGCTATGGGCTAGGATATGAAGAGAAGTTTCTGGGATCTCCCTACCATGACAGTAGATGCAAAACTGATGTGTGCAAACACCTGGGCCCTCTCTCAGAGGCTAATGCAAGCTAGTAATTCTGTCAGGTGTTTTCACTGTTTCTTCATAAGCGTTTTATAGTATTATCTCCATTTTCTATGGCCTTTATTGAAGATGCCTTTTTGAGAATTCTGCACCCAAGCATCTTTGTACAAAGAGAAAGATTTTAGGTTTGTTTTAGTCAATGATTATCCTACACTCAAGCATCTGGAAATAAGTGCTAAGTGGGATAATTATACAAATGGGTGAGTATGGACATGAATGCATTAATTACATATATCCTTATCTATGTCCTTTCACATGGATCTGATTTTCCCATCTGCTAGCTGTGTGACCTTAGGCAAGTTATTTACCCACTCTAGGCCTTAGGTTCCTCATCTAGTAGCTCTCTGGATAAACCCTAAGAACCCTTCCACCCGTAACACCCTGGTACTTACCCTCTTTGGTCTTCCTTCCTCATTCTGCCATCACACCAGGGCACTTGCTTCCTTCCAAAGGGTTCTTCCTGTTCCTGCCCCTCTACTTTTGCCTTCACTGTTCCTGATACCTAAGATTTCCTTATTCCACATCTCTATGTACTGAGAAAGGCATTTTTCAAGGTAACACAAATGCCACTTCATCCAGGGAGCCACCACTCCCACTCATCATGCAAGAAGACTCATTCTGGAAGCTGGAATGGAACCATTCACTCAGCCCAATCCTCTGATTTAAAGACAAGGCCAATGAGGGCAAAATGAGGCAGCAACCTAGAGAAAGAAGCAAATGTCCTTTTAACTCTCCACCTCTGGAGTCCACAACCCTTGGAGCCACCATTATAGCTTGACTTGTTATTGTTTCTGTAGGTCTCTACGCATCCCTTACATCACAAGACTTCTGAGGGCCAGAGTCCTATTGTGTTCATTCTATTCCTCACCACCATTCCCACCCTGCACCAGCTATCTGTATATGTGAATAGCATTAGCTCACATGAATACAGAGACTGACAAGTCCCAAAATCCGCAGTTGCCAAGTTGGAGATTGAGGAGAGCCAGTGGTATAGTTCCAGGTTCTGTTTGAAGGTCTAAGATCTAGCAAAACTCATGGCGTAAATTCCAGTCCTAGAAAGAAGATCAGTGTTCCAGCTGATATAACCAAGTTTTTTCTTAGTCAGCATTTTTCTTCTATTTGGGTCTTCGGCTGATTGGATGAGGCCCACCCACATTGGGAAGAACATCTGCTTTATTCTGCCTACCAAAGATTCATAGGTAAATCTCATCTAGAAACACCCTCACAACAACCTAGCACTAATGTTTGACCAAATGTCTGGGGACTTTGTGACCCAGTCAGGGTGATTCATAAAAATAATCAATAAATGTCTGTTTTGTTTAACAAAGAAAAATCTCATTTTGATCCCTGCTGAAAACTCACATGTCCCATTTGAAAGCTCCCTTTGTTCTGATCTTTGACTAGTGCTATGCTGGACCAAGTTCTACTGGCTTATAACAGCCAACTGATAAATTTTCAAGAGCTTCGTGAGATTGGTTTTCAAACACAGCTGTAATTCAAATTAAATTATATATACTCAGAATTAAATAAATTAAATCAAAAGGAAAAGTAAAAAAGGCTTAAAACTGATAACTTCCTAACTATTTTACTACTCTCTAAGTTCTTGAGGTTATTTACATCTGTGGAATATGTAGAGTGGAAATACTGGGTTAGCCAAAAATTTTGTTCGAATTTTTCCATAAAACGGCTCTAAGTAACACTTAGTTATCCTTAACTTCTTTCAAAATACTTTTGTTAGATTAGTTTGTGACAGCTGTCATATCAGGGTGCACTTAAAAGGATTATCAAACTTGGTGAATTTTTTTGTATAGCCGTTTTAATTTTGAAGATGGAAGACAAAAGCAACATTTTTGGTGTATTATGCCTTATTATTTCAAGAAAGGTAAAAATGTAACCGAAACACAAAAAAACCCACATTTGTACAGTGTATGAAGAAGGTGCTGTGACTGGGCATTTCAAAAGTATTTTGGGAAGTTTCATGCTGGAGATTTCTCACAGGATGATGCTCCACTGTCGAGTAGACCAGCTGAAATTGACAGCAATCAAATCAAGACATTAACTGAGAACAATCAACATTATATCACTCGGGAGATAGCTGATATACTCAAAATATCCAAATCAAGTGTTGAAAATCATTTGCACCAGCTAAAGGCTATGGTTTTTCCTGTGGTCATGTATGGATGTGAGAATTGGACTGTGAAGAAGGCTGAGTGCTGAAGAATTGATGGTTTTGAACTGTGGTGTTGGAGAAGACTCTTGAGAGTCCCTTGGACTGCAAGGAGATCCAACCAGTCCATTCTGAAGGAGATCAGCCCTGGGATTTCTTTGGAAGGAATGATGCTAAAGCTGAAACTCCAGTACTTTGGCCACCTCATGCAAAGAGTTGACTCATTGGAAAAGACTCTGATGCTGGGAGGGATTGGGGGCAGGAGGAGAAGGGGACGATAGAGGATGAGATGGCTGGATGGCATGACTGACTCAATGGACGTGAGTCTGGGTGAATTCCAGGAGTTGGTAATGGACAGGGAAGCCTGGCGTGCTGTGATTCATGGGGTCGCAAAGAGTCGGACACGACTGAGCGACTGAACTGAACTGAAACTGAATGTTAATCTCTTTGATGCTTTGATGTTTGGGTTCCACATACATAAGGTAAAAAAAAAAACAAAAAAACTTCTTGACCATATTTCCGCATGCAGTTATCTATTGAACCACCACCAACCACACCAACGGCCGGTCTTCATCCAATGAAGGTGATGTTGTGTATATGGTGTGGTTGGAAGGGAATCCTCTATTACGAGCTCCTTCTGGAAAACCAAATGAGTAATTCCAACAAGTACTGTTCCCAATTAGACCAATTGAAGGCAGCACTCTACAAAAAACATCAGGAATTAGCCAACAGAAAATGCATTATCTTCCATCAGGGTAATGCGAGACTGTATGTTTCTTTGATGGCCAGACATAAACTGTTACAGGTTGGCTGAGAAGTCCTGATTCATTCACTGTATTCACCAGACATCACACCTTCAGATTTTCATTTATTTTTGTCTTTATGAAATTCTCTTAATGTAAAAAATTTTCAATTCCTTGGAAGATTGTAAAAGGCACAGAACCATTCTTCGCTCAAAAAGATAAAAAGTTTTGGGGAAATGGAATTATGAAGTTGAATGAAAAATGGTGGAAGGTAGTGGAACAAAATGATGAATATGTTGTTCAATAAAGTTCTTGGTGAAAATGAAAGATGTGTCTTTTATTTTTACTTAAAAACCAAAGGAATTTTTTGGCCAATCCTATACTGTACAATGATGAGCTGTTGCACATTTCTGCAGCTCTGAGATCACGGACATCATGTTGGCAGCTTGAAACCACTACTGTGGGAGGAGTCACACCAAAGGAATCATCAAACACTGCAAACCAGAGCTTAGTCTACTGTTTTTCATTTTTTTTTTTTTTGTATTTTAAGTTGAAATATATGTGAGATATAACATTATATTTGTTTTAGGTGTACAAAAAATGACTATATATCTATATATACACACTATATATATGTGTGCATATATGCACATACCTATATGTATCAATACATGTGTGTACAAAATTGATTGTTTTGTTAATTGTCTAGAACTATACTGTCAGAGAAGGCAATGGCACCCCACTCCAGTACTCTTGCCTGGAAAATCCCGTGGACAGAGGAGCCTGGTAGGCTGCAGTCCATGAGGTCGCTAAGAGTCAGACATGACTGAGTGACTTCACTTTCACTTTTCACTTTCATGCATTGGAGAAGGAAATGGCAACCCACTCCAGTGTTCTTGCCTGGAGAAACCCCGGGACGGGGGAGCCTGGTGGGCTGCCGTCTATGGGATCGCACAGAGTCGGACACGACTGAAGCTACTTAGCAGCATACTGTCTACCACAGTTGCCTCTAGCCCCGTGTGACTACTGAGCACTTGAAATGTGGGTGGTTCACATTTCAAAATGTTGTATATGTAAAATGCACATTGGATTTTGAAGACTTAGTATGAAAAAAAGAATATCAAATATTCCATGAATCATTCTTATATTGGTTATACGTTGAAACGATAATATTTTGCATATATCAGGTTAAGTAAGTACATTATTAAAAAGAATTTCAGCTATTTTTCTAGTGTGGCTACCAGAAAGTTTTACACTATGTATCTGGCTTGCATTGCACTTCTGTTGGACGGCTCTGGCCTAGGTTTAATGAAGTGATGGTAAAAATGTCATGCAGATGAAACTTAAAAGTGTGTCATGTTCATAACCATTATACTATGCATAGCAAAAAAAACAACAACCAAATAATCTTCCAGTATTCAAAACCTTTTCCCTGATTCAGCCATTCACATCACTGGGTAGCAAGGAAAGCTCTAAAGCCATGTTCCTTGTTCCACTTCAATCTTAATCATTAGCATGAAAATATGAACTGACTAATGTTCCTGTCGGAACTGTACCTGTTGGTAAGTTGTGGTTAACAGACTGGCGGTTAGCCAAGAGCTTAGGCAAAATCAATTGAAAGTATTTCATGAGATTCAGGAGGTTTTATAGTTTATAATGAAGAGTATTGAATATTTTATTATTTATAAATTGCATGTTACACACCTCATTGCTGTTGTTCAGTTGCTAAGTGGTGTCCGACTCTTTTGTGATCCCATGACCAGAGGCTGTCAGTCTCCTCTGTCCATGGGATTTTCCAGGCAAGGATACTGGAGTGGGTCGCCATATCCTTCTCCAAGCGATCTTCCTTATCCATAGACCAGCATCTCCTGCATCGGCAGGCGGATTCTTTACCACTGAGCCACCCAGGAAGCCCCATAAAAACACTTTATGTATCACTAAAACATAAAATTGTTTATGTACATGTATGTGTTATACATATGTACATATATGCATTTGTGTGTATATATTCGTGTGTGTGTATTTACGTATACACATTTTTTCTCGAAGAGCTGATTAAGCTTTAACCAGCACACCACTGTCTCTGACCCTCCTGCACCCAGATCCTGCCCATTGTCCCCCCCATCCTTCACTTTCCAAATGTGCAGACTTCAGCAATGTGACTGGTGGACCCTCCCCCTCCCATCTCCAAACCCTCCTCCCTCTCTCCCACCAGGCTTTGTTCCTCTCAGGATGTCTTTTTTCAGCCTATTCTCCTCTTACCCATCCAGGCTCATAGCCCAGTTTCCAGACACCGGCCCTGAATAGTCAATCATGGTGTCACGGAGTTTCCATTTCCAGGCTTGGTTCTTAGCCCAAGCCCTGCCTGCCTGCTCTTGCCCTGAGACCCTCGCCACTGGAAGTCAGCTTTGGCAGTGACTTCTGGCACACCTGGCCCTGCGGGATGAAAGGTGGCCATTCCCAGTCCAGTCAAAGACAGGTCTTCAGTGAGGCAGAGAGGTGGGCTGAGCTGCAGCAAGGGGCGTGGTGCGGGGGAGTAGCCTTCAGAGTTCTGCGGGCATGACTCTGCGGGTGTCTTCTTCCCACCATCATCAAAAACAGCAAGTTCACCTGGAGACAGTTCTGTCCTGATCACTGCACAGGGAGACATGGACCTCCCAGGCTCTGCCCACCAGGGACCCTGGAGAAGATACCTCCAGCACTGAGACTACTCATAAATAACCAGGAGGCCCTGGGGGAAATGTAGCAATCCTGTTTCAAGTAAGCCACAAACTTAGCAACATCTACATGATAGGAGAAAGGCAAAGTTTTAGGAGGAAACTCCAGGGGTTTGGTTCAGGAAAAAGTCCAGGGGCAAAAGCTCCATTCTGGTGGGGTGAGACTGAGAAAGAAGCCATGGGCTCTGTAGACCTGGATTAGTTCCCTGGAGGAGGCAGTTTCAGAAACAGGCTCAAACATATCAGTCTGACGTGTGCATGGCTAAGTCGCTTCAGTTGTGTCCAACTCTTTGAGACCCTATGGACTGTAGCCCACCAGGCTCCTCTGTCCGTGGGATTCTCTAGGCAAGCATACTGTGGGTTTCCATGCCCTCCTCCAGGGGATCTTCTTGACCCAGGGATCAAACCCGCATCTCTTACGTCTCCTGCATTGGCAAGTGGGTTCTTTACCTCTAGCGTCAATGCCAAAGAAGGGAAATGCCAAAGAAGGGACTCGCTGCTGGGAAATCAAATTAGGATCGGAGTCCCAGTGAACCTCTAAAAGTTATCGGTGGTTTCCTAGCTATCATTGTTCCTAATAACAATAACAATAATAGCTGACATTTATTATGGGCCTGGCATTTTTATGTCTCAGCCACTACAAAAACAGGAGGTGGTTATTATTTTCATTTTTGCAGAAGAGGAAGCAGGCATAGGGAACAAGGTTCTTGGTGTGGGCGCAGCCCTGCAGGGTGGACCAGTAGCCCACTCCTCCCTTCCCCTCTCGCCACATTCCTTGTGCAGGATCATCACTGTCATCACTCTTTCATCCTGCAGCTCATGCTCTTTTTCTACAGACTTCCCCTTTATCTTTCCTTTTGATGATTTTCTCAGTGTCGTGTCATTGACAGAGTGCTTTTACACTCATCATTTGGATGAGGGGCTGAGATAGGAAGAGGTTGTACAATAAATGCTGAAGCAGTTTTCACTGGTCTGGAGCTAAGGGAGAAAGATAAGTATGGTGCAATAAGTTTCTTGTGTGGCTGACTTTGTTTAAACTCAAGGGCTGATCTTGTTCTGAGAGCGTGTGCCTCCTACTGTTAAATGGTCCTTTTCTTTTTTGAAACAATAAAGGCAGTCAATGGTCATTGATCCCATTTTGGCCCAATTAGAAGCTGGCAGCCTTAGCATCTTATTTGAAATCCTGCTGGATCGTGGACTCTGAACCATTCACACTGTCATCACTTACATCTTTCAAGCAGGGGGCAATTAATCAAGTGCTCTTAGGGCCTCTGAGAAACTGCAAAGGATCCTCAAAGGGTGGTACCCAACCCTCACCACCTCTGACTATGGAGGAAGGGGAGTCAGAGGGAACGCTGGGCCTGGGCTGACCTGCCAGCTGATGACATACAGAAAGAACACCCCAAACTTTCTGGCTCCAGAGGGTGCAGTGTCCCCACCAACCCTCCTTTGCAAACCTGCCTCAGCCTGCATGGGGTCCCTTGCCCTGATGCTCTATTTGCTGACTTGAAATGTGGGGACTGGAGGTGGGGGGTGGGTGGGGAGTCAGACAGGAATCTTTCCATCATCTACCCTGTCCCATCTGTCCTTTGGGCAGTCAAAGCCATGATTCATCCACCTCTTATTTGGTTTGAGGATTTTCTATGACAACCTGGAGGCCCCTCTTTCCTGATTTGGCTGGATTCCAAGGCTATCTATGAGCTATTCAAACAAACAAAAGAGTCAGAGCTAGTTCATAGAGCATAAATTTATTTTCTATTTCTCCTAAAGGAAAGACTCCTTGGCTCCTCTGTGCTTCTCAGTTACCTCCTCTGTGGCCTATTCTTCATTTTTGGATGGCTTTTTCTCCCTCTTCCACAAACACTGGCCGTGCACAGTGATTGTATTCAGTCTAGAATGGTGGGACAGAAATAGCTAAGGCAGAGAGACTCTCAGACTTGAAAATGTCCCATCTTCTCAAGAGGTGTTGATCAGCCCTCAGTTGATAAGATTTGGGCCAGTGGGGTTAGGCCATGGGCCCCAAGGATCTCCAGCCCTGAGAGGCAGCAGGTGAGTAAGCCAGAGGAGAAACAGTCTTCACTGCCGGGCAAGATGACACACGCATGATAGGGAGCCAGGGTCCTGGATGGCTTGAGGGGCGGTGGTCAGAGAGGAAGCAGAACTTTTCCAAGGTCAAGTGGTGAGACATGAGGTCTCCCGAGTCTCCTCCGAAGATGCTCAGGAAAACTAAAGATACCCCTGTCATGGTGGTGGCAGAAGTGGCAGCCATCCTCAGCTGGCTGGACTGGCCACCATACCAATGTCTAGGCAAACGACAGGGACCAGAAGCACCAACTTGCATGGCCGGGCTGTCTCCTTCTTGTATCTCCAGATTCTTCTTGCTGATCTAGGATTTCATTTTGATGCTTCTGCTCCCAGAGCCCAGACAGCTTCTCAAGATAAACTGCCCACTCTAGTCTGCTTCAGTTCCATTCCTTCCAAAACCTCTTCCACCCCTGTCCACTTAGCCCACCTCCACCACCTCTTCAGGGCTTCCCTGGTGGCTCAGATGGTAAAGAATCCAACTGCAATGCAGGAGACACAGATTTGATCCCCGGGTCAGGAAGATCCTCTGGAGAAGGAAATGGCTACCCATTTCAGTATTCTTGCCTGGAGAATTCCATGGACGGAGGAGCCTGTCAGGCTACAGTCCATGGGGTTGCACAGATTTGGACAAGACTGAACGACTAAGCACTCACCACCTCTTCATCACCCCCACCTGCTCCTGATCCAGGGCCGCCACCACCCCTGGCTGCCTCTAGCATGGGAGACCAGGATCAAGAGAAGCTTGATCAAGGTACTGCCCTAAAGACCCCCAACATTGAGGGGATGGGCCACTGTGACTGACCAGTGACTATGGGGCCACAGCTTCTGCAGGAAGCTGGCAGTATGTAAAACTGAGATGGCCTAATGGCAATCACGAGGTGAAAAGGGAACCCAGCCCAGTGCCAAGGACTCAGAGACATCAGGCTTCCGATGACAGAACACTATGAAAGTTCCAACAGAGAATGGGCAGGGAGCCCGTGGGATGTCAGGGTAGGGTGGGAACAAATGCACAGCAGCTGGGTGGGCAGAGGCAGGCCGTTCCCACGCCAGGCAGGGTGGCAATGTGGAAAGAGTGTGGGCTCTGGGAGACGGAGCTCATGGAATCCTGGCTCCAGGTACTGCTCAGTGGCCTTGGATTTAGCATGTCAGTCTTAGGAACAGCACCACCTGCCTCAGAGAGGTGCCAGCCCAGGGCTAGGGCTCCATAAACATCAGTTTCCAAATCCTGTCCTAGGACCCCTACCTGCTACTCTGGACCTGAAGTATAGGAAAGGGGCTAAGGGCTGAGGCTCCACAGATGAAGAGAGGGAACAGGGCAGAGGTCAGAGTCAAGAGGCTGCAGCCCCTTGGAAGGATCCCTGGATGCCATCTGGAACCCCCTTTGCTCTCCTTGCTCTCCAGAGATGTCCCAAGGGTGCCAATGTCCACATCTACAGCCAGCCTGACTCACACACCCCGACAGTCCCCCAGCTGGGCCACTGATATGTCTGGCTTTCCTGCTGCAGGGCCTTCAGTGGGTTATACCAAGGACCAGCTCCTGTCAGGACCCTCCATGGCAGCCTGGAGTCAGAGCGTGCTGGGTGTTGGGGGGCTTAGTTCACCCACTTGTGCTGAGTACAAACGGTGTGCCAGGCACAGGAGTACACAGGTGAAGACGATTCAGTCCCTGTCGTTGGTCTGGGAGGAGGAAATGAGTCAGGTGGGCAGGGGAGCAGAGACAGGGTCTCAGAAAGCAAGGGGCACTTGCCAAGTATCAAAGGCCTTCACTATCTGCATCTGAGGAAAGGAATACATGATGGCTCCTCTCTCTCCTCTTCTCCCATTGATATGGCCAACCATAGCCTCTATACTCTCGGGATCCATCCAAGCCCGGCCCTTGCCCCTCAGCTCCACTCCAGGCTCCCTCTGACACAAGCCATCCTGCACAGTGGAGCTGGCCAGTAGTCTCTAGGCTGTCTCTAAACCAGTCTCCAGACTATGAGCTGCCCCAACGTCTCCATCACCCCCCAGTGATTAACCTCCAGTTCCTGCCTGCAGCCTCAGAGACTGGCTTAGAGATGTTAGGCGGGCCCCCTAGTCATCCCCTTCCCACTTTGGGCACCCATTTAAAGTGTCCTGGGCCCTGGACCTGGCCCTTTAGTCAGGCAACCCAGCTAGAGAGCACTACAGGGCTCCTGGTCTTCCAGGACTTGGGCTTCCCTCTGCAGGGCCATCACGTTCTTCTACTGGGATGATGCAGCCTGGCCCAGGAGCTGCTTGTTGCCCGTGGACAGAAACATGGACATGTCTGAGGCCCAGGCCTGTTGGTTCCCTCCTGAAAGGCTGTGAAAAGCTCAGCCCCAGGCCTGCAGGCCAGCTCTTTGGACACTGTAGCCTAAGGAACTCCCTGACTTAGAAACACACTTTGTACTCTGAGTGCACGTGACCAGGCCTTTGTCCTCACACCAGCTGGATCTGGGGGTCCAGAATGAACTGTTCTGGCAGGCAGGAACCCTCCAGGAGAAATGTTTGGAGTCAACGACCTGGCCCAGGCTCCATCACTTTCCCTTCCTGAGGTTCAGTTTTGGTGTGTGTGTGTGGGAAGTGGACATGAAACCCGACCCTGGGGGTGGGGAAGATGGAAACAGTTCAGCAGCAGAGGAAACCCAGGCCACGGCAACTCCAAGGGCACACTCAGTTCAGTGTCATCCTGGAGAGACCAGAACCGACTCAGTCACCCCTCTGACCCCCAGAGCCAGCCCTGATGGGACCCCTACACAGCACCTCCATCCGGGCCTTCAGCTCCACTGAAGTTCCCTCCACACCCCGAGGGTAGGAAGGACCCTGGACCTCATCCCTGTTACAGTGAGCCCACCCCTCTTTTCCTCTGTCTCCAGGGACCCCGTTTCTTCCCTCTGCCCCTCCTGGGCTTCCAGGAGCAGAAGCAAAAGGCTACACATGATGCACCATCTGCTCCCCAAAGCAGCCTCTTCCTGCTGCCCCTTCTGCTGCCTCCTCCCCCGGCCTCCCTGATTTGCCACAGGCCCACCTGCACTGCTCTGTCCACCAATGCCACTGAAAGCTGTAAAGTGCTCTCCCCTCTCTGACTATCCAGAATCCCCTATACTCCCGAGGCTTCTCGGGTCCCTAACCTGCCCACCTTCAGGCACAGTGCCTTCACCCCTGTTGAAGACTGATGACATCCTACCATGGGTGTGTTGAACAGACAGATCATAGGACTTTGGGGTCTGAGCCTGGCTCTGCCCCTGATGACCTAGGTGACCTTAGATGAGGCCCTTGCCCCTCCTTGGGTCTCAGTTCCTTCACTGGTGAAAAAAAGAAAGCAGCTCCTGCTATGCAGCACAGAGGGCCCTCACATTAGGATATTGGGGCCTGTGATGTGTCAGGGCAACCCTGAGCCCTCTTCTGCACTGACCCTGCGGTTGATCTCCCCTGGAACCTGCCAGGATGGGGGAGCAGGCAGGTGGCAGCACTGTCAAGCACCTACTCCAGTCCAGACTCGTGCATTAAGCTAGAGCCCTGCCCTCACTCTCCATTCAGTCCTTTAGGCAAGAGACAGGGTACCTCTGAGGTCTTCTCCAGCCTAGGATGGTTGTTGATAGACCGAGGATCTGATCGTCAGTTTTTTTGCATGTAAAATTACAAGAGTGGCATTCCCTCACTTTCAGTGCTGTTCAGATGATGGACGTGAAAGTACTCGGCAAACCATGAAGCCACAGGTGAGCACCAGTGAGAGAGGGCATCCTATGCCTCGACTCCCTTCACCTCCCACCACAGCAGGCATTACTAATCGATCACGGCATTCTTCCTTTCTGGATCCCTAAGACCACATCCTAGACCAGCGGTTCTCAGCTCAAGCAGCTCCCTAGAATCCCTTCACTAACTTCAAAAGATACTGGTGAAACTTGGACCCCACCCCAGTAGCCTGACTTAACTGATTTGTAATAGAGGCTCAGGCAACAGTATTTGTTTTGAAATTCCTAGGTTATTTTTCAGCCAATGTCAAGAACCATTGCTCTCAGTAACCACAATCCAATGACCTTGTAGACTCGTGTAACATAGTGGCCACCCTACTTGCTAGTCATTGTCATTAGTCCTTCCCCAGAGCCCTCTCATGCTCCCCAAACCAAGTCTGCAGTGCACATTCAGCCCAGCCATCCCACTCTCAGACCTGCCAAGCTGATAACTTAAGTCCTGATGAGGGGCCTCAGTGCGTGGCTCCTGATTGCCTGCTGCAAGAAGCTTCACTCACTCTCCAGCACTGTGATCTGCTGTTCTAGAAAATGGACCCAGAACCCAGAAGCACCCTGCCCACTCAGAAGACCTCCATGAGCCCTGGGGAGGGAGCCTTCGCTCCCTCCCCACAACCTGGTTGATAAAACAGCAGCATCTAGAGAGACAGTCTCTATCCCCATATTTGAGAATCTAGCATTTCTTCTAAACTTCTCAACCGGAAAGTTCTTTCTGCTGTCTCATCTCAGTCCTTACTGCTGCAAAGGGAGGAGAGTGGCAGAGATAGCAGGTGTGTGTGACTCCTTTACTGAGGAAATGGCAATGTCTCTACCCAGTTCTGGAAGCACACATACACACCAGCCTCACCTTGTCAACCAGGGAAGCAAAACTTGCTTCTGAGTCTTGATCTGCTTGCCCCTCCTCTACCCACACCTGCTGAAAGGTGGCATTGACTTCCTGGTTGAGGGCAGCCTGGAAGCCCTGGCCAATGGTTACTTCCTGGGTGGTGGGGGGTTCAAGCCTGGCCTTGTGGCCTTGCTCTAAGCCCAAGCCACTACTCTCGAGTTCTATCTGCCAACCTAGCCCATCCATCCTATTATCCAATCCCTCCTCCTCCATCTTTGGAAGCCCTTGTGAACTCCAGGGACTTCCTGGCTGAGGTTTGCCAGCTCTCTACGGTCGCTGTGGAATCCATCCATCTGCCTCCTTACAGTCCTTCCCACCACAGGGCAGGAATGGCCTCCACCACAGTGGGAGCAGGACAGACAAGTGTCTGGGGAAGCGCCAACTGCACAGTCACGAAATCTCACAGTCTGCCCCACACCCAACTGACTCCGCCCCAGCCTGGGCTCAGGCTCTAAAAACTTGTTCCCTATCTTAGATTTTCTAAGAGGAGCCGGGGGTTCGGTCCCCACCACCTCCACCCTCCTTGGGAGATCCACCGCCCTGCCCAGAGGCCAGGACTGTGAGAGTGAGGCACAGGTTGAACAAATGCAGATAACTGCCTGCCTAGCTCCCACCATCTAGGAAACAAGCAGTTCTCAGAAAGAGACCAGAGTCTCTGTCAAGAGCAGGACCATTTCTGCCAGTGGACACAGGCAACACTTGTTGAAAGCTGCAAACCAGGCCACACACACACCCTGGCTATGCTTTCCTTTTCTTTCCCCCACGCCCTCTCCCTCTCTCTTCCCAACTCTTCTCCACACTTCATGTCCCTACAGCCCAACATGTGCTCCCAGCCCCTCTGCCATGTGGGCTCAGAGAGCATCTTCTTTTCTGCTCTACAGAGAAGATTAACCTGGAAATACGGGCTGCCCAGGTGATATGCCGTGGTGTAATGTGTGTGTCCGTGTGCCTGTGTGGCATCTGCTCACATGAGCATCTGAACGGAGGTCCGTGCGCGCACCTTGACCACTCAGAGACCAAGCCATCAGATCGTGCTGTTTATTGAGGATGCAGTGGGAGGGTCTTTAAGGGGAAAGGAGAAATGAAGGGGCCTCCTCTTCCCTGCTTGTAGGTGCAGGATAGAATGAAGAAGAGTCCCTGAGTTGTACTCGGTCCACTCAGAATGAGTCGTGAGCCAGACAGGGTGGGGTGGGGATGGTCTCGTTTGGTCGTCTGTCCTTCAGCCCTCTTTTACCTGAACACAGAGCCCTCTCCTACCACAAGCAGGAGCTGGGACAAAGGCCCCAGTGTGAGAAGAGGGCCTGGGTCTGAGACCCACGGAGCCAGACAGAGTAATCAGCAACTGAGTCAAAGGCTGTGCAGAGGACGAAAGGCTGGGAGCCCATGGCATGGTTCAGGGACCACAGCCAAGGAGGCAAACTCCAGCATGTGCAAGGAGGAATTTCACCAAGCTTAGTTGTCCACACCTGTCCAGGTTCAGTAAGACACAGTCTGGAGAAGTGAGCGGCCAAGGCCAGCACCGGAGGTACAAGAGCAGGCTGGGCGGGGTGGGGGTGGGGCTGACAATGGGCTGGGGAGAGCGCAAGTGTGCGAGCCAGAGCGGGGACGCAGGGATGGCGGGAGGGCAGCGGACTCTACCGACTGGCTTTCTTGGAGGGGGCACTCAGGCTGGAGCCCTTCCCCAAGGCATCCTTGTAGTCGGTGGTGCTGCTCCGGCTCCGGCTCTCCCCGCCACGGACACTGCACACTCCAGAGATGCAGCTGCCGCTGTTGGCCACGTAGCCTCCGCTGACCGAGCTGGGCCGGAAGCCATAGCCGCCGCTGCCGCTGGTGCTGCTGATGATGGCTGCGCGGAGAGAGCAGAGGGGAGAGCAGGGTCAGCAACCCGCAGGCACAGCTAGGGCCTGGGCCAGAGGAGGCCGCCTTTCCCCAGGACAGGTGCAGCTCTTCTTGGAACAGCAGGTTGGCTGGGGGACCCAGTCACAGTCAACTCCCTCCCCACTGGGGACAATATTGCAGAGACTGCCCCCCCCATGCCCTACCCTTGGTTTGCCCAGCTTATACTCAATCCAGCTGATTCTTAACTCTCAGAGGTCCACCTCTTTGGTCCAGGTACCCACTGACTCTCATGTCATTCTGGACACCTCCTGCCTCTTCTGTTAGCCTTTTCTCTAAACTTCTCAGTCTCCAGCCTCTTCCTCCTGCCTCCTGCCAGCTGTCCTCCAGGGGCATCTTTGGGAAGCTACGATTTAACTCTTAACCCTGGTGAGAAATCTAGAGATCTAACAACTATCAACTTGACCTCCAAGGTCCATCAGTCCCCCAGCCCGGGTCTGATCATAACCTCGCAACCTGGCTCTCTGGGCCTCTCACCCATACTCATTGTCTTGCACCATGTCCTTTGTTTCCCCATTCCCATGGTGAGAGCCTTCCTAGCTGCCGTCCCCTGGGAACAGGGAGAAAGTGATAAGTGGGAAGGAGACCTGGGTTGGGAGTCAGGAGGCCTGATTGCTTGGCCATGCCCCACTATCTGGATGTGTGATTTCAGCCAAAGGTTTTCCCTCTCTGGTCCTTAGATTGCTCATCTCCACACATGGGGTATAACTAAGGCCCTTTCAAGTCCACAGAGTGTACAGTTTTAGGTCCAAGCATACAGGTACTTACAGATGCTGACAGGGGAGGGAAATTCTCCTGACATCCTGTTAACAAGGGGAGAAATAAGAGCAAGCAGTCATTCAACCTGCAATCTATTAACCTCAAAGCTAGTGCCCCCACCAGACTAACGTGGGTTTCTGAACTCGGTAGACACCTATGGAAATTCCAGGGCTCTTCTGCCACAGAGCCTGAGAAGCTTTGGGGACACCCTTGAATCTTTGAGGTAACAAGGCAACCATCCAAGTTAAACCTAATGAGGTTTAACATCTGAGAGACAGCATGACATCTCCCAAAGGTCAGACCCAGGCATTGATCTTTTCCTTCTCCCAAGAGCACTGGGGATGCTGGAGTGGCCGCCCATCTCTCACAAGCTCATCTTGGACCTGGGCAGTTAAGGAAGATGGAACAAGTAATGTGTTTTTCTTTTTCTTTTTGGCGGGAATGGGAGTGTGCCCAGGTACACACAGGGAAGTTGTGAGGATTGAATGAGCCAATCCACGTAGCACAGCACCTGGAATGAAGTAAGCACTCATGTCTGGGTAGGTATTATCAATTCTATTATTTTCCCTAGCATCACCACCTCTTCAGTCCCCAAGAACTCATCTTTTCTGGATTAGGATGTGTTGGGCTTTCTCCTTGGGTCCTTCCCGAACCCCTGGGGCCTTCCTGCCAGAGCGTCCCCCATTACCTGCACTCCTCACTCTCCAGCAGCTTGCGGTAGGTGGCGATCTCCATGTCCAGGGCCAGCTTCAGGCTCATGAGTTCCTGGTACTCGCGCATCATCCTGGCCAGCTCCTCCTTGGACTGGTGCAGGGCGGCCTCCAGCTCGTCCAGCTTGGCCCTGGCATCCTTCAGAGCATTGTCACCCCTCTGTTCGGCATCAGCGATGGCAGTCTCCAAGTTGGAAGCCTAAACAGGGAATTGGAGACCAATTGGAAACCAGAAGCGCTCCCCAGAATCATCCACATCCAAGTCCCACTCATTCTCTGAGATTCTGAAGCAGACACGCCCACCTCCACCTGTCAGACCTCCCTGTTCCTCCCGTCTAGTTAGAGCCCTTTCTGGCATTGGCAGGTCCTTCCTTAGCTTTAGCTTCACTGTCTTGTGTTTAGACATTGGTGGATGAAAAATAGTGCGTTCTGCAGCCTGATAAATTCAGCACCACTCAGTTCCTTGCAAAGTGATTTATTTGGCCAGCCTATGCTGAGAATACAAAGTGAGTGAGAGTAGAGCTCAGCCTTCTGCTGTTGACTTTAAAGTCTGAGAGAAGAGACCACTGGAATACTGTATTGAAGGTACAATGTCAGTGGCTTCCCAGGTGTGTGGGGTCAGAGACAAGGGCATGGGGAAGGAGATGCTCTAGGACCAACTATTATTTCCCAAGTGCTTACCATACCCCCGGCACTTGAGCCACAATTGAGACACCCCAACGATGCCTGCTCTAAGAGTTTGATGAGGTGACCTCTTTGGCCCCTTTCGCTTCCTGGGCAGAGATTTGGGAGGCTGACACCCTCAGCCCATTCATCACCTCCGCCCCACCCCCACCAGTTGTGCCCGTCTGCCCCAGGCAAAGCAACCAGCCATCTCACCTGCTTCTTCACATTCTCAATCTCTGAGCGGATTCTCTGGATAAGCCGGGTGAGCTCCGAGATCTCATTTTTGGTGTTTTTGAGGTCGTCCCCATGCCGGCCGGCTGCCAGCTGCAACTCCTGGAACTGGGGACCCAAAGAACAGAGCCATGGTTAGGGGTGATGAGTGTGTTGTGGGAGTGCATGGTGGCTGGGGTTGGTGATGTGATGGGGACAGGCCATGCTGGACACTTAACTGGATATTGTCTCCACTCTGAGAATGATCTGGCCCAGCCCTCCTGTCTAAGGGGGTCACCCTCCCCGGCCTAGCTTCAGCCAGCTCACCTTGGTCTGGTACAGTGCCTCAGCCTCAGCCTTGCTCTTCAGGGCAATGTCCTCATACTGGGCGCGGACCTCGTCAATAATGCTGTCCAGGTTCAGGTCACGGTTGTTGTCCATGGACAGGATGACAGACATGTCACTGATGTGGGACTGGATCTGAGCAATCTCCTGCAGGGGAATCAGGGATGATCTCAAGATGTGACTGATGGAGGTCAGCAACCTCCCTCATAAGGTGAACAAATCCCAGTGATGCCATTTAGAGGCTCCAAACCAAGACTGCTGCTCACGGTGCATAGCGAGTTCCCTCCAGGCCCCAGACGGAATCCCGCTGCCATGGAGGTAAGGCCAGGACCATTTCCCTCCCACCCAGAGAGTGGAGATGAGGAGCCTCTCAGGGCTGAAATGGAGATGAATAGATGAGACCGGGGGCCTGGGTGTCCCTCCTGGGTGTCTCAGAATAGAGTCTTACCCTAATGGTAGCATTCAGAGGGGTGGAATGGAGAGATAGACTTACAGCTTCATAGAGACACTTGAAGAACTTGATCTCCTGGTCCATGGAGTCCACCTTGGCCTGCAACTCCACCTTATTGGCATAAGCTGCATCCACATCCTGAAAGATAGCCCAGCCATCCCCAGGTCACCGCCACTGCAGCCAAGGCAACACATACCGCAGGCCGCTCCCTTGCACGGGGAACTAGCCACCTCTCCTCTTTGGGAGGCTCATGAGAAAGGGGAGGAAGGAGCAGAGGGCCCAGCCCTGCCCCATCCTGTTAGTGGGCTCTCTCGGCAGTAGGGATGGGGTGCCCTGCTAAGAAAAGGAGCCCCAGCCAGGCTGCTATCAGTCATCCTGTGGCATCCGAGCCAGGCCTGCAGCTTCAGGGGACTTCTGTGTGCTGTCCTCTGCTGTTCTTCACTGTGGGAGAATTCTGCCCCCATTAAGCACTCAAGAATGCCCCCATCCTCTCTGTCTTTTTTGCCTTCTCTGGATAGTCTTGCATCGTGGTTTTCCCCTCACCATTTCAGAATAAGCTCACTTTCTTTGAAAGCAGAGCACACTGGCAGGCTCAGCTCCACCGGATCGCAGGCCAGCCCCAGACCCCAGACCAGCCTACCACCTCACCTTCTTGAGCAGCACAAACTCATTCTCTGCCGCTGTCCGCCTGTTGATTTCTTCTTCATACCTGTGGGAATGCCAGGGCTTTTTTGGTTAATATGTCTCACCGAGAACCCTCGCTTGCCCAGGGAAGATCCTGAGCTGGGGGCAGTGTGCTTGACAGAGGGCACAGATGCTGGAGGGCCTGCAGAGTCCAGGACCTGTGGGGCCAGCCAGGCAAGAAGGCTTCCTGGAGGAGAGGATGTGATCACCAATTTTGGAAGAAGGAGATTTTGGAGATTCAGCTTCAAAAATGAGGAAGAGCATGTGGCATGCACATCCTGAAGGAAGCCACCCATCTGTCCCAAGTGCCAGGCCAGAGGAGCAGGGAACAAGTCCCAGAGCTTTCTTGGGTGATTCTGCTTGGTATGACAAGGAACACTGCCCCCTGCCTCCAAAAACTTCAAGCTGGGGTAGCTGCCCACTCCTGCTCAAAAGGGACAGGGACAGTCATGTAGCTACAGGGAGTCCCCTCCCCACTCACTTCTTCTTGTAGTCCTCCACCACGTCCCGTACGCTCCTCAGCTCTGAGTCCAGCCTCACCCGGTCCCCAGACAGTGTCTCCAGCTGCTTCCGCAGGTTGCTGATGTAGCCCTCGAGGATGGGCTCCAGGTTGTTCTTACAGTTGTTCAGGTCCAGCTGCTGCAGCAACTCCCACTTGGTCTCCAGCACCTGGTTCTGCTGCTCCAGGAACCTCACCTGAAACCCGATGCCCAGAAATGTTGAGCTTCCATGGAAACCATCACACCTGTCACTTCTAGGGCGCTGGGCAAAGCGGTCCCCCTGCATTTTCTCCTCTACCCTCACAACAGCTATTTGAGGTGCATACATCTTTAACCTTATCTTGTGGAAGGGAAACTGAGAAGTTGACCTCTCCCAAGGTCCAGTGGTTTAATAAATATCAGAGCCCAGAACTGAACCCAGATATATGTTCCAATAACCCGTGCATCTGATCACTCTGAATCCAGTATGGCCAAACCAGTCCAGGGCAGGGGTGAGCCTGAATTTACTGCAACAGAGTCAGGCTGAATCCATCTTTGGAAAGGCTGACCACTCAAAAGACAGGAGTCTGCTCTTCATTTTCTAGTATTTCATGATCAAGAGGCTCAATAGACCAAGAACTCCTGGGTGTTCTAAGGAGTCCAACATCCAACGTGTTCTAAGGAGTTGGACATCAGAGTCCAACTCCATCTTTCTCAAGGGCTCTTCCTACTCCCCTAGTCCTGCTCCTCAGAACCATCTTCCCTAGAGCAAACTTGGCTCATGGAGCAGATGGACAGACAGAACTCCCATGCCATTGTAGCCTCACTGGGCCAGGAAACTGACCAGAGCTGGTGGATCTGCAGCCACCGCTCTTGTTTGGTTTGGGTTGACTTTTGGTTTTTCTGTTTTGAATGTGACTTCTCTTAATCATATGTGATCACAGCTACTTTAAACAAGGTTGTGTTCCTTAAAGTCAGAAACACAGGACATCAGAAAACTGTCTGGGCTTCAGTGTTGAGGTGGGATTGGTCAAACAGCTTGCTTCCAGCAGATCCTCCAGCATTTGGTCTGGTTTAAGCAATCCTGACTCTTTCAAGCCTATCCATAAGACTGAGTATTCACCACAGGGAAAACCCTACACCCAGGACACCACAATGCACATCTGGACTCCACATCTGGATGGCTGATAGCATGTACTCATCGTCCCTGGCTTCCTGGGCTTATGGGATTGTACTCTTCTAGGGACTAAAATTATTTAGGAAACCTCCAGGCTTTTGAGCCCAGAGGCACCCCAGGCAGACCAGCTTTTTCACAGAGGTGACTGTCTTCATGCTTGTCTTTCTTTCTGTGTCTCCAGACTTTCACTCCTTAATGAGGTTTGACCAACGCAGCTCAAGGTCAGTCCACTCCTATCTCCCAAACCTCAGAATACTTTGCTCTTCTAGATGTGAAAAAGCTTAGGGGGTAAGAAGCCACAGAGACAGTGCAGCCCCTGAAGTGAGCAGAGGCAGCAGGAACTGCTCCAAACTGGAGTCCAGAGCTGTGGTTTTGATGGCCGTTGACTGTCACAACATAGACTTTGTCCTGGGCTGACCCATCCTTGGTGCCTGACTGTCATGTAGTCAGCAGAGTCCTCCAGTGCCCAGTACTGGGTCTGGAGTCAGGAGGCTGAGCGTCCAACTGCACCTTCCCTTGCCCGGAGATGACCTTGGGAATGGTATTGCCCCGTGCCTTTGCTGACTTGCAAAATGGGAGCAATCATTTCTTATCTACAAAAAGGCAGGACCTATCTGGACTGGATGATCCCTTGAGGCTTCTTCCAGACCTTTGATTTTTCTCCTTCTCAACACCCCTCCTTCAGCTTTCAGAGATTAAAGTGATAATAAAAGTAACCGCCATCTGGGGAGTACTTAGCATGCATCAGGCATCATGCCAAGATCTTCACATGCATTTTCTTTCACAAATCTGAGAGTGACCCCAAGAGGTAGGTTATTATCTCCATGGTGGAGATGAGGAAACAGAGGCATAAACAGGGTGGATGACTCTCCACCCGTCCACACGGCTGGCTACGTGACTGGCTTAGCCACACAAAGTCACACAGCTGGTCAGTGATAAGGCCAAGGTGGAAGTTACACAGCTGGTCAGTGATGGGGCCAAGGTGGAAACCAGGTCTGACTTCAGAGCACGGTGGAGACCTCATCCCCACCATGCTCTTCTGCCTCTCAAGAGAGTCCTCGCCCACCTAAACTAATGCCCATGGCCAAGCCACCCATGAAGGACCATTCGCTGGTGCTCCCAGTCCTTCTGTCGAAGGACTAGAGGATGAGATCAGCTTGCAGTGATAGGAGGAGGACAGCTTCCCTGGCCCCTTCCTGCATATAGCCTGCTTGGGCCCAGGCTTAGCAGCAGCACCAAGCTGGCTCTCAAGAGTAAGAAGCAAGGGTCTGTCTTCTCTTTGGAGCTCCTTTCAGTAACCCTGACAAGCCTCTGCCAGTAGAGATTGACCTACCTGTCTTTTCTCAGGGAAGACTATACAGGAAACCTTAATTCAGTCACCCTGGATTCCGTGCCTTCTCTTTCTAACCTCAATCCCTCTTGCTGCAACAAAAGCACATGTTCCAAGAAGAAAAGACAAGGGCTGTTTGCAGGTCCCCAGGTCCTAGCAGACCCACCTTGTCGATGAAGGAGGCGAACTTGTTGTTCAGAGCCTTGATCTGCTCCCGCTCCTGGGCACGCACTTTCTGGATCTCGGGGTCCAGCTCCACGTTGAGGGGGGCCAGGAGGCTCTCATTGACAGTGACCTGGTGGATGCCTCCAGGTGGGCACACAGTTGGGCACATGGGCCCCAGGGCCACGCTGCCAAACATGCTGCCGGCGAAACCACTGGCCCGGCCCCGGCCAAATCCATAACCTCCACTCTTCCCACTGCCGCTGGCCACGTTGAAGGAGATGCTCCGGACGCCGCCCAGGTTGTAAAGGCTCCGACTTCCGAAGCCCCCACTGAGCCCTTTGCCTCCTGCCCGGTAGGAGGACGTGCTGCCTCCGGAGAGCACAGCTGAGCAGCCGCTGAAGCCTCCCTTGGCAGCAGCTCCCGACTTGCAGGTGAATTGGCGGCTCATGCTTCTGGTGGAGATGGAGCTTGGATGCTGGAGGAACGAAGGCAAATTCCCACACGGTTCTGCAGGTTGTAGTGAGGACTGGCAGGTGCCCTCCTTTATATGCGCTTGGCACTGGGGCTCGTGGCTGGCCAGTCAAGAGCTTAATTCATGGGTTTGGCTTGCCTGCGAGCAAGAAGTCATTTTCTCTGTGCTGAGCTAGAGATCAAGCCTCCCCACCTCTGAAACAACATGAAACCATCAAATTGCTGGGCTTGCAAGCCTTGCTCATGTAATTTGGGTCTTATCTAATTAACCTGCTGTTATAGGGTAATTTGCCCCAGGCCCCAGCCTCTCCAAGGGGGTGTCATTGGCTCTTCATCATCTCTATCCTGATGAATCTTCTCTTGGCTGTGGGCTTCCTCTTAGGGATCAGGGGGAGCAGATGGACTTCCCTGGACAGGGAAGGTTGCTGGGTAGAATATCTGGGAGCTCTAACCATAGCTGCGTCCTCTTCTTTCATGGAAAGGGGCCATTCATTGAGCTGTTCACACTTCCCCCAGGCCCTCTGAGACACACCCCACCCCATGGCCTCATCTCCTAACCCACAGAAGACAGTAGCTCTCTCTGGGGAGTATCAGGGGTGGAGTGACCCTCTCCCTGGCAAGTGACATGAACAGCCCAGGCCAGAGTCAACCCTGGACACAGCGGGTCCTTGAGCCTCTGTAAGTTCTCCAAGAAATGGGATTGCCACACTTCACCTCTCTCAAACTCTCAAAATAAGACAGGTTAGAGGCTGTGCAAGGGATGTCTAGGGCTTCCAAGGTGGCTCAGTGGTAAAGAATCCACCTGCCAAGGCAGGAGCAGCAGGAGACACGAGTTCAATCCTTGGGTCCAGAAGATCCCTGGAGGAGGAAATGGCAACATGCTCCAGTATTCTTGCCAGGAAAATCCCATGGACAAAGGAGCCTGTCTGGCTACAGTCCATGGAGTTGTAAAGAGTCAGGCCTGACTGAGCGACTGAGCATGCCAGCCCACAGGGATGTCTAGCCCTTCAAGCACCTGGGCAGAATGGAGAAGATGAGGAGGATGGTGTCAGGCAGGTGGGAGAGAAACTCCCAGAGTCCACTGGGAAGAGATATGGACACAGTGGACAGAGGCTCGTCCAGGGCCTGGAGGTTTCAGGGGAAGCCTCCTGAATATCCATTTTGCCATGTATGTCTCTCCTCCAATGTGTACTTGCTAATAAGATGTGGAGCAACTTGGTCAGGAACCATCTGTTTAAAATTGAAATGAAGAAGTTACTGTCGAGATGAGACTGGACTTCCATCACATCCCTTAATACCCAGGCAAGCCAAGGGTGAAGGTCTGGCCCAGAGCGGGGCCCAGGGAGCACTGTGCATCCTGCTTCAGACACTCCTGTGGTCCCTGCCCCAGACTCTGCCTGTTGTCCCCTCCCTCCTGCGTTCCGCAGTTTCTCTCCCACCTGGCTCCCGCAGTAGATCCCAGTGCTCCCCCATGATTGCTCCTGCGACTGCAGCCCCAGCTCTATCCATGGCTGGCTCTGCCTCTGGAGATTGCCATTTCCCAAAGATCCCTGCTGGGGCCCCACGGGCGGGCTGTGACTCTCGGCTTGGTGTGGACACAGAAGAGAAGAGAATCTGGGGCCAGGCTGGTCTGGGGCTCTCTGTCACTTTGTTTAGGGGGTTGACCTGAAATCCCTTACCCCACCAGCCACGTGTGACCAGCCACGTGCTCCTTCCCAGCCTCCCCCTGCCATTTTGTCTGCGTGGTTCACCAGAATTTCTCTTTCCCTCCTTCTCTCCTCCCATCTCCTGTCTCCATCCTTCCTTATCCCTCCTCTCCATTTTCCATCCCTCCTTTCTTCTCTCCCTCTTGCTCTGTGGCTCCCTCCTCTCAGCCTCTTCCTGGAGGTCTTCCTGGGCCAGCAGAGCCCACGTCTGACTCTCCCATCTCCCTCACCCCTTGGCATGTTCTCGCCATGTGCCAGAAGGACAGGGACTCTGCGGGCAGTTCCCATGAGCTTCCTCTGAAGCCTGCATCGCGTGTCATTGCGTCTTCCTTCCTAAGGAGGGTAGAAATTTCCCAGACACCCGCTAGTAGTCACCTCCGCCCCTCCTCTTCTCCCTCAGTGAATCTCCACTGTGCACCATGTGTCAGGCAGTGTGCCCGGAGCTAGTGGTGCGCACTCAAGGCCTTTCTCAGCTCTTGGAACCCAGTCCTCACACGAGGGTGGTCCCCTCGATGGTTTCACTGGCTGTGTATTTCTCTGGTAGGCATGGCGGCTTCCTAGCACAGCCTTCAGGGTCCCTGCAGCTGCCACCCTGCCTCCACCCCATCCAGCAACCTTCCTGGCTGCTCCTTTGCTCTGCCAAGGAGAGCAAAGGAGCATCTTTTGCTCATCTTCAAATACCTTCAAATTTTTACCAAACTGTTCTTACCCAGCCTGAAACACCCTCTCCCCCCATCTCTTCTGGTCCAAATCCTTCCAGTCTTTCAAAATCCTACTTAAACTCCTGGATTTAGCCCCAAATCCAGGACTCCTCTGTCCATTGACTGCTGTGTGGAGGCTGCCATGTTCCCTAGGGCCAGGGGCCTGGGAGAGGGTTCCATGGCCCCCAGTTGACTCCTCCCTCTGTATCTTCCCTCGGCACAGGACTAGCCTCTGGACATCCTTCCCAGGTGTGAGAGGATTGACAGTAGTTTGAACAGCCACCAAACTGCTGGGATGGTGCACTTCAGGGAGCCTCTGCGCTTGCATCTGCCTCAATGGCACCAGGTAAGAGCCCAGGCTCCAGGAGCTGGCTCCCAAGGTCTCAGTCCCACGCTACCACCCAGCACGGCTTCACCTCTTGAAGCCTCCGCTTCCCAGCTCTAAATGGGATCACAATTCTTCATGGATGGACTCCCCTGGTAGTCCAGTGGTTAAGACAGCATGCTTCCATTGCAGGGGGTATGGGTTCAATCCCCAGCCAAGGAACTAAGATCCCGCATGCTGCGTGGTATAGCCAAAACAAATAGAAAAATAAATACATTAAAAAAAAAAAAGATTTCTCATGAGGTAGTTGTGATGATTACATGTATTAATTCATGTAAATCCTTGGTAACTGCCTGGTGTATCTCAATGCTCAATACACATTAATCAATGACCAAAAGTAGAATTTAGGAGTCAGTCTGTCCTCTCCTTTGCTCCTCTCTCCCCTTCCTTTCCTCAGCAAGAGGATGTCTGGATTAACACATTCCCATACAGTGTTATCTGCTGTTGGGGGACCTGGAGTAGGTGGTGTTCCCAAAGGTCCTAGGCTCCAGGAATCTCTCTGTTCAGACCATCTCTGATAATGGAAAATTCTCCATTAGAAATAATAATAACCACTGTCTAATAAGTGTTTCTAGCTATAAGACTTGACAGGAAGCATTTTTCAAATATTAAGTATATTGATGTGTGCATGCTAAGTCACTTCTGCCATGTCCAACTGTTTGTGACCCTAGGGACTGTAGCCCTCCAGGCTCCTCTGTCCATGGGATTCTCCAGGCAAGAATACTGAGCTGGGTAGCCATTCCTTTCTCCAGGGGATCTTCCCAACCCAGGGATCGAATCTGCGTCTCCTGTGGGTCCTGCATTACAGGGGGATTCTTTACCACTGAACCACCAGGAGAAGCCCAAATATATTGATACTGATCCCTTTATCAAACACTCACTGAGCACCTACCAAGTGCTGAGGGAGGCAATAAAAGGCATTCTGCCCTCAGAGAACTTAGTTTCTGAATTCCTGGAAAAAGCATCTCATCAAGCTATTAACAAGTCATTAACACCTTAGTATAAATTAGTTAATTAGATACTGGCCATTAGGAATGCAACACCCAATGTTGTTGATGCAGATGATAGAAGAGGAAGGAGGAACATTCTGGGCCACTCACAGGAAGGGTGGGCCCAGGTGGGGCTCCTGGGGTGCTTACTGGTGTTTTGGCCGCAGGGATAAAGGGAGGTACTAAAGAAAATCGGCTCAGAGCTATAGTTCACCAAGGTTATAAAGGCCCTGCCCCAGACTCAACTGAGACCTGGGGAAACTTACGGGCAAGAGGAGACAGAGTCCCCTGCCTGGGGAGGCTGGTAAAGGAGACAGGATGGGATCTACCATGTCCCATGTCCCGTCTTCATCTTCCCCTCATGCCCTTTGCAGTATTGGGGTGGCTGCTTTCTGTCTGTATGTGTGTGATCAGTCGCTCAGTCATGTCTGACTCTTTGCGACCCCATGGACTGTAGTCCGCCAGGCTCCTCTGTCCCTGGGATTTTCTAGGCAAGAATACTAAAGTGGGTTGCCATTTCCTTCTCTAGGAGATCTTCCCGACCCAGGGATGGAACCCATGTCTCCTGCATTGGCAGGCGGATTCTTTTTACCACTGATCCACCTGGGAAGCCCTGCCCAGTTTTCCAGGTGGGAATTAAATTCTGAGAGATGATGGGCCAGGCATGGAGGTCTCTGAGCTGCAGTTTTACTCACCTGTGAATTGGTGGGGAAAGTATGTTCAATCAGAGACTCAAACCCCCAGATTACCAAGAACATCTAGCTTGAATGTTCAAAGAAATTTTAAATTGCTTGTTAAATGAATTACATTTATATGGCTCTTGGTTTTATAACCAAATGTTTTGTTCAATTTACACGAATAATCTGTAGCTTTCTTTATGTTTTTCTTTCTACATCTGTGAGAATGATCAGTTTTGCACATTCATGTGATTTCATGGCCTCTGCAGGATCCGTTGGCTCCCCATTCTCAGCATTCTGGGGTCCTATAAGCCTCCAGAGAAGGTTTGAGAAAGAGAAGAGTTAGAAGATCTAGTACAATCCAAGAGGGTATTTGCTGGGTGAAAGGAAAAGGGAATGCACAGAGGAGAGGCAAGACCTGGGGACACTGGATCCACAAGGACTACCCGGAGGAAGGGGTTTGAATGTCAGTCTTTCAAGGAAAAAAGGCTTGGGTAGGCTCTTCCTGAGGAGTAGCAAAAGCAACCCAGGCTGGCAGAAAGAAGGGCATTTGTGAGGCAAAGACCCTTCAGGCCGGTGTGATTATGAGTGAAGGGAGACCGTGGGTTGAGGGACCCTGGATCCCACCCTGTGCATGGGACAGGGCGAGTGATAGGGCCACTGAGGGCTCTTGAGCCAGACAGAGTCTGAGCCACACATGTTTGAGGAAGCAGAATCTAGCTGATATAGGAGTTGGGTGGGGGAGGCTGGAGGTGCTGAGAAAGGGGCAGGTGGTTCTCGGAGCAAATAATTGTCTCCAGAATTAAGGAGAATGAGCTGGGCTATTTTGGAGAAGGCAATGGCACTCCACTCAAGTACAATTGCCTGGAAAATCCCATGGACAGAGGAGCCTGGTAGGCTGCAGTCCATGGGGCTGCATAGAGTCGGATACGACTGAAGCAACTTAGCAGCAGCAGCAGAGCTGGGCTATTTGGATGACATCAGCTCCGGTCCTGCCAGCCCTGCTCAGCAGACGGACTCAGGAAAAGAGCATGTTGTCTGTGAATCCTGCACAAGTACCCCCTTTATCCCCCTACATCCTCCTATAGTTTCAGGCAGGCAGGGCACTCAGTCCCAAGCCTGACAGTTAGAGCACAGTTCCTGGGGGACTTGGCCATGGTCAGAGCCATCCATCTGGGGGCAGGACAGCTGTTTAGCAGGTTTGCAGCTGGAAAGGCCGAAAGTGAGTTCATGCCAGAGGAGCCGGGGTATAAAAGCCAAGGAAGACTGTCCTCCCAAACACTTGGCTTTGCTCCCACCCTGCTGTTTGGTTGCCAGAGAGGTGCCTTCCAGGGCTGCCCCATCCCCCTCATTTCCTCCTTGCTCAACTCCGTGGCCAAGACCATCTCCTTTGAGCTTTGCTGGTCATCTCCTTTCTCTAGCCCACCCCAAGCCTCTGGCAAGGTATGTGGACTCAGGACTCTGTGCATCCAGGCCCTGGTCCTGCCATGTGACCACGGGTAGGTCTCCCAACTTCCTAATCCTCTGTTTCTACATCTCTAAAACAGGGGGTACTAATACCTGCTCCGCCTGCTCCCCAAGGTGGATGGGAGGCATCTTGTAAATAATAATGATGATGGTAATGATCCTGGCGAACACACAGCACGGGCTCTGCAGGACACTGCTCTAAGCACTACATACATATTAACTCATTTAATTCTCACTTCAGTCCTGTGAGGCAGGTACTGTTATTATCCCCATTTTACAGATGAAGATACTGAAGCGCAGGAAGTTAAGTAAATTATTGGAAGTTGCACAGCTAGTGAGTAGTTGCACCAGGATTTGAGGTAAGCTGCCTGGCTGCCATCTGTTCTCTTCGCCTCTGCGCTGTCCTGGCTTTCCTGTGTGCAAATGTCCAGTGTACATGCCCGCCCTGAAGCGTGTGAGAAGCTGAGCTCAGCAGCACCAACTCCTCGCGCTCTCTTCTTCCTGTCCCTGACTCTCCAAGCAGATCTGACCCCTACTCTCCTTAGCCTGTTTTGCTCTTTTGAAGACAATATAATTTCAGGACTTGGGTGGGGTGCTTATGAGACAATTGTATGTTTCTCACATGCATCATGCTTTCCCCTGATGACATGCCCTGGGCTGTTCTCCCAGCCTCCTGCCCACCAAGGCAGACTGGTCCTATCCTTTAAGACAAACAAAAACACCCCTCTCTAAGAAACCTCCCCTGAGCCCTCCCTAGGGCAGCCACAGCTTTCTGCACACAACCCTATTGCCCAGGTGCTCTGTGCATCCTTCCAGCCTAACAGGTCCCCCTGAGGCTGGACGATGCTCTCTGCTCCTTGGCCCCAGTCTCCGGGCTTATGGTGTGAATTGTAAGCACTGCTCACCAGCTCATAGACCTGTTCCCATAGGTGTCAGAGGCCGTGTGGGGGCCCACATCTTCATATGGGTGGTCGTGAATACAAACTTAAGCAGAATGGTGTCCAGCCAGTAGCGACCAGCATGGCTGTCTCAGTTGCCTGTGGCTGACACCTTCTGTGATGGGTTAGTGCCTAATTAAACCAGTGGTTAAATATTTTGAGTCTCTTCCATAGGCTTGAGTCTGTGGGCTGATGAGCACGTGTCTACCTGTGTACCCAGGTTTCTGATGACAGTCCACCTGACAACAGGCCCCATCTTAGATTAGCTATCACTGTCAGACCTCCAAGTGTCCATTCCTCTCTGTTAGTGGCACACATGTGAGAGCCGATTGCCTTGTTTTTATTACATTCTTTTTTAAGAACGGAGGAAGTGGTGACTCCCAGCTTTTGAGTACAAGTAGATCCCATTTGTTCATTGTTTGTTTCTATTTCCATTATTCTGGGAGATGGATCAAAGAAGATATTGCTGCAATTTATGCAATTTATGTCAGAAAGTGTTCTGCCTATGTTTTCCTTTAGGAGTTTTAGAGTGTTCGGTTTCACATACAGCTCATCAACGGTTTTCGTTTTCTATTATTTTTTATTACAGCTGTCCTAGTGAATGTGAAGTGGTACCACTCTGTGGTTTGGATTTGAATTTCCTGATGATTAATAATGTTGAGAATCTTTTCATGTGCTTGTTGGCCATTTGTGTGTCTTCTCTGAAGAAAGGTCCATTGGATTCCTGTGCTCGCTTTTAATTGGGTTGTCTTCTTGTTATTGAGATGTCAAAGTTCTTTATATGTTTTGGGTTCAGTTCAGTTCAGTCACTCAGTCGTGTCCGACTCTTTGTGACTCCATGGACTGCAGCACGCCAGGCCTCCCTGTCCATCACCAACTCCCGGAGTTTACCCAAACTCATGTCCTTTGAGTCGGTGATGCCATCCGACCATCTCATCCTCTGTTGTCCCCTTTCCCTCCTGCCTTCAATCTTTCCCAGCATCAGGGTCTTTTCAAATGAGTCAGCTCTTCGCATCAGGTGGCCAAAGTATTAGAGTTTCAGCTTCAACATCAGTCCTCCCAATAAACACCCCAGACTGGTCTCCTTTAGGATGGACTGGTTGGATCTCCTTGCAGTCCAAGGGATTCTCAAGAGCCTTCTCCAACATCACAGTTCAAAAGCAATGTTTTGGGTACTAGACTCTAATCAGATACGTGATTTGCAAATAGTTTCTCTCATTCTGTAAATTATCTTCTCACTTTCTTTGTAATGCCTTTTGATGTGTAGAAATTTTTAATTTTGAGGAAGTCCAGTTTCTGTATGTTCTCTTTGGTTGCCTGAGCTTTTGATGCCATATCTAAGAATCTACTGCCAAATCTGTTCACCTCCCACCCACCCTACCCACCAACCAACAAGACCAGCACACAAAACCTAAGCCGAAACTTACTGTGATGGTGTGATTTAAATTCTTTTTAAGAGGGCTTCCCTCATAGCTCAGTTGGTAAAGAATCTGCCTGCAATGCAGGAGACCTGGGTTCAATTCCTGGGTCGGGAAGATCCCCTGGAGAAGGAAATGGCAACCCACTCCAGTATTCTTGCCTGGAAAATCCCATGGACAGAGGAGCCTGGCGGGCTACAGTCCACAGGGTTGCGAGAGTCGGACACGACTTAGCAACTAAACCACCACCACCAGTTATCTAATTTATATATACCCTCATGTTTCTACTCAATTGTGTCTGACTCTGTGACCCCATGGACTGCAGCCTACCAGGCTCCTCTGCCCATGGGATTTAAAAAAAAAAAATTCTTTTTAAGAACCTATGTTCTCACTTTTCTAATTAATTGATTAAACTCTCCTCCTCCTCCAGGAAGCCTTCCTTGCTTAGCTTCCCTGTTCAGATCACTTCTCAGCATTGCTGCACTGGGCTGCCCTTCCCTGATTTGTATGAGTGTGTGGCTTTGTGTGTGTGTCTGTTTCCCCCATTGGTCTGAGTTCACCTCCAGAGCAGCCTCCAGGTTCCTGAAAGGCTTGTGCCCGTGAGCGAGATGGAATGTATCATCATCAGAGATGGGCAGTTTGGAAAAATTGAAACGTTGACAGGCATGCACCTTGGACATTACTCAAGGACAGTTTATTGAACATGTGGCAGAAATTCAGAATCCTTCAGTCAAGGCAAGGAGGAACCAGGTGCCTCCATCCTTAGAAATATTTACAACAAGAACCAGGACTTCTGGGCTGGGTGGTACCACCAGAGACAAAGCAAGCTTCCCTCATTGAACACAGCTCCTGGCAGCAGGAATTGAGAATCAGAAGCTACTGCAGGACACAGCCCCAGAGAGAGGCCCAAAGATAAACACATAGCCACTGACAGAAAGGCAACTTAAGTCTGCTGCCTGCATCAAAATAATAGTGAGTTTGACATTCCCTTCATTAAAGAAACAGTGGCGTGTAAAAGCACATGGACCCTGGAGTCAACCAGGCCTGGGCTCAACTCCTGACCCTAGCACCCAGGGAGTGAAGGGGGCGAGTTCCACAGTCACTCAGAGGATGGGGGGGGGGTGGGTCTCTTCTGTCCCGAGGATGCTTATTGCATCTACTTTGCATAATTGGATGAGAATTAAAGGCAATAGATGTAGTTGGTGCTTAACATATAAGAGTTGCTACCGCCTCCAGGTTGCAAAGTAAGCCTTCGGACAACTGCTGACTCCACCAAAGCATAGAGAAAACTATCCTGCCCTCCCTCGCCCTCTTCCTCTCTTTTTCTTCCCTCCTCTCCTCTCTCTCTAGGGATGTTCTTAGGGATGTTCCAGGGCCAAGAAGGTAATTATAGCTTGTGTCCATAAGTCTCCTAGCAGCCGAGGGCAGCAGGGAAGAAGGAAGTCACTAAGTCCAGATGGGACCTGAAAACGGGAGAGGATGAGGCCAACCAGAACTTGACAGCGAGACAGGCCACAGTGCATGTGGGTGGCCGCACGTACCACGGGTGGTCCTAGGACTCGGGAAGTGGGGGCTGTGCCAGACATCTCCAAGTGAGGTGGCAAGGCAAGAGCATCTCTTCTCCCAGCAGCTGAGAGAACCCTTAAAGCTGAGGGGCTTTACGGGCAGCTTTCCTTGCCCGGCTGCTGACTGGGGTGCTCTTGTCTTGGGAGTCCTTGGGGTCTCCCACTCGTGCCCCTTTGGCCCTGGTCTGCCCGCTTTGGGTGCTGCTGGAGCTGCTGGTCCCTGTGCTGGCCATGGTGCTGGCCCCAAGGTCAGTGCTGGCCGAGGATCCAGGGTGGTAGCCGAAGCTGCTTGCACTGCTGCTGATGACGGCTGTGGTGGAAGGACCCAGAACAGGGGAAGAAGGATGACAGCATCACTCAGCGAGCCACCCCCTTCATCCCACAGCGACCCTTGGCGGTCAAAAAACACTGCAAGGATGGGTCAAGATCCAGTTACACTGCAAGCTTTGTGCGAGGCGAGGACAACCTGGGATAGAATGGTCCCTGCCCTCCTAGAGAGTCTAGGACCATTTGTCTCACAGGTCCGTATTCTCAACCCCTTCTTGGGATGACGATGCCCAGAAGAGAGACACAGGAAGGAAATGGGGTTGGCATGACCTCAGTCACTGATTCCCTGGGACAGAAGGCAAATAGACTTTCTCTGAAGCCAGAGAAACCTTCCTGAGACAGTACTAGGAGCCCCCAGATGAGGGGAGACAATGATTGGAGGTGATACCACATTATCTTGTGGTCCCCAGCTTTCCAGTCCAGTCAGAATCCCCAACTCAACCCATCTCTGGGGGATACTCACAAATGCTCACAGAGGAGGGATTCTCCCCAGACATCCTGCAAGACAGAAAGTTAGAGAAGGATAAAAACCTCAGGAAAGTGTCTAGTTCGGCTGAGCCTTTTGATGGGTTCCTGCCTTTATATGCCTATCGTTTGAATTCATCCTTAAAACAACCTCATTTTACGGAGATTACAATCCTCCATAAAATGGAGGATTATTTATTTGCTCATTTACAGATGAGCAAATAAATAATAAAATTTACAGACTCCAAGACCACATAGCTGACATACGGCAAAGCGAGTGATTAAATCCAGGTCTGTCTGACCCCACTGGCTCTTTTCATGCCACCACCCAACCACCTGTGCTTCACATCTGACCTCCTCTTGCAGGAAGCTAAGCTCAATCAACAAACAGCCCCCTTCTGTGCTCATGTCATGAGCACTGCTGTCTTTCCTATTTTACCTCTTAAATGGTCCCTTGCCCAGCAGGGAGCCACCCACAGTCCCCCGCCCCCACTGTGGCATCTCCCTTGCCCTGCTCACCAGCACTCCTCGCCCTCCAGCAGCTTGCTGTAGGTGGCGATCTCCATGTCCAAGGCCAGCTTCAGGCTCATGAGCTCCTGGTATTCACGCAGCATCCGGGCCAACTCCTCCTTGGCCTGGTGCATGGCAGCCTCCAACTCATCCAGCTTGGCCCTGGCATCCTTCAGGGCACTGTCTCCCCGCTGCTCAGCATCGGCAATGGCCGTCTCCAGATTGGCACACTGAGAAGCAAAGGACGGGCGGGAAGACCATCAGAACCCAGAGCAATGTTTAGATCTTAACGGTTAGGTCCCAACCCCCCTCACTTTACAGATGAGGTCCAAGGTGGTAGCAAGTAATTGCTGCAGAGCCAACACAGTATCTGAGTCACTTCTATTTTCTTTTGTAGATGGATATTTAAAGGCCCATGAAAAGCTGTCAGAGCAGTTGGATTTCAGGACCGCAAGAAGAGACTTGGATGTTCTCAAGTTGTCTAGTGCCTGAGGTTGAAACCAGTGGCTGTTGGTTTCAAGTCCACCTTGTCCTGGAGAATCACACTGAGACCCCAACCTGGAGCCTCCAAGAATCCGACAGCGTGCCAAGGCACCTCTGTGATCAGACCCCTACCCGCAGGGTGTCTCCCAGCAGGGGCCCTTCCTACCCATTAGCACCCAACAGTGTACATCTCTGGACTATTCTAGCACTCTGCAGGGAGGGTCTATCTAAATGCTCCCCAAGTCTGGCCTGAATGGATTAGGGGAACATTCCCATATAACAAGAGGTTAAGGGCCTGAGGTTATATCCATGGCCTCAGACAGAGCATTTGGGCCCTGAAAAACATCCAGTGGCACTGTGATGGCAAATACTACCAGGCGGAGAAACGGTCCTCATAGAGTTTGTGAATCAGCCACGTGTCGAGTTGGAAAGCAGGCCCCGTATTCCCCACATTACCTGGCTTGGAAGGCTGTGTGGGTGCAGGAAGGAGAGCCGGCTCAGCTCTTCCGGGTTTGGCAATTCTATCACTGGGCAGAGTTGACCTGCCAGGGTCAATTGGGGAAGGATTCCCTACCCCCTTAAAATCATCTCCCCAGAGATATGATGTTTTTCTGCTTTCAGACAAGACAGGGTCCCCCAGCAGACAACCCAGAGCATCTTCATCTGCCATCATCCTCACTGGTCACCCAGAGACAGCAGTGAGAGGAGGACCTTAACTGGCCACTGAGGGTCCCAAGGAGAGGCCCCCCCAGCCCTACATGCGCTGAGTGTCCAGTGGGAGGAAGAGGTGTGGGGCCTGCCCTTGGAGCGGCATACCTGAAGGGGACATGGGGCAGGTTTACTGCACACAGAAAAGGCCTGCGAAAGATGGAAAAAGGAAAGGAAACCTAAATTCTAATCCTAATAACCAGCTGGACACCCTGGGAGAGCCCCTTCCTCTCTCCAGCCCAGTTTCCTTATCTGATCTGTGAGAGTCCGGTGAAATAAGTACAAGGCCCCTCCAGTTCTGAGCAGGGAGCCAGCTCTGAGTGTACGGGTCCCAAGGTATGGCGAGGAAGAGGGACCATCAATGGTCCAGAGAGTCCCAAGTTGGGAAGGGGACATCTGCTTTTCACTCAAGGATGGGCTCCAGTCTCTCCCTCACAGAGGGTGAAGCCCGACCTCAGGGCTCTCTGTGGGCTTGCTGCCCACCTGCTTCTTCACATTTGCAATCTCACAGCGGATCCTCTGGATGAGCCGGTTCAGTTCCGACATCTCATTCTTGGTGTGTTTCAGGTCGTCCCCGTGCCGGCCAGCTGCCAGCTGCAGCTCCTGGATCTGGTTTCCAGAGACAGGAAGTTGGTGATGAGACAGGACTCCCCCTATATCCCTCACCACCCCAGGAAAAGAAAGTGTCCTGAGCAAACCCTTCCACCACCGGAGCAACCCAGGGGAGATAGCTCTGCGGCAGGAGGTGATAGAGCCATGACCTGGGTTATCCTTCCAGCTGTTTGGAGCTGATTCTGACCAAGAAGTCCACCTGTTTCTCTAAGCAGAAATCTATTTGCTGGGCCTATCCTCCTTTCTCATCTCCCTGACTAATCTTTTCTGGGGGAGGATAAAGGGAAAATGCAGTTTGCATGTATTAAGCACTTCCAAAGTAAATAGGGCTTCCCTGGTGGCTCAGTTGGTAAAGAATCCACCTGCAATGCAGGAGACCGGGTTTGATCCCTGGGTAAGGAAAATCCCTTGGAGAAGGGAATGACTACCCAATCTCATATTCTTGCCTGAAACATTCCATGGACAGAGGAGCCTGGAGGGCCACATACAGTCCATGGGGTATCAAAGAGTCGAACATGACCGAGTGACTAACACTTTCACTTTCCAAAATAGAAGAATTCTGAACCTCTCCATTGATTTAGCACCTCTTTATAGAGGGATCTTTTAAAGGCCAGGTTCTGTTCTAGGTACTGGGGATACAGAGGTGAGCAGTGTGGGTGAGGTCCCTGGTCCCATGAAATTTACATTCCCCTACAATCCTTCCTTAGTGACGGGTGAAGGGCCAAGGCTAAGGACCGCATGCATGTACCCTGGAGGTGGTGGGATTGTTGGCTCAGGACTTGTAGCTCAGATCCTCCCCTCACCCTTGGCCAGTCCTTCAGAAAAGAGAGGATGACACAGCCCTGGACAGGGAACAAAGAACCTGTGGTCCTTGCTGTTGGTGGGATTTAATGGCCAAGAAAGCTGGGAGGTGCGAAGCCCCATAGGGCCCCCAGGTAAACGGTCTTCTCAGTGACAGCCTAGAAGGGTTTTACTTCAAAGCATAAGTGCCATCCCCCAGAATGCTCCTAGAATCCCACCTCTTCTTCTTGGAAGTCCTTCCACACTGATCAGAGGGAAGCTCATGGCACCCTCTTCTTTACTCTCTGTCCCACTACAGGTCACCCATAGCTACTCTCCTCCATATTTGTTACTCTCCTTCTTCCCCATGGTGACATGACCTAATCCCTATTTTACAGCAAGAGCACCTCGCTTCGTTCCTCCATCAGAGGATGGCCTGTCCCTCTCTGTTGGAAATGCCTACCCAGTTTTATGGCTTATCTTTGATAACGATTTTTGCCAAGAATTCTTTTTGAGTAGAATGTCGCTATGGCATTGATTATAACCCTTCTTTCATTCAACACATCTCCTAAGGGATGTCTCACATCCATTGGTGGAGGTGTCCCTTCCCAGGAAAGGAAGGCTGGTGGAGGAGAGAGACCCAATCAGTCCTCACCTTGCTCTGGTACAGCGCCTCAGCCTCAGCCTTGCTCTTCAGGGCGATGTCCTCATACTGGGCTCGGACCTCGGCAATGATGCTGTCCAAGTCCAGGTAACGGTTGTTGTCCATGGACAGGATGACAGAGGTCTCACTGATGTGAGTCTGGATCTGGGCCACCTCCTGAGTTGAGAGGTGAGGACAGAGTCAGGGTCCTTCCCCCACCTCCCTCCTCTGCCCATCAGACTTCTGGGCCTGTGGTGCCTGGCAGAATGGGCCAAAGTGGAGGAAGAAATGCCTGCTGGAGCTGAGGAAAAGGCTCACACATCAGGATACACCCCATGTGGGTAGCAGGCCATGGGAGGCATTTCTTGCAATTCACAGTATCAGGCATCTAGGACCTCATGGGGCCATTTTTACCTGCCTACTGCCAAGGTCATTATCACAGCCCCAGTGAGATTTTTTTCCTGTGAATATGGCTTCCAGGGACCAGGATCCTATACTTCCATGGCCTCCCAGTGCAGGGTTTTGCACCTTCCCATCAAAACACCCTTAATTCTGTTTATCCTCAGTCATTCTTATTAGCATCTCCCTGGAAGAGCCAGGGAATCTCTCAGCTGGAAAGAGGTGGGGGAGGGGAGGGGGGGTGTCCTCACCGCATCGTACAGACACTTAAGGAACTTGATATCTTTGTCCAGAGAGTCCACTTTGGCCTGGAGCTCCACCTTGACTGTGTAGGCTGCATCTGCATCCTGCCGAGAGGCACCCAGAGCCATTGGTCAATATCACCCACATCCCACCAGGTGCCCTGTCCTTGCCCTAAAAGTCAATTAACTTCCTATCTTTTGCCCACCAAGGGAAGCAGGTTGGTGAATAAAAACCCTCAATACTGGCTTTCTCTCTTATGCATCTTTGGGGCTAAATAAAGAAGTGGGGGCTGCTCTTTTTCTGTTACATCTGGAGGAAATGAAGCTCAGAGAAGTAGAGTAAATTTCCTCAAGTCACAACAGGAAGGCCAAGCTGAGCCAGAGGTTTCCAATTCCCAGACCATGATTCTCTCCTATCTGTCTCCACCCATATCCTAGGCGTGTGTCCTCTCTACCTTGCTAGAGGCCAGAATATGACTCCATCTCTACTCAGGTACCAGCCCCTTCCCAGAAGAAGACCAGGGCTGGAGTCCCAAGCAGGGTTGGTTAGGATAGGGATTTGAAGGAAAACAGAGTCCATAGGCTCTTCTCACTCTTACCTTCTTGAGCACCACAAAATCATTCTCAGCTGCTGTGCGCTGATTAATTTCCACCTCATACCTGTGGGCAAGGAGAGAAGATACAGAGGTCTCAGTTCCCTTGGCCAGGTGACGCCCTCTTCACACTGACCAGGCAAGTGCTGCGGATGCAGAGTCCCCACAGAATCTGCTGGAGCACTGCAGGGGCTGGTGGTGGCAGTCCTGTGTCCCTGAATTGCCTCATTAACATTCTATTCTCTGGACCCTGGGAAAATATCCAGGTGCCCCAAACCAGTCACTGAACCCATTGGTGGATCAATGAGCAAAGGAACTCCTTCCCATTAACCAGGTAGGAAGTTCTCATCAAATAGGGGTGGTCCTTCCTTCACAGTCAGAGGAGGCGTGTGAGCCCTTGACCCCGGTGCTTGCTCCCTCCCCTCCTAAAAACTGGCACAGAGACTGGATGATCCCAGAAGCCTCTGGGAACATGACCCACGACCTTGGCTGGACCCACTCACCTCTTCTTTTAGTCCTCCACCAGGTCCCGCATGCCCTTCAGCTCCGAGTCCAGCCTCAACCGGTCCCCAGATAGTGTCTCCAGCTGCTTCCGCAGGTTGCCAATGTAGCCCTCGAGGATGGGCTCCAGGTTTTTCCTACAGTTGTTCAGGTCCAGTTGCTGCAGCAGCTCCCACTTGGTCCCCAGCACCTGGTTCTGCTGTTCCAGGAACCTCACCTGGAATCAGATGGATGCTACAAGTCCCGTGGAAAAACACCATGGACCCTACCAGGTTATACAGATTTTTCTAAAGACATTTGGTTCCAGTCCTGACTCCCCACTCATGGAATTCCATGCGAACAAGACCCTTTACAATTCATTCTGTAGCCTTTCAGGCAAAACCAGTCACTGAAAACTCATTGAAGAAGGAGATTCCATACTTGCTTCTGTTGCCTGACCCAGCCCCAGGAGATGCTCTTCCTCTGTCTCAGCTAAGTGTTTCTTCTGTACCATGAGCCCTTCCCTCTGAATAGTGATGGTTCTATCAGCCCTGCATCTGCCTTGAAGGGCTAGAGGTCCAGTTGACCTCCAGATTCCCATCAATTCTTCCTCAAGGTAGGGCTACCCTTTACCAAAATTTCCACCCTTCTCTGTAAAAGAAAGCAACACATTCATTTATTCCTTCATGCTACCTAGCTCACAGGTTGTGCTATGATCACAGAGCCCTTCATGAGATCCAGCAGCAACCTTTCCATCCACAGTGCCCTGTGCACTGCCAGGGGAAGGGGATCATGCACAGCTCGTTGGACTGTCTTATCCACCTGGGAGACCCACCTTGTCGATGAAGGAGGCGAACTTGTTGTTCAGAGCCATGATCTGCTCCCGCTCCTGGGCGCACACCTTCTGGATCTCCGGGTCCAGCTCCACGTTGAGGGGAGCCAGGAGGCTTTTGTTGACAGTGACCTGGTGGATGCCCCCAGGTGGGCACATGGATGGGCACACAGGCCCCAGGACCACACTGCCAAACATGCTGCCGGCAAAGCTGCTGGCCCAGACCCCTCCATACCCAGAGCCAAGCCTGAAGTTGTAACCTCCAGTCCGAACACTGCTGCCAGCCACCTTGAGGGGAACACAGAGATCCCCTCTACAGAGACTGTAGAGGCTTCGGCTTCCAAAGGCAGCACCAGCTCCTTTGCTGGGTGCGCGGTAAGAAGCCGCACTGCCCCCAACCTTCCTCAGCACCACCGCAGAGTGCCCACTGAAGCCCCCCTTGTCACCACCAGACTTGATATTCAGTTGCCGGCTCATGGTGCCAGAGCTGGGGGTGACAATGCTGGAGTAAAGCAGTCACCAATGGAGAGAGAACCTTTGATGGGGCACCCAGAGCACCGCTCCCTTTTATTCTGTCCATCCCTGAACACCAGAAAAGGGTGTTGCTCCTCTATCTGCTTTCTCCCTGCTGAAGGTCCTGAGGCCATGGGCAATTTGTGGAACAGACATCTCCAAGCCCTTTGCAGCAACAAAGCTCTTCTGATAGTGAGCAGAATACGCTGCCCTTGCAGACTGGAGTGGTCGAATCAGGCGTTTATCTGTGATCCTAATTAGGGACCTGGAGAGTTATCCCCTTCAGAGATCTCCGAGCTTAATTTTTTCCAGGGCTGCCTCTTTCTTGCTTATCTGTCAGTAAGAAGCCGGGGAAATGCCCAGCTTTGTCCAGAGAAAGCTCATCAGAAAACCCCAGCTTTCCGCCCTAAAGAACCTACCCCTCTGTTGGTCCTGTTGAGGAGCTGTGGTGTTTGCACCAGAGAAGACGAAATTCGGAAAAGATGTGATGCATGTCTTCAAAGATCTAAGTCCAAGAAAGAAGTTCCAGGGCTCATTCTCTGGGTCACTGTAAGGACCACAGCTGTCTAGTAATGGAACCGACCTCAGGAAGGTAGTGGAAATGACCATACAGAGTCTGCATGCCACCCAGCAGGGGACCGTCTGGACATTTCTGTACGAGGCAGAGACTGGGTGGTGATTACCTCAACATTGCCATCTCAACAGACAGAATCTTTTCAGGTAGCTGGTAGTTCCTGCAGCTGAATTTTTTTTCCTGGACAAGGTTATCTGCTGCATCTTAGGAAATGAGCCATGAAGCAGGCTTGGAGGTGGGCCATTGCCTCCCCTGGGGAGAACGTCTCCCCTAGCGCTCCCTGGGGACATGTTCCAAGCCCAGTGACCAAGGTACTGAAGCCCATGGGTCTCGCTCCTGGAGTCAAGGTAACTGTTCTGCTCCTTTCTTGATCACTTTAGGAAGCCATTCAATTTTGGGTCAGGTGAGACCAGCTTTTTGTATCTCAGGGAGCCCTGGTAGAGGTAAATGTTTAAACATTACTCCAAAAGCAGGCATCTCCTAGCTCTGACTCTGCTAGGAGTAATGAAATTCGGGAGCCTTGACTCATTTGAAGCCAGTGATAGCAGACAGCTTCTCCGCAGCTGGGAAGGGGGAGTGCATGAGTGGGACAGCAGGATGTGCATAGCCCAGAACGGCTTCCTCTGAGGGTTTCCTCTCACGAAGTTCTCCAAACAGCCCCAGAGGCAGCAGTGGAAGTTTCTCCAAGGTCCCTGTCTCCCGTCCTTCTTGGCAGGGCCTAGCCCTAGGGCATGTGTGCTAAGTCGTAACTGAAGTGGTTTCTTGTGGTTTTCTAAACCAGATTCCAAGTGCTATTGAATGAATGTCAACAAATAATGTAAACCCCTTGACCAGAGGTGGCTATCATCTGGTCCCAGCCCCCAAGGAGCGTGCAGATCAGTGAGAGGAATCTATGCAAAGAACTTAACTTTGGATAAAGCTCTGGAATAAGAAAAGTTGGGAACAAAGGATCGGAGGTGTGCTGGGAGTTAAGGACCTCTGGAAGGCTGGGCTTCGATTACTTGTGGCAGGGTGGTGGACTAGGCGCTCCCAGGCAGACGGGGGTTGAGATAGTAATCGCAGTAATGGCAGCAGTGGTAGCAGCAACAGTATCTGTTGTGGTAACAAAAAGAATCAATGTTGATTGGTCACATCACATGTGCCAGACATTGTATGAGCACTACAAGGATTTTTAATTTAATCCTCATGTTACTGAATTCACTCTACAGTTGAAGACTGAGGATTATAGATGCTAAGGAACTTGCCCAAATTCACTCAGCTAGCAAGTCGGAACTGGGTCCGGAATTCCAGTGTGTCTGGTTTCAAAGTCCATATTCCTAACCATCACCATCCTGTTATGTGATGGAGATGAGAGTTAAAGCCATGGATGCAAGACTTTCTGATGCATGAGGCACGCACAGCAGCTATGGCTCTGAGTTCCGCATACTCGTGTTTCTATATATTGTTGAGATGAGCAGATGACGTGAGAGGAAGGGGAGGTTGTCCCTGAAACGGGGGCTTATGTAAGGTGGTTGCTCTAGATGAGACATCACTCTGAGGTTGAGAGAGAAAGTCAGCCAAAATGGGGGTGGGCAGAGGGAGGAAAAGACTCACTTTCATGGGGGCTATTTTATTCTACAATGTCCAATAGCTAGGCCTTCACTGAGAGGCTCCAGCTGGGAAATCAGCATGACTCTGGGGATCTGACTCTTCCTGGGCCAAGTGTGCCCCTCCACTGCCTAGTGGAGTATGAGCCCTAATCTGTTAGGGGAGCTGGACCTCAACAAAAGAGAATTTACAGGAAAGGGATGAGACTAGGTCTTCAAAGCTGGAGAAGATTTAGAATAGATCAAAACCAGAGTTTCAAGTGCCCAGGAAAATGCTACAGAATGAACTGGGCCCATCTATGCTCAGAAGTGACAGGCTGGGGAGAGCCAGGAGCAGGGCTAGGGGTCCCTGCTCTCTCTGTATTCATTCTGCAAGCAATCAGTGAGTGCTGGCGTGGGCCTGGCCCAGTGCTGAGGGCTGAGCAGTAAGAGTCTAGAGCAGTAAGAGCAGTAAGATAGTGATGATGGTGATGGTCGTGGCCGTGGTGGTTGCAACACAGAAGGAAGAGGAGGAGGCAGAGAGGAACTTCCTGACGACAGTGTGGCGATCGTGGCCAAACACAGAGGCCCCTCCCAGGAAATTTAATTGCAGAGAATTGCCTTTGCTACACAGTAGGATCTCTGACAGTTCCAATCTTCACCATGCGGGCTACCCTCTAATTACTCATCGTAGTCCACACCCCAGTCTTTGAGTTCACAGGACTAATGAGTGTCCCAAGGCTTGAAGAGATTGGTCCACTCAATAAGTAGAAAATTGAGCGCTACTCGGTGAATTGCTCTAAGCTAAGCTAGACATCGAAAGAGAAACAGGTAAGACCTTCTCCTTCCAAGAAATTTAAATTGAACAGGAGGAGACAGCATATAAGCACGTGAAAGTTGTTTTGCTGTTGTTATTGCTACAGTTTAATTCCTTATGTTTAAATGAGTAATTCAGATAAGCTGTTACTGAAATTCTGCCTTTAAAAATAAATCAGAATAAAATATATTGGTCTTCCTGAGGTGGGGGCTGGGAATGGGAAGGTGGATAGATGCACAAGCATCCCAGAGGCAGTGAGTAACCCAGGTGGACTGTAGGGGAAAGTTTGACTTGGGAAGCAGAGGTTGCTAGGAGAAAAATGACAAAACAGGCCAAGGTATTTCCCTTCTCCCTGAGGATAGTGTGGAATCATGTGAGGGTCCTCAAGGGAAGAAACCTCACAGCGTGTGCTTTAGATTAAAGAACATGCTCTGGGTTGCATGAGGAGAACTATGCGGGGGAGACAAGTACCCTAGGGAGACCGGAAGGAGCTGAGCCCATGTGCACCATAATCTCCTGCCATCTTGGTGAAAGCTGCTCCTGGAGGGGAGAGGTCTGCAGAGCACACCACACTGGAGGGGAGTAGACAGTAGTGCCACAAATAATCCCAAATGGACATAACTGAGGTCATGTCAAATTGGTTTGAGAATGGATGCCAAAGGTCTTTTTTCTCTAATCCATTGTCCATTTGACTATTCCTAGACATAGTCAAGGAAGCCAGCATTCATAGAAGGTAATTAATGGGGAGAAGAAGAAGCTTGACAGATTCTTGAAGGAAGCTTGATGGGTAATAAGACTTGGGGGCAAACCACAGCACCTCAGAATGGAAAGGACATGAAGCTGAGTTCTCTGCTTTCCTTTCAAAAATGAGCTCAGGGCAGAAACCAAATACTCTCAGCCTGTCTGAACCAGTTTGAAAGGAGGCTGTTTTTCCATCCTCATCCAAAGTTAACTAGAACAAGCAAGAGAGTTCATTTGCTTTTCTCCCTCTCTCCCCATACCCTCTCCCAACACCCTTCACCTTCCTGACATGAAATTCCCTAGGTCTTAGGGTATCAAGTCCAACAGCAGATGGGACTGAGGCTTGGGTCGAGTTCACTGCTGCAGTCTAGAGGCCTGGGCACCTGGCTGGGGTACAGTGGGTGCAAGAGGATGTTCAGAGACTGAAGTTGAAAGTCCCGTGTTTGTAAGGTGGGATAGGGGGAATTCTGGGCACATATGATGAGGGCCAGCACCCCAGGCCAGACGACTGAAGCAGCTAAAGACCATTTGGTAGGGTGACCAGCTACTCCAGTTTGCCCAGGACTGAGGGTTTTTCTAAGTGGGACATGGGACTTTCTATGTTACAACCTGGACTGCTCTGGAAAATCTGGACAGTTGGTTGCCTGACCATCACCCACCACACCACAGAGTAAAGAGTATCAAATTCTCTGGTACTTTAGGGGGGTCCCTGAAGTTAGAACATCTCTCCAAGTCTGAAACTTACATAGTCAAGCAATTCACTGGCCTCTCACCATCCCCACTGTTCCCTTGACTCCTGTCCCCAACACACACCTGTTAACATGAATTTCCCAGATTATTAAGAAAACAGCTGGATGGCACCAATATAAATTCAGTTCCACTGTCATATATTCAAGTCCTGTTATAAGGCACTGTATTGAGTGAAAACCCAGACAGGCAGTCAACAGGGTCAACATTTCTGCTTCTTGGTGCCACATTAGTATAAAGGACAGTGTGTAGTAAGCTTCTGTTTATTAAAACTTAGCAGAGGCTGTTCAGTGACCTGAAATCTGGAAGCAGCTTCCTTATCACAACTGGTTTCATAGAACTTCCTACCCATGTCTCCACACACCCCATCTCTGAGTCTGGGGCTTTCCGCACGTCTTCTTCTCAGCACCAGCATCTCCTTCTTTCTCTCTGTGGTCCAGCTCAGGAGACAAATGTCAGAGCAGTTTAGCCAAGTGGCTGCAGTGCCTTTAAATGCTTTTGTGCCAGTTAGAAAAAGGCGCCCCTTCCTCTGGGCAGATGCAGCCCTTTGCCAGGTGCACAGCTGGATTTCAGGCCCCCCACTCACCCTCTCGCCAGGCCCTATTGCTGGACATAACCCTCGCAGCCCTCAGGACATTCGTGGGTGTGTGCCCGAATCTAAGGGATAGGCTCGTGTTATACAGGTGAGTTGGAGCCTTTGGTCATCAAGGTCTCCTGGCCTCCCCCCACCACCCTCAAGCTGGAGCCTACTTCTCCAGATCTCCACTCTGACTTCCAGTCCCCTGGATCTTTCCTCTTTGAGCTCTTGAAAGAAAGTGATGGTCCCCCGCCTCCCACCTCTGCCCACTCTGGCCTCTGTCCACTGGGAGCCCTGCCCAGCTCTGCTCCCCTCTGACTTAGGGGACTGCAGATTTGTTTTCACTGTTCCCAGCCTGAGTGTCCTTTGCATTCAACACTTCCTGGATATCCCTCACTAAGCTCCCCATTCTTGATTCTCTTTCTCCTCCTGCTCTGGCTCCTGAGGCTTTTATGGCTGGAGAGACTCCTGATCCTGAGGTGGACATCAAGCATGCTTTAGTTCTCTTTCTGTCCTCTTTTTAGAAAGAAAAGCTCTCTGGACTCTTTACAACTCCACCCCCGCCCCTGCCCAGTCATCACCGGAGCTTTCCTCAGCGCGAAAGCACTGAGGTATGTGGAGACAAGCGCCGTCTTGCTCTGGGAAGGACATGCTGGCTTTCATTTGCTCTTTTCAAAATACCACCAGCCCCCGTATCTCCATTATTTCATCCATCTCCTTACCTCAGACCTCTCCCCACTGCCCCACCCTGCCCCGCAACTCCCAGCCACTTCTGGAAGAAGTTTGTAAGGTACTTTTCTAACCCCCAAACCCCTTTATGGGGTGACTTCTTTTTTTTGAAAGAGAACAGTCAGGCTGGGGGCAAGGCCTTAATCTTTTCATCATGGCTGTGAAGTCTGATGCTTGATCCGCCTCTTCCTTTGCCCATTTCCAAAGCAAACAAACAGGCTGCAAGGCGGGCTGTAATTAAACCAGTTGTCCCAATGACAAGCCCTCTATCTCCCATTGGAGCCTCGCGCAACCTGATCCAAACGGGACGGAGCAGCCCACTCTCACCCCATCCAGTAGTGGGAAGCTGGAATGGTGGGCTGGGGGCACCTGCCTCAGGTGTGGGGGAATAGCCTTCCCCCCTTCCCTGTATCCATATTGTAACTAAGCCTGGGGGCAGGAGTTAGGAGAGGGTGGGAGAAGGGGAGGAACACCCAGCAGGGCAGGAGCACCAAGGGGCTTGGATGACCACAGGCAAAGCGGGAACCGAAAGGGGAAAAAAATCTGAAAGCAGGATGTCCAGAAAGAAGTGTAAGAAATAAGAAGTGTGTGTTTTCAGAAAATGAAGCTTGTCTAGCTCCCTGAGTGGTGGGGAGGGAAGAGTTGGTCTGGAGGGGAGGAGCCAAAGCCTAGAGAGGGAGGAAAATGAGGGAGTGGGGAAGGGTCGGAGGGAGGCACGGGCATGGCCTGAGCCCCTATGGATCCATGACAGACTCCTCATTCTTGATTCTCTCTCTCTGCCTACTCTGACTCCTAAAATGTTTATGGCTGCAGAGACCCCCTAGCCTCGCAGTGGAGATCAGCCTGGGTGGAAAGGATGAATTACCTGCTGGCTACAGGGAACCCCCTCACTGCTGGGAGGAGGGGCCTAAGCTCCACCCCCCAGGACACAAGCCTGCCACGGACTTAGAGGCTCAGGCAGGCTGGGCTGAGGCTGGAGTCAGCCTGTGAGCTCCTCCATCCAGAGCTGAGACCACAGCCGAGCCCCTTCAGAGAGTTGCATCCACTTGCCCTCGTGGAGAAGGAGGCCTCAAGACCAAGCCCCCTCCCCAGTGTCATGGTTCCCCCCAACATTGAAGCAAGTGGGATATTACGTCTGGACATAATGGTGGTACCAGGACGTGAGTGGTCTGCAACGTGGGCCAGGGAACACAGAAGACTGGGCGCACTGGCTCCCACTTGAGGGAAAGGGAACAGAGGGGTAGCAGGGAGCAGGAGTGGAGCTGCACATCATAACAGAGAGCCAAGGAGAGGGCTGAGAGGGACCGTCAGCCGTGGGAGAGAACCTTCTGGAAAAGAACGTCGGCTGGGAGAGCAAAGCAGAATAAGGGAAGAGCTGCCAGCCTGAGACTGGAATCAAGCTGGAAGCTACTCTGACGGTCATGCCAGGGGTGTAGGCATGGGGGGATCACTGGCTGAGCGCTTGCTGAGGACATTTTAATGCATTTCATCTTCACACCAATCCTACTAAGTAAATACCCTTATTTTTTTCACTTCACACATGAGGAGAGGCCATCCTGATGGCTCTGTGGTAAAAAATCTGCCTTGCAATGCAGGACATGCAGGAGACGCAGTTTTGATCCCTGGATCTAGACAATCCTCTAAGAGGAGGAAATGGCAACCCGCTCCAGTATTCTTACCTGAAAAATCCCATGGACGGAGAAGCCTGGTGGGCTGCAAGTCCATGGGGTCACAAAAAGATGGACATGACTGAGCGACTGAGCACTTCGCACATGAGGAAACAGGAGCAGGGAGACTGAGCTGCCCAAGTCGTAATGATGAGCAGCAAAAGAAACAAACTCTTGGCTGGCCGGCTGCCAGTGTGTGTCCTCTCAGACTGGGTGATCCCTCTCCAGCCGGCAGCCACCAAGCTGTGATTCTTTTGGGTCCAATGAGTAGGGAGTAGCTTTAATCTAGAACTTGGGGCTGCATCTGGAGTCTCAGCCAGAAGGATCTGGAATCCCTGAGAGAGAGGATGGATGGGTTGGAAGTAAGACGGAGGGATTCCAGTGATGAACCTCTAAGAGGACCGAATCTACATGGTGGTGTGGTGTGGATGTGCGCCAAGTGAGGAGGGAGAGGCAGGGTGGTGGAAATTGGTCTGCAGGAGAGGGGACCCTCCGCATCTCCGCTGGCCTGTGCAGCACTTGCTAAACGTGAGTGTAAGGGCTGAGGGATGGTGCCTTAAGCAGGGGGCTTGTCCTACAAACAGGAGTGGTAGCGGCCCTGGAAGGGAAACAGGAGGCAGCTGGCAAAGCGCAGCTCAAACCTCAGAGCAGCTGCCAACGGTGGCTTAAAAAGTCTAAGACACTCCCGGTCTCCAACAAGTCATGTCCCCTTCACCTCCTCCAGGAAGCCTTCCCAGACTTTGTTCAGCTCTGATGCCTTCCTTCCTCTTAGCCCCTTGGCTGTGCCTCACCATGCCTCCAAGCCCAGATCGTCCTCCAAGCCCCTTTGCACTAGGGAGTGAGAGGTCTCAGAGGGTTCCCCTTGCAGCCGGGATGGGAGCCTGACACAGTACAGGCGAGGCGAGGGCACAGTACTGCTGAGAGATGGGAGCTCTCCCTCCCAGGACTCCTGGATCAGCCCATCGAGGAAGAGCTGTCGGAAGGTCCCGAATCCTCTGACTAGATGTAAAGAGGTTCAGGCTGTGGCAATGCCAGCACTACCACAGCCCCTACCCACCCCCCAGTCGTGTGAAAGAGGGATGGGAAAGAAGGAGGGGAGACAGAAGCCAGGGCCTGGGCAACACGGAGGCTGGGGCCTGCCTGGGCATGCCAGGGAGCGAAACAGCATCTCCTCCAGCTGGCAGCTCCGCGGTGGGCACAGAGCCTGACTAAGGTTGTCTCACACCGTCTTGGTTTTAAGTGTCTTTCCTCCAGAGTCACAGCGTTGGAAGGTGCAGTACCTGGGGCCGATGGCAGAGGGCGGTGTAGGCACAAAATACCAGCACCAAGGAGTTACTCTTTCTGCTTGGAAATGAGCAGTTGGTGACTGAATGGGACATGTGTCAATGAACAGACCCAGTGTTTGCCCTGGCCCCGCACTTAGCCCACCTGAGTCAGGTCTCTGGGCACAGTGCTGCTCTGGATTGACTGCTCATGGACCAGGGCACAGCTGGTAAACACAAAGGCCCTGTGAACACGCATTAACAGTGATTATTATCGTAACAGCTAACATCTGTTGGCTGCAAACTGTATTCCAGATGCTGTATTACTTGCATTATCCCTTTTCATATGCTCAACTCTCCTCTCCAGTGAGGACTTTGGCAGGTATTGAGGCATTGTGCATGGAAAACATGGACTGGACTCTGAGAGCTGGACCCCCAACTCTGCCATTTCTGTGTGACATTGGGTAGATTATTTTACCCTTTGAGCCTCAGCATATCATGAGTGAGATCCACATTATAGCAAAAATACCTGTTGGGTTGTTGGGAGAATTCATTGTTGCCAGATATAAAGTGCTGAGAGTAGTACCTGGCGTATAGAAAGCACCCATCAAAAGCCAGCTTGTATCAACCCCATTTTACAAGGGCAGGATCTTGTACCCAGTTACAATCAGCCATTAGAAGAGCCAGGATTTGGAGCCAAAACATATGACGCTCGCCAGGACGCCAGACGTAAGATAGCATATGCCTGACACAGTCCTGGCTTATGCCTGCTGTCTGTAGATCCAGTTTCACATATGTCCAGAATAGAAATGCCTCAATTTGGTTCATAAATTCTATAAATAGCATACACATGGATGAATGTAAGACACAAATCTCTTTAACACAATTGTGTTTCATCACTTGCATGCCAAATCATCAGGACACACGTGTGTTACATGAGCTCTTTCTCCCCAGTGAAGGTGGGTGAGATGGAGCCGTGCATACCTGTGACAAACGTTATGCTGAGTGCTGACCAGGAGCCAGACTGAGGGCCCCAGAACAGAACACGGGGCTCTGAGGAATGGGGGAGGGGACAGACATGAGGGCAGCTAACGTGACACCAGGAAAATAGAGCCTCAACTGTCATATGGGTTCAGGGACAGTGCTATGGATGTGCAGGGCCCCGGTCCCCACTCTGCTGCTCATCAGGGCTGTGAACAAGGGCAGAGTGCTTAGCCATCTGGGCCTCTGTTTGCTGGCCTATAATAGTGGGGGGGATTCAAGGAGTTATTGGCCACAAACCCCAATGTTCTGTCTCATTTATGCTTTTATGACTTGATGGAGTCCACATGGAGGGACCAGAAAATGCATGCCCATAGGAGGTGGCAATTCAGCTGGACCACCAAGCATGGGCAGGCTTTCAGCAGATGGGGCATGGGTACTCGAGATTGGAAGTTATATTTGCCAAGGTCCTGAGGTGTGAAAAGTCCTGGCTGCCAGGAAGAAAGACTGGAGTATGAGGCTGGGGAATGATGAGGGGGAGAAGGGGACACAGGCACCCTGAAGGTCACCCTCAAACAAGGTTCATCGTTGGCAGGTGGCCTTGCCCTGGAGGACTCTGCTCTTCAGCACCTTGTTCAAGGAGACTGTGTCAACTGCTTCTGAGAAAGCAAACATTCTTACAGAAACATACACATGTGTCAAAGAACACTCTTCTTACTCCATTTAATTTTTCTTCACAGAAATCATCACTGCCTGACATATCGTGTGTTTGTTAGCTGCTGACTTTTACTCTCCCCACCAGACTGTGAACTACCCAAGGACAGGCTCTATGTGCTGGTTTGCTGACTCCTGCATTCCCTGTGCCTGACGATGCCAGACTCACCAAAGCTCGTGAGCCACTGCTACATGGACACAGTAGACACAGAGGCATACACAGGCAGGTGGGCGTGCTGGCCTCAAACTTGAGGATGGAAAAGAATCAGCCGGAAGAAGAGGAAAGCAAGGCTGGTGTGGGAGAGCAAGATAGGAGGTGGGTTGGCAAGAGACTGAGGAGGAAAGAAAGAAGAAGGAATGACTCTCTGACAACAAGAGACAGTTGTAGGGACACTGTGGGAGCTTTTGAGAGGCGGAGCAGGAAGCTGCGCTGAAACTCAGACACCTGAGAGTCCTGGGGTGACTCAGCTCCTTGATCACAGCAGCCTGAGCGTCTTTGTATGGGGGGCAACTGTTCCCATCTCACAGGGCCATTGTGTGGCCTACCGGGAGTAAGTGCCCAGGTGCCCAGGAAGACCCAAGCCTGCCCAGAGGCAAATCTGTAACAAATCTCTGCTGTGTACAAAGAGCAACTCTCAACCAATGCCTGCCTGGCCAGGACCAGATGGCAAAGATCCATATCAGACCAGGGACCCAGAGGGAAGCAGGAGCTGGACCAAGAGAAGTTGGATGGGGCAACTCAGATGTCAGTATGCCGGGCAACAGATTCAACACTGAGAATCAGATGCTATTGACCATTTATTGCAGAGAAGCAGAGAAGTGGGCATGACCCCAATCAGAGGACAATGAGAACCCCTTGACTGTGAAGACCCAGAAAGGTACAAGGACAGAGGGGCTTGCCTCTGGTCACAGAGAAGCATCCTGGGGATGTGTGTAATCTCTGCATACAGGGCAGTGACCCAGAGAAAGGTGCCCAAGGAGGACACTGAGAGAGCCCATGGCTGGACGCCCTGCATCAGAGCATCACCCCACTGGGAACAAGGAGCAGGGATGGGACCAAGGCTGTGGTTATGGAGGAAGCACTTCCTGACTTGGGAAGGGGACCCAGAAGAGGAGATGAGGACATGGTGAGATGGGTGAGGTTTGCAGCTCTCTGCTCGTGAGCCAGCCTTCATCCACCCTTCATCTCGAGGCCTTTTTGGTTGCACAGCTACTGCCTGAGGTTTTGGCAGGAGCATCCTTAAGCTCGCTGCCTCCACAGCTGCCTTTGGTTTTGACATCCACCGCTGAGGATTTATAGCTGTAGCTGCTCAAGGCACCGAAGCCCATGCTGAAGCCAGTGCCTCCTGCCCCGGTGCTGGTGTTGCTGATGACAGCTGCAATCAGCAAGAAAAGGCCCAGTTCATTCAGCCTCCTGGGACATCCTGATCATTCCCTTAGTTCTCTCCCCTTGGGTGGCTTCACATGGAGACACATTCTCCATTGTCTATTTTTAGTTTATTAAGAGATTTTCATCAGCACTGGTCATTTTTCATGTACTTGACCCCATGTATTTGATCTTTTCCTAATTAGTCTATGTTGATCTATCAATGTCAGACTGTAAGCACTAGCAGATTTTATCAGTGAATTTCTGTCTGGATAGGACTAGATGAAGAAAGGCACTTCAAGGAGGCCTTCTGATGCTTCTGCTAAAGACAGCGGCTGCTGGGAGTACCCTACACTAGAACCCTGCGTTCTCTCTAGCTTTTAAACCTGCTGGAGGTTATTTCTGCTTTTTTCATCATTCAGCCAGTCAGGCTCCTCTCATTCCTTCTTACTTCAGTCCAGTACCTCTCTTATGGACTGGCCTCAAAGAAATGGAATGTAGTCATTAAGCATCATTCACTGTTGGATATCATTTGATCTCTCTACAAGTTATACTTTTGTATAACCTGTATTAAAATAGTATTTCACAATACTGTTTTTCTCCTTCATTACTAAATCCAGCTCCCTCTTTGTGCCCCTAAGTCTCCCCTTAACCCACTCTGTTATTGTTATTCTAACTTTTCTTTGGTGTCATGAAAATAGAGGGGCTTTGACTTCTGGTAGGTGACCAAGGGCAGAGCTAGGTACTGCAGATACTCACAGATGCTCACGGAATTTGGATATTCACCAGACATCCTGCAGAGGGAGAGAAAAAATCAGATAAACCTCCCTAAACCTCTTTGATCCAGGAAGATCCCTCTGTGAATCAGCCTCTCCTCTCAGACATGCCTTCCACTCCAGCCCAGCCTTCTTTCTTCCCAAACACCCGAGTGGGACCTCTCAAGAAACAGAGAACTAAGATGAAAAGTCTGCTGCAGGGAGTCAGCCTCCCCATCAAAGTGGCTTTGGGATTATCTGATGTGTGGGATAATTGTGCTCCTGCTTCCAAATAGTTATGCCTTTGGTCTGAGACAATTAAGAGGAGTGAGCTCACATCCTCACTGGGCCTCAGGCTTTGCCAGAGCAACCTTGAACCTGGGTGACTTTTGGAGACTGTCTCGCCCCTCCCACTAGCCTCAAGAATGAATCATGAAGGGCCAGGGATGCTCTATTTCTCAATGTCTTCGATTCCTCCTGTGCCACCTGTTTGGGATGTTTACAGTCCTGTCCTTCCTGCTGTCTAACTCTGGTCTTTCCTACCGCACCATGTCAAAACCATTTTAATAGAGTTTCACCTCAGTAGGACCTGAACAAAACCAAACTGTTTGCCCTCTACCTTCCTACTAAAGCACAGAGATAATGCTCCAAACAAAAGACATCCTCCCCCTCACCTGCACTCCTCGCCCTCCAGCAGCTTGCGGTAGGTGGCGATCTCCATGTCCAGGGCTAGCTTGGTGCTCATCAGCTCCTGGTACTCACGCATCATCCTGGCCAGTTCCTCCTTGGCCTGGAGAAGGGCGGCGTCCAGCTCATCCAGCTTGGCCCGGGCGTCCTTCAGGGCACAGTCGCCCCGCTGCTCAGCATCGGCGATGGCCATCTCCAGGTTGGAGCACTGAGGGCCAAATGGATTCAGTGCTTTGGGTCAGAACATAGCTCTGAGATCCTGCTCAGAAGACCTCCCTTCTTTTGATCCTGATTGATGGTAAATGCTTTGAGGTCGTTCTGGTTTTCCCATTTTGTGAACATCACTAGAGGTGATGTCTAGAATCTGTCCTTCCCCCCAACTCCAGGCACAGTTTAGTCCAGCTCATGCCATGGCATGTAAAGGTGGAGTGCCCTTATCTTGGGAGAGAGGAGGGGAAAGGTATTGATTGAGAAAGTGGCCAGATGGGCACATGGCTCCATCGTCTCCCTCCTAGTGTATAACATCGGCTGTTCTGCCAACCTTAAAAAGTCTACCAACCCTAAAAAGTCTCTGGGTCACTGGCCTTAATTCTACCCCATAGTGTAAAAGTATCTTGGGAGATACTGTAAATAGTGAAAAAAATAGGGACCAATCAAGTTCCTATTAATAAAATGTCTATCCAATAAACCTATCCCACAGAGGATCTGGCCTCCCAAATTGCAGAGACTCATGCTACAAGGCAACAGCTTCCAATAATACTTTTGCATAACTAACAGGTGTTACTAGTTCACAAACTTCACTTTTAGGTGTTACCTGCAGAAGCAAACTGCAGGTGGGCCTCAGTGCTGCATCCAGGGGAAGCTGGGCAGATGGAGGGGGTGTCTTGGGCCTTTCAGTCATGAGCACAAGTGTTTGCCAGTCCCTGGGTTAGGCTTTGGTGGGATCTAAGGATCTGTCCCCTTCTTCTGGAGTCAAAGTTGCTTCACCCCAAGGACAGCAGCTGGTCCTGAGGCCAAATGGAATTTTTCACTGCTGTCCAGGTGGCGCTACCCTCCTCAGCCAGGCAGGCCCCCAGCAGTACAAGCATCCACTGTATTTCGGGTGAGTGTTCACAGCCTCAGCAGGAGAACCTAGGACCCAGCTACTGAACCAGGGAAAAGCACCACTATCCTCAGGACTGTGGAGACCTGATTATTTGGGAGGATGCAATAAACTCTACAACTCGAATTCCACCAAACTGTCCTCTGTTCTTTCTCACTGACCGAGATCCTGCAGGTGAACCTGGGGGACTCCAGAAGCTTGGGTCTTGTGAATGTGGCATGAGTTGAAAGGAGGACCTGAAATGTTGGTTCCTTTGAAACAATTAGCAGCTGCATTCTGGAGCCACTGGACGCAGAGTCTGCATGTTTAAATGTGGGCTTCTTTGGTGGAGAGGTCAAAAGGCAGGAAAGCACCTTGGCTGAGAGCCCTCAAGAGGAGCCATCTTGGGGACCAAGCATCAACAGTGACCTCCACTGGCTCCCCGAGGAGGACATCTCCCCTGACCTCCAAAGCACGGTGGCCTTTTCATCACAAATGTCACTTTCTGGTAATAAGTTTGCCTAAACAGGTACACAGAGCATTTTATCAGATAAATAGAGTAATTGGGTACCAAATGTAGCTTCACACACCTTGTGTTTTTCTTTCATTTATGCAGAATTTGATTAAATACAAACATCATAGGTTCTTAATTAGTCTCTCTTCTTTCCACTGCTGGAGGAGGGGTGTGTGTGTGTGTGCACACATGTACGTGCACAAGCAAGACAGAGGAGGGAAGGAGATAGGGAACTTGACTTGTCCAGGAAGCTGAGACCTTAAATCCTTGCACCAAACTCCACAAACTTTGGGAGATTCATGAGTTTGCTTGCTTTGGAATCACAAGCGTGGCCCTGTATTGTGTTCCTATGGGCTGCGTTCAGTGTAGTGCCCCCCACAGACAGCCACAGGAAAGGGCAAACCTGAGCAGAGCCCTGTGCCAAGACTAGTGTTGGGGGTGTGTGTGGCGGGGGTCAGGGGGGGTTGGCGGTCTTCCTTCTCCACTTCTAAAATGCACTGCTGGCTCTCCTTCCTCTGGCACGGACTCATCCTGGGAAATTTCCAAACCCTTTCACCAATTGCACTGGGTCTAAGGTCCACTGCCCTCTTTGAAGACTGCCCATAATCCACCCATTCCTACCTAGGGTGTCCTGGTCCCTGCCACCCACCCATCATGGACCTTCTGCTCAGGGTGGGTGTCTTTCCTTCTAGCACACATGCCCACCTCACATCCACTGCTCCTGTGAGTTCCTTCACCAGACCCCCTTTCCTCTCCTTTCTGCCTTCCATCCCAAGGTAATCCCCCTCCTACAGGAAGCCTCACTCAGGTCCCCATTCATCCAGAGCCCCTTGGAAGCCCTGCAGCACTTAGGGAGTGTGATGCCCAACAAAGGATGCTACATCTTTCCATATGGATTCCTACTGTTCTCTCCTGAGAGACCGTGTTTTACCCTTTTAAATAGTGAGCCTCATACAGATTGGTGCAAGATCCTCACCGTGCTGGGAAGGGCAGGATGCTCTTCTCATTTGTATAGTCTGGTACAACTGCTCTCATACTGACTGTACCAAACCATAATTGGTCTCAAACCGATGAGTGCTGTCAGCTGACTCCTTTCATAGAACCCACCTGCTTCTTCACGTTCCCAATCTCTGAGCGGATCCTCTGGATCATCCGGTTGAGATCTGAGATCTCAGCTTTAGTGAGTTTGAGGTCATCCCCATGCTGGCCTGCTGTGGCTTGCAGCTCCTGGATCTGAGATTGGGGGACAAGAGATGAAGAGCACAGGACAGTTGAGAATTCAGCCCTTACGGTGTTGGAGGAGAGGGAGAGTGATGGGGCACCATTCTCTTTATCTAAGCAGCACAGACACAAGAGGAGGAGGGAAGAAGGGAGAGGGAGGGGGAGAAAGACAACCCTTTCCTTCTGGATAGGAAGGCCCAGCCCCAGCTCAACAGGATCCTCGGTTTCTCAAACATGAGAGCCCTGATGGAGTCTGAATTTCCTGTCCTCGTTTTGACAAAGTTGGAAACAGAAGGAAAGCTGAGATAGTGGATTGTCCACAGAAACGGCGTCAGAATCTCATTGAAGCTGTGACTGAGGTGGCCTCAGCTGTCAGCAAGGGCCTTGGCTGGGGAAGGGCTAAGCCTACACACGGCCCCCAACACCTGCCAAGACTGTGGTGGATCTCTCTGGACCACAGGAAGGCACTTCCACAAGGCCCAACTCCAAGAAGCAGGAAGTCTCTGCCCAGCCCCAACACACGTGCACGCACACACAAGTACACACGTGCACGCATGATGCCAGGGTGGTAGCTGTGGTCTCTGGGCCTCAGCTCACCTTGGTCTGGTACAGCGCCTCGGCCTCGGCCTTGCTCTTCAGGGCGATCTCCTCGTACTGGGCGCGGACCTGGGCGATGATGCTGTCCAGGTCTAGGTCGCGGTTGTTGTCCATGGATAGGATGACGGATGTGTCACTGATGTGGGACTGGAGCTGAGCGATCTCCTGGAGGACAGTTAGGGGAGGGGACTCAGTTAAAGGTTTCCCAAGGTGGGGGGGTCCCTTTTCTTCATCCTCTCCAGCAAACCCCCTGCTTCCCCTTCCTGCCCCTCCTCGGCACATGAGCTCTGTCTTCAGCAGAGGCCTGCAGTGCTCAGGCCTGTGGGTGTGAGATGAAAACATGGAGCTTTCCACCCAGCATGGGACTGCCCTCTCCATCACACACGCAGGACTCCTCCCACCCTACCCACCCTCTCTGCCCCAACAGCCACCATGGATCAGTCTGACCTCCTTATGTGGCACTCGGTCCTCTAGAGTCACCAATGAGCCCCCACTACTCTGGGCCCCTCATACTTTAGCACAACTCCAGCTCCAGGTCTCCCCTCATTCTGCTCCTTCAGGCTGGAGTCCATGCCCTTCCCTGCACCCACGGGAATCTTGCTCACCTTTCTCCTGGAACTTTCACTGACACCTCAGGCAGAATTCACCATTCCACTGCTCTCCCAAAGCTCATTTACATGCTGTTTTCCCTACCGGACTATGGATTCCTAGAGGACAGGAATCATTTCTCCTCCATCACGGTCTCCTCAAAGCCTACCCCCACTGCTCAGCACATAGTAGGGCCTCAGCAAATGGCAGCTGTACTGACAATGTGGGTCAGTACAGAGGTCAAAAGGCCTCTCTGCCAACCTTTGGTCATGTGACTATCCAGGCCAAGGGCCAGAAACCACTTGCAAGAGGAACAGACCACACCAGAGAGCTCAGCAGGGTCCTTACCCCTTCATAGAGGCACTTCAAGAACTTGATCTCATCTGTCAAGGAGTCCACCTTGGCCTGGAGCTCGACCTTGTTCATGTAGGCAGCATCCACGTCCTGGGGAACACAGAGAGGGACCTGTCTCTCCCCCTGCCCTCCCTCCTGCCACAAGGAGCCCCAGATTCCCTGCTCTGTCCCCTTCCGCCATGCTTCACAGGGAGGGCCCGATCCCTGTGCAAGGCCACGGCTGCACCTGGATCTAAAGTTGAAAGCTTCTGGAAGCAGCACACTGCCCGGGCAAGGGGCTTGAAGAGATGAGTGGGACATTAGAATCCTAGCCATCTCTGCTAGAGACTAAGTGACCCCTAAGGGCCTTTCCTCATCCTACAAACATCCTCATGCCAGGCGCCTAGGGAGCCCCCCGGCTTCTTCCCGCCCTCCCCACCTGCCTCTTACCTTCTTGAGCATCACAAACTCATTCTCAGCAGCTGTGCGTCTGTTAATCTCCACCTCATACCTGCATGGGGCAAGAGAAAGGAGCGTCACCAGTGGGACAGTTCCATTCTGCAAATGCTCACTGAGCAGTGAGCAATCGCCTCTGTGCCAAAAGCTGCAAGGCAGTGACCCACAACCTGCACTGTACGTTCCCCCAGGGCACGGAGAGCCTTCTCAAAGCGGGTGTGACAAGGACAGCTTTAAAGGAAACAATGTGCAGCTCCTTCGCTCATGGTCAGGCTACCCTAAAATGTATCTACTTGGGAATGCATCTGTGATGGAGACATCATGCACGTTCTGCTGTCCCACCTTCATCGTGACAGCCGAAAGTCACCCCCTCCCCACCAGCTGGCACCTTGGTATGAGCCCTAGCCAGGGGAGAAACCTCCCAGGCACCAAAAAAAAAAATGCTATTCCCACCTTCACTCTGTAAGTTATGCCTGTTTCTTACACAGGTGAAGCAAGGTCTTGGAAATAGGGTGTTTGGATGGGGGTGAGATATTCTCATCACACATATTGTAGCTTGGAGGGTCAAGAGCACCGATCATTTCACTTAAAGATCTCACTATTCCATCCCTTACTATTATCAAAGAACATGTCATCTTCCCCCAGGGGCTTATAGATAGAGTATAAATATATAAGCAGAAAAGGGGTAGGTGGGGAAGGGGTGTGGGGCTGGGGTCTCACATTCCCTCTTCCCCTCTTGCCTTGCCTCCTATCCATGCGACCTTTTGTTTAAAAAGAATAAAAAGATTCTTTAAAGAACATAATACAGGATATTTGCAAGAGCAAACAAAACAGAGCATTGGAAAGAAATGATCTGTGCCCCCAAAAGGGCTATTTTTCATACACGTTAACTTGAGCAATTCTTTTCAGCTTTTTACTTCCTAAGCCATGGCACTGGCTGCCAAGAAAATTAAGTTGTGTTGGAAGGCTGAAGTAGTACAGGTTAGTGAAGTGGGCTATTTAAAGTATTTAAACAGTGGAGCATTTTCTGAGACTGCCAGATTTTTCTAGTTGCACTGGGTAAAACACAGGAAATAGCTTATATGATTTATCTCAGATTCTATGTGTTTTATTCAAAAGATAATTGAAAAACTCCTTTCTATCAAGTTATACTATGAAATACTTGTTTCCATCGCAATTTTATCTCATATTATCTTACATGTTATCACATTATATCCATCCTATTAACAAAAATAAAAGTATATGCTAATTGAAGACCAATTAGCTTTTAGCACCTTATATCTTTCTACTTCATAAAATACATTGGGAGAGTTTGATCTCATGATCAAACTCATGGGCTACCAGAATTGATGACATTCCTGTATTATAAATAACTTCTCATCATTTACTTCTAAAAATTGAATATCAGACTTCAATATACACATACAACGTTTATAAAGAAAAACTGCATTTTACATTACTATGGACTTAATAAATAACATATAACTTTTAAAAACAGATTAAAATGTATAATTAAAAGTTAAACCATGACAAAGTACACATGGATTTATCTTGTTTTAGAATATAGATGTATTAATTATGTTAAATCTGCATTCTTTTCATCTTTAATGTTTTCAATAACCTACCGTACAAGATGTCACCCTTAGTTTGTTGCTGAGTGGATTTTAAAATAGTCCTCAGTGAATGTTTATATTTTGATTCGATTTTAGATATGAAGCCACACTTCTTCTGATAGAAAGCAACTCTTATTTCTCTGGTTTGACAACGAAAGCTAGATTTCCAATTAAGCTAGATGGTAGATGCTCTCTATAAATTAAATGAACCAAAATTTTGGAAACTGTATTTGAGCGTGTACACATATTTAAAGAGGGGGCTCTCTGGAGGTGTTCTTTAAGCCTGTCCCCACAATCTGTGTGCTTTCAGAAGGCCAGGACTACATCACCGCCACCTTCAGGGCCTCCATACAGAGCTCAGGCCAGAGTTCCACTTCAGGGGGACTTCAGTAGAGATGGATGGGCAGATCACAAGTGAACCAAGAAAAAAAGCCCAGTTCCAACCATCTTCACCACCTTGTGGAAGAAATCACTTATCCCCAAAAATCCTAACACCTGGAAGCAAAACACCAAAATATCAGATCACACCAGGCATGGGGCATCACTCTCTCTCCTCATAGGTTGAACTTAGAAGGAGAAACCATCTCCCATCCAAGCACACTCTCAACTGTTCTCTTTAATAGTGGGATTCAGCAGCATGGAGATGCCTCACCATAAAAAAAAAAAACAAACTCTTAAAAACTCATTTTTGCTTAGCTTTAAGATGTGTTCTGAGATTGGAAGGATGTCTCCTTCTATAGGAGTCCTGGCAACTCCTATAGAAAACCTCACTCAGGAGGAGCTACAAAGCCATTTGGGTTGTTCATCTGGTTTTGAGACAATTCTCTCCCCCTCCACCCCACATTCTTCCATTTCCAATGTTTAAAATGAGCACATCATCTCCTGGGCAATTTGGAGCACCATTTTGGGTAGATCTTTTCTCTTCCTCCATTTCATCCTGTCTAGATCTCTCTCCCTCCCTTACAAGAAAGAGTAGTAATGATATCAGCACAGGATTCAAGAAGACAAAATTGCTGGCTCCAAATCACAACCTCATCTACAATCAAGACCTTCGAGCGGTGTTAATCCACCTCTCCACTCACCTCTTCTTGTATTCCTCTACCACATCACGCATGCTCCTCAGCTCCGAGTCCAGCCTCACCCGGTCCCCCGACAGCGTCTCCAGCTGCTTCCGCAGGTTGCTGGTGTAGCCCTCGAGGATGGGCTCCAGGTTGTTCTTACAGTTGTTCAGGTCCAGCTGCTGCAGCAACTCCCACTTGGTCCCCAGCACCTGGTTCTGCTGCTCCAGGAACCTCACCTGGAAACCAAAGGTGGTCATAGCCCCCAAATCCCCCCCAAGTGTTCTTGCCTCTCAAGAGTGAGGACAGGGCCCCAGAAATCAGAAGGTGTCATCCTGCAGTGGGAGTCAGGAAAGAGCAAGGTTCCTCAGAGAGTGGATTCAGCCAGAGGGACACGCCCATCTTGTCTCTAAGACAAGAAACAGGATTCAGTTTTAAATGAAATCAGGAAGTGGGTGTAAGCAATGCTGTCTATCATCTGCCACCATGACTTACCATGTGGTTAAGGCAGCATCTTTTGCTATAAATGCTGGTGTTTTTGGAGTGAAGGGAAATGAGAAGCAGGAAGAAATAGTGACTGGGGAATGGCACTGGAAAGTCACTCTGGTAATTTGCATGTTCTTTCTTATATGCAGTCTAAATTGCTCCTGGTTTGTTTCTTTCATTGGTTTTGGAAGCAGATTGTCGCATCTTTAAACTCAACATTCAAAAAAGTAAGATCATAGCATCCGGTTCCATCACTTCATGGCAAATAGATGGGGTGGAGGGGAATGGAAGCAGTGACAGATTTTATTTTCTTGGACTCCAAAACCACTGCAGACAGTGACTGCAGCCACAAAATTAAGACGCTTGCTCTTTGGAAGAAAAGCTATGACAAACCTAGACAGCATATTAAAAAGCAGAGACATCACTTTGCCAACAAAGGTATGTATAGTCAAAGCTATGCTTCTTCCAATAGCCATGTACAGATGTGAGAGCTGGACCATAAAGAAGACTGAATGCCAAAGAATTGATGCTTTCAAATTGTGGTGTTGGAAAAGACTTTTTTTTTTTTTGGAAAAGACTCTTGACAGTCCCTTGGACAGCAAGGAAATCAAATCAGTCAATCCTAAAGGAAATCAACCCTGAAGATTCATTGAAAGAACTGATGCTGAAGTTCAAATATTTTGGCCACCTGTTGCAAAGAACCAACTTATTGGAAAAGATCCTGATGCTGGGAAAGATTGAGGACAGGAGAAGGGGATGACAGAAGATGAGATGGTTAGATAGCATCACTGACTCAATGGACATGAGTTTGAGCAAACTCTGGGAGATAGTGAAGGACAGGGAAGCCTGGTGTGCTGCAGTCCATGGGGTCGCAAAGAGTCCGACACAACTGAGCAACTGAACAACAATCACATCTTTACAAATCTATTCATACTTGACGGAAGGTTTCTCATTTTTGTACTGAATAACGTCAGGCCTCTGCTATGCCAACATTCCTCTTCTTACCAATCTTTTTAGTTATTTCTTCCACTGCCCTCTGTCCTCCAATACTTCACTTCCTCTTCCCAAGTACAGTTGGGAGGGACATAGGCTACTGTCGCTGCCTCTTCTATTACCCTGGCACATTTCTTAGCTTCCCTCTATCTTAATTTGAGCTTCTGCAAGATAGAGTGATCACTGAATCACGGGTTGATAAATGAGAACCACTTGGGTCAGCACCAGGCACTGAGGAGTGTCAGCTATTATTAGTATCATATCCCTCATGGTCTAGATCTTTCCAGGTGGAGACGAGAGAAGCCCATTCTTTGTCTCCTCCCATTCAGCAGGATCACTGCCTATGACTCCAGAGCCATCTTCTCTGTTGCCCCAATTTCTGGACATACACACACCTACACAACATACACACACATAATTTGACATGCCCTCCTTCCAAACCTTCTCCCCTCAGCACCTTCACTGTTCTAGCCCTTTCCTCTCACCTCCTCCAAAAACCTTCCTAGTTTACATCCTTATCCCACTTCCCACCTTCCAGGTCTTTCTCACCCACCAGCCATCCTGTCCTGGGACACCCCCTGTCCTGGAACTGCAAACCCATCTCTCTGTTTGGTAGTGAGAGCCCTCAGGGGGCCCATTATGCATCTCCTGCCCCTGACACCATCCTCCCTTTCCTGAGTCTTTTCCTGCAAGGAAGGAATGAAGCTCCTCTTTAAGGGGGAGGTGGGGTGAAGGTATGCCAGACACTGTTTTAAGCACCTCAGAAACATCCAGTTCATCCTCATTATAACCTTATGGGGTTAGAGCTACTCTTGTGCCCATTTTACACAAGAGGCAAGGGAAGTTTGGAGAGCATAACTAACTTGCCCAAGTTCCCACGCCAGTGGCAGGGGCAGAGTGAGACCCGCATGTACATTGGTCATCAAGGCATGGACCGGTAGACGCTCCAGCACCAACCTTGTCAATGAAGGAGGCGAACTTGTTGTTCAGAGCCTTGATCTGCTCCCGCTCCTGGGTGCGCACTTTCTGGATCTCTGGGTCCAGCTCCACGTTGAGGGGGGACAGGAGGCTTTTGTTGACAGTGACCTGAGGGATGCCGCCCGGAGGGCACACGGATGGACACGCGGGCCCCAGCCCCGCGCTGCCGAAGACAGTGCCCACGAAGCCTCCCCGGCGGCCACCACCCGTGGCCGCGCAGGAACCCAGCGCGGAGCCACCCCTCCCGGCCGCGGAGCTCAGGGCCGGGCGCCTGCCGCCCCCACAGTTGAAGAGGCTTCTGCTACCGAAGGTGGCCGTGCCCTTGATGCCGCTGGCCCGGAATGAGGCGGTGCTGCTGCTGACCCGACTGGAGATGATGGCAGAGCAGCCGCTGAAGGCCAGGCGCTCCCCACCGGGGTAGAGGTTTAACTGGCGGCTCATGGCTGAGAGGTGGAGGTCAGGGGTTGCTGGGTGGACAGGCGCAGAGCAGCTGGGCTTTCTGTCCCTGCTCAGTCCTTAAATAGTCAGAGGGCTGGGCCGGCTGGAGTCAGCCTAATATGTAGTTCATGAATATCTTTCAGGCCACCTAGGGCCTCTTGGTTCTCCATTTATGAAATTGCCATCTCCCTTCTGAGATTTTTGTCTCTTCCACCCTGAACTCCCCATGAATTCCCTATAAAATGGTCCGGAACCCTGCATTTGCTCTGCTTATCTCCTGCATTATAGTAATTTGGCTGCCTTATCTCCCCTCACTGCCCTGCAATCACTGGGGTTATCCCTGCCCAGATCTCCAGTGGAAGTTCTCAGTGGGTCTGGCCTCTTTGAGTAGAGGAGGGACCAGGGTAATAGGGTAACAGATGTCCAGGCTGGTTCTGCTTCAGAAGGACATGAACAAGGTCAAGAATATTCCAGAGAGTCCTCCTTAGTCTGTCCCCTGCTCTCTGCCCAGAAGGAAGTTCCAAGGGTAGAAACTTCTGATCTGTCTGAAGGGACTTCTCAATCTGGGAGACCAGACACGGTGACAAACAAGGCTAGTGAGAGCTCTGGTCACAAGTGCTGACAGATGGTTTTGGGGCCAGAGCTAAAAGCTTTCTCCAGAAAAGCATTTCTGGAACACGAGTTGGGGAGATGTTATCTAGGATGGAGGGAAGAAGGCGGCCTGGGGAGATGGCACGGGAGAACTTTAGGAAGACGGCCTTTCCTTAGGTTTAGGGGTTGTTTCATTGTTGTTTGGTTTGGTTTGGAGGTTTTTGATTTGTTTTGTCTTTGGTTTGTTTGTTTGAGTTTTATGTTTTGTTTTTAATAGTAGAAGAGGACCATTCCTCCAATCAAGGAAACTTTGGTCAGGACATTTGCTGCCCTGACATCTCTGATTCTGGATCAACACGTGATGGACTCTCAGGAACAGGTCAGGAGAGCCCAAGGACGACTCCCCGAGTCTGAAATTAAGAATTCAGTTCTAGAACCTGATTCCATGTAAGCTCAGGAGCATCTTTCTTCAATCTAACTCAACTTCCTTTTTTCCAACTGGAGTTGCCTTCAATTCTTCTCTTCCGTGAGAAACAGTTCCTTCCTGCTCCTCTGGCATCCAGGGGGTTCTGTCTCATCACTCTTATAGCTCAGTCTGTCTGAGTCCTAGAACTCTATCCCATTCCTCCATCAGATTGACAGGTCCCTCTGGATTAAGGTCCTTCCCTCCCTGCTCCCCTGAGTTCAGCCAAGGCCTTGGTATCAGAGATACTCAGGACAAATGTGAAATAGACTGGAGGTCAGGACAAAGCTCGTGTTGTGTCTTCTACTCTTCGGTGGAGCCTCAGCTTCCCTTGGGACCCTAATGGGCCAGCCAGATAGTGCCTGGGGGTAGATGACTGACACAGCCTCCACTGAACCAATCACAGAACATAATAACAGCCAAGGTGTTTACCCCACAGGGAACAAGGCTCTGGGGACAGTGGTGAGTGCTGGAAGGTGGCGCCAGCCACAGATAAACAGATAGAGGAGTCTGTGGTGTTCTGGAGGGCAAGAGGTGGGCTCTCTTTGCTACCTAAGAGGAGATGCTATAGTCCATTCTCTCCAGAAAGGGGAGGACATCAGTGTGACTGGGTGATCATTAGGCCATTCAAGAAACTCAGGATTGTGCTTTCCACAATCTCATGAAAATGAGATTTCTCCCTCTGCCCCATGATTTTAGCCAGTGGTTGTTTTTGTTTTTTTTTTCCCCCTATGAACACAAAAATTAGTTTATAAGTTCTGGTCACTGAGTTTAAAAAAAGGTTTTAAATTGAAGCAGGAAAAACTTACATAGAATTGTAACTTACATAGAGCCTGGTGCAGAGAATGGACCGAGTGAACACACTCCAAGAGTGTGAACAGCTCACATGGGGTACCTGCTACCAGAATGCCAGTGTGTCTGCGCCCCTGGCTTTCAAAAGGAACCTTTGAAGTCTCCCTTTTCTTGGACACCTTCTAAGAAGCTGAGACACTTAGCCATCTGAGACCAAGCCATTTCTGCCCAGAGGTAGGTGTTGGCCACCCCTAGGCAGGAACAGGTAAGGGAACAGGTAAATGACCTTTTCTTATCCTCCAGTGAAGGGTCAACTGGCTGGATGAATCAAGAACTCCTCAACCCTCAGGCTCACCTTAGAGATTATGAAAAGGCAAAAGTGACACATCCAGGCTTCAGAGACATCAGATATGTGAGGACGTGGGCAGGTCGAAATGTGGCTGAAGCCTGATAAGCAGGGTTCTCATTGCCCCTGACGGCAGCTTGCTGTGTCACCTCAGGCCCTGTGACCAACTCTGCCACTAGTTCTGAGAGACAGCAACCCCTGGATTGCTGGATGGGGCCAGAAATAGCACCCTCTGAAACTAGAGGTCAGCAGTCTAACGTGGACGAAACTGTTTAAGCAAGGATTTGCCAGTGGGTCTCTTTTGCCCCAGAACACTAGTTCTAAGGAAATTAATAGATATCATGTAGAAAAAAACTGTAGGGGTGGATTCATTGCTGGGTTGAAAAAAAAAGAGTTAAGGAAGCATCTTATTGCAGGATCACTTAAAACACTTAGTGCTCCTGCTACACCAGAGTGAGCAACACTCAGTGCTTTCTCGCATGGTGACTGGGAAGTGAAATTCTAATTCTTTTTCTTATACTTTTTAATATTTTTGAATTTTCTAATATAAGCATATAATTTTTAATATAAAATTTTTTTAATTGGAGACTAATTACTTTACAATATTGTATTGGTTTTGCCGTATATTGACATGAATCTGCGATAGGTGTACACATGTCCCCCATTCTGAAGTCCCCTCCCACCTCCCTCCCCGTACCGTCCCTCTGGGTCATCCCAGTGCACCAGCCCCGAGCACCCTGTATCCTGCATTGACCTGGACTGGCGATTCGTTTCACATATGATATATACATGTTTCAATGCCATTCTCCCAAATCATCCCACCCTCTCCCTCTCCCACAGAGTCCAAAAGACTGTTCTATACATCTGTGTCTCTTTTGCTGTTTCGCATACAGGGTTATCGTTACCATCTTTCTAAATTCCATATACATGCGTTAGTATACTGTATTGGTGTTTTTCTTTCTGGCTTATTTCACTCTGTATAATAGGCTCCAGTTTCATCCACCTCATTAGAACTGATTCAAATGTATTCTTTTTAATGGCTGAGTTACTCCATTGTGTATATGTACCACAGCTTTCTTATCCATTCATCTGCTGATGGACATCTAGGTTGCTTCCATGTCCTGGCTATTATAAACAGTGCTGCGATGAACATTGGGGTACACGTACCTCTTTCCCTTCTGGTTTCCTCAGTGTGTATGCCCAGCAGTGGGATTGCTGGGTCATAAGGCAGTTCTATTTCCAGTTTTTTAAGGACTCTCCACACTGTTCTCCATAGTGGCTGTACTAGTTTGCATTCCCACCAACATTATAAGAGGGTTACTTTTTCTCCACACCCTCTCCAGCATTTATTGCTTGTAGATTTTTGGATTGCAGCCATTCTGACTGGCGTGAAATGGTACCTCATAGTGGTTTTGATTTGTATTTCTCTGATAATGAGTGATGTTGAGCATCTTTTCATGTGTTTGTTAGCCATCTGTATGTCTTCTTTGGAGAAATGTCTATTTAGTTCTTTGGCCCATTTTTTGATTGGGTCATTTATTTTTTTGGAATTGAGCTGCAGGAGTTGCTTATATATTTTTGAGATTAGTTGTGTGTCAGTTGCTTCGTTTGCTATTATTTTCTCCCATTCTGAAGTCTGTCTTTTCACCTTGCTTATAGTTTCCTTTGTTGTGCAGAAGCTTTTAAGTTTAACTAGGTCCCATTTGTTTATTTTTGCTTTTATTTCCAATATTCTTGGAGGTGGGTCATAGAGGATCCTGTTGTGATTTATGTCGGAGAGTGTTTTGCCTATGTTCTCCTCTAGGAGTTTTATAGTTTCTAGTCTTACGTTTAGATCTTTAATCCATTTTGAGTTTATTTTTGTGTATGGTGTTAGAAAGTGTTCTAGTTTCATTCTTTTACAAGTGGTTAACCAATTTTCCCTGTACCACTTGTTAAAGAGATTGTCTTTTCCCCATTGTATATTCTTGCCTCCTTTGTCAAAGAGAAGGTGTCCATAGGTGTGTGGATTTATCTCTGGGCTTTGTATTTTGTTCCATTGACCAGATCACAACAGACAACACAGAAATACAAAGGATCATAAGAGACTACTATCAGCAACTATATGACAATAAAATGGACAACTTGGAAGAAATGGACAAATTCTTAGAAAAGTGCAACTTTCCAAAACTGAACCAGGAAGAACTAGAAAATCTTAACAGACCCATCACAAGCACGGAAATTGAAACTGTAATCAGAAATCTTCCAGCAAATAAAAGCCCAGGTCCAGATGTCTTCACAGCTGAATTCTACCAAAAATTTAGAGAAGAGCTAACACCTATCCTACTCAAACTCTTCCAGAAAATTGCATAAGGTAAACTTCCAAACTCATTCTATGAGGCCACCATCACCCTAATACCAAAACCTGACAAAGATGCCACAAAAAAAGAAAACTACAGGCCAATATCACTGATGAACATAGATGCAAATTCCTTTAAAATTCTAGCAAACAGAATCCAACAACATATTAAAAAGATCATACATCATGACCAAATGGGCTTTATCCCAGGGATGCAAGGATTCTTCAATATATGCAAATCAATCGATGTAATATACCACATTAACAAATTGAAAAATAAAAACCATATGATTATCTCAATAGATGCAGAGAAAGCCTTTGACAAAATTCAACATTCATTTATGATAAAAAAAAAAACAACCCTCCAGAAAGCGGGAATAGAATGAACATACCTCAGCATAATAAAAGCTATATATAATTTTTGTAAGTGAGTTTTTAAAAAATTTTACTTAACATTTTCAATTATTACAGAACACTGGCTATCTTCCCCCATTATACAATATATCCTTGAGTCTACCCTACACCTGAAAGTTTGTACCTCCTACCCCAATATTTCCCCTCCCCCTTCCCACTATTAGTATGAGTGTTGTTTTTTTCCCCAAAAAAATTTGGAGAAGAAAGTAGAATGCTGATTCCAGTATCAGAAATAAAGTACTGTTATAATAAAAAACTCAAGGCTTTCCAAACCTTTTTTTAGGTCACAGAGCCCCTCTCCTTGACCAAATATAGGAATCAGGGTTTTAAGGAATATACTTTAAGAAATACTGAACAAGTCTTCTCTAGTCCACTATTAAGTAGACAAATTTCCAAGTCCAAACAAATTTACAGTATCTCCTTAAAAACCTGAAGGAGATCTAAGTGTAATAAATATAATGTGCAGACTGATCTGGTTGATAGCAACATGTCTCCAGTTACACTGTCAAAACCAAAGGGAAGTTGTTTATGTGGACTGGAGGGCAGATGCCAGCATCACCCCAACACCACTCAATGGAGTTACCTTCTGGTGGGAACTGATGGCTGTCCCTACATTGAGGAAGGTTGTACCGAGGACTGCCAGTGCCTACCAAGTGCCCTTGGCTCCTCCCCATTTCCCAGCCTCCTTTGGGATTTGGCTGGAGATTGGGGCCATGGTGGCCAGTTGAGTGCGAGTGGCATTAAAGTGTGTCATTCCTAGAGTGAGGCAGTCAGCAGCCTGCATACTTCTTGAATCTCTCTTTTCTCCTACCCTAGTAACTCTGGAAACCGGGTGTTCCAAGTGACAGGGCTACAAAACACAAGAGGCTTGGCTCCTGAGACATCCACTGTCACAACCATATAGATGAGATGCCTTAGACTGGGAATGAGAAATGAGCCCTTTTCATGTTAAGTTAAACCACTGAGACTTCAAGGTTTTCCCACGGGGGCAGTCAGTGTTAATTACCTGAATCCAAGCATAGAAGTTAAGTGATAGAAATCTCTCTTAATAGACAATACTCTTTATCCTTAGTTCCTGTTAGTGAAATGTCTTATCGTTATTAGACCTTCTCTACTTTTCCTCTCACTTAAGCTTCTTGAAAGCAGAGTGTATCCTAGTAATAGTAAGAGCTATAATAGTAACAGTGATTTATTAACAACCATTTATGGAACACATACTATGTGGTAGTCACTAAATTAAAGAATTCTCCTACATTCTCTCATTAACTGTAATTCTCATGACAACTTTACGAGGGAACTACTATTATTAACCCCTTTTTACACCTGAGGAAATGGAGACTCATGGGACAGAAGTCACAGAGTGAGTGGTGGAGGAGGCCCTCAGTTGGGTCTATCTGGCACCCAAGATCTAGGCTTCTCCCACGAGCTCTACAGAATGAAATCCCAGCTCCTTAGCAGACATAGGGCCTCTCTGATGTGGCTGCTGCCCGCCTCCTCAGCTTCAGGTGCCACTGCCCCCTCCCTCTCCACCTTCAGAACCTCTTCAGCCTTCCTCTTCACACTCGGGCAACCGTGACCTGCTTATACCATCTAGTGCCCCTGGGTACAATGCCCACTTCTTCTTGTCTGCCTAGTAAGCTCCATCCTCTCAAAACTCCATAGGTGATGCCGCCTCTGCCAGCCTCTCCTGACCTCCCTGAAGTTCCCACTCTCCTCTGTGCTGCCTCTGATTTCTTATGTTGCCCATATCCCTCCTGGGTTACATTTTTTTTTGTGGTTACATCTTCATTAAAAGTTCATGCTAAATCGCTTCAGTCGTGCCCAGCTATTTGCGACCCTATGGACTGTAGCCTGCCAGGTTCCTCTGTCCATGGGGTTTCTCCAGGCAAGAATACTAGAGTGGTTTGCCATTTCCTCCTCCAGGGGATCTTCCCAACCCAGGGATTGAACCTGCGTCTCTTATGTCTCCTGCATTGGCAGATGGTTTCTTTACCACTAACACCACTAGGAAGACCCTCATTAAGAGTTTGGACCCTTTTCTTTTTCTTTTCCCCAAATAATTTTTTGTTGACTTTATTCCCATCTTTTATGATAAAGTGATTTTCTTTTTCACATTAGAAATGAAAAAAGTTGTATATATTTCATTTAAATGAAAACTTTTTTTTTTCCTATTTGAGAATATGTAGTGATAATATTTAGATATATACCTAGAGATCAAGTCATAGCCTGGAAATGCCATTGCCTTGCTTCTTTGACAGTACAAGAGGATACATTTACATATGCACTCCAAGCTTTTTGAAAGAAGACATAATCATTTTGTTTGAGATCTAGTTATAATTCTCCAACCCTTTCGTTTTGTCAGATTAATCAACAACTAGAATGATAGATGCAAAGAACTGACTCATTGGGAAATACCCTGATTCTGGGAAAGATTGAAGGCAAGAGGAGAGGATGAGATGGTTGGATGGCATCACCGACTCAATGGTCATGAATTTGAGCAAGCTCCAGGAGTTGGTGATGGACAGGGAAGCCTGGTGTGCTGCAGTCCATGGGGTCTCAAAGAGTCGGACACAACTGAGCAACTGAACTGAACTGAGGATGATAGACAGATGGAAATGGATATATATATTTATATATATCTGTTTTGCTGACATTATCTGTTCTTGACATAGACCTTTTTGCTGTATATGTATATTCATTTTGTTTCTCTTGACATGAGGAGAGGGAAAACCTATTTAATTGCCGAGAACAGCCCCCATTTATAACAAAGTACTTTATATATAATGGGCAACCAGGACTTATTTAATGGAGCATGGGCCTTTTTCTATATCACTATATCCCCAACACTAACTCATGCCAGGCATGTGATAGCTACTTCCTAAAGATTCCTTGACTTGACCACCTTTCTTTACTGGCCCCAAGAGTGTCTTCCCTGTGACTAGTTATTCAGCCAGCCAGTTCTCCTTTGGGCAATCAATAAACTGCATATAGTTTATAAGATGGTTTCTTTAAAGTTTAGATTTTGTTAATTGCTTTACCAGCAGCATGGGAAATAGATGGGGAAACAGTGGAAACAGTGTCAGACTTTATTTTGGGGGGCTCCAAAATCACTACAGATGGTGACTGCAGCAATGAAATTAAAAGACACTTACTCCTTGGAAGAAAAGTTATGACCAACCTAGATAGCATATTCAAAAGCAGAGACATTACTTTGCCAACAAAGGTCCGTCTAGTCAAGGCTATGGTTTTTCTAGTGGTCATGTATGGATGTGAGAGTTGGACCGTGAAGAAGGCTGAGCACCGAAGAATTGATGCTTTTGAACTGTGGTGTTGGAGAAGACTCTTGAGAGTCCCTTGGACTGCAAGGAGATCCAACCAGTCCATTCTAAAGGAGATCAGCCCTGGGTATTCTTTGGAAGGAATGATGCTAAAGCTGAAACTCCAGTACTTTGGCCACCTCATGTGAAGAGTTGATTCATTGGAAAACTCTGGGAACTCCCTCCCTCTGATGCTGGGAGAGGTTGGGGGCAGGAGGAAAAGGGGATGACAGAGGATGAGATGGCTGAATGGCATCACTGACTTGATAGACGTGAGTTTGAGTGAACTCTGGGAGATGGTAATGGACAGCGAGGCCTGGCATGTTGTGATTCATGGGATCGCAGAGAGTTGGACACGACTGAGCGACTGAACTGAACTGAACTGAACTGAAATGAAACACCTTTCAGTGAGCTCATTATGGTTTGAATCACAAAGATCAAGAACAAGATTCTGTTTCCACTTAACATTTACTAAGCATGAACTTTGTGCCAGAAATTGCACAGAACATCTTCATATTGCCTCATTTTAGCTTAACTACAATCTGGTGGTTAATTCTGCTTATTTTATAGCTACAGAAATGAGGCTCAAAGAGGTTGAAAGCTTTGCCCATGATCACCATTTGCAGGGATTGAATCTGAATTCAAGGCTATCAACCTGAACTCTAGGACTCTGTCTGGACCCACAGGGACCCTGTTCAGATGCGCCTGTGAGCCCTGGTCTCAGTGTGTGCTGGCCTCTCACTTACTCTTTGCTTCCTGTTGCATGCTGCCAGCATGATTTTGGCCTGGGGGCCTATGAGAAAGCTCTGAGCACAGGAGTGTTTTGGAAGTTGAGTGACATGGAACAGAGATGGCCCCCACGCTTAAACACAACTCATACATACATACATGTGCATTCACGTCCACCTCAACCCAGTAAAACTTCCCCAAGGATCAAGAGAACATGGGTCATTAATTAAAACAGAATCTACCTTTGATCTTTGTCCAGAGAACAAAGAGCAGCCAAAACTTGAGCCCCAGGCTTTCTGGAACTGGCCTTCTGCTGCCTCTTGGCCAATTTTTTTTAATTGGAGTATAGTTGCTTTACAATGTTGTGTTATTGGAGTATAGTTGCTTTACAATGTTGTGTTCGTTTCTGCTGTACAGCAAAGTGAATCCACTATGCATATACATATATCCTCTCTTTTTTTGGATTGCCTTTCCATCTAGGTCATTTGTTCTCTATGATTATATCTCTATTTCTGCTTTGCAAATAGGGTTATCTGTACCATTTTTCTGGATTCCATATATATGTGTTAATATACGATATCTGTTTTTCTGTTTGGTCAGTTTTAAATTTTGCCACAAGACAAATCTTGGCTCCCTGTCTGTCCCAACAATCTAGACGTTCTCAAAGATTTTCCATTCACCCGTGCATTGACCTGAGAAAAGCGTGACTTCAAAGGTTCATCTGCTGGAGATGGGGGACAGAGATGAATCCTCAGTATTACAAAATCCAATGAAGGTGACCGTGGGGTCCTGCCATCCATGCAAGGATGTCTTTCACTCAGCTCAAAGGTTACTTTGGGGTTCTTTGAAAGACACCGGGCCTCGGGTTCCAGGACATTGACCTCTATTTACAGAAGAGATTTTTCCTAAGAGGTAGATTCCCTTAGGAGAGAGAAACAGCATGAGTTGTATAAATTTATTGGTAAGATGAGGAAGCAGGGAAGAAAGGCCTGAACGAGGACAAGAATGCACATGCTGAGAGCACAAATCACTTCACCGACGGGCCAGTCAGCAGGGCTTCTCCTGGCTGTAGTCTGCAGGGACCATGCAAGGTAAATACAGCTAATGCCCAAGGGTTTCCCTAGAGCTGATGCTGATCTAAGAAGAGACAGTCCTTGCAGGTCTGTCAGGGGACCTGTAATTGTCTGTACCCAAGGAGAACATGGCCAAATAACTACCTAAACCAGGGCACAGAAGGGGAAGCAGGAGGACTGGGATTGCCCTTGAGACAAAAGCTTCATCTGTGAGGGGCTTACAGCCAGGAAAGGGTCAAGTCTTTATCCCTGGCAATTCTGCAGGAAGGGGAGGCTGCATTAAGAAGCCTCTAAGTATGGAGGCAGAAGGATGGGCTAGCATCCTGACTCTTCATTAAGAAAGACTAAGGCAGAGAATTGCGAGAGAGATGACAGTGGTGAATAAAAGCAAGGAGGAGGTGATGACAAATGTGATGGAGGAATATCCCTGAAAAAGGGAGTCCAGGAGAAACCAAAGCAAGCTGTCTGGACAGCTGTCTTTCACTTTATCTTGGGGTCTTCTTGGTGGGTGAGCTCAGAGCTGGGGTCTTTCCCAGCAGGTCCTTGATTTCACTTGTACTCCCCAACCTGGTTTTGGCCTCCCCGTGGGGGCTGCAGTTCCCACTGCCAGTGACACAGCCCCCCAGCAGGAAGCCATAGCCCCCGCCAACAGAGCTGGGCCGATAGCCATAGGTCCCACTGCCGCTGTACCCAAAGCCGGCTCCTGTGCCTGCAGTCCCGGCCATGGAGCTGCTGATGACGGCTGTGGAAGACAGAGGGAGGACTAATAAGTGTGTGTCCCAGGACAGGACTGACCCAAAGTCCTCTCCAGCCTCCCAGATCTAACTAGATTAAATGTGTCCCTCCTAAGTAATACTCCACATCAACTGGGGACTTGGCTTTAGTGACATATGCTCAATTCCTGAGCAGCTTGAGCACCAGGAGAATCAGCCCAGATCCCACAGGACCCCCAAGCCCAATGCCTTCTCATTCTTCGAACAAACAGGAGTAGCAGGGGCTTCCCCCCAAAGAGCAGATGACGCCTAAGCATCATGTAAACCAGCAAATCTTGCGTTTAACTTAAGACATTCTTAATTTTTTCCAAAGAATTTCCTGAGTGCTTGATACAGGTGAGTTTTTTCTGGCTTCTCTCAGGAGACCAGGCTGAATCCTTTGGGGCAGCATCTCAACTGCTTGTGCACGATGTTTCTGTGCACACCTGGGTCTCACTCCAGGTGAAGAGGTGCCCTTCTTCCTACTCACAGCTTCCGGCATGCAGCAAAGCCAGGATGGGGGGTGGCAGAAGAGCATGGGGCTGAGAGTCTTATGAGTGAGGTTTCTGGGGAAGGGGCCAGAAATGGGGAAGTGTGAAATGTCAGAATGTGATGGGAAGCTGACCCCATCAAGGAAGAGGCTGCAGGTCTCAGCACAGGAGGTGATTAGGACAATGTTGCTCTAGCAGGCAGAACCCAGGCTGTTCCATGGGGGTCCTGGTGGTAGGGGACCACTTCCTTTGTGTTCATTAATAGGCTAAAAATACTCTTTCAGGGGTGTGAAATACTCACATATGCTCACAGAATTGGTGTATTCTCCAGACATCCTGCAAGGGGACAAAGGCACAGGTGAATCTCCATCACATGGAATCTGAGTTACCCTCAGCCCAGCCTGCAACCATCAGCCAGGCTAGTGCGTTCTCCACAAGTCCTCCAGCTGGCCAGGTGGCATGAACTGCCCTGGGTGACTCTAAGCACCTCTCTCTGGTCTCTCCCCTTAGGAGATGTGTGAACTTGCAACCCTGGATCCCCTGTGGTAACACCACCTCCCAGGGGCCCTCCTGCTGTGCTTCCCATCAGCCCACTTCTTCATCCCTGTGGGGCTACTGTCTGAATAAATACAAGTGTAGAAATACTGGCATCAGGAGTTGCCACTAAGGAACTAACTTTATGACTTTAGGACCAATAAGTTCTCTTCTCTGGGTCTCATTCATAAAATAATGCTAGGTTAGAATGGGGATTTTCAAGTGTCAACACTTCATGTACTACCCTTTCAACTGTTGCTATGATCACATATAACTCATACTGTTATATGTTTAGTATTTTTCATTGACTGTCTTCTATGACAAAAAATGTATTTCTCTTAAAAGGAAGTTTTATATCAACAGGGTACATAGAAAAAGAGCATCACTGGACCAAAAAAAGACAAAAACAGTAGCAGTGGAAATAAATAAAACAAAAAAATTTTGGCTAGTTATTGTCTGCTCAGAGACTTTGAACCTAGGATCTACCATCTCTTTACTAATAGAGATATTTACAAGTGTCAGGTCAGTGTCATATATACAAGAGCACCACGCTGAAGCTTTCTCCTTGTTGTAGTCTGAAGATTGGAAAGAAAACCATAAAGGAAATCACCTCTTATTATCTGACAGGATGCTGTTTAAGGCTATGTTTGTAAGTGACCTAAAAAGTATCTCCAACCCCTCCAACAGCCTGCCACTCATACCTGGGAAATTAAGTCAGAGGATTCCAAAAGTCCTTCCAGCCCTAACATTCTGAGAGCCCTCCCATCACCTACCTGCACTCCTCGCCCTCCAGCAGCTTGCGGTAGGTGGCGATCTCGATGTCCAGAGCCAGCTTGGTGCTCATCAGCTCCTGGTACTCACACATCATTCTGGCCAGCTCCTCCTTGGCCTGGAGCAGGGCAGCCTCCAGCTCATCCAGCTTGGCCTGAGCATCCTTCAGGGCACAGTGGCCCCGCTGCTCAGCGTCAGTGATGGCCGTCTCCAGGTTGGAGCACTGAGGACCAGGAGGTGGCATTGCCCCCTGTGTTCTAAGGTACCCTTCCCTTCACTGCCCCCCTCCAAGTGCTTGCTGTGGTTGGACCATGCTCTATCCTGCCCACTTCCTAGAGCAAAGCCACATCCATGGAGTTAGTGTCCTGTCAACCTGGAACTGAGAGGCTTGTTATTCTCAGCCCCTTGGCTTTCTGAAAAGGCCTTTCCAATTATTCCAGGATTCAGGTGAGAGCTAAGTGTGGAAGGATGAGAACAGAGGCTCCATCTGAGGAAAGGAGTTCTGAGATGGAAGACCCTGAGAAGAAGGGACATGGGGGAAGCATGTGTGACTGACAGTTTACCCCTCCCTTGGGAGTGAGCCAGGAAACCCCAAAGCCCCTTCACCTGCTTCTTCACACTCTCAGTCTCTGAGCGCAGCCTTTGGATGAGCCGGGTCAGCTCTGCAATCTCATTCTTGGTGTGTTTGAGGTCATCCCCATGCCGACCGGCCACCAGCTGCAGCTCCTGGAACTAGGGTGAGAGGGGCCAACACAGGAACCTAAGCTCAGCCTAGCGGGCCGTGCCTTTGCCTGGGGAGTGTGGTAGAAATGGGTAGGGGTCCCCAGCTTCACAGGCCTATCAACAGCCTCCCGCTCAGACTTCTGTTCTTTGACTTGATTTATCTGCCTTCAGCAGAGATGATCTCACTGAAGGTTTTGGCCATAAGGACAGTCGAAAGTCTCACATCCTCTACGCTGCAGCTTTGCAACACACAACTTTGATTATGATACTCTTCTGCTGATAGCGCCTCAAAGTAAAGGTAAGATTCAAACAACTCCTAGCCTGGCATCAAGGTGCCTTGAGATCTGACTCTATTAGGCTCTTCAGGCTCAGTTCTTACTGCCCTCATCTATCACCTACCTGATTCCGCACCTCTGCCAAACAGTTTCAGGTTCCATAAGGAGCCCATGTGCTCTTAAATCTCTGAGTCTGTGCACGAGCCCCTCCCTCCTGCTAAAAAACCCTTCCCCATTCATCCTCTCTTTTCCCCGAATCAGGTCCAGCTCAGCCAGGGCAGACTCACTTTCTCCAGGAGGCCTTCACTGGTCCCTGCTTGGGTGCCCATCTGTGCCCATAGTCCCTGGCATGCCAGTCTGTAGATCTTACCACTCTGTACTGTGACCACACATTTCAATGTCTTTCCCATCAGACTCAGAATGACTGGGTGGCAGGGACCTTTAGTTTTATTTCTGAATTCCCAGTATCTAGCACAGAGTCTGGCTAGAAAAGGGGTCTGGTTGGTGAATGAATGAATTAATAAGTGAACCAAAGAGGGAGCTGATGAGCCACCAATCTATTTTTTCTGGGACTTCCTCCCCTTCATAGCTCAACTGAGTTCCAGGCTACTGGCAGTCTTGCTGGACATGGAGGCACATTTTGTGTGTATGGGAGTGCGGGGGTAGATTTGGTTATATCCTATCACCATGGGTCATGAATTTGGAGTCCTCTATTAGTTTGGGATTATTCCTGCATTTGATGTCATCCATTGAATAATCAACAGAGAGTACTCCATTTTTACCCCAGAATATGGTAATCTCCATCACTTACCAGCTAAATGACCTTGACAAGTGACATAAGGGGAACACAAAGAACATGTGACATTCAGAACTCCAGTGACTCTGCACTGCCTGTCTGTCTCCGAGGGGTTGGGCTTGCCAGTTGTCTAATATCTGGCTCCAGCATGGTCCTAGAGTCAGGATTCTTCTTAAAGATGCCAAGTTCCCTGGAAGGTACGGGGCACTTCTCACTGCGCTCCTGTGTTTTATCTTTGGTGCCAGGTCAGGTGGCCTTCTGCATCTCTGCACAGTAGCTCTCCTCACCAGGGCACTAAGTCCCTGATTCTGACACCAAGTCATCTCCTCCTGAGACAGGAGATTAAACTCCTGCCATTCAGCTCCCAAGGGATCCCAAGCCCTTCTCATAAATCCTCCTCAACCAGAGTCACCTCCTGACTTTCTGTCTAAGTGCTATGGAACATCAGACATGTAGATTCAGACCCAGCTCCATCACTTATCAGCTAAATGACCTTGGAAAGTTATTTAAACTCCTTGAACCCCACTTCTTCACCTTCAAGAGGGGAGTAATAGTAAGCATTCACAGTACTGTTTCTGGGATGACACTGATGCCATTCCTCTCAGTGAGTGCTTGCCCTGAGCTGGAGAAATCCTGGTGTGGGTAACCTCAAGAAAAAAATGAACCCACATTATGTTTATGCCTAATTCTTCTAGAAGGAATCTGGGATTAAGCACTGGTCACTGACAATCCAGAATGATTGGGCCACATAGCCATCCCTGATCCTGGCTGGAAGCTGGAATGTAGAAGGATATGGGGACTGGGGACTTGAGTTCGCACCTTTATCAAGAAGCCTTGGCCTGAGTTGTCTTCTAGGCCATGAAAGCCTCCCTTCCTCACACCCTTGCAGGTCAAATCTTTCTGCCCCTGAGGTAGCAAGGGGGCAGGGGGAGGGGCAAGATAAGGTCTCAAGAGTGTGGGTTTCCCTTGAGAAGGAACCTGATAAACCTCAAGGACAATTAGGAAGTCACCACTTTGATCTGAGAAACTAAATTATCTGAAGACTCATTTCCCCGCCTACAACCCAGGAGAGGAGTCAAGATGTAAGGGACTCAAACCTCCCCCTTTCTCCTCGGAGTTGGACTTGAATGAAAAGATAGGAATGACCTGATCTCAGATGAGACTCCATAATTTATTGTCATTAACAAAGGAGTTGAGATGCTAACTACTCACGTTTTCCTTCTTCCCAGAATTAGTTCAAAACTCTCTGCCTCTAAGGACATGGCTCCCTACTTGCCCCACCCAGACCTAGTTCCCTAACCTGTGTCTCCCCAAGGTTCGTGTTTCTGTGACACACTCATTTGCACTCAGCTGTGTGTTTTCTCTGATGGCTTCATGGTTCCTAAGGACAGAGCTGCCATCTCTTCCTTCTCTGGGGCTTCCCCAGCACCCTGGACAATGCTGTGCTCCTAGCGAGCATGTAGGCCATGGTGGGTCATGGGATGGACCAGAGGCCCCAGAACACATGACCTTGGAGAGTTGTGCAGCTCACCTTGGTCTGGTACAGCGCCTCGGCCTCCGCCTTGCTCTTGAGAGCAATGTCCTCATACTGGGCCCTGACCTCAGCAATGATGCTGTTCAGGTCCAGGTTCCGGTTGTTGTCCATGGACAGGATGACAGATGTGTCACTGATGTGGGACTGCATCTGAGCAATCTCCTGCAGGGGCAACAAGGAAGCTTGAAATGCCCTTTGTGAGCAGAAGAATGTGCCAAGGTGATGGGCCTGCCCCAGACCCATCCCCAGACCCTCCCAAATAGACGCAAGTTGTGGTCCCCAAAACCTCCAAGAATGGAGTTCACTGGTCCAGAGGTTCCAACACCACACCTAAAACTGCCGCATGGTTTTGAAGTAGCCCAAGAAGAAACCAGCCCCCATGACTGTCACCTGAGATCGGTCAGGAGTGCAGAAGGTGGAGGCGAGACAGCCTGGCCACCACACAAGGGACAGTAAGGACATTTGAGAGCCCGTGAATGGGCCAACAGGCTGAGGCTTGAAACCAGATGGTCACAGAGGCGGTAGAAAGGGTGTGAGACTTTCACCTCCATCCCTGGGGAGTCGTGCTTAGACCCGAGGAAATTTCCAAGCCGCAAAGAGAAGACAAGCAGAAGTGAGAATATGCTTGGCTGAGGGTCAGTGGGGACCCCTTAGGGCCCCATGGCTTCCTGAAGGATGTGAGAGGGGACAGCTGGTGGCCAGGCTGGAGTGGATGGCACACATCATTGGATGTACCCAGATTGGTGTCACTTGCTTTGCTCTACAAAACTCCCAGCATCCCAACACTGAAGATTCCCTGGGCTCTTAAAATTCCTGATGAGTTAGTAACCACTCATTCACACATCTGTCCTTCCAGACGACGGAGCCAGGATGGGTACAGGAACTGGGGGAGACTTACCCCCTCGTACAGGCACGTAAAGAACTTGATTTCTCTCTCCAGGGCATCCACCTTGGCCTGCAGCTCCACCTTGCTCATGTACGCTGCATCCACGTCCTAGGGGAATCCAGAGAGCCCCTGACATCGCCCTTCTTCAAGCCCAGACAGGGGTCTCCAAGGCGCTGGCCCCCCACACCCAGTTCAGTGACTAGCTGCCCCAGAAAATGGAGTCAAGACACAGGGGTCAAGAAGTGATCCCCACCTGAACTCACTGCAAGACCCTGAGCAGGTTCCTTATGCCTCCGGAACTCCTCTTGCCCCATCCAAGAATGGAATCTTTTTATTGCCTACTTTGTCTCAAAGAGAGTATGGGAGAGAGCCCTACCTCCCTATGGTCAGTCACACGGTGGTCAGAGCTGAAGGTGGCCAGAGACAGAGTTGGAAGGTGAACCTGCAGCCCTTCCCAAAGCATATGATGTTTCCCCAAGCCACCATGGGCGTGGCCTGGGAGTGACTGTCCACGTCTGCACTCCTGCCCATTTACACAAGACATAGGCCTGAACAAAGTGAAGTGCACTGGGTAAACATCAAGGTGTCCCCAAGCTGCAAATCCCTCCACCTTCTCCTGTGCCCTTCAGCTCCGGGCCCTTCTGCAGTGGGTAGAGACTCCAGTCTTTCCTCTGATTCACCTCCCTCACCCCCTACACTCCTCACCTCCTACACTCCTCACCCTGCTGGACCGAGGGACATGCATCGTGTCCTCACCTTCTTAAGCACCACAAATTCATTCTCAGCAGTTGTGCGCTTGTTTATTTCCTCCTCATACCTGCAGGAGAAGCATTACGATGAGAAGGGTGTGTGTGGGTGTGGGTGTGGGTGGGTGTGTTCTCATCATGAAAGAAGAGATGCGATGCCCATGTTATGTACCTTTTAATAGATATTATTTTACATTTTTGCAAATCTGCCCAACTCATTAGGACTATGTGGCCAGTGTCGTGGGCAGGGTTTGAAGCAACCTCCTCTTGGACCTGGGGACTGGATGGCTTGGGTCTAGATTTCCTCTGAAGCCTGGAGAGTGAAAAGGTTCTTCCTCCTCCCTCTCTGTCCAATTCACAGGAACACACCACTGCCCCTCTCTCAGTCATGATTCTTGTGTCACCCCAGCTGCCTGACACCCCTATCAATAACTTCACCCCATTGCCAAGTGTGAGTCCCAAGGCAGTCAGACTGTCCCCTGGGACAGGAGGAAGGAACATGGCCTAAATGTCCAGGATCTGAGGGAAGTGAAAGGAAGCCCGATGGAAAGTCCAGCCCCCTGCCCAGCTGGTAGGTTCCTCGGAACTTGGGGACAACTTGAACAAGTTTAGGACCTGAGAGGCTATGGTATGTACACCTGGGCTCTTGTGAATGGGGAGCAAGAGAGCCACAAACTAGGACAGCCTCCCCACTGCCCGAAATGCTGGCTGTCCCCTCTCTAACCCACTGCCGACCCAGAGAAGGCCCTGATCCTGTCTGGGCAGAGGATCTCAGGATGGGTCACTCTCACCTGAGCTCAGTGCCCCTGAGGCCAGAGGCATACATCTCAGTGACTGTGGGGAGAGCCCGGGCCCAGGAGGTGGTCAGCCTGGGCGCAGGGTTCCACTCACCTCTTCTTGTAGTCCTCCACCACATCACGCATGCTCCTCAGCTCTGAGTCCAGCCTCACCCGGTCCCCCGACAGCATCTCCAGCTGCTTCCGCAGGTTGCTGATGTAGCCCTCGAGGATGGGCTCCAGGTTGTTCTTACAGTTGTCCAGATCCTGCTGCTGCAGCAGCTCCCACTTGGTCCCCAGCACCTGGTTCTGCTGCTCCAGGAACCTCACCTGGAATCCAGCCAACCAATAGTCAATGGCAAGAAGCCAGGGAATTTTCTTTCCTGGACAGTAGCTGTGTTCCCTCACGTTACGTAGCCTCATCCCTCAGAAAATGACTCTCTTACCCCTTCCCACCCAGGTCCTTTGTCTGAATGCAGTTATCTTTTGGGGATCAGCCACTGACATCAGGAGGGGCCTCATTATCCTCGCTTGCCCCTCATCAAGATCTATCTCCTATGCACCTGTCCTTACCTGCCCAGACCAGTGTCGATGGTTAGCCTGATCCACCTTTCTTGGGTGAGTCCTTAGGCATGTAACCTGGCCATACTGGCCTTCACGCTCTTAGGGACCCCTTCTCTGGGTTTCTGGTGGCCTGGCCTGTGCTCTGCCTACTCTGTCTCCTCCATCACCGCCTCTCCCAGCCCAGCCAGAGGCCGATATCCAATTGATCTGGGGTCTCGAGCCCTCCCATGTTGCCTTCATTTCTGGCTGCCTATGACCTCAGAGGATTTCCCCAGGGGGAGAACCAGCCTTTTCAATTTGCAATCTACGAACATTCCACCATTCCCTTGCACAAAACCCTCCAGTGGTTCCACATCACCTACAGGGTCAAGCCCAAATTCCCTTCTTGTGCTTTTCCAATGTGCCAGTGCCTCTCCCACCATTCATCCAACACACAAACCCCAGTTCTCCCCACTCTTCAGACAAGTCCCATCAGGCTGCATGTGACTCTTCCCTCTCCTTAGGTTGCCTTTCTCCACCTCTGTCCGGCAAACTCCTACTTATGCATCACTGCCCTCCCTCACCGTCACCCGTGGTGAGCTTCCCCTGCTCCCCTAAGCTTGGGAAATGTTTATTTCCCCAAACCCTCCTACCCCTTTGCTCTTCAGTGGTCCTCAAACGTAAGAGTGTCTTGACATCACCAGGGGGCTTGTTAAAACACAGATTTCTGGGCCCCACTCCCAGAATTTGTAGTTCAGTAGGTATGAGGTGGAGCCTGAGAATGTGCATTTCCAACAAGTGCCAAGGTGATGCTGACCGATAGCGGCTCATGGACCCCTTTTGAGAACCGCTGTTCTCGCGTACCACTGATCCCCATCTGCCTTGCCTTATAGTTTAGGGTGTATTATAGGTTATGAGTCTGTCTTTCAACCAGAGTCTGAGCTGGTCTGGGTCCCATGAGAGGAGGAACTGGGCCTTAGAATTTCTAGATATCCTAAGCTGCCACAGACCTTGTCTTTCTCCAGGAATTCCCACCTTGTCGATGAAGGAGGCGAACTTGTTGTTCAGAGCCTTGATCTGCTCCCGCTCCTGGGCACACACTTTCTGGATCTCGGGGTCCAGCTCCACATTGAGGGGAGCCAAGAGGCTCTTGTTGACGATGACCTGGTGGATGCCCCCAGGTGGGCACAAGGATGGGCACATGGGCCCCAGGGCCACACTACCAAACATGCTGCCGGCAAAGCCGCTGGCTCGGCCTCGGCTAAACCCATAGGCCCCTGCCCGCCCACTGCCGCTGGCCATGTTGAAAGAGACGCTCCGGGCACACCCAAGGCTGTACAGGCTCCGGCTTCCAAAGCCCCCGCTGAGCCCTTTGCTCCCTCCCCTGTAGGAGGGTGAGCTGCTCCCAGAGAGGACAACTGAGCATCCACTGAAGGCCCCCTTGGCAGCAGCTCCCGACTTGTAGGTGAATTGGCGGCTCATGCTGGGGAGGCCAGCGAGCTGGAAAGAGATGCCAACACTTGGGTGAGATGTAGCTTACCAGCCTACGGTCTCAGATGCCTCCTTTATAGGGCTCAGGAGGGAGCCACTGCCCTAATTTGTGGGCTTAGTTTGCCCGGAGCAAATCATTTTTTCCCAGCAAAATCAGAGACACTGGGCAAATAACTTAAACCTCCCAGAGTGCTAGGCTTGCAAGCCTTGCTCCTGTAATTTGAGTCTTATCTAATTAACATGGGATAATTAGGCTGACTGAATTATCCCTAGAAAGATCTTGGGAAGTTTGTCACAGCCTCAAAATTGTCCTTCCCCAGGGCGTGGGACTGAGGGGACCAGACTGCGGGGGCGCAGAGGGGAGACCTTTAACTGACAGCAGCATCTGTGAGAGATTTCACGACTGTACCAGAATCAGATGGGCTGCACCCAGGACCCTGGCTAAGCTGCTTTTATGTGGTTAGAAAGAGGCTCCGCGGCCTGGCTTCCCAGGGTTCCCGGAGGCAGTCTCATGGCTGGCCTGGGCCATGGAAGATGAGCCCACCAGGAATCCAGGCCCAGTCCTCTGGTTGCAGGGCCCTCTGTGCCCTCCCAGGCTAGTCTCCTGCTCCTCTGTGCCAACCAGGCTGCCCTGCACACCTTTCGCTACACACACTGACTTTGTTCTGGACTATCCCATCACTGCCACCCTTAACCTTGAAGTCTGGTGGTATTGTCACCATTCACAGTGGCTCACACTGGTGCAGCGCTTTCCAGCATTAAAATAGCTCCTCATATACAGAAGCTCATTTAATTCACTAGACCTGGAGAGGAGCTGTGAGGGTCCACCTTCCACAAATGGAGAAACAGGAACTCATACGTTTGCTGTTATAGTTGAGGATCACATTTCATGAGCCTTTCTTTGTATGAGTCCCAGAGGAAACAAACACCAGGCCCTGGCCTTGAGAACTCTTTTGGCTGATCTTCTGACCCCACGTTCGAAGCTCTGCAGGCCTTATTTGTTTGTCCAGCCAGCCAGCCGTTCATGTGTTTGTTCATCCATCTGTCTGTTCATTTAACACACTTCTGTTGAGAGTTGACTCTGTCCCAGGTCTTAAACTAGGTTCTGGGGTCATAAATTAATAAGACAGAAACCTGGTTCACAATTCTAAGGGAGAGAGTAGACATTTGAATTGTATTAGATCCTTGATATTACCAAATTATATGACCCAAGAGTTTCACAATTCCCAATTCCAAATACATTCACAGTACATACTTTCCTCTGTAAAAATGCAATTGTTTCACTAGGCAAGTGCTCAAATGAACAGTTTGCCAATCCCTCTTTTCCATTTCTGTGCAGAGATTTTGGCCTTACTCTGCATTATAATATAACAGTATGATGCTTCTACAACTATTGTACCAAGCAATTGCCAAATTCAACCTCCTCTTCTTTTTTATACAAAAAAAAGCTATTTTCTATTTAAGAATAATCATTTTCTTGGACAGTCTCAATTTCACTATCAGCCATAGTCCTTAGCAATCTTTTCAGTCTTCTTTCCCTAGACACTAAGGTTTTTTCCTCTGCACTTCACAGCCGTGAAACAAGGCTGTGCTGTGATGAGGACATAGAGTGTCCTAGCCAGGAGCACTCCCTAATTGATTCCTTTCCATATGTCAGTGATTCAGACCCGTAGTGTCTCAGCAAAACTGTTCAATACAGACTGCTGTCGTGGGCCTTGAGCTCATTCCCTAAGGGCTAAAAGCAAGTATTCGCACTCAGAAGGCAGTGCAGTGTCCCCCTACATGGCCTTGACTTCCCCTCTCCCCCACTGGCCTTCTCTCCTTGGGAACCTGCCACAGAGATACCCTGGAAAACCTTCTCTGATCACATCCCAGTCTAGCCACTCCTCTCTGGCCAGCTTCCCCAAACTGTACCGATTATCTATGCTAACTCCCTGTCTCTACCTGTGTTCCAGGTGTGTGCCAATCCTCCCAAACAGCCAGAAAGTTTCCTGAGGACAAGATCCAAATCCCATCTTCCCTCTACTCCTCTTTAGTTACCTCGCAGAACTGGGGTGGAGGAAGGGTTCCCAGGAAGCCATGGAGGAGACAAAGAGATGCTTCAGTGACCCTTGAAAGCATTTCTCCTAAGGACAGGATCCTCAGTACCTACCTTTAAATCTCTCCTAAGTGGCTTTTCAAATAGTGGGTCCCTTGCATTTCATATCCTGGCCCTGCCCTCACCTGGGGAATCAATGTCCACTGAACCCTTATCTAATTTTCATGCAGTTACTAAGTCAGTCCCATTTCCCACAGAGGGGCAGTGCTACCACGAGCCTTTGCTCAAGCCTCTGGGGCATGTATCTCTGAGGAATCAGCCCAAAGAAAGCACAAAGCCAATCCTCATCACCCTCATGAGCATTAAAATCATGTTGTAAAAGAATATTTAAGTATTTCTTATCCAGAAAGATGGAGCAGACAGACTTTCTTCTGACACTGCTCTAGCAGGAGAAATGGTGTGAACTCACTCCACTTACCACAACTAGAAACCTGGACATGACAGATATAATAAATATAGGAAGATCTTAAAGGTGGAGAGAAGAAAGTACAGCAACTAGGGGCTTCAGGAGCTAAGGACGATGGGATTAATGTATCAGTTCAGTCACTCAGTCATGTCTAACTCTTTGCAACCCCATGAATCGCAGCACACCAGGCCTCCCTGTCCATCACCAACTCCCGGAGTTCACTCAGACTCACCTCCATCAAGTCGGTGATGCCATCCAGCCATCTCATCCTCTGTCATCCCCTTTTCCTCCTGCCCCCAATCCCTCCCAGCATCAGAGTCTTTTCCAATGAGTAAACACTACCATATATAAAATAGATAACCTACAAGGACCTATTCCTATTGTGTAGCACAGGGAACTATACCCAATATTTTGTAATAACCTATAGGATCAAAGAATCTGAAGAGAATGTATGTGTGCATGTATAACTGCATCTGTGTGCTGTACACCTGAAACTAACACAACATGCAAATCAGCTATACTTCAGTTTAAAAAAGAAAACAAACTCAGAGAACTAAAAGAAGAAATTCAAGTCATATGGAGTGTATTCTCTGATCACAAGGAATAAAACCGGAAATAAAACATTTTTTTAATTTTTAAAAAACAAGATTTCAGGAATTCCCTGGCGGTCCAGTGGTTAAGACTGTGTGCTCTCACAACCGAGAGCCCAGGTTCAATACCTGGTTGGGGAACTAGGATCCTACAAGCTGCACACTGTGGCCAAAAAAAAAAAATTGTAAAAAAACAAAATTTTTTCCAAACACTTAGAAACTAAACAATTTACATCTAAATAACTCATGGGTCAAAAAAGAAGTCTCAAGGGAAATTTTTTAAAAACTTATTTCCAAATGAGGTCATATTCAGAAGTACTGAGTGTTAAGACTTCAATATAACTTTTTTGAGGAAACAATTCAACCCATAACAGAGATCAAAAGCACAATCTATCAAACAAAACCCTCAAGTTAAGTTTCACACTTTAGACAAAAATTGACTCATAAGACAATAGACTTAAAACGTAAACCTAAAAACCTTTTGGAGAAAATCTTCAGTATGCAGGACTATGGATATCTGGAGAAAACTATAATTTGAAAAGATACATGCACCCCAGTGTTCACTGTAGCACTATTTACAATAGCCAAGACATGGAAGCAACCTCAATGTCCATCAACAGAAGATATGCAGTGGAATATTACTCAGCCACAAAAAGGAATGAAATAATGCCATTTGCAGCAACATGATGGACCTAAAGATTGTCATGCTGAGCAAAGTAAGTCAGACAAAGACAGACATATATATATGATATCACTACATGTGGAATCTTAAAAAGTGATACAAATGAGCTTATCTACAAAACAGAAATAGTCACAGATGTAGAAAACAAACTTACAGTTACCTGGGGGAGTAGTGGGGAGGGATAAATTGGGAGACTGGGATTGACATATACAGACTACTATATACAAAATAGATCACTAGCAAGGACCTATTGTATAGCACAGGAAACTCTGCTCAATACTCTGTGATGACCTGTATGAGAAAAGAATCTTGAAAAAAGTGTATATATGTATAACTGATTCACTTTGTTGTACACCTAAAGTTAACACAAAATTGTAAATCAACAATATTCCAACTTAAAAAAAAACCTTTTTAAAGACTTTTAAGAAGAGAATAGCAATGCAAAAGGAAAAATATGCATATGAAAAGGTTTCTTCAATAAGACATAATTGCTAATTCAAACAAGGGGATATTGCTTCACCACCAAATTAAAAAATATTGATTATTTGGTACTGGCCAGGATAAAGTGACAAGGACTTTCTTGTAGAATGTCACTACTTTTTGGAGGACAGTTGAGCATTATAAATTAGGAATTTTAGAAAGACGTTGTGTTTGAGCAAATATTCTTTTCCTACTTTGAGAAATTTATTATTCATTTTTGGGAAAAAAGGAAGTATGGCAAAAGATGTTTGGTGGTGGTTTAGTAGCTAAGTCGTGTTGGGCTCTTTGCAACTTCATGGACTGTAGCCCATGGACTGAGGAGCCTGGTGGGCTACAGTCCATGGGATCACAAAGATTACAACAGGACAGAGTGACTGAGCATGGATACACACCAGTGAACCACAGTCATGATTCAACTGTACTCAATAAACCTCACAATACCTCCAGAACTGAAAATTCCTAAAACTCGCCTGTGTCCTGTTTCATTATTTTACTTTCAGAAAAGAACTCTCCAAAGTACAAATTCCTTCCACCATTGGCTTTTCCTAGTTAAGGAAAAGAACATCTAATCCTTGCCTTAATTCTCATTCTTTTTCCAGTCGAGGCTCATCCTACTCAGTGTGTGTGTGTGTGTGTGTGTGTGTGTCCAATTGCTAAGTTTTGTCTGACCCTTTGCAACCCCATAGAGCCCACCAGGCTCCTCTGTCCAGAGGATTCTCCAAGCAAGAATACTGGAGTAGGTTGCCATTTCCTTCTCCAGGGGATCTTCCTGACCAGATAGCAATGACTAATAGCTCCTGGCTACTCACTTCTGCCAAGGCTTGACATTAAACACACATCACATGCTATGAGTTGCAAATGAAGTTTATTGTGCAGACACCAAGACCACAACACTTTAGCTGCAAAGCCAACAAGAGAGTTATATACACAGAAGCATGTTTCCCTGGGGGCACCACCAGGGAAAAGGCACAGGCACAGATGGGGTGATCAACAGAATACCCTTTGGGAGAAGGACCACTGAAAGGGCAACTGCAAGAAGGGGCAGGGAATGGGGCGGGGCTGGAAGCTCAAACCTAAACAATGCAGACTCTTCCCCTTGGGACAGAGGGTGTTACTGGCTCCAGTTGATTGGTTATGGGCATCTCTTTGCCCCACAATGCCGTGAGAGGTGGATCACAAGATCTGACTTGCTGTCAGTTAGATGTACAGAGACAGGCATTCTGGAGGGGGAGGGTCAAGGACGGACTCTATCCTTATCTGAATGAGAAGGTCACACTGGAACTGCCACCTTCACAAGAGCCAGAACCACCCCTCTCAGAGCCATAACCACCCCCTCCAGAGCTGGACCCTCCTCTGGCACCGCCTCCAGAGCTGTGTTTCCCTCCAGAACTGTATCCTCCTCCTGAACTAGAGCCTCCTCGAGAGCCACCTCCCGAGCCATAGCTCCCTCCACCGCCACTTCTGGAACCAGATCGTCTGCCTCCAGAGCTGTAACTGCTGCTTCCAGAGCTGAATCCTCCTCCATAACTGGACCCTCTACCTCCAGAACCATAACCTCCAAAGCCAGCCCTGGAGGCCACGCTTGAAGAAATGCTGCTGCTCGTCACAGCTGCAGAGAGACAGACAGCATTATACCTCAGTGCCAACTGCCTCGGCGCCTCTGCCCCACTCCACCCCCAGGACAGGACCACTCCCCCGCCCCCTGCACTTACACACAGTCACGTTGCTGCTGAGGTCTCCAGACATCCTGCCAGAGAGAGAGAAAAGATAACTCTAGGCAGAGCACTTAGGTACTCTGCATACGTGGTTTTACAACTTCCACCTATAACCACCCATGTCAGCCTCAAAACTCAGCCACCACGGCCTCACACAGCCCACTTTCTTTGGTGCTGCGGATCATGGAGATGGGGATGGGCCCCATGTTTCCACAGTCTGGCATCCCAAGTCATCTCAATTTCTTGCTCTGATAAAACTGATCGAAAGCAAATTCACTTCTGAACTGGGAACCCATTGTTTTATTTAAATCCATCTTAGGGAGTCTGATATGCAGAATCCAAGCCACACCAGAAATTCTCAAATGAAGACTGTTCTGTCAACATTCAAATCAGAGAGAACTGCGACTCTGTACAGCCTCCCTGCCCTGCACCCACACCGCCCTCCCCTGCTTCATCTGAATTCATTCCCACATCATCTTGCAAGCTGGGGAGAGGAGGCCCGGCCTCCAGACAGGTACCCAGCAGCAGCCCGAGCAAAGCCAAAGCCACTCCTTCTCTGTAATACTGGCTCTCTGGTGGACCGAGGAGCTTTTGCCGTCTAATTGCTTCAGCCAGACTGAATCACCAGGGGTACTGAGGACACTGACAAGGGTCTTAGACCACAGAGGAAGGAAAGGCTCCCTTCCGGAGGTTAACACATGGCTCTGTAGTTCACTCAAGAAACCTGCAAAGAGCTAGATCTGGTGCCTGCTCCTTGGGCATGCCCCAGCCAGGCGGCACCTTCCAACCCACGACATCCCACGCTGCTTCACAAGGTGGAAGGAGAAGACGCCACACACCCTGCAGACCCAGAGATGATGTTTCAGATCGTTGAGAACTAATCTTTGTTCACACCATCAGTTTTCCCTTTCAGAAAAGAGAAAGATTAATTTACTGCTTCATTTAATTTAAAATTTAACCTGCCTTGTTAGTCGTTCCACACTGATAAGCCTACAGCTGCACACTGCTGCTCTATGTCCTGAATCTCTCCAGGGAGGTCAGCTCTCAGCTGTCAGAAGGCCTTGCCCCTGCCCCTGCTTTCTCTGCCTCCACCTCCAGCCCTGGCTCCAGGAGAGGAGAAGGTAGACCAGGGTACCCTCTGGCCTCCTGGGGCCCCTCACCTGCACTCCTCGCCCTCCAGCAGCTTGCGGTAGGTGGCAATCTCCACATCCAGGGACAGCTTGGTGTTCATCAGGTCCTGGTAGTCACGCAGCAGCCGGGCCAGGTCCTCGCGGGCTTTTTGAAGAGCCTCTTCCAGATCATTCAGCTTGCTCTGGGCGTCTTTGAGGGCATTCTCTCCCCGCTGCTCAGCATCTGCAATGGAGTCTTGTACATTCTTACACTAGGAGAGAAGGAGAAAAGGTTTCTGTTGGGACAGGAAGTGCAATCTGTCTTGGCAGAGGAGGAGAGGGAGGGAGCAAGGATGTGCAGGGTGTGAGAAGCCAGAATCACTGGCCCTGGAAGTGTGTCACCAGAGAGTTAATGCAAGTTACAAGCAACTTGCTAAGACTTGCTGCTGTCTCTGAGCCTCTGTCTTCCCAAGTCCCTTTTAACTGGACCCTTAACCCTTTCCCCATCATGACCTTTGATGCTCACAATCTAGGACCAGAGTCATTACCCTATTTTACAGTTGCAGCTGCAAACACTGATGTGAATGGCTTCATAGAACTTCTGTTGCTTGTGGAGTCAGTTCTCTGCCCCACATTACCTCTTCCAGAGCTAATGTCCAAACCTGGCCAACCCCCTGCAGCACTCCCTGCCCCTGTATCACACAGCCAGCTGTGCAAAGAGGTACAAATGGGAGGTGACGCCTGTGATCTTTGGTAAACCATGACCTCTAGCTTCGTAAGCCACTGTTCCATTTCTCCCATGAAAGCAATCAAAAAGTTAACACAATTCTTTCCCTGCACTTAATCCCTACTTGAGAATGAGCCTTAAAAGTGAAAGCAAAAGCTGCTCAGTCCTGTCCTACTCTTTGTGACCCCATGGACTATACAGTCCATAGAATTCTCCAGCAGATCTTCCCAACCCAGGGATTGAACCCAGGTCTTCCACATTGCAGGCAGATTCTTTACCTGCTGAGCCACAAGGGAAGACCAAGAATACTGGAGTGGGTAGCCTATCCCTTCTCCAACAGATCTTCCCAACCCAGGAATCGAACTGGGGTCTCCTGCATTGCAGGTGGATTCTTTACCTACTGAGCTATCAGGAAAGCCCCAAGAATGTCTCTTGATCACTCTAAAATTGTTCTAAGTCTTAATTATGTCAAGCCCAAGGTTTTTGTGATCAACATACACTATATTAGAATTTCTCTCTTTCTCTCTCTCACATACACACACACACACACACACACCTGCACACCTGCACACCACCTCCCACCCCACCCTGAGCTGCACTCAGCCAGGAGAACTGCAGCCATCCTAGGGCGTACACCCCACCTGCTTCTTCACTTGCGCGATCTCGCCTTGCAGCCTCTGGATCATGCGGTTCAGCTCGCTGATCTCCATCTTGACCTCCTTCAGGCTGTCTCCATGCTTTCCAGCAGTTATCCTGAGCTCCTCATACTGCACGGAAAGAGGAGGAGAGTTATCTAATCAGGGAGGGTCAACCAAGCTGAATGTCATGTCTGCATTTGTGGGAGATGGGGGACCAGTGCCATACTTGACTGAGGGCATTTGGGGTACTATAAACACTCTTTCTTGGGAATGATGCCCAATTTTCACTAGACAAAACCACCAGTAACTTTACTGTACACTTACTGGCTGGGCTGGAACACAGCTCATTAGAAAGAGCTGCGGCTCTCCCTGCCCACCCAGAACTTGCCTTGCTGTGGTACACTGCCTCGGCCTCGGCCTTGCTCCTCTGGGCAATCTCCTCATACTGGGCCCGGACCTCAGTGATAATGCTGTCCAAGTCCAGGCTGCGGTTGTTGTCCATGGACAGGATGACGGTGGTGTCGGTGACACTCTGTTGCATCTGGGACAGCTCCTGCAACACAGGGAAGGTCTGGCCACGACGTCCCTGCCCACAGCCACAGGCAGTGAGGAGGGATTCCCCTCCCCCGGTGTCAGGGAAATGCAGAATCTCAGACTAACTATGTACTGGGTGGGGTGTAAAGTGATATAGCCACCATTCCCAGTCAGGTAGTACTGAGAATTACGGCCGGGGTGGGGGGGTCTGCATTTCTGAGCCTCCTAGTTTATGCAGCTTAATAAGTGCCCCCAGAAAGAAGCCAGTTGATGGCAAATGCCTTAAATTGTACTTCCTGTTGCAGAAGTCATGTGTGTGCACTTGGGCAGGGAAGCGGGGAGTACATTATATTTTGACCTCTGAAATATATTGGATATAAGAAGAGAAGCAGGGTGAGTCTTTTCCTAAGGGGAGCTGGAGTGAGGGAATTTGTCCTAATAGAGCATTACTTCCTGTGACATCAGAGGAGAAAGTTCTTCTCCTCCAAGACCTATACCAAAGAAGCTCCCAGTGGCCTAGACATTGATCAGTTGAAGTCAGCCACCCATGAACCCCACCCACAGCCCCCTTTCCCAGTGGGAGAGGACTTCCTTTGAGGGGAAGGGTAGGTAGCAAGGGTCCATTTAAGAGCAGCCTACTTACTGCATCAAAGAGCATTTTTGTGAACTCCACGTCCTGTCTCAGCAAGTCCACCTTGGCCTGCAGCTCCACCTTGTTCGTGTAGGCATGGTCCACATCCTTCAGGGAAGGTCAGGGTCTCTGGTGAAGCTCACAGCCCCCCCATTCCCACCTTGCAGTGCTTTGTGTATGGGCCCTGCCCTGCGGTCTCTCTGCCACTCCTCCACCCAGTCCCTGTCAGCTGCTCTCCAAAATCCCAGGCACCGCAGACAATCCACAACCCCACAGGACCTCATCTGGCATGAAGTCCACAGTGCATCTCTGCAGGGGGCTACATGCCCACGTCACTGCTCACACTCCCCCAGGACCATCAGAGCTCTGATGGGACCGAGCTTTGTCAACCATTCTCTCCTTCCTGCTTGGTATGCTCTGTGTTTCCACCAAAAAGCATAACAGCCTCTGTGGCTTTTAACAGTCAGTCCCCAACTCTCCCATCCTATCTATCCATCCCACCTCTTCTGGATTTCACACCAAAGCCTCTGCAGAAACCAGGCTGAGAACACACGCTTCTGCCTTCAGGCTCAAACCTTTGTCAGCCCAACTGACTACACCTTTAAGTAGGCAATCTAAGGAAGTCCCATGCCTTCCTCGGCCCTTTAGAAAAAAAATCAAGTGCTTTCTATGGTCATAGCTTTCAAGACTCAATACAGTCTTTGAGTACGTAATTATGGGAAATGCCCTAGCAAAAGCGCAGAAATTGCCTGAAGCTTGAACTACAGAGACACCTTTATTTCCATGAGAACCAGCCATGGACATGCTTCACCCTTTCCTGGCTGGTGCTTTTTTCACTCAGAGGTGTGCTCCAGCTTGTCCATCTGGGCACAATGGGCTCTGATGCATCCTCACTCCCACCCCAACCATGACATTCTCTCACTCACCTTTTTAAGTGTCACAAACTCGTTCTCAGCAGCTGTGCGCTTGTTGACTTCATCCTCATACCTGTTGGTACCCAAGGACACTGCAGTTAGATTAGTACTAGTTTGTTTCCCGTTTTTTTTTTTTTTCCTACTGGATTCACCCAAAATACTCCATTTCCTGGGACTATTAAAAAATACTTTTGTCTAAATTGAAATGATGAACCCAGATGAGGATGCTTTTCTATAAATTAACCATCAAACTTGTCAAAAACATGATCTCTAAAGCCCTAAATGTCTTCCTCCCAAACAATCAGCAACGATACAGAAGGCTCTCCCCTTTATCCCCACAAATGCAACTGGGAGATGAGTGGTTTTCTGGGGCAATGACTGGATGGGCTCAAATCAAGGTTTATCTCCACCCAGTTTTCACTCTGCCACTTACTTCTTCTTAAAATCTTCAACAAGATCCTGCATGTTGTTCAGCTCTGACTCTTGTAACATTCTTTCTGAATAAAGCTTGTCCAAATGACTCTGCAGTTGGCTGATGTACCCCTGGAAGAGGGGTTCCAGGTTGGTGGTACGGGTGCCCACATTGATTTGTTGTAGCAGTTCCCATTTGGTCTGCAGCACCTGATTCTGCTGCTCCAGGAACCGCACCTGCGGGGACCAGAAGGAAAGCACATGAGCTCTGGGTTGTCCTTCCGACCGACAGGCCAGGGTCAGCTCTGATTCTCCTTCAGGAGATAGGGAAAACCACGTGGCTTCATCCTCCCCAGCTGCATGCCGGATCATGCTGGGCAGAGCTTCTGAGCTCTCTGCCTCCACACTTGGAAAGTTCTGTAGGCTCCTAAATGTTACATCCGGCACTCTCCACGCAGAGCACTCTTTTTCCTACTTTCCCATCCACTATTTTGTTTGCAGGTGCTTTCAAAACTCCAGGCCATCTCCCTCCCTGATCTACTTGAATTTCCAATAAAGGTCCCATAAATTCTGGGGAAAACCAAAAGCAAGCTTTCACTGGCACTGTTCCTAAGGGCTATGAGTATAAGGGCAGGGCTCCTCCATCTGATTTTTAAGAGCCTTGTAAATTTTTTAGACAGGTTTCTCTGCCTTGAAATGGGAGAGAACCCTATCACACTCCAAAGTGACATCAATTAAAAACTTTGTGGTTTATAAAACTAAGAAAGCTTCTCCTGAAGGCAGAAGTTCATTCATTCCTAAATAGATATTTCAGGCTTAGCTTCCTAGAATTTAATAGAGCAATAACTTCTAGGGAAGGAAGAACAGTCTCAGAAGATGTTTTACCAACCCCCTCTAAAACACTTGGCTTGAAATAGTCCATTTCTTGTCTGTGTCAGGTTTTTACTGATTTTCAGAATTTTCCATTAGTATTGTTTGTTTAGGCTGAGACAGTAAAGCCAATGTCACAATTAATTCCCAACCGCAGACTATTATGGAAATGGCACCCATGAAGCTTGCATCTTTCCCCTGTGGATACTGCCAATTACCCAGGACAGTGTGACTGCACTTGCTGCTGCTGCTGCTGCTAAGTCGCTTCAGTCGTGTCCGACTCTGTGCGACCCCATAGACAGCAGCCCATCAGGCTCCCCTGTCCCTGGGATTCTCCAGTGTTCTTATAAGCAAGAACACTGGAGTGGGTTGCCGTTTCCTTCTCCAATGCATGAAAGTGAAAAGTGAAAGTGAAGTTGCTCAGTCATGCCCGACTCTTAGCAACCCCATGGACTACAGCCCACCAGGCTCCTCAGTCCATGGGATTTTCCAGGCAAGAGTACTGGAGTGGAGTGCCATTGCCTTCTCCAGACTGCACCTATGGCTTATTAAAAAATGAATCTTTATCATTTGCTTTTCAGTTAGCACTGAAAGAAGCAGGGCATCCTGAGCCTTAGATGAAGCCAGCTTCTCATGACTCACCTTGTCGATGAAAGTGGCAAATTTGTTGTTGAGAGCTTTGATCTGCTCCCGCTCCTGAGACTTCACGTTCTGTATCTCCGGGTCAACTTTCACATTGAGAGGCTGCAGGAGGCTCTGGTTGATAGACACTTCGTGGATACCTCCACCAGGGAATCCTCCAGGGCCGAAGCCACCAGGACCCCCAAAGCCACCAGGACCCCCCAAACCTCCAAAGCCACCACCACCTCCAAAGCGGCCTCCACCAAAACTGCCTCCTCCAACGCCGAGGCCGCCTCCAAAGCCACCTCCTCTGCCACCAAATCCTCCATAGGAGCCAAAGCTTCCACCTCCTCCAGCCACGCTAATGGAGGTGCTCCTGGACCCTCCAAGGTTAACGAGACTCCGACTGCTGAAGCCACCTCCGCCGAATCCGCCTCCGCCAAAGCCCCCGCCGCCACCGCCATGGCGGCTCAAGCAGGAGAAGCTGGTTCCTGATAGCCGGCTTCGACCGGGGACCACGGCCGAGCCGCTACTGAAGCCCCGGAATCCTCCTCCACCTCCTCCTCTTCCTCGAGACTGGTAGGAGATCTGACAGCTCATGATGCCTTTGCCCGGAGAGGGAAGTTGCAGGTTCCCGAGAGGAGTTCCGATGGGAGACTCAGCGCTGCTGTTGGAAGACTGTCATGGTCCCCTTTTATACCTGCCAACTAGGTGGTGGTGTGCATGGGTGTGGGCCCATGTATGCAAGAGTTTGGTCTGCCTGGAAGCTACTCCTGGTGAGTGATTATCAAGCTAATAGCCATTTAAAAATCTATTAATCAGCTCCCTCCCAGAACTTGTTTTCATTGCAAACTTCTGTTTATCTGAGCATCTGTGACACCATTTAATTTTTGTAAAATCATCAAAAGAGGAGGTCAGGATGAGTTTCTCAGTCTGGGAAAAAAAAGGGCATTCTGCAGAATGCTGCTCCCTGCTCTGGACCAATCCAAGGGAGGCCAGCTGCCCCTAGGGCCTCTGGAGGCTCGCCACCCAGTTCTGCTGATGGAAGAGATGACGGGCTTAGAAACTTCGGAGGCTCCTCAATACTAGCCTCAGTGTTCCCCCTTGCTTTTTCTTCTGTGCCAGGAAGAGTCTCAACAAGGGATTTTTCAGAGCATGAATGCCATGTGGGGAAACATGCAACCTGTCACAGAAAGGAGTTGACCAAGGATGCTTCAAAAAAGTTGTCAGTTTTAGGGCTTCCCTGGTGGTCCAGTGGTTGAGATTTCACCTTCTAATGCAGGGGGTGAGGGTTTGATCCCCTCTTGAGGAGCTGAGATACCACATGCCTCATGGCCAAAAAGCCAGAACGTAAACAACAGAAGCAATACCACAACAAATTCAATAAAGACTTTGAAATTTAAAAAAAAGAAGAGAATAAAGAAAAAAAAAGTTGTCAGTTTGCAAAATATCTTGACTGTTCCCTTCCCATACCACACCAGGACTCCACAGTAGCCAGTCACTGAGAAGAGGAGAATTTTCCTTCCTGTAACCAGGTCTTTATAACTATCAACTCCATGATTTTTCTACATGAAAACCCAGAGAATGAAGGCCTTCAGAGAAGTTCCTCTGTCCCTGGGTCTGTCTAACTCTAGGTACACAACAAAAGATGGCAATCATAGGCTTTATGCAACTCCAAGTTCCAAGTGTACATTGATTCAGCCATTTAGTAATCATGTATTACTTGGTGATCATGCTAAGCAGTTTGGAAGCTGGACTCTTCAATGATACCCAGAGGTGAATGAACATCAGAAGACCCATCAAGTCACCGAGTACACAGAGTCTCCATGCTTAAACTCAACCAAGGTCCTTCTTTGGTCTATGTGACCATATACATGGGAGATGCAGTATGCAGTACTAGAATGGAACTTAATGTCAAACATTCTGGATTTGAGTCCCCAGTTTTTCCATTTACTGGCTCTGTGACTTTGAATTAAATGCTGTTTCTGTATTCTTACCTATAAAGTGGGAAGTTCATCCGAACTGTTTTGAAAACCATGACACACGATACAAGTGTTAGGTCTCATTACTATTTTGGGTGACGCATAGATACCTTCTTTTCCTTTCACCCTTAGCATCTTATTCTCCCTTCTGATGACTATGACTGTGCACCTCCACAACCATGCCACAAGTTACAGATTTCCCTAGGATTTCTCAGATCCTAGGGCAGAGTTAGCATTAAGAAAATGTAATAAACATACACTTTGAGACTAAGTCCCAGTTTCATTGTATTTGAGTTAAATGACCTTGGATAATTCATAATACTCTTGAAGTCTTGGTTTCCTCATCATAAAAGTGAGTAAGAAGAAGAACATGGCTATTGTAAAAGCAGAACAAGATAAGCTCATGTGCTATGCATCAGATCAGATCAGTCGCTCAGTCGTGTCCGACTCTTTGCGACCCCATGAATCACAGCACGCCAGGCCTCTCTGTCCATCACCAACTCCCGGAGTTCACTCAGACTCACGTCCCTCGAGTCAGTGATGCCATCCAGCCATCTCATCCTCTGTCGTCCCCTTCTCCTCTTGCCCCCAATCCCTCCCAGCATCAGAGTCTTTTCCAATGAGTCAACTCTTCGCATGAGGTGGCCAAAGTACTGGAGTTTCAGCTTTAGCATCATTCCTTCCAAAGAATACCCAGGACTGATCTCCTTCAGAATGGACTGGTTGGATCTCCTTGCAGTCCAAGGGACTCTCAAGAGTTTTCTCCAAAACCACAATTCAAAAGCATCAATTCTTCGGCACTCAGCCTTCTTCACAGTCCAACTCTCACATCCATACATGACCACAGGAAAAACCATAGCCTTGACTTGATGGACCTTTGTTGGCAAAGTAATGTCTTTGCTTTTGAATATGCTATCTAGGTTGGTCATAACTTTCCTTCCAAGGAGTAAGCGTCTTTTAATTTCATGGCTGCAGTCACCATCTGCAGTGATTTTGGAGCCCAGAAAAATAAATTCTGACACTGTTTCTACTGTTACCCCATCTATTTCCCATGAAGTGATGGGACAAGATGCCATGATCTTCGTTTTCTGAATGTTGAGCTTTAAGCCAACTTTTTCACTCTCCTCTTTCACTTTCATCAAGAGGCTTTTTAGTTCCTCTTCACTTTCTGCCATAAGGATGGTGTCATCTGCATATCTGAGGTTACTGATATTTCTCCCAGCAATCTTGATTCCAGCTTGTGTTTCTTCCAGTCCAGTGTTTCTCATGATGTACTCTGCATATAAGTTAAATAAACAGGGTGACAATATACAGCCTTGACGTACTCCTTTTCCTATTTGGAACCAGTCTGTTGTTCCATGTCCAGTTCTAACTGTTGCTTCCTGACCTGCATACAAATTTCTCAAGAGGCAGATCAGGTAGTTCCTAGTTAATAGCAGAAACTCAATAAGTGTTATTTACCTTCTCACACCCCCTCCCCCAAGTCTCCAATTCTATGTCTCAACTAAGTGGCCAAAGTAGGGAAGAGATGGATGACACTGAGCTATTCAGGATATTTGGTTTGCAGTAATACAACACTGAAATGAGTAAGTGAATGTGTCTGCTTGACTTTCCCCTCCCCTCCCCCAGTCTGGCCTATATAATCATACAGATAAACCATAGGCTAAAAGCTTTAGAGTGAACCCCAGTCCGATGTCAAGTGTTATCTGCAGGCATCTGAACAATGCCCTAATGGCCATTACACCACTGTGACTGTGCCAAGGCCATGCCAGACTTGGTGGGCTTGGGGGAGGGGAGTTCTTAATCCTCTGAGAAGGAAAGGAGCAAACATCTGTGGAGCCTCTACCATGCTCTAGGCTTGTGCCAAGCACACAGCCTGGCCTCCATGCTGTACTGCTCTGTAAGTCACCCCAACTGACTCTCCCTCCCACGCTCACTTCAGGGTACCTTCCCTTTCTAGATCTATTTGCGAGGTTTTGAAAGTCAGGTTTAAGAAGGAAGCACCCTCCTCTTTTCTTGAAACATGAAAGGTAGAATTAATGCAGATTGTATGTTTTAGAACATATTTTGTTTCTGTTTTAAATTTTACCTTTTATATAATCTGAATGTGTTTTTCTAGAAAACCTGTTTTGCATTCTTTAAGGCAGTGAAATCCAAGTTAAGATTCATGGTTCTGGTTATGATTTTGTGACTGACTTCCATACAGCCTTCAATTTCTTCATCTATAAACTGAGAACATTTATCCTAGATGCCTAATGGGCCAGAACAACACTAACCTCTTGGTACATAGGGTTTTAAGCTTTGCTATCTCTGAGAACAGAACAGAGATCCTGTAGGATAAAGTCCTTCATCCGGCTCCTCAATTCTTCTTTCAACGAGTTGCCGGCAAGCCCAAGCCTCTAAGTGTTTAGTTTTTCAAAAGCACATCCTTTGGCCAATGGAGCAGAAAAGCAAACTCAGTGTTAAGCAAAAAAGGGGTGAACTGTTTAGCCAATGGGAAATTGGTATGGATGCTAACCTCAGATTCTCCCACTGGAACTTAATGTCGCCCACCCTAAACTCCCGTGCCTGCCTATGTATCTCTCTTACAGTCACATCGCCGTCTTCCTTGGGTTACATTGAGCTGCGTCCTTGGGCTTCCACAGGGAAGAATATCGCTTCCTTTCCTGCTATTGTGGCCTCAGATGTCCCATGCAGTTCTAGTGTTCTAACTGGGAATTTTCTCATTTCCAGCAGATCCGACCAGACAATGCAAGGTTACACATCCCAGCTTTGTTTTCCATAGACTCAACCAATAGTTGAATGAACTCAGCTCCTGTTCATTCATGCTACCTACAAGTCACTGGACTTGTGGGCTAAAATGCTATCTAGGTAATACTATCACTCCAAAGTGTGTGCCTGTGTGTTCTCACCCATAATATGTCTTCATTCACACAGAAAGAGCCAAAAAAGGCTTGTCCCCATTCATCTTGTCCCCACCCCTTGTTCCAGCTAAGCTATTTTCTAAACTAAGTACTCCCCCTTCTCTGGCACAATATTCTTGCTTACCCACTATCCCTATAACCACCCTGATATGGAAGGATAAGACAGCCATCAAACTCCCCCTCCCATCCTGGTTAAGATTTCACAAAAATAGTCATCATCATTATACTACTCACTGCTTCCCCACAGTTCAAGAGATTTCCCTGGGTTTCCCCAGATTAAATCTGCCCCCTCTTCTTACTCAACCCCTCACTTTTGGGGAGACTTACTACTAATCCTAGATTGCACTGCTGCCGTTCACAGCTACAACTCACCTGCTGTGCCTCTAACTGGGAACGTGCCATTTCTTCAGCAGTTCTCTGTGCCACGTGCCCACTGGAAGATGCTTCCATTCGGATGCTTTCAGCCCACACTTTTCCTCCTACCTCCAGCTTCCATCTCAATCCTTCCCCATCATTTTATCTCTTTCAAGGCTTCTGTGGTGGGTTGTCTCAGAATAATACTAGGAGGAAGCAAGTGAAGAAATACTGTCTCCCTTTTAAAAAGGGAGAGAGAGAGAAAAGAATGGTGGGGAAAAACTGGAATTGTAGAAGCCCAAATTCAAGAGACTCTTGCTCTTCAGTCTAGCAACAAAGTTCTTAGAGATGTCTTCAGAACTGTATGCACTGGGATGCCTTGTTTTGGAAGAAATGCCCAAAGGTCTTGATTCTAGTTGGTACCTTTGCTACAAGGATTTTTATCAAGGGGGTGGGGGGGAAGAGGATAACTGTTCAAAGCTCTCTGGACAGCTTTTTACTTTCCCCATCAAAAACCATGGGTCTTCCAAACTCTTCTTTTTTCTTTTTCCAACACTTTATTTGGAAAACCTATCAAGCCCACCTAACATCCACTAGAGGAGCAAATTAAAATCCATATTCCATTGTAACATTTGCCATAGCTCTTTATTTATATAAGTATTAATTTTTTTAACTCTTGAAACTTTTGAGAGTAACTTACTCTCAGATTATGAAATTTTACCTTCAAATATTTCCTTATGCAACCTAAAGAATAACACAGTTTTGCTATATAAGCATGACACAATGATTGAATTCAGGACATTTAACAGTGGTATGTAATTTTCTGATATATGGTCCATATTAAAAAATTCTCCCCTTATTCCAACTCAGTCCTTTATAGCTTTTTTCCTTTTTAAATCAGGATCCAGTCCAAGATCTCACATTCTATCAATTTGTCTAGAGACAAACTCTTCTTTAAAAGCATTTTAAATTCTGAAAATGCAAGTCATTGCTAAAGAAGCAGTGACTGTTTACTGAAGCTAGTACAGTCACTCATGTGAGATGTATTAAATTAATGACACGAATTATATTTTTATGAGACTTAGACACACTTAAATTCATGAAGCAAATTATATTTTTATGAGCTATAGCTCACATACTGAACCCATCAGGCATTCAAAACAGCCTATTTGTCCCTGTTTAGCAATACTTTTATAAAGGAAGCAGTTTAATGAACTAGGAAGACTGTGTTTAGTTGTAAAGGTCAGGTCTCTCTGCCAGAAACTAGCCATGTGACTTTGACATGTTACCTCTCTTACCAGACCTCCCTCCTCTCACCTGTGGACTGAGGCATCTAGGAACCAACACGAATGGGAAGAACATCATGTGTGGGGTCAGAGAAGCTGCAGCCAACTGACTCCAGAACTTCGGGGCAGCCCTTTGCCTTTCTGAGTCTTGGTTTTCTTGTCTGTAAAATCAGCGGTCCCCAACATTTTTGGCACCGAGGAGTAGTTTTGTGGAAGACAGTTGTTCCATGGATTTGATTCAAGCACATTACATTTATTTTGCATTTATTTCTATTGTTATTTACTAATATTTATTTATATTATTACATCAGCTCCACCTCAAATCATCAGGCATTAGATCCTAAAAGTCGGGGATCCCTGTGTAAAATGGAGTCACTGGATTACAGACCCCTAAGTGTCCCTCCCATTCAGAAGTCAGTTTGCGCTTCAAACCAACATTAACAGGAGGTAAAGCCCTGACTGCTGAAGCCAACTCTGGGAAAACTTGGAAATCAAAATCCACACTCTGCTTTCAACAATTTTTCTCACAGAGGAACAGGGAGGTAATAGCAGCAGCAAAGCAGATAAAAGACAGCCAGAGAGGAGGAAGAAGGGCAAATATCTATGACTTCAGCTAACAAAGGGGAGTTTTAGCATCAGGAACTCCTGCCAGGTTGAGCAACTAGGATCTGAATGGCACAATTTTCTTATGTCTTGATTCTCCACTGTGAGTTCCTTCAGAGTTTATATTCTGTTTTTCAAAGGTTCCTAGAAACAAAATTGATTGAAAAAGTAGTTGTCTCTTTGGGCTTCCCCGGCAGCTCAGTGGTAAAGAATCCGCCGCAATGCAGGAGCCACAGGAGACCTGAGTTTGATTCCTGGGTTGGGAAGATCCCCTGGAGGAGGGCGTGGCAACCCACTCCACTATTCTTGTTGGGAAAAATGCCATGGACGGAGGAGCCTGGGGGGCTATAGTCCATGAGGTCACCAAGAGTCGGACACAACTAAAGCGACAGAACAAGCGTATCTCTTTGAAATAACATTTCACTAAGGCATAATCTATTATGTATAAAGTAAGCTACAGGGATGTGGGGAATATAGCCAATATTTTATCATACTATAAATTCAATATAACCTTTAAAAGTTGTGAATCACTGTATTATACACCTATAACATATAATATTGCAAAGCAACTATGCTTCAATAAGAAATAAAAACACTACTGACAGTTCATTTTAAAAGAAGGCAACAAATAGCATTTCACCACCTCCAAATTCTGACTCTAGCAGCTAAAATTCCAGTCTACTGCTTCTCCTTTTACTCTTTCTCTCTCCTTGATGTCAGAGCTCACCAGCAGACCCGGGAGCAGGTGGAGAACTTGACCTCTTCTTCTAGGACTCCACATTAGCCATAAAACTTCTTCTCAAAGATTTTGAGAAAAATATAATTAATTAATTTAAAAATGTTTTAGATTCTGAGACAAGTCTGTCTGAAATTTGGAGTCCCCGAGATGTAAAATCTCCAGAATCTTTCTCTTTTGGGGGAGGTAAGTACGTCATGAGAAACGCTGGGCTGGAAGAAGCACAAGCTGGAATCAAGATTGCCGGGAGAAATATCAATAACCTCAGATATGCAGATGACACCATCCTTATGGCAGAAAGTGAAGAGGAACTAAAAAGCCTCTTGATGAAAGTGAAAGAGGAGAGTGAAAAAGTTGGCTTAAAGCTCAACATTCAGAAAACGAAGATCATGGCATCTGGTCCCATCACTTCATGGGAAATAGATGGGGAAACAGTAGAAACAGTGTCAGAATTTATTTTTCTGGGCTCCAAAATCACTGCAGATGGTGACTGCAGCCATGAAATTAAAAGACGCTTACTCCTTGGAAGGAAAGTTATGACCAACCTAGATAGCATATTCAAAAGCAAAGACATTACTTTGCCAACAAAGGTCCGTCTAGTCAAGGCTATAGTTTTTCCTGTGGTCATGTATGGATGTGAGAGTTGGACTGTGAAGAAGGCTGAGTGCTGAAGAATTGATGCTTTTGAACTGTGGTGTTGGAGAAGACTCTTGAGAGTCCCTTGGACTGCAAGGAGATCCAACCAGTCCATTCTGAAGGAGATCAGCCCTGGGTATTCTTTGGAAGGAATGATGCTAAAGCTGAAACTCCAGTACTTCGGCCACCTCATGCGAAGAGTTGACTCATTGGAAAAGACTCTGATGCTGGGAGGGATTGGGGGCAGGAGGAGAAGGGGACGACAGAGGATGAGATGGCTGGATGGCGTCACCGACTCGAGGGACATGAGTCTGAGTGAACTCCGGGAGTTGGTGATGGACAGGGAGGCCTGGCGTGCTGTGATTCATGGGGTCGCAAAGAGTCAGACACGACTGAGCGACTGAACTGAATTGAACCGAAGAATATCTTTGCTCTTTTTGGCACTTCCCTGACACCCTGATTGTTTAGGTTTGCATCTTTGGAGTGAGGGTGGATTGTGGGAGAGCCTGTATGGAGCCCAACTTCCCCACCAGCCCTCCACATCAGCACCTCAACTGACTCTCAAACACTAAAGTGTAAGATGCTGAGGGTTTCCTGGGCTCCATTTTCCAGGGTGGGCCCCACACAGCCACACCCTCAGTTCAGGGCCCATCCTCTGAGACCTGTTACTATAGCCATGGTTCACTGTCCATACATTGGGTACCCCCAGAGGGCCAGGACAGTGTCTGTAGTTCACTCTGTAGGTTTAACTCGATGCCATTTCTCTGGTTAAAAAAAAAAGAATGTGCGGATACTAAGTTGCTTTAGTCATGTCCATCTCGGTGCGACCTCACGGACTGTACCCCACCAGGCTCCTCTGTCCATGGGATTCTCCAAGCAAGAGTACTGGAGTGAGTTGCCATGCCCTCCTCCAGGGGATTTTCCCAACTCAGAGACAGAATCCACGCCATTCACTCTGAAACAGAAATAACGTTTCTCTGGTAAGAAAAAGAGATGACAGTGTCAGACTTTTGTGCTGGGATATTGAGGAAGTGTTGTCTAGGCAAGTCCCTGGAGGCGCATCATTGCCAACATTTTCCCTTGCCCTGTTCTGTGCAGATACTGAGCAATCACAAATCCTCCTGTCTGTGAGCAGCAGAGAGGAGTGTCAAGTATGGCCAAGTGCATCTCCCTGGAGGCCCCCTCCCTCTTGGGCAGCAGATGCAGCATCCGGAGTTACGTCCCTTGGAGGGGACAGGAGTAGTTTGTCACTTCGTTTAGCCTCCTTGGCAGGATCTTAAATATCTCCCATCCCACAGCACTTTGTCCTTCATGGGATGTTGTTTCCGTTCCTGGTCTCCAATCTGCTAACAGTTCTATGTGATGAGAATTATTACAGAGGGGAAAACAGAGGCATGGGAGGGTCTGCTGTAATGACACACGGCTTGTGCCCAGGAAACGTTTTGTTTTGTTCATCACTGGGATCCCAGCATCTCTCCAGATACCAGAGGATCTAGGTCAGTGCCCCTCCTCCTGCTCATGTCAGATTCCCCTTTGCTGGAAAGCTTTTGCTGATCCATCCCAGGGGTGCTACTCCCCCTAACGCTGTGCCCCTTCACTCTGTCACACCTGTGCCCTTGTTTCCCCATATCCATCTGGTTTCTTAGATCACCGACTCAAGTGCTCAAGCCATGTTTGTGGGTCTTCAGCCCACAAACTCCCAAGCTGGCATATTAAACTGGAGCCATGGAGCTGTCCATGGCTGGGCTCCAGACAGTTCTGGCAAAACTGGCTGCTTGCCTGGGACTGTGAAGTTTCACTGAGGAGACAGAGCACAGACATAGAGAGCTCTCCCAGATTCTCATCAGGGCCCATGACCCAAATATCTCATGCATCACTATCCTGAACTGATCTCGCCTCCTTGTATCATGAACCAGCCCCAGGCCTGACTCCCAGAACCGGCTTCGGCACACTGTTTCCTCAAATGTGCCAGCTGACTCATCTCTCTCAGGCCATTGCTTCCCAACTGTGCATGGAGGCCACGAGAAGAGGACTTTGCTGTGTCGGGATGCTCAGGGTTTCTGCTCACACCCAAGAAGGTGGAGATGCTGGGCGGGGAGCACAGAGGAGAGGAGGGCTGCTATGGGTGTAGACAGTCAGGGGGAGAGGGAGTATGATAGATTATCAGACAGAGTGTGAGAAACAAGGGTGGTCCCCTGCCCCCTCTTATGTTCCAGGAAGTCTATGTGTCACCAGCTAGAAAGGACAGAATAGCTTGGCATCCTTCCCCTCTATACAAAGTGTGGATTCAGCCCACAGCCCCCATCACACATCACTGCAGGAGACAGCAGGGAGCTGCCAAGGTCTCTGTAAGAACAAGTTTCAGGGGCCCTCCTGTTTCTCTCTTTGAGTACAGAGGCTCAGGGGGGCTCAGCATTGAGCCCAGATGTGCCTTGACAAAAAGGGCTAGTGAGAGGCCCGTTCACTCCTGCCTGGTCCCTGGGAGCCCTGCTCCTGGGGCCATGGGAAGTGAGGAGTGAATCAAAGATGCCATTTGGGAAATTGTCACCAGCACTGTACTGGAGTCACCAAACTCCCTAGTGTTGGTCTTAGCAGTGGTGGGAAACCTGGGAGCTAGAGAGTGTCCGAGAGGCTGGAGGGTCATCCAGGGGCAGACACTGGGCTGGGCCTGAAGCCCCTGGGAGGAGCAGCACAGAGCAGTAGAGAAGTGGGAGGGGTAAGTAGCCTGTCCTGCTTTTGATCTGTGTTGTTGAAGCAGCGCCAGGCTGTCTGCACAGTATTTTAACAGTTTCCACACCCTTGGGGGTTGATCTCTTCCTCACCAGTCATCCTGTATTTCCCACCTCCACTTCCCTTCTGCCCAGATCAGCAGCTGGGAGATGGAGCTTAGCTGGATCACAGGATTATTCTGTACCTTCCTGATCCTTGTTCCTGCAAGAGGTTCCTTCAGTCCCTCCCCTCCACAGGACCCTGGTGCACCTCTGGTGTCCTAACCTTTGTGGGGCAATGGCTTCCCCAGCAACAAGTTGAAGACCATCGTATTCCAATGGGCTTGTTGCTGAGATGATCCTAGAAAAGCAAACTCTGCCTTTGCCCTAAAGCTCAGACAACCATCTGCCCAGGGATTGAGCAAGTCTCCACCAGAGAGCCAGAGGAAGGAATAACACTGGGCAGCAGAAGGGGGAAGGTCTAGGTTATCCTGATGATGAGGCTGGTGGGAGATGCCAGGTGAGGTTTCCTCACTGGTGTTTTAGCAGCAGCACTCAGCTCTCTCTCTGGCATTGAGAGGAGCACTTCCCCAGTGCCGGGCAGACCAGGGCCCTCAAAGGAGAGAGGAGGGCTCCTCATTATCTTCTGTGCAGATCCTGGTGGGAAAGTGTGAAAAGGGAGCTCCTGAGGCTGGGCCGAGGCTGGGCCAAGCCTGAGCCACCTTGTTCTCACCAGGTGGTCGAAACACAGGCTTCCAGACACTGGGTCTGTGGGTTCCTTCCTGTCTCTCAGATCTTCTCCTTGACTTCTGTCTCAGCATGAAAGTGACCACGTTATCCCAAGAGAAAAGAATCCCCCTCCGTTGAGGGGGAGGAAAGCTCGAATGCTAAAGCACCCTTGAAGGTGACTCTGTGTCCTGGGTGAGGAAACGGATTTGTGTCCCACACCTGGATTGAATCCCAACCCCAACGCCTATTAGCTTCTTGACCTTAGAAGGATTACCTATCTGTTCATGGCCTCTAGTTCCTCATCTGTACAGTGCGCATAATAGTACCATTTACTTCAGAGAGTTGATATAAAAGTAAATAAAATAATTGGGATGAAATACTAAAATAAATAACACATGTAGCACTTGGCACAATTTCCAGCAGAAAGCAAATGTTTCTACTTTCTTACTGTCTATAGGAGTGGCTAAAAATGGCTAGAAATTCCAACACTGTGGTAATAAAATAGAAATGTTACTTTGTAGGCTGCATCTTGCCACCTGACCGTGCAGGCATACCTGAGTCTCACGAGCCCACCTCCCAAGCCCTACTCCCTGGAGGTCCCAGTTGGTGGTCAGCTCAGTCCTGCCTGGGTGTTAACCTGCCACTCACTGCAGAGCTAGTGGTAATGGTGCTAAGACATAATCCTTCCCTCCAATAGGTGAGTGTTTCTTTTATATAATCCTGTTGGGGGATTTTTGTTTTGTTTTGTTTTGGCTTCACCATGTGATATGTGGAACCTCCCTGACCAGGGATCAAACCCCTGCCCCCTGCAATGGAAATGCAGAGTCTTAACCACTAGACCACTAGGGAAGTCCGAATGAGTATTTCTTTTAAAAGGAGGACTCTTGAATGCATCAAGACCTAAAGAATGAAGCTATAGAGAAGAATGAGAGGCAGGACTCCCCTTGTCCCCAGGGAAGCTGCCCCTCCCAGGTCCCCCAGATGCACTGCTGCTTATGCCCCACCCCCACTCCAGCCCCTTCTCCAGAGAGAACAACAGTCGAAGGGACGTCAGAGCACCCTCGCAGATATCACTTCATCTCGACCATTTCTAGCCACCCGTTTCACACATGAGCAAAGTGAGCCTCTAAGATATTGCTGAGATCTGCCTGTGGTCACAAGACGAGTCACATGGCAGACCCAGGACTTGCACCAGCGTCTTCAGGTTCCACAGCCTTCTGTGAGCCCCACTTCTGCCCACCCCACCCTCTTCTCCCTGATCTCCGCTCCCCACACGGAGCTTTCCTGGCACTGCTCTGCCCTTCTGCAAGGCACTCCAGCCCATTCTAGTGTCTATACTACTAACAGCTAGAAGCATGTCAGAGACCACTTGATGGTAACTTCCTTCCCTTTTAAGATGAAGAAACTGAGTTCAATGACTCGTCAAGCCCACGTGACTAAGGAGTGCCAGAGCCATCTCTGCCACCCAGCCACCCGACCCCTGACAGCATGGGAGTTCAGAGCCAGAAATGTGCCCAGAAAGACCAACACCAGGGGCTTAATAAATAGCCCCACCCCAAAAGCTGTTACCCACAATGACGAAAAATATGAAATAAATAGGAGCAGTGTCCTTCCTAAGCTGCTAAATCTTCCACTGCAAAGATTCCCCCAGGCTGTTAAGGCCTCAGACTGACTGCTCCTTCTACTCATTTGTCTGTGGGAAGGGGCTAATGATTTGCGTCCAGAGTCAAGATAATCCAGCCCTTGCTCCATCAGACCCTCAATAACCACAGGCTGGTAATTGTCCCACCGTGGTGTGGACTGGCTTCTTCCCCTGGTCCTGCCAGGTGCACACCTCTCCACGGTGGCACGGGGCAAGTCACAAGTGACAATGAGGTAGCAGAGGCTCCTGCCACACCCCCTTGTCTCAAAGCCTCACCATGGCAATGTGTTTATGTACCATAAGGCCAAGAGAGATCACTGAAGAGAAGGCAGCCAAAAACAGGGCACTCCCCTGGAGCCCATAGGGGTTTCTCTAATCCCAAACACACCTTTGCAGTTAGCAGAGTGTGAATTGGAGACACTCAAATGTTAACCTGTTGATTGGAGTGATTTCAACTACAGGACCATCCCCTGCTTCCCTCAGGGACATAGAGTTGGTGCACTATATGTCCTTTCCACGTGCCCAGAACGTTCTTCAAGCTCACTAGGTGTAGAACAAAAGGAAATCAACTGTGCTGACAACAGGAGAAATTAAAGCTGACACCAAAAGGGACTAATCAACAGCCTCATTGCACACAGAGTAGAGAGGAGGAGAATAGGAATGTATAGGTTGTTGGATCCAGAAAGCTAAACCAGGGAACTGCCCCCACCCTTGACACACCCCTCTCACCTTCCAAATAGTTGAGGTTAATTAAGGACCTATAACTTAGAGGATGGGGCAAGAACAGCCTCACCTCAATCCTTGTCTCATGCACACCCTGCCATGAACCATCCAAGATCAAGGACTGAACTTCAGTGTCTTCTTAACTGAACAAAGATGTTCTCCAGATCACCTGTCAGATCAGCTCAGACCAAGACCAAACTTTTATACTCTTTAAACAGTTGGTCAAAATATTTTGGAAGTTGACTCTGAAACTTAGGGAAGAAAAAGAAAGGAAATTGAATATGGAGTCTTGGGAAGGTGATAGGGAAACAAGGAATGAGTCTCAAGGTTGGAAGTGGTTCCAACCAGGGTTTGACTCTTCTGAAGCACGCCTGCCTGGAGAAAGGCCAGTCTACTCAAGTATGTCCAGTGGAGGTTAACTCATCATCACAGGACAGCCCCTACCACCATCAGACAACTGGACCTCAGTGAATGTCCTTCAGAGTGACTTTTATCACTTCCAAACAAGAACAGCCCTGACTTTCTACTCTGCAACAGTGGTGTGGTCCATCTTCAGTGAGAGTGACCTTCACACACACACCTTCAGTCACCTTTGATTAAGTCTCTTCTCTGCCCCTGTTCTTGCCCCTGAGCTCACACTAGCTCTTCGGTGGGTCATTTGGGCTTTCCAAATGCTCATGACTGAATCAACACCCAAGTTCAGTCACTCAGAAGTGTCCAACTCTTTGTGACCCCATGAACTGCAGCACACCAGGCTTACTTGTCCATCATCAACATCCAGAGCTTGCTCAAACTCATGCCCATCTAGTTGGTGATGCCATCCAACCACCTCACCATCTGTTGTCCCCTTCTCCTTCTGCTTTCAATCTTTCCCAGCATCAGGGTCTTTTCTAAAGAGAGAGAACTTCCTCCCACCAGAGATCTCTGTACCAAAAAGGGTTTAGCTAGTTCTTTATGTCTTTACAACCAACAAAATAGAACCAAGGCAAAAAACTTTCTATTATTTTTATTCTGTTATTATTCCCAAGAAGCTTTCTGAAACACTCCAATTACATACTCTTCACTCCCACTGCCCCTGGGAGCTGCTGCTTTGGGGTAAGCAGCACAGGTTCCAGCACTGTGTGTAAAGGAGCCTTCGTGCCAGCAGAGGACACTCCAGGCTGTCAGGACAGAACTAACAGAGCCTATTGACAAATTGGAAACAGGGCGTGAGCAGCAGGGAGGGGGGGGATAACTCTAGGTGAACCTGGGCAGGTCACAAGTTAACTGAGATGGCGCCATTTCTCTGATAATGGGCTGGCAGGGAGTGCCGCGTTCCCTGCAGCAGGTATGGGAGGGGCAAGCACAGTGACGCATAGCATCCCGGGGCAGCTTCTGCATCCATTCTTCCAAGAAACAACCACAAACGGCTAGCACCACCCAGATGTCTCTCGGGCATCTTTACTTTCCCTCAAGGAAGCAACTTTATAGACCTCTTCTCTGACCTCCAATTGTAGTCAGCCTGTCAGCCATGCCCTCTTCACAAGGAGAGGGGCTTGGAGTGTCCCCTTCATCCCTTGGTGGTGGTGGTGTAATCACTAAGTCATGTCCAACTCTTGTGACCCCATAGACCGTAGCCCGCCAGGCTCCTCTGTCCATGGAATTCTCCAGGAGTAGGTTGCCATTTCCTTCTCCAGGGCATCTTCTTGACCCAGGAATTGAACCCAGGTCTCCACTGCAGGCAGATTCTTTACCAACTGAGCTACAAGGGAAGCCCTGCCCAAATCCCATCCATATTTCTAAGGTCCTCTCAACTTGTAGCTTCCTCAGGAACCTTCCACTCACACTTGACTCTTCTTCCTAAAATGTGCTTGTCATGGTTTCCATGACGCCATGCTCTCTTGCTTCTTCCATACACAATGACTGCTCCTTTAGGCTCTTTTCTGATTTCTCCTTCTTACTCTGGTCCTTAAGCAGAGTGGTCTTGAGATTCTATTCTTGAATCTTCTCTCTCACTCTCAAGAGAATAACTTTCTTTAATATCAAATGAAATAGATATTAATTAAAAAAACAGTTACACAATTCAGGGGTCCATATAAGATATTCTGAGATGGAGATAAGGCCTTTCCACAATCCCTCCTCCTCAACACACAGAGAGAGAAAGAGAGGGGGAGAGAGAGAGTACAGTTGATAATATGTGCCTCATATTCTCCCCTGGATGCTCTAAAAACATCCCCATTCCCAAAATGCTCTAAAGTGGCAGTATGAGCATAGGGATCTTTTGGAAATCTGTGGAGACAGTTTTTTGCTTGTCACTGTGGTATGGGGCGGGGGGGAGAGGGGGACGCATTTAGTGATTTAATAAGTATGACCCAGCATGATCCTATGCTGGACCTCCTGAATAGCTTCTGAATGCTCCACCTTTTATAATGGTTCAGTTCAGAACCCAACCCATGTCGCATATACAGACACAGAGGCTATGCTCAGTTTGCAGATACACTGAGTTGTTGAGGAATGCTGCTGCTGCGTAAATCAAGAGAAGTCTGTATTTCCCCCTCATTAGGAAACTTATGGGAGTTTGCACCTTTTTTGGAATACTGTGTCATCAAAGGTATTTAGATTGTACATGCAGCACGCCTGCATTTGTAGCTGGTTGAACACATGGTGATTCTACTAACAGAGCCCTGCCTGAGAATATACAAAGTGAAGTATATAGGGTATTAATACCAGGTTTTTTTTTTTCAATTTGTGTCTCCTTTATATTGCAGTTAAAATGTTGTGTTGATTTGTTTTAATTGTGTACAATTGTAAGATATACTATCTAAGTTTTTCTTAGCACAGTAAAAGGGTGATATTTTATTTTTGTTATAAAAACAGAGAGCAATGAGACTGAAACCCTTAGAATAGCTAGTCTAAACAAAGAATATTCTTTTTCAAAATAAACTTTCAGCAATGTCACAAAGTTCCTAGTAAGATTTCCATGCATGTTTTTGATAGAACAGAGCATAGAACTATGAGACTTCCCCTTAGTTCCTCCAAGGGACCAACAGAAGATCCCCATTTCAGTTAAGACTGTTCTGTTATGGTTTCTAAAATTTAACGCAAAACCATGGGCTCTGGTTCAAGGCCACCTTTTGGAATTCTTTCTTCCAAGGCCTAATGGACAGTCCCTTGTGAAGGCTAGTGGAGACCCTACCCCATGGAAGGAGTAGGGTGGCAGAATTGAGCTAAGCTGAACTAGGATCTGAGAGGCTGTAGGAATTGTTGCTGGATTCTATTGTTTTCTCAGAGGTGTTAGACAGTTGTCTTAGGCCTAGGAGTGTGGGAGAGGAAGGAATTACTGTGTGAGGAGGAAGGAAGGAGGAAAGTCCTTTCTTCTCTAGAGTTAGATGACCCTCTGAACTCTATTAGAGAGGTGGCTGTATAACAGCCACACAGTTATGGAAAGAAACTTGGACCAGTTATGGAAGGAAGTCTCCATCCACTGACCTAAAGCCTGCAACACTGTGACTATTCAAGGAAGAATAATAGCCCAAGGGAAGCCCCAAGGCTCCATCAGCCAATGGACAGAGGGAAGGACTCTGTTCTTCCAGCTGAAACACTAGGAGCCAAAATACATGTATCCAGACCCAGGGAGAGGAGGTGTGTACAGATATCTCTGCTGCTAAGTCACTTCAGTTGTGTTCAACTCTGTGCAACGCCATAGACGGCAGCCCACCAGGCTCCCCCGTCACTGGGATTCTCCAGGCAAGAGCACTGGAGTGGGTTGCCATTTCCTTCTCCAATGCATGAAAGTGAAAAGTGAAAGTGAAGTCGCTCAGTCATGTCTGACTCTTAGTGACCCCATGGAATGCAGCCTACCAGGCTCCTCAGTCCATGGGATTTTCCAGGCAAGAGTACTGGAGTGGGGTGCCATTGCCTTCTCCGGCAGATATATCTAGGTAAGGGCAAAATGCTGAAAGTGGGTCATCAGATGTGGCACATGAACAGATTCCACAGGACATATGAGAAAGGAGGATAAACACATATGTACATTTTTGCTTGTGTGTGCATGGATACCCAAGGCACTATGGTTGCCACATAGAAAAGGATCTTGATGATGGAAGATAGAATACTTTTTATCACACAGTTGTATTAGTGGGTTTCCCTCCTGAATATTATTACTTGAATTAGCTGCAAGCATCAAATCCACAGTGGACCTACCCAGGGATGAAATAAGGAGTCTAAGATTTTGAGACGTTATCACTAAGATCAGGGGACCTCAGTATCTTTGCTGAATAACTGCTGAGGAATTGTGACTGGTTTTGTGGTCTTTAAGTTTTCTCCATTTTAACCCATTTCTCCCATGTATTTTTGGCTTTCCTACTGGAAGTTCTCTGCAGTTCTCGCTCTATTCCTTCTTCTGAGTTATCTGATGGTTTACTCTAACTTTTAAATTTTGATGACTTCAGTTTATAGCCCTAGTCCCAATAATTACATGAATAGAGTGGAGACACCTCAAAAGAAGTAACTCAGCATTTCTCCCCACCTGCTTGCTGCATTCTCTGTTATTATCCAAACCAGGAACATGGAACCACCCTCTACTCCTCCCTTGGCCTCACCCACCTCCTCAACCCATATCCAACCCATCACCAAGCCCTGATGATTCAATTCCTGACTACCTCTGGAATGCAGCTCCTCATCCTCATTTCTGGCCACTCTGCCACCTCTAAGGACTTGAGCTGAGATGCAAGCCTTGATTGTCTTTTGCCTGCACCTTTGGAATAATCCTCTAACAAGTCATCCTACCTTCAATATGGGCCCCTCCAATTGGGTCTGTGGAGAAGGAAATGGCAACCCACTCCAGTATTCTTGCCTGGAGAATTCCATGGATAGAGGAGTCTGAAGGCTATAATTGATGGGTTTGCAAAGAATTGGGCACAACTGAGCAACTATCACTCACACTCATTCAATCTGGTCTGAGTGATCCCTCTAAAACACCAATCTAACCATGTCACTCAATCATTAAATCCCTTTATTGTCTCTTCCTTATCTGTCACATCTTCTCCCCCAAAAAATATCTTTAAAAAATGACACTTCCACAAGTAGATCATCCATTGGCAGATCAAATTTCTTAGGGTAAACTCATGAAATCAATCCTGAATATTCATTGGAAGGACTGATGCTGAACCTGAAGCTCCAATACTTTGGCCACCTGATGTGAAGAGACCAGTCATTGGAAAAGACCCTGATGCTCGGAAAGATTGAGGACAGAAGGAGAAGGGGACGACAGAGGACAAGTTGGGTGGCTGGCATCACTGACTCAATGGATGTGTTTGAGCAAACTCCAGGAGACAGTGAAGGTCTCAGGAAGCCTGGTGTGCTGCAGTTCATGGGGTCACAAAGAGTCTGACACAATTTAGCAACTGAACAACAAAAATACTCAAGTACATGATAAACTGTGGTTCATGCTCAGTTCTTACAAGTAGCATAATGTAACCTCTTTTCTTCCCTTAGTAGGTTGTAATAAGCCGGTAGATCCCCAAACCCCATCTGAGAACTTCTGACCCCACCGTCTAGATCCTAGACTCTATTGAATGAGTACAAGGCCTTTCTTGATTGAATCTAACTCTTCACCCTCATTTATTGTCAGTAGTCTTATGATCCTTCAGATGTTCAATTATTTCAAGCAATTTTACTCTTTCTTGTCTTTGTCTTTGCTTGTATTCCTTCTACCCAGAGTGTCCTCTACCTTAAATGTCATTGTCTGTCTTGACCTTCCTTGTCTGCCTGAAAAATTCCTGTTTATCCTCTAAAACCCTGCCAGGCATCACTTGTTATCACTCTCACTTCTGTATGTACCATTTCCATACCTTGTGTGTGCTTCTATCATTGCGTGGGTTGTGTGCATCATAATGACACGCTGGCATACTTCTTATCACCCAAGCCTTTGAGGGCAAGAATCACGTCTCACTCATCAGAGTATTTCCAATGTTTGACTTGTCCCTGACATACAGTATGTGTGCAGGAACTATTTGTTGAACTGATCAGAATCTAGATTTTTTCCTTTGCTGTCCTTCTAGTATTAATGCATTTGAGTGCTTGACCATACTCATTTTAGTTCTTTCAGTTCAGTTCAGTTCAGTTCAGTTCAGTTCATTTGCTCAGTCATGTTCGACTCTTTGCAACCCCATGGACTGCAGCATGCCTTTCTTCCCTGTCCATCACCAACTCCCGGAGCTTGCTCAAACTCAGGTCCATCGAGTCGGTGATGCCGTCAAACCATCTCATCTAATTATTTATTATATACTAACAGAGAGATTTCATATAGTCCTGTGACCTTAAAAGTTCTGATAAGTTTCACTGTAAATTGTAGTGGTTTCTGCTTCATGTCTGAACTTACCAAGAAAACCTAGGTTCAAAAGAAACAAGCAAGGGTATTTCCAATACTGACGTATGACTAAAGAAACTTGTATCTTAGAAAGAGATTAGGAAGTGTGTGCCAGAGTGCCAGAATACATCACTATTCACTCAACAGTGTCCCCAGAACTGTATCTGGTAATTTCAGAGGTCTGTTCTCCCATGGAGGAGAGGAAGCCAGCTCCCTCAAGGCCTTCCAACTCCCACTGTTCTAAATCCACGAGTACCAAGCCACCCCTTGTGACTAATTTAGTCTCCCAGGCATCTTGATAACAGGGTGGGGTGGCTCTGGTATTTCAGCCACTGAAAATACAGGTTTCCCACAAGCTAATACATAGATATCCTGGTTCATGTTTCCATCTCTTATATGTTTGGCCTATAAATACTAGGCCTCAGAACTAGATTCAACTTGGGTTCACTAACAAAACCAATGTTTTGTCCCTACAAGCTATCACTGTGTCACAGTGACCTTGTCAAGATACTTCTCCCCTTGGTGGCCCTGACAACCAACCATGTTCTTCTACTCTTTCGTCACTCCCTTTTAATTTCATTTAAATACTGTTTGACAAGCTCACAGTTCACAAAGCATTTCTATATTGTATATCTTATCCTCTTGATGTCTAGAGGCAAATGTTTTCACCCCCACTTCATCTACAAGACTCCTGAGGCTTGTAGAATGATCAAGTGACTTGTCCAAGGATCCACCTGTCCAGTAAGCTGTGGATTATCTTCCTTTGTCTGCCCCATAAATACCACAGTGGATTAAACCCAGGTTCTCTGAATCAAAGTTCTTTGCTCTTTCTATCCATCATAAAGCCTTCCTGACTCTCACATCAGTCAGACAGGAAGCAGCTCTGATGGAGAGGTGACCAGGAAGAAGGGATAGAGTTCACTGATAGACACTTAAATGATACTCATGTTGACCTATGCCCTCTTTATTCCCTTCAGCCCTCGCTAACACAGGAGCTAGAAACATTTTTCCTAATAGGAACCTAAGAAAGTTGATCCTCAGAAAACTGACAGACTTTTTCATGATTTCTTTTTTTTTCAGCTTTTGCTAGGAAGCTGATATTCCTTAGAACAAACATCTACTGAGTTATGTGGAGGCCAATAAGCAAGGTTACAACAACCTTGCTCATCACCTTACAACAATCACCATCATCACCTTCACCACCATTATCATTAAAACTCACTGAGGGCTTATTATATGCTAAGCCACGTTCATTCATCATCTCATTCTGTTCTCACAGTAATTTCCATGAGGAAGGCATTATTATCTCCATTTTAGAGATAATAAAACTGAGGTGTAGTGGGGTCTTTAAGTTACACATTATCACAGAGTTCGTTAATGGTGGTGGTTCAAACCCAAGAATATCTGATTCCAAACATTCATGCTTCTGGCCACTATGCTATCCCATTGTATTACTTTATAGCAGTGTGGGCTATATATCCACAAATGAACTTCTTACATTAAGCAGAACTTTGAATGGTGGCCTGAAAGAGAGACGAAATGAATGTCTAGTTCTCCATTACCACTCTTGGTTCTTGAACTCCCTATACCTAAGTCTGTATTCTGACTATAGTAGCTGTGGACCCCATGTTACTCACACTCCTCTCATTGTAGCCCAGCGGGACTCTAGCGGGGGGGCCTTCCCATGACAGAACCCTCCCCTAGGTCCTCAGCCTGCCTCTTGTTTGCAGAAAAACTTTAGCCTCCTCCTAGGCTAGCCTCCTAGCCCTTCCCCAGGTTCTAAAGATCAGTTTAGTTAGAGAAGTGAGAAAATGCAGAAACAAAGAAAACAGTCCAGCAAGAGAAAATAAGGCTAGTTTATCCATTAAACAAAGTCAAGGACCTTTAGTTCCTCCTCAAGGATTGTAGATAATACTCTGAGTCATATGCTTTGAACTGTTCTACAAATACTGAAATCCCCACCAAGTGGAAGTTTGACTGTGTGCTGACCACAAGCATGGAGATCCCACATCAGTTGGAACCAAAAGGTTAATGATATTGTCTCCCAATTACATCACCACCAACCAATCAGAAGAATGTCCACAAGCTGATCACATGCCCTGCAACCCTCTCCCTCAACCTGTCTTTAAGAACCTTTCCCTGAGAACTCAAACCAGGGCTCTGGGACAACCTAGAGGGGTGGGAAAAGGTAGGAGGGAGGTTTAAGAGGGAGGGGACATATGTATACCTATGGTTGATACATGTTGATGTATGGCAGAAACCAAAACAACATTGTAAAGCAATTATCCTTCAATTAAAAATAAATTAATTTAAGAAACTCCAAAACATTCCCAATTTTGCTGTTGAGGGAGAGACTGCTTTGGGAAAGATCTCTGATATTCTCCTTACTTGCTGCAAGTAATAAATCCTTCCTTTTCCTGGAAAAAAAAAAAAAAGACCTTTCCCAGAAAGCCATCAGAGAGTCTGGACCTTTTGAGCATTAGTTCCCCAGACTCCTTGTTTGGTACCTACCGTAAACACTGTACTTTCCTTCATCATAACCTGGTGTCAGTACATGGGCTTTACTGCACAAGGGCAAGTGGACCCAAGTTTTCTTTGATAACATCATCACTGGCTATTTCACATAAACAATTGCTTTTCCAATCATACTTTCCCCCTTTCCAATGCCAGATTTCTCCTTCCCAACCTTCTTGGTTCACTGCCCTTTTCAAAAAAGCCCTCTCAGATGAGTAAAACCTGCTACCCTAGTCTCTATTTCTCATGACACCTTCACCCTCTGGGCAAGAATTTATTCTAGTTAAATGTTGAATGTTTCAAGTTCAGTGTTGTCTGACCAGCGTCCCCACCTCGCTCATGTTCATGTGCCCCAACCCCCCAACACACACACGCCATAGGGCTCCAGGGTCTTCTCCCCACAGAACACCCATCCAGGATGGACAGTGCTGTGAACAAAGGAGATGGAGACACAGAGAGGATTTCAAATGCAGTTTATTGCAGCAACACAGGAAACAGGGAGTTTAAGACCTCTCCACAAAAGACAACTGGCTTACACCTTATGTACAAAACCAAAGCAGCACAGAGCTTGCTGTGCAAGTTAGGATACTAAAGCTGTCCCAAGCTTGTGCTCTGTCCATGGCAAAGAAGCCGTGGGTCTGACCAGCTCTCCTCTGGCTGACTTAAGGAGGTGCTTTGAAATGTAATGTGTGTAGCAGTGATTGTTGAAGTGTTTCTTGGGCAGAGTACAGAGCAGGGTCCTAGCTGAGGGACTGAGATTGCCACTGATTTTAAAATTTTCTTTGGAAATCAGAGCAGAAAGGACAGAGCTAGGGAATAGGATAAGCCAGTGTAACTATAGATTTTTTCCTCCAGTAAGGCACTCGGAAGCATATTTGGTAGTGATGGAGAGAGAAAGCTAATGGAGGAGAGAGGACCTCTTTATCTGGGCCCTCTGGAATAGCTGGTGGAAACAAACTTCACACTGGAACTGCCACCAGAGGTCTTGGTGCTGGATGCCCGACCTCCAGAGGAGATGAAGCTGCCTCCAGAGCTGCCACCGCCTCCTCCAGAGCCACCTCTACGGCTCCCACTGCTGCCTCCTCCAGAGCCATAGCTGCCACCACCTCTGGAGCCATAGCTGCTGCCACCTCCAGAGCCGTAGCCGCCGCCACCTCCAGAACTGTAGCCGCCGCCACCGGAGCTAAAACCAACACCTCCTCGGCCACCGCCGCCACTGATGCTGGTGTGACTGGTGCTCACAGCTGCAAGAGAACACTTCGTTATCATCAACTCCAACTCCCTTTCCAACTCAGCAAGACCAGCAAGCCCTGCACCCGAGAAGAAGCCCTGAGAAATCAGCTTGTACTTACACACGCTCACGTTCGGGACACACTCTCCAGACATCCTGAAGGAGAAAGAAAAGCACAATACTCATGATGCGAGCTTCACAGACTGCCTCCCCAGGCCCTCTCAGCCATCTTTAAAGAGTCTTCCTACCTGGGAGTCCCCCAGTCTGCTTCATCTGAAACCTAATCCCATTCCCTCTGGCCTCCTGAACTCAGTCAGTTTTCTCAGCATCAGTACTAACAGGGCAAAACCTCCATGTAAATTAGACAAGGTAAATATGCCCACCACATCCAAAGACATTGGCTTTAGGTCAGATGACATTTGAGCCAGCCCAGGTATGGCTCAGACAGTAAAGAGTCTGCCTGAAAGTGGGAGACCCAGGTTCAATCCCTGGGTCAGGAAGATCCCCTGGAGAAGGAAATGGCAACCCACTTCAATACTCTTGCCTAGAAAATCCCATGGACCAAGGAGCCTGGTGGGCCCCAATCCATGGGGTTGCAAAGAGTTGGACATGACTGATGACCAATATACACACACACTCAGGTGAAGAATAAATTGCTCTCTCTCAAAGAGTTCAGAGAGATGCAACAGCCTTCAAAAAAAAAGCTTGGGACTCTGGCTCCCAAAGTGAAACCAAGCCCTTCCTCCTGTGCTGTGTGCTTTTCCTTTCCCCATACCCAGGACAAGTTGCAGTCACGTGATTGCATCTTCAACAGCAACCAGTGTCCAAGGGAGGAAGCACATAAGAAGTGGCCACCTGCCCAGGGTCCCTTCCTCACCTGCTTTCCTCTCCTTCCAGGAGGGTCCTATAGGTGGCAATCTCCACATCCAGGGCCAGCTTGGTGTTCATCAGTTCCTGGTAGTCGCGCAGCAGGCGGGCCATGTCCTCCTTGGCCTTCTGCAGGGCATCCTCCAGCTCATTCAGCTTGTTCTGGGCATCCTTAATGGCGTTCTCACCACGTTGCTCAGCATCACTAATGGCCTGTTGCAGCGAAGAGATCTGGAAAAGGAGAATCCAGCATATTATACACTCTCTGAATACCTAATTCCATCCTGGCCTTTCTGTCTCAGATTGATCTCTCCACCCTTGTAAGGCCAGTACTCTGGCTCCCAGAGAGTTACAGGACCTGCATTCACCTGTCTTGAGATAATACATCACTGTGTCAACTTCCTTAAATAAAGGTGATACAGCAGCCTCTCTGGGCCCTAAGTTGAGACTCTTTCACTGCTACAGACCTGACGTTCTTCCAGATGCCTACTCTCCTGGTTGCCTTTCCTCTCAGCCACCATTGTTTAAGTCTCACTTTGGGCCATGGGCTAGACCTCTCATGACCACTATATCTATTTCTTTACTAGGTCATTTTCATAAATTTCCCCAAGGAGAACCTAGCGTCATGGCCAAACTCTAGAAACCATAGTCACCAAAGAACTAGAGATAACAATACAACCTTCATATGGACTGTAAGCCTCAAAATTAGGAACACATCCTCCAATAACCTGGACACCCCAACCCATTCCATATAACTGAGTAGTTGAAGGAGGAAGAAAAGTACCTGCTTCTTGACACTGTCAATCTCAGATCTAAGTCTTTGGATCACCCGATTCAACTCAGAAATCTCCACCTTTGTATTTTTCAAGCTGTCTCCATGTTGCCCAGCAGTGATCTGGAGCTCTTCATACTAAATGTGATAGATCAAGTCATTCAGAGGTGGCAGAATGCACCACGACTCATGCACACAAATGTTAGAGAAAAATCACGATAGCAAGAAAAGACATTTTAGGAAAACTGGACAGGCATCGGCCCATTCACCTTGGTCTGGTACAGGGCCTCAGCCTCAGCTTTGCTCCTCTGGGCAATCTCTTCATATTGGGCTTTGACTTCATCAATGATGCTGTTCAGGTCCAGATTGCGGTTGTTGTCCATGGAAAGGATAACATTGGTATCGCTGATATGAGTCTGCATCTGAGACAGCTCCTGCGAGGCATAACAGTTCAGTGACTTACCATGTTAAAACTAAAGAACAACTTGGGACAGGGAGAGGGTTTCAGGAGAAGAAAGGTATCTCTCTGTTCTTCTGAATAGAAGTGGGTTTGGGCTTAAAGGCTCTCCATTTCGGTAAACCTGGTTGAAACTAGAGAACTTACTGCTTGGTAGAGTGTTTTGTAGAAATCAATTTCCTGAAGCAAGTTGTCAAATTTGGCTTGAAGGTCCACCTTGGTGATGTAAGCAGCGTCCACATCCTGGAAGAACCACGAACATCATAAAGTCAGAGTCTTTTCAGGGTGAGTCCCTCTCACCTGCTAGGAGGGGATTTTCCAAGAGGTCTTCTTCATTTCTTTATCCCTAGACTGTCCCACCCCTTGGTATCACAAGTGATCTTGTCTGAGAACTGCCTCCTCACTCCAGGAAGTCCTGAGGGATCTGGAGAAGCAGAGTGTGTGGACAAGTCCAGGTCTGTGATAATTTCAGGCAGGGGGAATCTCTACCTCGGCTGTTCCTCAGGCCCACTAACTAATTCTCCACATTATGACCTCTTTCTGCTTACGTATTGGACATCCTCCACTCTTACTTATTTCAAATGTGATAGGCATCCTACAGAATTGTCTCACCTTCTTGATGCCCACAAACTCATTCTCTGCATTTGTCCGCTTGTTGATCTCATCCTCGTACCTGCAAGGAAATCAGAAGTGAGGAGGAGATTCGGGGAGGTGAGGCCCAACATTTAGCTTTTTAGACTAAAAATGGCATTGCCTGTCATTGTCCTTGCCTGTCATAACCAGCCTAAGACATCTTACCTTCTAAGCAATAAAACCACTGAACTATTACCAGCATCTGAGAAAACTAAGATTTCTGAAAATGCCAAATTGACTTCCCTCTAACCTATGAAAAGGTATTGTTACATGCTATTCGTAGTCTTAGCTTGCTACCTTTCAGAAATATTTTAGAACAAAAGCCAAGAGTAGCCCAGCCAGTAATCCTTACTTTCTCCTATAATCTTCCACCAGATCTTGCATGTTCTTCAATTCTGAATCCAGCCGAGACTGGTCGCTCTTCAGTTGGTCCACAGTCCTTCTAAGACGGCTGATGTATGCCTCAAAGAGGGGCTCTAAGCTGTAGGTCCTAGTGGAGGTGTTTATCTGCTGCAGCAGTTCCCATTTTGTTTGAAGCACCTGGTTCTGCTGCTCCAGGAATCTCACCTAAGAACACAGGACCCCATTACCCACTGGTACAGAAATAAGTCCTATGGCCACTGAGTACCAAGGCCTACCACAGAGCCAGGCCCAGCCACTTGGGAAAGAACTTCAATGCTTATTTTCCTAGCCATGGAAGAGGAAAAAAGTAGGAAGATGATGATCAAGTTAGCATCATCTTCATAACAAAACCCAACTCACTGTGAACTCAGTTTCTATGAGATTGAAAATGGCAATTAAAAGTTTCCATTGGAACTTTGGAAGGGAGTAGCTATCCAAATAGCAAAGCACATATAAAATTACTGCAATTATATTTTGAAACAGATACTTGATACTTAAGAGATTTACCTTCTTTTTTTTTTTTTTTTTTTTTTTTTAGGTAGAGTACCATAAAAATTGTTTTGCTTTCCTTGAGCAAACATAGTTCAAAAGTATGTTGGGAAAATCCAAAAAGTGAATTCCAAATCTATTGTGTTGACATTATTGATGATCAAGTAAAAAATAATTTACATTCTTTTCTAGAGCAGATACTTGGAAATACAAGCACAAAAAGTCCCCCACCCTGGTCCAGTATGAATGGAAAATCCTCAGGGTGCGGTTCTCCTCTTCCGACAGCAAGAGATGCTTGACCTTGACTTACTGTACACTTTTGGCTACAATATCACCATGTGCTCTGTTTATACTCAAGTAAGTTCCTTTTTATGGTTAGGAAGGCCTTTCCAGAGCTCTGTTTGCATCCTAGAAGGTTGAATTAACCTCATTTCTATTATCTTTATTAAACATCTATGAGGCCAAATTCAGCTCAGGAGTTGAATTTAAAAAAAAAAAAAAAGCACTTCATGGTGAGGTCAAATTGACCTTCCTTTATGTGGACCACAGACCTTTTTGCCCAGGAGAGAAGTTAGTCACCAGAATCACTGCAAACATACTTCTAATGTATCTCCTGAAGACAACTCCACAAACTATCCTTTTAACCATCCAACCACAGAAACCTGAGGCTCAAACTCAAACATGCCTGGGCAGGGCCAATCCCACATGGAACAGGAGCAGCTGTCCTGGTGGACTGTGCCGATAGACTCACCTTGTCGATGAAGGAGGCAAACTGGTTGTTGAGGGACTTGATCTGCTCCCTTTCTCGACTCTTTATTTTTTGGATCTCAGGATCAATTTCCACATTGAGGGGTTGCAGAAGGCTCTGGTTGATGGTGACTTCCTGTATGCCACCAGGGCAGACAGGAAAACCGCCCCCACCAAAACCACCTCCGCCAAAACCACCACCCCCAAAGCCACCCCCAATGCCACCAACTCCAAAACCGCCTGCCCCAAAGCCACCACCACCGAAACCGCCACCCCCAAAGCCACCACCGCCATAACCGCCGCCATAACCACCACCGAAACCACCACGTCCACCTCCTCCGGCCACACTAATGGAGATGCTTTTGCTGCCACCAAGGTTAATGAGACTCCGACTTCCAAAACCACCACCAGCACCACCGCCACACACTCCACCAGAAAATCTCCCACCACCTCCGCCGCTGCGGCGCACAGAGCTGCTGGTGGACCTGCGCTGGTAGCTGACCACCCCTGCAGAGCCAGAGCTGAAGCCCCCTCCTCCACCGCCACAACGGTACCCGGACCTGGAGCTAAAGTGTCGGCTCATGTTGACGTGGGGAGAGAAGGAGCCACGTCAAGAGAAAGGAAAGAAGCTAACACTCCTCTACCTGGAGCACAGAGACTTCCCCTTATATACAGGCAGCCAGCTGGGCTTGGCCCTAGAGTCAGCGAGATGCAGCGCCTTTCCAAGGTTTGGCTCGCCTGCAGCCATACAAGATGTTTACGAGCCTCAACAGTATGATAAGCGCTACACACCTAGCTCTCAGCATGGCTCTGAAAGTTGCTGCACACGCAAGATCGCTCGTGTGGTAATCTTGTTATCAGGCAGAATCTCTCTCTGAGAGTTTGCGACTTAGGAAAATGGGACCCCACATCTGCCACCTGCTGCTTCCTGGTAGGATTTCATAACCTCCTGTCACAGAGATAGGGAAGTTCCCATTGCTGCCTTGCCCATGGAAGCTGCTCAGCCCATTCTCCTGGAGCCTGGCAGGTGCAGCTCCCCACACTTGAGTCTCAGAAGGAGCTCTTCAGCCCATTTCTGAGATCTCCCCTCCAAACCTCAGAGCTCAGCAAGTGCTGTCTTTAATAAGTGAGAAATTAAAAGAAGCTCTTTTATTAAATATAAACTTTATAGGTGGGCTGCATTAATGTCAGAGAAGTAGGAACTATCGTGGAACAGAATGGGTGGGTGGGTTTGTGCTCTGAAAGGACCAGAAAGGAGATGCTTGTTCTTTTCTAGCTTTCTGGCTTTTCCTTCTCCTCAGAGGTTGACCAGAGCAGGAACAGATCAAGGGCAGAATCAGCAAGGGAAAACAGGTGCACATGGATGGCATGCAAAGACCAGTCGAAAAACTATATGGCGGGAATTCCCTGGTGGTCCAGTGCTGAAAGCACAGGTTTAATCCCTGATCGGAAACTAATATCCTACAAGCCATAGGGTATGGCCAAACACACACACACACACACACACACAAGCATATGGAGAATGAGGTAAACACACAGATGCTATTTCATACATTCATAAAACAAAGGAGTGGCAGTGAGACTTGACGAGCGGTTCAGGACTCACACTAGACTGTAAGAAAAGATGGATGTAGATTTGGAAGAGAGAACAATGATGGAAGTCAGGAAAGCTGGCCTGAGAGGTTTAAATTGCTTCTGGACAACAGTAATGTCAATAGTAATAACATCAATAATAATAATGAGAGTAATTATAATGGCAAGCTAGAGCAAGAATAGCTAATTAATAATAATGTATCAATAACTGACCAGGTACCAGGACTGGTCTACATGTTGTTGTTGTTTAGTTACGAAGTTGTGTCCAACTCTTTTGCACCCCCCGTGTAACCCACCAGGCTCCTCTGTCCATGAGATTTCCCAGGCAAGAAGACTGGAGTAGGTTGCCATTTCCTTCTCCGGGGGTTTTTCCTGACCCAGGGATCAAACCCACATCTCCTGCATTGGCAGGTGGATTCTTTACCACTGAGTCACCAGGGAAGAGCTTTATATATATCAACTTTCAAGAAATGCTTTGAGATAGATGCTACTATGCTACCCATTTTTAAAATGAGTAAACTGAGACACAGAGGTTGGACAGCCTGCCAGGTTGACATAGATGGCAGACAGCATGGCTGGGATTGAACAGGGGATGCCAAGCTGCAGTGCACAAGATCCTAACCCACATGTTATATGACAGCACAGAAGCTGAATTCGGGGTGTGCTGCCCACTATGTGTAAAATCAGATAGTCTGGGAAGCCATTCCCTTGCAGAGAGCTCCAAGGGCAGAAGGCCTATTTTATCCCTTTGAGTCCATGGCTCCAGACACGTGCACGTGCTTGGAAAATGTTTCTCCAGTTTACTCTGAAAAGGGGAGACTCAGAATTCAGTAGGGATTTTGCTGCCAGTTCACTTCTGTTGCTCAATCGTGTCTGACTCTTTGCGACCCCATGGACTGCGGCATGCCAGACTTCCCTGTCCATCACCAACTCTCGGGGCTTGCTCAAACTCATGTCCATCGAGTCGGTGATCTGGATTTTGCTGCCATTCAGATGCAAAAGGACCCAGCATGCATTGCAGGGGTCAGGAAACAATCCCCAGGGGCCTTCCTGGAGAGCAGCCCTTGGTTAGTCTTAATGGCCAGTAGTGGCACTGGAATCTGGGAAGACCTGGACCCTACACAGACTTTCATTCTGACACTTCTTAGAAGCCAGGCATGCTCCTCACCCTGGAATGTAAACACAGAGTTGAAGACTCTGTGAGCAGTGGATTCTGACTTCAGCTGGCTTTAAGCTACCCTGAGTGGTATTGATCAGTCATAGACTTAAGTGTGAGGGCTCCACTGGGGAATACCAACTATGCAGGAGGGAGGTTGTCAGTGAAGACCATCTGGTCCCATCACCCTATGGTTATGAACCAGGACACCCTCTCCAGCCTGCTCCTCACCACTGTGCCTTTTCCATCCTCTTTTTCCACAGTTTCTGCCCTACACTCTCCTCCAGAAAGTGCCCCTCACCTCCCCAGTGCTCCCCTTCCCCTAATCTCCATGGCACTGTTGTCTCAGACTCTGTCCCAAAGCTACCATTCTTGAGCTGCTACACCAACCATCTCTTAAGGGAATGAGCAATCCAGATCTTGTCCCTCACTGGGAACGATGGGACTTGGGATGGTCTTGGCAGGGTGATACCTGTTGCCTAATCATCTTTTAACAGGCAATCAAAATCCTTTTAGTTCAGCACACTCCCTCATGAGACATATCACTGCATAATTGATTCCTTCTAGCAGTTTGGAGGGGTGTGCATATGTGTATGTGTGTGTGAGTGTGTGTGAGTGTGTGTGTGTTCATTCTTACCTCTGCCAGCCCACAGCTGATGTTTGCAGTGATCCATGCTTCCAACCTCAAACTAAGAAACTGACATAGAGAAGAATCAAAGAGGTGGATAGGCAAACAGTCCATAGACAATTCACAGAACCGCAAAACTTACACTAGCTGCTGCTAGAAGCAACAAGAAGGCATAAAATAACCATCAGCTTATATCTGCACCCTACACCTCACCAAGAACAGACTCAGAAGACACGATTCCCACAAGAGTCCTGAGAACTAGGCAGTCGTGCTGTGTTCAAGCCATTTTATGAAACACAAAACTGAGACTCAAGAGAGATTCAGCATCTTAAATACTCCAGCTTGGAAAAGACACATCTGGGACTAGAAGCTGAGTTTTCTGGTTCTGATTCAAGTGTTCTTCCTCTGAAACTAGAGAACAGCTCAAGGATGGGCTGGGGGAATTGGTTCCTGTAAATGAGTGGGAAGAGAATCACTCCAAGATGCCACCATCTAACCTGCCTATCAAAAAAGTGAGAAGGCAGACCCAGAGATGTCAAAACATTTTCCCAAGTCATACGGTCAATTCCTGGGAATCCTCCAATTTCTGAATCACTTCCATTCTCTTTTCACTGCTTACTTTTGAGGTCTCCTCAAATGACTAGAAACTGAAATGCTGCCTGGTAACCAAGTGTGTGTCCTACCGAGTCCCTAGGATGGTGATGAGCGTGTGGTGATATTAAAAAGCAAAGATGGGAGAAAGATAATAACCACAAGCCCTCATTTCTGGCTTATTTGCGTTCCCTGCATTTATAAAAGTAAAGGAAAGACGCAACCAGAAAGAAACACTAACCCTGACAGGTACCAGTCATGTGGTAGGAGCTACAATTCATTTAAAAATCACAAAAAGTTCATGTGGCAGGAGTTATTAGCCCCATTTTAAAGAAGGGAAATTATATAAATCTGTTGTATAGCACAGGGAGCTCAGCTTGGTGCTCTGTGATGACCTAGACGGGTGGGATGGGGTAGGAAGACAGAGGCTCAAGAGGGAGGAGATACGTGTGTATATACAGCAGACTCACTTTGCTGTACAATAGAAATTAACATAACGTAAAAGTATTATCTTCCAATTTTTTAAAAAAAGACATTTTATGTTCATAAAGATGTGCCCAGGTGGTAACTGACAAGGCCAGCTCATTAGACCCAAGTACATGCCTGCCTTCATCCACCCCATGGGTCTCTTCTTGCCATTGGCCTGCCTCTCCACCCGCATCACTTTCAGCTTTACCACCCTCTTACCAGGGCTCACACGTTGACCTTGCCGTTCGCTTGTTTTGCCCAGGCCAAATCCTCTTCTTCCCTTTTTCTCTGTAACACTCTATCTTCCAAGCCTACTTCTACTCTTCTCTGAAAGACCTTCAGGTTGCCTTGGCAACTGTCTTCAAACTCCTGCCCGTAGTCAAGATCTCAATTCTTCAGCATCTGGGCCTGAATATCTGTTTTTGGTCTAGCAGGCCTTGAAGACAGATGCCTATATTTCATCTGTTCCACTGAGCAGTGGACAGGCCCACTCCTCCAGGGAGTGTTCCTTGATCACTCAGCTGCTCCACTGGTTTCTTTTCCTAAGCTCAGTTGCTGCCAGATTCAAATGCATATTGATGTATCAGTTGGCTCATTTTCACTTGTGTGCATATGTGTTTGCTGTCTCCCAGTTGCTTTGTAAGCCTTCTGAAAGCAAGACTAAGTCCTCTGTGTCTTTGGGTACCTTCTCAGCCCCGTTCTTTCCCCAGCTTCCCACAGGATTTCCTGTCCCTGAGGGGTACTCCCAACAGTGCCAGACAGAATGCTGGAGCACCTCCAATCCCCAGGATCTTCACACACACTCCCCAGAACTGATCAATGAGATGAGGCTGTCACAGGCAGGCTGAGGGGAGAGGGAGGGGCAGTGTGGTGTTATTTTGAGAGCTTTTCGAGGGATGGGACTGAGAAAAGCGTCAAAGAGAGACATGCAATGACAAGCCACCCAGCCCTGTGGGACTCCACCAGGGACGTGGGAGAAGAAAATTTCAGGGCAGTGGGGAAAGCTAAAGCCTGGAAGGCCTAAAGGAAAATGACAGACAATGGGGAGGCGGGGTGAGATGTTGAAAGCCGACAGTCAGCAGAGAAAGGGCCAAGGCTCCTTACAGAGGAGACATGTGAAGAGCTAGGGGCAGCCTGTTCCAAGACTGACAGCAAAGGAGGCCCCCAGAAGTCACCCACTGGCAATGCTGGAGCAGAGCAGAGGTCAGAAAAGAGGAAGTTAAAGCTGAACATATGGAAGAAGAGAGGTAGAGATTGTCTTACTTTGAGGCACAGTCTACCTCCTGAATGTAAATTTCTAGCTCTGTGACCCTAGGCAGGTCACTTACCCTCTCTGATCTTGCTTTCCTCATCTATAAAATAGAGACTATATCTAACTTATAGGGAAACTGAAATGTAGTAAATGATAGAGAGAGGGAGCAGGGATTATCTCTCTCGCCTTCGCATTTGGAAGGACCTAGAAGGAGACATAATAATCAGGAAAAGCTTTGGAACAAGCCCCATGTTTCACTGAAAACAGTGAAAAGACCTGGAAAGGAAGTTCAAGTTCTTGAAATGAGGGCATCTTGTGGAAGGAAACCTAAGGGAATCATGGGGTCCATAAATCTGTAATAGGAAACTAGGGGCCCATCACTACAGAAAGGAACACTGAGTGCACCTGAGCTGAACGGAGTGAGACCAGGCTGGTAATAACCCTCCCTGTGGGATGCCTGCTTTGTTGGGCGGGGACGATCCCCGGGGCCGGGCACACTGAAACAGGCGTGGAAGCTGGGCCACATCACCGGAACACCCCTAAGAGCCCTTCAGGCATAGCACTGGGATGTTCAGAACAGATCCTCCAAGCTGGAGAAGCTCCCAGCATCCCAAGTTCCCAACTCAGCCTTGCAACGTAGCATTGATCAATCTGAAGACATACAATTTCTAGGACTGATCAGAGAGCTGATAAAAACCAGGGCGGTGGTTCTAACAAAAGAATGGGAGTTACACTGAGCTTGAAGAGGAACCATCAGAACCCTTGGCTTATAATTAGAAGACACCTCCTGGGCCAAAGGGCCGGTCACTGAGGGTGAGGCGACATTCTTGAGAGACTTCCTTAGACCAAAGACTTTCCCAGCCCAGAAACATACGCCTTGTCAGACGGAGTGAGAATTTTATTGAACCATGGTTGCTCCTCCTCTTCACCGTGTCTCAAGATCGAAATCTATGTAGATGAGTAGCTGGTGGAATTACATTTAGATTCCCAGAACTCCCTGCCCTGCCCCAGCCTCTCAGAGGGAGGGTCCGCTGGCACACTTTCCCTGGGAGTCTTGCTGCCCTGGGTGCCGTTCTCCCACCTGTCCACCCCTCTGCTGGTGGATGGATGGGTCTGCTCGGCACTCCCTCTGAGTAACTGCCTTGCAGGAATAGCATGGACCAGAAGCAGGGATGGCGCACGTTATGGCCCGTGGAAGGGACCGCATGTGATCTCCACATCACTTTCCCAGTGCCAGTGAGGGTCATCTGAGAGAATGTGTGTGAAAGCATTTTGTACATAGTAAAGGGCTGTGGACCCATTCATGTTTTTCACCAGGATGAGCTAAAGATGAGAGGCATTTGCTCCTGATGGGATCTCTCTTTATCTCTAACAGGAATAATGTTTGTACCAGGAAACATCCTCTGGTCTCTTTTAGTGCCCAGCCCCATTGCTCAGCCCCAGAATATCACATGAAACTTCTCCTTAGAGTCCAAGATCCTTCCTTCTCCTTGGCCTTCACATCTCACTGCTTTGTGGAATCTCTGTTCCAAGAATCCTTGGATTCAGGCACATAGTTCCCTCCATCTGCCCCCCGGTCTTCCATGATGGGGATGGTCAGGGCTTCTGAAAAGAAAAGGCAGGGCCATGCTTTCTGAGTCAATCCCAACTCCTGTCCAGAAGGAGAAGTATGGGAAAGATGGCCTCTGGTTGGCCTTGTGTATTTTTTCCAGAGCCAATTTGGATTCCTTAAGAACATCATACACATCCTACACATGTGCATGATCCCAGGGATAATCAAATCCACACCCTGAAATAGGTCTGGTGATGCCAGAAAACAGTCCTGGTTAGAGAGCTCTTGACCTCTCCATGACTTGGTCCTTCCTTGGCATCTGACCTCAAGTTTCCCAACTATAAAATAGAGAGTAGAATTCCTTTTTTCTCAGGCTTCATTGCACAAACTCTTAGGGCAACAAAGACATGAAATGCTGCTATGCACACAACCCCACCCATCCTTCACTCCCTCCCTCAACCTCTTGCCAAATAGTTAGCCAACCTCTGCTTACAATGTGCTAAATCCACGTGGCCTCTCTCATGTCAGGATTAATTAAAAGATACTTCTAATATTGAGCCAAATCGCTGCATTCCCACCTGTCCATCTTGGTCGTCTCTTCTAGGCTCTTTCTACAGATGAAAAAGGAGGCTCTACACATCACACTCTTGCTGGTTCCCATGCCTGGCCTCGAAGCCTGTGCACCTTACTCTCTCGTGTGCAGTCTCAGCTGAATACTTTCAATCATGTTTCTACTCACTGCTGTTTGTCCATGTCTTCCCATCCTGGTCTTTGTGCTCTTTTGACTTTTAAGTGTAGAAATTGTATTTGTCTGCTCCCTTTATCCCTCCCCTTGGGCAGCCCCTCTGCCCTCATTTCCCTTTCCCAGTTCTTGCCCCACAGGCCTGCTTTCAAGACAGGTGAGATGGGGAGAAACTCCTCCAAGACAATGTAGGCCTACACATGGGAACACAATGTCTCATCAAAAGGAGTTGCAGTTCTATTTGAATGAATCCCATATCCAAATTCCATCTGTATTCCTTCAGAGAATGAGAAAGCAGGTCACATCTTTTACGTGACTCCTTTACACAGACTCAGAAATACCACAGAGGATAAGGTGATGGCTTAACCTGCTCCACCCTTGAATTTCTGCATCTCTGCCTCCCTGGGGGACATCAGTTAAAGACACCCCTGACCATAAACTCTGCTGAGTTAATGGCCTCAGCTTCTTCTCTCTCCAGTTCAGTTTCTCCTACCTGGCTGTCCCCTGTCACTCACACACACTTTCACACTTTCTGATCTTCAAGACTCTGAGCAGATCATTCCCCTGTCTGGAGGGCCCCTCCCTGACTCCATGTCCACAGCTGCTCTGACTCTGTTTCCCCATTTGTTCTACTTTCCTTCAAGAGCCTGTTGGGACCAAACTTCCCTTCCCCAGCATGTGCACCTCTTGCGGCCCCCACTGCTCCTGCTCAGTGGGTCTGCCTCTGTCCTCAATATGGCCTTGCTTCCACCCTCAGGCCAAGGGTCCATAGGGGCCCACACTCCGATTTCATCTCCCACTGTACCCTCCCCGTTTGTGTTGTGAGTGCCTTCAGATTCCGAAATGTGTTCATTCAACATCACATCCCCAGTGCATAGGCCACTGCCTGCCACACGATGGGAGCAGAACAAATTCCTCCTGAACAAACATGTAACTGACTTTTCAAAGATCATCCACTTTAAGGTTTAATTTTATGATTATGTGTGCAAGGTTTTTGAGGGTCAACTATTACTCATGCAATAAAAAACTAATAAAAGCTGTAAACTTTTCAATTATGAATAATTTCAGAAGCCTGCAGAAAGTAAAAAAAGAGTAAACTCGTGTGATCAAACAGCAGTTTGGAGAGCACAGAAAATTTATTGTAGAAACACCAGAAATGTCAACCCCTTCAAGGTACAACCTTCAACCAGGAGATGATGAGGTCACAGTACTTCCTAGGGAACCCACACTGAATCCAGCAGATGCCTCAGGAGTGTCATTGACATGGACATCATATTAGGACTCAGCGAACAAGCGGAGGTAAATCCAGATCTAAGCAGCAAAGCTGGCCCTCTCTCAAGGCCCACAAGGCCCCATTAGTTGGTCATACTTGCCCTATCCTGTCCCCTCCAGCATTTCTCAAGTATCTTATGTGAGACCCAAAATAAACAGTCAGAGTCTCACAAAGAGAGAATCACAGAGAACAAGAGTCAGGAGGGACTTTGCAGTCTGGGAAGAGCATGAAGCTGTACCTTGCAAACAGCGGGCAGCTTGCAGACAAGTTCAGGGTTGAACCTTCCCAAGACCCAAGTGTGATTCGCAAACTCCTCAGGGCTTGGGCACCTGGACAGATCAGTGCTGGGCTGCACGTGCCCAGCCTGCTGGGCAATTCTCCAGAGAGTCATTATGAAGCAGAGTTCAGGAAGGGCCACACTTCCAAAGAATGGAGCTTCCAAAGGAAGTCAGGACAGAATAGAACCAGACTGCTGTCCATCGACTCCTTCACTCACTGCTAGTTACAGTCCTCCCTGTGGACAAACATTTCTGCTCTCTGGACACCCCGTCTTGGGCTGTTAACCCAAGGGATAATGTTTCCTGACACAGAGATTCAGAATCAGGACCAGACAGGACTTACAGGTGTCTGATGTGTAAATCCACACTCTCCAGCAATAGCAATGGATGGGGCTACAGATCAAGAGGCAGGAATCGACCCCTGGCGCAGAAGTTCTCCTTACCAAGCTGGCCTGCCTCGTCCTCAGCTACTCACTCAAAGACCTCATTTTCAAGTCCCCTAAGGCAGCGTTCCCCAACCTTTTTGACACCAGGAATTGGTTTTGTGGAAGACAATTTGTCCCTGGACCAGAGGGTGGGGGGAGATGGTTTCTGGATGATTCAATTGCATTACATTTATTGTGTATCTTATTTCTATTATTATTATATCAGCTCTACTTCAGGTCATCAGGTTAATATTAGATCCTGGAGGCTGGGAACCCCAGCCCTAAGGAATGGATTCTTATTCAAAGAGAAGCCCATGTGCAAGAAGGGGAGCCTGGAGAGAGAAACCTGGTATACTTGACATCAACTCTCCATTATCCGCAAGTGTCCCCAAGCTGGGCCAGCTGAGGCATCTCACTTGAGAATGTGCCTGGCTGTGTTTGGACTACAGGTCAATGCCCTCCAAATAGAGATCTGCCGTTTGGGATTATCTACCTGATTCCCTGTCTAGAGGAATTTATCGGCAAAACTGCTGAGACCCATCGGGAAAAGGTAAGGGGATGGGGGTCAGGATTGGTGTGGCGGGTGGGGGCAGGAGGTGGTGCTTGTGAGCCGCGAGGCGTTGCAGAAGCCTGACGTCCCAGAAGCCTGGCACTCTACTCCAGTATACGCCTGTGGGAGGTGCTGGTAGACGTTTGGATTATCTGCATTCGGGAGGCGCCGCCGCTTCCGCCCCGGTACTTGCTGCTACTTTTGCTACTCCCTCCGTAGCTCCCACCGCCGCTACCATAACCGCCTCCACTGGCCCCTCGAGAGCCCCCTCCGTAGCCGCCCGAGCCCCCGCCCGAGCCCCCGCGCGAGCCGCCGCCGCCGTAGCCTCCACTGCTGCTGCCGCCTGCGTAACCTTCGCCGCCTCCGTAACCTCCGCCACCGCTGTAACCTCCAGAGCCCCGGGCACCTCCGCCGATGGTCAGCTGGCTGCTCTGCACAGCTGTGGGGGCAAGGACAGCCCACAAGGGGGTCAGAGGACTGGGCAGGGCGGACCCTCCTGCACCTACCCTCGAAGCAGCCCCCTACATCCTTCATCACTGGCCGCATCTGACTTGCCAAAAGCATGGATCAAAGTCTCCCCATTTCAGAAGTATTCTTCCTAATACAAAGGAATGTCAGGGGGCATTTTCATTTTTGCTACACCCGGAAGAATTCTAAGCCGCTACTAATTATTAGGCATCATAAAAATCAAAATAAAGGAAAACTAAGGTCGTGTATTATTTCAACCTATTTCTCTGGGCTGTGCAGTTGTCCTTGCTTACTTTGCTTTTCGTTGTGTAGAACTGGACACAAAAATGCCCACTGCCAGATTTCTGCTGGCCAGTCTTCTCATGGACCCTCCCTCCCCCAGCCCCAACCAGCCCCACTCCTGGGCTCTGCTACTTACAGATGCTCACTTGGCTCTGCAGCTCCCCTGACATCCTGTAAAAACCAAGGTGCACACAGTCAGCACTATCCACAAAGCCTGAAGGAAAGCAATCATCAGCCAGGAGACATCGGGAGCAGGGGAGGTGTGTTGGGAGCAGAGAGGTCAGGGAGCCAGTGCAGGCAGAGGGAATTTGAAGCATTTTCGTGAAGCCTTTTAGCCTTGGGGGTCACCACCTGGCTGCAGTGGCTTAAGCTGTGGTATTAGGGACGTTGCACTGGGAAATAAGACAGCGATGACAATGGTGCTGCCTACTCACATGTCCTCTGCTTCTGACTTGAACGTTTCTGCTCACCCTGAGCTACCAGTCTTCCCAGGAAAGCTGGGATTGTATAAATTGGGACTCTCTAAATAATCCCACTACTCCAGGGCTGCAGCCTGCCTGCGCTCTGGTCCGGATACACGGCCCACCTGCTCTCCTCGCCCTCCAGCAGCTTGCGGTAGGTGGCAATCTCCACGTCCAGGGACAGCTTAGTTCCCACCAGCGCCTGGTAGTCATGCAGCAGGCGGGCCAGCTCCTCCTTGGACTGCTGCAGGGCGGCCTCCAGGTTCTGCAGCTTCTGCTGTGCATCCTGGAGGGCCTGTTGTCCCCTCTCCTCTGCATCAGAAATGATGGTGTGCATGTGCTCGATCTACTCGGGAGAGTCAAGGAGAAGAACCATGTGGGGCATGAGTTTCCAGAGCTTCATGAGGCAGGGTGTCATGGGAGGTAGAAGCTCTGATCAGCTGCCCTGAGCATATATCTCACCTGCTTCTTGACGTTGCCAATCTCTGCCTGCAGCCTCTGGATGGTGAGGTTGAGTTCGGAGATCTCCATCCTGCTGGTCTTCAGCTCGTCTCCATGTCTTCCCGCTGTGATCTGGAGCTCCTGGAACTGAGGGTCAAGGGCAGCATCATGGTCAGCCTGCTGCTCATCACACACTCCTCCAGGAAGGAGTGAGTCTGCCTTCCCAGACCCTGCCCAAGGCTGCTCTCCCCTAGGGAAGGTCCCAGAGTAAGCCTCCCTAGAGCTGTGATCCCCCATACACACACTCACACTTGTACCAAACCTCCCTCATCTGACAGCACATACACAGATATGCACACACACACACAGATGCCTATATCTCGAGACAGAGATTCAGAATCAGGACCAAACAAGACAAACCTGCTTCTTGATGCCCCCTTTTACCTCCTTTTTCCCACATCTAAACTTTGCCCATACTGGGCCCCTCTCACTTTTCCCATCCCATCATATTCCTTCCTCCCCTTTTTCCAGAATGATTTCTCTAACACTCAGGACCTTACTTCTTCAGAGGCCCTCAGCATTTTCCTCTCTATCTCCATTCCTGTATCTATGGTCCCATCAAGAGGACCTCCACCTGCAGGCCATGACAAAACCAGGCTCTTGATGCCTGTTACAGAGGAAGCAGAGCGGGGTGCCTCTGAAGAAAACAAGGGGGAGCGTGGGCTCCAGTGCATCTCTGCATTCTGAAGTCCTCACTGCTGACTATCTCCCCAGTCTATTGCCAGACCCCATGGCACTCAGAACACCTGCCTGCAGGACAGTGGGATAGAGGCCAGCCACGATTGGAGATGGTCACAGGTAACCCACAAAACAGATCTCAGGCGCCAGGTGTTCAGAACTGAGTGACTGGCCTTTGACTCTTAACTGCTGTGTTCGCCCTCCAGAAAGTTCTGAGTCCATTTATGTTAAACAAGTCACCAAGGATGTCCCCCAAAACTTAGGTACAAAGATGTTTATCTGAAAACTGGAGACATATTCTTACCATGAAATACCACCCTGCTCTTAAAAATGATGTCAAATATTTAGTATCAGAGAAAGGTATTCGCAAGTAATAAATGAAAGAGAAAAATATAAAAAGATATTTTTAAAGATATCATTATGAAAAAATAAGAAAACATCATGGTGGCTGAGCGCATGGACGTGTAGATGGTGCACCTGAATTTAATTAAATTCTGCCTCTGCTACTTCCCAACCATAAGAGCCAAGGGAAACTGGTAACCTCATACTCTATTATTGGTAAAACAATCAATGAATCTTTACCTCATAGCGTTGTTGTAAGGAGTAAATGAAATTCTATGTATAAAAGCACTTAGTGCAGTGCCTGATATGTGTGAGTTTTCAATAAAGGTTAGCTACAAAGAACAAGCGGAAAATATGCTGACATATTCATAGTGGTAGTGGGATATGAGTAATCTTTAGCTGTAATCTTGAAATTGTCTATAGCAAACATGTTTTACTTTAGAAATAAGAAAAAGACAATACAAGTTCTGGGAGGCATGCTCAGTTTAGGGCACCAGGCCTGGGCTGGGGATGGTGATGCTCACCTTGGTCTGGTACAAGGCCTCAGCCTCGTCCTTGCTCCTTTGTGCAATCTCCTCGTACTGGATCCTCACGGCATCAATGATGCTGTCCAGATCCAGGGAGCGGTTATTGTCCATGGACAGGATGACGTTGGTGTCGGTGATGTTGGTCTGCATCTGAGACAGTTCCTGCAAGGCATGGAACACAGGCTGACTTCTTCCACTCCCCTCCTGGGACCTCAGTTTCCCTCTATGCCCCCCAACCAAGGCTGTCTGGGGAAGCCTTGAGAGAGAAAAGCTCTCTGGGAAAAGCTCTTAGAATCACTGTTGTGTGCCCAGAGGGACCTTCACTAAAGGTACAGGCATCCGGATCTAGGCTCAGAGAAGAAGGGAGCCTGAACTCAGAGCTGCCCATCATGCCTTTCCTGGACCCTCCATCCCTCCTTACTCTGGCTTGGCTGCCATCTTGAGCTGGACCCCCAGCCAGGCAGGCTTGTTCCTTGAGATCACGTGAGCTCCCAGAGGCAGCAGAAAGGACTCCATGTGTGTAGACGTTCAGACTAATTTTAGCATCTGGGCTCCACTGTTAACCAGCTGGGTAACTGAGCAAGGAACTCAGTCTCTCAGTACCCCTGTTCTCTCATCTATAGACTGGAGATACCCAAGAACCAGTACAGCTCCCAGGACAGCATCCAGTCCAGAGAAGGTGTCTCCAAGTTAGACCAGGGTTGGGAGGAGTGTGTTATCCCCCTCTCCAGTCTTCATCTGTGTTCCCTTTAAGACCCACACTGCCCTCTCCCACAGAGTTCCCTGATGGCCCCATCTACTCCCCAGTGCTGATGAAGCTGTCTGGTTGGTTTTACCCCATATGTCCTGGGCATTAACCTTCCTTTCCAGACAAAAGCAAAGACTGTCTCACTATCTCCCACCTCCCATCTCCAGGGCCCCACCCAGAACCCTGAGCTTTGGGGGTTGAAACGATTCTGACTCCAGGTCCACAGACTTGAGGTGACTGGGGAGAGGCACCCCCGGGGGTAAGGTTGAGTGTCAGACCTCCTCCTCTTACATCCCACACCGCCTGACAGATGTAGAAAAGAGAAGGGTTTCTTATGAGGACTGAGCTCATCATCTCATAGAAAATATTTGAGATATTCACTCACCGATTGAAATAAATATTTCATGAAATCAACCTCCTCAAGCAGAGTGTCTGCCTTGGACTGCAGTTCCGCTTTGCTCAGATAAGCAGAATCCACATCCTGAACAGCAAGCGAAGACAGTCTGACTCAGTTGCCCTGCCACCAGCTGTCTGGGCAGCCTTGGGCAAATGGCAAAGCCTCTCTGGGTTTATTTCCTTGCCTGCAAATTTCCTCTCCTCACTCAAATAAGGAGCCAGCAAACCTGGGCTTTCCAGGCCAGAAGGAAGTGTTCATCAGCTCCTCATCCTGGCCAGTCATGCGAAACACCCCAGGTCCTAAGGCCCCCACACAACACACTCACATGCTGCCCATTAATTTAATTCCACTTTCAGGACTCTGGAGAGATTAAAAACTCAAAAACTTTTCAAGATTCACATTAGCAACACACTTTTGAGACTTACTGTTTCAGGGTCAGGGCCCCAGCATTTGGGAAACACCCTTGACAAGCTGGCCCCAAGCTCACCTGTCTACCCCTCAGTTCTACTGCATCCCAAAGGAGTCCCTGCCTCTTCTCAGCCTCCTGAACCCACAGTCCCCCTCTGGACACCCCCATCCCTCACCTTCTTCAGGACAACAAAGTCATTCTCGCTGCTAGTCCTCCGGTTGATTTCTTCCTCATACCTGTTGAGGGGAGGTCAGAAACACAGACAGGCTGCAAGGGCTGACCTTGGTTCCTTGAGATTTTTCTGTGCAGTGGGAGGCTCGGAATTGCCCAAACTTTTATGGTCCTGGACTCCGGCTGTCCCCTGCCAGGGCCTGCCACTCTCGCTGACAAGCAGCTGGAGCCACCTCCTGGCTCTCCAGGTCAACAGAGGCACAACCCCACAATGTGGAAAATCCAGAGCCACATAGAACATCCCCAAAATGTCCTTTTTATTTTAATATCTTACCTTTGTACATTTGTCCAGTTCGATCATTTTTTTAAATGATAACCTAAATAACAACCACTTTGACTAAATTTTTTAAAAGAGAAAAAAAATTCACATGCCGTTCTGCCCCCGTCACCTTCAGTGTGCATTTCATTTCCCCCTGTTGACTCACACACATGTGACTGCTCAACACAGTGAGCACGTCAAGATGATGTTAAGAGAAGCACCCTACACTCCCAGCAAGGGGGCATGGGACTGGGGGGAGGCTGCTCAGTTGCCTGTATGGGACAGGAGCAGCTGACCTAGAATTAAGTAAGTCATGTCACTCCTACCATTATTACTAATAATAGCTAGTGCTTACTGAGTGTTTCATATGTGCAAAAACAGTCTAAGAACTATTAAGAATATTTTATCTAAACCAGTGGTTCCCCATATGTGGCTCCCAGTCCACCAGCATCGGCATCACTTGGAAGCATATTAGAAATGAAAGCCCTCTGCACCCATCCCAGACCAATCTGATTTCAACAAGCTGATGCACACTCAAATTTGAAGGCCACAGATCTCCCCCTCACAACAGTTCAACAAGGAGGGTACTCACTATCCCTACTTTACTAATGTGAAAACCAAAGGCTTAGAAAGCTGACCTTGCAGGCAGTCAGAAAGTGGCTAAGCCCACCCTGGAACCCAGGCTTATGTGACTCCAGCATCCATGAAGATCCTCTGCTTCCCCTTCCCACCCAATACAATTGAGAGCTGACTGGCAATACCATCACTCCTGGGCTACCGTGTACAAAATGGTGCCCATGCAGTTGTGCAGTGGTGCAGAGCCTGCCTGGCTGCACCTGATGTCCAGGGCCCCACCAGCCCTCACCCATTCACAGTAAGCCTTGCCCCATAAGCCAGTGCCCTGCCTTGTTCCTCCCCACCCCTTTGCTGCTCCTGGAGCCTCACTTGCTCTTGTAGTCATCCACAACATCCTGCATGCTCCTGATCTCCGAGCTCTGGCGCATCTGCTCCGCTCTGAGACAATCCACCTGCCTCTGCAGCTTGCTGATGTAGCTTTCAAAGATGGGCTCCAGGTTGTTGGTCTGAGTCGACGTGTTTACCTGCTGCAGTAGCTCCCATTTTGTCTGGAGCACCTGATTCTGCTGCTCCAGAAATCGCACCTAAGAACAGAAAACCTCCAAGTTCACCCCCAAGCCGTGGGTCCAAGAAGCACTCCCACGGGTAGAAGCAGGTGGAGCCTCATAGCATATCCAGACCTCAGAGAATCAGGACGCCCCTCCACGGGTCAGAGGGCTCTCTTTTTCTAGGACCAGGATGCATGAATACAGTATTGTTTCTGATGGTTGACCAATGACTGTAAGATCAATCTGCCGAAAAATTACACTAATCGAACTCTGCTGTTGAAGGCAAGTCCCCTCCATCCGAGTGGTACCCTGTTTCCTTTGGTTCTATCAGCTCACATGGTAGAGTTGTCCATCCCCACCCTCAGCTCCCCATGCCAACCTCAGGAAATGGTGACCCAGAGCATCTGAAACACCAGCACACCCACGGCTCGTGTCTCTCTGTGGCTGAAACACTTCATGTGATTGAGAAGAAGAGAAAATAAGAAGAGGGGAGGAATAATTTTGGCTTCGAATATTAAACTGTTTCCTGAACACACTAGCCCAGGTGCCCCCATCCTGCGGCCCACCACCTCTATTGCTGCCCAGTGTGTTTTTCAGGAAGGTCACCGCACTTAAATGTTCTCATAACTCAGACAGAATTTTTTAAAAAACATGAAATTTTAGCCATGTTTTTATATTGACGTGCAGTTGATTGACAATGTTGTGTCAGTTTCAGGCGTGCAGCAAAGTGATTCAGTTACACATATACATGTATCTTTTCCTTTTCAAATTCTTGAATTAGGAGTTTGGGATTGACATCTACACGCTACTATATTTTAAATAGTACCAACAAGGACTTACTGTATAGTACAGGGCACTCTGCTCAATACTCTGTAATAACCGAAGAGGGAAAAGAATTTTGGACAGAATTTTTAAAGTAGGTACATTTTTTAAGTTATGTGATTCGTTCTAGCGCCCCAAAGTAAGGACTTTGATGTTGCCTGTGTGCAAGTTGTGTGTGCACACTCAGCTGTGTCCAACTCTTTGTGACCCCATGGACTATAGCTCGCCAGGCTCCTCTGTCCATGGAATTTTCCAGGCAAGAATCCTGGAGCGGGTTGCCATTTTCTCCTCCAAGGCATCTTCCCAACCCAGGGATCGAACCCGGGTCTCCTGCATTGCAGGCAGATTTTTTACCATCTGAGCCATATCTAAACTCATTACTGTTCAATAAATGTTTTTATAAGTATTTCCAAACCCAGGGATCGAACTAGCATTTGGGAAATCCCCATGTTGCAGTTTCCTTCATTAGCAAGAGGATGGAGAGCAGACCTCACCCTGTGATCTCATTGCTTCTTCCCCCAAAGCTGCGCACATGAAGGTAAGTACAGGCTCCAGAAATCTGGCTGGCCGTGCAGATCCAGTCCTGGACTGTCCTTCCCATGATGATCAATTTTCGTCCTACCTCCACCGACTGCCTGCAGGGGGAGCCTCCCCTCCCGTGCCTTAAGTGAGGACAGTGGATTTCTCCATGCTTTGCTTAGGTGTGTGTACACACACACACACAAACACATACCCACCCACACATACCCACCAACATACACACAAACACACACACATGCCCTCCAGGAGCCGCCCAGGAGATGTGGGGAGTGGTGGGAGAGGAGGCTAACACACTCTTTTGTGTTGTCAGAAGAGAACCATGAAGATAGTTCTCCACAATGCTTAAGGAGTTGAGGGCGGACAGAATTCCCAGCCCTGAGACTGTCCATCTGAGCAGCCAGCCCTTGTTAACTTCCTTTGGCTCTGACTCTAGGCTGGAATGTGCCCAGAGAATACTCTTTCCCATGGTTTGTTTTTGTTAGCTTTATCAAAGCAAGAGATAAAGCAGCCACCCTCACAGCTTGTCCACCCGGTTGGTGACATCCCCATGAGAAATCCCTGCCACTGGCCAGTCGTCACTCTGGTGGCGATCCCAGGGAGGGGAGAGACTGGGTGCTCATTCGCAGCCCGGTACTCTGCGTTGTGGGGACCAGAGGAGAGGATCTTATGGTCCCACAGGGAAGCTCTATGTCAAACAATGAGGGGGCAGGGGGACAATTCTGAGTGCTAAGGGGTTAGCCAAGCCCCCACCCCAGGCGAAGAAACTATGGCTTTCATTGGTCACCCAAACTGCAGAGTCAGAAGCTGACTTCAGGGAGTGCCAGGCAATTTTCATGAGATTTAACCACTATAAAAATCACTGAAAGCCATCATGATCTTTCCCCAGGGGCCCCTAAACACTGCTGGGCTGTGTCCCAGCAGCAGTACTCAGGAGAAGCCCAGGCAACCCAGATCAAACTTAGCATCATGCAGAGTTAAGCTTCTTCCTGGATAAAGCACACCCCACACGACCTCCTGTGGCCCTCTCCCCCTGCAAATGACACTCCAATCACCTCCCAGTGCCTCCAGCAGCCTCGGTCTCCCCAACCCTTTGCCTGGTGAAGTCCTAGTCTCCCTTTAGATCTCAACTAGGGTGGCACCCCCTGGGGTCTCCCCTTCATAACCCCCTGTTCTTTTCCCCTGTGGCATCTATCGTGACTTCAGTCTTTTGTTTTTTAGCACATTCCTCCCCACAATGGGATGTGAGCCCCAAGAAGGCAGTGTTCTCCAGCGGACACCAGGTGCTGAGACCCGGAGATACATAGCACCCAGCACAGAGGAGACACTTCATAATCACCGTGGACTAATGAGATGCTAAGACTTTGGCATTGCTGCTGGTGTCAACCACCCACCCTGCCCATTGCCCTGAACAGAGGATTCAAGCTCAGCTGAACAAAGCCAGGGCACTGTCTGTGGGAAGAACGGGGTCCCTCATCCTTTTTTCCTGGGATCCCTTTCCTTTGTCATTGATTCTAAAAAAAAAAAAAAAAAAATAGCCTTTGTCTCCATTCCCACTCTCTGAGAGCCCAAGTTTGACACCTAAAGGGTTGACTCAACTTTTCATTCACTTATTGAGCAGCTGTCAGATGCCAGACAGTATTCTGGGTGCTGGAGATACAGCTATAAATAAAACAGACAAAACCCCTGCATTCCAGGAGTTCATAATCTGTTTGAAGAGATGACTATAAGGAAACAAATGTGAACTACACAGTGTGTTGAATGGGGGCCATGGAGAAAAGTAACACACCGATGGGGGTAGTGATGCTGATATGAGGTACTCCTTCAAATAGGGAGATCAGGGAGGCCTCACTGAGCAGCAGTGTGTGAGCAAAGACCTGAAGGAGATGAGGGGTTCGGCTGGACCACTCCTTAGAGGGAGGAGTTCCAAGAAGAGGGAATGGCAAGTGCAAAGGCCCTGAGACAGGTCCATGGTGGGGTACAGGAGGATGAGGGATGTAATAGCGTGCCAGTGAGCAAAAGGAAAACAGGAGTAGAGTCAGAGAAGGTGTACAGGGTCACTGTGTTGAGTTGTACCTTGGTGAGCTAAGTTCCTGCCTTCACTCTGCTCACTAAACCTTGCAGCTTGAGAGTGGCTCTACCCAGTAGCAGCAATGTGGCCTCAGTCTCACAAATGCAAGCCAGGAACTAGCAGCAGCTATGGGTTAGAGGGCCAGATCATATAGGGCCTTATAAGATCATGGCTATTATTTCTGATGAGACAGGAAGCCAACAGAGGGTTCAAATTGAGTGATGTAGTATGTTTTTAAAGGATGGCACTGGTGTGGTGCTGAGAAATAGGCTGTACAAGATTAAAGGTAAAAGCAGGAAGATCAGGTCAGAAGGTAGGGTCAGAAGCCACTGTGATAGAAGCCTTCTCTCTTCCAGCCAGGCCAGAGCCCTCCTGGATAAGTACTCTCCTCGTGGTCATCACAGTTCAGGCCCTTAGGGAAGGGCAGGAAACCATAGTCACTTGAACTTTGGCCTGTGCCCTCAGCCCCATGCCATAAACCTGAACAGATATCCTGTTAATGGCAGGAACCACAATCAAATCAGAGTCTCAGGAGATCAGCTGCCCATGGCCATTTCAACAATTCCCAACCCTGTCTTCTTCCTGCCTTTGAAATAGCTTGATCTTTCAGTGGCGTCTCCTTCATCTGTCATCTCCTTGTTCCCATCAAGCCCTCTTGCTGCTGCTGCTAAGTCACTTCAGTCATGGCTGACTCTGTGCGACCCTATAGACGGCAGCCCACCAGGCTCCCCCGTTCCTGGGATTCTCCAGGCAAAAACACTGGAGTGGGTTGCCATTTCCTTCTCCAATGCATGAAAGTGAAAAGTGACAGCTTTCATCTAGATATCAGAGGCCAGATACACAGACCAGTGGTGGACTCTGGCGATGGCTACCCTGCACTCAGAGATAGATCAAGCTTTGGCCTCAACACTGAACTCCTCTGAGGCCTGAGGGAATGTCACTGAGCCTGCAGGGGTCTCTGGATCCCAGGGTGTTTCCCATTACATCCCCAAAGGTAAAGAAATTTCTGGGGAGCCTCCAGTGGCTTCCATGCCTCCACCACCTCTGGACAAAAGGAAATGCTGGTGGAAGGTCTCTTCCATGTCTCTTCTACTAGCCCCTGCTTGGTGGTTTGGACCCGACCCAATCTAACCTGAGGCTTAAACTAGGGAGAAGGGGTTTTTTTGGCTCTATCTGGCCTATTCTTGGCCCTGGATGAGCTAAAATGAGGAACTCAGACAGAATCTTATATAGCAGGGTATTGGCTTTCACCCCCAGCAATCCCCACCAGAGTCATCAGCTTGGTTCTGCTGCAGTGTGCCCAGTTTTCTTCTCTCTCCCTGCTCTGTGTCTCCATCTCCACTTTCCTCCTCCTTCCTCTCTTGTGCCATGTTCTCCAGAAATTGTAACCATTTGAAATTTCCTAAAAGCATCAAACTCTCAGGCCTCCTGGTTCTTCTGCCTGGAAACTCCCTCTGCCCTGAGAACCTGCTTGGCTCTTTCTCCACCTTCAAGACCTTTATCAGCCCAGAGCTCATCACACCCTCCTTTGTGCTATGGCCCAGAGAGCGATGTCCCTATCAACACACCTCCCACACACTGTCACAATCCTCCTCCCTGTAGATCTGGGGCTCCTTGAGGGCAGGACCTGTGTCCTTGTCACCCTGAAACACCTGGAGTGTCTGGCATACAGTAGATGCTTAGTAAATGTTTGTGGGCTGGATGATTATGTAGGTGGGCAGGTGGATGGATGGATGGGTGAATGGGTGGGTGAATGGGTAGATGGGTGAAGAGGTATATGGATGAATGAGTAAATGGATAGATGGGTGGATGGATGAATGGATGGATGGATGGGTGGATGGAAAGTGAAAATGATGAGCGAGATCACATCATGTATTTTGTCTGATTGTTATTTTCATTCCTTGGATCTGCTTTCCTGCCAAAATGAAAAGATAAAGATGAACCCCTCAAGAAGTCAAATTGAGGCCTAAATGAAGTCAATGCTTTCTTAAGGTCCCAGGACACACACACTGGAAGTGACTGTCATCACCAGAAACAATGTGGTGAGAGGCGGCAGGGTACAAGGTCATTAGGTCAGAGCCCAGAGACTGCCTGCCCCTGGGGCACTCACCTTGTCAATGAAGGAGGCAAACTTGTTGTTCAGAACCATGATCTGCTCCCGCTCCTGCATCTTAACCCTCTGAATTTCAGGGTCCACCTCCAGGTGAAGTGGTTGTAAGAGACTCTGGTTAATGGTCACTTCTTGGATACCCCCTGGGGGACAAGAAGGACCAAAGCCCCCAAGCCCCAAATTGCCACCCCTAAACCCAGCACCCCCAAGGCCACCTCCTCCATAGCCACCACCTCCAAAGCCATGACCCCCAAAACCACCACCTCCAAAGCTCCTGCCTCCTCCAAACCCCGCTCCTGCTCCCCCACCCTGGCAGAAACCACTGGCACTTCTCCCTACTAGGCTGATGGAGATGCTTTTACTGCCACCCAGATTGTACAGGCTCCTGGAGGTAAACCCCCTTGCATGGCTCCCATACCCACCACCACCACTGCCACACCTCCCTCGGGCCTGACACACGGACCTCACAGCCCAGCTCCCACCATCAGAGCCCGCAGAGGAACCAGCGCTGTAAACCCGCCTGCTCCTGGAGCTGAACGCTGACTGGGAGCTAAACTGGTAGCTCATGGCTCCTGGAGCATCCAGAGACGCAGACAAGAGAAAGGGAATAAAAGGAGGCAGAGAACAGGCAGGGAAGGAGCTATGACTCCTTTGGCGGGAGATCTGGCTCAGTCCCTATATATACATGCATTTGCTGGGCTGGGCACCTTCTGAAGCCTGGGAGGGGAGTATTTATGTTTAGTTTGCCTTGCCAGCAACATCTGTTTAAAATCTCACACCTATGAATTGCAGAAACCGCACTCCAGACAAACTTCCCCAACTCGATTATTTATCATTCATCTCTTGCCATTTAGAGATCAGAACACAATAGTCTCCACAGGTCAAGTAGCTGGAAACTCCTATACAGTTTTCCCCCCAAATCTTGATATCTTCTTAAGAAACTCCACCACTGAGCTGTTGGTTTGGAGGTGTGTCCAGGAGATCTGGGGCAAATCTAGGGGGTGTCCAGTTGCCTTGCAACCACAGCTGGGACCAGGGTGGAGACTTCACCAGCATTATCCTGGTGGGGCAACAGTAATGATCTTCCTACACCCTGGTTCTGCTCCCCACTGTTATCATCACCCAAATCTTGATCACAGAAAAACACAGTATTGTGGTCATTGAGTGCGAGTGAAAGCAGAGGATTCTGCCCAAGGCTGCCCACACTTTCTGGGTGCATCATGTGTCACTCCATACACTCGGGCTCCTCAAGTGCAAGACAGATGAGGTCCTGTGGCACCAAAGGTCTGTGGTTATAGATTCATTGAGCATCTCGCAAGACTTAACGTGGTCTTCTAGACCAAGAGACAAACTACCCTCAAATCTCTCTTTATTTTTCTTTCCCCATCCCAATCTCTTGTAGACCAATGCTTTTGTAAAATAGGATAAAAATGAATTACCCTTAAAGGGAGATTTCTTTTACATGCATGCGTGCTCAGTCCTGTCTGACTGTTTGCAACTCCATGGACAGTAGCCTACCAGGGTCCTCTGTCCATGGAGCTTTCCAGACAAGAATACTGGGATGGGTTGTCATTTCCTTAGCCAGGGGATCTTCCAGACCCATGGATCAAACCCACATTGACCTGCATCTTCTGCATTGACAGGTGGATTCTTTACCACTGAACCACCTTGGAAAACCAAAAGGAGATTTTCTTTAAGGTATATGAAATACAAGCCTCATTTTTTTTTAATTTTTAGATTAAGCACACCCAAAACTGTTCCGTTGCTAAGAGGAAAAATATTTGCAATTTGTTTCTAAATGATCATTCTCATATTTTGTATGTATCTACTCTCAAACCAGTAACAAAGCACCTGTGGACCATATTTTGGAAAGCACTACCCCAGACAGGAAGTGTGGGCAAAGCTCATTCAACATACATCAGTGTCAGCCTATAAAAAAATGTGTGTTTGCCCTCTGGAACTAAATGGATGGTGACTTTCATCCAAAACTTATAACAATGACAAATAGTATTGAAGAGGAAAAGCCCTAAACGTCCAGACTCAGAAAAATGACTAAATGATGGCTTGCCATCAAATTTAGATAATTATCTAAAATTATCATCACAGAATGATACAACATTAAATGAGGAAATACACAATGGTATCTGTGCTATGAACCCATAAAAATTAAGAATGCTGAGAAGGCAGGTTTAAAAAGTAACATAGGAAGTGAATTGGTTTATTAAAGATTGTAGGTGGATTTTTTTTTCCTATGTCCTTCTTTGTTTTTGTGCAATAAGTAAATACTTTTGCGAAAGCTGAGACTCAAGTCCCAGCTGCCAACAGCTAGAGCAAGACAAGTGCTGGGGAGCACTAGCGAGCGGCATCCCAGGGCTGGGAGGGGCTCTGTGGGCAGCCTCCATGCCTTCCTAACTGCTCAGCAATTGTTTAGTAGACAGTCTCCAGTAGACTCTATGTAAAAGAGAAAGTGAGCTTAAAATTTACAGTCCACAGAGCTGGGTGGTTGCAGCACCCAGCTCTGCTCTCACTGACCTGTGATCTTAGGCAAGTCACCTCCTGTAGAACCTCAGAAACTTAAAGAAATCAGAGTATCTATTCTTCACAGAGTCAATCCCATAAGGCAAGTGAAAAAGCACACAGCACTATAATATACTAAACAAACAGATGGAGCTATTCTCGGATCCTCGCAGGTTGACCAATGGCCCCTCTTGGCCTGGACTTTCAGTGCTTAAACCAGGACAGTCCGGGTCAAGTCAGGATGGGCACCTTAGTCTGGGCACCTCAGGTCTGCACAGCCCTAGTCCTGATCCTAACCCCCTCAGGGAGCTCTTGGTAAGAAAGATAAGCCAAGCCTCAGCCCCTGGGCCCAAGAGACAGAGGAGAAAACCAGTAGACTCAGAGGAATAAAAGGGGAGTCTGATCGGGATGGGTCAGAGTGAGAGAGTGGCATGAAGGCAAGGATTCTGAGTCAGGTCGAGGCAGAGAAAGCAAGATAAGTGAAGAAAAGATGATGGGACCCAGGTAGGAAGCAGCAGTGGTGTGGGGAAGATCCTTGGGTTGGGCATCTCAAAATCCAGCCTGCCTCTGCCCACTCCTGGTCCCATGACTTGGACACTTAGCTCCTTGAGCCTCAGTTTCCTAGTCTGCAAAATAAGGATAATCACCCTAGCTTCACAGGGTGACTCTAGTAAATAACTGAGATCAAATATGAAAACTCCACAGAGTCATACAAGTGGGTTCAGGTACCCCTGCCTGCTCACCTCCACATAGCCTTTCCTGAAGGCTCTAGACCACATGAGCCAACTTGTCACCTGCTGCGATGCTTTTTGCATCCCTCACTTTCAACTCTTATTATGAAGAATGCCCATAATTAAAGCTTTCATGGGTGTCTCTACTGCCAACTAAACAGGAAGCTCAGGGTTATAGTTACTCCCATACTGAACATGGGTACTTGGTCAATTGTGATGAAATAGAAGAGGAACCCCCAAGAAAGCAAACTTTAGAAAACCCCTTTGGTCTCTAGCTGTGACTAGCTGCCAGCATCCAGTGCCAACACCCCCGTCTAATTCCTGAGAGCAGGCTGACCCCTGCTGAGCTACTGTCACTCCCTTGAAGGGCTGAGGCAAGGGGAGCTCAGCAAATATTACTGAGTCTTTGGTGTAGGCTGAAAACCATTCTACTCCCTCAGCACAAAAGAAAACTGGCTTAAAGTTAAACAAGAGAGATTTTGCTTGTCCAGAAGACTGACCTCGGGAAACTGTTAGACGCTGGATGAGTTTTCTAGGACAAATTGCTGTCCGCAAAGAAAAACCCTTCAATTGGTTGGACAGCACAGAGTAACGGTTTCTAAACTTGCTACACATTGGAATCACCTGAGGAACTTCAAAAACCACTGATGCCTGTGTCCACCCATAATAACCGGTTCACTCATTTGTGGCGGGGGGGGATAGTGTAGGCTTTGGAATTTTTAAATTCCAGGTGGTTTAAATGGGCAGACAAATTTGGGAACCATTGACCTGGAGGAAGCAGAAGGATGCTTGAGAATATTGAGATTCAATTCAGTCCAAGGACAAAAGAATAATGATCAGAGCACTAATAGTCAACCTCTTACCAAGGGCTTTCAATGGACCAAGCACTGCACTGGTTCTGTAATGTGGATAATCTCATGAAATCTGTAAGTCAACGTTATAAGGGAGGTATTCTTATTCTTACCCTCACTTTACAGATGGGAAAGAGGAGACTTGGAGAGATCAAGTAGCTTATCTGAGAACTTACAGATGAAAGTGGTGGAATGGAGATTTGAACCCAAGCACCCCTACTCCAGAACCCACAGGTACTGCAGAAGAGGTGGGGTCTTTGGAGAGACAGGTTCCCCGCCTCCTCTCCACATCTCTTCTCACCTGCTGTCAGTGCTGTCCTTAAAAGGAAAGTAGGAAATCAGTTGAGGGCTCCAGCTGGCCCTGCCTGTCTCCCAGATACTAAAATCCAGGGCTGCCAAGAGAGTGAGGCCCAGGGCAGTTATCAGCTAGCAGATCACAGCTTCAGGCAGCAGTGGGAGGCAGGGTTTAAGAGAAGTTGCTGGTGTGACTTGCTGAGGCAGCCCCTGCAAAACCATCCCATCTCACCCTGCATCTCCTAAGTCCAGAGGGGGATATTATAGGACAGCAAGGAAGTGGGGCAGGACGTGAGGACAGAGGCAGGGCCCCTTAGGCAGAGAAAGGAGCAGAGGGAAAATTTCAATACCAGCCCCCGCTTGGGGAGGAAGGGGAAGATACAGTCCTAGTGTAGGTATGTGGGCCTTTAATCTAGAAATCAGAGGCTTAGGGACCCTGAGCACCAGAGGGAGGCAATAATGTGACAGGGATCAGGAAGAACAGCCCCTAGGATGGATTTGAAATTCCTAGCCTGGGCTTCCCACACCCTCAGGCCAATATTCTGCCTGTGGAGTATCAGACCTAGACAGCTGACAAGACCATCAGCCCAGCACCTTAATTTTATGAGAATGAAATACAAGAAAGAAAAGGACTTGGTCAAGGCTACAGGGGAAAGTTGCTGGGATAGCTGGAACTAGAACTTGAATAGCCTCCCTCCCAATCCAAAAAACAACCAGAGGCCTAGGAGAAATTCCTGGCAGCCTCTTGGCTCCTGAAGCCTGGGAGAGATGGGATCCATGGGGAAACTGACCTTCAGTCTCCAACAGGCCCTCCTGCAGGGATGGAAAATGGAGCTAGGCATGCGAAAACACCCAGGTGTTCTCCTGATTCTGGGTTGGAGTGAGTGTTTGGGGCAGCAACTAAGGCCTCAATCTCCTCCTGAAGCCCCAAATCAGCCAGGACCCCACTTCTGACATCCTTTTGACTAGAATGCCACCCTGCCCTGGAAACTAAGGATCAGTCTTTCTTTCTCATAAAATCTACGAAGTGTTCTTGGGCCAGAAGCCCCCACAAGGTCTCAGAGCAGCCCCATACATTCTCTTGGCCAAGGTCCAGAGATAATATTGTTCCAGGCAAATTAACTCCTCCATCCAACATTCTGGAAGTCTCGACTATGTATACACCCATTTGTAAAGCTGGCAACTTTCTCTTGTCTCTGAGGGATAAGAAGCATCTGTGCAGACATGGGCCTGAAGGGAAATAAGGCTGCTGGTTACACGTGGATTAAATTCTAAGAGAAACAGAAAGGCTCCTGCCATAAACAGGGGTTGTCTAGGCAGAGGATGCCATTATATGATGGATCAGATTGAGAGACAAGAAAGACCCAAGGTCTCAGTGCCAGGTAGTGGTGGGGTGAGGACCAGAATCCCAAGTTCTTGAGGGAAATACGGTACTTATGGGAAACTGCAGGTAGTTCGGATGGATCACACCCAGGCAGCCTGATTCCAAAGCCTGGGTCTTACCATTGTACTTACAGCTTCATGAGGCAGTTTAGGGCAGCTTCGGCATTTGGCTGCTGGAGTTTGAATTATCTCCCTCAAGAAAGTGAAGAAGAACTAAAGAGCCTCTTGATGAAAGTGAAAGAGGAGAGTGAAAAAGTTGGCTTAAAGCTCAACATTCAGAAAACTAAGATCATGGCATCCAGTCCCATCACTTCATGGCAAATACATGGGGAAACGGTGGAAACAGTGGCTAACTTTATTTTTCAGGGCTCCAAAATCACTGCAGATGGTGATCGCAGCCATGAAATTAAAAGACGCTTACGCCTTGGAAGGAAAGTTATGACCAACCTAGACAGCGTATTAAAAAGCAGAGACATTACTTCGCCAACAAAGGTTCGTCTAGTCAAGGCTATGGTTTTTCCAGTGGTCATGTATGGATGGGAGAGTTGGACTATAAAGAAAGCTGAGCACCAAAGAATTGATGCTTTTGAACTCTTGTTGGAGAAGAGTTGGAGAAGACTGTTGGAGAAGACTCTTGAGAGTCCCTTGGACTGCAAGGAGATCCAACCCATCCATCCTAAAGGAGATCAGTCCTGGGTGTTCATTGGTAGGACTGATGTTGAAGCTGAAACTCCAATATTTTGGGCCACCTCATGCGAAGAGCTGACTCATTTGAAAAGACCCTGATGCTGGGAAAGATTGAGGGCAGGAGGAGAAAGGGACGACAGAGGATGAGATGATTGGATGACATCACCGACTCGATGGACGTGGGTTTGGGTGGACTCCAGGAGTTGGTGATGGACAGGGAGGCCTGGCATGCTGTAGTTCATGGGGTCGCAAAGAGTTGGACATGACTGAGTGACTGAACTGAGATAAGTTCATTTCTCTTTCTTGCCTCCATTTCCTCATTTGTAAAGTGGAAGGAAGAACACTGCCTGCCTCTGTGAAAATTAAATGAGTTAATTTTTTAAGATCTGTTACCAGAGTGCTAGAAAATAAGAAAGCATCCATTTTCACAACTATTACAATGCTGCACAACATACACACATACCCATTAACCAAATTGTATTTTCCATCCATCTTCCCTTAACAAATGGGAAAGTCATTGTGAGCAGGAAAACATGTATCTGTGATATATTGTGGTTTTTTGTTTGGTCTTGTTTTTAAAAGAAATTCAGCTTTTTTTTTTTTTTAGGCTACAGTGCATGGCATGTGGGATCTTAGTTCCCCAACCAGAAATCGAACCTGCATTGGAAGCTCTGAGCCTTAACCCCTGGATCACAGGGGAAGTCCCTGTGATATATTGTTAAGCCTACAAAAGATACAGGAAAGCTTTTCTTTAATCATGTACTTAAAGGAACATGGCAAATTTTTAATCTGTTTGAAACAAGTCAAAAGTATCTCTTCTGTCCTTGGGCTAAAGGTGTGTTACACTGCATCACTGCCTTGGGGGGGGTGTGTACAACAGTGGGTTTGCTTTTGAAAGGTGAGGCTACATCCCCTTGGAGCACAGGCTGCCACGGGCAGTTGCCAGGCTTCTCTCTGTCGGCCTCAGACTATTGCAGGTAAGCTATTCACTTCAGAGCTAGAACATCCACTGTCAAAGCTGCAGTTGTACATTGTGTTTTTTTAGGCAGTGAGCATTTGGCAGCTGTGTGTTTACTTAGCAAAGAGTTTCTGGGATCACCAGGAGGTGTGCCCTCTCTTTCTGTTTATCCAACATTGTCAGTCTTCTATGCTGATGAGGACCACACTTTAAAGAGAAAGTACTCAGGCATACACTCACTTTGTCTACCTGCATGTCCCTGGTTTGAGTTGAACCTCCCAGACTCTGCAATGAACCTGTGTTCTACACAAGTCCTCCTGGGTCTGCCTTGATTCTGTGCTGTACCTGGGGTAGGGGTCAGGGGTGACCTGTCACAGGGCCATTCAAGGTCTTTGACAGTTCTCCTAACTTTGTATTTGAAGGCTCTATGCTCAGATGGTAAAGAATTTGCCTTCAATGCAGGAGACCTGGGTTCGACCCCTGGTTCAGGAAGATCACCTGGAGAAGGGAATGGAAAACCACTCCAGTATTCTTTCCTAGAGAATTCCATGGACAGAGGAGCCAGGCGGGCTACAAAAAGTTGAACACGACTGAGAGACTGACGCTTTCACTTTCACCACATCATAGCAAACATGTTAAAATACATATGCAATTTTGTGTTACAAAACACTCAAATTTTTACAATTGCTTTTTAAAATATACGACTATCAGCAACTAATTGAATTATGATGAGCTGTAATGACTGGACAATTTCAGACATTTCTGGAATGACTCAAAAGCAAGGAAATCAAATCTACAACTTTTTTTCAAGGGTAATGAAATTTTTATGAATTGAAAATCTGATCCATGAAGAAAGTTGGTATATGTCATGCATAGTCTTCAGTGAATAAAAGACACAGCCCCTCCCGCCTGGGAACTCTTCAAGCTCAGGCCAAGCTCTGCGTGGGAAAGAGACTGCGGTGAGCCACTGGCGGTGATATCAAACCCAATGACCTTAGAATCCAGAAGGAAAAGTCTACCACTGTCTGAATAAATGCGGTTTATTGAAGATATAGAACAGAAAATTCATACATATATTGGTGCCAAGAAAGGAAAAGTACTGCTCGAGGGAAACCAAAACATCAGCAGGAGATTGGGGGGAGAGGGGCCGAGAAAGGGTGGGTAGCCGGGTATGCACAGGGCTGGCTGGGGCTTTCCCATAGGACAGTGGAACGTGGGCTGGGGTGGCGAGCCCTGCGGGGCGGGGGCGGTGACACAGCCCAGCCCCTGGGCACTGCCCCGCGGCTCGGCCTTATAGGAGTAGATGGTTTTTCCCCCAGATAACCCCTCCCAGGAAATTTTGGGCCGCCATGCCAGCCGCAGAAGCTACGTAGGGAAAGGGTCCCACGGGTATATCAAAGGGCGTACAGAGCTAGAGTGTGCCGGCAGGTGAAGGGGGCTGGTGGGTCCGAGACAACGTTCAGAGTTTGTGGTGGGACCGCTGGCTCTGAGAGGAGCTTTGTGTGACCCGGACCGAGCTGCGACCGCCAACCCCGCTGACGGCGCACGAGCCCCCGGAATTGGAGACGCCCCCGCGCACAGCAGAGCCCCCGTCGGAACTGCTGTCCAAGCCCAGGCCCCCGCGGCTGGCCCTGCTGTCCCGGCCTCCGCTGCCCAGCCTCCCGCTGCCTAGACCGCCGCTTCCCAGACCCCCGCTCCCCAGGCCTCCTCGACCTCCAGCTCCTCCTCCCAGGGCGCCGCTGCCGCCACTGCTGCTGCTGGTGGTGTTGTGAACCATCTCTGCAAAGAGCATTGGGGTCAGCCAGCTGCTGGGAGGCCGGTCCAGCCCGCCCACCAGTCCCGCCCACAGTCCGGGAGCCAATCCCCTCCGCCCACCGGCTCTTCCCTGGGTACCGCCCACTAAGGTTTGGCGGAGTCGGGTGAGGGCAGGCTTCAAGACCGCCGGGCAGGGGAGGTTGGCCTCCCCCGCCGCCACCCTACAGCCTCTTCCCAGCCTGCAAATGGTGCAGCCCACCAGCGCTGGCCCCGCAGTAACCCCCCTGCCCCCCCACCCCACCTCGGTTTGAGAAACATTATCCCAAAGCATCCAGCCCCTTTCCTGAGAAGGAACCCGGTACTCACCGATGCTCACAGAACTCTGGCACTCCCCAGACATCCTGTTGGGGAATATCAGACCTCCGTATTAGCATCTGTGCCGGAGCCTCCTTTCCTTAAATACACCTTGCTTAGGTCAATAACAGTGAAAGCCTTGGTCCCCCTAGCTCCTTCCTGACTGATGCTGACTGTAAGAAATAGGTGCTCAAAATGCCATGACATGCATTCCTCCTCCTGTTGGGTAAAGTTGGGCTTAAATTGTTACCCTTTCCCACTAACATCACCTTCAAGAGGATCAGAGCAGAGGGTCATTCGTGTGTCTACCCACACTCTTCCTGCTCCCCAGGGGCCTATATAGTAAATAATGTTTATATCTGTCCTTTTAAAGGCCAGAGCCCTATAACCAAGTGCCAGCCTACAGGAACCCACTCTTCAGAAACCTACTATTAAGGCCTTAAATAATAAAGAAATAGCCTAGAAATAGTATTTATGCCTGTGAAAGAGAAAGTCGCTCAGTCGTGTCTGACTCTTTGTGATCCTATGGACTATACAGTCCGTGGAATTCTCCAGGCCAGAATACTGGAGTGGGTAATCTATCCATTCTCCAGGGGATCTTCCAGACCCAGGAATCGAACTGGGGCCTCCTGCATTGCAGGCGGATTCTTTACCAGCTGAGCTACCAGGGAAGCCCTTATACCTGTAAGTCCTCCTCTTTTTCAGACATGTATTTTACAGCTAAAATATGCGACATGAAAGATGGGAAAACCTGCCCAAGATAAGTTTCTGGTGGTGTCACTATTGCATAGAAAGCACCGTTCTCCTGGAGGATTGGCAGCATCTCAAAACACTTAAAGGGGCAGGGGCAGGAGTTGGGTGGGGGTGGAATGGGCCCGCTGAGGGCTACCACCATCTCCAGCAGTCCACATGAGCATGCTTAGGCAGCAAAGCCACCAGACATCTCAGCCTCATGGAAACCAGAGGGATTCCAACTAACCTGCACTCCTCGCCCTCCAGGAGGGTCCGGTAGGTGGCAATCTCAATGTCAAGGGCCAGCTTGACATTCATCAGCTCCTGGTACTCCTTCAGCAGCCGGGCCAGGTCCTCCTTGGCCTGCTGCAGGGCAGCCTTGAGGTCCTGAAGCTTGGCATTGGCATCCTTGAGGGCCACTTCCCCGTGCTGCTCTGCATCAGCAATGGCTGTCTGCAGGTTGGCATTCTGGGTTGGGGGCAACCAGAAGTCCAATTTAGGTTCAAGTGGATTCACTGAGAGCCTGCCTGTATGCTTGGCGCTTACACATGGATCGCCTCATGTTGGACAAATGAGGAAACTAAAACCCGAGAAGATGAAGCCTGGGCTGCAGTCGAAATCCTAGTGCCTCAAGGAATGGGATTAACACCATCAGGCCTCAAGGACACAGGCCAGCTCAGGAGTCAGACTCCTCCTATACCTCTCTTCTCTCTCATGGTAAGAGTCTAAGCATCTCCTGAAAGCCCTCCTCCTCCAGGAAGTCTTCTTGAATTATCCAAAGAATTGTCTTTCTGTCCTAATCCATGTTGATGTGAGCTACCTTGGCTATTCCCCTAATTTGGTCTTCACACAGCTTCTTTCCCCAGCCTCCCTAATTATGTCTGAACTCAACATTTCTGGTCCACATCAGCCTCCAGTCTCCAGGCAGGCAGGATCTGGGTCCATTAGACACAGCCCAGAAGCACGCCCCGTCAATTTTAGCATGCAAGGGGCTGGGACGTGAGTGCTGAGCCCTGAGCTTACGGTGCAGGCATCAGCCCGCAGTCTCAGGTGAGTGCTCCTTCCTCCTTCCCACCTGCTTCTTGACACTCTCAATCTCGGCCCGCAGCCTCTGGATCATCCGGTTGAACTCCATGATCTCACTCTTGATACTCTTCAGGTCATCCCCATGCATGCCAGCTGTGGTCTGCAACTCACCCAACTGTATCCGAAAAGAGTCACACATTCAAAAGGCCAGCAGGGCCTACTACGGTCCTCTACTCCAACCCTTCTGCATCACAAACGGGAAAACAAAAACAGAGTTAGGGCCTATGCAAGGTCACTCACTGGAGGAATCAGGTGCTCTGTCCTCTGTGTCAGGGACACGTCTTCCAGCACAGTCGCTGCTGGGATTTTTTTGAGCTTTTACTTTGCCCCAAGCCCTGTGCTTTACCTCATAGAACCTCACAGCTCCCTGATGAGAAAGGCATTATTATCCCTATCTTATGAATGGGAAAACTGAGACACAGATTGCTTGAGTACCATGACTAAACTCTCCGAGGTGTCAAGTAAGAGGGCTGGCGCATGAATGCAAACATCTCAGATGCTGGAGCCATCTCTTACCCAGCAGGCTATCCTTCTGGGGCAGAAAACTCAGAAGAGTCTGATGCTTAAGGGCTAGCTTAGGCCCCATGCAGATGTGGGGATGGGAGAAAGGTGTACAGAATTCCCCTGTCCTCTAACTTTGCTCAGTCTCCCTTGCTTTCCTCCTGCTTCCTTTCAGACACTGACTTCAACCCCTCAGTGTGATCAGATCAGAAGCAAGCATGACAGGGCCAAGTTGGGTGAGAGCAAAATAGAAGTGTCTCCAACAATAAAAGATATGCAGCCAGAGGGCTTTAGGTTAAGTATTTCTCAAGCTTGGCACTAGTGACATTTCAGACAGAATAATTTTTTGTTTGGTGGGAGAATGGTATCTCACGCATTGTAGAATGTTTAGCAGCATCTCTGGCCTCTACCCTCCAGACTCCAGTAGCACCTCACCCCCACCCCTAGGTGTGACGTTCAAACCTGTCTTCACACATTGCCACGTGCCTCCTGGGGGAAAAGTATACCTTCCCCCCACCCCAGTTGAGAAGCCCCAGGTTAGAGCAATGTCAGAGCTCTCTGATTAGGAAGGGAGATGTCTGGTAGCAAACCAGCCTAGTAGGAGGGAGAGGAGCCACCATGCTGGAAATGCAGAGAAGAATGACTCTGGAGCAGACTCGGCCCTCCCGGGGAGACGTGATGGTGTTACCCACCTTGGACTGGTACAGAGCCTCAGCCTCAGCCTTGCTCCTCTGGGCGATGGCCTCGTACTGGGCGCGGACCTCAGCGATGATGCTGTCCAGGTCCAGGCAGCGGTTGTTGTCCATGGACAGGACCACGGACGTGTCACCTGTGTCTAACTGCATCTGGGACAGCTCCTGCAGGGCCAGGCAGACATGACCCCTCCTGAGCTCGCCAGGAGACACAAGCCACCAGCTCAGGAGGGAGGGCTCTGAACCAACTGAGGGACAGGTGAGAAGGTATCACTTTTGTCAGAAGGACTGAGACATGAAACTTTTCTCTAGGAGACAGGAGGCAGGTGGGTGAGGGGCAGACTTACAGCATCATAGAGGGCCTTCAGGAAGTTGATCTCATCTGTCACACTGTCCACCTTGGCCTCCAGTTCCACTTTGGTCATGTAGGCAGCATCAATGTCCTGGGAAAGAATTCAGTCATGGTCCCCTCTGACCTGTGGGCTTAGCCCAGTCCTGGGCACTGAGGGAGGGAGCGGGGCAAAGGGGCCACAGGGGCCTGCCCCGTTCCCCCCACCAACCGCCCCCCCTCCGGAGCTCCCACTCAGGGGAAATGAGACGCCCATCCAGGCACAGGCAGACCTGGCCTAACATGACCAAATAGGCCGCCTTACAGGCTGGGCTGGAGGACCCTTCTCAGAAAACAGCCAAAGAGGCTGTGAGGGTGAAAAGAAGAGCAAGGGTTGGGCCGGGGCCATTACACTGAGACTGGGTGAGGAGAATTTGTGAGGAGGGTCTGGGGGAGAATCTAAATCAGCAACACTCAAAGGTTCTCTCTTTTTTTTTTCCAAAGGCTCTCTTTAAATTGCTCCTGGGAATACACTCCTGTGGTAGGGGGGAGGAATATATATACTAATATGTATTCCTTCTCTTCATCCACTTTCTGATCACAACTCAAGATCTAATGGGATTCATAGACGCACAGGCCCATCAGGAGGGAGCCACATGGCAAAGTCTGGTGGACACTTTGGACCCTCCTCCCAGGAGGGGAGCAGCCAGGCCCTCAGATGCCCCTCCCAGCTTGCTAGGGTGGAGGGGCTCCCTGGCTCCCTCCGTGGCCCTCCCTCCCTACATGGCCTGAAGGAGACCCTCAAAATAAGAGGACTGGACTTTTTCTCCCCTCAACCTCATAGCGCCCTATTCAGCAGGGCTCTGGGGTGGGAGGTGGGGGAAAGACCCTTCACCTTCTTCAAGACAACGAAGTCATTCTCTGCCGCAGTGCGCTTGTTGATCTCCTCTTCATATCTATGAGAAAAGAGGCACTTTCTGGCCCATCTTCCCCAGGAGGTCACCATGGCCTCAGAGCACTTCCCGTAAGTACCGCAGACTCAGGGCTTCTTGTCCTGCCCTTTAGCTCAAGGCCTGTGCCCTTGCAGTGCACCGCCCCCCAGGTTCAGGTGAGACCTGGTTTTTCTACAGGCTTCACTGAGCACTATGTGCGCTCAGAGGGTAGGGCCTGGAACCAGCTCTATGTTCAGCAAGTATGGTAGCCCTGTGGGCTCTTGGTAAGCACTTCTTGAATTCACGAAAACCCAGAATGGCACTACAAATGTGCCGGGTCTTATTCTGTGAATGACACGTATTAACTCATTCAGGCCTCGCTACAGTGAATAAAGACTACCACTGTCTCCATTTTACAGATGAGAAGACTGAGGCACAGAGAAGCTAAGGAGTCAGTCCAAGCTCACAGAGCTGAAAGTGGTGGAATAGACCTTGCCCAAGGCACTCGGATCCCAGAGACCGTACTCTTAACTTTAAAGTAACCTGCCTCTCCTTCAGAAGCCTATTGACAAGGGAAATACACCCCATATTTGGAGGGGAATTTGGAGATGATGTAGTCCAGGGAGGATGGAGGGTGTTGTCTGATTCTGTGTGGTTTGTGAATGAACTTCAGAGTGTCTTGGAACATCCCCACCAAACTTACATGGATACACCCTTTCATTAAATTCTTAAGAGTTTCTGCCCCAAATAAACCATGAGCCATTATTTTAAAGACTGGGATCTTGAAAGTCAGAGAAGGTGGGGTAAATCCCCCCCAGCGTGTAGCCAGCTGGAACAGAGCTGGCCCCTCCCACCCTCCAACCCACCCTGCCCCACCCTCTGCCCCAGGAACTGAGCAGCACACACCTCTTCTTGAAGTCCTCCACCATCCCCTCCATGCTCCTCAGCTCCTCATGCAGCTTGTCCTTCTCAACATGCAGACCATCCAGAAAGGCCCTGAGGCTGCTGATGTAATTCTCGAAAAAAGGCTCCAGGTTGCGGTTGTTAGTGTTAGTGCCAGATCCCTGCTCCTGCAGGAGGCTCCACTTGGTCTCCAGGACCTTGTTCTGCTGCTCTAGGAACCGCACCTGCCATCCAATAGGAAAAGGACATCAGGGAGCAGTCTGCAGCCAACTCCAGTCTTGGTTGACTTTCCTAGAAACAAAGTTCCCAGGAATCTCCCAGTCCCTCCCGTTGGGTTGCATTTTGCCTGCTACAATAGTTCAGTACTAACCCCATGTGGATAGCAGCATCAGTGACCTACAACGGAGGCAGAGGCCTGCTGTGCAGATAAGGAAACTGAGTCCCAGAGTAACCAAGGTGACACTACAAGCTAGTAACAAACCAAAACTGAGGTTTCTTGATACCCAGACTGGATGATCTTCCCACTGTATCATTCATTCATCCATTCATTCCTCAATCAGTTAGTACTCAATAAATAGCAGGAGATTTGAGAGCCTACAGCAGGTGTAGTTTCCAGGAAGAGGTTTACAGTACGTCTGGGTGCCCTGTATTAAGGTGAGAAATAGAGAAAACCACAGAGAAATGGCTCTTGGGCTGCCCTAGTCCTAGGAACAAGGGCCCAGGTGCACCGAGATGGGCCCTTGCTGCCGAGCCTGGTTAAATGTAGGACTCAGTTGCATTTAAATTGAACCACTAGCTGAAGATGTCTCAAACTTTCATTTGCTGCAAAACGTTTCTGTACACAAGCTCAAAGCCAACTGTATAAACAATGGAATAAATATCAATCAATTGACCATTCAACAAACATTTGCAAAGCACCAGGCATGTGCCATGCCTTATGCTAGCCACTCAGGACCCCAGGACCTGAGAATCCCCCTTCAAAGGTGATAAGAGATCTTGCTGAGAAGGTCTTGGATAGTTCTCCACCTTTTGTGGAGAGCAGTATTTTCACATCACTTTCTACCTCTCTGTGAATAATTTATCTGGACACCCAGGTGTCTGCCAGGAACTAGTGGGTCACTAGGCTTTGAAGAACTTCCCCTCTGCAAAGTCTGATATTCCAGTGTTAAGATCAACTTCATCTTCAGCTTTGCCCAAGCCTCTTACATATGGTGAGAGGACCCCCAACGAGTCCCTACAAACCCTTTCTTTAAGACCTGATACTATCCCATGGTCACAAAGAGATCGCAACACCTTATACTCAGCAGTACTGCTGAAACACTCAGTTAGCAGCTGATCAAGCCTGGATACTCTCTAGTCACCACAACTGTTGTCATAGTGTCCCCACTATGACATGGAGTAGTCAGAGCACAGAAAGCCCAGTAAAACCTCGCTTCAACCTCGCCTACACACAGACACGCATATACCAAGGTCAGTGGCCTAACATTCACAGCTCTTCACGCCGAAATCTTCCCAAGAGAATCACCCAGGAGGAGGTACCCCTTACCCTTTCCCCGCTCCCACCCCCAAAAAACACTCTGCATCCCTCTCCTTAGGCTGAGAGTAGATTAATTCATCACTCAGGTAAATATCCAGCCTTGGCAGAGTTGGTCTCTCTTTCAAAGAGGAGCAATTCACAGTCTTCCTGAGATGGAGGAGGAGTGCAGAAGGCATCAGTGAGGGACATCCATGATGGCAGCAGCCTCGGCAGCGCCAGAGGCACCGCGCAGAGCTGCGGTGATGGGGCTTGCAGGAACGGTAGTGGCTCCGTCCAGTGAGGGACCCGAGATCTTTTCATCATCTACCACTCCCTTAGCAGGCCCGCCCCGAGGGATGGAGGTAGAGGATGAACCTGCAAGTCCTTCCTTGGTGGCAAAAGGAAAAGAGGAAGAGGGGGCCAAGCTCATTAGGACAAACTTTCTCACTGTCCAGCTGTCCCGAGCTGGGCTCACCTTGTCAATGAAGGAGGCAAACTTGTTGTTGAGGGTCTTGATCTGCTCCCACTCCTGAGCCTTTACTTGCCCAATCTGGGGGTCAATCTCCACATTGAGGGGCTGCAGGAGGCTCTGGTTGACAGTCACTTCCTGGATTCCCCCAGGGAAGCCACCTGGGCCAAAGCCACCAGGGCCACCAAAGCCACGGGGTCCTCCAAAACCACCAGGACCACCAAAGCCACCAGGACCTCCAAAGCCACCAGCCCCTCCTCCAAAGCCACCAACTCCCCCTCCAAAGCCCCCAGCTCTTCCACCAAAGCCCCCGCCCATCCCTCTTCCACCACCTCCAAAACCACAGCCTCCTGAATATCCCCCACTGGTGCTCCTAAACCCTCCAGCCCGGATGCTGCCTCCAGCCAGGCTGATGGAGATCTTCTTGTTCCCCCCCAGGTTGTAGAGACTCTGGCTGCCGAAGCCTCCTCCCATCAGGGCACAGGCGGCAGACCCAGCGCCACCCCCGCCTGAGCGGGAGGCCAAGGAGGACTTGGAGGAGGTGACCCGGCTCTGGCCCGACACCACGGCTGAGCGCCTGCTGAAGCCCTGCCGGTGGCTCCCGCTGGAAGCCCTGCAGGACTGCTGGCTGTAGCCGGCCTGACGACTCATGGTGGACGGCAAGGTATTCCAAAAGGAGAGCGGACCGGGAGGTTGGCGGAAACGCGGAGACCTTCTGAAGCTCTGGGCCAGAGGTGGCGCTTATATAGGGCTGGGAGCTTGGCTGGCTGGCGGTGCCAACCAACTAATTGAGGTATTATCAGCTTTGGTTTGCCTGGCAGAAAGAGGTCAAGTCCGAAACTCAAAACACACCTTGGTAATCACTCCAAATTTCCAAATTGCTTTGTTTCCCGAGGGTTACTCATCTGAAGGAAGCTTAAGTTGGGAGAGGGGCCATCCTGCAGGGCTGGACACAGCCCTAATCCCCGAGAGACTTACCCTCCCATCCCAGGAGTGACAAGTCAGCATTTCCGTACCTCCCCTGTGTCCCCATGGCCACCCTGCCAGCCCATCAAGCCTCAGAAGTTTACAGGATGGGTTCAGAGCCTCAGTGAGGACCTAGGGGAAGAAGGGAGAAGAAGGGGGAGGGCTGGGAAGGAGAAGGAGCATGAGGAGATGGAAAATGGAAGAGTGAGAGGAGGTATAGCATCCCTCTGGGGCTCTTGCCATCCAGGCAGGAAAAGGTACACATCCGAGTCACACAGCAGGATGTGTTCTTGACCGTGTGGGCCTTGGATGGAGAGCTGGTTGGGGAGCGGGGAAAATAGGGTGCAGGGTGCTCAGGCCAAGAAACAGAGGGATATACAGTGGACTGAAAGGAAGCACAGACCACAGCCAGGGCTTCCCCGGTGGCTCAGCGGTAAAGAATCTGCCTGCAGTGCAGGAAACGCAGGAGACAGGGGGTTGATCCCTGGGTCTGGAAGCTCCCCTAGAGGAGGCATGGCAATGCACTCTGGTATTCATACCTGGAGAATCCCATAGACAAAGGAGTCTGTTGGCTATGGTCCATAGGGTCGCAAAGAGTCGGACATGACTGAAGCGCCTAAGAACACACGCACACACAGACCATAGCCGAGGACTTTGAGGAAGGCAACAGACAGGGAGGGGGGCCTGTGGGGAAAGGAAAGCTGGAGGAAGACTAATCCAGGAAGGAAGAGTGTGCAGACTACCTGGTCCAGGTCAGAGAGACCACCAACCTTTCCTATTCCAAGCTCACATTAGAGAAATGAATCCAGGATTTCTCATTTCTCCTCTCGGCTCCCCTAAGATACACCATCTACACCACCTAGGAAGCTTGAGTGGCTCCCTGGATGGCTATAAACTACATCCACCCGCAGCTGGGCAGGGTCCATTTAACTTGACTCAGACCGTAGGAAAGTGAAGGCTCTTTCCATCATCAGTTTTCTAAAACATATTTTTATTTATCATCACGATGTATACAATAGAGCTGATTACTTCCAATCACATCATGATCTTGTAGATTTTTTCCCCAATATTCTTTGCATTACTCTTTATTCCATATTAGAAACAAAAGTTTCAGATATCTTTTGACTCAGTATTCCAAGTTCTTGGGACATAGCATCAGTACTTCCCACTATCCTGTTGGGTTCTTGCCTCTTATCTCTGACTCTTTTTCCAGGGCACATTGTTGACTAAAATCCATGAATTCTACAGAAAAATCATTTAATCTGCTAATTTCCCTTTTCTTGTCACCATCAAGATTCTAAAAAAAAGAAGAATGATTGCAATTTGTAAGGTTGTTGAGAGGATGGTTATGAGAAAAGCAAACTGTCATATCACTTATCATGTGTGGTATGAATGTTTAATCAGTTACAACATTTACCTCCCATTGCCCTTCAGCAGCAAAGACCAGTCTTAATTACTCCAAGGCTGAAAGCCGACCTCCAGGTACTCCGGAAAATGTCTTTACTTAAAGAGAAAGAGAAAGGAGACTTCTCTTTCCTCTTCTAATTTGGCCTCCTTTGTCCCCAGATACCTGCCCCTCCAGGAATCCCCCCTCATTTATCTGACCCAGCCCCTTTGTTTACCCCTCACCTCTGGCTGCTCAGCATATGTGCTCTCAACCAAGAGTGCGGGGTAATTGCTCCCCTACAAGCTCACTGGGAATCGAGCCAGTTTAAACCAGTGACCCATGAAACCTTAGTTCCAGGAACTCTGCTCCTGTTTCTTCAAGCACACAAAGACCCTCAAGTCAAGTGGCCTCGGACAGGGTGGCAAGTGGAGGTTCTGTATGATCGAGGTCTGCTTGGATTACAGAATTCAGTGCCTCAGACTACCGGACTTTCTACATACATGCATGCACACACACACACACACACAGGACCAAAACACAACATGTACTGTGCATTAACAGTAACCACACATACATGTGTACACACTCACAAAATCTCTCACATACACGCAGACACACGCTCTCAACACGGTTCCCTGCCCAGCAGTCTCTTCCCTATGAAGCCCTTGATGTCACGAATAGGCATTCCCTGCTTTGTCTTCTAAACCTCATTGCCTGCCTCATTCCCTCACGGCCCTGATTATTGCCCAAAGCATCTCACTAATCTGAGAAACCAAGATACAGCAACTGGGTCCAAACAAAGGCACAGGCTGGGAGTTAGGCAGCCCGGGTCCTACCCTGACTCAGCTGCCACCCACATCTTCTCTCTGCTGCTCAGCCTCCTCTTCCAAACAAGGACGGTGGCACACCTGATCAAGGGATCCGTGCAGACCCACTGAAGCCCAGGGTTCAGAGGAGGACAGGGGCAGGAGGAAGGGGCAGCAGGGGGCAGTGCCCCAGTGTCGTGGCCACCGCCATCTCAGCCCGCTGACATCCATGAAGGATAGTCCACCTAGTGAGAGTGGGGAGAGTGGCCTGGTGACTGGGTTGGGAGACGGGGCCTTTACAACACAGCACATAAGCCGCTCTCATTGCCGACCCGTGAGGTCGATCCTGACTCCAAAATCCAAATAGTGTTTTGGATTCAAGTGTGGCTGATGCCCGCATCCAAAGAGACCCTGAGAATGAATGAGGAAATGTCCCGCACCGTCTTCCTGTCTCACCTGCGTGGTTTTCAGTGCTATCACAGAGAAATTCTTCAGAACGATTAGCTGATTTCCACCCCTTGGCAGCTGCCAATGCCAGGGCCCAGTTTGAATATGCTGAGAAGTCAGTTTGCATTTCAAACGTCGAGAACAAAGTCCAAAGAGCTTGAAGTGGAAGTCTGGGACTCTAATGAGGGCCCAGCCCAAATCTCTTATTCCTGACAAATCCCACTCTAATCCCCCACACCCACAGACTATAAAAGCCCAGCCGCTCTCCTCTGACACCTCTTAGGGAGAGAAATGGTGTGCTACTGGCAGGGAGGTGCCACCGCTGAAAGCAGTAGGTGGGGCTTTCTAGGAGGTGAGGGCACAGGGGTCCCAGGGGAGGCACGGGGCCCTGCACCACCTCCTCTCCGTGGTCATGGCTGTGCCTCCCAGGACGACGCCCTGACCAAGGCTGCCTCTGCTCCGGGGAAGCTGGGTCCTCTCTGGGAGAACTAGGGAGGAGGAGGAGGGATTGCTCCTGCCCACAGGCAGCCCCGGCTTCTCTGGGGACCAGTGCACTCAGATGCAAGTGCTCAGGGCTAAGGACAGGCTTGGCAACACAGGGCACAGCAGCTGGGCCAAGGACAGCAGGTGGGAAAGAGCCAAAGAGGGAGAAGGAGATGGGGCTGCACCAAGATGGGGGACCCTGGGCTGGGAGGCCTGGCAGGAAGGGCGGGGTGGATGGTTCCTGGGTAGAGTTGGCCCTAAAGTCTGCACTCGGAGGGCACGCTGCTCCACAAGGAACTGTTCCTCGACACTGAGCTTTGAGCCAAGTCTCCCCAGGGAGGGGCCAGCCCTGTGGCATCTGGAGCTCAGGAAAAAAAGTCTAAAGCCCAGCAGATGTAGTCTTGAACTTAGCTCCATCCTGAAGGAGAGGGCCAAGAGGGACAGGATGGCTTCCTCACGGTGCCCAGACTCTCCCACCCAGGAATCTGTCAGAGCGATGCCACGGGGGGCCCCTCTGGCCAGAAGCAGGAGGCCTGAGCCCCAGGCTCCAGACCCCTCTGGGCCTCCAGTTAGCCAGTCATGAAATAGAGCTGATACACCTCTGCTCTCCTGATTGAGCAGAGAGGATGGGAGGTGAGTTAAGTACAGTAAAAGGCTTTATAAACTCCAGAGCAGGAGTCCTGTGTTGACTCGGGGCATTCTAATAGTAGAAAAGCAAGTCATGAGGGTGCTGGCCGGATGGCAGACTCCATAATTAACACTCTACAGACTTCTCCCCACTTGACCCTCATTGCAATCCTATAGGGAAGATTTGTAGCTCCATTTTACAGATGAGGAAAACTGGGGCCTGGAAATTAAGTAACTTGTCCAAGACCACAAGTGCAAAGCCAAGCCTCCGACTCAGTTCTGTCCCAATCTGGAGGCCATGCCTGTGGCCCCACAGAGTGTTCTGTGTCTGTTCCTGCCCAGAGCTCAGCGCATGGAGCAAGCCCTGACTCTGAACAGTTGATGGGATTTGATCACATTCTGGAAATGGCAGGTAAAACCAGAGCATGGAATGAGGAGAAGAGTCACAAAGACCACCACACACTTGTCCAGGGATGGTCCCCAGAAGGGCGCTTTGCGTTATTTCCCCCACAGAGGTGACAGTTTGTGCTGAGCTAGCCCCCTCCTTCTTGGTCAGGCCCATGGGCCAGATTTTGCAAACTGGTGGACCCCACCCTGGAGCCATGGACCACTGAGACACTAAGCAGCTCAGAGCTGCTACCGTTGCCTCCCTCATCCTCTGCCTGAGGCCCTAGTGTGAGTCCGCCCCCCTCACCCACGCCCAGCCACCACTTCCTGAGCACCTCTCTGGCCGGGCACTGTCCTGACCTCCTCTTACCCACTCTCCCTCAGTCCTAGGGATCATGAAGAGTCCTCAGACTTAAAGCCCCCTCCCCCTTCCCTTTACACCCTGATGTATCATTTAGGAGCAGCCCAGCCCCACCACAAAGCCTCATATGACCAGCCTGGCCCCTCGGCCTCTTCTGTCCTAAACCACCTGGGACGCCTGTGGCCCCTACCACATCCATAAGTCACATGAGAGCATCTTCCCTCCCTTAAACCAGTGTGAAAGCCCTTGGAGGGCAGGCCTCGTACCTGGGGCAGTCCTCTGTCCCCCAGCACCCAGCCAGCTTCATACAACTCAGGAAGTTCTTGGTTCCCTGTAAAAGCCAAGCCACAGCCTTATAGGCATACATGCCAACACTTAACAGTATCTGACATTTGTGGAGTGTCTTCAACTTTTTAAAACCCTTTCACTTATCTGACTCGACAGACGAATGGGCAAAAGCACCACCTAGAGATACACACCCTCCTGTGACTCATAGAAAAAGCACTTTCATACAACTTGTGACCCCAAATGGAAATGACAAAAGCATTAAGCATGAACTGAGTTTGAAGACCGATGCAGTCAGGAGGTAGATTCTGTCCCAACCTACCCACTGATTCTGCTTTCTGCTAAAAGGCATGAAGATTAGAACAGGAAGTGAAGGTCAGGCACAGTGTTCAGAGGACCCAGAAAGAGTGTCCAAACTCTGTCTCCTTAAGACTTCATTCTCTCCAAGGAATCCAACATGGACCACTATCCATTCAGTCATCCCTCCAAACATCCATTCATTCTCTCAGCAATCACTGTTAAATGCCTACATATGGCTGGTCCCAGGCTACCCAATAAGGAACACAATGATATGCAAGACAGGGTCCAAGATCTGGAAAAGCTTCCAGTTGTATTGAAGGAAAGGATCAGTCGTGTAAACAACTCCTTATTAGTACTTTGGGGATCAGCATTTTTGACAGCAGATCAAAAAAGTGTTATGAGTAGACAATGAATAAAGGCTATGGAAGATGTCAGAGAGAAGGTCATTTTGAGTAGGGTGTTGAGGGATGAGGAGGAGTGGGCCCAGTGGGTGGACAATAGGAGAAATATACCCCCACGTAGAGAGGAAAACATTTCAAATGCTGGTGAGGGGAGAGAGTCTGTGAGAGATCCCACATGCTTGCAGAACAGGAGACATGGAGGACGGGGACAGGTGATAACAAAGAGCTGGATGTGTAGGTTGAAACTGATGGTAATGATCTCTGTTCTGTGCTGCAAATTTGGGACTTCAATCTGTGAACAGTGGCCCTCAGTGCTGACTGCAAATCAGACCATTAGATAGCTTTTTTTTTCTTTTTTTTTAATTGAAGGGTAATCGCGTTACAGTATTATGTTGGTTTCTGCCAAACATCACCATGAACCAGCCATAGGTATACCTATGTACCCTCCTTCTTGACCTCCCTCCCCACCCCACCCCTCTAGGTTGTTACAGAGCCCCAGTTTGAGTTCCCTGAGTCATACAGCAAATTCCTGTTGGCTATCTATTTTAGGTATAGTAATGTATGTTTCCATGTTACTCCGTCCAAACATCCCAACTTCTCCTTCCTCCCCCTACCACCGTGTCCTTAAGTCTGCTCTCGATGTCTGTGTCTCCATTGTTGCCCTGCAACTGGGCAACCTGAAAGAAATGGACAGCTTTTTAAAATCCAGATCCTCAAACTCTAGTCCTGACTTCCAGAGTCAGAATCTTAGGGAATGTGGCCCAGAACCTTGTATTTTCGTAAAGCTCCAGTTTGCTTTGATTTTGATGGACTAATTTTTACAACAAAAGGAACTTTATCAAAGGAGGAAACTTCCATGTTTTCATGAAGGCCTGGGTAACAATAAGAGAATCACCTGTTCTGTCCTCAAACCAGACACAGAGTTTCATCCAGTCCAAGAGGCTGGACCAGTCACTCAGCCTTTAGATACAGCTGCAAATGCTGATGACTAAAGGCAGCCAGAGCTGTTAAAAGGAGGCAGGGAGCTTGAAAACACGTTGCTGAGAACAAGAAAATGCAAACCAGAGCCCCGGGCAAAATATGCACGATACATACATCTGATGGATCTCAAAAACATCCTGATGCAATGAGGAAGTCAGACACAAAAAGAATATCTGCTATATGATTCCGTTTGTATGAAATTTTAAAAGAGACAAAACCAACCTATTGTGACAGAAAGCAAGCCCAGCCTGGGCCTGAGGGCTGGCGGGTGAAGGACTGCAAAGGGGCAGGAGAACATTTTGGAAGATGACCCAGATTTTGACTGTGGCGGTAGTTACCCTGGTATATACATTTATCAAAATTGATTGAAATGAATTGCTCAGATCAGATCAGATCAGATCAGTCGCTCAGTCGTGTCCGACTCTTTGCGACCCCATGAATCGCAGCACGCCAGGCCTCCCTGTCCATCACCAACTCCCGGAGTTCACTCAGACTCACGTCCCTCGAGTCAGTGATGCCATCCAGCCATCTCATCCTCTGTCGTCCCCTTCTCTTCTTGCCCCCAATCCCTCCCAGCATCAGAGTCTTTTCCAATGAGTCAACTCTTTGCGTGAGGTGGCCAAAGTACTGGAGTTTCAGCTTTAGCATCATTCCTTCCAAAGAAATCCCAGGGCTGATCTCCTTCAGAATGGACTGGTTGGATCTCCTTGCAGTCCAAGGGACTCTCAAGGGTCTTCTCCAACACTACAGTTCAAAAGCATCAATTCTTCGGTGCTCAGCCTTCTTCACAGTCCAACTCTCACATCCATACATGACCACAGGATAAACCATAGCCTTGACTAGACGAACATTTGTTGGCAAAGTAATGTCTCTGCTTTTGAATATGCTATCTAGGTTGGTCATAACTTTCCTTCCAAGGAGTAAGCGTCTTTTAATTTCATGGCTGAGATCACCATCTGCAGTGATTTTGGAGCCCTGAAAAATAAAGTTAGCCACTGTTTCCACTGTTTCCCCATCTATTTCCCATGAAGTGATGGGACCAGATGCCATGATCTTCATTTTCTGAATGTTGAGTTTTAAGCCAACTTTTTCACTCTCCTCTTTCACTTTCATCAAGAGGCTTTTTAGTTCCTCTTCACTTTCTGCCATAAGGGTGGTGTCATCTGCATATCTGAGGTGACTGATATTTCTCCTGGCAATCTTGATTCCAGCTTGTGTTTCTTCCAGTCCAGCGTTTCTCATGATGTACTCTGCATATAAGTTAAATAAACAGGGTGACAATATATAGCGTTGACATACTCCTTTTCCTATTTGGAACCAGTCTGTTGTTCCATGTCCAGTTCTAACTGTTGCTTCCTGACCTGCATACAGATTTCTCAAGAGGCAGATCAGGTGTTCTGGTATTCCCATCTCTTTCAGAATTTTCCACAGTTTATTGTGATCCACACAGTCAAAAGCTTTGGCATAGTCAATAAAGCAGAAATAGATGTTTTTCTGGAACTCTCTTGCTTTTTCCATGATCCAGCGGATGTTGGCAATTTGATTTCTGGTTCCTCTGCCCTTTCTAAAACCAGCTTGAACATCAGGAAGTTCATGGTTCACATATTGCTGAAGCCTGGCTTGGAGAATTTTAAGCATTACTTTACTAGCCTGAGAGATGAGTGCAATTGTACGGTAGTTTGAGCATTCTTTGGCATTGCCTTTCTTTGGGATTAGAATGAAAACTGACCTTTTCCAGTCCTGTGGCCACTGCTGAGTTTTCCAAATTTGCTGGCATATTGAGTGCAGCACTTTCACAGCATCATCTCTACTGTATGTAAATTGTACCTCAAAGAAGTTGATTTTAAAAGGGAAATAGGAAGAGACAACAGGAAGGACAGAATACTCATGTTAAAGATAACATGAGCTCTGGGCTATTCTTTGGAATAGGTATTCCAAGGAACTTCACTGTATTGATTTGTCCCTATATATACCAGGCCATGGTTCCTTAAGGCAACAGCCATGTTATGCTTCTCCATAGCAGGGCAACTTCATGGTACATTGGTACTCAATGAAATTTAACTAAATGGATAAATAACTCACCCAGGAAGAATATGTAACATGAACAGTAGATCAAAGAAGGCACCCAAGAAAACATCAGTACTTAAATACTTTTCATTTTATTTTTAACTATAAAATATTTCAATCATACAGAAAACAATATAGCAAACACCTATGTGTTCACCATCAAGGTTAACCAGATAGACATCTCTCTTTTAAAGTGTTCTATAATCCTCAGTTTGATGACCATGTGGAGGAAAAAAGCGTACACAAAAGTCAACTGCAGATCTGAATGTGAATGAGATTTACAACAGTAAACCTTTTAGAAAACACCAGAGAATATCATCATGACCTTAGAGTAAAGAGAAGAGTATAGGACATGAAAAGCACCCCACAAAAGAAAAATATGATGAACTTATGAAATAAAGTACTATTTTATCAAAAAGCTCCACTAAAGAGTGAAAAGGTAACCTACAGAGTAGGAAACAGTATCCATACATGAGCAAAGGGCTAATATTCAGAACATATAAAGAACCCCTATAAATCAACAAGAGAGACAGACAGACAGCCTACTCAATAGAAAAATGGGCAGAAGACAGTTACAGAAGATGGTATCCAAATGGCAATAAATATATAAAAGAAGTCCAGCATCATTAACCACTATGGGACATACAAATTAAAATCACCAAGACATACAATAATGCCTCCTTCCAAACAGCTAAAATACAAAAGAAAAGTGAAAGTGAAAGTCACTCAGCCATGTCTGACTCTTTGCCACCCGTGGACTATACAGTCCATAGAATTCTCCAGGCCAGAATACTGGAGTGGGTAGCCTTTCCCTTCTTCAGGGCATCTTCCCAACCCAGGGATAGACCCAGGCTTCCCACATTGCAGGCAGATTCTTTACCAGCTGAGCCCCAAGGGAAGCCCAAAATACAAAAAAAAAACTACCAAATGTTCGCAAAAATATGGAGCAACTGGAACTCTCCTATACTACTAGAATGGCTACCTAGGGAAATTATTTGGAGTATCTATCATAACTTAGCACATCAGTGCCCTATGAACTTGGCAATCTCAACAGTAGGTATTCACAAAGCCATCGAGAGCACACATGTATTCACCAAAAGACATGGACTGGAGTATTCATTGATGTGTTGTTCATAACAGCTGAAAATATGAATCCAATGCCCCATCACAACAGAGAACACAAATAAACTGGGGATAGCATGCTGATGAGAATGAACGACTTGCAACTGCACAACTGGTTTGGGATGATTCTTCATATATTGTGTTAAGTAGAAGAGTCCAGCCACAAACCATATGCTTCTGCTTATATAAAGTACAAACACATTAAAACCTAACCTATGGGAATTTCCTGGTGATCTTGTGGTTAAGAATCTGCCTGCCAATGCAGCAGAGATGGGTTCAATCCCTGGTCTGGGAAGATTCCACATTACACAGGGCAACTAAGCCCATGAGCCACAACTGCTGAAGCCCATGACCTTAGAACGTGTGCTCTGCAACAAGAGAAGCCACTGCAGTGAGAAGCCTGTGCGCCAGAACTAGAGAGTAGTCCCTGCTCACCACAACCAGAGAAAGCCCACACACAGCAACAAAGATCCATCACAGCCAAAAATAAATAATACATTTTTAAAAAACTAACCTTTGCTGTTAGAAATGAGTTTTTTCCTGGGGTGGGGTGGGATGGGAAGTGGTTGGAAGGGAGCTGGGCATGCAGGCTTCTAGGGTCATGGGAATGGATGTTCTGTGCTGGTTACATGAGTGGGTTCAATGTGTGAAAAGTCATTAGGCTGAACACTTGAGGTCTGTCCTCTTTTCTGTATGTATGTTACAGTCCAATAAGAAGTTTTTTTTAATGTTGCAGAACTCCAGCATTTAATGAGTAGACTGAGGAAGAGAAAACCACAGCAGAGATTGAGAAGGCAGGGCAAAAGAGGTCACAAGAAAATAAGGGTAAAAAGGGACAGAGTCAGAGCTTCAGAGGGTTTAGGGAAATGACTAAAAATAGGCCACCGTGTGGACTATGAGCTTGTCCCTGGAGACTTTAGTGGGGGCACAGTCAGTTTGGTGGGCAAAGGGAGATCCTGAAGGTAGAGGGCAAGGTGAATGAGATGTGCTTGGAAGACTCTTATCTTGCACGTCCCCAGGGTCTCCCTCCAACTCTGAAAGAAGGTCCTCCAAAGCCACTCTCGTGTCCCCCACTCCAGCTCCCTCCAAAGGCACCCAAACACCTCTGTGCCAAGCCCCCAGCCTGGACAGCACATCCAGCCACACTGAGTAAGACCTTCTAGCACCCTCTCCCACCAAGGCTATACTGGCTTCTGCTGCCAGAGGCACCCTTCTCATGACACAGGCTGTAAAGACTGACTGGGATGGTAGAGACGTCAGCTCTGGCCAGACGCTGCAATAGCAGAGAGACAACTGGAGCCCTTGGTGGCCTGGGATGGCCTGCTGGACCACTGGCTTGTTGTTTTCAGAAAGTCTTGGAGGAAAGGGCCTTCTGACACAGGGAGGGGGTGGGCATTTTTACAAGTTCCAGTGAATTGGTTCATTAATTGGATAATTTCCTGTGCTTGATTTTTCTAGCCAAAATGGGTCAGTGCCTCAGATCTTGAACATATCTTAGCTGAAATCCTGGAGTCACAAGATGCCACAATGAATCCTACATACATGCTACAACTAAGACTCAACACAGCCAAAAATATAAATAGATAAATATTTTTAGATAAATTACAAGGAATGAAAAGGAGGGATGGAAATCTGTACCTGTGAGCCAGTGATAATGCATAAACATTATTTAGGACTGATTCAAACAAGCTCTTTGAATGAAAACATTGATGAAGCATTATCGGAAATGTGAACTGAGGCTGAATAGTTGATCATATTACTAAAGAGTTAATGTTCATCCCACAAAGGGTCATAGTGTTATTCAGTCAGTTCAGTCACCCAGCCATGTCCGACTCTTTGCAACCCCATGGACTGCAGCATGCCAGGCTTCCCTGTCCATCACCAACTCCCAGAGCTTGCTCAGACTCAATGTCCATTGAGTCAGTGATGCCATTCAACCATCTCATAATGTTACTATGGTTACATTATGTAAAGGGTCTTTATCTTTGAAAGAAACTTACAAAAAATTTTATGAATAAAATGATATGACATCAGGATTTGCTTCACCATAATCAGGAGGGGTAAGAGCAGTGGGTAGAACAAAGATAAAACAAGATAATGAGTTGACTGTTGACCTGGGTGAAGGGTCCAGAAGCACTGATTATACTACTCTCATTTTCATAAGAGGAATTTTGAAATTTGTTTGAAATTTCCCATAAGAAAAAGATTTTTAAATAGCTACTTCACATAAGACTAAATATAACACTTTTCTTCTCTATAATACACAAGCAATTTTTGCTTTAAGTAGCAGTTTCCCTTCCAAGTACACCCAAATGAGGACATTATTGTGTATAACTCAAATTTGTAATTTGCCTGAACCTGGCCACTGTAATAAGAAGTTGGGTGGTAAGATCAAAATCCAAAAATAATTTGACAGTTTGGGGCTCGAGCCAAATCTAACAAGAAAGATTTAACAGAGATTAATGTAAATCAAAACCTTAGATGTATTAAAACAAAACAAGCTGTATGGTTCAGCCTGGGGAGATTCACAATAGCTTTTATAAAGTGGCGCCAGCTCAGGATGACTCAGCAGCAGGAAAGGGCTGCTAGACTCACCTGCAAGGTTGGAGGATGCACAAAAATTAGTCCCCATGTTCACGCTTTTCGTGAGCTAGTTAATCCTCATCTAGCGGGTTGGGCTGTATTCCCTATATCCAGAGTGTGACATGCAGCCTGGGAGGGAGCATGCCAAAGCATAGGAGGAAATGGAAGTGTTCAGCTTGGAGAAGGAATATGATAAAGAGACAACCATCCCCAAACATGTGGAGATTCTCATGCACAGGGAGACTTGCTCCCCATGGTCACAGAGGAGAAACCTTGAACCAATGGGTAGAATTTACGAGGTAGGACAAAGCTTAGCATCTTCTGTGAGAGAGAGAAGGACCCCACCCAGGAGGGTGGATCACCAGTTAGAGAACTGGTTTTGGAGAGGACTCCAGTATCTAAATGGGGCTCCTCTTTATGGCCTCTGAAGTCATTTCTAGCCTTAAGAGTCTGATTCTTCAGAAATCAATGAACAGCAGTAACTCTAAAAATAATGATGGTAATATCATAGATTTATTGAGTACTTACCTTGTTCTGGGAGCTGTGCCAACTCTAGCATGCATTCAATTATTTAGTCAGTTCATCAATCAACAAGTGCTATGAAGTGCACATTTTCTATCCAGTATTAAGCAACATATGAACAGTATATGATATAGTCCCTCTCTTTAAAGAGTTTGTAATCTAGTTGCTAATCAAAATTTCCATATCTGTAGTACAATAGCTGTATGAATATCGCTCATTCTATAAAGTGCTTTTCATGTATTCCTTGAAACATCCCTGAGAGACAGATTTTATTTTTATTACCACATTGTTGCTGTTGTTGTTCAGTCGCTCAGTCGTATCCAATTCTTCGCAACCCCATGGACTGCAGCACACCAGGCTTCCCTGTCCACCACCATCTCCCAGAGCCTGTTCATGTCCATGGAGTTAGTGATGCCATCCAACCGTCTCATCCTCTGTCGTCCCCTTCTCCTCCTGCCTTCTGTCTTTCCCAGCATCAGAATCTTTTCTAATGAGTTATCACTTTACATCAGGTGGCCAAAGTATTGGAGCTTCAGCTTTAGCACCAGTCCTTCTAATGAATATTCAGGATTGATTTCCTTTAGGATTGACTGGTTTGATCTCCTTGCAGTCCAAGGGACTCTCAAGAGTCTTCTCCAGCATCACAGTTCAAAAGCATCGATTCTTCAGCACTCAGCCTTCTTTATGGTCCAACTCTCATATCCATACGTGACTACTGGAAAAACCATAGCTTTGACTATATGGACTTTTGTCAGCAACTTGGTGTCTCTGCTTTTTAATATGCACTCAACATAAAAACTAATAGCTAATATTTTTAATTGCTCTCTTCTTCTGGTCTGCCTGTTTCTAGTGTTGCTCAGTGTGATCCTAGCCTCAAACAAGAGAAGATTAGCTTTTTATTTTTAAAACCCTCTCATCCCAATAATAAAGGAATTCAATTAAAAATCATAATCTAAGTTTTAAAAAAGGATTCTAATCACCCCATGATAAATATTCCCTAGCAGATGAAACAAAAAATAAAATGTGCTGAATTATTTAAGTTTTATTATCCATAAGAACTGTAAGAGAGAGTCTTTTGGGTGTTTTTGTTTTTGTCTTAAAGTAAACATAACAAAATGGACAAAGTCTGGGACTATTTTAAAGTTGAGCTTTGGAACAGACTTTATTTGATTTTAAGCAGAAAATCTGTGAGCAGATCCGAGCTAACGGAGGGGCTGGGAGAAGTCAAGTTTATAAGGGAGCAATGGTGAGCATCAGCCTCCCAAAACAGAAGAGTCCCCTAGGCAGCTGGACCAGATTTCAGAACCAAGGACAGAGCAGAGCTCTGAATAAAAGTAGGCCTCTGCAGAGCCTGGCAGGCTACAGTCCGTGGGGTCACAAAAGAGTCAGACATGACTTAGAGACTAAATAACAACTGTCATCAAAAGGATTCCCAAGTGGTGCAGTAGTAAAGAGTCTGCCTGCCAGTGCAGGAGACGCTAGAGATGTGTGTTTGCCTGGCAGGTATAGTCCATGGGATCGCAAACAGTTGGACACGACTCAACATGCATGCATGCACGCTGCCATCAAAAATCAGAGACACCCCACTGCCCAAACTTATTGTGAAGAAGTAAAACTCCATATGTGTTATTAATAAAGCACGGAGGTTATAAGTAGGGATTCTGGGGTCCAACAACACTTGTTCAAACCCTGGCTCTACCACCTGCTAACTGTGACCTTTACCACAGTGTGAACTTTACCTCTCTGTGTCGCCTTTCCCTCAGTGTAAAATGTGGATAAACACACCTACTTCATGGGACCATTATGAAGACTAAATGAGTTAGCCCCCAAATTCCCCTCCAATCCAGGCTGCCACATAACATTGAGCAGAGTTCCGTGTGCTATACAGTAGTTCCTTGTTGGCTATCAATTTGAGATATAGCAGTGTGTATGTGTCCATTCTAAACTCCTGAATGGATACATGTATATATATGCACCCACATATACATATGTATATATATGCATATCTGAGTCCCTTCACTGTTCACCTGGAACTATCACAGCATTGTTTGTTAATTGGCTGTATCCTGATACAAAATTTAAAAGTTAAAAAAAAAGACAGTGAGTTACACATGGAATTCTCAAAACAATGTCTGGGCAGGTAAAAATTACTAAATAAAATTTTACTTCATTTACTGTTTTTCCAGAAACTTGAAATCTCAGGATATGAGGGGAAAAGGAGGTCCAAGTGTTGTAGCCAAAGTCTTGCCAGGAGGAGGGATGGCTGCCATTGAACCACAGGGAATGAGGATATAGCAGCTGCTTTTGACCACATTCTCCCACCACTCTGGCCCAAAGATCCAAGAGGGAGGTAAGGAAAGGCTGCCCCGGAGGTGGCCAGGCTGGGCACTGAAGTTAACCAGTTGGCTATTACTGAGCCATTTGGAATTCTTGGCCATGACTGAACCCTGAAGCCAGTATGTAAGATGTGCCAGTCTGGGGGTGTGGCCTGCCGTGAGATGGATCCAGAAAGAGTGACGCACATCATGGCAGTTGGACATATTACAAAGTCTGACACAGTTGACTTAACCCCAAAGACTCCCTCAGCACCCCTTCTCTCTCTCACTCACTCCACACACAACTGCTAATATAACTTCCTGCAGGCCACATTTCCTGTGTGCTGCCCTCTAATTTAGCAAACATCATGGGTCCCTTTTATTGTATCAAGCTCATAGAGCTAAATGCATCATTATGTATTGCATTTTAATGGAGATGAGAAACCAGAGAGGTGAGGGGAGGCAGGGCAGAGTTCATGGGCAAGGGAACTAAAGGAACTAATCGGATGGGGGTGGCCTCAGGGACAAACTCCTAGCTTGACAATGTCTATCTGGGCTTTAGCTTCCTGGCAGATGAGATCATAGTGTCATCAATCCTGGGAGAAAAAAAAAAACTATTGCAGAGAGGTGTGGCTAAGGGTAGGGAGAGTTTCTGCATCATCTATCAAGTCCCAGTCTCAATATTTGATGCATGACTGCTGGTCACTGCTGGTGATGGTCTCCATAGTCCTGGGTTCCGGTCATCAACTACAGGGCAACACTTGGAAATCCTTCTGAGAAAGTGTCATCCAGTCTCAGTCTCTGAGAAAGGACCGCCATTTTCCCTTTGCTTGTCCCATCTCCTCCTTATATAACCCCACCACCCTGCTCACCTTCTTCACAACCATGAAGTCATTCTTAGCCTCAGCACTTGTTAAACTCATCTGCATATCTACAAGGAAGGAGAAAGTTTATGCCCAAAGGACAGCTGAGTCAAAGTATGTGTGCATGTGCCCAGGGAAAGGTGTTTATCCCTGGAGATGGGCAATAATTATGGAAAGCTGAAACAAACTATTAGAAATACCTTAAGTCCTAGATTTTATTTGTACTTCCATCACAAAGGATTATTGTTGGCTGGCTAAGACCCTGCATCTTAATTATCAGTTTCTCAAGCAAAAAAGTGAATGAAATAAATTAAAGAACATTTAAATATGAACTGTGCTGGCCTTGACTGTGAGAAACCACATCTTTAATAAGGCAGAATGCTTGACTTGAAACAACCAAATGACTAGTGTTAATGGTGGGAGGGGTTATGGAGCTCTAGTGCACACATTTGCTAATTGCTCTCCCTAGCAGCCTGGAAACAGAGAAAACAGTTAGGCATTTTTCTCTGTCAGCTAGCCAGACATTATTTCAGTGACCTTGGGCATCAGAGTGGGGTTCTCAGAAACTCAGCCAGTGGGAGAAAGAATGTCCAGAATGTACAAGAAAGGTAGGAGGAAGGATAGAGAAACTGATTCAATTAGCACATCAACCTCTGCTGTCAATTGTATAGCAGCAAGCCAAGGAAACCTACTCCCCTCTGAATCCCTACAGAACTTTCTAACGAATTCTTTGGTATATGTCCCTGGTCCTTCACCCCTTCAAGGATCTCAGAGTCTTCTCCACCCTTCCTGGAGAACCAATTCTTACTAGAAGATAAGCACCCTCCCCATCCATATCCCAGGCAAACCCAATGCCCCATCCCACATCAGATTCCTGGGAAGCAAACTCTGAGATGGATTTGTGGGCAGAAAACATATGGGGAGTGCCCTTAGGATTAATGTTGTGAGGGAGGGAATGAAGCAGGATTGGCGTAGGGAGCTATCTACTACAGACCCCTAATCCCTTCAAAGCTGATTCCTGCTTATCTTTCTCTTAGCCTCACCCCACTCCTCATCTACCACTGCAGGCATGATTTTGGAGGTGGCCCTTCCACCAACTTGGTCCCAGTTTCCTGCAATCCTGTTAGCCTCCTCTGACCTCCCTCTCCCGGAACTAGGTTCTATCTTCCTGACCTCACCCCAGCTATTCTCAGAATCCCCACAGATAACTAATTATGGCTCAATGATGAATGTTTCTGGGATTCTGGACTCCTGAGTGGCTCAAGTGCTGTTGGAGTCCTTGCCTCAGACAAGCAGATTAATAAGAAAAACAAAATATGCACCCAAAGAGAAAATGGATTAAACAAAAGAAGAAAAAATTCACAGAAAGTGAAAGTTAAAGAATAAGCAGATTTATAATGTTCAACTTCATTACTAATCAAAGAGATGAAAATAAAACCTGAAAAAAAAAGTGGAAAATTCAAAAATATCATAAAGTGATCATAAGACTGGAGAAACAAGAAATCGTATATTACTTATAAAAGTATCAATCGGCACAATGTTTCTAGACAGAAGTCTGACAATATAAATCAAAATTTTAAAGTGGCCTAGCAATTCCACATCTAGGAAGGTATCTTAAAGAATGAACGGATGAGTGCTCAGAGATATGTGTTCATTGCAGCAATGTTTATTACACTGGAAAATAATAGAAATAACATATGCATCAAAGTGCTATGCTACAAGCATATAACGGAATATTGCTCAGTCATTAAGAATGATGTCAGCCTTGGTTACAGGAAGCAGGGCGTGGTTCCGGAGGTCAGTAATGGGAGCCAAGTCCAGAGTGGTGGATGGGGCATAGAGTTCCGGGGTACGCTGCGCCAACCCAGACTCGGCTGGGCCCCAGACTGGTGAAAGGGCATGGAATGGATATAGCGGAAGTGACGGAAGTCTTGGAGGAAGAGAGTCTCGCAGTATCCACTTCTTCCACCGCTGAAGCTGAATTTGATGCTGTGGTTGGCTCTAGGGAGGACATGATCATGGATGCTGAATTCCAAGTACTGAAGAGAAATTTCATGGACAGATACTACCAGGAATTTAAAAACACGGAAGAGAATAAACTCACCTACCCGGCAATTTTTAACAAAAACCTTTCTTTCATAGAAAAGTATATTGAAAATCAGCTCCTGGAGCGGATACCCGGATACAACATGGCAATTTTCACCAGAACGTTAAAGCACCATAATGATGAAATGGTTCATGACGTATTCAACATGCTCACATGCACAGACTTTCCGGCATTTAAAGAGATGTTTCTAGAGTATAGAACAGAAAAAGAAGGCCGACGACTGGATTTATGCAGTGGTTTGGTGGTGACTTCCTTGTGCAAATCAGCTTCCCAGAACAACACGAAGCACCACCTCCTCCGTCCAGGCAGTGGAAGCCTTCTGATACCATGAGCCAAATCATCTGGAAGAGGCTTCTGTTCGCAATGACAAGAGAGTACATCTTGAAGAGACTAGCTCTGTTCTGCAGCATTTTGTTAATTTTAGATATTAATGGGTCAAAAAGATAATTACCTGACTCTCCCAGGACTTCTGCTTTTTCTGAAACACTTTTCCATTCAATAATCCCTGCTAAAGGGAATAACTTCTCATTGTGCTTTTGAGAGTCTGGCTGCTCTGGAGCAAGGCTGTGTCAAGCATTCCACCTGGAAGGCCCCTACCCCAGCATATATATTCCTGTGTCAACAAAGTGGAATAATACCATGTCCCAATACCAAACACCACAGGCGGGCTTTGCCTGAACCTTTGAGGTACTCATAGCTCCTTCACTTGGGTAAACCTTTCATGCAGTGGCCCCCTGTGTGGGATCTTTTATGATTTGGGCAGTACTTACGTAGGGTGTTAGAATATCTGCACCTGTCTTTAGAGTTCTGAAACTCTATTTTCTGCCTGCCATCATGGGGAAATTAGAACTAGTTTTGGTTGTGGAAATAGACTGGAAAAGATTTCCTTTATCCAAAAGCTGCATGTGAGAATCAACTTCCTAGTCTTGGGTTTGCAGTTCTTCTATCACTGTCTTCTAGTTCTGATATAGACTCCATGTTTTAAGAGAAACCTCTTTTTTTCTAGAATAGTTTTTGGAGAAAAAATTGTAGATGAATATTCTAATTCATCTATTAGATTTGATCTTAGAATTTCTGTGATTAACCAGTTCAAATCTAAGTATTAAGTGCTTGTCATTTTTAGGTGTTAGTGCTATGATGGTGTTAGTGGTGTTACCAGTATGATGTTGTTCCCTGGTGTTACTACTTTCCCTGATGCCAATGAATATATGCTATACTCTGTAAATAGACTAAAAGACATCCTTTTCTATAGTATATTAAGTGTATTTGTGCAAGTTCACTTAAAATCCTTCTGTATAAATCAGTTGGTTAGTTTCAGGTTGGGTTGGGAATGGTGGCGGTTGTGGTAGTAAGTCACTTCAGTCATGCCTAACTCTTTGCAACCCTGTGGACTGTAGCCCGCCAGGCTCCTCTGTCCATGGGGTTCTTCAGGCAGGAATACTGGAATGGGTTGCCCTGCCCTCCTCCAGGGGATCTTCCCAACCCAGGGATCGAACCTGCATCTCTTATGTCTCCTGCATTGGCAGGCAAATTCTTTACCACTATCACCACCTGGGAAGTCCTGCGTTGAGCATAGGTTTGGTAAAAATGTGATTCTTCAAGTTCTGCACTCCCAAGCCTATTCTTCTTCCTATCAAAATCAAGTTCCACTGGTCTAACCCAGCCAGAGAAAGAAGGGAGCTTTGATTTTTGATCTTCCATCTAGGTTTGGTTTAGGAAAATGTTTGGTAGAATATTACAGACCAGAAAACATGTATATCACACCTCTAGATAGAAAAAAAAATAGTAGTTTAAACTCTATTTAAAAACTCTGTCTTCCTCCCAGGCCAGCTCCAGGCTTCCTCTCCCAGTCTTTCACTACCTCCCTCAAGAGCCCCCTCTGCCAACTCTTCTCGAAAGAGTTCACAAGAGGATCCTAGGTCCTCCCTGTAACTTTCAGCTCCATCCTGCCTTGCAGTGTGATCTATCCCATCTTCCTGGGAGGAGGGAAGTCTGTTCTTATTCATTTCAATTCATTCTTTCAACTGACCACCAAACTTTTACTCAGTGCCCCACACCCTGTGCAGGGCCCTGAGACAGCACACCACACCAAGATTTCCACACATGGAGCAGATGGATAAAGAGACTACAGAGACTCATGGAACTCTGTTCAGTGTTATGCAGCAGCCTGGATGGGATGGGAGTTTGGTGGGGGTGGAATGGATACACATATATGTATGGCTGAGTCCCTTTGCCGCTCACCTGAAACTACCACAGTGTTTTGTTAACTGGCTATAACCCAATACAAAATTAAAAGTTTAAAAAGAGAGACTGCAGTGGCTACCCTCAACCCTGCTGCTCCAGTGTAGTGAAAAGCTGGTTTAATCCAGGACTCTTTTCAGTAAACTAAGCAACACATGGAGCAGAGCATCTGGGGTGTTTTCCTAAGATTAGTGAAGTTTCTTGGAATGTCTCTAAAGGGCCAGTAAGGGCAGTAATCCAGAATGGCCTGCCCTGCTCCCAAAATCCCCAGAGCTGTGCCAGGGATAAATGGGAAAGAGAGCTACCTCCTGCCTGTAGACCTTAAAAAGATGGGCATAGATTTACTGAACTCTCAAGTGTAGGAACTTTGAAATATCTCCTTCTCCAGAGCTGCTATACTTGGGGTGAACACAGGAGATCACATCAGGCTGTAGAACATGAATCTTGAGCAATCTCCTGGTAATCTTGGACCATCAGACAAATGTACCATTGCCTTATTAGTCCAGCTCTGATCTCACTTCTGGGTGGTAATGCATGACTTACAGTGACTTACAAACCAGAGTTTTATCACACTCAAAGACCTGCAGAAGGGATTGGTTTGGCAGGTGGGGAAAGGAATGAGACTCTAATTGCCATCTCCACGGACTCTCTCAGTCTCTCTGGTTTCCATCAGTGGCTCTCTTATTACCCTGATCCTTCCTGGGTTTGCGATTCAGCTTTCTGAGAATGACTGGGAAATGTTGGTGGAAGGGTAAACACTCACCTTTCCCACTCATAATTTTACATCTATCTGGTGTGAGCCTCACTAGTGTAGCACTCCTGCCTCTTACCTGAAAGAAAGTGAAAGTGTTAGTGTCTCAGTTATGTCTGACTCTTTGCAACCCCATGGATGAGGTTCTTTTGTTCATAGAATTCTCCAGGCAAGAATACTGGAGTGGGTTGCCATTCCCTTCACCAGGGGATCTTCCTGACCCCGAGATCAAACCTGGGTCTCCCACGTTGCAGGCTGATTCTTTACCATCTGAACCACCAGGGAAACCCTTGCCTCTTACCTGGAAGGAACCAAATCCCACTGGAGTCTACTACATCGATGAACTGCAAAACACTCCTTTACCAAGACTGGGTCTCAGAGGCCCAGTGGGGACAAAAGGGTGGGTGGGAAGGCCTCCTTGGGAGTGGGCAGTCCCCACTGAAGCAACATACTCTTGACCAGTCCTATCACAAGAACACAACCAAATGGATAGAGGAGAAGCCAAGACTATGCAGTGTCCTTTACACCCACTACTAACCTAAGAAATCACCATCCATACCTGATTTCCATCTATTCTTGGACCTTGGTTTATTCTGTGACTCCTTGAAAGCCAAATACCAGAATATGAAATACAGTGCAATTTATTGGGAAAAGAAAGTACAACAACCATCAGCAGAGAATCCACAGCTCAGGGAATTAAGGTGCCAGAGGTGAGTCAGGATATGATGTCCAGATGTGGGGCGGGAACCCTGAGAACCAACGGTCCAGAGATCTTAACCATTTACCCTCTAGCAGCAGCCCCACTGCACTGCCCTCCTCAGGCAGGGGCTGAAACATTCCAGCCTCAGACCATCAACTCCCAAGAGAGATGGCCCAGGGAGGGAACAGGCCAGGCTGGGAAGACCCACACTTGTCTGGGCTGAGGTGTTGCTGTCCAAAGTCAGGGGCCTTTACAAAAGTGCATCTAGGGCATCATCATCCCAGACTAGCAGCTGGACCTCCCAGGCCTAGGAGAGGTCTTGGGGATGGAGGAGCCAGGAAGTTCAACCGCTTCTCCCAGGAGCTTGAGGAAAAGCAAGGTTGGGGCTGGCATTTGTCCATGCCAAGCAGAGAGGGGAGTACTGTCCCAAGCTGAGGGGAAACCAGTGGGCATGGAGATTGCCCCCCCCCAACAAAGGATCACTTGCAAAGCTGGTTTGAGCTGGTGGTCTGAGTGAAGCAGAGGGTGGTGCCGCCCCCACCGCCAGACCTGTAGCCAGTGCTTCCTGAGCTCTGGATGCAGCTCTGGTTCACAGAGCCGCTGCTCCCATTGCTGCAGGCCGGGGAGCCCCCGCCGCTGCATCTGCCCCCACCGCTGCCGCCGCTGACTCCTCTGTAGCTGCCACCGCCGCCTCTGTAGCCACTGCCACTGCCACCAGTGACCCCTCCAAATCCCCCACGGCCTCCACCAGGGCTGGTGCCTGTGCTGGTGACGTTGCTGACCACCGCTAAGGAAAACAAGCACTGGACTCAGGCTCAGGCCCTGGGCCTGTACCCCAACCCTGCTTGGCTGTGTGACTCAGAGAAAGTTACTCAACTTCTCTGAGGCCTCAGTGGGTAAACAGCAGGAGTGAGCCCTGGCCCTCTGGTTCCCTTCCCCAGGAATAAGAGCCAGAAGTATCCATAGGAATTTCTGGTTCTCCAACCTAAGGAATTCCCTGGGACCACAGGGGCTTCAGCTCTGGCCTGCCAGTTGGTCAAGTTCCACTAGGAGCAGAGTAGTGTGGCCATTGCCTGAGACCCTGGACACTTTGGTGGCCTGGCCGCCTTGCATGGGTCAGGCTCTCCCACCCAAATGTCAGTCAGGATGTTTCTAGTTGCCCTTTCTGCATCCCAGGGAGAAAGTTTTGAAAGGCTACTTACAAATGCACACAGCGCTCTGACACTCTCCAGACATTCTAAAAAAGCAAGAGGAGATGAGGATTATTTCTGCAATGAGTCCTTAGATGAAGAGCTCAGGGTTCATAACCCTGGGAGCCATGTCCTCCCTTTTGCCCTTGTAGGGGCCAGCTCCCAAAAGAAGAAAGGCTATTCTGAGTCTGTTTCCAGACACAGATCTCCCCAGGAAAAGGGGCTGCTGCAGGGAAGTAAGGCTTCCAGCAGCTCCACCAATCACCATCTCTCCATCTTCCCATCATCTTTCACTAATTTCCAAGATTATCTTCCAGACACACTACTCATCACTCAACACCCCCTTGATTAGCCCATCCTCACCTCTCCTCCGCTGCTGAGACCATCTTCCCACCTTAGCTATGCCCTTCCCCTCCTTCACCCAGGCCTGGCTTTCTTATTCCTACAGCTCTTCTTCCGGGAAGCCTTCCCCAGTGAGCCCTCCTGGGGTGGTGGTGGCAGTAATGGTTATTCAAGAAGGATAATATGTGAGAGGGGCTGACACTCAACACATGATGGAAATGTCCTGCCCACTCTCCCCATCTTCCTGTGCCTCATTCTTGTTCACGGAACAGGCATGACCACATGTTTGAGCAAACACGGAACGTGTCCACACGCCTTGCCACTGTGGCCCCCACTGGTGTCGCTGTCTCCTTGCTCATCCCACACTTCCCAATGCATGCAGCACCATCTGCACTCTCACTCCTTTTCTTAGAGACGTAAGAAATCCTTAAGTTTTCTTCTCACGTGTGAGTTCTGCTTCCTCCATCAGATTGGGAGCTGCCTGAAGACAGAGGCTCTGAACACAGGATTCATGGAGCAGCTAGTCATTAGAAGGATCTTTCAATTCTTGACACCCCTTTGGCATTTGACATCCACTCACTGAGCCCTTATCTGCTACTTGATATTGTGTTATTTTTCCAGAGTATGTATGTATCAGCCACCTTCCCATATAGACTCAGCCTCAGGGATGCAGGTGTTCTAGGACTGTCTATACTGAGCTGTCCAGCATGGTAACCACTCCCCACCTGAAGCTATTTTATTTAATTAAATTAAATATAAAACTCAGCTGCACTCGCCAGGTTTCGTGTGCTCAAGTGGCCAAGGGCTACTATATTAGATAGCACAGATATAGGCCATTGTCTTCATCCGAGAAAGGTCCAGTGGACAGCACTATAACTTTTATTATAAGCCCAAAGGACTTTCCCTTCCACCTGCATACAGTGAGGCTCAACAGAGGTGTTTAGTCACTCAGTCGTGTCTGACTCTTTGCGACCCCATGGACTGCAGCACACCAGGCTTCCCTGTCCTTTGCTATCTCCTGGAGTTTACTCAAACTCATGTCCATTGAGTCAGTGATTCTATCCAACTATCTCATCCCCTGTCGCCCAACAGAGATATGTAATGCAATATTGATGTCTAAGGTAAATCAAAGTGTGAGATAAGTTTGATTGTCTGTATATACATATATGTATATATATATATAGAGAGAGAGAGTGGGGCCTGAATCCTCAACTCTGTCATTCAGGAGATTCCTTACCTATTGTCCTCTCCCTATAACCTTGTTCCCTTTCTCCACTATCAAAGGCCACTCTGAACTCACTTCTGGAGGATAATGACCCCACAGCCCCTCACCTGCACTCCTCACTCTCCAGCAGCTTGTGGTTGGTAGCGATCTCCACATCCAAGGCCAGTTTGATATTCATCAACTCCTGGTAGTCACGCACCAGCCGGGCCAGGTCATCCTTGGCCTGCTGAAGGGCGTCCTGCAGTTCTTGGATCTTGGCATTGGCATCCTTGAGGGCCAGCTCCCCACGCTGCTCAGCATCAGCAATAGCGTTCTGCAGGTTGGCATTCTAGGAAAGAGGGAGTTAAGAGACTGTTTAGCCTAGTGACCAGAAAGCAAACAGCTGATCTTTCCAACATCTCTTACCCATCCAAGAAATTCCTCCCTTTCCCTTCCTCCCCTTCTTAGAAATTCAGTGGCGCATACTCAGAAAACAGAAGTCAGTTTCACAGTTGGTTCAGTCTTCTTCGGCCCTTTTAAATTAACTCATGTCTCATCAAGAAAAGGAACACCGATTTGCTGGTTAAGGTGGAGGTAGTCTGGTAAGTGGTTCTTTTTTTTTAAGATTGTTATAATCACTTCATTCTAGTGATATATATTAGTCTTCAAAGTTACATGAAGTGCGTGATAAATAGCTCATTGAGGGCAGATCCTACTGAGAGCTGAGTGTTTAAGACCACCCTTACAGTTGGAAGATTTGCTGCTGGGCAAACCAGAATGGACAACTGTCTCTCCTTAGGGAGCCTTCTGAGAAGCCCAACCTCGGGGAGGAGAATCGAGGAGAACAGAGTGTCCCAGAGACCAGGCTGTCCCACAGGCAACCACAAAAGAACTGAGAAGGCCTGTGGCAGAAGTCCAGCTGTTGCTCCTCCTCCTCCCCAGGGCCCAGAAGACCTCCAGGACTTTCCACTCAGCCCAGACCCACCTGCTTCTTGACATTCTCAATCTCAGCCCGCAGCCTCAGGATCATCCGGTTGAGCTCCATGATCTCGTTCTTGGTGTTCTTCAGGTCATCCCCATGCCTTCCAGCCTTGTTCTCCAGCTCTCCAAGCTGACAGAAGAGAAACCCATCATCACAACTTTGCAAACTGTTGGAGCGCTTTTGATGGAGGTCAGCGGACCTCCAGCTAGAGTGTGGGAACAGAGGAGAGCTCCCACCTTGGTCTGGTACAGGGCCTCGGCCTCGGCCTTGCTCTTCTGGGCAATGTCCTCGTACTGGGCCTTGACCTCACTGATGATGCTGTCCAGGTCCAGGCAGTGGTTGTTGTCCATGGACAGGACCACGGACATGTCATTAAGGTGATTCTGCATCTGGGTCAGTTCCTGTGGGAAACATGGAGCTCACTTTCACCTCTCCTGGCCTCAAGAGATGCTGAGAATAAAGAAGTCCACGAGTCTTCTACCCCCACAACAAGGGGGCCAGGAGTGGGAGAGTTAGAAATACCAGCTTCCATTTCAGGCCCAGCTACAGCCAAAAGGATATCAGACAATAAAACAAAAGAAAAAAGGAACAACACCTATATAATAAGATTGTTGGCCTGAAAGTATCAGTCAGTGAACCCTACTGGGTGGGTTTCCAGGGACTGCAGTAAGGAGGGGTCCTCTGGAAGAGCTCACTGTGGTACTGGGTTAGGAGCCAGAGGGTTAGAGGCAACTACAAAGGGTAAGTAGGGGACAGAGAGGGACCCTGGTCCTGTGAAGCCAGGTCCAGGCAACCATGAGGAGTTAAGTTGGCATTCCCTGGGTGGAGTAGAGCTGAGGTCTGAACCCTACTGCTGGTTTCGTGAGTGTCCTGCCATGTGCGTGCATGTGCCCAGTCGCTCAGTTGCATCTGACTCTTGGTGACTGCATGGACTGTAGCCCTCCAGGCTCCTCTGTCCATGGGATTCTCCAGGCAAGAATACCAGAGTGGGTTGCCATGCCCTTCTCCAGGGCATCTTCCCTACCCAGGTATCAAACCCGCATCTCCTGCATTGCAGGCAGATTCTTTACCACTGAGGCACCTAGGAAGCCCCATCCTGCCACGTGACTGTCCCCTGATGTCACACTTGGGAAGCATGCTTGGAAAGATGCGAGAAGGCTCTGGGGCTTGGACGACCAAGGAATCACCATCTCATAGAGGGTCCTCAGAAGTTGAGTTCATCTGTCAGGCTGTCCACCTTGGCCTGAAGCTCCACCTTGTTCATGAAGGCTGCATCCACGTCCTGAAAAAAAGGAAGGGAGGAGGGCAGTCAGAAACCCAGAAGAAGGTGACCGTCTGTTCCCCTCCACCCACAGCGCTGTTCTGAGTCTTCATTGTTCTTCTTTGCCCCGCCCCCATTCCTCTTTCTAATTATGACTTCTCTTTTTTGAAAAAAGGAAAAGTGGTTTTCTTCCTTTTAATTGCCTTGGCCAATCAAATCCCAATGCTTTGACAAAACATACACCCCATCAGCCAGGTACGGAGTAAGGGTAGCAAAATCACATTTATCCAATATGTGACTTTGGTTAGGTAGGACCAAAAACCCAGCCTCTTGAAGAGAAAGGAAGGCATTCTTCTCACAACTTCATCCTTATGATGACTGGCTGACACAAGCTATCAGTATTTGCTGATTGTTTTTATTAATAACATCCAGGGTACACTTGTAGGCTGAAAACCTTGATTCAATGCTATAGATAAAGCCTGCATTATTATTTCACATCACCAATCAGCTCATCGGTCACATTATAAGATGTCATCTCCACCAGCAACATACTCAGAGCAGCTTCCTTCATCAAACTCCTCATTCCCCAAAAATGCAAGAAAAGATGTAAACAGCCCACAGAGCATAGGGTCACAGGGCCCCAGAGAAGTTGGCTCTGCTCTCCCTCCTGGGGGGTCCACACCCAGAAAGGGAGCCAAGGTCCCCATTGTCCCAGATTCCTCACCTTCTTGAGCCCCACAAACTCATTCTCTGCAGCAGTAGGCTTGTTGATCTCATCTTCATACCTGGGACAGAAAGAGCCACATGTTTGGACATTCATATTTCAGAAGTTGGAAAAAACAAAAAAAAGAACTCAGGCAGAATCTCCTCACCAAGGGACGGGACCAGCTTCAAGGGTGTGCAACCCGTGCAGTTATACAGAGCCCTGGGTTCAGAAGGTCCTTATGTTTGGTTTAAAGCTCTGTTGACCCAGTCTTTAAATTCTTAATAATTTTTTGACAAGGGCCCTGAGTTTTCATTTCACACTGAACCCCCAAACTGATGTAGCCAGTCCTGCCTAGAGGCCTTTTGGAGCTCAGGCCACTGCCTTGACCACCTCCTTCTAGGTCTGAGTGACATGCCAAGGAGTGCCAGGCAGGGGAGGGGAAGGCTTCGAGGAGCCCAGCTCTAGAGACATCACGAAGCACGTGGGCAGATAAGCCCAGAGAGGTATTTGCTCAGGCTGGCTGTTTCAACCTCTGTTTTCTCTGTTTCTCTTTTCATTAATCTGAGCAGGTGCCCACAAGCTTGTGCATATGGAGTGGAATGGGGCCTCCCCAGAACAGGCTTTCCCCTTCTTGCAGGTCCTGACCCCTAGGGATGTCTGGACCCCCCTTCCCATCTTGAGAGGTCCTGTTTACCTCTTGCAGACCTCAGAGGATGTCAGCCATAATTACAAACACGCAAGAGAGAGCTGACTGAAGCTGCAGAAATGGGACTGGGCTGGACACATTGGAAGAGCACTTTACAGCAGTCTGCCTGGAACCTGGGACCTGCCCCACCCACCAGTTCAGAATCTAGGACCAGAGCAGGGGAATTTGCATTTTTGATGGGTTTCCAGGGTGCTGCCTTGGTACAGTAAAGTGTGGAGGGCCTGCCAGTCTGAAGGACTTTGAACTCTGGGAGGACTCTCTCATCCATCTGGGCTGGTGTAGAAGGGCCCTGCCTGGAGAGTGACAAATCTGGCATCATCAGCCACTTGGAAGTCTCAGTCCTCAACCCTCTCACATACTCAATAAATCCATCCACAAGTCCTGACTGAAGGTACAGTCAGGAACAGTTAAAAATCCTCAGTTGGGACCACACCTCCCTGCTAATCCCAAGAGGGGAAACTCCCCAGCTGGGGCCCTCACTTCTTTCTTAAGTCTTCCACCAGGTCCTGCATGTTCCTTAGCTCTCCTTCCAGATTTCCCTTCTCTGCCAGAGCCGAATCCAGCTGCCTGCGCAGGCAGTTGATGTAGCTTTCAAATAAAGGCTCCAGGCCTCTGGAGCCCAAGCTGGAGCCCAAGTCCCGCAGTCCACTGCTGGAGCAGGTCCCATTTGGTTTCAGGACCTTGTTCTGCTGTTCCAGGAACCTCACCTGTAGCAGGGGAGGTACAGAAATAGTCAGCTTCTTGAGTTGGGCAGGTGGGGCCATCCAACCCAAAGGGTTCCATATGTGGAAACTCAACCCGGTCATCCAATCTTCAAGAGCCTGTTTTTTCAGGAATTTTAGAAGGATGAGGGTTTAGAAAAGGAGGAAGAGATACATTGAGTGCTTCCTGAATGCTGTTTTCACATAGTCTATCTCATTTAACCCTCCCATACAACTACCTATAAAGGGTGTTGTCCCCATTTTGTAGATAAGGAAACTGAGGCTCCATGTGCTTAAATAAGTTGCCCAAAGTAAGGTGACTACTAAGTGACAAAACTAAGAGACAAACCCAGCCCTCATCAAGTCTATTGGAATCCTTCAGCATACGCCTAAAGGAGACCTGCACAGACGAAGGTGTTTATCATCATCTTTTAAAGGAAAGCTTTTTACCTCCCTTCAAGCAGGGAAAATAGTCAACAAGGTTTAACTTTTGCTAAATTTTTCTTATTCTCCTTAATTGTTTCCCCTTTCAGTTACTCAGCTTCCAGCTAACTTCCATTTAACTTCAAATCCCAGGCTCTTTCCTTCACATCAAGCATACGTTTCCCTGCCCGAGTATGGACAGCTTGGTGTAATGTGGGCTGAAGCATAGCATCATCTAGAAGGTAAGTCAATTGTCACTACTCATCACCGAGAGGCAGTCCTGAGATTCCTCCTAATACAGGTTTGGTTGTCAGCTAGTTTGGATTACCAAGCAATTGCTCCTCAAGAGTCACTGAAAGTTAGCTATAATAATTTCGTGGTTAATGCCCCTTTCTTAAAAAGAGCTAAGAGCATTCCTGGACTCTCACTTCACTTTCCTGGGCCCTATCCAAAGAAGAAAATCAGGAGATGAAACCCTTCTCCATTTCACAACTGGGAAAACAGGGCCTGCAGAGCAAGAGAGGCATACTGACTGTCCTGTGGGGGCCAAGGTAGAACCAGCACAAGAAGCTGGAGCCCCTGCCTCTAAGCCTGGCAGGTCCCATGGGCTTCTTCCTATACCATCCCCCTGGGCAGCCCAACCCCTCCAGGACACCTCTGGGCTTTGCCCTCACTTTGTCCATGAATGAGGCGAACTTGTTGTTGAGGATCTTGATCTGCTCCCTCTCCTGGGCCTTTACTTGCCCAATCTGGGGATCGATCTCCACACTGAGGGGCTGCAGGAGGCTCTGGTTGATGGTCACTTCCTGGATTCCCCCAGGGCAGACACTAGAGCCATAGCTACCAGGCCCACCAAAGCTACTAGTCCCTCCAAAGCCACCAACCCCTCCATAACCACTGCCCATTCCTCTGACTCCACAAATGCTACCCCCATAACCACCTCCATAATCACCTCCATAGCCACTGATGCAGCTGCTGCGCCCTCCCCCAAAGCCACCAGCCCAGGAGCCAGCCACGCTGATGGAGATGCTCTTATTGCCACCCAGGTTGTAGAGACTGCGACTGCCAAAGCCGCCTGCTCTGCTCCGGGACCCACAGACCCCTGTGCCAGCTCCTCCAGAGCGGGCCACACAGCTCATCCTGCTGCTGCTGCAGGGGACCATGGCAGAGCAGACAGAGAAGCCCTGGCTCCCTCCACTGATGGATTTCTTGCAGACTTGTCTGTTCATGGTGAGAGAGCTCAAAGGCAAGCTAGCAATCACTTAGCAGGAGCTGCAAGAGGGATGAGGACAGAGGATGGGGACAACAGAGGAGACTGGTCTTTATATACCAAGGAGTTTGGCTTGGAAGAAGGAGAGGCAAGCAATTAGCTGAGAGTCATCTTGGGTTTGGTTTGCCTCCCAGGCAATAAGTTACTTGCACTTTGCAAACACACCTCAAAAATAATCCCCCGGACCAAAGTGACTTTGCTTTCTTGGCTTAATCATCCAAACGCCTCAGTTGACAAAGGACTGGAGCTCTCCTCCCTCCATGGGTTTCCTCAAGGCTCTCAGGGAACTCAAACAGCACCTGATCCAGCAGGATGAATGGGGGTTTGATACCAGAGGGTCAGGAGCTACTGAGCTCTGTGACACCAGGCTAAGGACCAGACAACATTTTCCAGGTGACCTGAGTCCCTCCCTGCATGCAGACTGCCACCACTCCATGGCATGTCTGTGATACTTCAAAGAAATATCCAGAGGAGGGCTTAGGTTGGAGAGGATAGAGGGCTGAGAGGTACACTGACCCCACAAGGATCCACTCTGGCACCACCTCTGCCAAATCATCCCTTAAGCCAGCTTGTCTCTTGAGCTGAGAGGTGCTGCTGTCATGGGAAACACATGTGAAGATAAAATATCTGACCTGTGGGAGCAATGAAGGTCAGATATGCAGCAAGTGTGAAGCTTGCTGAAGAAGAGGGGATGCATATGGAGAGGAGTCTCAGACCAAGCCCCTCTACCACCATCCTAGACCAGCAGCAGGTGATTTCTGGATCTAGAAGCAAGGGAGGGCAGAATGTGGGACCAGTTGGCTGATGGAGTCAGCTCAAAGACCCCATTCATCATCTTAGAATGAGAGTGCATGCTGTATCAGATCTAGTGGCCTTTGACCCCCTCTCCCCTCCACCACCTGGTCTGAGTTAGATGCCCCTCCCTCTTTTTCCACCACACCCTGTGCTTTTCCACCAGGGCCCTGATTCAGAGTATCCTTATCTGTTTATTGGAAAAGGAGTACATCAAGGCTGTATATTGTCACCCTGCTTATTTAACTTATATGCAGAGTACATCATGAGAAACGCTGGACTGGAAGAAACACAAGCTGGAATCAAGATTCCCGGGAGAAATATCAATCACCTCAGATATGCAGATGACACCACCCTTATGGCAGAAAGTGGAGAGGAACTAAAAAGCCTCTTGATGAAGGTGAAAGAGGAGAGTGAAAAAGTTGGCTTAAAACTCAACATTCAGAAAACGAAGATCATGGCATCTGGTCCCATCACTTCATGGGAAATAGATGGGGAAACAGTGGAAACAGTGTCAGACTTTATTTTGGGGGGCTCTAAAATCACTGCAGATGGTGACTGCAGCCATGAAATTAAAAGACACTTACTCCTTGGAAGAAAAGTTATGACCAACCTAGATAGCATATTGAAAAGCAGAGACATTACTTTGCCAACAAATGTCCATCTAGTCAAGGCTATGGTTTTTCCAGTGGTCATGTATGGATGTGAGAGTTGGACTGTGAAGAAAGCTGAGCGCCAAAGAATTGATGCTTTTGAACTGTGGTGTTGGAGAAGACTCTTGAGAGTCCCTTGGACTGCAAGGAGATCCAACCAGTCCATTCTGAGGGAGATCAGCCCTGGGATTTCTTTGGAAGGAATGATGCTGAAGCTGAAACTCCAATACTTTGGCCACCTCATGCGAAGAGTTGACTCATTGGAAAAGACTCTGATTCTAGGAGGGATTGGGGGCAGGAGGAGAAGGGGACGACAGAGGATGAGATGGCTAGATGGCATCACTGACTTGATGGACGTGAGTCTGAGTGAATTCCAGGAGTTGGTGATGGACAGCGAGGCCTGGCGTGCTGCGATTCATGGGGTCGCAACTGAGCAACTGAACTGAACTGAACTGAACTGTTTATTTGTCAGAACCCCTCTGGGTCCTGAGCTTGTCAAGGGAAAGAGTTGAATCCTACTCATTCTGAATCTCCAGCCTGTGCGTAGGGTAAGCACACTGAGAATGTGTGTTAACTGATGACTAGTATCTAAGTGTATAAATAGTCTAGACCCAGTCTTATGGAATGTAAATCTTCAGAGGAAGGGTTTGGGTGTCTGTATTCTTAACAAGCCCTTTAGGTAATCCTTATGATCAGGGAGGTTTGGGAAGCCCTGATCTAGAAGATAGGTGTTCCTTCTGGGCTCAGGGAGTGAGGGGAATGGAGGACCCTTGGCAGTAGAGTGAGTACACTGATGCGTTACTGCTCTGACTTTTGACAGCTCAATCGTCTCCCATCCTTGGACCAACCCATCTCCACACCCAGCCACACCACTCATGGCAAGAACAAATTCTCATGTTGTTACCTATATATGGGACTTCACAAGCTATGGCAGAAATAGGAGCAAGTGATTCTCACACCCCGAGAAATAGGTGGTGAGTCTATCTCCAGAATGCTGGTCAAGTCGGCAACATGCACTCTCTTTCTGGGATGGTCTCCAGACAAGGCAGTCTGGTGCAGAGGACTGGTCTGGAAAACCCTCAAGAACCTCAAGTTTAGCAATTTTAAGTGCTCTGCAGCTAATTCTCAATTCTCTGCTCTGCTTCTTGTCTAAAGTTAGTCCACTTGGTTAGAAGCTCAGTAGCTCTTTGACCTTGAACAAGTTACTTAATTTTTATGTGTCTTGGTTTCCTCAACTATAAGATGGGGATGATAATAGCAGGTACTCGAGCATTAAACAAGTTAAATGAATATGAAATGCTTACTATGGTGCTTAACACATGGTAAGCACTCTATGTTCACTGATGGCTAATATTCTACTTGGGAACATGGGGAAGGGAGTAACTTATGTTTGGCCTTGACTGTCCTCAAGAAAACCTTCAGCCCTGAGAAAAAAGCTGAGTGTGAGTGGAGAGTAAGATAAACAAGTTGGGACAGTAGAGAGTAAGACCTCTGCTAGAATTGGTTTGGATTGGGTGACCTTGAGCAGTGACTCAACACACAAGTTTGTGTTCTAATCTGTCAAATCCCTTCCAACCTAATTGGTTTGTGATGAGCCTCACAGGAAATGTAAGTTGAAAGTCCTTGATAGTTACAAAATGCCACACAAAACAAGGTAACTGGGGTCTAACAGAAAGCCTGTCATCGTGGACTTCAGAAGACCTGGGTTCAAATAACCTCTTGTCTCCCTCTTACCATGTGACGACCTCAGTCAAGCTACTTGACCTCTTTGTCGTTGCTGTTTAGTTGCGAAGTCTAGAATTCTTTAGCCTCTCTTATATGTAAAATGAGCCCCACTCACAGGATTGTTTTGAGATTTAAATTGTGTCCAGCAACAAACTGGGTTTTTAAGTCAACGTTACCCATCGATAGCCAATTCATGAAGGGGATCTGTGTCAGGTTCTTCTTTGAGACATTTACTCCATCCATCAGTTGAATGCCAGTCCTCTTGGTGAAGTCTGTGTTCATAATCTTTGAAACTCCTTGAAAAGCAGAAGACAAAATGCCCTCCCTGGGAACAAAGCTGAGCCAGGCTCACCTGAAGCCCCGAGTGAGAGCTCAAAGCAAACAAGGACAAACATCAATGTCTCTGACTCCCTTCCCCTCCCTTGGCTCCAGTGCTGAGACAGCGGGTGGCAGCCTCCTATGTATGGCTGATTTCTGCCATCCTGGTAGATACTGAAGAAGAGGAATGGAGAGAGGTGATGGGCAGGTCACTGAAGCACAGTTTTGGGTTGGATTCCCCCAATCCACATACCCTGAGCCTGCCAACCACCGCCTTCTTTAGCCGGTTGGGATTGTTTTCTCAGCAGTTGACTAAAGCTGCTGAAAATATCCAGAGTTAGCATCCTGGGCTATATTTCCCACTGATCTTCTAGGGCAGTTCCAATGAACTACCTGCTGCCAACAGTGTGAGTTCTAATCCCTCACTTGCTGGAACCTTCTGTGTAAGGTTGCCAAGTGGCAGAACACTCTGAATCCTTATTTCCTCACCTAGAAAATAAGACAGTTTTCATGAAGCTGAGTGGTTCCCTCTAACCAAATTGTTCTCTGATACTCAACTGCAGTGAGAATGCTTGAGTTTCCTAAAACGTAATTGTAAGAGGAAGAATGAATCATGAGACAGTAGTCATTACCTCTAGGTCAAAGTGAGCAGACATCCTTCTCCATATAGGAGATAAGGATGAAGGGGTGATTCTTACATGCCCTTTTCTACATATGGATTCTCAGATCCAATTTTCAAGATAATCATTAATTTGTTCTTCAAAAAAAAGCAGTCATTCTGGATCTGCTGCCCCTGGACTAAGAATTATTATTTTCTCCTTTTTATCATGTTAAAATAAAAACTTGGCACTGCTGAAATAACTTTACTTAACAAATATAAACTTTTTTACATTAACAAATGTAAATGTAAAAATGTAAATTTTTTACTTAACAGTAAAAATATATTACTCTATAGCTCCCATCAACCACTTAAGCTTGATAAAGAAGTGAATGCCTAAGTACAGCTAAATCCTTTTGTTACTAAACCTTATTAGCAATCACAATTTTTTCTAAATTCTGGTTCCCTCTCCAGACTGGATTAAAATACTCTTCAACTCATCCCTAAATCCTTATCTAGTACTAGATTCTCTCCCAGGGCTTATCTAGGGCAGAAATCTATCTCCAGGTTAGCCTTGATTAAGACGTTTTGTGGTTAAATAAATTTGGGAAATGAAAATTGTTTAGCTTTCTCTTGGGTTTTTATTAAAGCTTATTTGCCTATTAAAAGCCTCTTTCTTGTACAAAGAATCATTTACTTTTACTAAATCGGAGCTCCCCAAACAAACCTAGCAACAAAATCTTTCTATGTTAACCCCTATTAACTTGTTGAATATACTTTTGTTGTTGTTGTTGTTGTTCAGTCACTAAGTCGTGTCCAGCTCTTTGCAACCCCATGGACTGCAGCATCCCAGGCTCTTCTGTCCTCCACTATCTCCCAGAGTATGCTCAAAAGAAACACTAAAACAAAATGAATAAGAATGCAAAGAACTAAACAGACATTTCTCCAAAGAAGACATACAGATGGCTAACAAACACATGAAAAGATGCTCGACATCACTCATTATCAGAGAAATGCAAATCAAAACTGCAATAAGGTACCATCTCATGCCAGTCAGAATGGCTGCTATCAAAAAGCCTACAAACAATAAATGCTGGAGAGGGTGCAGAGAAAAGGGAACCCTCTTACACTGTTGGTGGGAATGCAAACTAGTACAGCCACTATGGAGAACAGTGTGGAGATTCCTTAAAAAACTGGAAATAGAACTGCCATGCTGCTGCTGCTGCTGCTGCCAAGTCGCTTCATTTGTGTCCAACTCTGTGCGACCCCAGAGACGGCAGCCCACCAGGCTCCCCCGTCCCTGGGATTCTCCAGGCAAGAACACAGGAGTGGGTTGCCATTTCCAATGCATGAAAGTGAAAAGTGAAAGTGAAGTCGCTCAGTAGTGTCCAACTCTTAGCGACCCCATGGACTTCAGACTACCAGGCTCCTCCATCCATGGGATTTGCCAGGCAAGAATACTGGAGTGGGTTGCCATTGCCTTCTCTGAGAACTGCCATACGACCCAACAATCCCACTGCTGGGCATACACACCGAGGAAACCAGAATTGAAAGAGACACTTGTACCCCAGTGTTCATCACAGCACTGTTTACAATGTCCAGGACATGGAAGCAACCTAGATGTCCATTGGCAGATGAATGGATGAGAGAGCTGTGGTATATACACACAATGGAATATTACTCAGCTATTAAAAAGAATGCATTTGAATCAGTTCTAATGAGGTGGATGAAACTCCACAATGAAGTAAGTCAGAAAGAAAAACATGAATACAGTATATTAACACATGTATATGGAATTTAGAAAGATGGTAAAGATGACCCTATATGCGAGACAGCAAAAGAGACACAGATGTAAAGAACAGACTTTTGGGCTCTGTGGGAGAAGGTGAGAGTGGGATGATTTGAGAGAATAGCATTGCAACATGTATATTACCATATGTGAAATAGATCGCCAGTCCAGGTTCAGTGCATGAGACAGGGTGCTCAGGGCCAGTCTACTGGGATGACCCTGAGGGATGGGATGGGGAGGGAGGTGGGAAGGAGGTTCAGGATGGGGAACACATGTACACCCATGGCTGATTCATGTCAATGTATGGCAAAAACCACAATATTGTAAAATAATTAGCCTCCAATTAAATAAATTAATTAAAAAAAATTTTTTTAATGCATGGAGAGGACAGTCAAGGGACAGTGACTTAAAGTAAAGGAGACTCGCCTCATCCCTGGAGAGAAAGCATGTGCTCCCAGTGACAGAGAAGGCTGTGGGCAGACTAAGGCCTGTGGGATGAAGAAGCAGGGAGAAGCACTTTTTAACGCTGGAAAATAGAGAAGGTCTGGGAGAACCAATGCTCCTGTCAACCTCTATTTCTCACCAGCCACAGATTTTGCTGGGTCTTTCTGAAAGCCATGGGCCCTCCCTAGGGAAGCACCCTGGGCAGGGGGCCTCATCCCCTTGGATTTTCCCTGTGCTGGATTTTCTGAAACTCAAACAATGGCAACTGTTCCCTCTCTTTCCTTGCAGTTTGGAGGAGTGAAAAACATGGAGGCCTTGAAGTTAGACCTGTGTTCAAATCCCAGCCTCGCCACTTGCCACTTACATGGACTCCAGGGAGTCTGGCCTCAGTTTTCTGTTCTGTAAATTGGGGTGAGCACAGCCTCTTTGTGAGGTTGTAGTGAGGACCATAGAAAGTGTGATGGAAAGCCCTTACACAGGGCAGGTCTCCATACAGCAGCCTTTGTGATGATGACAACGATAATGTCCATATACGGAGCCCTCCTGGGAGTTGTCAGTGTGGAGGCTGAAGAGGAGGAAGGAGTTCTAAGGGGTAGCCTAGTTTAGAGTCCTTGTGGCACTGAAGGCTGATGATTTTGGAATAAAATTGCAAAGAATCTTTGTGATTCACCTACAAGTCATTTTTCCATGCCTGGCCAAGCCAGTTTCCCACTACAGGGGCTCATCAGTAAAGCAGTTCATCAATCAGCAAATGTTAATTGAGGTACTGCATACTTCTCAGAGTTGGAAGGACTGTGATTTAGTAAAAATAATTTCCTCTTTCAAATCTTTACTCCTTTCACCTGTCTGTGAAAGTATATAAAAATGGCTAACATTGACTGCCAGCCATATGCCAGCCACGGAGTTAGATTATTTACAATTATCATTTCTAGCTGTCCTAAAAACTCTGCAGGATTGAAATTTTCATTCATATTTTACAAATAAGGGCATAAGCTTAATGAAACTAGTTAACTTGTCCCAAGACAATCAGCTGAGTGAGATGGGATTTTACTCAGACTATGCAACTTCAAAGCCTGTCATAAATCAATGGATCATTTTTATCTGTGTGGGCTTCAACAAATCAAATGACACCATCCCAGAGTGGAAAGTCCACTCTGACATTTAAAGAGCCCATCATAGAAGATGATGGATAGATATGCCTCAAAGCAGCCACTTGTAATAGCCACTTTAAAATAGCTTTAAATCTTACAAATTCCTCTTTGGCATCAAGGAGTGACACCCATCATTATCAAGGTATTTCTCCCAGTCAGTCTCTCTGACTCCTCTACTGGAGACTGGAACTCTCCAGAGCTGAAGGTGGGCCCGCCCACAGCAGACACCTGAGAAAACCTCTTCTGCTCACATCAGAACTTCAGGTTTGGTTTCTGCTCCTCAAGACTCCATGAAGCTGTTAGCAGCACATGTGACAGCTGGTGGAAGAGAGGGCCTCCAGGAGACTGAGAAGTCAGCTAGCCCCATCCAGCAGCATAGCACAGGGGTTATGGGTGTAGCCTTTGGATTCGGGGCCTGGATCTGCCATTTCCATCACTAACATGGGCATGTTACCCTGCCACTCTGAGCCCTGCTTCCCTCATCTGGAAAGTGAGGATATTTGCTGCCTGCCCCCTCCGGCAGTGATGAGGATTACGTGAGATGACTTGCACAGGTGTCCGGTGTGTGACTCGCACCAGTAAGCACCAAATGAAAGTCAGTAGTTTAAATTGCATTGTTTTTGTTAAGGATGTCAGGACAGCCGTTGCATTTTAGAGTCCAGCCCTCTCCTTTTAAAGTGCCCCATTAGCTCACTGAAATTCTCAGCGCCTAGGATGTGCTGGGCAAAGAGCGGCCCAGAGATGAAGGTGGCACATCCCGCCCTCCAAGGAAATTCCATTCTAGCGGAGAACAGACACTGAAATGAGTCAGTTTAATAGAACAGGACAAGTGATAAACAGAGATTAACAGAGTCCGACAGGAACCCAAACAGACATTTAGTGCCATGTTTGCAACCCAGGAAAGCTTTCAGGAGGCAGTGCTGGTGTGATCTGTGGTGAGAAGTAAGGGTTGGTCCAGTAATTGAAGGCGGGGTGAGCATTCCTGGCAAGGGGAACAGATTACCAGAGGCACAGAGGCCTGACACAGCCAGGCTTGTTGCAGAACAGCAAGCATCGCACAGGCCATCGGCTTAGGTCTTGAAAGTACCTACATAAGGCTATGCTGTCTGCCTGGCTGGTTTCCCATGTCCTTGCCCAGGGTAAAAGGGCATTTCCCATATAAAACCAACAAACTTCTAAAAATGTGTATATTCATATATAACAGATTGACTTTGCTGTGCCCCAGAAACTAATACAACATTGTAAATCAACTATACCCCAATAACAATTTTAAAATAAAAATATATACTTTCTTCAAATTCAGAATGGACTGTGTCAGCTCAGCTGCCTACACTATGACTTCAGCCAAGGCTCCTTTCCCAAGGAGAGGGGACAGTGAAGTGGCCTTCTGCATGGCTGCAGTTGTCTCAATGGCAGCTCTGTTGACATCTCAGGTTGGATGATTCTTTGCCATGGGGCCTGTCCTGTGCATTGTAGGATACTTAGTAACATCCTAGCCTCTACCCTCTAGATACCAGAAGCAACTCTCCTCCAGATTCTTTACTACTAGCTTCCCAGGTGGCACTAGTGATTAAAAACCCCACCTGCCAACGCAGGTTAGATATAAGAGATGCAGATTCAATTCCTGGGTCATGAAGATTCCCTGGAGGAGGAAATGGCAACCCACTCCAATATTCTTGCCTGGAGAATCCCGTGGACAGAGGAGCCTGGCAGGCTGCAGTCGATGGAGTCACACAGAGTTGGACACAACTGAACCGACTTAGCACACACACACTTCTCCAGCTATGACAGCCAAAAATGTTACTAGACATTGTCATATGTTTTGGGGGGTGAGGGAGAGTGGGAATTGCCTCCACTGAGAATCTCTGTTTTATTGCATCCAGAACCATTCTTTCAAGCCCCTGTCTTCTTTCAGGGTTGATGAAGCTGTCACCATTTGGTGATGTCACCATGGATTCCAAGGTATGAACTGCTCCCACTATACCTTTGTCAGTGGTTTCCTAGGAGAACCAGCTAGCCTTCCAACTTGGTCTGGGCTGGAAAGGCTATGGTGATGAACTTGATCTTAACCACAGCAGAGATGTGCATCTGTGGGGCTGGCAGGCCAGAAGGGCTTGGGAGTGTTAGTGAAGGAGAGTCTGGAGACCCCGCCTCCCATGGGCCTCAGTTTTTGGTAAGGACGCAAAGAAGAATCTGAGTTCTTACCCGTTACAAGAGAGTTTATTGAAGACAAGGAAAGAGAGAATACCTCAAGAGGGAGATGGGCTGGGCCAAGGGAGACAATGGCCCTGGAGGGCTGGGGTGCAGAGTGTTTAAGGCAAGGTTATGTGCATAATCCAGGAAGTTGCTGATTGACAGTCTTGAATGACAGCTGCAGGTTATACAACAAGAGGCTCTACTGTGCATGCACTTCTCCATAATTCAGCCTGTTATAATTAGATGTATGTATTCATAGAATATTTATGATTACTTAATGAGCCAAATGGCTGCCAAAGATTATCTAAGTACATGACAGTGTGAGGTGTGAGTTTATGTGCCAGAGGAGAGAAAGTCCCTCCAGTCAGCCAGTGGGGGATTTTTCCTGTCCCCTGACTATTTTGGGTGGTGACGGGGTCATTTGGGGGTGGGGTTGGTAAGTAGCTTGGTGGTATTAGGTGGCCCATTGGATGTGCAGCCAGAGGGGTCGCCTCTCATTGCTCTTGACTAAATTCCTGCCTAACAGGAGGGGTGTAGATAAAATACAAATGAAACATGTAAAGTGTTTTCAGAACTCAAGTGTGTCTTTTTCAGTCATCCTGAGACTTACAAAGGGTCCACATTTTTGGTCTTGGTGGCAGAATGTACCTGGATTAAGGTGATGAGAAGGCAGAGGGAAGGGGCAACCCACATCCCAAAAGATGAGATCTCTGATGATTGGCTAACAAAACCCCACCCAACTCTAAGGCAAAACAGGGGAGAGTCATATAGAGATTGACCTACCAAGTACCCAAAATTTTATATTCAGACTTGATCATCAGCAGTCAAGTCTGGATTATCCCCAGACAGATTCTTATGGGAAGCAATCCCCTGATTTCCTCCAAAGAGCCTTCTATAGCTGTTTCACCATCGCTGTTGATACTTTCTCTGGCACGTAGCCCACATCCCAGGAGGAGATAGAAGGGAATAACCTGAAATCTAAAAACATGTCTTGGTCTCCTTAACATCAAGGGGTAAGTCAATAAGCTCTGAGAAAAGGAAGGTACTATCTTGACCATTCTTTCCAACTGAGGCATGAGGGGACAAGGCAGAGAGGAATGGATGGTGATGGGAATGTGGTGGAGGGTACAGCCAGGGTCCTCTGTGTCCTCACAGGAAGTGGTACCACTCCACGCCCAAGGAAGAGGGAGACGGAGCAAAACAGAGGAGTAAGGGAGGTGGGAGGGAGGTTCAAGAGAGAGGGAACATATGTATACCTATGGCTGGTTCATGTTAATGTTTGGCAGAAACCAACAAAATTCTTTAAAGCAATTATCCTTCAATTAAAAAAAATTTTTTTAATAATGAAAAAATAAATACTTGATCATCGATCCATGAGTGTGTGTGTGTATGTTAGTCACTTAGTCGTGTCCAGCTTTTTGCAACCCTATGGATTCTAGCCTGCTAGGCTCTTCCAGGCAAGAATATTGGAGTGGGTTGCCATTTCTTTCTCCAGGGGATCTTCCAGACCCAGGGATCAAACCCAGATCTCCTGCATCGCAGGCAGATTCTTTACCATCTCAGCTACAGAGAAGTCCCTTTAAATAATGAAAAAAAAAAAAAAAAACCATAAATACTTGATCATTGACCCATGACCCCAAATCCCAGTTTAGGCTCCAGCACACAAGTCAGCATCATTCAGCAATCTCTGTGGGTTCCTCTGTGGGCAAGAAACCATGCCTTAGAAGACAGGAAATGGAACGAACGACACAGCACCAAATGGCTGCAAGCTCGAAGAATGGAGAGTCAAGTACAAGCAGACCCAAGGCCAGGGATTGAAGAGCACTTGAAAAGTCAACATCGATCTTCACAAACAAATGATGTGCATGCTGAGGCGAAAGAAAGGAGATAATAATCAGGCAAAGTTCCCTAGAGGTACTGTCAGTCTGGATTAGAAATGGTCAGGGCTGGGCTGAGATCCAGGCAAGTATGGGATTAACTCCTCTGTCTCAGGTCCCGGCACCAAGCTCACCTGTCTGGCCATTCCTCTGGGACAGTGAATGACACAACAGGGAGATAGCCCTTTCCACGGTGCCATCCCCTCTGAGCTAGGCAACGCTTGGTTATTCTCTCCTTTAAGAAGCTGCATGGAGTGGCGGAGGGAGGGGGCTTCCCTGGTCGACCAGTAAAGAATCCACCTTGCAGTGCAGGGGACACCGGTTCGATTCCTGGTCCAGGAAGATTCTACATGCCAAGGGGCAACTGGGCCCAGGCACCACAACTACTGAGCCCATTGCAGCAACTACTGAAGTCCACACGCTGCATGCTCATGCGCCACAACAAGAGAAGCCACCCCAGTGAGAAGCCCACACACCGCAATGAGAGCGCAGCCCCTGCTCTACGCAACTAGAGAAAGCCTGCACATAGCAACAAAGACCCAGCACAGCCAAAAGATAAATACAATAAATGGATTTCTTTTTTAAAAAGGAAGCTGCAGGGGGCCTTCCCTGGTGGTCTAATGGTTGAGAATCCACCTTTCAATGCAGGGGATGTGGGTTCCATTCCTGGTAGGGGAATTGAGACTCCCACATACCTCAGGGTAACTAAGCCTGTATGCCACGACTAGAAAGAAGTCTGAGTGCCAAAACTAAGACCCAGTGCAGCCAAAAATAAATAAACTTCTTTTTTTTTTTTTTAAGAAAAGAAGAAGCTACATGGATTTCCCCCATGGTCTCCTGTAAACCACCCGCCCAGGATGATATAATTTAGAGTCCAGAGAGAAGTGGCAAAGGCAAGAAGCCCCCATCTGAATATGAGACTTGAAACCAGTGGACGGTGTCCCCAGGAAGCCTGGGCCCAGTCTGGGCTTCCCTTAGAGCCCATTTAGAAACCCCTTGACCTCTTAGATGGAGGCATTTTGGAAAACCTGGACCAGGCTCTATAGCCTGGCTCTCTCCTCCTCTTCCTGATTCCAAACGCCAGGCTTTCTTGGAGCTCACCTGGGTCCTCTTCCCTCCTCTCTCTCCTCAGTTCCCTTGGCTTAGGAACCACTCTAACCAGCCTGATGCAGTGCTGTCCAAATGGGAGTCTCCAGCCCTGACAGGCTTCCCTTTAAATCCACAAGTGCAGTCAGGAGACCTCCACTCAGCTGTCCCATAAGCAACTCAAACTTATCTAGAGCAGAGCTCCTGAAGTCCCTCCTCAGACCCATCCCACCTCCACACACACCCCTCTACCTCAATGCATGTCATCACCCCAGCCACCCAGTTGCTCCAGCTGGGCATCACGATGAATCTTCCCTGTCCTTCACCGCCTCACCCACTTCATTAAGAAGTCCTCTCATTCTCCAGTGCAGCCCCCAAGCTTCTTCTCTTCATATTCTTATCACAGCTTAAAGCTATTTGTTTACTTTGTGGTTGTTTGGGGGCTCCCTTACAAAAATGAGAAATGATATTTAACTCACCAATGTAAGTCCAACATTTAGCCTAGGGCCAGAAAGTAAACACTTAATGAATATGAGCTGAAGGAAGGAAGGCAAGCATCCATTAATGATGACTTCATCCAGCGTGAAGTACTTGTCCCATAGCTGGCCTGGCATCAAGTCTGGGCAGGGCAGGCGTTGAATCTCCCCACCTATCTTTCCTGCTCCTTTTCCACAGAAGATACCAACAAGAAAAAGTTCCATCCTGCCCCAGAATGGAGCAGCAACGACCGAATACCACCTCCTTCAGAGAGCCTCCTGGGAGATCAAAGAATTGCCACTGACTGCATTGCTCTGCCAAGCCTGGATGTGGAATTTCTATATAAATCTCTTTGCACCCCAGTAGCCAGTTTTATTTGTTTCTTGAACTGTCATTTCCATTCTCTGAAATAAATTCAGCTTTGGCCTAAGATGGAAATACTGCTTTCCTGGCCTGGCCTAGCTAAACGTCCCACTCCATCATCTGTGTCTTCCCTGGGTACCCAGGCAGCCAGCCTTGCCTGGAGGGCAGCAGCCACAGCCTCAGAGATAAGTGTGGGGAAGCGGAGGAGTTCCAGATTCAGGATCATCCTGTGCGCTCGCTCCCAGCTCAGCCCCTCGGATGCTCCTGGACTCTAAGCAGGCCACTCCTCCTGCCTGAATCCCTTCCAATCATGACCTTCTGAACAGTCATCCCAAGGCCAACGACCACATTATCAGGGCTTCCTAGTGTAGGGCAGCCACCAGGAACTTCCACGGCTGCTACACACACCCTGGGGACCCAGACTGCATGCCTGCGTGCTCAGGAACAGGGCCTTTTCTGAGGGATGTTAATAATTGTTTACCAGGAAGGGAATGTGGAAAATTCTGGGTTACAGATAACTAACGGGTGACTCTTTCCTACAAGACTTCTCAGAACCTCTAATATGTGCTCCAAAGACGAAAGATTCAATGAACATGGAACCCTTTGTGTGTGTGTTGGAGGGGGAGTGGGCAGCGGGTTGTGAGTCAGACTTTGAAACAGGTGGCCCTTGGGAAGTAGCCCTGGGGTTCTTTCAGCTCACACCTTCCCAGGCGCGCCTTGATAGGGGGAAAGCTTTCAGGGGGTCAGCTGGAATGGGGACCAGCACCAAGGAAAGAAATCTGCTATCCCCAGGCACCTCAAGGCCCTCTTCAGTTCAGTTCAGTTCAGTTCATGGTTCCTCCAAACTAGAGAAGGAATGTCTGCACAGTTAGGACACCACCAAGAACTCCCCACCAGCCTCCTGGAGTGTGGCCCCATCCTCCCCCTCCCGGCTCCCCACTCCCACCTCTCCCAGTAGCTCAGTTGTCCCAGTGCTCAGAGAATAAAGGAACAACCAGATCTCGCCCATTCAGATCCATACGATGGACAACAGACAGTAACTGTCTGGGTTTCAGAGGAGTAGTACTCAGTAGTACCCATCCTGTAGAAGGGCCGGCCCATACGGGACAGGATGGAAGAAGTCAGTTCAGCGGGGAGAAAGACGTCCAGAGAGACTCAGAGGCCAGACTTAAACACAATGCATTTTACTGGCGACAGAACGGATGGGCAGAGGGACCTGTGTGTTATATACATCAGAACTGTGGTGACCACTGCACCCCGGGAGGAGGCCCCAAGGGCAGCGAAGATGGTGGCTGAGGCCACACCTAGACAATCACAGGCTCCAGCGGGAGCCAGAGAGAGAGTCTGAAATTGTCCTGGCTGCTCTTGCTCGGGGATCTGGATGCTTGAAGGACAAGATGCCCCGGTCTTTTAGACCCAAAAAGCGACTGCTGGCGGGGACTGGAGAGGGGAGAGGCAGGTGGGTGGGAGGGCACTGAGGAGGCTGCAGAGGTGAGAACTGAGGAGCGGATGGGAACGACGGGCGGCGCTGGGGCGGCTGCGGTGCCCTGCGCGGTGTTTTATCTGGAGGTGCGCTGGGAGGACTGGGAGAACCTGACGCTGCCGCCCCGGCTGCTGCCTGAGCTGAGGCCTCCACCGCTGACCCCAGAGCGACCCCCGGAGCCAGAGCCGAATCCGCTGCTGCCGCCGCCGAATCCACTGCTGCCACTGAATCCGCTACCGCCTCCGAAGCCGCTGCCGCTACCGCCGCCAAAGCCGCTGCTGCCACTAATTCCGCTACCGCCGCCGAAGCCGCTGCCGCCGCCGAAGCCGCTACGGGCGCCTCCTCCCACGCCGACGCCACCGCCGTATCCGCCTCCGAAACCACCCGCGGAGGCGGAGGTGGTGCTGCTGCTGCTGACCACGGCTGCAGGGGAGACCACAGACAGCGATCAGCTCCCAGCCACCACCTCTCTATATCATAACGATCCCCTGGGCCCAGGGTGATTGAGAGGCGATCAAGGCGGCTTTGAACCTGAAGATTACTGTTTTGCGTTCTGATGTGGTGAGGTGTTCACCCCCTCAGTGTTAAGTCAGTTTGAATTTTCCAATGGTTCCTTCTACATACTATCAACTCTTGAAGAACCCCCCATGGAGATTATCCAGAATTTCTCCTCCTATTAATAAGCTCCCTATTAGATATCCCCCCACACTCCATATAGTACTGTTAATAGTGCTCTGAGCCCAGAACCCTTACCAAAGCATATCTGCTGCCCCTTCTGCCCCCCAGAAAACGTGTCCAACCACCATGGAAATATTGTTTAAATTAGGGACTATCGCCTTGAATTAGTACAGATATTTCAGAACCAATTCTCACTGTCACGGTTTCTTTGGCTACTTACAGATGCTAACAGCACTCGGGCACTCTCCAGACATCCTGTATGAGAAAGCAAGAGAAGGCTAGCTCAGTCGCAAAGTAAATTTCCAACATGTCCATGAATGAAAGTGACAGCAACCAGAACAGAATTCAGCAGCCTGGCACATCAGTACTCTATCTACTGTTCATGGGCCAACACAGAACCCCTATGCGCACTGGTTACCTATGCACTTGGCCATCTATGGAGGGCGTGAACTGGCAAAGGCAAGTGGTTGCCTATAAGCCCTGTGCCATGTGGGGGCCTCTGTCTATAACAGGCCTGCTCCCCATTCCCTTGGTCACTTATCTGGCCCTCAGCATGTGACTTGGGGCAGGAGAAGCAGGGAGATGGCAGTAAGAGGCCCACCTGCACTCCTCGCCCTCCAGTAGCTTGCGGTAGGTGGCGATCTCCACATCCAGGGCCAGCTTGACATTCATCAGCTCCTGGTAGTCGCGCAGCAGCCGGGCCAGGTCATCCTTGGCCTGCTGAAGGGCAGCCTGTAGCTCTTGGAGCTTGGCGTTAGCATCCTTGAGGGCCAGCTCCCCACGCTGCTCAGCTTCAGCAATGGCTGATTGCAGTTTAGCAATCTGGAGCAGGGGGAGGGAGGAGGAACGATGAGCCCAGTAGGAGGGTTCTCTGAGTGTTAGACCAGATTATCCCAGAGCAAGTCAGTCAACCTCACCCCTTCCATAGCACCTCTGTCTGTCTTCATGCACGGAAGACAGATGGATGGCTGTGGCTTACCAGCCATCTAAACTGGCTTTGTCTTTGAACTCCTTGAAGGCCAGTGCTGCCTGAGATGACCCCAGAAGTCCCCTCCCCCGGCCTAGGAGTTCTGCGATCCTCGCCCCCACCCCTCACCCATCAGCCTAGACACCAGCCTCCGTGGCTGTCCCACCTGCTTCTTGACATTCTCGATTTCAGCCCGCAGCCTCTGGATCACCCGGTTGAGCTCCGAGATCTCACTCTTGGTGCTCTTCAGGTCATCCCCGTGCCTGCCAGCCGTGGTCTGCAGTTCACCCAGCTGGAGAATAGAAGGGACAGTCAGGTGTTGATGCAGCTTTGCCTGCGTGTTTCTCCATCCCTAATGTTACCCAGCCAAACTCGAGGTACTTAGTAAGCACTGTGTCTAAATGACATTGAATTATGTTTCTACAGGGACATCTCTGAGGCAGCAGGGAAGAGAACATCTGGTTTGTTGTTCTCCCACCCCTCGATCCCTGAGCAAGGGACATGTGGTCTGGCAAGGGACAGTGGAACCACTTCCCCCTAGGGGGCAGCACTTTCTGTAACTGAACAACCTTGACAGGATGTCTCCAAAGAGGAGAATCGAGAGGGGCCACCCAATGGCCACCACCCAGCCATCCATCCCATGGACCACAGCCTCCCTGGGACCTTCAGTGAATCCTCTGAGAGGTGCCTGGATCTCACCTTGGTCTGATACAGGGCCTCGGCCTCGGCCTTGCTCCTCTGGGCGATCTCCTCGTACTGGGCCTTGACCTCGGCGATGATACTGTCCAGGTCCAGGCTGCGGTTGTTGTCCATGGACAGGACCACGGATGTGTCACTGACATGGCTCTGCATCTGGGACAGCTCCTGCCAACGCAGAGGGGCCTGTTCACTGTTGGGGCCTCTACAGCCAGCACACAGAAGCCCGAGAGGCTCCTGATCAACGGACCCATCTGCTGAGTCAGCTTGGAAGGTGGATCGGCTCTGCCCTGCCTGCCAGCCTCTCAGAGACCCCATGCTTACAGTTCCTCCTGGGGAGCCCCAACAAGAGGCCTTATTTCAAGGCTCAGTCTTCCTGGGCCTTACCTATCAAATCTGAAAATATCTCACCCTCTCTCTTGCCCCCTCTTAGTAGGAAACATCCTCACCATATCATAAAGGGTCGTCAAGAAATTGATCTCATCTGTTAAGGCATCCACCTTGGCCTGAAGCTCCACCTTGTTCATGTAGGCAGCGTCCACGTCCTGAGAAAGACAGATAAACACTTAAAGGCCTCATTACTCCAAAGAATGCACAGCAAGCTGCAGCCACAGCAAGACCAGTACTTGTCCAAGGCTGGTCTCCACATAAAGGATTCACATCAAGGGGGTGGCGGAAGTTCACTCCTACTCAAAAGCTGAAAAATGAGTGAACTGACTCCTTGAGGCATCTCTCCAGACTAAGATGCACTTGGCTTTTATTTTTGGTTCAACTGCCTGAACTTGGCAGCTCTGTGGCAGTGGAGTAAGGATTCCCCACAGCCCAGATGGAAACCAGTGCCTACAAGCCCTAGAAACCTCACACTACAGCCCTTACCTTCTTCAGGGTCACAAATTCATTCTCAGCAGCTGTGCGCTTGTTGATCTCATCCTCATATCTGTAAGAGTTAAAAGGAAATCACTGTTTGCAGTATGAGGTAGTCATAAACGTCACTGTTCTCTGAAACTCTGAAAGTACCTCTCTTCTGTCCTCTGTCCCCCTCCCGCCCCTCTTAAATAAACACACCCTCTCACTGTCCCCCTGTTAGTTAGAAGGACCAACCATTCCCATTCATTCAGGCAGACTGGGTTTAACACGGAAAGTAAGTCCTGGGAAACCCCTCCATCCCCAGTAGACTGGATGCTTGGTCACCACCCTGTGAGTTGTCCCAGCATCCTTCAGATCCTACAGCCAGGATCTTCCCCAGCCTGGCTCATGATAAGGTGCTTCTTCAGCTCTAGCCTTCTAATTTTCTTAGTAAAGGACTATCCTGTAGGAAAGAAAGTGAGGAGGAACCCAGTGAACCAAACTGTCCGCTATGAAGATATAGGAAAGTGGGATAAGTGACAGCCCTCTCAGTAGGCAAGGGGAACGCAGTGAAAGCTGGGATTCCGAGACAGGGTCCCCCCAGCATCTTCCCACACGCGCCTGCCACTCACTTCTTCTTAAAGTCTTCCACCAGGTCCTGCATGTTCCTCAGCTCTGAGTCCAGGCGGCCTCTCTCCCCCAGAATGCTATCCAGGTAGCTCCGCAGGGAATTGATGTAGTTCTCAAAAAGGGGCTCGAGGTTATTGGTGCCTGTGATGGGATGTGTGCCCTGCTGCTGGAGCAGGCTCCACTTGGTCTCCAGGACCTTGTTCTGTTGCTCCAGGAACCGTACCTGAAGTGCATTTGAGAGAAGCAAACTCAGGCAGCGCTTGGAGCAGAGGGCCTTGCCTTGGGCAGAACTGGGTGTCTGCATCTCCCCATCTCCCCACACAAAGGCCTAGAAAGCTCCCGCTGTGGCTGGAGTGGGTATGGTCAGACTATCACAGCAGTCAGGCCATTGATGATGCAAGACAGCTTCCTTACAGAAGCAGGAGAAATGGGAGGGGAAACTGGAAGTAACCCCTGCCTGGAAGCGAGAGACGTGACCCTTCAGTATTCCTGGGGACTTCATGATTCTAGCCCAATTTCAGAAACACAGAGCATACTGCAAGAAGGTGCTTAAACCTCAACAGCATTGTTTACATCTAAGACACCATTGATGCCCCACTGATATTCACTTCAAAGGATGTGAATGGCTAGGAACTGACACAGTTGAAATGCTACTGTCATCGTTGTGACAGGAGAGAGACAGCCAGTGTGAGCTACCCTGCTCTGGAGGTCCCTGAGCACCCTCTTCTTCCCGATGAGGTTGATTGGGGTGCAGACTGAGTTTCTAGGGTCTCAGCAGCCCCTTGGGACTCAGGTTCCCCCTTGAGCCTCTTAAATTCCTTCACTAAGGTGCCTGCCTCCTTTGCCTGGCACATCACCATAGAGAAAAGAGGCCTCCTGGAAAGCCCCAGAGGGCAGCTCATGTTTGAATAGCCCCCAGTTCTGGGTCAGACCCTTGCCTGTCAGAGGCCATGACCCCCACCCTGCCCTGCCAGCGCTACCTGCCAAGGCTGGATAAGGGGTGGGAGCCTTGAGCAAAGAGGCAGACAAACAAGACTTGGGGATGTGGGGATCCAAATAGGGGACCATCATCTTTCCCAATCACATGACCACATGGGCAGGTTCATCAGCCCTGAACATCCTCATAAGAGCCAAGAATGCTGCCTAACCCTTCCCCTCAAGCCTGGACCACTCCAGATTGATCCTAAACACTGTATGTAAATATCAAACTCAAAGTCTCCAACCTAGGAATGGGGGCCGCATCAGGGCTTCCTCACCTTGTCGATGAAAGAGGCAAACTTGTTGTTGAGGGTCTTGATCTGCTCCCGCTCTTGAGTCTTTACTTGCCCAATCTGGGGGTCAATCTCCACATTGAGGGGCTGCAGGAGGCTCTGGTTGACAGTCACTTCCTGGATTCCCCCAGGGAAGCCACCTGGGCCAAAGCCACCAGGGCCAAAGCCACCGGGTCCTCCAAAACTACCAAGTCCACCAAAGCCACCAGCCCCACCAAAGCCACCAGCTCCTCCAAAGCCACCAGCCCCACCAAAGCCACCAGCTCCTCCAAAACCACCTCCCATTCCTCTGCCACCACCAAAGCCACCTCCATAACCACCTCCGTAGCCACTCCCAAAGCCACTGACACAGCTGCTGCGCCCTCCTCCAAAGCCACCAGCCCGGGAGCCGGCCACGCTGATGGAGATGCTCTTATTGCCACCCAGGTTGTAGAGGCTGCGACTGCCAAAGCCACCTGCTCCGCTCCGGAACCCAAAGGCCCCTCCGCCGCCTCCCCCAGAGCGGGCCACACAGCTCATCCTGCTACTGCCAGAGACCACGGCAGAGCGGCCTGAGAAGCCCTGGCTCCCGCCGCCAGATGTCTTGCGGACTTGTCTGTTCATGGTGAGCAAAGTCGGTGAAGGGAAAGTGCAAGAGTTAAGCAGGGCCACTCAGAGCCAGAGGAAGAGAGAAGCAAACTGAAGACCTGTGCAGGATAAATCCCTTTATATACATCTAGGAGGCTGCTGGGCTCAAACGAAGGAGAGATAATTAATCTCAAGTAGTCATGGGTTGGGTTTGCCTTCCAGGCAATGTTAGTTTTGGGCTACTAAACACACCTTAAAAATAATCTGAAATGGTGAAAGTGCTAAGGTGGCAGGCTTACCTGGCAGGGGGAGGTGCCTGACTTGGCCCCGTGCTTGGGCATGGCCACCTCCTAGCTTTGTCTGGCAGGACCCAGGAGGCACACTAATCTGTCTACTGGCCAGCTGTCCTGGGTCCTGCCACAGCTGGGCTCAGCTCTGGAAAGGATGGAGTGGAAGGTGGGTTGGAGAGGTTCTGGTTGTCTGGGTGGTGGAGACGGTGAAGCCTACCCAAGGGCTCAGGGAAATATCTCAACAGGAGGGGTGATAACAGTCTATTCCTCAGACTGCACATGGCCACGGAGCACCCACTGTGTGCCCAGCTCTGTGCTGGATTTGAGGATGAAATGATGATCTCTCCTCTTCCCTTCCTGGAAACAAAGCCCAGAACCATCACAAAGCTGCCTCTTGGGTTCCCCCTGTCTCCTAAGCTGTGGTCCAGGAGGCTGTAGCATTTGGATTCACAACTCTTCTTGAAAAAGGGAAGGGAATTAACACTCTGTGCTTTGATAAGCCGTCAGCAAAATTCAACAAGCCAGTTCATTTTGAAAACTTCCCAGGAAAGCCATACACTATTCCCTATCTTCAGAACATCTCTAAAGCTTCCTTTCTTGTTCCCCCCATTTTTGGCATCTCCCTGGTTTCAGTCCAAGTCCCAGACGGCTGGAAATTCAAACATCAATTATACCACAAATGTGACACCTATTGACAGATGACCTAACTCGTCTCAGGCACTGGATGAGCCACTGGAGACAGACACAGGAACCGTTCTCTGTGTCGGAAGGGGACAAGTGCTCCTGGGGGGGTCTGTGGCCTCAGTGTCAAGACACCGACCCCCCACCCCCACCCCCAGCCTCAGGAGTCCAGGCCCAGCAGGGCCGCCAGCGCTGTCATACGTGTCTGACTCCGAAAATCTGAGAATCTGCCAGTCTAAAGTTTTTCAGAGGCTTGGGGACTGGGCTTGGCTTGTTCAAGAGGAAAGCCTTTCTGCGCAGGTTTGGAGCCTGCCAAGTCAGCCATGGATTGCTCCAGCACAAGACTTTTTCCTTCTGTCTGCTGCACAGATGGCCCTGCTCCGGGTGTGGCCTGTGTGGCCTGGCAGGAGCCTCCTCAGAATGGGGGAAAGGAGAGAAGAACAGTGGATTCTTCAGCGCTCACTGGGCTGGGCTGGGGATGGCCCACGTGCGAGGAAGTGATACTCTCTTCAGTGGCCTGATTCTCCCATCTGTCCTCTCCCTACGTCGTTACCTCCAGGCTCTGCAACATCGTGGTCCCTCCCGCGGAATGAAGCCATAAACTTCAGGAGCTTACAGTCTTGTCAAAATACTGGACCCTCTGGTTCTTAGCACAGCACTGTGCCAATAATAGATGCTCCTAAAGGTTGGTTGGTTGAATGAATGATCAGTCACTCAGTGGAACAATTGATGAATGAATTAAGCCTGTTTGTTGGATTAAAGCCAAATAAAACTAGTCAAAGTTTAATTGAAATCCCATTACATAACGTCCTGGAGAAGGAACCGGCAACCCATTCCAGCACTCTTGCCTGGAAAATTCCAAGGACAGAGGAGCCTGGCGGGCTACAGTCCATGGGATCACAAGGAGTCAGACACGACTGTGTGACTTTCACTTTCTTTCTTTACATAAGGCAGTCCAAGCTAACAGAGATGATCTCAACATAAAGAATCCAGACCTCTTGAATTTGGTGTTCAGATTTAAGAAAATATATGTGCAAATGAGTGGCATCTCCTCTCCTCTCCAGTAAAAAAAAATTAAAAAGGCTATAGAATCACAGTATCAAGAATCAGTTGAAGAATCCATCACAGAATCACGTTGAAGTTGACTGGGCCTTTGAGTCACATAATCTGCCTCCCACCCAGTACTGGGATTCCCTCTGCAACAGGTCTGACTTACACCCCTCATCTTCCACAACTGCTACCCAAAGGATTATTGGCAGGAGAAATTAGCTCAGGGCCCAGAGGGTGGCTGTACACACACCCTCCTCAGCTTTGCTCCCTCAGAGAAACCAGAGTTTAAAAAATGAACCAAACTCAGAGCTGGACTAGCCTCTCCCCATGACTAACCATGAGCAAGGCTATTTAAATTCTCTGTGTATCAGCATTATTAACCGATAAAGATGATCAGTAGTCTCTACCCTTCTGGTTCTTATAGGATAATAGATGAATGAGTTTTATGAAACGCATAGCAAAAATTAGGTCATATTTTTTTCTCTCTCAGTGTTTAAGTGTATGTACTTTAGAGCCAAATAGACCCGGCTTTGATTTCATTTTTTTAAGTATAGTTGATTTATAATGTTGTGTTAATTTCTGCTGTATAGCAAAGTGATTCACCTATACATATATATATATATATACATTCTTTTTAAATTCTTTTTTACATTATGATTTATCACAAGATATTGAATATATTTCCCTGTGATGTACAGTAGGACTTTGCTGTTTATCCATTCTACATTTAATAGTTTCCATCTGCTAACCCCGACTTCCCAATCCATCTCTCCCCTGCCCCCTCCCCTGTGGCAATCACAAGTCTGTTCTCTGTTTTGAATCTCAGCTTTGTCTCTGTGTGTCTGTGAGGAAATTCATTAACCTCTCTGTGCCTTGGTTTCCTTATCTGTAAAGTTAAGTTGCTAAAAATACCTCTCTCATAGTCATCATCACATCCAGAAAGTACCTAGCACAGTGTAAGTGCTCAGCGTCCACTGATATTCTTAGCTATTTTTGTTTACAAACCACATGGAGAATTTCAGCTTTCATACCTGTCAAAAGAATCAACCCAATGAAGTAATGATTCCATTTGCTAATTAACAATTGAGATTCCCCAGGGAGTGTGAGAACAGCATGGGGCCAGATAGCTAGACCCACATCAACTCCATGATGAGATGCAAGGAAGCAGGCCTCAGCGTCTGGCCCAACAAAGAGAAATCCATGAACCAATAAGAGACATGACATGGACTCTCCAGATCACTATGCGGTAAAAAGAATGGTTTCCAAAGAACTCGAAGTGCAGAAAAGCCAAACATTATAAGACTGTGCAAAACTAAGTCCCAAGTTAGAGATGCTTTGAGAGCATGGAGAATCAGAAACGCAATGAAAAAGGGGAATTGCATGGTAAGGCTTCAGGAAGAGACATGAGCTGGAACTTTCAAAAAGGGCAGAATTTGCTAGACAGAAGGAAAGACATTCCAACCCAGTTGGTCATGAGCCAAGGCTCAGCACGAAAGCAAGCATGGTTAGGTTCAGGACCTGGTGACCTGGGTAGACTTTTGTCATCTGTGGCTACACAACATCTTTGAATGTCTTCCCTTCATTTTGGTCATTTCCCACAGTGAGATCCCTACCTTCTTAGGGTAAAATCCAGGAAACACATTCCCAGACTCCTTTGCAGCTAGAAGCCAGGCCTGTGGCCTGGAACCTTTCAATGAGAGACACCCTCGTGACACCTAGGTTCTGATGGAGACATCTGAGTCCTGATGGATGGAGGTGGGGGCTTCCCCAGTGGCTCTGAGGTGAAGAATCTGTCTGCAGTGCAGGAGATGCAAGAGGCACAGGTTCAATACGTGGGTTGGGAAGATCCCCTGGAGGAGGGCATGGCAACCCAATCTTGTATACTTACCTGGAGAATCCCATGGACAGAGGGGTCTGGCAGGCTACACTCTATGGAGTCACAAAGAGTTGGACATAACTGAAGTGACTGAGCACACATCCACACACGGACAGAGGTGAAGTTTTGTTACTGCCCCTGAGCATCATTGGTACAGCAGCAATGGTCATAATGTTTGCTCCAGAGCTGCCTCTAGGGGTGGCTGGACATGGTTCCAGGCCGTAGAACACCCAGAGAGGCCATGAGCAACAATGTGCTTTAATAAATTATTTTCTATTTACATCCCAGGCAGAATGGATGCTCATATATGCAAGTATGAGTGCTGATCAATACAGGGATGAGACAGACCTGGCTAGAGCAGAAAGGGATTGTAGAAGACATAGGGGATGTGGTTGAGACAGGATGGAGGGCCTGCCTTTTGTGCCAAAGAGAATGGGGCTGCTGCATGACCAGGTGTGGGGCCTGAAGTGAAGCAAGGTACCTTTCTGCCCCACACTGAGGCAGATAGAGCCCACTGATCCTAAGTCACATTTTTCATTCCTTCAAGGGAATTGCCTTGGAGAGGGATCTTTGAGAAGGAAAGTCACAACCACCATTGTCATCAGATCTAGAAACTCTCCAACAGGTGGTGGAAGAAATGGGAAAAAAGTTTAATCTATTTTCTTTTTTTAATTGAAGTATAGTCGATTTACAAGGTTGTGTTAATTTCTGCTTTACAGCAAAGCGCATTTAATATATTATTCTGCACCCGGGATTGCAGAGAAGACGTTGTCCACTAGGGGACGGGGAGCAAAATAGGGATCGGGAGTCCATTAGCAGGACAAGGGTGGCGATTCTGATTGGAGAGTCACCAGGGATGCAAATGATAGAAGAGGAGGAAGCAATCCATGAGTTGAAATTCTTGATGGTTGGGCCCAGCCCTCCAGGCTTGAGGGACCCAGTAAACATTTTGAGAAATCAGAGTTGGCTTACACTCATTTCAGCACCCGGATTATGAAGCTTAAGTAAGTAGCCTAAATACCTTCTCCCTAGAGAAAAGAGTGAGTCACTGTGTTGCAATGTATAAAATCAAAGTCTCATAGGGCTCTGTAGCCAAGAGGCCAGCCAGTCCGTGCCTCTACCTCAGGACAGTCCCGCATACACAAACACACATATACACACGCACACAAGCAGCCTATCCTATTCCGAATGCCCATGGAAGGCAATTCGTCAAATCTTCTTGCTTGCCTAGGCCAGCCAGGCACCACCCTGACCCGAGGAATATCTTCTTAGATCTAGCTTTAATGCCTTCTGATCCAGTGGGAACTGGACTGCTCTTCATGGGATCAGTGAATTTGGAACCCAGCCCTCTCTGGAACTGAAGGCCCCTTTTAACATCAGAAATGATCCTGACCTTCAAAACTTATATTTTCAGTATCTTTTGAGAATGTATTTTTTTACTATGAATTCAGCAATACTTTTAAATAAAACTGCATCTTATAATCACATGCATTTGAAAATGGTAACACATATATATGAAGACATACTGTTTATTCCCAGGGGGCACTGGTGGTAATGAACCCGCCTGCCAATGCAGGAGACATAAGAGATTCAGGTTCAGTGTTTGGGTCGGGAAGATCCCCTGGAGGAGGAAATGCCAACCCACTCTGGTATTCTTGCCTAAAAAATCCCATGGACAGAGGAGCCTGGGAGGCTACAGTCTATGGGGTCCCAAAGAGTCACAACTGAAGCAACTTAGCACATACTGTTTATTCAGTCTACAAATGTTTGTGTACATGTGGATGCTCAGAACCCTGACAGTAACCCAGCAGCCACCCTAACTGAAGCCTGTCAGCCTCTGTCTCAAACTCCTGCCAACCAGACTCTTCCTCTGCTGGACAGCTCTGTCCCTTAGACAGGCTCATGGTCCCCAGCTGAAATGCCCTGCTGGACTGTGACCCTCCACACTGCTGTCACAGCCAGGCTTCCTTGCCTCTGCGTCCATCAGCATCTGGTCCTAGCAGGCCTTCAGTGTGGCCTGAAGTGGAATGGATTTGCTCTCATCTGGCCTTTCAGAGTAACACAAACTAGCTTCCTTGGTTTCTGTATTTTCTTCCAACATTAGAAAATACTGTTGAATTTCCAGATACTGTCCTCTCAGTTACATATCCCCAATTGCTTCTCCCGATCTTCAGGACACATGATTTCCCTTCACTCCATTTTGCTCTTAAAATCATGGCGTTTAAATAAGATAAAATAATCAGAGGAAGGTAACAACCTATAATGGAAAAGAATCTGAATCATTTTTCTTTACACTTGAAAGTAACACAACATTGTAAGCTAACTACACTTCAATTTTTAAAAATCAGGGCTGGTATAACGTGCACTGAAACTCTTAGGGGGACACTTGTGGCTGTGATGTGGGCACCGCTTCTTCCAGTGCAGGGGAGGAGTCTCTGCCCTTCTTTAGCAGTCGGCTCCTATCAATCCTGAGCCGGTGGAGGGGTTAGACATGGGCTTTACCATGAAAGGCAGGCCATCCTGGGTTTGAAGCCTGGCTCTGCCTCTTACTCACTTACTGTGGGATCTGAGGCAAGATCACATAGTAAACCTTCTAGAACCTAAGTTTCCTCATCTGTCAAATGGAAATAACAGATTAATCTGCCATAGCTGTTGTGAGAATTGAATTAAACAAGGTATGGCAAACATGAATGCAGCCTAGACATTGCCAGTACTCGGGGGACCCTGGCTGTTACTTTGTATTTGTCATTTTATGCCACTTTGGGGTGTACTTCTGTCCTAATACAATAATACAGTCTCTTCTGTTGCTCTGGACAAATCACAGGTCGATTCAGCAAATTGACTGCTCCTGTGATGACCCAGGCACTTCATTTTCTCCATGTTTTCGACTTCATGTTCTTCTTTCTCAGATGCAGAGCATCAGCCCCAATCAGCCTGCCCTGGGGCTATGAATCTGTATTGAACACTTGCGACTTTCCGGTCACTGTGTTCAGGCACCGTGAATGCAGTGATGAAGTTCCTGCTCTGCTAGAGCTCACATGCCAGCAACAAACAGACAGTAAAGAAGTAAATACAGGGACTTCCCTGGTGGCCCAGAGGTTAAGAGCCCACCTGGCCATGCAGGGGACACGGGTTCAATCCCTGGTAGGGGAACTAAGATCCCACATGCCACAGAGCAACTAAGCCAACTAAACTACTGAGACTGCGTGCCACAACTAGAGAAAAACCCCACATGATTCAGCAAAGATCTCACAGGCCACAGCTAAGACCCAACACAGCTGAGGCAGTTTCTGGAAATTCAACAGTATTTTCTAATGTTGGAAGAAGTACAACTAAAAGAAGTACTTACTAAAAGAAGTAAGTACACATTATACCAGGCTGTGAAAAGTGCTATAAAATAAAGGCACCAGAAAAAAAGTGGGTAGACATGAGAAGCGGAGGAGGCAACGGCACCCCACTCCAGTACTCCTGCCTGGAAAATCCCATGGACGGAGGAGCCTGGTGGGCTGCAGTCCATGGGGTCGCTAAGAGTCGGACACGACTGGGCGACTTTCCTTTCACTTTTCACTTTCATGCATTGGAGAAGGAAATGGCAACCCACTCCAGTGTTCTTGCCTGGAGAATCCCAGGGACGGGGGAGCCTGGTGGGCTGCCATCTCTGGGGTCGCACAGAGTCGGACACAACTGAAGCGACTTAGCAGCAGCAGCAGACATGAGAAGGGTGCTATTTCATTGAGAGTGGTCTGAGCAGACAGCTGAGTGTGGTGAGGTGGCAAGGACATGCAGACACCTGAGTGAAGTGTGCGCTGGGCAGAGGAAAGCACATGTGCAAAGGCCCTGAGGCAGGCAGGGGAGGAGTGTGTTGCGGAGCAGCGGGGGACCAGCAGAGCTGAAGCAGAGTGAGGGAGGAGGACAGGCATCAGAGATGAGTTCTGGGGCTGGGGTGCAGGGCGGGGAGTGGAATCCCATCACACATGTGACTTTGACACGATAAGACTTGCTTTTACTCTGAGAGGCGAAGCCGTTGAAGGGTTTCAGCAAAGGTCAGCTACAAGGTGACGGATTCTAGGGGTCAAGGGGGAACTGATGAGACCTACTCCACTTTCCTTACCTTTCAAGACAGAAACCCGCCTTCTGCTTTTAAGTCGCTCACTTCTACCTCCTGGTGGAAGAGGAAACTGAAGGGCCAGCAGCGACAGAACATTCCCGAGACAATCAACAGGGCAGTAAAACTGGATGCAAAGCAAATATACTCCAATAAAAATTAATTAAAAAAAAAAACTGAACACGAGTTTCGCCCTGAAGAGCCTTTTATTTATGAAAGATTCCTCTGTGTGATAGGAGCTCTCCACCATACTTGTGCTGAATCTTGTTAGTCTGGTGTGTATCCTCAAGCCAGAAGTTGTAAATAGCAGAAATCACATCTTGTCCTTGCTGGGAAATTCAAAACAAAAATGGGAAGTTAGTAAATAAATTGATTGAAACAAAAGGAAAAAAGAGGAGGAGGAAAAAACGTTAAGCAATCGTTTAACCTGGGGTAGAGAAAGTCAAGGGGAAATTTAAATTGATTTTTGAGTACAATGATTTTTTTAAAAGCGTGGCTCTTGTGCTCTTCACTGCAGAATTTCAGGGAGTCCAGCTGGACATAGAGCAGAGGCTGTGATCATGATAAGAAATAAGGTGACCATGAGATATCGTGTAAGTTATCAAAGGAGACTTAGGAACAGTGATTTACAGTCTCTGGCATAAAGCAGATGCTCAAAAAATACTGAAGAAATGACTATCACTATGGGGAGATAGAAGACAAGGGAATGACAGCAAAGAACATTTCCTCCTGGTGAACAAGACTGGGAAAGGAGGTAGAGAATCACAAGACTCAGCCTGACAGCCACGTGGAAAGGCAGTGAGATGCAGAAGTGGCCATTCCCAGACAGGAGTCCAAAGCATGTCCTGGGCCTACAGGCCACTCCCTGAAGGCAGGTTCCCCAGAGTTCCCTCTGTCTCTTTCAGACCTGCTGTCTCAGACAAGCCTCTTTCTGAGCTTGCCTAGTCTTGGAACACAAAGCTAAAGCCCCACACAAATCAGATGATGGGCCAAGCCACTCTCCATGCCTGGCCTGGGCCTTGCTCTCCAGCCTCCCTTCCACCACATCCTGTTCCTAATCTGGTATGATGCCAAGCTACTGTGGGTTCTTATACACGCTACATGGCACCTCGATTCCCTGCCTCTACTCCAGTATTCTTACCGCCTAGAGCACCCTACCTCCCTGAGCCCCTTGCCCCAACTCCAGGTCCACAACTCTTTCACCTGATTGACTCCTTCTCAGGCTTCAAGATTTATCTCAGGGATCACCTCCTCCAGGAAGCCTCCTTTGATTCTCCTGGCAAAAGTGAATGCTTCTGGGACTTCCCTGGGGATCCAGTGGTCGAGACTCTGCACTCCCAATGCAAAGGGCCTGGGTTCAATCCCTAGTTGGGGAACTAGATCACACATGCCGCAACTGGGAGTCCATGTGCCACAGCTAAGAGTTGTCATGCCAAAATTAAGACCTGGAACAGCCAAATAATAAAATATTTCTTTTTAAAAACTGAATGCTTCTCCCCTGTGCTTTCAGAGCCTCATTGTTTACTTTTACCACTGCTCTTGCTTCCCTGTAGCTCAAATGGTAAAGAATCTGCCTGCAATCCAGGAGACCCAGGTTCGAATCCTGGGTCGGGAAGATCCCCTGGAGAAGGGAATGGCAACCCACTCCAATATTCCTGCCTGGAGAATTCCATGGACAGAGGAGCCTGACGGGCTACAGTCTATAGGGTCGCAAAGAGTCAGACACGACTGAGCAATTAACACATACATCATTGCTCTTGCCACTCTCTTGAAAGTATGGGAAGTCTGAACTTGGCGTGTCTGCCTCCCCAACAACCCCCATACTCATGAACCCACAGTCACATGAAGCTATGTCCTCCCCAAGGGAGACAGCCCCGCAGTGAAGCCTGTCCAGCCGAAGTCCTCAGACTGTGGATTTTCCGACAGAAAGCTTCCGGTCTGATGAGAGGAAGTCTGCAGGCCTCGGAACAGCATGCAGAGAAGGGAGTGTGATCAGAAGGAGGCCCCAGGAGGCCTAAGGGAGACCCAGCAGGGTGAGCCAAGAGGGTGGAACGGCTCCCAGGAGACTTCCTAGAAGAAAGGGTGCCTCTCAGAAAAGGTTAGAGTCCCACCCTCTGTCAGTTCACATACCTGCCCCCTTCCACCACCTCACCAACATGGGAGAAAGAGTCTACCGTTGAGTCCCGATCTTCAACACAGCAAAAGATGGAGCAGGTGCTAAAGTGGCACCTTTTTCTCTCGGCCCACCCTTCCCTTTGCCCTAGCACCGAATCCTGAAGGGGCCACAAAGGGGGTCACAGCTCCCTCAGCCACCTCCGTAAGGGGCTCTTTTATGTTAAACAGGAGTCTTCTTAAATAAATTTTAAAAACACATCTGCATAGCGCTTGCCTACAAATACAAACCTGTCTATGCAAAGATACACACGTACATGTCTCCTCTACGATCTAACTTTGCAAGTTGTTTAATTCAACTGAGGAGGGCCTGGGAGGCCCCGCAGTGACACTCCTGTGCTCCCGCCCGCATTAATCTGCCAGGCTTCTGGGTTTCAGCTTCTGGTGTGGCTCACTGTGACCTGCAGCTTCCTGGGGGGTGAACTTGAGAAGCCCCTCCCCTGCTTTTAATCCTTGACTCCTCCTTCCACCCCAGAAGCTCAGGGAAAAGGCCTATTCAGCATCCAACCCAGGGGAGGGGTGCAGTGAGGGGAAGAAGTCCAAGACTTCCTGCTCTGCCCACGGAGTGAGCCCCGGGACAATGCGGAGATTAACTTGTGAAGGAGCAGCCAGCAAGCCCAGGGAGCGGCTGCTTCTGGTAGGAGGCCCCCGCCAGGGAGCACAAGCCCCTGAGGTGCACCCTTCACTGCTCTGCCCTGCTGCCCTAAGCCTGCCTGTGAGCAGAGACCAGCCTGGGCAAACCGTGTGCCCTTCGTCTGCACACAGTAAGGTGGGAGGCACCATGTGGAACGATTGGAGTCTGCAGACACTCCCTGGCAATGGAGGGTGGGAGGCACCAACTGACAGCGGAGCGGGGAGGGGAGTGCAACCTGCAAACACAGCAAGAGGGATACAGGTCAGACCGCACACTGGAACTTTGCTGAAGAAGGGAAGATGGTGATGCTCCAGGTATCATCGGTCCAGAACAGAGGGTCCACAAAGGCTGTACACCCCGACCCCCACCTCCGATTGTCCAAACAGAACCTCCAGGGCTGGCCCCAGTCAGGCATCCTCTACTGCCTCCACTCTCCCACCACACAGGGACGGCCATTCAGATAACCCTGACAGAGTCACCTGAGGACAGGGGCAAATGAGCTCGGCATGAGAGCTCTATTAGAGCAACGTGTTTTCACTGCTCCATCCAACAACCGTGACCTTGTTGATTGTGCCAACAAGTTCCTGAAAGCCTTGCTGACCTGGAGGGAGAGCCGGTGCCTGGAGTTCCATGAAGACAAGGAGGCCTTGCTAGACACTAAGCATGAACTCTCCATAAGCGCCATAACCTCTTGTTCTGTATTCAGTGGAGACCCCTGACTGCCTGTCCCCATACCTGCCCTACGCCCCATGCCTCCACACTTGCAGCCCTTCCCTCCAGATGCCTGAGTCTCAGCACTGAAATGGTACTGCCCTGCTTGCCTGCAATGAGCGGTCTCTGTACAACTGTTGGCTGTTTTGAGTCTGTGCTCCTATTCTGAAGGCAGCCTTCAGGCTTCACACACCGCACTTCTCTCCCAATAATCTGGGCAGATGACCTTAATAGGGACTGACAGATCCCTTGGGCCCCAGCCTCTTTCCCTTTTACCAGAATTCTGGGGACTTCTCCCAAGGAACAACACAACTGCTCAGAGATGAATGACAAAGGTGTTTTATTGAAGATTCACCCGAAGATGGATAAAGGGAAGGAGAAGAGTGGACAGGGTATTCAGGGGTTCTTGTCCCGACCTTGCAGGGTCGGTTGCTGCCCGGTGATGGAGGAGTTTGGTCCTGATGTAGAGTGAGATGCAGGATCTGGTAGGAGGCAGCGTTGGGCTGGGAGGGGACACATGACCCTGATAATCCTGGAGATGAGGCACCTGGTTGGATTCTCCTCTGTCGATGGGAGGTAAAGAGTCAGCCGACACCTCTCCCATTCCAGCTGGATCACAAGCCCAAATGGGAAGAAGCTACCAAACTCTAAGAGGGCAGAGTCCATGTCCTGGCACTGAGGTGACACTGGTAAGATGAGCCCCAGGAAAGGAGAGTGGAGGTAGGGGTGAAGGAAGCAGAGACACCAGGGCTGGGCAGGCTGGCCGCAGAGGGCTGCAGGGCCCCCGTCTCCTTTATCGGAAGGATTTCTTGGACACGGTGGTGGTAGAGATGATCTTGCCACTGGAACTGCCACCGATGCCACCACCAAATCCAAAGCCACTTCCAGAGCCAGAACCCAGGCCAAATCCGGAGCTGCCTCCTAACCCTCCACCGAGGCCAACTGCGCAGGAGCCAGAGCCCAGGCCAAATCCAGAGCTGCCTCCTAATGCTCCACCGAGGCCTCCTGCGCTGGCAGCTCCACCAACCACAGCTGCGGGAAAAAGGCAAGAACAAGGTAACTCCATCAGCACTGTTACTGGGAATCTCACCCCAAACCAGGGCGAACAAACAGCCACAGTAGGGAGCAGACAGTACTTACAGATGCTCACAGCACTCTGGCATTCTCCAGACATTCTGTAGGGGAGAGAAAGAGCAGTGAACCTCAGCAAGCCTGGAGCCACGCTTCATTCAACAAGCCGGTGGCAAGCACCCTCCCCCTTGTTAAGCTGAATTGAGGCCTGAATGTGAACCTGCATGTAACATCCCGGTTTATAACACACCAGCACTGAAGCAAGCGGTGCAGAAGAGGCGCCCTGGACTGGTCATGGCTCTGGACCCTGTCCGTTTCCCCTGTTCCCACCCTGCCTTCCCCACTCACCGGCACTCCTCGCCCTCCAGCAGCTTGCGGTAGGTGGCAATCTCGATGTCCAGGGCCAGCTTGACGCTCATGAGCTCCTGGTACTCTCGCAGCACCCGGGCCAGCTCCTCCTTGGCCTTCTGCAGGGCGGCCTCTAGCTCCGTGCGCTTGCTGTAGGCATCCTTTAGGGCCACCTCCCCACGCTGCTCTGCGTCGGCCACGGATCCCTGCAGAGTCTGGCACTGAAGACAATGGCAAGGGACAGGCAGTCAATCATTAGGGCCTGTTGTCAAGACCTCGAAATCTGTCCCCTCTCCTGTAGCCACTTTACTTGGCTTAGGATGTTAGGATTCTGTCTGTCCTCCCCACCTTCCCTGACTCATGCATTTTATTCACTCCTGCTAGAGTCCACCAATTCAACAAAATAAAACAAACAATGAAAAAGAGCCAAGAAACCTTATTTACTGAGGTGTCATATTATGTTAACTAGGTTACTGCTGAAAAGATTTGGGTATGACTTGTCCGTTTTCAGTAACTAAGTCGTGTCCAACTCTTTGCCACCCCATGGACTATAGCCCACCAGCTCCTCTGTCCATGGGATTTCCCAGGCAAGAATACTGGAGTGGATTGCCATTTCCTTGTGCAAAGAGCTACAAATCCCCTGCAGACCAGCTCAAAGTCTTCCAGCCTCATGCCTTGTCTGCTTGTCTACTCTGAGACATATCTTGGGCCCCTGGCCCTGTAGTGAGGCTCTCAGATAGAGGTGACACCTACCTGCTTCTTGACGTTCTCGATCTCAGCCCGCAGCCTCTGGATCAACCTGTTAAGCTCTGAAATCTCATTCTTGGTGTTCCTCAGGCTGTCTCCATGTTGGTCCACTGAGGTCTGAAGCTGCTGGACCTGAGACCCAGGGAAGCAAGGGTCAGGGTTGTTTGGGTGAGGTCTATCCTCCAATGAACTCAGCAAGAATAGCCACAGGTGGCAGGGGTAATACAAAATGTCACATAATCTCCAGGCAGACCAGGATCAGTGACGCCCAGAAGAATCAGTTTACCTCTGACTTCTCTTGGGCTCGAGCTGATGATGGCTTGCTCACAGACATCAAAAGCAGAGCCCCAGAAGCCACCAACTCCAGAAAGACCCCCAGCACTCACCTTGATCTGGTACAGGGCCTCAGCCTCAGCCTTGCTCCTCTGGGCGATCTCCTCATACTGGGCCCGGACCTCAGCAATGATGCTGTCCAGGTCCAGATTGCGGTTGTTGTCCATGGAGAGAACCACGGATGTGTCGCTGACCTGGGTCTGCATCTGGGACAGCTCCTGCAGGGAAAATGTCTCATATCAGGCCTACTGGAGGGTCTTCCCTAATCTCTGACACCAGAGACCCACCATCATCATGGAAATGGCCATGCCACAGGCTCAGATGGGAGCTGACTTGGCATTCCCAAAGTATACAGAAGAGGAGGAGGGGTAAATTTCTATGTAGAAATCAAGTGGCTGGTGACATCTCAGGACAGAAGAGCAATGCCTGTAGTCTTCCCTGCTCCCTGAGGACCACAAGTCACTCCAGGTCAGGAGGCTCAAGTATATTGGCATGGAAGGGAAGATAATGATCTTTCTCACTGGAGAAATGCTAGACAGCAATCACTTCTATCCCGTGCAAACTTCAGATCTAATCCTCTAAGACAACCTCTGGTTTAGAGAATCTCTCGGTTTCAGTTGAATCTGTCACTTCAATCCTTTCTATCCATGATCTTGCTGAGAGCTCATGGCCCTGAAGTAAGGGAGTTGGAGTCCTTTCAAAGGACTGTCAATTCCAACCAGCAGCCTCACAGGTGGAGGCCTTCCCTAAATGGAGGGGGTTGAAGATGGAGTCCTCACCGCAGCATAGAGGACCCTCAGGAAGTTGATCTCATCGTTCAGGGCATCCACCTTGGCCTCCAGCTCCACCTTGTTCATGTAGGCAGCATCCACGTCCTGCAGAGGAGAAGGGAGGATAAGAGATAAGGTACAAGCATTCCAATGAGGGGCAGGGGGCATTATGTGACACACAGGTAGCACCAGGTGAGGTGGTAAGGGCCTCACCTTATTTGGCCTGTTCTGCCCCTAAAGCCACCTGCAGACATGGAAGTTAATTATCCATATGGGCTTTTTTCACAGCCTTAATTCCTAATTCAGTGAGATCTGGATAGTACTAAGGAAGGGTGGAGCGGGGGGTGGGGGAGAAGGTCAGGATGAACCAAACCCGTGATTCAAGCCAAAGACCACTCCTGAGGGAACTGGGAGCACATCCCTACCCTCCTTCACCCCTCACCTTCTTGAGGACCACGAAGTCATTTTCAGCAGCTGTGCGTTTGTTGATTTCATCTTCATACCTGGGAGTGGGAAGATGAGAAAGAAAAGACAATAGCTCCACAGGGAGCTAGTGTTTCTCACTCTTTCCTGCTGGTTTTCAAACATCTATTGGAAAAAAATCCATCTAATACATTTCCCCACGTTCATGCAGATACTAATTTCATTTACATTTGCTGAGTAATGACCTTGTTTGAGATAACAGTCTAGATTCTAGTTTATTCAGAGGAGTGAAAAACAAAATTTAAAAAGACTGTTTGCAAGAGATAAGATGTGAGGAGGAGAACAAGCATGATCTGGTTGATTTTATTTCAGTAGAAGAGCTGTCCTTTGGCTATTAGGTGGACTAAATTCTTAGGAGAGTTGCCAATGCTCCAGTTCTTTTTCTTTGGTATGAGAGTGAATTGAGAGAGGGAGCTGGTATTTTTCTGTTTCATCCCATAATGAGCATACTAAAAGCTACTATGCATTCAATGATCATTGTGCGCCCAGCACTATGCTACCTGCTTTCTCTATCTCATTTAATGTCATTTAATTCCCTCAACCTATAAGGTGGAACTATTATTCCCATTTTAAAGATGAAGAAGGACTTCCTTGGTGGTCCACTGGTTAAGACTCTGCACTCCCTCTGCAGGGGGGCATGAGTTTGATCCTAGGTCAGGGAACTAAGATCCCACAGTCTGCACAGTGCTGCCAATAAATAATAATAATAAAGATGAAGAAAACTAAGATTCAGAGAGGTTAAGCAAGCCGGCCAAGATCACACAGCTTCGTAAGTGGAAGAATCAGTATGCCAAGCAGGTCCATCTCTCCTTACAGCCTGTATTCTCCTCAGCCTGCTGTGTTACTTTCCATCTGTTTGGTATATGCCACGCCCAGCTCCCTGGACCTATCACTCATTTTCTGTTTGGGGCAACTTAGAGCTGATGACATCCTATTTTAAAAAGTGACCATGTAGATGCAGAACAGACTGGAGGTCATCCCTGACTCTTCAGGGTCTCTTCTGAGCCTGGGAATCTAAATGACTGAAGAGGAGCCCCTGGCCGGGGCACAGTCAGATTTGCTGGACGGCATTCGCTCCCTACATACTTGGTCTTATAGTCCTCCACGCTGTCCTGCATGATCTTCAGCTCAGACTGCAGGCGTCCTTTGTCGTTGGCTAAGGAATCCACCTGCTTCCTCAGGGCATTGATGTAGGCCTCAAAGAAGGGCTCAAGGTTTTTGACAGATGTGGTAGTCGTCTGCTGCTGGAGGAGTTTCCACTTGGTCTCTAGCACCTTGTTCTGCTGCTCTAAGAACCGCACCTGTATTTAACAAAGGCACCAACCAACTGATGAGAGCCTGAAACTCTGGCAGGAGGGCTGGACCACACCAACCCAGTCAACCCAAGCCAACCTGGAAGCCCAAGAGCCTTCAGAGTAAGGCCACCACCTTACAACTTCAGGCACCATCTGCTGGAGTCAGTATGGCAACCCCCCTCCACGGAAGCAAGTGGGCCACATGTGTTGGGAAGAACAGAGCAGAGCCCACGCATCGGGGCCTGACTGTGCAGCAAGAACAACTGGACCACAGGGGTCCAGAAGGCCTGGGAAGAATTGCTGAGAAGAACATTGAACTTCTATGAAATAATAAAACAAATTCAGGAAATACAACCAGAGCCTAGGGGCTATTGCACTCAGTGTGACCTCACCCAAGGCAAAGGAATCATAAACTCACTGAAGATGTTTTTAAACAAGCTTTCTTATAAATGGACCTCGTGTGTCCCTGTGAACCTGTGCAGAATGGAATATAAAATGTCTAAGATCCAGCACTAGACATATTCTGAGTCTCATAGACTCAGTCCTGCAAGGGAACTTCCCTGAACTTTCCCTCTAGGAAGAGATCTAGCCAGATAAACCAAGGTGTAGCATGACATTTCCACTTTATGTGCCTCAGAATAGAAAAGAAAGCAGATAAGGGTGACTGATCATGATTTGAACTTAAACCGATGATGGGAGATAAGACAAGTAAGCACCCAACCGTCAGTCTTACTTTTGCACCTGTAGGTCCTAGAGTCATAGTGAAGCCCTTTTAAGCTACTAGGGATTTCTTCAAGCTAGCAAGAACAAATATTCCCATTCAATCTACGCCAAGATCGTTCATTCTTGCCCCATTCATCTAAGAGAACTGAGACTTCATTGCACAGAGAACCAGGGCACCCTGGGCCAAATGTGCTCACCCACCCATTCGGTCATTCGTCTTGGAATTAATGACTCTGTGGAACTAATCTGTCTACTATTATCCATCACACATAAACATGGCATACAGCGCAAAAGTCTTGAACCTCTAGACCTTGCAAGGAGAAGGAAAGTAGACTACAAAAAAAAAAAAAAGGAGAGATTCAGCCCACTCCCTCTTCAAAAAGACCCCAAAATGAGCAATTTTGCCCAGTCAGGAGGATGAACACGATGACCTTCTGAGGTCCTCATGGGCCCTGGAATCTGCCACGGGAGTCAGTCCCTCTCTCATTTGAGAAAGCAGCCTGGTTTTCTTCTGCCCCAAAATCGGAAGTGCCAGTAGTTAAGCAATCGTATTAGCTAGAATGAATGAACTATATTATTAAACATGTTATTTCTGAAACCAAAATCTAGAGAAAAAGCAGAGAAACTATGTACCCGTTTTATAGCTGGGGTGACTGGGCCCAGAAAAGTTGAATGATTTGCCCAGAAGCACATAGCAACCTCAGGGAAATTCAAACATTGAACTGCTTTGAGCAGCCTGTTTTCCCACCAGCCACAGGATAAAAGAGAAAGAGTAACGGTTCTCCTTAACCAGGTAGGAAACAGAGGCCCAGAGAAATCCACAGGTTTCCTAAGTCTGCAGCAGGATTAGGTATGAGATGCTGGGACTCAGAAGCCCTGGCTTCTACCACCTTATCTGACCAAGGGGCCGCTCACCTTGTCGATGAAGGAGGCAAACTTGTTGTTAAGGAGCTTGATCTGCTCACGCTCCTCAGTCCGGACCTTCTGGATCTCAGGGTCAATCTCCACGTGGAGTGGGGTCAGCAGGCTCTGGTTGATGGTGACTTCCTGAATCCCTCCAGCAGGGCAGACCGGGAAGCCAGCACCACCTCGTCCACCGAAGGAGCCCCCGAATCCACTGCCAAAGCCACCAGCGCCGAAACCAGAGCCAAAACCTCCAGCAGCCCCAAAGCCACCTGCAGCCCCGAAGCCGGCACCCTGCCGGCACCCGGCCATGCTGATGGAGATGCTCTTGTTCCCCCCAAGGTTGTAGAGGCTTCTGCTGCCGAAGCCCCCAGAGGAGCAGCGGCCTGCACCCCCGGACATGGAGGCCGAGCTGAAAGCAGCCTTCTTGACCCCACCTACGATGGCCGAGCCGCAGCTAAAGCCACGGGGCCCGCCTCGCACATACTGCTGTCTGGCGATCATGACTGGAGAGAGACGAGCAAGCTCAGAGTTGTCAGGGAGAAGCAAGAGGGGCCAGGTCACTGACTGCAGCAGCACCAGTCTGGGTCTCTTATATGTGCTGGAAAGCAGGGCTTGGTTGCAGGGGCATAAAGGGAAAAATCTGAAACATCTCTGGGCTTGGCCTTTGGCACTGGCCCATCCTTCTTGCACCTGCTGAACATGTCACAAACACACCTACAGAAGTCATTCGGAGGGCACACTCTCTTCCCCGAGAAGCTGAACCAGTGTCCCAGGGCCTCCTGGGTCACCACCGCCCCCCCACCCGACACTGCACTCTAATCTCACCAGCCTCCAGGGGCCTCCCTGCTCCAGACAAGACAACCGTTGCTCTGTCGCTCACTCCACAGAATTTGGAACCTGAGAGGCTGACTTCAAATGCACGCTTTGCAAACCTGCAGCTAGTCATTCTCTGGTGCTCAGTTGCTTCACCCATAAATTGGAAATAATACAAATATTTGCCTTCACCTTCTGTCAAGATCCTGAGATTACAAGGAACGAGGGCTCTGTAACCTGTCAGAGACTGCACGTATATTTGTCACCAGCATTTCTATTCCTCTGTGTGCACTTGGCCCCGAAAAGTGTGTCCCCAGTGTCTCAGATGGAAAAGAGTCCGCCTGCAATGCAGGAAACCCAGGTTCAACCCCTGGGTCAGGAAGATCCCCTGGAGGAGGGCCTGGAAATCCATCCAGTATTCTTGCTTGAAGAATCCCATGGATAGAGAAGCCTGGTGGGCTACAGTCCATGGGGTCACACAGAGTCAGACACGACTAAGCAACTAACAAGCACACACACATATATACAAAAGGGGAAATCCATAGTCCAGCCTGCTAGACTTCCAAACCTGTAGATCAGGACTCAGCTTGGGACTTCCTTGGTAGTACAGTGGTTAAGAATCCACCTGCCAATGCAGGGTACATGGGTTCGATCCCTGGTCCAGGGAGATTCCACACGCCAACAGACTACAAGCCTGTGCGCCACAATTACTGAGCCCGAGCTCTAGAGTTCATGCACCGCAACTACTGAAGCCCACATGCCCTAGAGCCCATGCTCTGCAACAAGAGAAGCCGCTGCAATGAGAAGCCCATGCACCCCAACAAAGAGTAGCCCCAGCTCTCTGTAATTAGTGAAAGCTCGTGCACAGCAACAAAGACCCAGGGCAGCCAAAAATAAATAAATAGTTTTTTAAAAGACTCAGCTTGGCTTGATACACAATTATTGAAAACCTACTATCTGCCAGGCATGGAGCTGGAGGCGAAATACAGGTGACTCTGCCTCGGGCTCTCAGGACTTCCATTCCTTCTTGGGACTCCAGCCTGCATTTACCAGATTCTAGGTCAGCACTCTCCAGCCTGGGTCCTGACTGTGTGCCACGCTACTCCATTTGCTGCCCAGTCGTTTGCTTGGCCCACTAGGACAGGCCATGTCTGTTTTCCCATAACAGTCTCAGCATTTGGGGCAGGAGCTGGAACAATGGGGTGATGGGGACACCTTTGGCAGAATAATGAAACCTATGAGCCCCTTCTCAGAGCAATGTTTTCAAATACAATACCCTAGTTTTAAGCTTGAACTTAAAGTCTTTCCCCCTGAGTGCAGTGGATCTGTATTCAAATCCCACCTGTTGCTACTAACTGGCTGTGCAGTCTTGGGCAGGTCACCTAATGTCTCAGAACCCATAGATCTTAGATGATCTCATAGATCATGAGATGATGTACCTACAGTGCCTGGTACACACTAGGTCTGGAGACATTCATTCTTACATCCTGCCCAGGCTTTGGTGTTGCCACTTTTGAGGAGAAATCAGATGAATCTTTATCTCTCTTCTCAATCTCTAATGAGACTGCTATCCCGAATCTGGGGAACGGCAGTGAAGAGGGCGTTCGTGATTCCCACAGGCCCAAGCTGATCCTGACCAATTGAAAACTGGCCACTGCAAAAACAAGCAGCCCTAGACTTCCCTGGAGGTCCAGAGGCTAAGAATCTGCCTGCCAGTGCAGAGGACAAGGGTTCGATCCCTGGTCCAAGACAATCCCGCATGCCACGGAGCAACTAAGCCCATGTGCCACAGCTACTGAGCCTGCGCTCTAGAGCCCAGGCTCCGCAACAAGAGAAGCCACAGCAATGAGAAACCCTCACATTGCAACGAAGAGTAGTCCCCACTTGCTGCAACTAGAGAAAGCCCTCACAGGAACGCAGACCCAGCACAGCCAAAAATAATTCAAAAAAAAAAAAAAAGATGAGCAGCCCCTTCCATGCAGAGACTGAGGAGGCCCGTGGGATGAGAAGGTGCTGCATGGATCCAGGTCATGGGAACCAGGCTGCAGGAAGACTGGACTGGCTGGGAGCTCTCTCCTCCAGCCAGCTCCTCTCTCCCCACCCCCACCCTCATTGCCTCTCCCTGCCCTCCTCTTCCTCTACTTCTCATCCACACCTCACCCTCTGTCCCCATCTACCTCTGTCTTTGCTGGGCTCCCTATGCACCTGTCCAGATGGCCTCTAAGTAAATGAGTGCTTGGAAGGGCTATGGCAGTGGGACAGGAGACACCCCCCTCCACCGGGGTTCCGTCAAAGGTCCACTGGAGAAAGCCCGAGCCATGGTCCATCCACCTGTAGTAGGGGAGCATTCTAGAGCCAAGACCATCTCCTGTGAAGGTCAGGGTTGGACATCCTTCTCTCAATGAGTATTTATGAAGTGCCAGCTTTGTGCCAGGCTCTGTGCTGACTGCTTTATATACATGTGATCATGGAATCTTCCTAGAAGCTCTCTGTAGTCAGCATCACAACGGTGCTTACAAATGATGACTTGGAAGACCCAGGGGCGGTGAAGTAGCCCCCAGGGTCACACAGTGATGGAGCTAGGACCCCAACTGACATCAGTCTATTCCCAAAGGCTCTGCCCTCCCTGGCCTCTCACCCATACCATCCTGCCTGATGTAAAGTCAGTTTGTCTAATTTGTACAGCGGTCAATCCAGATTTGGGCACCTGAGCAAACCTTGAACCAGCTCTGAGGGCGCGAGTATGCAAGGGTTTACCGATTTCCACCCTAGTGGGCATGGCTGAGGCTGCAGCTGAAGGAGCAGGGAACAGCTGGAGCCACCCTCTAGGGGAGCTGAGGTCTGATTGTCTGCTTTTCTGCCCTGAGGGTGGTAAGGGGCAGAACCCAGGGCTCAGACCCCTCACCTGCCTCACCTCCCACTCATGGCTCCATCCTCCTGGCTGCCTCTAGGGGTTGACGAGGACCTTTGTAGGCTAGGAGGAGGGTTTTCCTCCCCAGAGATGTAGCCCCACGGTGTCTTGTGATGTGTCCATTGTGTCTTATAGTCTATAGCTCTGACACCCCAATACAAGAGAATCCTGCGTCCTTAAGGTGTGTATAAAACAGAAAGCCAACAGAGGTGGAAGGGACTTTAAGGGAAATAATCTATAATATATAATCAATCTTATTTTGTGCCTGTGGGACACCAAAACCATGGATCCTCAATGGAGGTACTTCTCATCATGCAAACCCTAAGTTGAGGCAGAGGTCATCCCTCAGACAGAAAGATGAGGGGAAGGCTGCCTGGCTTTCCAGGTAACAGTTACTCTCCCACAGAACTGCCATCATGTGCTGGACGCTGAGTGCTTTTCTTATAAGAATTCCCTTCCTCACAACAACCCAGCTAAAGGGGGTCGCCAGGCTGTTTAAAGCTACAGACAACCAAGGTTGAGAGAGCTTATATAATTTGACTAAGATCACACAGCTAGGAAGTGGTGGAGGTAGGTGGCCAGTCCTGTCCATCTAACTTCAAAGCTTGTGACTTTGATCTCTACACCCCAATGGTTTATATCAGAATCTGCAGGAAAAACAATTATACAGGAATTTTGACCCGTAGCTTGTGGTCCACCAGAGCAGCCGCAGGGCCTCCGCCAGCACGCTAAATGTTCTATCCCTGCTTTTGCCAAGGAATGTTGATCAGATCATGTAGCCCTGTCCTTACAAGTAACAATAAGATAGGACCCTGTCATGGGGGGCCAATTCTGTGTCCTCCAACTAAGTCCAAATTAGCTAAATGACAAATCCTACAATAAACCCACACCAAACAGAAAGAAAGTTCTAGACTAGAGCCCTATTCTGTGGCTCATTATAAAGTCAAAATTTCCAGAAGTTCACAAAATCCTTGGACTGTAGCCTGAAAAACTCAAGGCAGCATGCCCTCAGTGTACAAGAGAGCCCTTTCCCCCGAGGGAGAAAGGCAAAGAAGAGTTTCCATCCGTGAAAAGGGGAAGGTTGCCTCCTGCAGCCCTGGGCCAGAGGCAGGAAACTGGACCAGGTGACTCTACCTGGAAGCAGCAGCTAAAATCCGGTTCCCTGCCCCACCTCCACAGCTTCCACTCTTGTCCTTGTGACCCTTCCTCAACTGGCAGCCGTTCCCCATCTTGTCAAAGAGGAATAAGCAGTTGACAGGGGTGTGGAGGAGAGCGGAGGGTGTGTTTGCCCAGGGCTTTGTGGGTGAGGGAGACAAGCCCTGGCATTCAGTCCTGGGATTACGGGGATCCCAAGTCTTTTACTCTTAGCCCCAAACCTGGTGTGTGGTGTGGGAAAGCACCCCCGCCTGTCCTGACTGGGTTGGTGCCCTCACCCTGTTCAGTCACCCAGCCTCAGCCACCCCTGAGTCACTCCATGGGGAGCCAGAGCCAACTTGGGGATCAGAAATTCTACAGAAAGGACCAGTCAGCATTTCGGAACGGGGACAGTGAGGGCAGAGAGAGGGTGGAGAGCCCTTAGAATCGGGAAGTGGGGTCTGTGCACAATCCCCCCTTTCCCAGGGGCAGAGAGCATTTCTGGTCTCCCCCACCCCCTAGGCATGTGTCAGCAGGGGTAACCCAACATGTTCTGGCAGCAAAACCATTCTTGTCATCAAAAACAAATGCACAGCCCCATTTGTAAAACAAGTAAAAGAGGAGATGCTCTGATTGGTGCAGAGGAGGGAAATATGAAACTTCTTGCCTGCTGGCCTCTCCCAGACCCCTTGAGAGCAGCCCCTGGGGTTCTGAGTCTCCAGAAATTCAGCCTGGAAACCCCTGTGTCCGGGCCATTCTCAGATTTACATGAGTATTTCTAAGTAACATAACAATTTGTCCTTAGTGGATCTTCCTGGCCCATAGTATAATCTTTGCGTTTTGTTATATGATGAAGCTGTTTCTATTTCTTAAGTCCTAACTATAATTTCATATCTTTTTGCCTTTTCATATTGTTCATGGGGTTCTCAAGGCAAGAATACTGAAGTGGTTTGCCATTCTCTTCTCCAGTGGACCATGTTTTGTTAGAAGTCTCCACCATGACCCACCCGAGCCTACACGGCATGGCTCCTAGTTTCATTGAGTTAGACAAGGCTGTGATCCATGTGATCAGTTTGATTAGTTTTCTGTGATTGTGGTTTTCACTCTGTCTGCCCTCTGATGGATAAGGATAAGAGGCTTATTATGGAAGCTTCCTGATGGTAGAGGCTGTCAATCCTAAAGGAAATCAGCCCTGAATTTTCACTGGAAGGACTGATAATGAGGCTGAAACTCCAGTACTTTGGTCACCTGATGCAAAGAACTGACTCATTGGAAAAGACCCTGATGCTGGGAAAGATTGAAGGCAGGAGGAGAAGTGGACAACAGAGAGTAAGATGTCTTGATGGCATCACCGACTCGATGGACATGAGTTTGAGCAAGATCCGGGAGTTGGTGATGGACAGGGAAGCCTGGCGTGCTGCAGTCCATGGGGTCGCAAAGAGTTGGACACGACTGAGCAACTAAACTTGAAGTGAAATATAATTTCAATAAAATTGTTTCTCTGTTAGGATATATACATATGTGTATATGTATAACGGAATCACTTTGCTTTACACTTGAAACTGACACAGCACTGTAAATTAACTATGCTTCTTTTTTTTAAATTATCTGATTACCACTTCCAGTTAGCTGAATTGGAATTGTGAGAGTGAGCACCCTTGCCTTGTTCCTGATTTTGGAGGAAAAGCTTGTGACCTTTTACCTTGAAGTGTGATGTTAGCTGTGGGCTGTGATAAATGTTGAGGTATGTTCCTTCTATACCTTATTATGCTGAGGTATGTTCCTTCTATACCTAGTTTGTTGATAATTCTTATATGAGTGGGTGTTGAATTTCTTCAAATGCTTTTTCTTCATGTATTCAGACGATGCAGATCCCTGGGTCAGAAAGATTCCCTGGAGGAGGGCATGGCAGCACACTCCAGTATTCTTGCCTGGAGAATCCCATGGACAAAGGAGCCTGGTGGGCTACAGTCCATAGTGTCCCAAAGAGTCAGGCATGACTGAAGAGACTTAGCACGAAGCACGCACATTAAGATAATCATATGATTTTTTAATTTTTTATTCTGTTAATGTACCACACATTGATTTGTGTATGTTGAGCCAACCTTGCATCCCAGGGATGAATCCCACTTGATCATGGTGTATTATCCTTTCAATGTGCTGCAGAATTTAGTTTTCTAGTATTTTGGGGGGAATTTTTTTATATCTATAGTCATCAGGGATATTGGTCTGTAGTTTTCTTTCCTTGTAGTGTGCTTATCTGGCTTTGATGCTAATCCCATGAAATGAGTTTGGGAGTTTTCCATTCTCTTTGGGGTTTGGAGAAGTTTGAGAAGGGTTGACATTAATTCTTCTTTAATATTTAGTAAAAAATTTACCAATGAAGCCATCTGGTCCTGGAATTTTCCTTGTTGGGAGACATTTGATTACTGGTTCAATATCCTTACTGGTAATTGAACGGTTCAGATTTCCAGTTTGTTCCTGATTCAGTCTTGGTAAGTGATACATATCCAAGAATTTATCCCTTTCTTCTAGGTTGTCCAGTTTATTGGCATATAGTTGTCCATAACAACCTCTTATGATCCTATGTATTTTTTTATAATTTAATTATTTATTTTTGACTGAGCTGCTTTGCACGGGATTTATCAAGTTGTGACAAGCTGGGGCTACTCGTCATTGTGGTGTGTGAGCTTCTCATTGCAATGGCTTCTCTTGTTGTGGAGCACAGGCTCTAGACGCATGGGCTTCAAAAGTTGCAGCACGTGGGCTCAGGAGTTGTGGCACACAGGCTTAGTTGCCCTGCAGCATGTGGGATCTACCCAGACCAGGGAATGAACCCGTGTCCCCTGCATTGGCAGGCAGGTTCTTACACACTGCTCCACCAGGAAGTCTGATCCTGTGTGTTTTTGTGGTATCAGTTGAATGTCTCCTCTTTCTTGAATAATTTCATTGATTCGGGCCATCTCTTTTTCCCTTGGTTAGTCTAGCTAAAGGTTTTCCATTTTGTTTACCTTTTCAAAGATCCAACTCTTAGGGGGTTTTGTCTTCTCCACTATTTTCCTGTTTCCTATTTAATCCACTTCTGCGCTAATCTTTATTATTTCCTTCCTTCTTCTAAATTTGGACTTACTCTGTTCTTTTTCTAGTTCCCTGAGGTGTAAAAGTTAAAATGTTTATTTGGGTTCTTTCTAGTTTCTCAATACGTGTGTTTATAGCTATCAATTTCCCTCTTAGAACTGCTCTTGCTGCATCTCGTAAGTTTTGGTATCTTGTGTTACATTTTCATTTGTCTCCAGATACTTTTGTATTTCCATTTTTAAATTTCTTCTTTGATCTGTTGGTTATTGGAGTTGTTTGGAGTGTACTGTTTAATTTCCATGTATTCATGAATTTTCCACTTTTCCTTCTGTTATTGGTTTCTGGTTTCATACTCTTGTGGTCAGCAAAGACGCTTTGTGTTATTTAAGTCTTCTTTTTTTTTATTTTATTTTATTTTTAAACTTTACAATATTGTATTAGTTTTGCCAAGTATCGAAATGAATCCACCACAGGTATACCTGTGTTCCCCATCCTGAACCCTCCTCCCTCCTCCCTCCCCATACCCTCCCTCTGGGTCGTCCCAGTGCACCAGCCCCAAGCATCCAGTATTATGCATCGAATCTGGACTGGCGACTCGTTTCATACATGGTATTATACATGTTTCAATGCCATTCTTCTTGAATTTGCTAAGACTTGTTTTACGTGCAGCATCGGTGATATAGTGGTGAGCATAGCTGCCTTCCAAGATTTATTTTGTGGCCTAACACAGGATTTATCCCAGAAAGTGCTCCATATGCACTTAAGAACAATATATATTCTGTTATTGGCAGGAAAATGTGGGGTTTTATGGATGACTGGATGTGAGGGCGGAAAGAGAAATTCATCATCTTGGAGTGCCAAGATGATGAGCTGGGAACCAGAAGCCAGAGGTGAGGGAAGTAGTTCCTGCCAAGGCTCTTCTAAGCCAAATGCTTTACACATGTTTCCATCACACCCGTTTTAACAAAGGAGGAATTTCAGTTGCTCAGTCCGACTCTGAGACCCCATGGACTGCAACACACCAGGCTTCCCTGTCCATCACCAACTCCCAGAGCTTGCTCAAATTCATGTCCATCGAGTTGGTGATGCCCTCCAACCATCCTCTGTCTCACCCTCTGTTGTCCCCTTACAAAGGAGGAAAGTGAGGCCCAAAGAGGCTAAGTAATTTGCCCAAGGTCAGCTAGTAAGTGACAGTCAGGATTTAAACCTATTGTGAATTCCAAGACCTCTCCACTGAACACATGCTGCCTGCCCCCACAGAGCTGGCAGGGGGCACAGTAGCATTAGGGGAGGGGCTGAGCAACAGACAGCTGCTGGGAGCTGGGTCCTGCTGGGAGCTACTTACATAGTCCCTCCAACTTCCTCCAGGAGGAGAGTAAGAACCAAAGCCTACAGTGGTGATGGTACAAACTAATGTGCTTTTAGCAAGATTGAGATATTGTGAGCATGTGGTTGTTGCTGCCTAACCATCACTGAGTTAATCAGCTGACAGTTTCTGCTCTCTGGGCAGGACATACAAGCCCCAGACAGCTAGTTACAATTTCCATTTATTGAGACACATCACAGCACAGACAGGGGAGGGGGACGTAGGTAGATTCAGGGAGGGGGTGGTCTGGTGGGAGATGGGAGACCACTTCTGACTTTATACTCCCTCAGCCTGACCTGAGCCCACAGCAGACGGGCAGAAGAGGTGAGAGAAGCCAAGATGGCCTGGGGAAATCCAACCTCCTCTCTGTGGTCAAAATATCATCCCCGAATCATCCAAACACATCCCGCAAACTGGTGGCCTTAACCACCCCTCCCATCCTGTTGCAGAACCAAGGAGAAACCTGGGTAGATTTGAGCCCTTCCCAAAATGCAGATCCCATGAGCGGTCTGGCATGCCTGTACCCTGGGTCAGTGGTCCTGGGGCTATTCCTGCTCCTAAGGATGGGGAGTGGGGAGAGAAGTGCAGGGGCCCCAGCTTGCAAGACAGCAGCTAATACCTCCGGCTGGACGTCTTGACCGTGGTGGTCTTCCGCAGGATGGAGGTGCCCCCAGAGACAGGCCCTCCCTTGACAGTGCTGTAGCCTGCGTTTGTGCTGAATCTGCCCTTGCTGGCCCCCCCACCCCCACCCAGGGAGATGCCACCCCCGAAGCCAGCCGCGCCGCCTCCGCACACAGTGGTGGAGTTGCCCGTCACCGCTGCAAGAGAAAGGGTCTGGGTGAGGCAGGGCAGCCGTGTCAGGAGAGGATCCAGGGCTTCCCAACATCAGTGAGTGATGGGAATGAACTCAGACAGTGGTGCCCTGGGAAACCAGGCTCAGGGGGCTCATTCTCTGGGACCCCTGAACCTGTCTCCAGGGCTCAAGGACAGATTGAACAGACTAAGAAGAGGACTGGGGCCGGGCCCAGGGCGGCAAAATACTCACAAATGCTGACAGCACTGGGACATTCTCCAGACATCCTGGGGGAAACAGACAGGCAAGGTGAAGGATCAGTGGTCCCAGGAGCCCAGGTAAAAACCCTCTCTCTCCCTCTCATTGTCTTTACAATAAATCAACTCAGTGGGCCTTGAGACTCTCAGGAGCGGGGGCCGCGTGACAAAACTAAGGAACCAAAACTTGGCCCAGGGCTGCCCTGGGCCAGGCACCCTTCCGCCAGCTCCTAAAGCCAGTGTAGCAGAGAAAGCAGAGATTCAGTAGGCCAGGCAGCTCCATCCTTCTTCTGCCCTCTCCTCCCTCCACACTTGGGCCATAAGCAGCAGCCCCTGCTCCTATGGGATGGGAAACAAAACCCACTCCACAACAGAGCTGCCCATTTTCTGGCTAAGGTGACTTTCTCTGCATCTCATGTCTTCCACAAGAACAGAGATGATGAATTCTTTTTTTTCTAAGCTTCTGCCAGGGTCAGAATCTGGTGTTGGAAAAGAAAACCCTGTCCCCTGTTGGCCTGCCAGACACCGTCAGGATTACTGACAGTAGTGCCAGCCAAGGAGACACACAGTGAGGCCCTGAACAGAAGCAGGAGAGTCTCAGGTGATGAGTTACGAGCCCAGTTCCACGGTTGCTCCCTCACCCTCCTCCCCTTGACACAAGAACCAACTACATGGGATCTCCCACAGGGCAGGGCCGGGAGCCCTCAGAATCAGGACAGGGAAGGTGGGGGGCACCCACCTGCTCTCCTCACTCTCCAGCAGCTTGCGGTAGGTGGCGATCTCCACATCCAGGGCCAGCTTGACGTTCATGAGCGCCTGGTAGTCACGCAGCAGCCGGGCCAGGTCCTCCTTGGCCTGATTCAGGGCAGCATCCAGGTCCCCAAGTTTCTTCTGAGCATCTTTTAATGCCAGCTCCCCACGCTGTTCCGCATCTGCGATGGCAGTCTGCAGCTGCTGGCACTGCCCAGGGCGTGAGAGGTATTGGACACACCCTCCAGGGTCATTGCATCCATCTCTCTGCCCTTAAACTAGACATCACCATCCCCAGCTCCCCTGACTGCCGCCCCAACCAACTGAGAATGAAGGAAAAGAGAAATATTCCTCTGAGAGAGGAGGTGATACTATACAAACAAGACCATATAGCCCCACTGGGAAAGTTCTTACTGAAGTCTAATCTTAAGACCCTCCTGGGGGCTTTCCTGGTGGTTCAGTGGTTAAGAGTCTGCCTTGCAATGCAGAGGACATGGATTTGATCCCCGGTCTAGGAAAATCACATGTGCTGAGCAACAACTAAGCCCATGTGCCACAACTACCGAGTCCAAGCACTCCAGAATCCATGCTCCACGACAAGAGAAGCCACGGCAATGAGAAGCCTGTGCACCGCAATGAAGAGTAGTCCCTGCTCACTACAACTAGAGAAAGCCCGAATGCAGCAACAAAGACCCACCACAGTCAAAAAACAAAAGAAAGAAAGAAATCCTTAAAAAAAAAACAAAAACCTTCCTGCTGCAACTCACCCCAGCACAAAAGAGATAAAATAAATCATACAAGCTCACCATTAACCAAATGCTTCACTATGCTCTTAGGAGGAGCCCATGCCTTAGATGGAGTCAGCAACTGTGACCTGGACTCTTGAATGCTCAGACTCCTGCTCTGACCTTCTGGAGATGGGATCAATCTTCTTCGAGGGGGCTACTCTACCACTAATATGCTGTGTGATCTTGGGCAAGTCCCTGTCCCTCTCTGAGCCTCAGTTTCCTCTCCTGTAAGAGGAGCTTCTTGATCTTATTGGTCCAGCATTTAAGCATATCCCATCCATGGGGAGAAGAACAGGCCTTACCCCTGAGCACACCTCTGCCAACACTCAGGCCCCCCACCAGAGGTTCACCTGCTTCTTGATTGCATCTGCCTCCCCCTGCAGCCTCTGCACAGTGCGGGTGAGCTCAGCGATCTCATTCTTGGTGTCCCTCAGGTTGTCCCCATGCTTCCCAGCGGTCACCTGCAGTTCCTCATACTGGAGACCAAAGAAATGGCAGTGAGCTGTCAAATCGTTCCAGGCCCACCTGGGTAACTGCTGGCCCCTGGACCCACCCTCACGGCTGGATGAGTAGGCTGGATGTGTCTGGCCCCAGCCTCCGAGGAGCCCAGGGGCCCAGGCCTCTCACCAAGGGGGAAGGTCCGGGTGCAGGCCCAACCCACACCCCTGAGCCAGCCATTCTCTCACCTTGGTCTGGTACCAGGACTCAGCCTCAGCCCTGCTCCTCTGGGCAATCTGCTCATATTGGGCCTTCACCTCAGCGATGATGCTGTCCAGGTCAAGGTTGCGGTTGTTGTCCATGGAGAGGATGACACTGGTGTCAGACACGTGAGTCTGCACTTGGCTCAGCTCCTGCAGAAAGAGATGTAGCTGTCTCCAGCACCAGGCCAGAGGAGCAGGGGGTAGGGGAGTGATTTTGGCATCAGGAGGCTGTGCTCCCGCCCCTCCAGGATCCACCCTAAAAGGAATCTATGGTTGCCAGCAGAGCTTCAGTCTTTCCAGCTGGAAACGGGGGTCCCAGTTGAATAGACCTCTTTCTTGGTATGGATTTTCAGGCTTCCAAGAGCCTAAAGAAGGAAGGAGTACACTCTAGCTGTTGCCAGGCCCTGAGCCAGCAGGCTCACCTTTAATCCTCAGAACCCCTGGGAGGCAGGCAGGGCCACAGCTGGCCCACAGAAGGTTGTGCTGTGCTGTGCTAAGTCTCTTCAGTCGTGTCCAACTCTTTGCGACCCCATGGACTATAGCCCACCATGCCTCTCTGTCCATGGGATTCTCCAGGCAAGAATACTGGAGTGGGTTTCCATTTCCTCCTCCAGGGTATCTTCCCAACCCAGGGATCAAACCCACATCCCCTGCGTGTCTGCATTAGCAGTGGGTTCTTTACCACTAGCACCACCTGGAAGCCCATATATATATACATATATGTGTGTGTATAATCAAATCACTTCGCTGTATAACTGAAACCAACACAATATTGTAAATCAACTATATTTCAATTTAAAAATAAGAAAGAAAGGACTACCAAAGCCAAAACTGGTATCTGTATAGACACAGATTTAGATGTTCAAATTAGACTGGCTTTTAAAAGGTGGAATGGGTTGGAGGTGGGTGCCAGGCAGAAAGACACAAGCTTTGAAGACAGACAAAGCTAAGTTTGAATGCCAGTCTGACATTCACAAGCCATGGTACTGAGGTCCCCACTAAGCCTTACAAGGCCTCAGTCTCTTCTTCTGTAAAATGGCCATGATAATACCTTCAAAATGTAGTTGATCTGAGGATTCAGATTCATACATGACCCATGGTGGGTGCTCAGTAAAATGCATTATTTGCCCAGCCTTCTCCAAAGTTCAGTCCATATGCCCATGAATCATGTGCCACAGATAAAATCATTGTCACAATCGTGCATTGCCAGCATCATCTTGCAGCATCACTCATCACGCTCCCCGGCTCAGGGTCCCTCTACAGCCCCATGCCAGAGTGTGGTCCTGAGGAAAATTAACTTGGAATTTTTCAGACAAGAGGCAAACACTATCTACCAAACACCACCAAAAGTGGATAAGGATGTTCTTGCTAGGACTAGAGGATAAAAAGGGCAGGCTTTCCAAAGAAAGAGCTAATGCAAGTGGAGAGGGAAGAACTCTGTGGAGTTAAGGTGTGAGCTTTTTATCTATGCATGGGGAAAGGAGCCAGAGAGATGAAGTGATGGCATTGAAGCAAGGGCTGGATCCCACAAGGACCCCCCAGGCCAGAGGGAAGCCACAAGTTAACTTTCCTGCCCTGTATGACATGCCAGGGATTGGTGGTTGGCCTTCTGAATTTCCTTAAGATCTGGCTTGACCAAAACCAGACCATAAAATCGATTACCGAGTGCTGTGTTAGCCATCGCAGCTGGTATGCAAGCAAGGGAACGACTGCTCTGGTCTTCACTCTTACCTCCCAAGGAGGCACCGGAAGTGACCCTGGCTTGGTCACTTGGTCAGCTCACCTTCCTTGTTCACCTCCTCACCTCATTCTCCCACATACTTGATGCCTGGTTCACCTGCTGCTCCCCAAACACAAGCAGATTCTACTTGCCCCTTCTTTAGAAGTCCCACCCTTCCTTCAAAATCCAAAATGCTTTCTCCTCTGAAACTCTCCCAGCCCTCCCAGGGAGAGTCAGCCGCAGCCTGTCCCATGCACCTCACCTGTCCCAACATGGCTCTCAACATATCATACGGAAACCTGCAAAGGCAAACTGTCCTTCCATGGTTCTGCAGAAGGTACTTAACAATATGCGGCAAATGGACAGGAAACAGCAAAGGAAAGGAAAGCTTTTTGAGACACTAGAAAAGCCAATTCCTTCCCATTGAGAGAAAAGGGCCTGGGCCCCCTTGACCTGTTCTAAAAGAGAGACCATCCTAAGAGAAGAGAATGAGTAAATCCCAGATGGTGAATGACCATCAGTGATCCCAGTAAAGAAAAAGCTAGGGAGACACCTAAGAAATCAGCAGTATGACATAGAACACTCCCCCACAAGCTCATCCTGAAGGACACACAGAGATGTTTGAAGGAGAGCAGCACAGCCAAGGATGAACATGCAGAGTTCATCCTTGGGGAAATGCAAAGGTCAGTGGATAGCAGCCTTTAGATAAGCTCTAGGCAAGAAGAACAAGAAGGCACATTGGGCTAACCCTACAGACAACCCAGGCAAAGCCAACAACTCTACTCCTACATCGTTTGCTCTTTCCTATCAAGGGAAACAGTCATCAAACTGAAAAGGACAGGATGCTTGGGAGGAAATGGAAGCCAAGACAGATACTGAGAGTGAGAAAGGCCTTGGCCTTGTTGACAACATCAGTGGTCCAGGCCAGAGGAGCAAATACTAGGACCTCATGGCCATGGCTAAGGAAACAAATACCCCCTGAGATCCGTGAGAAATATGGACAGTAGAAGAGATTCCAGAACCTGAGACATGGAAACGTCCTCATTTTCAAAGGGGAGAGATTTAGACTTTTCCAAGTTAAACTTGACATAAATCTCCCATGAGCCTCTAGAATGAACTCTAAACTGTGTGTGAAAGGCATGGACCCAACAAGACAGCCCTAAGGAAAAATCAAGCCACACAGATTCTCCTTTATGCCTGCATTACCAAACTAATAAGGATGCCATGAATGCTGTTTGACCAAGACTCTTTTGCTTTTTTTTTTTTTTTTGGAAGACATCTTTTTTCCTTCTCTTTGGAAATGCTTTTACCTTAGTCTCCAAAGCCCCTTTGTTTCCTGGAATCCCTCCTAAATTCTGTGATTTATCTGCTACACACACCTCACCTCCTGCTCTAACTTGAAATTTCAATCCACACTCTCTACCCGTCTCAAATCCTCCATCCTTTGCTCTGTTATAAACTGGGCAATAAGGAAAACAGTATAACAGTCCAAGGATGAAGTTTTAGTTCTATAACTCCCTCTAGCTAGCTATGAGAGCATGGGCAACTTACTCAGAGCCTCAGGGTCCAAGACTATAAAATGGAGACAATAACAGTACCTATATTACGGAGTTGTTGAGGGGATTATATAAAAAACTTAGCCCAGTTCCTGGCCCATCATAAGCACATAAGACATGGATGCTAGTATTGATTAAGGGTCCAGGTGCTATATTCTATCAATGAGGTCGCACTACTGAATTCTGATCAGACTTCCAGGAGGAATCCCCAAAACTGTATGTGAATCTAAGTATCCCTGTCCATTGGCTATCTCACCTCTTCATAGAGATGCCTCAGGAAGTCTATCTCCCCCATCAGGTGGTCCACCATGCCATGCAGATCCATTCGGCCCACATATGCGGCATCTACATCCTGGGGGAGAGAGAGAGAAGGGCAGTGGGCTCAGCCCCCAGGATTCTTGCCCCTCTCCAAGTCAGCCCAGCACCCTGGCAGATAAAGACCACCTGCCCCCACTCCCTGCCACCCTGCTCACCTTCTTGAGGACCACAAACTCGTTCTCTGCGGCAGTGCGCTTGTTGATTTCATCCTCATACCTGTTACACAAGGAAGACTCAGCCCAGTTCACCTTTTAAGACACTGAACCTAGTTGGCTCTAAGGAGTCCCTAATAGGGATTTTGGATGGCCAAAAACACCTTTGGGGAGAAGTTCTGTACTGCAGCCAACCAATGGAGAAACTGGGATACAGTCTTTAAATAATCCACCCACCCTCTTTGAGAAAGTGAACACAGTATTTGTGCAATAATATGGCAACAGAGAGCAGCCATGTCTTTGAATCAGAGCCCTTGGGAGGCTTTATGGGAACAGGCGAAGATGTGTCAACAGTGGTTAACCTTTGCATTCACTTTCTACAACAGGATGTCATTGAAAATGCCAACTTCTGTCCAGCTGCTTTTGCTGAGACTTTTAAGATCTTAAAATTGCCAGTGTCAAGCAGTGGGGAAAGTTATAAAAGTTTATACCTTAAACTCATAAATATACAGCTGAACCAATCATAATATGTGAATTTGCGTAGTACATTACTTGCATCTTGATTCAAATAAACTGTATTTTTAAAATTTATGACACTTATGGAACAAGGGCAAATTTAATCATTGATTAGATAGTTGATGATACTGAGGATTACTGTTTTAAAAGATTTAGGTGTTCTTATGGCACTGTGTTTGTATATTATTAAGTGAAGTTACACAAATGAACTCTATGAATACATCCAGTAAAAATGCTTGTGAGTGAAATGACTTGATGAATGAGATTTGCTTCAAGACAATAAGGGAAGAGGGGAAGGAAGTGAGTAGGGGTAAAGACAAAACAAGACTGGCTGTGAGTTGGTAATTATAAAAGCTGGGTAATGAGACCATAAAGGTTCATTAAGCTTTTCTCCCTATCTTATAATAATTTTTAAAATTATTACACACTGTGACAACCCTCCAGGAGGCCATGGGTCCAGAGCCTGAGCCCCCATGGAAACAGCTCTGTCTGAGCACCCACCCAACTGGGTCCTAGGACCCAGGAACGGGGTGTCCCTCTCTTGGGAGATTCCCCATGCTGCCCCTCCCCATCCACATATGGCCACAGCTGGTCCAGCCCTCCTCACTTGGTCTTGAAGTCCTCAGCAAGATCCTGCACATTCCTCAACTCCGAGTCCAGCCTCCCCCGCTCACTCTGGAGGTTGTCCAGCTTCCCCCGCAGGTTGTTGATGAAGTGCTCGAAGAGGGGCTCCAGATTGTTCCTGGTGACGCCCGATTTCTGACCCTGCTCCTGCAGCAGCGCCCACTTGGTCTCCAGCACCTTGTTCTGCTGCTCCAGGAACCGCACCTGAGCCAGAACAAGAAGGGTGGGCTGGGGCCTCCCCCAGCCCCAGGAGGGACCAGGACCAGGCTCATCGTCACCATCCGTCCTGACCAGGACACAGCACGGGGCAGTGCAGGGTCTATGCCTTGCTTTGGGGAGGAGTTCCTGAGGGAAACATCTTTGCTGAAAAAGACAGTTCGATCCAATGACAAGGATTCTTAAAAGGTCCAGTTCGGTCATTTACTGGTTGGTGACAGTCAAGTCACTTCTCCCTGGATCTCCTCTTCTCATTATCCTGGGTAAATCAGACTAAATCAATGTTTCTGAACCCTAATTCTGCATTAAGATCAAAAAATTCAAATGCAGATACATCTATAGTTTAAGTGTGTATATATATGTACATATACAAATATACCTACAAAGAGGGAAAAAGAAAGCAAAAGTGACAAAATGCCAAAAACTGGTAAATCTGAGTGAAAAGAAATATAGGAATATATTGTACTATTATTGAGTCTTTTCTGAAAACTTGACATGTTTTGAGTTTTTAAAATACGGATGTCCAGCCCTATCTCTATAGACTTAGAAGGGTGCTCATGGTGTGAGTTTAATGGGCCCCCAGGGGGAGTCTCTGCCCAACCAGGCTTCTAAGACACCAGACACGGACAAACTGTCAGGCCCCCAGGTCCCAGGCCGTGATTCTGAGAGCCTGAGAGGGGTTTGCTTCTTTGACCTCTGGGACAGTCCCACAGAAGAACCAAAAGTCCGTCGGGGAGACGGTGAGGGGTTGAGCGAAATAGCTTGCCTCATCCTTTGCCATCCGGTCTCTCCGGATCCCACCTCCACAGCACCCCAGGCCCATGGTTCCATGGCCCCAAGGCACCATGCAGGTGTACCTGCCAGGAGCAGTGACCTCTTAAAGCCATGAACTTGAGTCCCGGGCCCACCACTGCCTCCAGGTGATCCTGGGCAAATCACTTCGTCTCTCCAGACCTCGATTTTCTCTTTTTAAAAATAGACTCACTGTCACCTGGACTGACTTCTCATGAAACACTGTGGGTATCATATGGGAAAGAGGGCATCAGGCTCCTTTGGAAACCCACAGATCACTGAACCAGGGTATGGTCATCCACCAGGATTCTTCTCATCATGGTCCTACTGGCTGGGGGCCTTGGGGTAGTGGTAGATAGCGCAGCAAAGTGGACCTGGAAACGCTTGCCTCATTGGCCTGGGGGCCAGAGAAGGAGTCAGAACACCCCTGATCTGAGGCAGATCAAACTGCATATCCCTGAGTCATGGTGACCTGTGACCACTAAACTCATGTCCACCCCACACTGAGCTTCTTGGCTGGAACAGGAAGGAAGAATTGGAGAAGCCAAAAGGAGACTTCCTCTAGAACTCCCACCGCTGCACTGTGTCCTGATAACATTTTTGTCCTTAGAACTCCTCCAAAACCAACAGAACAGGCAACACATGGGGTTCTTGGGGACTTGACACTCAAGCCAGTTTTCCCAGTTAAAAAATGACAGGAAGCAGGAAGGGCCACCCCACTAAGAGGAATAACAAGGACAATCCACTATTTAATCGTACTATAAGGCTGCTGTGTAACCCCGTTAATGATGACTGCAACACCATCAAGCTGGGCTGGGCCAAAAGGCCTCGTGAGAGCAACTCAAGAGTCATCATCACTTGCAAAGAAAGACCATCCAGCCACTCGGGTCCAAGCATCCCAGAAGGGCTTCAAAAGTCACTCCATCCATCCCCGCCCCAGTACACATGGGTTGCAACAGCCTCCGCCCACCCTCTCTCAGGGTGCACTCCCTGACCCCTTCCTGCCTCCTTCCACCTGGGCCCACCTTGTCGATGAAGGAGGCGAACTTGTTATTAAGGGTCTTGATCTGCTCCCGCTCCTCCGTGCGCACCCGCTGGATCTCCGGGTCGATCTCCACGTGGAGGGGGGTCAACAGGCTTTGGTTGACGGTGACCTGCTGGATGCCGCCAGGAGGACAGACGGGCCCCAGCATCGGCCTGCAAGCCCCCAGGCCCATGTAGGCCCCACCGCCAAGGCCGAAGCCTCCCAGCACCCGCCCCGCTGAGGCCCCTCCAGCCACGCTGACCGAGATGCTCTTGCTGCCCCCCAAGTTATAGAGGCTCTGGCTCCCAAAGCCACCCATGCTGGGGCCACAGCGGGGCCCCCCGCCTCTGCCACTGTTCCGGGACACAGTCACCGAGCTGAAGCTGGTGCGGGCCTGGGAACCACCCCCGCCACTGGCTGAGCTGGAGCTGAAGGCCCCTTTGGTGGAGTATGTCTGCCGAGACACGGAGGATCTCATCGCTGCAGCAGGGCCAGAGCAGACAGGAGAGCTGGGAGGGAGCACAGTGAGCTGCTGGGCCACTGATGGGCTTTTTATCTTTTCCCAACTGGGCTGGCTCCTGGATTCCACAGACACTCCTGCCCCATCGCCCCAGGAAGAGAGGGAGGGGCCCTGAGGACCGGGGGTGTTCCTTTCCCACTGCGGGAGGGAGGGGCTGCTCCGAGTTATCACCTGAGCTCCAGAGCTGGGGCTGAGCCGACTGTCTGGGGCCGGATGCCACCTCCTTCTCCCCCGCTGGGGTGCTCCTGACTTGGAACAGGATGATACGGGCTCCCAGGGCCACCCCCACCCAGTGGCAGACTGGTCTCCTCCCACCCAGCCCTGGTAGCCGCTCTGAGTCAGTGGGGCTCTGTTCTGGGGTTGGTCCCAGGCCCCTGTGGTAAGCAAAGGCCCCAGGGCCCAGGCTGTGCGGGTGGTAGGGGCGGAAGCATTGGGCAATGGGCTGTGGAGAGGGTGCCCAGGCCTGCTCCAGTCCCGCTGTCACAGCCCACAGCCTCAGCGCCTTCTGGCAGGTCCAAACTGGGGACACAGGTGCCAGTCTGGGTTGGGGGTAGCCAGTTCTTTTGTTGTACGCTGGCAGACTGTCTGCCCGGTAGAGAGCCTATGCTGGGCAGAGGGGACACAGGACAGAGACGGTCCCTGCCTGACTCAGAGGCCTGGGCACTAAATAATGAGGAAGAAGGGCCAAAGCCAGGAGATGAAGGAGGCAAAGACTGGGGGTTTCAACAGCCACCTGAGTCCCCCTTGGCAGCATTCCCCAGAAGGGCCCAGCCATTTGGGAAGGAGCTGAAAGTGGGTGGACACACCCCACTCTGGCTGGACATAGTACAGATTCAAAAAGCGTCAGAAGTTCCCTGGTTGCCCTTAGTTAAGACTCCATGCTTCTACTACAGGGGAAACAGGTTCAATCCCTGGTCAGGGAACTAAAATCCTACATGCTGCAAGATACAGCTGAAAAAAAATAAGATGTCTCCAACAAAAGCCCCAAGAAGCCTATAGATACCCCCAACATCCCATCTTCCCAGCCACAGAGCCCAGGATCTCGATCCAGAAGGCTGGAGGGCTCCTCAAATCACTTCACAGAGTCTCGTCTGTGCCTACCACCTCGGGCTGCTGGGACCAAACACATCCCTGAGGAAGGACCTGGAGACGTAATGTTAGCCAGGTGTTAGGACAGGGGAGTGGTGAGGATGTGCCACTGATTGCCCATCTCAACCCTCAGCAAGGAAGTGGTCCCAGAAGGAGACTTGCCCGAAGAAAGGAGCAGGGACAGCTCTTGCTGGGGTCCCCACACAGCTGCCAGGGCCAGGGTTGGGGTGGGAGAGGACAAGGGACCACCCCTACTGTCCCAGGAAACAGGCAGAGAGCAGGTCCCCTGGCCCAGAGGAGGCTGTGGGATGGTTTCTAGGCAGCTGGGAGGCTGTAGTGGCTCCCAGTTGCCTGAAGGAGTTGAATCCAGCCTCCCAGGGCTTCTCTGGTGGCTCAGATGGTAAAGAATCTGCCTGCAATGCAGAAGACCCGTGTTCAACCCTGGGTCAGGAAGATCCCCTGGAGAAGGGAATGGCTACCCACTCCAGTATTCTTGTCTGGTGAATTCCATGGACAGAGGAGCCTGGCAGGTTCCATGGGGTTGCAAAGAGTCAGACACGACAGGGCAACTCACACTTTCACTTTCCCACACCAGATGAGGGTGAAGATACTCCCAGAACTAGCCCCTCAGTGGCCAGGAAGGGGTTTTTCCTCCCTGCTTGGAGTCAGGACACCAGGCATTTGGGGGAGCTGAGCTGGGAGGTGAACCCCCACTGAGGTTCACCTCCAATGTGTCCTTAGACAACATTCAACTTCTCTGGGCCCCCCTGCCTCTGCTTATGACCAGGGCCCGCCAGGAAAGTCTTCTCAAAAGCGCTGGCCCTCCATCCCAAGACTGAACCATCACTCCCTGCTGAGCTTTGTGTCCTGTCCCTGAGGCTGTAACCCCTTCTTCAGATCCCTTATCTCTTCCCCAGGGAGCATGGGAGGGGGAGGCAGTGGCAAGTGGGGAAAGGAGTGATGTCAGCCATCTGAGTCAGGCACAGCAGGGTGGTGGGAGCAGACTTGGCCACAAACACACCCTCCACCTCCCCAGGGACTGACACCCTCCTGTGTTTACCTGGCACTCAGTGCCAAGGCATGTGCCGGGGGCTGGTGACAGCCACGGAGGAAGCCCACAGTTACTATCAGAGACAGTCTCACCAGCCCCAGCCCAGACAGCGTGGGAGCCACTCCGCCTTCTCCAGTCTGGCTCTCCGCTCATCTTTATACAGGACACCCAAATTCAGACCTTTCATCCATAGCCGAGGAGGCGTGGCTCCCTCCCCACCTCTGCTGCTTGAACCAAGGGCCTCCATCTTTAGAGACCCTCTCCTGTCCAGGGCCCATCCCTGCACAGGACACAGGAGCAGAGGGGACAGAATGCTGCTGCTGATATAAAAGGGATGAGGCAAGACAGCCGATGGCATCAACCTGGCACCCAACATGGGCTGAACGATAGGAAAGATGCAGAGGTGAAGAAAACAGTCACTGCCCTTGAGGAGCCCCATCCAGGGCAGGGTTTTCTCATCTAATAGGAACAATTATTATAGTCAGCATTTACTAAGCACTCACTACAGGGCAGATACCTTCGATACAAAAACACCTTCGAAACAAAAACATCCAGTCCCCACACTGGGGATTCTCCATATGCATCCTTTCTGCTCTGATTGATTCCCCGACCTCCCTGATCCCTGCAGGCCACTCCCTGGCTCTCTGGCTTCCAGAGGTGGGGGTTAGCCAAGGAGGGGGGACATTAGCAGGAGATCTGGGAGACATGGGAGGTACTTCCTTCCTGCTCTAGGGGTGGCTGCCTTCCTCCATGCTTACAGCTTCCACCTATTCCTACATCTCTATCACCCAGTCAGTCATCCACTCTTTCTCTCATCTCTTCAGCTCTATACAGAGCCACCATCCCCTCCTGATTTTCCTGGGACTATCCCACTTTAGCCCCTTCCCTGGTGGCTCAGATGGTAAAGAATTTGCCTGCAATGCAGGAGACCCCAGTTCAACCCCTGGGTTGGGAAGTTTCCCTGCAGAAGGGAATGGCAACCCACTCCAGTATTCTTGCCTGGAGAATCTCCATGGACAGAGAAGCCTGGAGGGCTATAGCCCATGGTGTCACAAAGAACCAAACATGACTGAGCAACTAATATGCTTGAACATCCTCCTTTAGCACTGAAAATCCCACACCCCAGAAAACCTCTGTGCCCTGGACAAATCAGAGTTTGGCCACTCCTGCCAGAAGGGCAAGTGGGGAGTGATGGGAGTGGCAATGGTTTCCCACCATTAACCACCTCTGGACTTTCCATCCCATGTTTGTGTCCTTAGCCACACCCACACCTCTGTGAGGATTCCTTTCATTAAAGTTCATTTAGCTGAACCATCTTGAGTACATTGATTTCCCTCTAGGACCCTAAATGTTCCCATGCCCCCGTAGCCCTTTGAGCTGAGTATTAGTGTCACGAATGTCTTTTCACAGGTGAGGTAACTAAAGCATGGAGAGGAGAGGTCAAGGAACTGGTCACATCAGCAGCAAAGGGCAGAGCCGGGATTCAAGCCCAAGAAGTCTAGCTCTAGGACTATGTGCTCACCCACTAATGTCTCTCTCACAGAAGGCAAAGGCTGGAAAGCTCCTTCTTAGATACTTTTGATGGAGAGAACCTATGGGTCTGAGAAAAGGGCTCACCTCCCCTTAAAGCAGAGAACAATGGTATGACCTAGACCCTGATGCTGGGAAAGACTGAAGGCAGGAGGAGAAGGGGCAACAGAGGATGAGATGGTTGGATGGCATCACCGACTCAATGGACATGAGTTTGGGTAAACTCTGAGAGTTGGTAATAGACAGGGAGGCCTGGTGTGCTGTAGTCCATGGGGTCGAAAAGAGCTGGACATGACTGAGTAGAGTTGGTAATAGACAGGGAGCCCTGGTGTGCTGTAGTCCATGGGGTCGCAAAGAGCTGGACATGACTGAGTGACTGAACTGAACTGAACTGAACCTGCAGCTCAGGCCATGGAATTGGGAGCTGGCTGGGTAGAGAGGAGGAAAAGGAAAGAAGACGTGTAGGAGCCTATGGGTAGATGGGGGATGAAAAGGTGACTCTCCCACCCTCCTAGAACCTGGTTCTGATGCCCACACTCCCGGTTTCCTGCAGAGCTCCCTGAAAAAGAGGGAGGGAGAAGTTTCCAATGTCATGTTCAGACAGGCCCAGAGACAGGATGAACACCAAGAAGAAGGAGAAATGGGCATAGTTTCAGTCCCAAGTCCCCAACAAACCCCAGACACAAGCTGAGCTGCTGATCCCCACCCAGGGTGCAGATCACCCAGAGGTCCCAGAGGTCTCAGACTAATATGGAAACTGGGTTCCAGACCAGAACCATATAGAAACAGAGTCAAGAATCACAACAGGCTGTGCCAGGAAGTGTCTGGTGCATTCTGACATGGAGAATTAGGGAAGGTTTCCAAGGGAGAGAAAAATGGGCACAATCTTGGGAAGAAGGAAGAACGGGGGTGAATGGAGCTGTCCTTGGTTGGGAATAGAGCCTACTGTAGGCAATTAACTAGGGAGCAAGCTATGAGAGCTACTAAAACATCAGTGGGGATGGAGGAGATGCAGGGCATACAGGGAGCATAGTGGAGGTTTGGAAGGAATCCCTTAAGTGTGAGATGCCCACAGGACTTACTCAAACAATGTAGATACTCCATAAATCGCCTTCTGAGGAGAGTGAGCTGAGTACCTGCATAGTTTTTGTTTTGCGGGGTGGGCGTGTGGGAGGTGAGCTATGCAAGCCTGGGGCAGAGCAGAATTGCTGGAAGAAGTGGCAGAGAAGCTGCACATTGCCAAAAGGAACTTTGGTCTCTGCCTTGCAGCCTGTCCTCTAAATGCCCTTGGAACACATGTATAAGGCTGTGGCTTAGCATCGGTGCTGAATTAACCTGCCCAGGAGAAGTGGCAGGTTAAAGTTCTGAGGTAAGAGATGGAAGTGAGATAACAAGACCCAAGCTTATCCCTCTGGGTAGAGCTAGAACCAGCACATCACTGGGAGGAAGCTGGAAGAAGCAAGAGGACACAAAAGAACCTCAGCACAAATCCTGATCTCCCAACCCCAGGTATGTGAATTAGCTGTAAAAGGCCAGTTACAAGGAAATGGCAACCCACCCCAGTATTCTTGCCTGGAAAATCCCATGGACAGAGGAGCCTGGCAGGCTACAGTCCATGGGGTTGCAAGAGTCAAACATGACTTATGGACCAAACCTCGCTCTGTCCCTGGAAACCAAGGGCTCCAAGAAGGAAGGTCTGGCTCTCATGAATGCGAGGGGTTATACTGGAGACAGAAGTGGTAAGAGAGACACATTAGGAGAGCATGACAGGGCTGATCTTACTCACCAGAGCAACCCTAGCCCTGACACTCAAAAAAATTTATGGGAGAGAAGGAGTGGGGAAGCAGGAGGGAGCAAGAAAGGAAGACCCATTGCAGGGATAACTGGGTGCTGCTTTATTTCACAGAAAATAAATGGACAGAAATACAGAAATGGTGGCCCAGAGGCAGGTGAAGAGGGCAAAGGTGTGGCCCGTGGTTCCAGCCCTCAGGTTCTGGTCAGTGGGCCTCGAGCCTCTCCCTTGGGATGGAGAGGCAATCTGGCCAAGCCCAATCAGGAGTTTTTCCAGCTCGGTCGAAGGCTGCAGAGAGAGGGGAGGACGAGGCTGGCTGGTGGGCTGAGGCTGGGCACTGTGCTCCTTGGTTGGGGCTGGCAGCAGACAAGTAAGATGCAAATTAGTACGCAGAGCAAGGCTAGCCCGGACGAGCATTCAGAACAGCAAGCAGGCAGGACCTGCTGACTTCTGCAGAGTCCCCTGTGGCTGGCTCAGGCTGTGTGCAGTGGACGTAGAGTCGGCAGCACAGAAGCAGGAATGATGAGGATGAGAAGGCCTGAGAGGGCTCAGGAAAGCGGGGGTGAGTAGGTGGCCTCTGGGCCTCTCAGTATGTGACAGACGTTTTCAGACTTGACTCAACCGTCTTCTTCAGAATAGTGTGGCTGGTGGAGCTGGAGGAAGAGCCGGACACAGAGCCAGAGCCCACAGCGGGGCCCTGCTCAGAGCCCAGGATGATGCTGGAGCCACCGATCACAACGCTGGAGCCTCCCTTCATGATGCTGGAGCCTCCCTTCACGACGCTGGAGCACCTAGACCCAAAGCTGCCTTTCACACCTCCAAGTCCACAAGTGCCCGCCAGGCCACCATCTGCTCCTCCAGACACGACGGTGCTGCCTCCCCCAACAGCTGCTGAGAAAAGGGCCAGGGTCACAGCAGAGTCCTCAATTCCCCATGGGAACCCCTCTCCCAAAGTCCCCTGATACTCACAGATAGTGACCTGGCTGGCGCATTCCCCAGACATCCTAGGGGAGAAAAGACAAGAGGAAGAAACACTAAGAAAGGCTGCAGAGAATGTGTCCCGGGGTGTTTTTCAGCCTCTTGGAGCAGCACCCTCTGAGCAGATAAAATCCCCCAATTTTAAATCCCTCCCAGCAGAACGGGTGGCCCTCAGCAGTTCAGAGTGTGGAGAAATCTCTCAGTATCCTGTGTTGGTCTGGTATCCCCCACCCCCACCTATCACACATCCCCGGGACCCTCACCAGCCCCTCACCTGCACTCTTCGCCCTCCAGCAGCCGGCGGTAGGTGGCAATCTCTATATCCAGGGACAGCTTTACACTCATCAGCTCCTGGTAGTCATGCAGCAGCCGCGCGATGTCCTGCTTGGCGGTTCTCAGGGCAGCCTCCAGCTCGGCCAGCTTGGTCTGAGCATCCTTGAGGGCCAGTTCCCCACGCTGCTCAGCATCAGCAATGGCGACCTGCAGGCTGGCATTCTAGCAAAGCGTGGAGATAAGGGAGAAAGTGACTATCAGCATGGCACAGGCCCCCAGAGTACCTACTATAACTTAAAAGCTGAGATGGACCATAATTTCATGAGCCCAAAATTATTCTTGGCCACTCCCAGCTCTTCTCGTTCTAAAAGGAAGGGTTCCTTCTTCTGCTTCTTTAAGTCCTAGAGCGGGTTAAGTAGTGTCCTCAAAAATGTCATGTCCACCAAGAACTTCAGAACATGACCTTATTTGGAAAGATACGGTCTTTGCAGATGTAATGAGTTAAGGATCTCAAGATGCTATCATACTGTATTCAGGGTGAGCCCTAAATCCAGTGACCAATGTCCAAGAAAAAGATGAGGGGATACAAACACTGAAATAGATGGAGGCAGAGATGAGAGTGAGGCAGCCACCAGACAAGGAATTCCTGGAGCCACCAGATACCAAGAAGGATTCCCCCAGCTCCTTCAGAGGGCACAGCTGCTGACACCCGAGTTCAGACTTCAGCCTCTGGACCAGACAGAACAGTTTTCTGTTCTTTCAAACTATCAAGTTTGTAATACTTTGTCACAGCAGCCACAGGAAATGTATCCATCTCCTTTGCCACTTTCCCCAGTGATTTGCTGTATTTCTTCCCCTAGCCTTAATCCTCAGCACCATCCCTTAAATAGTTTCTCTCTCCCAGAGTACTTACAGCTCCTCCTGTCCTGGATGGGTCATTATACATGTGTTTTTTAGAACAGCCCCATTTCAAATACTTTGTCCCGATGTTGTCAGAGTCTATCAAACTATGGGCCTCAATTTGAAAAACACTTTCTCTGTGTTCACCTCTCCAATCCGATAGAAAACTCCTAGAGGAAAGACTGCATCCCTGTCTAATCAGCCATCTAGCTGATTTACCCTCACATTCGGGTCAGGAAGGAAGGCATTCCCTAAAGGCTCTCATTATTCATTTTCCACAAAGCACCCCATGGATGGGGACAATGTCTCCCTTCTCCTGATGAAGAAACTGAGCCCTGAAAAGGAGGTGAGAGGTGGAGCTGGAACCTAACCCAGGACATCTGAGGTCCAGTCCACTGCTCTTACTTTAGTCTCTGTTCATCAGGCTTGTGCATGAAAGGGAGGAGTAATAGGGCGTGGGTCCCCAAGAGGGATTCTCCCAGGAAAGACACCTTTCTGTACGGGAGGACTGTGGTTCCCAGACTTGGGCACATAGTGACTCTCCTAAGCGCTCGCCACTGGGCTCAGACTCCATGCGCTTCATCATTACCTGGGTGAGCTTTGTTGAGAAAGCAGGTTTCTGGGCTCCACGCTTAGAGACTCTGATTCCCTGTTGCCAGTGGGAGGCCCAGGAATCTGTATCTTATCAGACACCCCAGAGAATCCCCAAGCTTCTAAAGCAAAAAGTCCAAAATGATGGGCAAAACAAAGGGGCAGCAAATTGAGTAATAGGACCTGGTCACCTTCACCTCAGGTCCTGCCTTGCACTTCAAAGGAGAGCAGGTCAGGACGTCTAGAGACTGAGTATGGCCTTTGAATGATCTGTACTCCAAGAACTTTCTCCAAGATCTGTGCCCTGCTCACACGTGCACGGGCCACACATGACTTTGGAATCAGGCTGAAGTGCTTGAGGAAACCCTCTGACTGGTCTCAGCTCTCAACCCTCTGTTGATCCCAAAAGAGCGATTCTTTGGGCTTGGGGAAAGTGAGAGCAAAGACACTTGAAAACTTAAGAATCTGTAATCCTCACATCTGGAAGTAAGGTCTCCAAGAGGGGCAGGAAACCACCTCCCTGCCCTTGACATCCTTCCTCCTACCTCTCCCCACTCCTCCCATCCGCAGCATCACCCAACCCTAAGGGGGCCTCAGCACCTCACCATCCTGCCCATGTCCCCTGCTCCCTGAGATCCTGGTTCTCTCCCTCCCCAACAGGGGGACCAGAAAATTCAGTGCACGGCCTTAGAGTCCTTGCTGGACTTGAGGAGTAAGTGCCAAAAGAAATGATTAGAAAAGAGATGAATTAACCCTCTCCCCTAGGAGCCAAAAGCACCAAGCGCATGTGGGCATGGAATGCAGTGAGAAGGCTATGCCGGGGTTGGCAGTGCGGAGCCCGTGCATCTAGAATCCCCTGGAGGAGAGCCGAACACCTCTGACATGGGGCTCAAAGTGCTCTCAACCCCAAATTATACAAAGCTCCAACAAGTTATCAAAGTTTCACACCAACCCCACAGTGATGCCTGCACAAAGGTGGTAAGACAGAGGGCTTGGGGGCTCAGGACCCTTACCTGACTCTTGACGGTCTCAATCTGACTCTGCAGCTTCTTAATTGTCTGTTGCAGCTGAGTGATCTGGACTTTGGTCTCCTTCATGCTGTTCCCATGAAGCTGGGCACATGCCTGAAGTTCCCGGTACTGGAGGGGTACAGAGGTGGCACCGTCAGTGGACAGCACCCCACCTTTGACCTTTGACCCTCACCTTTGACCATGGCCCCGGCTCTCTGCCTCCTCACATCCTCATCCGGAATGCAGGTGAAACGCTGAGACCAGGACATGGTGGGATGAGGTTGTGGAACTCCAGGCTCATCTCCCATGGTTTCCCTGCATTGCCTCCCTCCCGGAGAGGGGGAACATGGTACCCACCCAGCCCTGGTGCTCCAGACAGGTTATCAGAACTGCCTCAGCCAGACTGAGGTGGACAACTGCCCCACGGGGGCAGGCAGGGAGACCCAGTCTTTCCCAGCTCAGTGCTAGCCCCCCAGTCCCGGCACCTTGGTCTGGTACAGCGTCTCGGCTTCAGCTTTGCTGGTCCGGGTGATCTCCTCGTACCGGGCTCGGACCTCGGCAATGAGGTCTCTGAAGTCCAGGCAGCGGTTGTTGTCCATGGACAACACCACGGACATGTCACTGGCCTGGGTCTGCAGCTGGCCCAGCTCCTGCGGGCAGGACTGACTCAGTGTCCCATGGCTTCCCGGCTCCCCTTCCCCTTGGAGCCCTGGGGAAAGTGGGCAGAGTGCCTGACTTCCTGCCCCCTCCTTCAGAGGCAGCCCTCATCCATGCCGGCTGCCACTGAGCATGCCCTGTCCCCTTATCTGGAAGTGAGGGCAGTCCGAGGACTCCTGGACGTCAAAGGAACATGTCCTCAGGGCCCCACATCACCTGGCCCACATCACTCCCTGACCTCCTATCACATCCCCTCCCTCTTCCTCCTTGCATTTCCTTAAAGACCAGTAGGCTCCTGGCTCCCTCTGCCTGGAATCCCTCGCACCACCCTCACCATGTGGCTAACTTCCTCACCTCTGTCAGATCTTTACTCCAATTTCATCTTCTAAATAAGGCCATCTGACCGCTCTATTTGGAACTGCCACCTGCCCTACCCCTCCACGTTCCCAATCCTCCTCTCCCTGCTCTGGTTTTCCTTTTTCCATAGCATTTATCACTTTCTAACATGCTTTGTAATTTACTTATTTACCAGGCCTACTGCTTATTGTGTTTATTATCTCCCAGCCTCGTGATTTTTGTCTTGTCATTCACAGGTATATTCTCAATACCTAGCAATTCACCTGGTACATTCTCAGTAATTGTCACAGGACTGAATGACCAGTGTTTAAGGCACCCTAAGCAGGCTTCACCTCCCGGCCACTCCCACTATGCTGTGGCCACAGGGAGCCTGCCTGTGCTGTCCCCTCCCTCATCCTGCCTGCCCTAGGCAGACCATCACTTCTGCCCCTGGAGAATCCTCACTTCTTCATAGAGATGCTTCAGGAAGCAGATGTACTCTTTCAGATCCTCCACCTTGCTTTCCATCTCCATTTTGCTCAGGAGAACCCCGTCTGCATCCTAGGGACAGAAAGACAAAAACAATGTACCCCCACTCCCTCTTTGGGGGTCCCACTCTGACCCAGGAGTTTTGTTCACACACTGCCCAGCACACACACCCCCATGGCCCTCTCTGGCTTCCATTCCTTCCTCTTTCAGCCTCGCCTTGCCCTGCTCTCTCTTTTGTCTGACACTGACCCACATCGCCTTCAGGAAGCCTTCCCTAATTCATCCCAACCAGTTCGGCTTCTTCCACTCCCTCCCCACCCTCTCCCACAGTGACTCCCAGAGCTCATCCCATAGTCCCTCAATCAGATCTCTCCAAGGGTCCCTGTATCTGTGTGTATGTTCCACTTCCCCACAGGGTCCCTGTAGACATGTGTCAGCATGTCGTGCGTGAGAATCCGCCCCCCCCCCACACACACACACGGCTCTCGCAGCCCAGATTCTGTGCACAATGAATGGCTCAGGATTCAAGTAGAGGGACTTCCCTGGTGGTTCAGTGGCTAAGACTCCATGCTCCCAAAGCGGGGGGCTGGGGTTCAATCCCTGATGAGGGAACTAGATTCCACATGCCGCAACTAAGAGTTTGCCTGCCACAGCTAAATATCCCCATGCCGCAATTAAGACCCAGTCCAGTTTAATAAATAAATTTAAAAAAAAAAGGATTCAGGTAGAGCAGTTGAACCCACTCACCTTTTTGAGGACCACGAAGTCATTCTCCAGCGTGGCACGCCTGTTGGCCTCATGCTCATATCTGCCAAGTAAGCACAGAAAGACGCTGCCCAGGGTGCTGGCATCAGAGCCCAGGACTCTCTCCAAGCACAGTCTCCAAGAGAAGGTCACTCTGCTTTAGATGCTCCAAAGCAGGACCCTCCACCAGGCTGCACCTCTAGTCTTCCATCAGGAAGGTTTGTCACGTCCTATGTCCCTCTTCACTCTCTCGGCCCAGGTCCACTATGACATCGGGTCACTTAGCTTCACGTCTGGAAGGCACTTTCAAACACTTCTCACTTACCACTCACAATCATCATCTGAAGCAGGCATTTTGGATTTTATCAGAGAGATTATAAGATGTGCCCAGGTTATAGATAATTAGGTGGCCCATGCAGATCTAAAATCCAGGTCTCCTGGCCCCAGTCTTTCTAGGACCCTCCCCCTGGGCCCTGGAGCCAACCTCCCAGTGGCTCTGGAACACAAGAAAGGCATTATCCCCATCTACAGATATGGAAACTGAAGCTGGGAAAGGTGAGATTCTTTGCTCAAGGCCACACAGCTTTCCTTGCTCACAGTCACCAAACCTGAGCCTCTGTGGCTTCAGGGCTCTCCCCGTGCCACCAGGTGACCTCGTGGGGAACCCAGACTGCAGCCAGCCGTGAATCATGCACAGGCCCAGGGGTGGTCCCACTAAGTGCATTCCCTTCTCCCTCTGAGACCAGAGGATATCTGAGTCACTTTAGCCCACAGCCTGCTCAACAGGAATTTCTCAAGAAAAAAACCCACAGGAACATTCTTTAAATAAGCCCCTCCCCACCTTGACCAGAAACGTGGCCCTCATAGTCAGGGCCTGCTAGAATCGAGGCTCTCCAGTCCTGGATATCAGGGGCTGGGGGGCCTCTTACCTGCAGCAGATGGGGCCCCCTGAGAATCAGAGAGAGTAGGGATGCAGAGGGCCCAGAGGGGAGGCCTATCCTGTGATTCCGGGAGCTCAGAGGAAGGACAGCTTCCAGCAGACAGCCTGATTCAAGCCCTCCCAGCTGCCACCAGGCCCCATGGGGATGCTGTGGTTCACATACTTAGCTTTATACTCCTCCTCCTGGCCCTGGCAGGACTTCAGCTCGGCGTCCAGAGACCCTCGTTCCCTCTGCAGCTGCTCCAGCTGTGTCCTGAGCCGGACCAGATAGGCCTCGAAGAAAGACTCCAGGCCCTGGGGTCTGTCACTCAACCCCTGCTGCTGCAGCAAGTGCCACTTGGTCTCCAGGACCTTGTTCTGCTGCTCCAGGAACCGCACCTGCCGCACAAGCAGAGAGTTCCTGAGGCTCCTGCCAGGCTGCCTGCCTGGGCACAGCCTCGGGACAACTCTCCAGCCTGAGCAACCCTCTGGCCAGCCTGGAGCCTTTGAGGCCTTTGATAAATATTTGCCCACACACTCAATGAATTATAATGACATTTCTATAAAGGGAATTTCAAAACACCAATTAAACATAGCCTCAGCATAACCAGAGAGACTCCAGTTAGACCACAAGAGGGACTTCCTTGCTGTAGAAGTGATCAGAAAAGGAGTAGGAGGCTAGACTGCCCCATTCCCAAGTCCATCGAAAACAGTTCCTCGGAGGCAGGCACAGAGACAGGGGCTTAGCTGAGCGGACCCTTACCTTGTCAATGAAAGAAGCAAACTGGTTGTTGAGGACTCTAATCTGTTGGGTCTCCTGAGTCCGAACCACCTGGAACTGGGGGTCGATCTCAATCTTCGGTGGGATCAGAAGACTCTGGTTGATGGTTACTTGCTGGATGCCTCCCGGAGGGCACAGGGAAAGCCCAGGCCCACCACTCCCCTCCCCAAGCCGCACCCCTAGCCTTCCCCACGAACCCCAGGTCCTTCCACGAGAGCCTCCTCGGCAACCCCCAAAGGAACTGAGGCTCCTGCTGCTGAAGCCAGCCCTGCCTCGGCCCACCGATTGGGCAGAACAGGCTGAGCGAGCGCTGAAGCCCCTCCGGGCCCGGCAGGGAGAGAGAGACATGGCAGTGACTGAAGGTCTCAGGGCTGCAAAAGATTGTCAAGAGCAAGTTCCTGCCCTGAGGCCCGGCACGAGACTTTTATCCCCTCCCGTGCCTGGGCTGGGCCTTGGAGAGCAAGATGCTCTTGGCCTGACTGTGTCTGTCACTGGCTCCAGCTGACCTCTTCTGACACGCCTGGGAATAGATGCCTGGTACGTGCAGAGCCCAAGGAAGAGAGCCAGAGCCTGCCCTCTGAGCTCCCAGGCTACAGGAAGTGTGGGCACATTCTGAAGACCAGGAAGCAGCCAGAGACTGGGACTTCAGTGCTGGAGGATGGGGAGAGAGGGCCCTGAGCAAAGTCACTGAGGGTCATTCAAGGAAGGCTTCCTGGAGGAGGAGACGGGTAAGAAGGGAGGCACGTTCAAGGGGAGAAGAAGATGGAGGGGGTTCAAATGGAGCACTTGACTGCCCTGCAGATGCTGGACAGGGGAGCACAGCTTCTCAAAGGAGGATTCACGTACAAGAGTAGGAGAAGGAAGGCTCTTTGCAGCACAGGAGAAGCCAGGAGGTTAATAGAGGTGTTACTGTCATCGTTGGCTCAAAAACACTGCAAGATTTGGAAATGAAACAGAAAAACAGGGTATCCAAGTCCCTCCTCTTGCCCAACCCAGTAATCATCGACAAGGCGCCACCCTACTCAAACCAGGCCTCTCTACCTGGGATGGCAGCAGATAAAGCATTCCTAAGCCCAGCCCGTGTCCCTTCCACAAACGCACAGCACCAGGCCCAGCAACCTGGGTCTCGCACTGCATTTGTCACGTTACTCATCAGAGCTCCCAGGCTCTAAAATAAAATGTACATTTAGAAACAGCCTTCCCCTGGGGCCTGGGAACAAACATAGGAGCTTTGGGGCAGCCGCCAGATAGATTCAATCCCTGCCCTGTGAGTCTGCTAACTGGAGGAGCCCCAGGGTTCATCACTCAGTGATTCTCCCACCTGGTGGAGGAACCAGGCAGCATTCAGCTGCCTCCCCTGTTGCCCTCCCACTGCGGGCAGGGAGGGCTGGCTGCTCTGATTTTCAGAAATTTCCAAAATGTCTACTTTCCATGATGGGCGGACTATTTCTCCCTCTTCCTCCCACCATTTCTTAGAGCCTGATGCACCCTGAAGCTGGGGTACTGGGGTCTTTGATAATGCAACTCAAAGCCAGTGCAGAGACTCAGAATAACGAACAGGCAAGAGATGTGCTATGAGGAAGTCAGTCCTAGCAATGCAAACAATCCCGTAGACGCTCCACCCCTGGTACCAGACAACGGTGAGCGTGTCTCCCCTCCCTCTAGAGGATTAAAAGTCCCTTCCTACTTCCCCTATAGCCCCATCCAGCAGACAACCCGGAAGGAAACTGAATGACAGATGACCTCAAGGGGAGGAAGAGGCCGGGCCTCCTCTGGGGAAAACAAAGGCAATCGAGGGAGTGAGGACTCAGGTGAGAAAGAGAAGGAAGGAAAACGATCCAAGAAGCCATTCAGGCACACTGAGTAGAGAGCAGGCAGTGCGGCTGGACTCGGAGTCTAGAAAGAGAATCTGGGGAATGGACTGAATCCCACTGAGGACCCACCTCCAAACCCTGCCCCCTGGGACCACTCCACAGAGGCACATTCCTCCCACAAACATTCTGGAGAAAGATCTCTGCGGGCTGGATTCAACCACTCCCTCCCCACCAGTACTGAGGGTGAAGGGCAGAGGTCACACTTGAAACTTCCCCATATTTGTAATGTTTCAGAGTATTAGAAGGGCTTCCCCAGTGGCTCAGCACTACAGAATCCACCTGCAATGCAGGAACCTCAGGAGATGAGGGTTCGATCCTTCATTGGGAAGATCCCCTGGAAGAGGGCATGGCAACCGACTCCTGTATACTTGCCTGGAAAATCCATGGACAGAGGGGCCTGGCCTGCTATAGTCCATGGGGTCACAAAGAGTCAGACATGCCTGAAGCGACTGAGCACGTGAGAGAGTATTAAAGCCAGAGAGCTTCAAGGTCCTCTGGTCCAATGCCCTTGTTTTTCACTTAAGGACTCTGAGGCCCCATAGGGTTTAGGGTAGGTGCAGAGACTGTGCAACCTTGAGTAATCTAAGAGATTGCACCAGATGACCCCTAAGCCTACTTTGACCCATCACTCTGGTTTGAGCAACTTGCTCAAGGCCACCCACACAGCTGATCAGGTTGGAGCCTGAGCCCCCACCCAGCTCAGACCACTGACCCAGGAACAGCCCATAAACAGACCTTTGATCATGACTCCACTGTGTCTGCCTTGTCCACCCCTCCATCCAGCTCAGGGTCTGGCTTACACTAGTCATTCAAAGCACTTGCCTAAGAGATGACTTCTTACCCGTGACAGTTATACCTAGGGACCTTCTTGAATCCCCTTAAATTCTCAAACACTACTATAACACGTTTTCCTCAATTAAAAAAAAAGTCATGCCATGATGGAGAGAATGACAAAATGATTTGGAGATTTGAATACTAGGCCCCTCAGAGGCTAAGCGGTACACACGTGCTCAAGTCACTTCAATCATGTCCGACTCTTTGCGACCCCATGGACTGTAGCCTGCCAGACTCCTCTGTCCATGGGGATTCTGCAGGCAAGAATCCTGGAGTGGGTTGCCGTGCCCTCCTCCAGGGCATCTTCCCGATGCAGGGACTGAACCTGCAAGTCTTCTGTCTAACCTGCGTTGGCAGGTGGGTTCTTTCCCACTAGCACCACCTGGGAAGCCCAAGAGTTACACACAAAGGCACACAAAGGGCCACTTCCAGGGCAGCAAAGTGCAAACGGCTCAAATCGTGGACTTCACCTTAAACCCAGCGTGCGACAGTTCCAGGGGGTTTTACCCATTGGGTTAAATCTCGTGCTCCAAGTCAACCAGCCTCAACCACACCTCAAGCTCTACAATCCCTGCCTACCCCAGTCCTGCCTTCAAGGATACCCAGCCAGGGCAGCTACTTGTATTCTCCACTCCCCAGCGGCCCCTTTTCTTACTGCTACACCCTGAGTTCACCTCTGGCTGCAGCTACAACTCCTCAACCTCTTTCCCTTTAATTGCACTCAAGCCTGTTCTGCTTGTGCAGTGGAGGCTTTTACCCAATAGCCATTTATTCACATTGAACTTATTTTTTTAATCTTGGCTGCGCTGAATCCTTGTTGCAGCACAAGGGCTTCTCAGTGCAGTGCTTGGGCTTCTCTAGTTGTGGCCCACAGGCATAGTTGCCCTGAGACTTGGGGGATCTTTGCTCCCTGACCAGGGATTGAACCCGCAACCCCTGCATTCTTAACCACTGGACCACCAAGGAAGTCCCCACATTTACTTATTGACTCGACAAATTATGATTAAGCACCTCCTGTGTGCCAGGACCTATGCTGAGAGTTAGGAATTTAGCAGAGAACAAGGCCCGGCCCCCACACTAAGAAAACTTAGAGTCCAGTAGAGAAAGAGACATTGAACAGGCAATTAAACATGTATTTAATTGCAATTATGATAAGAAGAGAAAAGTACAGGGCATGAAAGAGTCCTAACCTAGTTTATCCCCTAATTTTTTCTCGAACATGCCAGGAACACCCCTGCCTCAGAGCCTTTGCCCTTGCTGTTCCCTCTTTCTAGAATGCTCCTTCACAGAACCCCGTAGAGCTACAAGTCACCGTCTCTGGCTGCAAAACTGAAACACCGAGTTGCACTGACACTTTTTTTTTTTTTTTTCTGAGTAGCAACAACTTTATTAGAAAAAAGTTATTTTGAGATTCTCATTCAGATGTTCTAACAGTATCTAGCATTATCATTCACAAAGTTGTCTTCAGGTTGTTAAAAAGAGAAAAAGAGAACAAACAAATTCAACATTTTAGTTCATACAAGATGCAGTTAAAATTCAACGAGGGAAATCTGTTTACTTTTATATTTAGGCAACTTAAAATACAGTGAATCCCATAGAAATTCAGAATCTCCTGATCTCAGGTGAAGGTAATAATGATTCTGTAAAAAAGAGGAAAAGTCTTGGCTAAAAGCATTGTGTCATTTATGTAGCATTTCAAGGATTGAGTTATGACAATTAAGACAATCAAATGCAAAGCAAGGTGGAAATATTACTTTGAAGGTTTGCCTCTTCTTTATTATTTTTCACTGCTACTTTCTTTTTTTAATATAAATTTATTTATTTTAATTGGAGGCTAATTACTTTACAATATTGTATTGGTTTTGCCATACGTCAACATGAATCCGCCATGGGTGTACACGTGCTCCCCATCCCAAACCCTCCTCCCTCCTCCCTCCCCGTTCCATCCCTCTGGGTCATCCCAGTGCACCAGCCCCAAGCATCCAGTATCCTGCATCGAACTTGGACTGGCGATTCGTTTCATATATGATATTATACATGTTTCAATGCCATTCTCCCAAATCATCCCCCTCTCCCTCTCCCACAGAGTCCAAAAGACTGTTCTATATATCTGTCTCTCTTTTGCTGTCTCACATACAGGGTTATCATTACCATCTTTCTAAATTCCATATATATGCATTAGTATACTGTATTGGTGTTTTTCTTTCTGGCTTACTTCACTCTGTATAATAGGTTCCAGTTTCATCCACCTCATTAGAACTGATTCACATGTATTCTTTTTAATGGCTGAGTAATACTCCATTGTGTATATGTACCACAGCTTTCTTATCCATTCATCTGCTGATGGACATCTAGGTTGCTTCCATGTCCTGGCTATTGTAAACATGCACTGACACTTCTTACCCGCTTCCCAGCTCTATCTGCTTCCGCTCAGCACTTGGCACTTTCTAACATGCCATATATTTCACTTACTCATTTTGTTTGTCAGTCTTCCTGCTCTAGAATACCATTCCATGAACACGAGGATTTGGTCTCTTTGCTGACTTCTATATCCTCTGCACTTAGAACTCTGCCTAATACAGTAGGTGCTCAGTAAACACTTGTTAAATAAATGGCTCCCCATTCAATTTCATCTTGTGGATCTCCTTCATCTTTCAACCTCTGGATATCCTTGTAACTCTCAATTCTGTTCTCCAAAGCACCTCACTCCCTGACAAGGTTGGGAGCAAGCAAACATAGTCATGTGTGTGCGTGTGTGTGCATGTGTGTGAGTGTGTGTATTGCACAAGTGTGGTGTGTGTGTGTGTGTGTGTGTGTGTGTTATTGAGCTCCTGCTGTGGGCTGAGCACTGAGCTAAATGATACAGAAGACATAAGATGGATAAGGCCCCATTCCCGTCTGAAAAGAATGTACAGTTATACAATGCGATGGAGAATACACATATGAATGCAAAAGAGGGAGGAAAATCTGAAAGAGACTGCCCTGGGGTGCAAGTAGACGTGTTGTTATGGTAGTGAGGGATTCTTCTTTTGTCTTGAAGGAAAACAAGGACAGAGCCTTGTGGCATGCCACTAGAAACCCTTCCTCTGCCATTTTACATCCTCTCAGTGTATGTCTTTTGGGGAAAGTACAGGGCATGAAAAAGACCTAGCCTAGTTTATCCCCTAATTTTTTCAGAAACATGCCAGGAACACTCTTGCCTCAGAGCCTTTGCACTTGCTGTTCCCTCCTTCTAGCATGCTCCTTCACAGATCCCCATAGAGCTACAAGTCAGCTGTAGCTCTATGCTCAGCTGTTTGGGAATCTACCCAGCTGTCCTTTATCTAAGCCATTTACATAGAGCAGCCATGCGATCCTAACAACCCAACCCTATGAAGTAGGTATTAGGATTATCACCACCTTATAAAGGGAGGCACAGAGAGAAAAAATAATTTTCCCAAGGCCACACAGCTAGTAGGAATGGAGCCAAAATTTGAACAAAGGTAGACAGACTCCGGGGCTTCCCCAGTGGCTCAGCAGTAAAGACTCTGCCTGCAATATACAGGAGATGCAGGAGACTCCGATTCCATCCCTGGGTCGGGAAGATCCCTTGGACGAAGCAACAGCAACCCATTCCAGTATTCTTGCCTGGACAATCCCATGAACAGAGGAACCTGGTGGGCTACAGTCCATATAGTTGCAGAGTCAGATATGAGCGAAGTGACTGAGCACGCACACACATGGTGGACTCCAGAATCTGCCATTAACAACCTCACTGCACTCCTCTAGGAGACCTAGGAATGTCCATGTTGAAGGACACCTCAACCAACTAAAGTCCAGACAGGTAGAATGACTTGCCTAAGATCACACAGCAGATCCAAAAGTGAAACTCAGTCCTCCACATTCATCCCTGATCAACACTAATGAAACACTAGCTGGTGCCAGACACTATGCCAGCCAAGGTAAACAAAATTTAATGAAAGTTCTTGCCTTCAAGGTGTCTGCAGTCTGGAAGGGGAGTAGGGAAGACGTGGGGAATATATTTTGAGGACCAGTAAAAGTCCCTTGCATTGCAAGGATATCCAACCAGTCCATCCTAAAGGAGATCAGTCCTGGGTGTTCACTGGAAGAACTGATTTTGAAGCTGAAACTCCAATACTTTGGCCACCTGGTGCGAAGAGCTGACTCATTTGAAAAGACCCTGATTCTGGAAAGATTGGGGGCAGGAGGAGAAGGGGACGACAGAGGATGAGATGGTTGGATGGCATCACCGACACAATGGACGTGAGTTTGGGTAAACTCCAGGAGTTGGTGATGGACAGGGAGGCCTGGCATGCTGCAGTCCATGGGGTCACAGAGTCGGACACGACTGAGTGACTGAACTGAACTGAACTGAAAATGCAATAAGTGCTGGAGATACCACTATAGATGCAGGTACAATTCTGTGGTTCTGGCATCTTCTTGAAAAAGCAGGTGTGCTTATTTTGGGCATATCCCCAAAAAACAGAAGTCATCGCCTGGGGTCAAGGTGAGGCACGGCTACCCACACCCATTCGGGTCTTCCTGGCTTTCGAGAGTCAACAAAGGGGTTGTTTCCTGTCCCATCCTGTTTGAGCGGAGCTGGACCAGAAAGGTTCAAACGTCTTGTGCCTGCCTTTAGTCAGTCTCCCTTTCCTGACAACAGACAGCCCATGACTTCCTCAATCTAGGCACCATGGACCCCTCCCTCAGCTCAGCCTTTGCAACTGAGAAATACATACCAAATTCTAAACCAGAATCTCCCAAGTCTCCCAAACATCAGGCACTCACACTCAACCTCCAACATCATGCCATTGTGTAATGCCAGACATACTGGTATGTCCTTAATATATTCTTAAAATAGAATTTAAATGGATTCACCTCTTTCTTATCCTGACCCTAAACCATAATATCCATAAATGTAGCTTTTGTGTGCTAGTTCTAATCTTTTGCTAATTCATATTCACATAAGACCTAACTATTACAATGTAAAACATTCTTCTGCCTGATGTGGTTTACACAGAACACAGGTCAACCTCAACCCTATTCAAAGTTTCCTAAAGCCAGTGAGGGAGGGAGGAGCAGCACCCACAGTAGTGGCTGATTTCTATCTCACCTGCAAGACAGCTGAGAGCTCTCCTGGCCTGTCGGGGCAGGAGGGGAGCAGGGAGATGAAAGGCCTGCCCTTCACACTCCCCTAGGCCAGAGAGAGCACCCTCACACCAGCCTGCTCTGCCCTGGCACCCTCCTGCCTGCTGGGCTGGGGTGAGTAGCCCCTGCCCTCCTCACTGCACTGCTGATGAAGGAAGGGGATGCCCACCCAGCGGTGGGCTTACTGTGACAGGGAAGGGTGCCCCCAAGGTGAGCCAAGCTACTGCCTCTGTGGGCCCTCTGTGCCCAGGTAGTGAGCCCCCAAACCCACAGGGAGCACATTCCCAAGAATGTGGAAAGGAGCAATTTTCTAAGCTTTCCCGGGAGCTCAGAATTTAAATGTGTGTCTCCAAGTTCCTGGTTGAGGGTGGGAGTGAGGAGGGACAACACCAAACTCTGACTTTGAAGTGATCGCCATTTTCCAACTATAACATGCTCATGTTTTTAAAATTCCATTGAGGCGTCCAAGTGTTCCTTGCAGCACTATTTACAATGGCCAAGACATGGAAGCAAACTAAAGGTCCAGCGACAAAGCAATGGATGAAGAAAATCTGATACAGATGTAAAATGGAATATTACTCAGCCATAAAAAAGAATTTGCAATAACATGGGTGGACATAGAGACTGTCATACTCAGTGAAGTAAGCCAAACAGAGAAAGAAAATACCATGAGATATCTCTTACACATGGAATCTTTTTTCTAAAAAAAGTTACAAATGAATTTATTTACAAAACAGAATCCCACAGACATAGAAAACAAACCAGTGGTTACCAAAGGGGAATGGGGGGGAAGGGATAAATTAGGAGTTTGAGATTAACAGATATACACTGCTGCTGCTGCTAAGTCGCTTCAGTTGTGTCCGACTCTGTGTGACCCCATAGACAGCAGCCCACCAGGCTCCCCCGTCCCTGGGATTCTCCAGGCAAGAATACTGGAATGGGTTGCCATTTCCTTCTCCAATGCATGCACACATGCTCAGTCGCTTCAGTCGTGTCCAACTCTCTACGACCCTATGGACAGCAGCCCACGAGGCTCCTCTGTCCACGGGATTCTCTAGGCAAGAATGCTGGAGTGGGTTGCCATTTCCTTCTCCACACTACTAGATATAAAATAGAGTGGCTGATTCATGTTGATGTATGGCAAAACACCATCATGATAGTGTAAAGTTATTATCTTCCAACTATAATTAATTAATTAGAATAAATAAAATAATCAACAAGGACCTACTGTATAACACAGGGAAATATATTAACATTTTGTAATATCTATAAAGGAAAATAAATATATATACATATATACGTGTGTGTGCATAACTGAATCACCATGTTTTACATCTGAAACTAGCACAACATTGTAAATCAACTATACTTTAATTTAAAAATTAATTATATTACAAAATAAATTTTATTGCAGACCCTCTGAGTGCCAATCGCTGTACCAGGCCCTGTAGAAACTTAACCTTGTCTAGTCTTCACCACAGTCTGAAAACTGGGTATTGTTCTTATTCACAGACACAGAAACAAAAGCAACTACCCAAGAGATCCCAAAGAGAGGAATATGTCCAGCCAGGAGAAGAACCCAGCTCTTCTAAGGATCCTGTAGTCTTCTCAGGAAGGCCACAGCCTCCACTGAGAATAGGCCTGTGCACATGTTTCCCTAGTCAACAGAGAACCTCCCCTCTGCCAGGAGCCGGGGAGAGGAGCTGGGGAGGGGACTGGCTGAGCTCCACTGAACAGCGGGTGCTGCAGGATTACAGCTGGCTGTGTGCAGGGTTGTGAGAACACATCTCTGTTTTGTAGTGTTTGCCATCATTTTCTAGGGTATAAACGCCACCACCATGGCTGATTTCAAACTACCAGTGTTATGTCACTGACTGCAGAGCTGGGAAGAAGTGAACACAATTAGCTCTCTCAAGTTTGCACAAACTGGCTCCTGCACGACACTGGCCAAGGGTGAGGAAGGTGGAAGCCCTTCTGTGGAGCACGACTTGTCCCAGACTGTGGGAGCCACTAACACCCCTTTAGGAGCAAGCTGACGGTATCTGGAGAGGAAAAGAGGGCTGGGCAGAGAGGGAAGCGGAAGAGTACAGATCAGAAAACACGAGTTGAGTCCAGACTTGCCCATCAGGGCCCAGCACGCAGTCCCTGCCACTCAGACCCAATCAGGTTCAGCCAGTTGGGTGTCCTGCTTCTAGCAACTGCTCCTGATTTGGCAAATATTTATGAGGCATGTTACTAAGGACAGCCTCCCAACACCCGAGGGTGAAAGGCCCATGAGGCAACTTCTAGGGGAAAGGTCCCAGGATTCCTACAACCCTGGGAAAACAAGGTCCAGGGCCCAGTAGGAACTCCTAGACTGGGAGATGAAGGTGGGGATTTACCTGGACCAGCTCCCTGCCCCTCCTCAGCCCCTCTCACCAGCATCCCTCTAATGGCCATCTGAAGCAATAAGCCCTAGGGAGGGGGTTGAATCTTCTGCCTCCATCCCGAGGAACTTCAGCCTGTTTCTGTTCAGTCACTAAGTTGTGTCCAACTCTTTGCAATCCCATGGACTGAAGCCTTCACTATCTCCCCGAATTTGCTCTAACTCATTGTCCATTGAGTCGGTGATACCATCCAACCATCTCATCCTTTGTTGCCCCCTTCTCTTCCTGCTCTTAATCTTTCGAAGCATCAGGGCCTCTTCCAACAGGTCAGCTCTTCACATCAGGTGGCCAAAGTATTGGAGCTTCAGCTTCAGCCTCAGTCCTTCCAATCAATATTCAGGGTTGATTTCCTTTAGGATGGACTGGTTTGGTCTCCTTGCTTTCAGACATCAGCCTGAGAGAATAGTATTTTCAAAACTGCAAGTTACAGGACTTCCCTGGTGGTCCAGAGATTAAGAATCCACCTTCCAATGCAGGGGATGCAGATTCAATCCCTGGTCAGGATGATATGGTTGGATGGCATCACCCACTCAATGGACATGAGTTTGAGCAAGATCCGGGAGTTGGTGATGGACAGGGAAGCCTGGTGTGCTGCAGGGCATGGGGTCTCAGAGTCAGACATGACTGAGCAACTGAACTGAACTGAACAGGGAACTAAGATCCCACATGCAACTAAGCCTGGGCACCACAACTACTGAGCCCATGCTCTCTGGAGCCCATGTCCCATGACAAGAGAAGCCCACCAACTGCAACTAGAGAAACCCACACACTCCAATGAAGACCTAGGGCAACCAAAAAAAAAAAACAACTGCAAGTTACAGTTCGCTAGTAGGTTGTGAAATTAATTTAATGGATGTCAACCAGCATATCAGAGTGTATCACCATAAAATTGTGTTCAGTGTGCATTGCTACTGCTAAGTCACTTCAGTCGTGTCGGACTCTGTGAGACCCCAGAGACGGCAGCCCACCAGGCTCCACCGCCCCTGGCATTCTCCAGGCAAGAACACTGGAGTGGGTTGCCATTTCCTTCTCCAATGCATGAAAGTGAAGAGTGAAAGTGAAGTCACTCAGTCGTGTCCGACTCTTCGAGACCCCATGGACTACAGCCTACCAGGCAACTCTGTCCATGGGATTTTCCAGGCAAGCATGCTGGAGTGGGTTGCCATTGCCTTCTCCGCAGTGTGCATTATGTCTGTATAAATATATACAGAACTGTGATATAAAATGCATTTCTTACCAGGGATCATGGTCCCAAAAAGCTGAATAACCCTCTGATAGAGGAAGTGGTCCCACCCGCAGACAAACACAACCCAAGAAATAAGACCAGAACCCGGAGTGGCATTAGTTGTCAGGACTGGGGGATGGGAAAAGAGAGGTTTAGTCTGGGAAGCTTTTATAGATGGATGACAGTAATGAAAGCAGGATTGGGAGCAGGGACTCAGAGAGTGAAGACCCCTCTCTCAATCTATCCTGAAAGTTTGGAAATTCTCCTAAAACCGAATCTAATCCCTCAGCTCATTGATGCCTGCTCTGCGCTGCAGCCCACCCACTCTCCAAAAGGAAGAATCATAGCCCCCTGCTCCACATAACCTCTGAGTCACAACAGTGACAAGGACAGGAACCTCTGGTTGGGTCCAGGGGAGGGAAGGTTAGCAGAACTGGGGAGTGCAGACAGCAGCGTGCTGAGCGCCAACAAAGCAAGGCAAGGCAGGCCAGCTGTGTGTGCCGCAGCCACACAGACCAGGTCTCGAGGATTGTGGAGTCTTGTTAAGACCAGAATACTCACAACTGGAGAATGACCCGACAGCAAAACCCCCCACACGTGCATAACACCTGCCTGTCATTATAGGACATCAGAGCAGAGAGATCTGAGAGGTCATCTTATCCTACACCCTTCTTTCATAGCACAAGAAACTGAGGTCCAGAGAGGGCAAGCAACCTGCCCAGGGCACACAGCAAGGACAGGACTCATTTCATCCTGCACTACAGAGAGTCATACGACTAGGACAGAGACCACAGAAGAGGACCCCGAGCCCCACCATCCCAACAAGCTCACACACACTATCATCAGCCCATAAGATTTCCTGGGCACTTCTCAGCACCAAGCACTGTGCTTGGTGTGTGGAGATACACCAACTAATCTCCTCCAGGTAAAAAGGAAGTGCCCCTCCTGCCCTCCAGGAAAGGAGACAGGCTCTAAGACCTCTCTGACCTGCTCCAGAGTCTTATTACTGTCAGGAAGGTCTCGGGTCTAACCTCATTCCTTCCTGCTGCAACTTCAGCCTGTCCCTCTTGGCCCCAGAAGCACCTGCTTGCTAGCCTGGCCTGGAAGGGAGGGAGAAGGCTGATGCTGCACAGAGCCCTCTCCTGGTTCCTGAGTCAGCCTGTCCATTGTTCCAGTGACTTTACCTAAACCTTATTATGCTAAGGCAGGACAGAAAAGCCTGGGTAGCTCTGCCAGCAGAAGCTGGTGGGTGGAGAAGGGGCAGAAAGAGGAGAGGAAGGGCAGGAAGATGGTGGGTGGGCAGGTGGAAGGGGAAGAAAAGGCAGATCCCACCCACTGCCTGGCTTCTTAAACTCTAGGCTCCTGTTTTAAAGATGTGAAGGAAGAAGAGTTCAGAGCTGGTAGCACTTCCTTTTCTTTATACAAACATTACAAATTTATTGTTGAAAAATTCAAAGCAGCACGTCACAAAATTAGGAAAAATAAAACTCTTATGCTACCTCCTAGAAGTAGTCACTATTAATATTTTGGTGCATAATCTTCTAGACTTTTCCATATGTAGATATCTCTCATTATGCATTCAATCTATGTTTATTGGACACTTTCTATGTGCCAGATATTTTTCTAGTGCTAAAGATAAAGTAGTAAATGAAACAGATAAAAACCCATGCCCTGGGAGCTTCCCTGGCGGTCCAGTGGTTGAGACTCCACACTCCCAATGCCACGGGGCCAGGTTCTTTCCCTGGTCGGGGAACTAGATCCCACATGCTACAACTAAGAGTTCACATGCCTCAACTAAAAACCCAATGCAGCCAAAGAAATTAAAAATAAATATTTTTTTAAATATCCAAGCCCTTATGGAGTTTGCATCTCATGATGATTATATGTGTATGTGTGTGTATTCATATGTATATTTATATGTCTAGTATAGGGTTGTATTCTATCTACTGTAAGCACCATTTATTCATGCAAATATGTATTTCCCAGAAGTGGGATCATATTACACACACAGATTTCTAGCCAGTTCCCACCCCCGCCCCATCTGTGTCAGTAAATATACACTTAGATTATCATGAATGGCTCAGAAATATTCCCTTGCAAGAAGTCTCAGGATTTTTCACCAGGTCCACTATCTGATTTCTTTCCCACAGGAAACCTGAACCTTGCTCTGGAAACCCAGTCTACACACGCACATGCATACACACACACACGCGTACACACACACATGTGCACACACACACACACACATACAGGAGCCTGCGCCTGCACACTGCAGACGTGGAAGACAGCTCTCTCCTCAACTGACTGTGAGGTCTAAACTCATCCTGATCCCAGACCTGTTTCCATGATTCTCCAGGGCACAGACTCATTCCCAGCTTTCCTTTTCAGGCAGGAGCTGGAGCCCGGCTTTTCCCAGTCTTGACTCCCCCTGCAGGCTACCTAGACACCTGGAGCCAGGCCTGGGAGTTAGGCAGGAACCAGTCCTGCAGCAGTGGAAAGAACAGAAGGGGAGGCTGATTCTGACTTCCCTGAATCCCTTCTCTGCCACTGCCTCCCTAGTGCCTGGTGGCGATGGAAGGCCAGAGGCCCCAAGTTCAGTTCAGTTCAGTCGTGTCCGATTCTTTGCAACCCCATGGAGTGCAGCATGCCAAGCTTCCCTGTCCATCATCAATTCCCGGAGCTTACTCAACCTCCTGTCCATCACGTCGGTGATGCCATCAAACCATCTCATCCTCTGTTGTCCCTTTCTCTTCCTGCTTCAATCTTGCCCAGCATCAGGGTCTTTTCCAATGAGTCGGTTCTTCACATTAGGTGACCACAGTATTGGAGTCTCAGCTTCACCATCAGTCCTTCCAAAGAATATTCAGGACTGATTTCCTTAAAGATTACCTGGTTTGATCTCCTTGCTGTCCAAGGGACTCTCAAGAGTCTTCTCCAACACCACAGTTCAAAAGCATCAATTCTTTGGTGCTCAGCTTTCTTTACAGTCCAACTCACATCCATACATGACTACTGGAAAAACTATAACTTTGACTAGATGGACCTTTGTTGGTAAAGTAACGTCTCTGCTTTTTAATATGCTGTCTAGGTTGGTCATAACTTTTCTTCCAAGGAGCAAGCATCTTTTAATTTCATGGCTGCAGTCACCATCTGCAGTGATTTTGGAGCCCAAGAAAATAAAGTCTCTCACTGTTTCCATTGTTTCCCCATCTATTTGCCATGAAGTGATGGGACCAGGTGCCAGGATCTTAGTTTTCTGAATGTTGAGTTTTAAGCCAACTTTTTCACTCTCCTCTTTCACTTTCATCAAGAGGCTATTTAGTTCTTCACTTTCTGCCATAACTGTTGTGTCATCTGCGTATCTGAGGTTATTGATATTTCTCCCAGCAATCTTGATTCCAGCTTGTGCTTCTTCCAGCCCAGGATTTCACATGATGTACTCTGCACATAAGTTAAATAAGTAGGGTGACAATATACAGCCTTGACATACTCCTTTTCCTATTTGGAACCAGTCTGTTGTTCCATGTCCAGTTCTAACTGTTGCTTCTTGACCTGCATACAGATTTCTCAGGAGGCAGGTCAGGTGGTCTGGTATTCCCATCTCTTTCAGAATTTTCCACAGTTTATTGTGATCCACACAGTCAAAGGCTTTGATGTAGTCAACAAAGCAAAAGTAGATGTTATTCTGGAACTCTCTTCCTTTTTCGATGATCCAGCAGATGTTGGCAATTTGATCTCTGGTTCCTCTGCCTTTTCTAAATCCAGCTTGAACATCTGGAAGTTCACGGTTCACGTACTGTTGAAGCCTGGCTTGGAGAATTTTGAGCATTACTTTGCTAGCATGTGAGATGAGTGTAATTGTGCGGTAGTTTGAGCATTCTTTGGCATTGCCTTTCTTTGGGATTGGAATGAGAACTGACCTTTTTCAGTCCTGTGGCCACTGCTGAGTTTTCCAGATTTGCTGGCATATTGACTGCAGCACTTTCACAGCATCATCTTTCAGGATTTGGAATAGTTCAGCTTGAATTCCATCACCTCCACTAGCTTTGTTTGTAGTGATGCTTCCTAAGTCCTACTTGACTTCACATTCCAGGATGTCTGGCTCTAGGTGAGTGATCACACCATCATGATTATCTGGGTCATGAAGATCTTTTTTGTACATTTCTTCTGTGTATTCTTGCCACCTCTTCTTAATATCTTCTGCTTCTGTTAGGTCCATACCATTTCTGTCCTTTAATGTCCTCATCTTTGCAGAAAATGTTCCCTTGGTATCTCTAATTTTCTTGAAGAGATCTCTAGTCTTTCCCATTCTATTGTTCTCTATTTCTTTGCAGTGATCAAGACCATCCCAAAGAAAAAGAAATGCAAAAAGGCAAAATGGTTGTCTGACGAGGCCTTACAAATAGTTGAGAAAAGGAGAAGCTAAAGGCAAAGGAAAAAGGAAAGATGTACCCATTTGAATGCAGAGTTCCAAAGAATAGCAAGGAGATAAGAAAGCCTTCCTCAACGATCAATGCAAAGAAATAGAGGCCCCAAACAGGCCCCCTAATGGGGACCTAAGCCCTGGTGATTTCTGGGCATTTTTCTGAACTTTTAAGAAGTCCCAACTGGCCCAGACTGCTTGGGTTCAGATGCTATCTCCACTACTGACTAGCTGTGTGACCTCAGGCAAGCGACTTAACCTCTCTGTGCCTCTGCATCCCCGACTCTAATATGAGGATAATCATTCCTATTTCAATCAATCCAATCCTAGGATTGCTGCATTATGTCAAACAACTGATATATGAGGAATGCTCACAACAGTACTTAGCACAGGGTGGTACCCATCAACTATTAGGTTTTTTTTTTTTTTATTATCATTTTCTGAGCCTCCACTCACCAACCAGGCCTAGCCTACTAAATAAAGACTGACTTTCCCGGGATTCCTCCTGCTCTCACTGCTGTCCAAGGACAACTGCCCTTCTGACCTCCCACAGTAAAAGAAAGTAAGGACAAGCATGTGAATACAGGTGGGGAGTGTATCACCAGGAGCTGATACAATGTGAGGGAGTGAGCATGAATGTAAAAAGGGATGGGATATGATCATGCAAGGCCACATGTGTGTGCATACAAGTAAAAGTGTAGGGAGCTGTGCAAGCAGAGTTTGGGTGTGAATGTGCAAGCTAGCAGTGTGTATAAGGTAAGAGTGTGAATACACAGCTTCTGTGAATATACATGGTAGAAGACACTTGTGTACATCAATGTATAAAGGTGTGCAAAGAGGGGAGAGAGGAGTGTGACTGTGTGGTGAGGTTGTATGTGATGATGTGTGTGTATGAGGGTTGTGTGTGAATGTCCTCAGTCCCCAGCTCCACCCAAGGCACACATTTCTGGGAGACGGTGCTTCATCAGAAAAAAAAAGTTCCCCAGCACCCCGATTTGATGTGGAACAAACTTGTTTTTCTGTCTTCAAAGCTCTCGGGTTTCCTAGAGAAAAGCTGCTAGCTCATCAGAGCCCAGCCTTAAACCCGCCCCACTGATCGAAACTCGGGAAGGAAACCAGCACTAGCCGTCCCCACCCTGCACCCCCACCTCCCACTGGCTGCTCAGGCCGCACCCTCTCCCTGCTCTCCCCAGCCCCTCTGAGGGTGCCCGGGGCAGCTCCCAGGCACTGATGAGATCGCTTAAACCCCTCTGCTGGCTTTGAGAGCACTCTGCCTACCTGCCCAGGCAGGCCCAACCAGGGGCAGCTGGCAACTTCATGAAGAGGGGAACTGGGGCTGGAGGAGAGCAAGTGATCATCTTCAAGCCCACAACCAAACCCCTTCCCAGGAGGCAGGCACTCCACCCCACCCTGCCTCTCCTAAGAAGACAAAATCCCAATAAAGAACTGGATGAGAAGGGTGTCTCAGAGAGAAAGGCTACTTGGGGGCAGGGATTCGACATCAAGAAGGGTCCTTCCTTACATTTAGGGGTTCCAGAGAAGACCTCTCTTCCAGGAAGTTGTCTCAATTTTTAATACTATTATATGTATCAAGAATAATCAGAGGATTCCTAATGGTGTAGTGGTTAGGATTCTGGGTTTTCACTGCCATGGCCCAGGGTTCAATCTCTGCTTGGGGAACTGGGACCTACAAGCCACACAGCATGGTCAAAAGAAGAAGAATTATCATTTAATGCACAACTACTACATGCCAGGTGCTTTCCATACTGTGCTTCTAATTATCCCTACTGTATAAATGGGGGAACTGAGGGTCAGTCAAGTTAAATCACTTGTCTTAGCTCATACAACCAGTGGTGGTGGAGTCAATATTTGAACCAGGTCTGTCTATAAAACCTGAACCCTTTCTCAGGTCTGTGCCTGTATCTACCTGTTCTCAACCTGAATCAGCACCTCTGTTCTTCCCCCTCTACCTGAGGAGATGGGGAATCTAAAGAAAGATAGAAACCTGCTCAGACCAGATGGAACAACTCCAGGAATAGTGGGCTGGGGCAGTTGGCAGCATCTTGCAGAAGAGGGGAGTATGGAGGGCCTCCGGAAGCAAGAGGGAGAGACTGTTGAGTAAGGGGATAAGAAGGGGGACCCAGACCTCTGTGACAGCCAGCTGGGGAGGGCAGCACATGGTGGCATGCAGTGTGGCAGAGTAGAGAATGGAAATAGTAGAAATTGAGGCTTGGTTTCTCAGCCCCCCAAAGTACCTGTCCCCCTGTGCCATCACTACCCCAAGGAGACCTGGGCCATCTGCCTCATGGCTTCTGCAGGGCCAGGGGTCTCAGACTCCAAACAGCCCAGGTGCTGGGCATCTGAGCACCTCCAAACTCTGGAATGTGCCAGACCTTCATTCCTCGAACCACCTCATTCCCAGCAACTGGGAGAAGCACTCAAGGCCCCAGGCCTGCAGGAAAGAGAAACCCAGGAGGTCCCCAGGATGAGCAGCCAAGGTTCCCAAATGGTCAGCGACAGAGAAGGGGCGCCTGGCGGAAGATCCAGGAGAGAGAAGATGGGCAGGGGGCCACGGAGGAGTGGGAGGTGGGAGAGATAGCAGGGCAGGGTAAATGAAGATGTCAGGGAGGAATTGGGTGTAGAGAGGGGAGATTCTATCCTGAGACCAGGATGCTGTCAGGCACTTGGAGGAAGAGGAGGGGCACACCTCCCCTGGCCCCAGCCCCAGGACCAGCCAAGTCCCAAGGAGAACTGTGCCTACCTCCTGGGGAAGAAGGCTTCAGTTCTGCTATCTCTGGGACTCTACTCTGGGTAAGTGATCAGTGTCACCCACAGGCCCCCAGCTCGATGAAGGCCTTTCGTAAGAAAGGGGTACAGAAACTGCACCGAAACCCCCTCTAAAAGTCCCTTGGGAAGCCTGGCCCATCACCAGAGGAATGGGCCAGTGCTACAGAGAGGGGGATGGAGTCAGACCTCTGACACCATTAAGGAAAGGACAAAGGACGTGAGCAGTGTGGGTCACTAATGCTCAAGGTCCCCTTGACCCAGGTCCTGCAGGGAAAGGCTGCCCCACAGAGGCAGGGAATGCTCCAGATGACTTCTTCAAAGTCCTGACCTAATCTTCAGGGAGTCCTTTTGTGCCAAATCACAGACCACGATCTCCATTCTCAGGGACCTCGAAGAAGGACCCTGTTTTCCAGAGGCTGGGAGTGGGTGATGGGTCCTGTTATATTCTGTTCAAGCTCATTTGATACCTGGTGATTTCTGAGGGAAAAGAGGAAAAACTGGGAAACATTACTCTAAACCCATGGGAACCATATATAAATGAGGATGATGGTCCCTGCCAGTGGCTTATCCTGACAGCTAAGTGAAGTAGCCAGAGCATTTAGCACAGCACTGGCACAGTTACTTGGGGGAGTAAGGATGGGATCCTAACGCTCATAGACATAGGAAGAAAACCGGAGACAAGGTCTCCCCGCCGAGTCAAAACGTGTCGGGCTCTGGCCAGGGCGGATTACCTGGGCTCATTTGCATGTCATTTGCATGAGCCCTGTCGGGCCAATGACACTTGTCACTCCTGTCGCTTCAGAGCCATTGGACCCCACGTTGTCTCTGTCCCTCCCTAAGTGGCTTTTCCCAGACTCCTGAGGGCTGGAGGACCCCGAAGGGAGAAGAGAGCCCGAGTCTGGGACCTGGGGTCTGACCTGGGACCCGGCTTCGGGAGAGAGCCCGCACCGCCCCCGGCGCCCAGGAGCCTGGCTTAGGGCGACCCCTGCAGGACGTTCCCAGAACACAGGAGAGGGAGCGGGCCTGCGCCGGCTCCGCCCAGCTCCACGCGGGGCGCGGCCGCCCAGCCCCTTGGCCTCCCATGTGCCGCGCTGCCCCGGCACCTGGAGTCCGGGGTCAGACCCCCGCACCATAACCCCGATCCTGACAGAATCCAGAAACTCGCATGCCTCCTCCCAACTAGCCGAGACGAAGGGGTCCATGGGGGTTGTAGCAAGCACCAACGCAGGAACCTTTGGGAGTTCTGGGCAACACTCCAACACCTCTCCTAAGATGCCGCTGTTTCTGCGCCAATGCCCACCTCGGGCATCACGCTCCCATCCTGCAGCCCAGAATGGAAGGGATCGTGGTTTTATCTTTGGAAGAATTTAGAGAGCAGAGAGGACTGTGAAGTGGGGAGAAGCCCTCCCTGCCTGTGCTGAAGGTGATCCCACCAAGAGCCCCCTTGCCCCCCACCCACCAGGGCTGCAGCTAGCTGGACTGAGACTAGGCCTCAGTGTTTCCCCACAGTGGGGCCCTCACGGGCCCCTCCCCATCCAGTTCATCTGGGGAGGGAACAGGGAAAATGCTGAGACTGCAACATTTGACTAGGGGGAAAAAAATGTCAAAAATGCTCTGAGCCTGCAGTTTGCTTGTTGACAGCCACACAGGCTCACAATCCTGCTTTCCCTGTGGGGCTCCCTTGCCAGCCGCCCTGGCCTTGGCTGGGCGTGTGAATGGGGGCAGAAGAAAGGGCAGGGTGCAGGGTGTGTGTGTGAACAAGTGAAGTCATTCTCTCTGGGTGGCTCCTTTTAATTAGCACCTGAAAAACTCCCAGCCAGCAAAATTGGATCTTGGCAACTGGGATCCCCACCCTTCTGGCTCATCCCAGCCCTGGAGGGCAAAAGGGGGCAGGAAATCTGAAAGCAGGAAAGAAAAGGGTCTGTTGCAGGCCAGGACATTTGAGAAGTCTTCCTAGTCCTCTGGGCACCCATTGGCAGGACATGGCCACACTCGAAGGCCAGCTGGTCTCTATGAAGCTTGAGCTGGGCTGTGGGCAAGTGGAGGTTGGCAAGACATTACTGAAATCATCCCCTCCCCACCCAGCACCCCCCACCACCAAGGGAGACCAGTCTCTGAAGGTGACCAGTGTCCCCACCCTGGAGGTTACATTACAGGTCATTACAACTACATCCGGTCCTTGCAAGACTTTCTGGCCTCCCTTTGGTCATTTGCAACATTAAAGCAGAGTCAGCTGGTATCTAATGGCAACCCCCACAAACCAGTCCCCACAGTGGGAAGCAGAGGTTTACTCCATGCAGGGACAGAGCAAGCCTGTCCAACCTTCCTCAAGACCCCCACTCCCACGGTCCAGAGGCCACCCCTGCTGGACCTGCCCATGTTCCTCTTCTCCCTCAAAACCCTCCTCCAGGCAACTGCCTGATAACCTCCCCAAGACTGTGAGACCTTCTGGTCTGGTGTATTCAGGTCCCATGTATAGGATGAGCCTCTCTGTTCCCTGGATCTGACACCCTCCTCCCCATCAGGCTGGAGTCCCTGAGGACACAGCCTGAGTCCCCTTCCCAGCTCCTGGGATCAGATGCTGCAGGAGGGGCACAGCCCTGTAAAACAAGGGGGACTGGGGAGGAGGGGTACCGCCAGCATTGAGACTCGGCCTTTCTGCACGAGGAGACAGGAGCCCTGGGTCAGTCCCACTGCTGCGTCTACACACTCACAGCGTGACCTCAGACCTGGGGCCCTCCGTCTTGGGTCTTGTGTCAGTAACCTTGGGGTGCCCTTTCAGCTCTGACAGCTTATGCTACCAGGAGTATTCGGTATCCTTGTGTGTTAATGGAGGGAGGGGACTGGAGGGCAATGAGAACCTGCTTAAAGTAGAAGACCAGTTTGTTGTGGCCATGGTTTCTCAGAAAAGAGCTGGAGGCAGCATTCCCTCTAGCTTTCCCGGAGACCCGAAGAACCACTCACAAATGTCCCCAGCTCTGGGGACAGCTGAGGATCCAGCAAGAGCTGGGGATGCGGAGCACAAGACGAAGTAGAAGGTGGTCCAATTTCTAGACGAGTAAGTTCTAGATGCTTCAACATGGAGCCTGTAGCAATACTATGTTGTACAGGTAAAATGTAAGAGGGTAGATCTCATGTTAAGCATTCTTATCGCAACAAAAATAAAATAAATAGTAGAGAGAAGCTTCCTGAGAGCTGTCCAGAGTCCAGGGGAATCTAAGCCCAGAGGGGTATTCCCAGCTCCAGATGGTCCCCTTCTGGCTGCTTCCAGGGCCCAGCAGTCAAATGCTCACAACCACTACCCTCCAGGATCCACCAGCCCAGAGAAGTGGTGGGGACAGGACCACCCTGCCGGCCCCCAGCCCCTCCCCAGCGAGCCAGGCCACCATGCCCACCCACCAACCCCACGGACCACAAATCCTCGGGGTCCCCCACCCTGGGGCTCAGAGTGTTGCCAGAAGGTGGAGCCTGATTTCAGGTGACAGTGGAGAGAGGATGGGGTGACTGTTCTCAGGGCACAGAGAGGGGCGTGTTGGAAGAATGAAAGCGTCCTCTCCCTGGGGCTGAGTGGGAGCCTGAGCAGGGCGGGCACCGCCCGACGCTGAGGCCTCCGCCCCCCGCCCAGCTGGGCTGGCTGTTCCCATCACACCCTGGGCAGTAAAACTTGCTTTTATGGTTGTTGCGGAGGCTGCTGTTTTTCTGGGGGCGGCAGTGGGGGCGAGGGGGTGGCTGTTTGTGTTTCTATATGCAAACACACCTGGTGCTTGCATATGTATTGATGTCTGAAGTCTGGAATGTGTGTTTGTGTGTGTGTGTGTGTGTGTGTGTATTGGTGTGGGTCTATGAGTGTGCTTGTGAGGATATATTCTTGTGGGTCTGGGAGATCATTATAGCTACGTTTATTGAGTTATTACAATGTATCAGGCACTCTCTGCTGCTAAGTAGCGTCAGTCGTGTCCGACTCTGTGTGACCCCATAGACGGTAGTCCACCAGGCTCCCCCGTCCCTGGGATTCTCCTGGCAAGAATACTGGAGTGGGCTGCCATTTCCTTCTCCAACAGGCACTCTCTAGGTGTTGGTTTTTTTTTTTTTTTCCTTGAATCCTCCCTGTAAGGAAGGGATTTTAGCTATCCCCATTTTACAGATAAACGGTTGGAGAAATCTGATGACAGACTCAAAGTCAGGAAAGTAGTAAGGAACAGAGCTGTGATGCTTGCCTATTGTACTGAAAACGTCTCTGTGTTACATGTATGTGAGGATCTGGACAGGTCTGTCTGTGTGTCCACATAACCTCTGGCTGCCCAGGGGAGTCTGTGCATACCTGCATACCTGTGTGTCTGGATCAAGCCTGGGCCCTGGCCAGGAGGGGCTCAGTAGCTGGGATCAGAGTCTTAAGAAGGACAACCTAAGAACAGTGACTGTCATGTCTGAAGCAGAAAACAGAGCTTGTGATGTGGCTGACTCTGGCCAGAGAACTTTTGCCATCAAGACTGTGCCAATGTGGGCCAGCACAGTCCCAGACCCTGAACACAAAGCCAATTTAGTCCCTTCGAGGAGGGGACAATCTAGGGAAAGCTCACAGGGCAGCCAGAAGGAGGCCATTTCACCACCCCATCCCCACCCCATGGGGTCTCAAAAAGAACACGACTGAGCGACTGAAAAACAACTCCCACCCCATCTCTGTCACTGACAAGGTCACTCCTGCCCCGAACCAGCAGGTGGAAATGGCAAAGAGGGGGACCCCAGGGGAGGAACTGAGACTTCCTGGCTCGGAGCTCTGTTCCCTGGGAGCCCCGTGCTCCGTCTTCTGCACCTCGTTCCCCAGGCAGCGACCACGGGCTCCTTCTGGTCGGGTGCCAGGTCGTGGGGGGTGTCCATCGGGCCATCTGAGAGGGGGCCCTGGGAACCTAGAGGCCGGCGGCCCACGGCGGGGGCGGGGCCAGAGCGCTAGGCCGGGTGGCAGCCGCCGATTGGCTGGGCCTTCGCGCTCCCACGGCCGCCGCGGCGGGGAGGGGAGGCCTGGGCGGCTCCGGAGGCCGCTCTGTGACTCACCCTCTGCCCCACCCCTGGAGCTGGACTGGCGCCCAGCAGCTGCCACCCAACACCCGCCGGCTAAGCTGGGACAGGCTGACTCAGCAGGGGGAGCGGGGCCTGCCTGCAGCCCTCTGTGCGTCCTCCCCAGGGGTGAGGGGGTGGGGAATGCGTGTCCACCCTTCTGGAAGAATCGGGGGCCCTCTGGAGGGGAGGATTATCTGGTGTGTGTTCTTCAAGGGTCGTCGTTGAGGTGCTGGGGATTTCTGTCCCTCTGAAATGGGAGGCTGTGTCCTCTCTTTTTAAGGGTGTCTTCCTCACCTGGATCTTTGTGGGTTCAGCTAATGGACAGTGGTCTTTTGGAGCCTGCAAGTTGACTTTTTGTGGGTATCACTCCATGACCACCATTTCAAGATCATCTCTATAGCCCCCTCCACACACACTCTGGGTGCCCCCCTCTATGCCAGTCTCGGAGAGGGGTGCAAGGCCCAAGGCTCTCTGAGACAGGCGGGGCCCTGGGGGTCCTGGCAGGGGCTGCATGTTTGGAGAGTTCTCCAGCCATGGCTTTGCTCACCTCCACGCTGCAGGGCCCCTGACGGTCAGATCTCAGATGCTACCTTGAGACCAGACCCCAGACACCTTCTCCAACCCCTGTGGCTCTTTCCTGCGAGATCTCAGGGTGATCTTCAAGTGTTCTCAAAGTGATCCCTCACACTGAAGAGGATCCACCTTTGTCCAGAGACTCCTGTGTCTGTGTACCTACTGCGGGAGCATCCTGTTCACCCGTTGCTTGTCAGAGCAACTCCAAAAATAAACAGGAGAAACAGAGGCATAGAGCATGATTTGTCCAAGGTCCTACAGGTGTGGTGTGAGTCTGAATTTGAACCCAGCTCTGCCTGGCTCTAACCATGTGCTCTTCCCACCGGCCCTGGCTGTGGCCACCCCCTGAGCTCCTAGCTGGTATGGCGTCTGTTTGCCCCCATGACACTAAAGCAGACTTGGGAGGCAAACAGTTGACTCTGCAGGAGGCCCGGTTCTCAACTTCACCACCCAGGGTTCCCGTCTCCAGGGAGGATCCCCAAGGGCTGAGAAGGGGTGGGGTGAGGAGCAGAAAGAAGCTGAGTGTCAGCACACGTGGGCTTTTCAGGAGGCAACAGGAGGTATGTGCCCAGTCCCAGGGCTGAGAGACCACACGTGCACGGTGACTGTGGGACCCACACACACCAAGGCACATAGCCAGAGGCTTGAGAGGTCGTCACACACACAAACACAGACACACGTAGGAGTGTAGACGTCTTACACATGCATGTTCCACATGGTGCACACATGGTCTTTAGGATTGTTATAAACACGAGCACATTGTAATGGGTCAGTGGAATGGTTACACAGAGTTGCACTGGTTTGTGGGTCATTACACACACACACACACACTATCAGAACCTTTAAAGCAGGAGTAATGGGGGTGGGAAGAACACCTGAATTTGTTGCAGGAACAGATTGATCCCAGAGCCTGGCCAAGCTCCAATTCAGGAAACCCAGACCCTTCCCCTCCCCACACCACCTACCCTGGACAGGCCGCTACCAACCACTGGCCCTCTGCTCTCCAGACCCAAGACCTGAACTACTCACATACACACACAGAGACCTGCACACACATGTAGCCTTGGAGAAAGCCTGCATTGACAGAGGCAGTTGTCTGCCACAGACGTGACCTACAGGAGTCACGTGCATCTTTCCAAAAGGGGCCACAGCCTTCCCATAAATACATCTGTGCAAGACTCTCACACAAACATGCCTGGATGCCAGTCACACACAGTCACACACACACAGAACCACCCGTGACCCTCACACAGGCCCGCGGATCCATGCATACAAGAGAGAAATTTGCTGAATCAGGAAACTCCAACTGAGGCTCTGTAACAACCTAGAGCAGTGGGAAAGGAAGGGAGCTGGGAGGGGGGTTCAAGAGGGAGGGGCATATGTATACCTATGGCTGATTCATGCTGATGTATGGCAGAAGCCAAAGCAATATTGCAAACCAATGATCCTTCAATTAAAAATAAGTATTTTTTTTTAAAGACAGAAAAACAGATACATAAGCAAATCAGTCACACAGGCACCCATAAGACTAAGCAGGCACGGACACCCTGCCCTCAGCACAAAAGGAATTCTCTCAGCTGCCCCTCAAGCTTCCTTCTTGGCCAGACAAGGCCCAGGCTTGCCCCATCAGCTCCATCCCCTCCCTGGCCCAAGACAGACCCTGCCCTGCCTGCCCTGGCCTGCTTGGGTGGGGCCCCGCCTGCTCCCAGCGCCAGCTGCCAGCTCAGCACAGGGCAGGGTGCCCCATGCTGCAGGCTGCCGCTCTGGCATGTCGCTGGCCCCACCCCCTCCTCCCAGGCCTGCCTGCTACCTCAGCATCTGGGCCACAGCCTGGGTTCCACCTAGCTTGTTACTGCAGGCGGTGGGCAGGGCGACTGACCCCTAGAGCTGGGAGCCAGGAGAAGGAGCCCACTGGCAAGACCCTCGGGAAATGGAACAGTCCATTGGCAGCCTCCCACCACCACCACCCCCCGCTGTCCCTTCTTCTTCTCCAGATTGACCTCTGGGTAGAGTTACTGCTCTCCCGGCGCTGTCCCCTCACCCACAGACATCTGTGCCCATAGGCTCCCAAGCATGCAGACACAACCAGCCCTTCTCACAGCCCCACATACACAGCCCTGCACGCACAGCCACCCAGCCACCCACTCCCAGCCTGTCATACCCAGTACCCCAACACCACCAGACCAGCAAACCCCCACCACACACAGGGTTCTGTGCAGTCTCCGTAAAATATGCACAGTGGGCAACGGTGTCCCTGTGCATGTCCAGTCACTCAGACCTGTACAGCGTCCCTGGGCATTTATAATTGTCCCAGACACAATCAAGCCAGTTCCATCCTGGAAGTGCTGGTTTTAGGGGGCAGGTCTTTGTACCCTCCTTGTGTTTGCAGTTCTAGGACATTGATTTCATTAATCAATGGATTTCATTAATTCTTGTTCTGTCTGTACGCTGGAGCTATGACAAGCCTGTCTGGGGCGGATGTCACCCCAGCAGCTGTGCCCTCCCAAGTCTGGCCCCTTGGGGAGACAGGCGAAAGTCAGAACCTCCCCCCAGATTCTCTCCTCCCCCGGCCCTCTGGAGACCCCATCCCAGCTTCAGAGTCAAGGCACAGGCCTCTAAAAAGGCCCCACGTGGCCTCCAGTGCTTGCGCTGAACTTTCCTCATCTGTTGCTGGTAGCATAGTGTGTTCAGCTTGTGAAAACCCGTCAAGCTGTACATTTCTAAAAATTATATCTTATTTATTTGGCTGTACCAGGCCTCAGTTGTGGCACACGGGATCTTTTGATGTGAGTGCTTCTTGTGTGTATGTTTTAATGCACGTCAATGAAATAATTTTTTTTTAAAGTAGACCCCACACTGCATACACTGCATACAGAGCTGTGTCTTTCTGGGTTGATGTGAAAGGCCTGTCTGTGCCTGTCTGCGCCTGCGCACATGGTACCTCCCATGTGGATTAGTCTGGCCTCTGCTGCCTGAGGCCCTCTGTGTGTGCACTTACCACACACACATATGAGCACACACACACAAACATGCATACATATGCACACACATGACCAGCTCCCTGCAGGTCTTCTGTGATGGTGAGGCTGCTGCTGGGAGGAGGGAGAAGGGATGTAGTCAGGCTTTCCTGCCAGGAACAGGGATACGAGAGGCATTCCAGGCAGACTCACCAAGCTCACCATCTGCTGGGGCGTAGAGGTTGGGGGGCAGAATTCCATGCAAAGAAAAGAGCCATGGGTTGGAATGCAGGGGAGCCTGGAGCCCAGCCTCAGACAAGTCAGGATTCAGAAGCCTCAGGAGTACTTAAGACGGGAGCCCCATGTCGGCACACTGCCGCAGGGGAAAGCTCACGCGAAGAGCAGGGGTGTGAGACTGCGCTTACTCTGGAAACCTGCAAGGAGCTGAGCTGCTGGTGGGGGGGGGCTGCTTTTCATGGGGGAGGTGGTGGGGTTGTGGTGCCAGGTACCAGCTGCATTCGATGGGGCAGGCGTCCCTTTTCCAGGGCCAGGAATCCCATCTGCCTCCAATACCTGCTCCTCCTGGATCCTGCCGACCTCATCTGCCTCCCCAGCTTCACCTGCCAGCCCCCGATCCTTCCACAGCAGAGCCTCCTGCCCCAGCTTCACCTGGCTTTGCCTATGGAGCTTGGAGCCTGGAGCCTGCCAACTGCCAGGAGAGGCAGGAGCCAGCAGCTGGCACCTGGCAGTGTGGCGCCCTCTTGGGGAACCCCCGCCACCTCTCACCTGGAACTCAAAGTTTTCGAGCAATAGAGAGGACACGCATCCACCAGAACAGGGCTGCCCTCAGCCCACAGCTCCTCCACCGCCACAACCACACCGCAACCACTGCAACCATGGCCCCTGGGTTGCCAGGCGTGTAGGACATAGGTCTGTGTGTGTGTGTGTTAGTCACTCAGTCATGTGTGACTCTGCAGCCCCAAGGACTGTAGCCCACCAGGCTCCTCTCTCTGTCCATGGAATTCTCCAGGCAAGAATACTAGAGTGGGTAGCCATTCCTTTCTCCAGGGGATCTTCCTGACCCAGGGATCGAATCCAGGTTTCTTGCATTGCAGGCAGGTTCTTTACCATCTGAGCCACCAGGGAAGCACATAGGTGGATGCAGACCAAAATCCACCCCCAGCTCCATTCACTTAGCAAGCAAGAGTCTGACCAGGGACTGCAAGACCCTGCAAGACCCCAGAGGACAAGAGCTTTCTTTGATCTGCATGAATCAAATCATGGTGGTGGGCTTGATTGGACCTGGGAGGAGGGCTTGTGGGGGCCTGCAACCCACCTCCCAGCTCTGGCTCCTGGAATGGGGAGGATGCCACAGGCAGGCCAGCTCTGCTCTAGCACATAGAGCTGCTACTTCCCTGCTCCTCTGCTGCCCCTCTGTGGACACCTGATGAACCTCCTTTTTGCGCAAGTACAACCTCCCTCTGAGCGCAGCCCAGTCTTTCTTCCCATTCTTCGGAGGTTCAGACAGGCTGAGCAACAGGCTGCAGGGAAAGAGGAAAATTTAGAGCTCTCTGGGTCCCTTGGGTCTCCACCACTTCAGTTCCCCATAAAATAGATGCTGGACTGAGGTGGGAGCTGGTGATGGAGATTTTACAGCCCCTTTCATCTGCTTCCCCTCAGTCCTTTTAAAATATGTATATAATTTTATTTACCTATCTATTTTTGGCTGTGCTGGGTCTTTGTTGCTGCGTGGGCTTTTTCCAGTTCAGCAGGCGAAGGCTACCCTCCTGTTGTAGAGTACGGGCTCAGGTGTGCACGGGATCAGCAGTTGTGTCTCCCAGGCTCTAGAGCACAGACTCGATAGTTGTGGCTCACGGGCTTAGTTGCTCTGCAGCATATGGGATCTTCCGGACCCAGGGATTGAACCCACGTCTCCTGCATTGGCAGGTGGATTCTTTACCATTGAGCTACTGGGAGCCACCCCCCGGCCCACTCCTTCTGTGTTGGTTCCGGCTCCTATGCTTTGGAAACAAAGTTAAGTTTTGTCTCTCTGACCTCAGTCTCCCTACTTTTTTTTTCTTTGCCTGTCTCTCTTTCTCTCCCTCTCATTTTTTTTTTTTAACCATACCTTGGATTTTAGTTTCTGACCAGAGATCCTACCATACCTGCTTCATTGGAAACTCAGAATCTTAACTACTGGACCACCAAGAAAGTACCTCAGTCTCCCTCTTTTGAACCAGAGCCCAGAGATATGTTTTCTGAGGCTTGTGTGGTCTTGGCCCGGACAGTGTTTTTTCTAAAAATTTGAATTAGTTGTTAACTTTTTTTTTTTTTTAAATTTTGGTAACCCGTGCAGCATGTGGGATCTTAGACCCCTGACCAGGGATCGAATCGACTTCCCCTGCATTGGAAACACTAAGTCTTAACCACTGGAAGACCAGGGAAATCCCAGTTGTTAACATTTTTAAATCAAGAGAGTTTCTGTAAAAATCCAGATTTCCGATTTTTGTTGCAAAACTGAAAGTTCTGGAATCCCTGAGTGTCTGTATCAGGCAGAGGCTGAGGAAAGAGGCTGCCCTGGGCCTGGCCCAATTTTGGGGGGAGCTAGGACAGGGCACAGAGAGAGGCCCACCACCCCCTGTTCTTCTAACCCAGCTGCACCCTGAATCTCACCCTGCATTTGAAAGGCCCTCATGCACAGACCTGTGAACACCCTAAAAACTCTTCCAAAAGCCCTCTGTGCCAGCCCAGTAGAAATATAATGTGAAACCTAACAACCAACATTGTCTTCAACCGTGGAACCAAATACACTCTCAAGGGAAAATACCCTCTCAACCACCCAGCTAAGCAGCACTGACGTAAAACAGAAGAAGCTATTACGTGGTCACAGACACACTTTGCTCTGTCTTCAGTTTGATGCTTTTGACAGTCAAGAAAAATACAGTTTGATTTCATCTTTAAATTATTTTTTAATTTATGATTCTGTATTTTTGTTCTTTTTACCTTTGACTCCCCTTTGCCCATTTTAAAAATTATGACCTTTTTTTGCAAATGCTCAAGATTGACTCAATGATGAAAAAAAGCCAACATTTGATTGTCTGATAATGATAATTTCACATTGGGATATACCTTGTTTCACATTCATTAATTAAACTTTTCAATAAAAGGGAATAATAAATAAAGGAAAGCTAAAAAGGAATAATGATGGATAGATCTTTTAATGCTTAAAAAAAGAAAGAAATATAAGTGAAGTGAAGTGAAAGTCACTCAATCGTGTCCAACTTCTTGTGACCCCATGGACTATACAGCCACTGTCAGAACCAGAGGTTCAGCAGCAGACAGAGCCCAAGGAAGATGCCCACTTCCTGGAAGTGCACTCAAGGCCATCTGGATAGGAACAGGAAGACAGCTCTGTCTGGGTGGGCACTTCCTTGGTCCCTTGGACTCCTCACCAAGGGTCGAGAGTCACGGCCAGAGGGTAACGGAGCAATGCCTGATAAAACAAGAGCCCCATAGTAGGGATGCCTCTGGCCCAGAGATTATCAGTAATTGTAGTTGGCATAGTCCTCGCTATTCCCTATTTTTTTTTTTTGGTCTGTGCTGGGTCTTCGATGCTGCATGCAGGCTTCTCTTGTTGCAGTGCGCTGGCTCTAGGCACTTCTGCTCAGTAGCTTCATTGTGGGGTTCTGGAGTGCAGGCTCAGTACTTGTCACTTGAACTGAGTTGCCCCGTGGCATGTGGAATCTTCCTATACTAGGGATCGAACCTGTGTCCTCTGCATTGGCAGGACCCAGAACCACTGAACCATCATGGAAGTCCACCCTTCCCTCTTACTGTCCCAACAATGAATCCAAATAAATGGCAGGTGTCTTTTCTACACTTGGAGCACCTTATAATAGAGATAAAAAGAAATTAAACCATCCCTGAGTCTGTCTTTCAGTCTCCGGTGGGAGAATGAAAGGCCAGCAAGTTTCAAAAAAAGATAATGTAAAACACAATTCTTTGTGAGCAGAAGGATATTCCAGTGTTTTTTTGTGTGTAAACAGCAGGTGTCTATCCAGTTTCTTACCCCAGACCCACTTTCCTCTTTCACATTAGTGGTCTGACCCCTGTAAGCATTTGAATTTTGACCCCCTAAACCAAAGAAAAAACAAAACTCTAAGTTACCTACAGTCTCTGTTCCAATAAGCCCCCAAAATAGACCATCATCTAGAAGGAAAAGGGGGTCTAGAGGAAACATCCAGAAGCCAGGAGCAAGGCTAGTGGGGAAGGCTAGTCTGGTTGCACTTCCCAAATCTTTCTCCAGGTGGCGCCAGAAGCCTGAGTAAAGTTACCTAAGGAGCCCGCCAACCTGAGGTTGTACTGCCCTCCTCCCCCCTCATGAGAAGGAAATGGCAACCCACTCCAGTATTCTTGTCTGGAGAATCCCATGGACATGGACAGAGGAGCCTGGCAGGCTACAGTCGCAAGAGTCGGACACGACTTGGCGACTAAACCACCACCACCACCTCTCCCCTCACCCTGGGTGCATCCACCAGTGTGGTCCGTTCCTCAGTCCTTTCCTGTAATCCTGCAACTTCCCCCTAGGATAAAAGAGTCTGGGCAAGTATTAATAAAATAATCTGGGAAAAACAGGTTGAGGTCCTTGTTCTGATCCAAGTTTTGCCCCCCAACAGCCAGGCAACCCTGAGCAAGTGTCTTCCCCTCCCTGATCTTAGGTCTTGTCCTTCACCTATAAAATGAGACTTGACAATATTCCAAGTATATTTCTGAATGAAAGGGGTCACCGTAGAAGGAGACTGAGTTTAGAGACTCACAACTGTATTAAATAAAAGGCGCATCCTGCACAATACAGTTCTATTATAGTGAGTTGGAGTTATTACTTCATGTAATGATGGATATTTTTATCATTAAAAAATTTAGGATTTGTAGTTTAAAAACATAAAGTGAGACTCGAACCTTCCTCACAGAGAGGAAGAGCGAGTGAACCAAACCCAAACCAAATGAAACCACTTTGAAAATTGCAAAGCAAAATACACACAGAAGTGAGGAGGAGAAACCTAAGAAAAGCGGGAAGGGAGTGGGGAGCAGAGATATGCCTTGGGATGCCTTTGCCTGCTTCTCAGCCCCAGGCTGCTTCTTGAGTCTCCCTGGTCCTATGGGGAGTAGTATAGTCCATGGGGTGGGGGAGATACAGAGGGACAGAGAGCATTCATCCTGAGCAGGATGGGGAAAGAGCAAGCGTCTCCATTTACTGTCCACAGGACACTTTCACATGGCTGACCAGTTCCAGCCTCACAGCCACTCTGAGCGGTGTTGATTGTCCCATGAAACTGACTGCAAACTGAGGTTCAGAGAGAGGAAGCAGTATGCCCAAGGTCATAGACACCATGATTAGCAAAGCCAGGGTGCCCACCCAGGTCTTCTGATCCTCACACAGTGCCCGGTCCCACTTAGTCACGTGTCCCTGTTGGGAACTGCCAAGTTCATCTTCCTAAAACACTGCCCCCATCAATTCATTTCCTTGCTCTCCACACACACACAAAAAAAGTCTTTAGTGACTTTAGTGCTTCTGAGATCAAGCACAAATTTCTCAGTTCAGCATTCCAGGTCTCCATGACTCACCAAGATGTCCAGAAGATAAGATGGCAGAGCTAGAAGATATCATAGCAACCCTAGAGTCCAGCCCTCTTTGTTCAAGAACAGGAAACTGAGGCCCAGAGAGGGGAGGGCTTTCCCAAACATCCCAGAGCAAGTCAAGGGCAGGAAGCAGGCCAGGGCTGGAAGCCAGTTTGCTTATTGCAGTGTGCTCTCTGTTCATCCTTGGGACTCCTCTAGCAGCTACCCACCTGAGACAGGCAGATATGCTTACTATATTAGAATTAGCTTAGCTGGGAGTAACAGGAAAAAAGACAAAATAACAGTGTCCCAATTCAGACAGAAGCTTGTTTCTCTTTCAATTTTCCAGACACATGGAAATGTTCTGTCCAATGCAGGAATGACATTTCATGGTGCCGTGGACCCAGGTCCTATCCGTCTTCTGCTCTGCCAAGGGTGGCTTCCATTCCCTAGATCACCTCATGGTCCTATATGGCTCCTGAATTGCAGCCATTATGTATGCATTCCTGCCCTCAGAAAACAGAGCTGAAACAGCTCATGCTTTCTGCCTCTAAGAACACTTCCCAGAAGTTGCACCCTCCACTTCCACTTCTATCCCTTTCTCACATGGCCACAACTAACTGCAAAGGAAGCAGGAAAATTAGTCTTTTTTCCTGGTAGCCATGTGCCCAGCTAAAAAGCAGAGTTCTATCTACTGAGGAAAAGAGGAGGAACAGGGATTCGGGAGCCACCAGCAGGGAAAGGCACTAAATCACTGCTGAGACCACCATGTAGAGCAGCACCTCACCTTGCCATGTGCCAAGCATTTGGACCTTTTTCCAGTGTCTGGCTCGCCCCAGATCACCAATAAATGTTTGCATGCCTGAACACACTGAGAAGATATCTCTGAGATGTGTATTGTGTTTTCCCAAGTAAGCTGGAAATAGACTAAGATCTAACTTAGTTCTTTCGCATTCACCTCTGCCATCCGCCTCCCCACCCTCCAGGTACCAGGCACACTGCTAGAGGCACATTTAGGCCAACCCAGGCCTAACTCTGTTTTTTCCACTCCTGCCCAAACCATTACAGAGGACTGGCTATTGCTCACATGGGGCTAAGTCCACTTGGCAGGGAGACACTTTAATAAATCAATACATAAGCTGCTCGTGGACTAGGCCTGAGCAAATGGATTTTTTCCTCCAAAAGGAACGAGTTTTAAAAAGGTTAAAATGGCTGAAAATATGGCTTTCCTGGCGGCTGAGTGGTAAAGAATCCATCTGCCAATGCAGGAGTCACAAGTTCGATCCCTGGTCCAGAAAGATTCCACCTGCCTAGGAAGCTCCTACACTAAGAAAAGCCATCCCATTCCAAGCAGAGAACAGCATGTGCAATGGCCCAGGGCAGAAGGAATGTGATGTGAATGCTGCGGAGCTGCACAACTGTGGGGAGGGTGGGTGGAGGGGAGTTGGGAGAGGGGTGATGGGGGAGGTGTGTGTGGGGAGGTGCTAAGGGGGGTTGGAGGCTGAGCTGGCCCAGGCTGTGGGCCAAGGCAGAGGGGACTTGGGGTTTTATCCTGGGGGTCAAGATTCTGGGGGTTAAGTATGAGAGTAACTGAATCTGATTTGCATTTTCTTTTGATTTGCATTTTTTTAAGTGTACTCTGTAGACATAGAAAATAAACTTAATGATTACCAAATGGGAAGGGCGGGGCGGAGGCAGGAATAAATTAGGAGTTTGGGATTAACAAAAACACACAACTGTATATAAAATAGATAAACAACAGTTTTCCACTGTATGCTACGGGTGTGCCACATTGCTTCAGTCCTGTCCAACTCTTAGCAACCCCATACGGACTGTAGCCCACCGGGCTCCTCTGTCCCTGGGATTCTCCGGGCAAGAACACTGGAGTGGGTTGCCATTTCCTCCTCCAAGGGGTCTTCCCAGGGATTCAACCCTGCTGTCTTAAGTCTCGTACACTGACAGGCAGCTTCTTACCACCTGGGAGACCCACTGTCCAGCACAGGGAACTATGGCTCGGGGATAAAGCATCCACCTGCCAAAGCAGTGATACGGGTTCAATCCCTGGTCTGGGAAGATCCCGGGAAGCAGGAAATGGCAGCCCACTCCAGTATTCTTGCCTGGAGAATCCCCATGGACAGAGGACCCTGGTGGGCTACAATCCATGGGGTCACAAAGAGTCAGACACAACTTAGCGACTGACCGACAATAACCTATAATGGAAAAGAATCTAGAAAAGAATACATGTGTGTATATATGTGAGTATATAGATAGATAAACTGGATCATTTTCCTGTACACCAGAAACGAACACAACATTGTCAGTCAACTATACTTCAATTAAAAGAAAAGCTGCACCCTGGCAAGGGGCCCAAGGGAATCTTCTGTGACACAGCAATGTTCTCCATTTCAGTGTGAATGTCAAAAGAAACCCATTGAACACTGTCTGCATTTTATTGCATTTACTCTTAACCTCACAAAGGGGCCTGTGATTGGCCAAGCCTGGCTCCCTCCGCCTTTCTGGCCCCAGAGAAGAGGTGCTATTAGGGGCAGGCTACCAGAACCATGGGGTTGGAGCTGGAAAAACAGCTCCTGAAAGAAGGGGGAGGTTCTAATACCTGCCTGCCTGGATCCTCGGAGACTTGAAATGTGATGAAGCACAAGATCTACCACCAGGCAGGTATGAAGGAAACATGAGCATCCATCCTTCAGCAGTGTCTCATCTAACGAGAACTGGAGGACCCGGCTCTTTTACGGGATTAAATACAGCAAAGCCAGAGGAGATGGTGTCTTAGATACACAATAAACAGGAAAGGAAGGAGGAGTGGAAGACAGAAAGGGAATTCTCCCTGGAGCTTTCTTCCATAACCAAACAGTGGAGGGAGTGGAGGGAGGGGTGGGAACTCCAGGAGAGCTTTGATGGGACCTTTGATGGCTGCCCATCCACCCCCGACCACCACCACATGCCCACCGCCCCAGGGCCAAGGCCTGATAAGACAGGTGGTTGGCTTCCACCTGTGGGGCACAGTTGGAAATGCTGACTTGAGGCCTCAGTGGGGGAGAAATCTCTCTCACTGGGTGCTTACTGCACCTGTTCAGGTCTCAACATCATCTTCTGGGCTCCCAGTGAGACGGCCAGTCACATGTGAACAGAGGGCAGATGGCTGATATTGTCTTATGAAATTTTTCTTTCATTTATATAGATATAAACGTCTGCTGCTGCTGCTGCTAAGTCGCTTCAGTCGTGTCCGACTCTTAGCAACCTCATGGACTGCAGACTACCAGGCTCCTCTGCCCGTGGGATTTTCCAGGCAAGAGTACTGGAGTGGGGTGCTGCATTGCCTTCTCCAATAAACATTGGCAGGTCTTGATAAAAATGAATTTCGTACTGAGAGCTGCTGCCACAGTAGTTAAGAGTCACTGCTCCGAATAATGGTGCTGTTAAGTTTTATCATCAGAGTGAAGTCCTCTCCTGTGACAGGGGACAGAGCCCTGACCCTGGTCCCAGGCTGGGTGATGGGGGCGGAGGAGGCAGAATGTCTCATCTGGGTCTGGAAGCAGCTCCATTGAGGTGGGCAGCAGGGAGGTAGTGAGACAGCCCCCACCTGTTCGTTCTCCTTTGGTGTTTGGGTAAGTCTGAAAATGCCCCGCATCTCAGCCGTGCTAAGTAAGGACTCACTTCGTCCAGCACTGAGGGGCCAGCGAATCTGCCCAGAACTCCACGAGTGGTGGTAGTGGTTGTGGAGCCGAGTACCAGAGACGCCCTGCTCCACCCAGCCCTGCTCCTGCCCTGAACCCTGGAGACCCGTGTTCCTACGAGATAAGCAAAACCCCTATACACACTCCACAGAACCCATCCACACCCATATACACACAACACACCCTCCACGTGCAAACACACACGCCCTTCACATACTCTGCTGTATATCACACAAACACTGCCTGTAAATGGATGGAAAAGAGTGCCGAGGAACCATGGGCGGGGGGCGGGGAGGGTGGTTGTGACTGTGAGTGGAGCAGGGAAGGGCGCATCAGTCCATGCCAAGTCCCTATACCATCTTGGCTTCTAGAAACTGTGGGTGTGACACACCCAGCTGCTGAGAATGGACTCTAGATCTCTCCAGGAACTTCCTGTGTCCCTAGGGATTCTTTGTCCCCAGATGTTAAGGAATGAAGACGGTACAAAGGCATCTCTGGCCACCAAGAAAACGCCATATGCCTGGTTGAGGAGTACAGGCCTGAGAACTGGATGGTGCGGGGTACAAATACCTGATTTTTAGTTAGGCCATTGGCCTAACTTGGCCGACTTGGTCTCTCAGGGCCTGATCCTGATGCCAATCACCTGTGAGGCCTACAGAAAGGAAACCCTCCTGATATTCCCACCCAAAATCTGCTCTGCTCCCCAACAGGGTTTGCTGCACAGATAAAAGTCAAGTGGGGTATTTGAGACCAAGGCATCAATGAGTTTTTCAGCAAAAATAGTCTCTCTGGGATCAGCCTGGAAGAGGCCAGACTCTCCTCCACGTGGCCCCCACCCCAGCTTCTGATCCCAGAGACAGGCCTCCTGACAACCTCTTTCCCACCTCACAGACAAGGGCTGCATACAGCATAGCGGGTTGGCAGAGCCAACTGAAGCTTTATTTTGAAAAAAAAAGATACTCGAATTGGATTTATTCTGAAAAAGACGCTTACATTGGCTTTTAGGTGGGGTCATGGGCGAAAGGGGCAACCCCAGGCAGTCGACTCCCCCCAGGTGTGGGCGGAGGACAGGGGCGAAACCTCAGGTCTCCTATGCAGATGCTCCCCTGCACAGCTCCATCTGCAGGAGCCAATGAGCCGGAGAGGCTGGGAGGGACCGCAGGAGCCTTTCACTTGGACAGGACATCAGAGGACTCGGACACCAGCTTCCCATCGCGGGTCTCAATCTTCTTCACAACCACAGCCTTGGAACTGGTGCGGCTGAAGGAGCCGGGGCTCAGGCTGTAGTTGAAGCCAGGGGTCCCGTAGGATGAAGTCAGTCCACCTGGTCAGGAAAAGACAGCCACGTGAGTATGGGAGGCTGTGCTCACATCAGGTGCTTGCTGTTCCCCCTATCTCCCTGACACTCCAGAAGTGGTCCTCAGGGAGGGGGAACTGCCCTGGTTCACTTCTCCAAGATGACTGGGCGAAAACCAGGAGCAGGGTGGGACAGGGTCTTGCTATTAGCTATGTGACCTTGGGGAGATGTTAGAGACTTGGGTTCGAGTCCTAGGTCAGGAAAACTCCCTGGAGGAGGGCGTAGCAACCCACTCCAGTATTCTTGCCTGGAGAATCCCACAGACAGAGAAGCCTGGTGGGCTACAGTCCGTAGGGTCACAAAGACTCGGACACGACTGAGTGAGCACATGTACGCATGCGTGCGACCTTGGACAGGACATTTAGCTGGGCCCTAGCTTCCTCAGCTGTACCAGAGGGACCTGCAGAAGAGCTGCCCTCCGCCCTGCCCCAAGACTCGGACACTCACCTGCGTAGCCACTGGTGGTCTTGGTGTGGATACTCATGTTCTGCATCCCAGACTCCAGCCTGTACCCAGAGGACACATGGAACATCAGGACCAACCCTTGGCCCTGAGGACCCAGGTCCCATCTCCCGCACTCCAGGGATGGTGCACCAGGGGTGCTCAGGGAACCCCCACACCTACCGGCTCTCCTCGCCCTCCAGCAGCTTCCTGTAGGTGGCAATCTCCACGTCCAGGGCCAACTTGACATTCATGAGCTCCTGGTACTCGCGCAGCTGCCGCGCCATGTCCTGCTTGGCATTCCTCAGAGCGGCCTCCAGCTCAGCCAGCTTGGCCTGAGCATCCTTAACAGCCATCTCACCACGCTGCTCAGCGTCAGCGATGGCAGCCTCCAGGGAAGCCCTCTGTCGGGGGAGGGGACAAGCAAGCAGGTAAAGCAGAGGCCGGTTGCCTCCTCTCCTTCTCCACCTGCACCCACTCTCCCTTTCCCCTCCTTTAAGGATCCCCTCTCCACGACCTGGACTAACCAACTCCACCCACCTTACTCCAAGAAAATGTTAGAGGGGACTTTCGTTATGGTCCAGTGGTTAAAAATCTGCCTTGCAACGCAGGGATTGATCCCTGATCAGGGAACTAAGATCCCACATGTCAGCTACTGAGCCCGTATGCTCTGGAGCCCACAAGACACAGAGAGTGCACGTGTCATAACTAAGACTCAAAGCAGCCAAATAAATAATTTTTTTTTTAAAAAGGAAGAAAATGTTATCGGTGGGTGAGAGTCAGGAAGTGAAATGGGGGGACATGAGCAGCTTCCAGATCCCTCCTGCACACACTTCTCACCTGGGATGCTGTACTCCCCACTCCCAATGGGACTAGATCTCTGCTTTCTAAACCCCCTTAAGTCATCTGATATATAAGCACTCTGATTTATAATACAGATAAAGCAAGCTTGGGGAACCCATCCTGGACCTCCAACCTACCTGCCCAACCCGTGACCCCTGTTCTGACCCCTCAGCCTCCCAGAACAGTCTGGCCTGTAGCTACCCCTCCAACTCCCGAGATGCTTTCCCCAACCCCCAGACACCTCACTCCTTTCTGTAGTATCTCCTCCCACCCCAGAGGTGTCCCAGGACCCTCTCCCACCCCCAGCCCAGCCCATACCTGGCCTTTGAGACCCTCGATCTCAGCCTGGAGACGGTTGATGTTCCGGTTCATCTCAGAAATCTCCGTCTTCGTGCGACGAAGGTCATCCCCGTGCTTCCCAGCCAGTGTCTGCAGCTCCTCATACTGCAGATGTGAGATGAGGAGTGAGGTTGAGACGGGACTCCTGGTCCCTCCAAGGAAAGAGTACCCTCAGCCAAGTCACCAGAGCCCAGGTCATCTCACGCCCACCTGGCTCCACACCTCTGGGCCTGAAACATCCCATCCCTGTCCCCCGGCACGACTTGGCAGCCCCACTCCCAGCAGGCAGAGTTTGAAATCTCGCTTCTCCCTCAAGGAAGGACTAGCACCCGGAACTACCCAAAAGGGGAGCACCAGGTTGAGCCCCTGCTCTTTACCTTGATTTGGTACATGGTCTCGGCCTCAGCCCGGCTGCGGTTGGCGATCTCCTCATACTGGGCCTTGACCTCAGCGATGATGCCATCCAGGTCCAGGTTGCGGTTGTTGTCCATGGACAGGACCACGGACGTGTCAGAAATCTGAGACTGCATCTCACGGATCTCCTGTGGCAGGAAGGGGAGGTGGTAAGGCCCTGGCCCCGCACACAAGGAGTCCCCTTCTGTAGAAGGGCCTTCCACAAGGGACAAGACAGGGCGGGAGAGAAGGCAAAGTTCCTAAAGAAGGAAGATGGGTCAAAGACCTGGAACTTGGTGGGAAGTAAAGATGAAATGAGGCCAGGCTAAAAAGAAATCTGGCTTTGGGTGAGAGACCAGAGGGGCAGAGCCCTTCCACGCTCTCAGCTACCAGTATGGCGGCCCCAGAGGGCTCCCATATGGCCCAAAGGATCTATCTAAACCCTAGGGACAGGGCAGGTCTGAGGTAGCCAGGTCACCACTCTGCAGTATGTATGATGACCTTGGACAGTCTCTTTCAGTTCTCTGAGCCCGTTTTCTCATCTGTGAAATGGGGTAATAAACCCTCCCTCATTCAGGGAGACAGAACATAAAGGACATCCATGCCAGGTGACTAATGGCAGTCGGAATTATTCTGGGTTGGGCCCTTGTCTGTTGGTGCACTGGCGGGGCTGGAAGGAGCCTCTGATGGGGCCAGGGAACCCCAGTCTCCGGCAACTAAGAACGTACCTCTTCATACAGTTGCCTGTAGAAGTTGATCTCATCAGTCAGCCCTTCCAGGCGGGACTCCAGCTCTACCTTGTTCATGTAAGCTTCATCCACATCCTGTGGGGTGGGGAAAGGGGAGCCAGAGCTGAGTGCCCACTCCTGATTCCAAGTTGGGGGACACCCAAGGGCCTATACTTAGAACTTTCTAATTGCCTTCCCACCTCAGCGATCCAGTCCGGTCTCTGCCCCACCACACCTGCATTCCCAGCCCCTTTACCTCACCTTCCTGCACATTCCACCTCCTCCCGCCTCCCCCTCGGCCTGGAAGCCTTCTATAGCTGGACCTCCAGTTCCACTGCTCCATTTTCTTAACCATGTTCCAACACCCATGCTGCTGCATAGTTCTGTCCAAATGCACTGAGCTCTGTCCTTCTATGTTCAGTACCTAGGAGGCACCCAAATGTTGTCCCATGACTTGGAAACATTTAAGAACAGAAAGCCTCTAGCCTGAGGCTCTAAGCGCCAGCCTTCTGTGTCTGGTGGGGGGAGGGGTGCTCCCTCACCTTCTTGATGATGACAAATTCATTCTCCATGTCTGTGCGCTTTTGGATTTCATCTTCATACCTGATAAGGAAGAGACATAGAATGAGAGGATGAAAGGGAAAGGTGAGGTTGCCATTGGGTCTTTTGAGGGGGGGAAGAATATCTAGAAAATTCAGTTAATGGAAATGTAAAAAGATATGAGATAATTGGTCTGGTCATTCTGCCCCAACCAGCTACTGTCTCCCCAGGCTTACCCCACACCATCCCCAGTCAGTGAGGAAGCCTAGAGCAGGAAGTGTCTCCTCAAATCCATGAATATATATTGGATTAGGCATATGAGGAGGGTTAGTAACAGTGACTGACAGGAGACCTTTGACAGAACTTTCTGGAATGTGCCGGAAATCAGGGATAAGGAAGAAATAGGGGCCAGGGCTATTAACATACAACAGAGGCCTGTTGGCTACCTCTGTCTCCCATCTTAGATTTACTGTGTAAACTCTAGAAGATAATTTGTTGTCCAAATCAAGACAGTTCTGCAATTGAAGGGGGAGGGGAAGTGCTATTAAAAATGGACATAAACCCAGACTGTCCTGGGGTCACCCTAATTATACAGGACTGCACTGCCCCAAAACCAGAGGGCCTTAGGGTCTGAAACCTCTGGTCCCAAGGGGCCAGGCAGGGTGATTGATTTCAGTTGGGGAGGACGGAGGCTCACTTGGTCTTGAAGTCCTCCACCAGCCCCTGCATGTTGCCAAACTCCACTTCCAGCTTCAGCTTCTCCTGGGCCAGAGTTTCCAGCTGCCGACGGAGGTTGTTAATGTAGCTCTCAAACATGTTGTCTATGTTGCTCCGGGCAGTCTTCTGCTGCTGCAGGAGGTTCCATTTGGTCTCCAGAACCTTGTTCTGCTGCTCCAGGTGCCGCACCTGTATGATGGGGCAGAAGAGTCCACAGTCACATCAGGCCAGAGCTCAAAGTCTGGCACAAAGCAAGCACTGTGTTTTCCCTTAATCCACTCCCCAAGCAGCTGGGTCTCCAGAACTGCATTAGTGTTGGGCTGCGAGGAGACAAGGGGGTACATGGTTGGAAGTAGATATCTAGGAATTATGTTGAAGTTATACTTTCAGGAAAAAAATAGGTATTATTGACTGAGATTGTATATTACACATCAGTAAAAGTAGCCAAGTTTTGATTAACACTTTTCATGATTGAAAGAAATATAGATGGTTCATATCAAAGAATCATGATTATTATTTGGAGTGGCTTTGAAAGACTCATAGATTACAGGGAAACTTCAGCCCTACAGTCTGGAAGGCACTGGCCAGAAGACCTAGGTTTTAGCCTAATGCTGCTACTGATCTTGAGTCGCTTCCCCTCTCTGAGCCCAGGTCTCCTCAACCCTGCAATGGCCTAGAAGATCTCAGGCAAGCCCTATCCAAGCCCCATCTCTAAGAGCAAGAAACTAGGTAAATCTGTCTGCAAACTGAAGACCCTCCTCCCCACAGCCCTCTCTTTGTGTTCTCCGACATCCAACCCCACCCTACTCTACCCTGAATCCACAATCCTGTTTTCGTGTCCAGAACACAAAGGTCCTAGGTTCCTTGGGTTGGAGGAATCCAGATTTTAGGATGAAATTAAACTATGTTGGAAGAGAAAATTTTTTAAGAAAGAATAACAAACTGGTCCCAAAAAGAGGAATGCTTTTTTTTTTTTTTTAATTAACCCAAAGTTGGAACTTCTTTTAAATTAGGAGGACTTGGAAAAGAAGTTTGTCTTAAGGGTTTGGTTCAGATCCAGCAAATCCATCTCTGTAAATCCCTTTCTTCCTCAGCTCATTCTGTCCCAAAATTATAAAAAATAAGTGATTATAACATTTATCCTTATTAGACTGCTTAATGTAGGCCAAGCACTGCTAAGCTCTTACATGTATTATATGCCTGAATAGGCAAAACCTCTTGGATTTAGGGGTTAGGGAGCCCATTTTGTAGATGAGGAAATCAGATTTAGCAAGTTAGTCCATCAAAGGAAAGGGTAGAGCACTGGGGACCTTCCGCCTCTGCTAAACTACTCACTGGGAAGACCCCAGAGCTAGCTAAAGGCAGTCAAGAAGTCAAGTCAAGGGTCCCTAAGGCCAAGGAACCACCAAGCTTTCCCCAAAAACAGGGGCTGGCCCGGTTCCCAGGGGACTCCTATTCTTAAAGGCGCCAATCTGCCCCAGGATTTCCCTCCTTCCGCTCCCACAGTGCCTCCCAGGAGCCAGTCAGCATAGAGGAACTCGTCCTCCAGCGCTGGGGGCCCTGGGGCCTTAAGGGAGCAACAACCCGCTTCCAGCCCCAGGCTGCAAAACCCGGCCTGGCGCCTTCCCTGAGAAAGTGGAGCCAGGTCATTGGGGCAGAGCTGAGGAGCGAAGAGTGAGGGGACAAGGGCCGAGGCGGGGGGAGAGGGGCGTTGGTTGATAGGCGCCTTATCTGAAACCATAAATCCTGGGGTTTAAAAGGACGTGAAACGCGGGTAGGGTGTCCCACGCCCGCAGACTTTGAATCCTGCATGGGCTTTCCTGAAGCCAGTCCCTGGCGTCCCACCCCACCCCACCCCTACCCCACTCCACCCTGACACACTCCCACCACCCCCACCCCCGAAACCCCAGGTGCTAAGTGCTCCCCAGGAGACTAGGCGCGGGTCTCCAGCACGCAGCCTCTGCCCCTCACCCCTCCGTGGGGGCTGGTCTCTGCCCCGCCCGGCCCCGCCCACAAGGTCAGCTCCCCGGGCCCTGGCCAAGTTATGACTCATCTTGATGTCCCCCACTCTCAGATCCCTAGGACCCCATAGGCCTGGATCAATATTTGCCTGCTTGAATCAGGACTGCTGCTTCCTTCTCCTAGAATTCTATCAAATTCCTTTTATTAAAAAAACAAAAATTTTTTTAAAGCACAGGAGCAGTACTGGAAAGGCCCTTGGGGCTGGGATAGGGAGAAGGGTGACCCGGAGGGAGGAACTCCCCTCCCACAGCTAAACACCTGGAACACTTCGAGGCTGAGAGCTTTACAGACTTGGGGTGAGATGGGCGAGTGAGTCAGGGGCCCCCAAGATTTACAGTCAGAAGCCTCCAAAATCCCTCCCTATCCCTTCCCCTGCCCAAACCCAAGTGCGCAGAGGGGCCAAGTCACTAGTTGGAAGGCAGAATGTTGCCAGAGTGGGTGGGGCCCAGCAGGACACTAGTGAGGGGCTGGAGATGTGCCCATGGGTGGGGTGACCAAGAGAAAGGGCTGGGATCCTGGTCCAGCCCCAGGCACTGCCAGCCACGCAGAGGGGAGCCCTCACCTTGTCGATGAAGGAGGCAAATTTGTTGTTGAGGGTCTTGATCTGCTCCTTCTCCTGGGTGCGGACGGCCTGGATGTTGGGATCCACCTCCAGCTTGAGGGGGCTCAGCAGGCTCTGGTTCACAGTGACAGCTGTGATGCCCCCCAAACCTGGGGCCCCACCGTAGCTTCCAGCCATGCTCATGCCGGTGCCCAGGCCACCACGAAAGCCGCTGCTGTTGCCCACTCGGGAAAAAGCCGAGGAGCTGATGCGGGAGCCGGGCCCACTGGTGTAGGAGCGGCTGCTGAAGGACCTGGGGGCAGAGGTAGACACCTTGTAGGACTTCTGGGTCACCCTGATGGACATGGTGGAGGCTGGAGAGGAGGCGAGGAGGCCGAAGCTGAGTAGGAGTCGAGGAGTCGAGGATTCGAGAAGCTGCTTCTCAGTGGGGTACAGCTCCCCGATGGCCTTTTATAAAACAGAGCCCAGCCCATGAGGAGGGGATTGGCCTTGTAGCTGAGTGGCTAGTCCCTGAGGGGGCAGGGCCTAACCTGACACCTGCCACCTACAGGCTGGACTCAGGTGGGGGCAGCAGAGAGCTGCTCCCACCCCGGAGCCCACGCCTGCACCACCCTGGAACCCAGGAAAAGGCAACTCTGTGAATGTGAAAGAGCAAGGACTCTGCCAGCCTCTACAAGCTCCCTGTAACAAAGCTTGCCCAGGGCTGCCCAGCCACTGCAGCCCCAAAGCCTGGGTCTTATCTCCTTCCCTCCCATGGGAAATAAATGCACGCACTGGGGAACATGGCCAGCAAGGGACCCCTGGCATTTGAGTCTCCTCTGAGCAGCCGATACTCCAAGGACACCACCCTGTGTTCTTTCTTTCCTCCACTTCGTGTGATTACGAAGGTCTGCCCAGGCTGGACACTTGGGTTCCAAATCATTGAACCTGAGGTCAACCATTTGCCTGGTCTTTCCTCAGTTACTGCTGTGCCCTCAGCCCCTGGTGCAGTGCCAGGAGGCACTGGGAAAATATTCTTGGAATGAATGAATGAATGAACACACACTGTCTTAGCTATGGGGCTGTATGTGAAAGTTAAAGTGAGATCCAACACAGTGCTTTTCCAGGACACAACGCCGTGGTGTCTTTCTCTCTTCCCAAGATCACAGGATTCTTGGGCCTGAAAGGCACAGCGAAGGATGAACAAGAGCTAAAGGGCGGGCTGGGGGAGGTCAGGAGAGAAGGTGGCTGCATCGGGGGCTTCATCTCATTGCTCATCACTCCTTGCAGGAGTCATTCCCACGGCCCCCAGTGGGTGGATCACAGGAAAGAGGCAGGACTGTGAGGTGGGGGTGGAGTGGGGAGCTCCAACGGTGAGTCAACCGGCAGCTTCTCTTTCTCGGCCACCTCCCTGTCCCCCGCTGGCTGTAGGAGAAGGAAAAGAGTCCCTGCACCTGTCTCCCCAAACCCATTAAGAAAATGAGTCAGGAGAGCAGGTTGGGGCACCGCATGCACCTGCAGAAGGCTGGAGAATGGGGAGCTGAATAAGGCACCCAGGGCCTGGGTGGGGCATGGTGAGGCAGGCTGTGGGTGGAAAGCACAGGTTTTGGGTCCCCAAGGCAGAGATTCCAGTAGCAATTACCTAATGGCTGGGGCTGGATTCTCTGATAGATCCTGCAGGGCATGAAATGGAGAGGAGTGGGTGGCTGTTTACTCAAAGCCAACAGATTCCCTGGAGGAGAGGGACAGGTGGCCCAAAGCCCCCAAGCCCCAACCGAGGTGACTGCTACCATGCCTGTCCCCAGGGCAGGTGAGTGGATGACTCTACGTCCTTCTCCAGCAGGCATCCCAGGCACCCAGAGCACAGGCACAGAGACCCTTAGAGAGTGAGACCCAGAAACCCTCTCCCTGGGAGACGGACAAATCCCAAAAGACAGACTTGCAGATAAGCTCCCCTCAGATCACACATACCAGACCATGCACACATACGCACAAAAGAACGTACTTTGAAGTCCCTTCCGGAAAGACAAACCCAGAGACTCTCAGAGGGGACACAATGACCACATCCCTTTCTTCCCTCCCCTCTTTTCTCTTCCCACCCTCCCCAGGCTTGGCCTCCTGCCACACAGAACCAGGCCGTACCTGTTTGTACCAGGCCCTCTCTCAGCCCCTTTAAACAATGCTTAGTTTTCCAAGGAGTGATTTGAATGCAAGCTCCCCCCTCTCCAACAAACACCCACACCGAGCAGAGCTGAGAGACTTCGCTTTCCTGAGACCAAAGGGAGGGGTATGGGCCCGGTGCCAAACCAGGCCCAGAGAAGGCGGAAGGAGAGAGGGAGGGGCTGGTCAGACAGGTATGGCAGCCCAGGGGAGGGACAACCCAGCAGCTCCCTGCTTCTCCTCCCCCACACTGTGGTCCACACAGCGGACCTGGGCACACTCAGAGGGGAGAGACCTTACCTAAAGTCCTCAGCACAGAACTGCAGCCCAGAGCCCTCCCCTGAAATCTCAGCTCTCCCACCCCCAGCCCCAGCCACCCGGTCCCCTGGTTGCAGGAGTGCCTTTTGTTTAAGATGAAGACAAAGCGGCCTACAAGGACTCTGTGGTTTTCAGGCTGTAAGAAGGCCCAGACCTCACCCAGGGGAAGTTCCTCTTTGCTGGGGCAGCGCAGAACGATCCAGGGTGGAAAGTGCTTGCATCTTTCTTGTCAGCTCCCTATTGCCCAGAGCCCTAGCCAACCCCTCCCCCATGCCTGAAACCCAGCTTGGGGTGCAAGAGAAGAGGCCAGACCTGCCCACTCCTGTGGCCCCTGCCTGGGATTCCGGCTTGGAAGCAATAGAGGGAAGCCCTGGTGGCTCAGCCGGTAAAGAATCCACCTGCTATGCAGAAGACCTGGGTTTGATCCCTGGGTCGGAAAGATCCCCTGGAGAAGGGAATGGCAACCCACTCCAGTCTTCTTGCCTGGAGATTTCCATGGACAGAGGAACCTGGTGGGCTACAGTCCATAGGGTCGTAAAGAGTCGGACATACCTGAGCAACTTTCACTTCACTTCACTTTCAGGACTAGGGCCAAGTTACGAGGGAGCAGAAAATGGGACCGAGGTGGCCTGAGGGGACAACTTGTAAAGCTGTCTCTGACCACTGAGGTCTGCACACTGCTTCCTACCCAACAAAAGGGAAAGTGTTTTTGGTGACGCCCTACCCAGATCCAGATTCTGCTCCAAACTGCCTTTCCTGGAAATCAGAAGAGGGAAGGAGGAGACGCTCACCCCCTCCACCCTGATGGTGATGGCACAGGATGGCACCAAGGAAGTCCCCGGAGGCCTCAGGTCAAGGCTGAGGCCAGAGATGGGTGAACAGGGTAGCTCTTTATCATACGTCATTCACAATCCTCCGAAAAGATGGTCTGAACACATTCTTCTCAGTGATCAGGACTGGTGACACAAAACACCTCACTCAAAAAAGCACTACTCACAGTAGCCAAAATGCAAACAACGCAAACATCCACCAGTTGGTGAATGGAGAGACAAAAGGCGACATCCCCCTACAGTGGTGTACCATTCTCAGTAAAAATGAATGAATCACCCATACCTGCTACAGTTCAGATGAACCTTGAAAAACGCTATGCTGAGTGAAGGAAGCCAGTCACACAAGATCACGTATTGCATGATTCTATTTGTATGAAATGTCCAGAAGCAGCAAATCCATAGAGACAGAAAGCAGATTCATGGTTGCCAAACTACCTCCAGGCTGGAGGGAATGGAAGTGATTGGTAAAAATATGAGTTTCTTTTAGGGCTGATGAAAATGTTCTAAATTCAATTATGGTGATCATTGTACAAGCCTGTGAAAATAGTAAAAATCACTGAATTGTACATTTTAAATGGTTGAATTGTGTGGTATGTGAATTATAGCTTAATAAAGCTGTCACAAAAACAGGCAATCCACAAAAGCATAAATCAGCCACGTATATAAAGTAGAGACTTTGCGGACCAGCATAGGATTCAGGGGACAGAAAGGAAGATTTTGTTTAGATGCTAAAGGTAGGTTCCCTGCTTCTAGATTAGTAACCAGAGCAGAGTCTCCAAAGAACTGAAGTCACTTTAAAAGATGAGCATTTGAGTCTTACTATTGACATGGAAATATCTGAGTTTAGGGCTGAGGCAGCAAGAACAATTTAAGTGGAAAGCCACAGATGGTGGGAAAACCCATCAGTAAGCCACATCATGAATAATAAAGTTGATCTGATTGTTCATTTTTGTGCCCTATGCCTCAAGGCCAAAATTGTTTGTAGTCAGTGCTCAGTAAATGGCGACTATTTGTCATTGTGATAAACACAGCTCTGATGATTCAAGCCAGTCCAAATGGGAATATACTGCCTAGAGAGGCAACAAGCTCCTGCCCCTAGAAATCTGGAGAACAAGGTGTGCTAACCAGCTGTCTTCTGGGTTACTGTAGGAGGATTCCTAACTCAGATAGGGGTTTGGACTAGAACTTCCCGATCCTCCCCACTCTGAGAGCCTTGATCCATGATCTGCTGTCACAGAACTTAGGCTTTGGTTGGACAACCACGAATGTCCTCCAAACCAAACTTTTTATTTTGACAGAAGACGTAGTTAGAAATTATTAGAACAGGCACAGGGAGAAAAGTAGGAAGGTAAGCCTCCTAATGGAGGAAAGGAGACAAGCCTACAGCCTGGAGATGATGAGGTCTCCAGCCTGCTCTCCCTTCGTTATACCCTCGTCTCCACTGATACCAAACTGGACGCAGCTGTCTACTGGACAGACAGTCAACCGTAGCTCAGTCATTGCTGCCCTTCCTCTTAATTCTGGTTCTCCGTCTGGAGCATGCACACCAAAATCGCCCAGGCTGCCCCTGTATTTCTTTTTAATACAAGAACTCTTTTATTTTTTTAATGATTTTATTAACTTATTTTTGAGTGCACTGGGTCTTCATTGCTTTGCGGACTTTTCTCAAGTTACGGCGAACAGGGGCTACTCTCCAGTTGCGGTATGCGGGCTTCTCATTGCAGTAGTTTCTCTGGTTGCAGGGCACAGGCTCTAGGAGTCGCGGGCTTCAGTAGTTGTGGCATATGGGCTCAGTAGGTGCAGTTCTCTGCTTCTAGAGTGCAGGCTCAACAGCTGTGGCACACGGGCTTAGTTGATCCAAGGCATGTGGGACCTTTCCAGACCAGGGCTTGAACCCATGTCTCTTGCATTGGCAGATGGATTCTTTACCACTGAGAGCCCAGGGAAGCCCACCTGCACGTTTTAAAAGCTTCCTTGCAGCAGCCAGGGTTGAGCTCTTGGCCTTGGCTCTGCTCTCACATGAAGACCTCCAGAAATACACCTCTCTCCTCTCCCAAGAGGATATAGGCTACAGCCCAAGTCCAGAGCACTTCAGGGTCCCTGGTCAGAAAGAAGGAGATACCTGCCCTTTAGGAAGGAAGATAGTGACCAGTCCCCAGAGCCTGACACTCCAAGGACACAGACAGAGACTGAGAGAGGACCTAGATGGGTCCCTCTCATAGAGGTGAGGACAATGTGCAGGAGGTCTGAGTGACGGGAAGGAGGAGACAGGGAGTCGCTGGCTCCCCAGGAGGATGGGTCCCCAAGGAAGGAGTTGCACAGCCCACCCGCCTACATACCTCCACTGCAAGAAAAAAGTGTCCCTAAAGGTGTGTTCAGGTAACCAGATAGGAGTGCAGGAAGGGGAAAGGAACTGCAAGGACCTGGGTCTCCGCTACAGCCCCCATGCCTACCCTCACTCCTAGCCCTGAGAATCACCTGTGGCCTGGAAAGTGAAGTCACTCAGTCGTGTCCAACTCTTTGCGACCCCATGGACTGTAGACTACCAGGCTCCTCCATCCATGGAATTTTCCAGGCAAGAGTACTGGAGTGGGTTGCCATTTCCTTCTCCATGGGACCTTTCCGACCCAGGAATCAAACCCAGGTCTCCCGCATTGCAGGCAGACGCTTTACCATCTGAGCCACCTGTGGCCTGGGTTGCTTGGCAATGGAGCTATTGTCCAGTGGTCTTTTGTTTTGAATTTCCTGCCCAACAACCTGAAGACCAAAGCAAGGAGTTAGGGGAAGGGACCCCAGGCCTTTATTCCCTCCTGTTTTTATTCACACATTCATTCACACTTGTCCACTTAAGGTATTGCTTATCAGACAATACCCTAAACAGTGTGGTGTTCCTACCCCACAGACTATAGCCTGCCAGGCTCCTCTGTCCATGGGATTTTCCAGGCAAAAATACTGGAGGGTGTTGCAATGCCCTCCTTCAGGGAATCTTCCCGACCCAGGGATCAAACCCCAGTCTCCTGCATCTCCTGCATTGTAGGTGGATTCTTTACCAGTGAGCCACCAGGGAAGCTCCAAAACGGTGTGGGGAGATAGCTTTTTGGTTCCTTTCATGCCAGTTCAGTGCAGGTAGGAGCCTCCTATGAATTAAGCAAGGTATAGCCTGAAGGTTTCTATTGAAAGGTGAATATTAGGAGTCCTTAGTCACTAACTTGGTATATTGATGGTTTAGCAGCCTGGAGACCACCTTCAGATCAGCAAACTGACACTCCCAGGGGCAGGGCCTGAGAGAGGGGGCCTGAGGACAGCAGCGTACTTTGATAGGAAGAAGAACACAGTGTCAGCACTGAGTCCAAGTGCCCTCTGGGGAGGCAGGAGGTCTGGTGGGGAAGGGTACTGAGGTAAGCTCCCTTACCAAAACATTGCCTGAAGTTTCAGGCTGTGACAGACTTCTGAGTATTCATTTTTCAGCCCACATCTCCCGGCCTCAGAGAAATCTAGGGCTCTGCTTGAAAAGGGCCCTTTGTGGTCTGAAAAACATCCCCCAGGTACCCCCTTAAAAACCCAGAACTAGTGGAGTTGAATAGGAACCTTTGGAGAGGAATAAATTAGGGGTTTGGGATCAAAACAAATACACACTGTTGTTGTTCAGTCACTAAGTCCCACTCTGTGATCCCATGGACCGCGGCATGCCAGGCTCTGCTGTCCTCTACTCCCTCCCAGAGTTTGCTCAAATTCATGTCCATTGAGTCAGTGATGCTATCTAACCATTTCATCATCCATCGCTCCCTTCTCCTCTTCCCCTCGACCTTTCCCAGCATCAGGGTCTTTTCCAATGTGTCAGCTCTTCGTATCAGGTGGCCAAGGTATTGGAGCTCCACCTGCAGCATTAGTCCTTCCAATGAATATCCGGGGTGAATTTCCTTTAGGATTGACTGATTTGATCTCCTTGCTGTCTAAGGGATTCTCAAGTCTTCTCCAGCTCTACACTTCAAAATCACCAGACACATACTACTACTGTATATAAAATAGCTAAACAACAAGGATGTTCTGTATAGCAGCAGGAACTGTATTCAATATCTTGTAGTATATTCAATATCTTTCCTATATGGGAAAAGAATCTGAAAAAGCATATACGTATGTCCGTGTATAACTGAATCACTTTGCAGTATACCTGAAACTAATATAACACTATGAATCAACTATACTTCAATTTAAAAAAAAGAACCTTTGAAGGCCTTGATACTTCATATTGATCAGAGTCCCAGGGTAGGGCACATTCTGACACACTAGCCCAGGCACCCAGTCCAGCCCTGGGTGAAGAAGAAGGGCCCCTTCTTGCTCTCCTGATACACAGGAGCTGTGACCCTTCCACATCTGGTTCAGAAGAGAAAGTTGCACGATGCAGGTGGAGTGGTGAAAAGTCATGGGCAAGGCGTGATCTTCTGAGAGCTCTCCCGGTCTCCAGATCTCACCGCTTCATCCTGGGAAACAGCCACTTCTTAGGCCATTCCAAACCTTCTCCGCAGTCAAGAGTCATGGCCCACAGGCAGTGATCATTTGTGCATGGTAAGCTGGGGTAAATGCTTGGGACTAGGTGTGCTCTGGCCACGCAAAGCTTCCCTCTGACACTCAGAGAGCTGGTGGGCCCAGTGCATCACACAGGTATAGCTCACTCTTGGCACAGCTGGTGTGACCAGACACCCTGGCAGGGAAGCTCTGGCTTGGGGAGACCATTCTGTTCTGGTGAAGTGAGGAGCTGAGGGAGGAAGAGAAAGAAATGAGATGCAAGCAGCTATGGCCCACCTTGGAGAAAGGGCTCAGAGATCAAGATTCATGGGAGCTGGCAATAAATTCCCAGAAATTCTACCATAAACATCCAGTGTGAGGCTAATCACCTACCATAAACTCAACCACAGCTCATGGAGAAGCAGGACTGGGGCGGGGAGGGGGTCTCTTCAAAAGTGCCCAAGGCCAGCCCTGCCCATCTCTGTCCCCACCTCTTGGAGAAGAAGGAAGTAAAGACTCCACCTGGTGACATCTGGCTATGCCTCGACAAATGACTCCTATATGGATCTGTTTCCTCTCCTGTTATTAGGGGTGGGGATAGTCAGCCATCAACATTAACACAAGTTTTATGATTCTATATATCACTCAAGGAGTCCAAAGAATTTGGCTTCAATCAGAAAACAATGGGGATTTTCTCCAGAGGGTAGAGCCTAATGATGATAAGAAGGTATTTTGAGTACCTGCTGGGTTCTCCCTGGGTACATGTAATTCAAACTCAGCCCCTGCCCTCAGGATACACAGGAGTCAAGGACAAACAGCCACTCACATGCCCACCCTGTGTGCATACATCCCCTCTGATCCTAACAGCTAGTCAGCCCCTTGCCCTCCCCACTTAGACACACACACGCCATCCAAGCGTGAATAGTGCCACCTTTCCCACCCATCACAGCCACATGCATGCCACCCTTCAATGCACGTCACACAAGTGCCTGTACACACACAGCTAAATCATCCAAACCAAGACACCCAGGTACTCATTATTGCTGAGGACTCCTGACTGCAAGTGACTGAGACCCAAGTCAAATGGGCATAAGCATGAAATAGCATTTATTTGCTTACATAATTGGGAGGTTTGGGATGTTTATTTGGCTTTGGTATAGCCAGATGAGGGACTTGATGATGGCATCGGATTTTCTCTCCTTCCCTTGACTGTTTCCTTCTGTGTGGGCTTCCTTCTTAGCTGACCATGACCATGTCCATGCTGCAGCAAGGATGGCAACCAAGGGAGAGCCACTTTCCCAGTCTTTATGGCTTACGTTCCAAAACCGACTCCCATTGGATTGACTGAGGTCACATGCTCCTCCTGGAACCAATCACAGTAGCAGGGGGAACTGGGATACCAGATTGTGAGCCAGGTAGAGGACAAGGTGGTCAGCCCTTCCCAAACTCTATAGAAGAAGGGCAGAAGAAGATAATTCAGCAAAAGAAGAGGAAGAGATGCTGGGCAGGTAAAAACAACAGATGTTCGCTACTCACTGTAATCCCAATGTACACAAAGGAGATATGGAAATATAGAGACTGTAGGGGTATAAAGATATTGGTGTACCCAGCCGTTGCATAAGTATAAATCCTGCCTGGTCAAAGTCTACCTTCTCTACTTATCAAGGAAATATTGATCTCAGATAAATGAGTGATTGAGACATAGGATATAGGAATTTAGAAGAAGAGAAGAGCTGTTTTAAATGAGTTTGAAAAAAAACAAAATGAGTTTGGGCTTGATGGAAGTGAGTTTAGAAAAGAAACCTATAAAATGCAATGAGTTATTGGATAAGAACAGGTATCTATGAAAAAGCAAGACCAGGTGGGGAGAAGGGGATGGGATTGAGGGTTTTGAAGGCCAGACAGTTTATCCTATAGGTCACAGGGGCCAAGGAAGATGCGGGCTGGGAGGAAGACATGGTTAAAGCGGTGCTTTAGGAAGATTCAGGGGGCTGCAATGTGTAGGTTAGACGGTAGGGGCTAAAACTGGGAAGAGACTAGACAGGGGGCTATTGCAGCACAAGAGAGAAGGCTTGTGGGGTGCCCGGAGCAGGGTGGTGAGAGGATGGTAAGAAGAAAGAACCAACAGGATATGGCAGTTGACTGCCTGGCCGAGTCCAACATGAAGGGAAGCGAGAAGGTGACTCAGAGGCACTTCCAGTAGCTCCCTTCTGACCCTAGCACCTTCTGCTCTAGCAGACTGCAGCTCACACTCACCACGAGCTGCTGGACCTTAGAGTCAGACCGCAGCTTCTTGCAGACAGGAGAGCATCCACCAGTATCTATGTCTGGTTCCCATCCCTGCGCCAACCTCTGTCTGGCAGGGCATCCACCCAGAGAAGAAGCCGAAGAGGGAATGTGTAGACTCTCCCCCTGAACACACACAGTTTACACCCATCACCTTACCTTTGTTCATCACACATGCACGCACACACACACCTTCACACCAGCAACAGGGTAGTGAGGCCACCATGAAATCCTCCGTGGTCCTCAACAGGAGATCCAAATCTGGGAGAACCTGTTTTCTCCCCTCCCATCATGCCATGCTTGGAGAACAGGGTTTGGCTCTTGTCTGACTCTGACGAGGGACCTGGACACATGGAGCCAATGCAAAGAGATGTCTGGGATAAGGAGATGAATGCAAACCACATTCTGCAAACCTCTTAGGTAGCTGGCACTGAGAGCATGCTCCCTGGAGAAGAGGCACAGACTGCCAGAGGAAGAAGGGACATTCATCTGTGTGGTGGTGGTTGCGGTTTAGTTGCTAAGTCGTGTCTGACTCTTGTGACCCCGTGGACTGTAACCTGCCAGGCTCCTCTGCCCATGGGATTCTCCAGGCAAGAATACTGGAGTGGGTTGCCATTTCCTTCTCCAATTCATCTGTATGGCCCCTGGGATATGACCAGCACCAGCAGGAAGGAGCCCCCAGAGAGAGACTTCTGCTGGCTGTAAGAAAAACTTCCCCAAAGCTCAAGCTTTGGACAAGTGAAGTCTGCATTGTCACCTGGGAAGTGGTGGCAGAAGTTCAATAGATGGGTTGGCAGGGCCCCAGACACACATTCTAAGACCTACTATGTGCACTGTGAACTTCACCTCATGGAAACTTGCAAAGAGTTTGTAAGTTTATCCCTCCAGGCAAGGATGGGTAAGTGCCCAAGTCCACATGGCTCTGAAGAAGACTGGACTGAATGCAGTGGACTCCTCACTGGTGGGACTGACCAAGCCTGTCGATGCATGTCCTACTGCAGCCAGTGTGACTGAAGGCCAGAGGATACTGCATGCGATCAAAAGAATTTTGTAACCACTTCCCAACTGTGTGAAGCTGGGCACACTACTTAATCCCTCTGAGGTTCCTTTTCCACAGCTGAAAATGCAACTACCTAAGGACTGGTCTAACAATCAGGTAAGTTGACAGTTGTAGATTTTCAATCAATGTTAGCTCGACTCTCATCACCCCTCCCCATGTGCAGCTTCCCCATTCCTTCACCATCTTCAGGACCAGCAGCCCATGGAACTTGTGTTCACACCCACTTTGACTCATTTGCCTGGTGAAAATTGAAGTCCCTGAAGGATGGGACCATGTCTCATGCATCTCTGTGTCCTCTGCAGTGTTCACTCAGCCCATGGGAGGTGTTCACAAGGCAGAGAGCGATCGTTCAGAAGGGTTGAGGGTAACTAGAGAGAGGTGGTGATTGCGAGTATAAGAAGGAGTCTCTGGGATTGTAATAAAGGGATAACATGCAAAACTCTGCTGCAATGCAAAACAGAAGCTTGCAAATCCAATTCCAAGGAAGCCAGCCATGCAAACTGAGCTCTGCCCATGACACCCATTCTGCTTCCCCAGCTCCCAACCCAGGGCTCTTTTCCCTGCCATCCTTGATGATGGTGAAGGTGGTGATGTGGGAAATAAATGATAGTGATAATGATGTCAGCTTTCATTTGCTGGGTTCCCACTAATGGTCAAAGTGTCAGATCTCTTACATATTTATAATCATAAAATAACCCAGGAGGAAGGTAACATTACCCCATTTTACAGATAAGAAATTTAAAGGTCCTTCAAGATTTGACCTCAAGTCTGGGGTAAGTCCAAACCCTGGGCATGCTGTTTTCAGTGATGCTTTCTTATAGAGTCTGTGTGAATAACCCAGAAGAAATGTCCCCCCCAAAATTTTCTTCTTTTATTTAGCAATCCAAAAAATATATATTATATTCATTTACTGAATATCTAAATGACCTCTCCTACTTAGTAATCCAGACAGACCTAGGGGACACCTCCCCAAAAAAAGAAAGCCCATGAGAGCAGAGACCTTGACTGCCTTACTAACTACTATATCTGCAGCCTTAGAAAGTGCTTAGAAAGCGCCTTCCAACATATGATGAATGAATTCACTAATCACTGCTCAGTCTATGCCATTGTGTGTGCGTGTGTATGTGTGTGTATTAGAGAGGGTAGGAGAGCAGCTCAGGTCAGGTCAGGTCGGTACTACCTACCACCCAATATCCAACATACCTTCCAGGACTCCTTGGTCTCTAAGGGCTAAGACAACTCCAAAACAGATCACAGTGGTACAACCCTAGGTCTAGTGACAAAGCTGCTGACCTGGAAGGTGGAACTGGGCTTGGTCCCAGCCAGCCCAGCCAGCTGGAACCTGTTTAGCCCCAAGGAGTGTTAGGCAAGCTTCTATGGCAACACAGAGCAGTCTGTGTTTTTGCATTCCCAACAGAATTCCAGCCTGAGGCCAGGGCTCCCCAAGGCATTGCTCCTGTACTGCCCTCTCTCTCCTTCCTTGGTTTCCCAGGTGATCATCTGGGAAAGCTAAGAGAAGCACAAGCCCCAGAAACAGCCTCCACAACATGGGAGACAAAAGTGAAAGTGGTTCAGTCGTGTCCGGCTCTTTGTAACTCCATGGACTACACAGTCCATGGAATTCACCAGGCCAGAATACTGGAGTGGGTAGCCTTTCCCCTTCTCTGAGGATCTTCCCAACCCAGGGATGGAATCCAGGTCTCCCACATTGCAGGTGGATTCTTTGCCAGCTGAGCCTCAAGGGAAGCCCTGGGAGACAAAGGAGAGGGCCATTTCCCTACCGGATCAGAGCTTCTGGCTCAGGAGTATCCCGCTGCAGAAGTCAGAGTCTCCAGGCCTCCTCCTAGTCCCATAGGTCCATGGCTCCCATGACCCCCACATTTGCAGCCACAAGAACCCTCCACCTCCAACCACCCCTCCCCACCCACAGCCTGACCCTATTTCACATGACAGCCAGCTCCTACACAAACTCTCTCTCCACCTGGTTCCTTCACCAGACTCTCCTCTCTCTGGCTCCACTCCAAATACCTCCTACAGGAAGCCCTCCCAGACTTTCCCTCTCAGACTTCTCCCCAGGTTTCCCATCCAGGACTCTGATCCGGTCTCCCAGAGTTGGGCATGGGTGTAAGTACCCACCCACTGACTTAGGAGTTTCCTTAAGGCAGTAATGACAGCTTTTAATCCTTAGAGAAACTATGAAATCAGCACTGTCTCCATTTTACAGCTGAGGAAACTGAGCATCGAGGTTCAGAATAGCTTGTGCTCTAACAGTAGAACTGGGCCCTGTCTGCCTCCCTGCCTTACCCCTCCCTCTCTCCCCATCCCTTCAGGGTCTTACCATATGCCAGGCACTCCCTGAATCATAGACTTTTTATAACCCCATTTAATCCTCACAATTAAACCTATGAGGAAAGTACAGCTAGTCTTATATATACATTAACATGCAGAAGTTTAGAAACTTTAGATCCATTCTGTAAGGTCCCGTAGCACCTAGGTGTCAGGATCAGAATCCAACCCAACTCTTCTGGCTCCGAAACCCAGTTAGCTTTCCCTGTCCTGCTGGGCTTCCCCGTCCTGAGTCTAACCAGACACAGAGACACAGGGGATAGGGTACAGACCCTCCAGGCCAGCATGAAAGCGTTCGCTGTCATCAGCCAGCACCTCTGACAAAGGAAGATGACTTCCAGAAGGCCTGCAGAAGTTGCCCTGCTGATCTGGGGCTTAGGAACCCCGGGACAGCTGAGAGCGGGCTCCCTGGCTAGCTGACCTCCTGCTCCCAGTCCCTGCCCAGCCCACAAATCCTTCGAGCTGACACACCCTCAGGACCTTTCACTTCTGCAGATTCCTCCACCACCTCCAAAGTGCTCCAGGCTTTGTCAGGAGAATTCTTTTTTTTTTCATTTTAAGAATTGTTTTCAACAGTTCTTGAAACAACATATACGGCCACAGCCGATTAAACTGGGAAATCAAATAACCCGTGCTCCAGTCTCAACTCAGTCTCTAAGTTGCTGTGTGATCTGAGACAGGTCACTTCCCCTCTCAGAGCTACAGTTGTTGCATCTTTTATGAAGGAGCAGTCCCATTTATTTTAAAAATTCCTTGAAATTACATTTTATTGTTAATGACATTTAAATTCATTTTGTTTTTAGAACTTTGATCTTCCCAAAGTAATTGCAATGCCTTGGGGAAAACATTAAGCTTGAAATCACACCTGATTTGGGCAATTATATAATGCTAATGTTTGCAAGAGATTTTCTTTACCCTGTGCAGTCCCCATATAGAACTACTGCTGGGAAGAATAGGGAGGGGTACAGGATAGTTAGGGAGTTGAAGATCAGCACGTCCACACGGCTCTATTTAAAATGGATAACCAAGAAGGACCTATGGGATAGCATAGGGAACTCTGCTCAGTGTTATGTGGCACCCTGGTGGGAGGGGAGTTTGGGGGAGAATGGAGACATGTATATATATATGGCTGAGTCCCTTTGCTGTCCACCTGAAACTATCACAGCATTGTTAGTTGGCTCTATTCCTATATAAAATAAAAAGATTTTTTTAAGTTAAAAAAAAAACCTACCGCTCTGATGGGTGAAAACTATAAGGTCTCCCCCAAGAATTCACCCAATCCCTGTCTGTTGCCTCCTTCTCTTCCGTTAAGGAGCTCCTGTGGTAAGTCCACTCTCACCTGCCCTCCAGAGTCTGCTGCTGCTGCTGCTACTGCTACTGCTAAGTTGCTTCAGTTGTGTCTGACTCTGTGCGACCCCATAGACGGCAGCCCACCAGGCTCTCCCGTCCCTGGGATTCTCCAGGCGAGAACACTGGAGTGGGTTGCCATCGCCTTCTCCAATGCTACCTCCCTGCAATACCAACCCTTGAACAAAACAGCATCAGCTCCCTTAAGTAATGCCTTGATGTGATGATTCAATCGCTAAGTCATATCCGACTCTTGCGACCCAATGGACTGTAGCCTGCCAGGCTCCTCTGTCCACGGGATTCTCCAGGCAACAATACTGGAGCAAGTTACCATTTCCTTCTCCAATGTAATGCCTTCCTCCCTTTCAAAGGAGCATCACCACCCTACTTCACTGATTTCTGCTCCTGCTATTCCTTGAATTAGCCAGTCCTCCCTTCAGTCTGGTCTTTTCTCCCTTTCAATAAGGCCCCAGCCATGGTATTTCAAAGCTTGAGCCTTTTTGTGACTCCTCCTCTCTGCTGTGAGCCCTGAGCTGTCTCGTCTGTGCTTCTGACATGTCTGCCGTTTGGTCTCTGTGTTGTTACTTGGGTGTATCTTTCTCTGTGCATCCCATCTTTCAAAGTGTGTAAAGTTCACTTTTTTCTCTGACAGTATAGGGGATGCAGGAAGTGAGTATGATCATACATAATTTTTCCCTAAATCCAAATTTTTTCAATATCTACAAAGTGTGTATATATATATATATATATATATATATTTTTTTTTTTTTTTTTACTTGCTGCTGCTACTGCTGCTAAGTCACTTCAGTCGTGTCCAACTCTGTATGACCCCATAGATGGCAGCCCACCAGGCTCCCCCGTCCCTGGGATTCTCCAGGCAAGACCGCTGGAGTGGGCTGCCATTTCCTTCTCCAGTGCATGAAAGTGAAAAGTGAAAGTGAAGGCACTCAGTCGTGTCCGACTCTTCGTGACCCCATGGACTGCAGCCCACCAGGCTCCTCCATCCATGGATTTTCCAGGCAAGAGTACTGGAGTGGGGCGCCATTGCCTTCTCCGCACCAGGTGTTAGTTGTGGCACGTGGGATCTTTACTTGTGGTATGTGGGATCTAGTTCCTCAACTAGGGATGGAACTCAGGCCCCCTGCATTGGGAGCCTGGAGTCATAGCGACTGGACCACCAGGGAAGTCTCAATACTCACGACGTCTTTTTTAATGCTGTACAATATCATACAAGTTAAAGACACATACAATATAGTCACAATTTTGAAAGGTTATACTCCATCTATTGTTATTATATGACTATTTTTTAATATAGAGAATGTGACCTGGAGATAAAATGAAAATAAATATTACATTAAGTGGAAGTTTAAGTATTGAAAGGGAGAAAAGGCTAGACTGAAGGAAGGACCGGCTAATGCAAGGAGGAGGAGTAGAGTGAGGGAAAAGGAAAGGAGGGGATGTTCCTTTGCAAAAGGAGCGGTGAGGGGTTGGCGGGGGGATCTCTTTTCACTCAGACCTACAGTGGAACATGGAGCCCAGAGTCCAAGGCCCAGAGGAGAGTGGGAACAGCGTGCTTCGAGGGGACAAGAGCAAGCCACGGCCTGGGTGGTGAGGAGACCTCCTGGGGGAGGAGGTGCCAAGGAGCAGATTTCTGAATATGGTGCTGAAATGCCTCAAATTCCTGGAAAAGTCTGTGTAACGCAAGGTCAGGCCCAAGAAGAATGCAATTGGAGGGATGTCCGCACAGCCCACCACCTTGCAGAGAACCAGCCGTAAACCTTATCTCTCCACCCACGGAGAGCTGGGGAGAGCTATCTCCGCATTCTCCGGAATTCAGGCTGAGTCAGCCCTGGGGGTTGGGAGGCCTAGGCCATACACCTGAGTCACCCCAGCATGGGTGGTCCATCCGGAAATGAAGTTGGAGCAAAGGGTGGCCAGGATCACTGATGCCAACAAAGGCTAAGTGTCTTGGATTCCTATCAGCCAGCCCTTAGCCAGAAATTTCCCTCCCAAGAAAGTTATGTCCCGGGGCTGGACAGCACTGTATTGCAGGCAGCAACTTTGGACATTCAGGACAGTGAATTTCTTGTGGCCTGTGGGTTTTCCCTCTCTCTGCCACCATCAACTACTTCTCCAGCTTCAAAAATGGCAGTTGACTCACCCTCTTTCTTGGGGCATTGGAGTAGGACCCAGAAGGGAGCCCAATCCTGATTCCAATCTGTCCCCCTTCCGCCCTGAGTGGAGCCCTGGCTTCTGGGAAGGAAGGAGGAGAGAAGAGGCAGTGTTTCTTGCTGTCTGTGGCCCTGAGAAATTCTCCAACTCCCTGCCATGTTCCCTCCCGCCTTCTCGCAAGCAGGTGAGAAGGGGCCCCAGGGAGAGAGACGTGCAGCCATGAACGCCCTCCTCCTCCTCCTCGCAGAGTTGGGGGAGAGGTGACCTCACTGCCCGCCTGAGGCTCCTAGACACGTAGGCTTTTTCCCTGTGGCCCAGCCCCCCTCCACCTCCACACTGAGCTGGCTTTGCTTTGCTCCAAGTTGTCCTCTCCCAGGGCCCAAGGCCCAGGGCCCAGCCAGACTGTTCTACAAACACCACTTTGATCCTGTCACTCCCCAGCTCAGAACTTCCTTTGCCTTCAGAGTAAAGGTCAAGCGGCTCATGAAGGATGGAGCTGAGTCCTTCCTACCTGGCACTAGCTGCTCCTGCCCCAGCCCCAGGGCTCTGCCTGTCCCTCCTGCCGCCATCCTTGGCACCTGCACCTGCTGAAACCTTACCCTTCCTGCAGGCCCCGGCTCCAGCACACCCCGGGCCCTCTGCAAACATTTACTGAATGAAAATCACACACCAGGCACCTCCGCACACCGCCACCCACAGTCAGCACAGTAGGAAGTGCCCCTCCCACAGAGACCCCAAGAACCGACCTTTGTTACTCCCTGGGCTGGGTTATACCTGTCTGAGCACCCCTCCCTGATTGTAAACCCAAGCCACAGGCATCTGACAGGCAGTGGACAAGGGCAAATGAAGCAGGTGCCCATATTCATCTCATCTGATCTGCACAGTAACCTTGGGAGCTCAGTATGGTTATCCTCATTCACAGACGAGGAACCCAAGGCTTAGAGAAGTGATTTGCCCATCCAGTGGTATTTGGGGCTCAAGCCAGGGCCCCCAGATTCCAATCCAGGGCCTTCACACCCGCTATAAGGCGCTTCCTCAAAAATCAGGGTGGTGGGACTTCCCTGGCAGTCCAGTGGTTAAGACTCTGCCTTCCAGTGCATGGGGGGCAGTTTCAATCCTTGGTCAGAGAGCTAAGATGCCACATGCCTAATGGCCAGAAAACCAAAACATTAAAAAAGAAGAAATATTGTAACAAAATCAATAAAGACTTTAAAAATGGACCACATCAGAAAAAAAAAAAAACATAACAGGGTTCTGTCTTGCAAGTTTCTATTTCCCTCAGCACCCAGCACAGGAATTTGTTTGATTCACAGAATGAGAGAATGAGTGAATGAATGAATGGTTCCAAGAGTCAATTCTATCCAGGTGAATCATTTTCTCCGCTCTGATCCCTATTCTTCTCCCCCGCATTTGTTTTTTCTGTCCTCTCCTCTCTTTCACCCCAGGCCCTAAGGATCCAGCAGATAAGGAGGAAAGAAGCTGTAATTGTTCTCACCGATTCCAGGGATTGGATTCAGGCCCCAGGATCCAGGCCCCTAGATGGGAGGACAGGAAGGCTCTGCCCTCCACCCCACACCCAGCTTGATAGCGAGACCCAGCCCTCACCCCATCCTCCCCAATTTCTCTCCAGACCCAGGGGCAGGAGGGGCAGGAGGGGGAAGCAGGGTGCCTGAGAGCAGTGAGGGGGTGGAGAAGGGCCTAAATGCATGACTCACCGCCCTCGTGCCTTCCGGGAAGGGGAGTGAGGGACACCTGGACGCTTGAAATTCCAACCCTTCCCCAGAGAGAACTTAGGTGTCTGGACAGGAGGAGGAAGAGCTCTGTTTACCTCAAACTAAAAAGCAGCCATGGCAACGGAGCCCAGGGCCATCTGAGCAGGGAGCAAAGGTCTTGACCAGAGTGAGGGCCCTGCTACCAGCCTGCCAACTGGGCCATTTGCCCAGATGGTGCCACGAAGGCCTTCTCTGGCTGAGCACCCCCTTGTGGGCACAGCCTGTCCTGAGAGCTGGGGGACAGTCCTGAGGGAGAATCCACCCATTTTACAGATTCACATGTGTTCCCATCGCCTCCTCACGTCCTTCCTTGAGCCTTCGCTCTGACAAGGGACAGACAGACAGACACTGAGCCAAGGGGAGCTCTTGGCCTCTGTGCTGAGGCAAAAAGGGAACGGGGAGCTGAGGCGTGTACTGGGAAAGGGCAGAGTGGAGGTATCAGTCAAGGAAGGTTTCCAAGCCCCCATAAAGGAGGAGAGTGATCCAGGCTAAGGAAGAAGCAGTGTCTTCTTAGCTAACGTGAGGCCAGATGCACCATCACTCTCCTCTGCTAGTCATCAGAATCATAAACTCATGGTGCCCAAAGGGACCGCCATTGCTGCCACTACCATCCTTAACAACATCCCCTTACCCGCTGCCTGTACCCATTCCCATCCTTTCCTCCTCCCTCTGGGATATGGCCCTCGCTGTGCTCTGAGTCAGGCCCTTCAGCTGCACTCTGAACTCCACTGCTCAGAACCTCACTACATCAACTGGCTTCTCTATCTGGTCCTGCTCCTCTCACCTTCATCCTAGGAGGGATTTTTCCCCTCTATCTGTATCGCTGCTCAAGACCTTTCCTCCCTTAAAAAAGCAAAGAAGGGGACTTCCCTAGCAGTCCAGTGGTTAAGACACCACAGTTCCACTGAGGGGGCACAGGTGCAATCCCTGGTCAGGGAACTAAGACTTCACATGTCATGCAGACAAAAATAAAAGAGAAAAAAAAAAAGGTAAGGAAGAAGGAAAGAGGGAAGGAGGGAGGGAAATTATCCTTGACCCCTCTTTTTGCTCTTCCCCTAAAAAAGAGGCCATATTCGTTCTCTATTTTCATCTCATCCTATCTACTCTGACCCCAGCCACCAGTCACAGAAGTTATTAAAGCCATCCATGATCAACTGAAAGCCAAATCTGGTAGACCATTTCAAGCTTTTTCTTATCTGACCTCCTGCAATATTAGAGTGGATACTCCCTCTGTTTTGAAAGATGATTTCCTTAACCTCCTGACATCACCTTCTGAATTTCTTACTATCTCTCTGGCCACTTCTTTGCACTCCTGAATTCACTTTATCTACCCACCATTTGTATCTGTAGCCCTTAATCTTTTTGGTGGGCCATACCACAACAAACTGGAAAATTATTCAAGAGATGGGAATACCAGACCACCTGACCTGCCTCCTGAGAAATCTGTACGCAGGTCAAGAAGCAACAGTTAGAACCGGATATGGAACAACAGACTGGTTCCAAATAGGGAAAGGAGTACGTCAAGGCTGTATACTGTCACCCTGCTTATTTGACTTCAATGCAGAGTACATCATGTGAAATGCCAGGCTGGATGAAGCACAAACTGGAATCAAGATTGCCAGTAGAGATATCAATAACCTCAGATACGTAGATTACACCACCCTTATGGCAGAAATTGAAGAAGAACTAAAGGCCTCTTGATGAAAGTGAAAGAGGAGAATGTAAAAGCTGGTTTAAAACTCAACATTCAAAAAATGAAGATCATGGCATCCAGTCCCATCACTTCATGGCAAATAGATGGGGAAACAATGGAAACAGTAACAGATTTTATTTTGGGGGACTTCAAAATCACTGCAGATGGTGACTATAGCCATGAAATTAAAAGATGCTTGCTCCTTGGAAGAAAAGCTATGACCAATCTAGACAGCATATTAAAAAACAGAGACATAACTTTGCTGACAAAGGTCTATCTAGTCAAAGCTATGGTTTTCCCAGTAGTCATGTATGGATGTGAGAGTTGAACTATAAAGAAAGCTGAGCATTGAAGAACTGATGTTTTTGAACTGTGGTGTTGGAGAAGACTCTTGAGAGTCCCTTGGCCTGCAAGGAGGTCAAACCAGTAAATCCTAAAGGGAATCAGTCCTGAATATTCATTGGAAGGACTGATGCTGAAGCTGAAGCTCCAGTACTCTGGCCACTTGATGTGAAGAACAGACTCCTTGGGAAAGACCCTGATGATGGGAAAGATTGAAGGCAGGAGGAGAAGGGGATGACAGAGAATGAGATGGTTGGATGGCATCACTGACTTAATGGACATGAGTTTGAGCAAGCTCTGGGAGTTGGTGATGGACAGGGAAGCCTGGCGTGCTGCAGTCCATGGGGTTGCAAAGGGTTGGACACAATTGAGAGACTGAACTAAACTGAACTGCACCCTTTTGAGACTCTAAAGCACAATCACAGATTATCAGCATCTCCCATACAACTCAGGGGGCTCTTGGGCTCAGGAAACCATCACAAAAGCCAGACTGAGAGCCTCAGCCTTGGATGTTAGGATCCCCAGGATGGTACCTCAACCTCCTCTGGCCAATCCCATCCACTCCCAAAGATGACAGCTCATAGACCCACATCTCCAGACTCTCAGGAAAGTTTCAGACCCATATTCCTGATTGCCACCTGGATATCTCTCCCAAGTCCCAAAGTCAGTAGGTTTCCAAACTGAAGTCACTGCCTTAACACCACCCTCCTGGCCTTCCTTCCTTTCATAATCCTTGTCAGGTAGACACCATTACTGCCTCCAAAGCAAGAAAATTGGGAGTAACCCAGGAATGGTACTCTATAACATGCCTAATATGGTTGTTATGAGACTAAATAATGTGATATGTGTAAAGTACATAGGATCATGCCTGGCACTTCATAGGTTCTCAGTAATTGTTCATTATTATGGTTGCTATTCTTTCATCTTTTTTCCCCCTTATATCTAATTAGATACCAAGACCTGCCAGCTCTAACTTCCAAACTTCCCTTGAATCTATTTTCTACTCTGTTTTTCCACTGCTGCTGCTGCTGCTAAGTTGCTTCAGTCGTGTCCGACTCTGTATGACCCCATAGATGGCAGCCCACCAGGCTCCCCCGTCCCTGGGATTCTCCAGGCAAGAACACTGGAGTGGGTTGCCATTTCCTTCTCCAATGCATGAAAGTGAAAATTGAAAGGGAAGTTGCTCAGTCGTGTCTGACTCCTAGCGACCCCATGGACTACAGCCCACCAGGCTCTCACATCCATGGGACCCTCCAGGCAAGAGCACTGGAGTGGGGTGCCATTGCCTTCTCTAAGCTGGGCATTCATTATCACATGCCTAGATGACTGCAGTAGTCTCCAGTCTTGTTCCTTCCTATTTTTCCAAGTTATACAGCTAAAATGGTCTTGCCAAAATGCAATTCTGACCATGACACTTCCCTATTTAATCTTCATTGTCTTCCTAGATCCTAAAACAGTAGCCCCAACCTTTGGTGCACTCCTAGGGAACTTGTTATAAATAGAGGTTCAGACCCCAATCCTTTGCAAGCCTAGGGGGTACCTTGGCACTTGCATTCATAACGCATTCCCTGATGTATCTTGTGTAAAAGAAAATTAAGAAGCAAAAAAGGAAAAACTATACAAAGTCTGCAAGGTCCTCCTTGACTTGGCCCTCGGCAACCTTTCCCACTTCATCTTCTGCCTCTTCCTTCTATCCACTATATGTTGACTCCCCACATATTCAACAAATATTTTTGGAGCACCTAATAAACACAGGCATTGAGGACACAAGGGTAAGCAAAATAGACATGGCCCCTGACCTTACAATTTAGTTGGAGAGAAAGATAGTAACCTAATAATCACATTAATGAACATGTAAATATTGAGGCTTCCCAGGTAAAGAACCCACCTGCCAATGCAGGAGACACACATTCAATCCCTGGCCCAAGAAGATCCCACATGTCATGGAGCAACTAAGCCTGTCCGTCACATCACTGATTCTGTGCTCAGGAGCCTGGGAACTGCAACTACTGAGCCTGAGTGCCCCAGCTACCGAAGCCTGAACACCAAGAGCTCATGCTCTGCAACAAGAGAAGCAACTGCAATGAGAAGCCCAAGCACGGCAACAAAGAGTAGACCCCACTCTCTGCAACTGGAGAAAAGCCCTCACAGCAACAAAGCCCCAGCATAGCCAACAGTAAATAAATACAATGGTTTTAAAAATATGAATAAATAAAAAGTAGGGAAAAACACTCACTTAGGTAAAATGGACAAGATTTGACCCTAAGCTGATACAGTGATGGAGGGTGGGAAGTGTCAAGGATGACAACTCAGTTTTTGCCCTAGACATCTCTTTGGATGGTGATACCATTCCATGAGAAGGGAAAAATTAGAAGAAAGTCACACAAATATCAGACAAAATGGACTTCAAAACAAAGAATATATCTGGGATAAAATGAAGTCACCCAGTCGTGTCCAACTCTTAGCGACCCCATGGACTGCAGCCTACCAGGCTCCTCCATCCATGGGATTTTCCAGGCTAGAGTACTGGAGTGGGGTGCCATTGCCTTCTCCATCTGGGATAAAGAAGGACATTATAGAACGACGAAGAGGCCAATTCATCAAGAAGCTACAGTGATCCTAAATGTGTATGCACTCAACAACAGAGTTTTAAAAAACACAAAAGAGAAATTGAAAGAACTGAAAGGAGAAGTAGATAAATCCAAAATTACAGTTGGAGGCTTCAGTGTTCCTTTCTCAGTAATTAATAAAATAAATAGAAAATCAGTAAAGATGTAAAAGACTCAGAAAACATCATCAACCAATATGATCTAATTGATACATAAAAAATTTCACCCAACTACAGCAGAATATATATATTTTTCAAGTGAACATTTACAAGAATAGCCCATATTCTGGGTCAAAAAAAAAAAAAAACAGATCTCAACAAATTGAAAAGAAATGAAATCATACAATCTATGTTCTCTTACCATAAGAGGCTTAAAAATGGAAATTAATAGCAGAGTATATCTGGAAAAATCTCCAAATATTTGTGAATTAAGCTACATACTTATAAATAATCCATGGTTAAAACAACTCACAAGGAAATTTAGAAAATATTTTAAATTAGTTAAACATTTTGGGACACAGATAAAGCAGTGCCTAGAGGGAAATTTATAGCATTAAATACTTTTTTTAAAACCCTTGAAATAAAACCTAAGCCTCCAAGTTAAAAAACAGGAAAAGAAAGCAAATTAAAACCAAAGCAAGAAGCAAGCAGAAGGCAGGAAATAATAAATTTAAGAGCAGAAATCAATGACCTTAAAAATAGAAAAACAGTAGAAGAAACCAGTGACACCAAAAGCTGATTCTTTGGAAAATGAAAACTATTGGTAAAACTCATCTAATAGGGAAAGAAAAAAAAAGAAGACATAAACTACCAATATCAGCAATGAAAGAGGGGATTTCAGCTCCTGTAGATGTTAAGAGGATAATAAGGGAATATTGCTGCCTATAAACTTGACAACTTAGACGAGACTGGAAAAGGTCAGTTTTCATTCCAATCCCAAAGAAAGGCAATGCCAAAGAATGCTCAAACTACTGCACAATTGCACTCATCTCACACGCTAGTAAAGTAATGCTCAAAATTCTCCAAGCCAGGCTTCAGCAATATGTGAACTGTGAACTTCCTGATGTTCAAGCTGATTTTAGAAAAGGCAGAGGAACCAGAGATCAAATTGCCAACATCTGCTGGATCATGGAAAAAGCAAGAGAGTTCCAGAAAAACATCTATTTCTGCTTTATTGACTATGCCAAAGCCTTTGACTGTGTGGATCATAATAAACTGTGGAAAATTCTGAAAGAGATGGAAATACCAGACCACCTGATCTGCCTCTTGAGAAATCTGTATGCAGGTCAGGAAGCAACAGTTAGAACTGGACATGGAACAACAGACTGGTTCCAAATAGGAAAGGAGTATGTCAAGGCTCTATATTGTCACCATGCTTATTTAACTTCTATGCAGAGTACATTACGAGAAACGCTGGGCTGGAAGAAGCACAAGCTGGAATCAAGATTGGTGGGAGAAATCTCAATAACCTCAGATATGCAGATGACACCACCCTTATGGCAGAAAGTGAAGAGGAACTAAAAAGCCTCTTGATGAAAGTGAAAGAGGAGAGTGAAAAAGTTGGCTTAAAGTTCAACTTTCAGAAAATGAAGATCATGGCATCTGGTCCCATCACTTCATGGGAAATAGATGAGGAAACAGTGGAAACAGTGTCAGACTTTATTTTGGGGGGCTCCAAAATCACTGCAGATGATGATTGCAGCCATGAAATTAAAAGACACTTACTCCTTGGAAGGAAAGTTATGACCAACCTAGATAGCATATTCAAAAGCAGAGACATTACTTTGCCAACAAAGGTCCGTCTAGTCAAGGCTATGGTTTTTCCTGTGGTCATGTATGGATGTGAGAGTTGGACTGTAAGAAGGTTGAGTGCTGAAGAATCGATGCTTTTGAACTGTGGTGTTGGAGAAGACTCTTGAGAGTCCCTTGGACTGCAAGGAGATCCAACCAGTCCATTCTGAAGGAGATCAGCCCTGGGATTTCTTTGGAGGGAATGATGCTAAAGCTGAAACTCCAGTACTTTGGCCACCTCATGCGAAGAGTTGACTCATTGGAAAAGAGTATGATGCTGGGAGGGATTGGGGCAGGAGGAGAAGGGGATGACAGAGGATGAGATGGCTGGATGACATCACTGACTTGATGGACGTGAGTCTGAGTGAACTCCGGGAGTTGGTGATGGACAGGGAGGCCTGGCGTGCTGCAATTCATGGGGTCGCAAAGAGTTGGACATGACTGAGCGACTAAACTGAACTGAACTGAACTAATTCCTTTAAAAATGTAAAATACCAAAGAGCATGCAAAAGAATTAGAAAACCTAAATAGTTCTACATCTATTTAAAAAAATAAATTCTTAATTAAAAACCTTCCACAGAGAAAAGTCTGGACTTAGATTGCTTCATTAATGAATTCTACCAAACATTCAAAGAAGAAATAATATCAATTCTACACAATTCTTTCAGAAAACAGAAGAGGAGGAACCTGTTTCTAACTCATTTTATGAAGTCAGCATTACTCTGATACCAATGCCAGACAAAAACATTGCAAGAAAAGAATAGATCAATATCCTCCAGAAACATTAATGCAAAATCTTTTCCAAAATATTAACAAATCAGCAACAAATAAGAAGAACAATACATCATAATCAAATAAGATTTCTCCCAGATACAGAAGATGGGCCAAATATTCAAAATCGATATAATTTATTTTACTGGTAGACTAAATAAGAAAAATTGTATGTCCATCTCAATCAATACAGAAGAACATTTAACAAAGTTCAACCTTCATTTATGATTAAGAACTCTCAGCAAAAATGACCTTCATCAGATGATCTGATGAAGAGCATGTACAAAAAAGCGTGGTTAACATCACTTTCGGAGAAGGCAATGGCACCCCACTCCAGTGTTCTTGCCTGGAAAATCCCATGGACGGAGGCGCCTGGAGGCTGCAGTCCATGGAGTCACTAAGAGTCAGGCATGACTGAACGATTTCACTTTCACTTTTCACTTTCATGCATTGGAGAAGGAAATGGCAATCCACTCTAGTGTTCTTGCCTGGAGAATCCCAGGGACGGGGGAGCCTGGTGGGCTGCTGTCTATGGGGTCGCACAGAGTCGGACAGGACTGAAGCGACTTAGCAGCAGCAGCAGCAACATCACTTTTAATACTGAAAGAATTAATGCTCTCCTTACAAGATCAGGAACAAAACAAAGGGTCTAGACTACTAAAAACAATTTTGAAAAAGAAGAGGAAAGTTGGAGAATTCATGCTACCTGATTTTAAGACTTACCATAAAGCTACAGTAATCAAGACAGTGGGGTATCAGCATAAGTACAGATATATACATCAGAGTCGGGTATCAAGGTAGATTATTGCAGAAAAGATAGGCTTTTCAACAAATAGTGCTGCAACAATTAGAGATCCTCGTGCCAAAAAAAAAAAAAATTAACCTCAACCCAAGTGCTCTGCTTGTCAGTGACAAGAATCTACTCAAAACAAAAAACCTAAAAATATAAAACTGAAGAAAACATAAGAAAAACCTTAGTGATCTCAGGTTAGATAAAGATTTCTTAGAACACAAAAAAAATATAAACCATTAAAGGAAAATCTGGCAATGTAATTTTACCAAAATTAAAAACTTCACCTATTGTGATGATACTATTAAGAAAATACAAAAATAAGCCACAGATTGGAAGAAAATGCTTGCCAAACACATTAACTTAAGTGAATCTTAGGCCAAAATATAAAATCTAGAATCACAAATGTTCTAGAATAAACAGAAAAAAAAAAATCTTTGTGACTTTCAGATAAGCAAAGATTTCTCAAATACAGCACCAGAGCATAACCCTTTAAGATAAAAACTTGGTAAACTGGACTTCCTCAAAATTAATTAATAGCTTCTCCAAAAGAGAAACCATGAAGAATATGGAATTACAAACACAAAAGGAGAAAATATTTGTAAATCACATATATGATGAAGAACTTAGATCTAGATATATTTTTTAATCTCAGAAATAAATAATAAAAAAGGCAACACAATATTTTTTAATTTTTTATTGACGTACAATTGATTTACAATGTTGTGCCAATCTCTTCTGTACAGCAAAGTGACTCAGTTATACACATATAGACCTCCTTTTTTTAAAATATTTTTTCCGTTATGGTTTATCGAAGTGAAAGTCACTCAGTCGTATCCGACTGTTTGCGACCCCATGGACTACACAGTCCATGGAATTCTCCAGGCCAGAATACTGGAGCAGGTAGCCTTTCCCTTCTCCAGGGGATCTTCCCAACCCAGGGATCCAACCCAGGTCTCCTGCATTGCAGGCGGATTCTTTACCAACTGAGCTATCAGGGAAGCCCATGGTTTATCAAAGGAGAGTGAAAATAGTTCCCTGTGCTACACAATAGGACCTTGTTGTTTATCCATCTTATATATAATAGTTTACATCTGCTAATCCCACATATCTAGTCCTTCCCTCCCCTGACTCCCACCCCTTTGGCAACCAGAAGTCTGTGAGTCTGTTTCCATTTCATAGATAGATTCTTTTGTGCAGTATTTTAGATTCTACATGTAAGTGCTATCATATGGTATTTGTCTCTTTCTGACCTACTTCACTGAGTGTGATAATCTCTAGTTGCCTCCATATTGCTGCAAATGGCATTATTTTTTTTTAATAACTGAGTAGCATTCCATCATGTATATGTATTATGTCTTCTTTATCCATTTATCTATCGCTGGACATTTGTTTCTATGTTTTGGCTATTGTGAATAGCACTGCTATGAACATAGGTGTGCATGGGTCTTTTTGAATTATAGTTTTGTCTGGGCGTAAACCCAGGAGTGGGATCGCTGGATCATATGGCAATTCTATTTTCAGTTTTCTTAGGAATCTCCACACTGTTGCCCATAGCAGCTACACCAACTTATATTCCCACCAAGAGTGTAGGAGGATTCCCTTTCCTCCACACCTTCTCCAGAAGCATTTGTTATTCGTAGACTTTTGATTTATTTTTATATTTTTCAATAATTTTATTTATGTCTTTAACGGCCGCGCTGGGTCTTCATTGCTCCATGGGCTTTTCCCCAGTTGCAGCAAGCAGGGGCTACCCTCCAGCTGTGGTGCGAGGGCCTCTCATTGCAGTGGCTTCTCTTCTGGAGCATGGGCTCCAGCGCACAGGAGGGCTTCAGTAGTTGCCGTTCCCAGACTCTAAAGCACAGGCTCAATGGCTGTGGTGCGTGGGCTTAGCTGCTCTGTGGCACGTGGGATCTTCCCAAATCAGGGATCGAACCCGTGTCTCCAGCATTGGCAGGTGAATTCTTTGCCACTGAGCCACGAGGGAAACCTTGTAGACTTTTAAGATGGACATTCTGACCTGTGTCAGGAATTACCTCATTGTAGTTTTAATTTGCATTTCTCTAGTAATTAGTGATGTTGAGCATTTTTTCATGTGTCTACCGGCCATTTGCATTTCTTCTTTGGAGAAATGTCTGTTAAGGTCTTCTGTCCAGTTTTCGATTGAGTTGTTTGGGTCGTTTATTGTTGACTTGTATGAGCTATTTGTGTATTTTGGAGATTAAGCCAAATCTTTTGCACAGACACCTCATCAAAGAGGTATACACGGCAACAAAGGTGCATAAAAAAGATGCTCAATGTCATTAGTCATTACGAAAATACAAATTAAAGCTACCATGGGATATTACTATGCACCCACCACACACACACAAAAAAAACTATAATTAAAAAAAATAAATAAACAGAACATTTCTGGTGGTCCAATGGCTAAGACTCTGTGTTTCCAATTCCAATGCAGGAAACACGGGTTTGATCCCTAGTCAGGGAAGATACCACATGCCATATGGCACAGCAAAAAAATAATAATAATAATAATAAGACTTCCCTGGTGGTCCAGTGATTAAGAAGCCATGTGTCAGTGCAGGCAACATGAGTTTGATTCCTGGTTGAGGACAATTCCACATGCTGTGGAGCAACTAAGCCTGCGTGCCATAACTACTGGGCCCATGCCCACAACTACTGAAGCCTGTGTTCTGGTGCCCGTGCTCCACGAGGGAGTAGCCCCCACTGGTCACAACCAGAGAAAGCCTGAGTGCAGCAATAAAGACCCAGGGCAGCCAAAAATAAAAAATAATAACGATCTTTTTAAAAAAAGAGAGAAAATTGATGAGAAATTATCACCAGGGAAGGTTAGTTTTTAAAAAGAAAAAAAAAAGAAGATAATAAAAAGAGCTAGTGAGGGTGCAGAGCAATTGGAACTCTCATACATTACTAGTGGCAATGCAAAATGGCACAGCCACTTTAGAAAACAGCTTGAACACAATATTGTAAATTGACTATATTTCAATTGAAAAAAAATAGTTTGGCAGTTTCTTATAAAGTTAAACATATACTTATCACACAACCCACCATCCCATTTCTCTTATCCAGGAGAAATGAAAACATAAACCCACACTGGGAGCTGTACACAAATATTTATAACAGCTTTATTCATAACTACTAAAAACTCAAGACAACTCAAATATCCATGTACTGGTGAATGAATAAACAAGCTATGTACTTCCACAAAATGGACTACTACACAGCAACATTCCCTGGTGGCTTAGTGGTAAAGATTCTGCCTGACAATGCAGGAGACATGGGTTCAATCCCTGGGACGGAAGATCTCCTGGAGTAGGATACGGCAACCCACTCCAGTATGCTTGCCTAGAACATCCCATGGACAGAGAAGCCTGGTGGGCTAAGTCCACGGGGTCGCAAAAAGAATCAGATAAACTTTATCAACTAAACAACAAATAAGCAATAAAAAAGAACAAGCTGCTGATACACACAATAACATTGATGAAACACAAAAGCATCATGCTAAGAGACAAACGGCTACATATTGTTTGATTCAATTTACATGGCATTCTGAAAAAGGAAAAATGATAGGAGCAGATTGATGGTTGCTGGAGTTGGGGGTGGGCGAGGGAGATTGACTATGAAAGAGTACAATGGGACTTTTTGAGGTGATTAAAAGTTTTATATCTTGATTTATGGTGGCAGATCTATAACTGTATTATTTGTCAAAACCCATCGAACTGTATCCCTAAAAGAGTGAACATTATTGTATGCAGATTGTACCTCAATAAATCTGAATTTTTCAATTTATTTATTTTTTAATTGAAGGATAATTGCTCTACAGAATTCCGTTGTTTCCTGTCAAACCTCAACATGAATCAGCCATACGTATACATATAATCCCCTCCCTTCTGAACTTCCTCCCATCTCCCTCCCCATCCCACCTCTCTATGTTGATACAGAGCCCCTATTTGAGTTTCTTAGCCATACAGCAAATTCCCCATTGGCTGTCTATTTTACATATGGTAATGTAAGTTTCCATGTTACTCTTTCCATACAACTCCCCTCTCCTTCCCTCTCCACATGTCCATAAGTCTATTCTCTATGTCTATTTCTCCATTGCTGCCCTATAAATAAACTCTTCAGTACCATTTTTCTAGATTCCATATATATGCATTAGAATATGATATTTATCTTTCTCTTTCTGACTCACTTCACTCTGTATAATAGGTTCTAGGTTCATCCACCTCATTAGAACTCACTCAAATGTGTTCCTTTTTATGGCTGAGTAATATTCCACTGTGTATATGTACCACAGCTTCTTTATCCATTCATCTGTCGATGGACATCTAGGTTGCTTCCATGTTCTAGCTGTTGTAAATAGTGCTGCAATGAACAATGGGATACATGTGTCTTTTTCAATCTTGGTTTCCTCAGGGTATACGCCTAGGAGTGGGATTGCTGGGTCATATGGTGCTTTTATTCCTGAATTTTTTTAAAGAAAGAGGAAAAAAAAAACCAGATGCCTTAAATCTAATAGCTTTAAGATTTCTTTGGGAATTCCAGTGTTTAGGATGTCATGCTTTCACTGTCGAGGGCATGGGTTCAAAGATCCTACAAGCTTCCAGGTGAGGCCAAAAATAAAAAGGTAAAAACATGAAAAAAGATTTATTGGAAATCAACTGGCTACAATACCCAGTGATGTTCAGGAGATACAGATCTGAAACTCAGAGGAGGGGACTCTGTTGGAGACTGTAACCGGTCTCAGTGCCGGTTGTTTTACCTGGAAAGAGTTCTCCTGACCCCCTCGTTTCTCTAGCAAGTTCCTGCTCATTTTTTGAAGTTCAGCGCATTCCCTCCTACATGAGGTTCTCCATGATCCCAATCCTTCAACACATAAAATGTGACCTCTGTAAGAGCAACAACCTCATCTGACTTTTCTTTGCTGTACCCCCAAAGCCTAGAACATGGCTGGCACAAAACAGTCGCCTTATAAATTGTTAATGAATGGATGAATTATTCCATCTTCTGATAGTACTTTAGGACGTTTCACAGCACGTATCATACAGTTATCTGTCCCCTCTAATAGTCTTCTCCTTGATTATCGCTGTTAATTCTTATTTATCTCTGTATCCCCAGCTCACTGTGGAACTGAACCAAACTGAGAGACTTGAACCTCCGTGCTGATAATTCTTCCAGAAGAAGGAGGCAGGGGAGTACCTGTGATGCTCCAGGCCCTACCAGGCTGGTTTAATTCCTGCAACAGATGAGGAAACTGTTAGACAGAGAAGTTCACTGGCTTGGGTACTGACATGAACAACGTCACTCAGCAGGCAAACAACAGAACTAGAACATTAGATCTGTTTGACTCTAAAATGTATGCTTTTTTCCCTATCCTTTCTTTTCCTTAAGATGCTTAACTAGGTGATTTTCAGCACCTTTGGCCACGCTAGAATGATATCTGCTCTGACCTCAAATTCTGACAGTCTCCTCTCTGACACACCACATTGCACGCTCCCTTGTTTTCCAGACAGCTGCTGCCATCCGTCATGTCAGCTCCCAAGCCCTAAACTCCTTTTCATCTGAGGTTTTCTTTGCCTTAGCTTTCCCACTCAACCCACCCCAAGAGTCTATTTCAACAATGTGGTAAGCCTAGATTCCCTTGCTTCTGAGTTTCCACCACTCCCTCCCTCTTTCAGCAAGATATTCCCTGAGGATACAGATTCTTATGTGGCTGACCTCATCATAGCCATGTTATGTGACCTTCACTGGGATTTCAAAACCATTCACATAACCTAGTGTACCACATGCATGTAGACATAGACTCCTTTCGTCTGTCCTGCTCTTCACACTGGGGGGAGGCAGAGACACGTAGAGGTTACATCAGGCAAACCCCAGGTGTGCCACCTGCTAGCACTAGCACTCTTCAGGGTCCAGCTGAAATGTCAGGTCCTCCAGCCTCTTAGGCACAGTGCCAACCTCACTCCATTGTCATCGCTTGTTTAATCGTTGATCAGCCTGGCTAAAGAGTACCAAGTACCATCCTGAGGACACCTTTCATCAACCTTGCTACCTACACCAAGATATCACCCCATTTTCTCCTTTCCATCCCTGACAAACTTAGTTGAACCCAGTCATTGCACTGCAGGCGGTTTCTTTATTGTTTAAAGATACACACGCAGGAGGCTCCCCTGGTGGCTCAGTGGTAACGTATCTGCCTGCCAATGCAGGGGACACAGGTTCGACCCCTGGTCGGAAAAGATTCCACATACTGCTGGACAACTAAGCCTATGTGCCACAACTACTGAGCCCGTGCTCTGCAACAAAAAAGCCACTGCAACGAGAAGCCCACGAATTGCAACTAGAGAAAGCCCATGCAGCAAGGAAGACCCAGCCCAGCCAACAATACATAAAACTATTTTTAAAAAAGATACACACACGGAGCTTCCCTGGTGGCTCAGATGGTAACGAATCTGTCTGCAATGCAGGAGACCCAGCTTGGATCCCTGGGTTGGGAATATCTCCAGGAGAAGGAAATGGCAACCCACTCACTCCAGTATTCTCGCCTGGGAAATCCCATTGACAGAGAAGCCTGGAGGGCTACAGTCTATGGGATCCATGGGGTCACAAAAAGTTGGACATGACTTAGAGACTAAACAGCTAAACAAACAAAATCTACACACATACATATTATACATATATATATATACACACACAAAAGTTTGTATATACATACATATATATGTTCATGTATATACAAACATTCTTTTGGCAATGCCACTCAACCACTCAGTCCAGGATTTTAGCTCCCCGACCAGGAATTGAACCTGGACCCCAGCAGTGGAAGCTCAAAGTCCTAACCCCTGGACTACCAGGGAATTACCCCAAACTTCTTAAAAAGAAAAGTTGACATTCTGCTTCCACTCAGCACTAACCACTTACACCTTGTCCTTTCAGCACCTGGCTTTGGTCTCCATCGCTTGTCCTCAGCCCCCTTGATCTCTGTGTGTGTCCGCCCCTCCTTGAAATTCCTTCTCTTTGGCTTTCATGACAGCCCTCTCCCCTGGTCTCTTTTGGGAGTGGACAGGCGTCTGGACCTCCTCTCCTTTCTCCTCTCTTTTTCCTCTGTCTCTTCCTCCTCTTCTTGCCTTGGGTCCCTTTGTGCAGACTCTGCCCACTTTTTTTGTCTGATCTTTTATCACAGGCCAGCTCATCCACACCAGGGTTTTCCCCAAATCCCCAAGGGGGGTGGCTTCAGACAGGGCTACCACATCTGCCTGTGCAAGTCGGTCATTGCACAAGGGCACCAGGCCAAAGAGACAAGGAAGCTGACTTCCTCCAGTTTGTGCAAAGGCCCTGAGGGCTAGCCTTGGCCCCATAAGCTGCATTCCATACCCCATGCCTCACTCAAGCTGTAACGCTGCTTGTCTAGCTGCCAGTTTCCCCAGACATTGCTGGTAGATCTGCCAGGTTCAAAGCCAAAGCGAGAGAGGCTGATAGAGATGTGGACGTTGATGGGACGAGTTTGAAATGGTTCTCAGACACTCTACTTTTCCATTTCATCCCTTTTCCATAGACTCAGTTTTAGTCACCCTGCCCCGTGCTCAAGATGAAAGTAAAAGAAATAGTGACGAGCAGGGAGCAGAAGGCTAGAAGGTAGTGAGAGTGAAATAAAGGGTTTGGGAAGAAAAGGAATAAATGCGGGCAAACTGGAAAAGAAAGGAAACTGACTAGCTTATTCTGCTGTCAAAGCTCTTCCAGGCAGACTGTCACATTTGATCCTCATGAAAACTCTAGTTGTACATATAACTACTATCCTTATTCTACAACTGAAGAGACCAAGGCAGGTAAATTTGCCCAAGCTCACCCAGCCAGCAGTGGAACCCTGAACCCAGGTCTTTGGACACCCACCTCTTGGCAGACTGAAAAGAGGTGATGGGCTGGGGGATGGCATTGAGGTACCTGGAGAGTGACCAGGAGCACCAGGGGCAGAAGTAGGGAAGGGGAAGAGGTTATAAGAGTAGGAGCGGCCACCCCTGCCCTGGTAGGTGAGAGCTGCCTTTGTCAGAGGAGACTGCAGGGGACCCCGGGGAGCTGAGGGGACTCCGGAAGGGCACGATTTCTCTGAGCTTTATCACTGGATATTCCTGGACAGCTAAATGCTTCTCAGGGCTGACCTTTATCTCTGGAAAATAAGCCAGGATACAAATCCAACTGAAGCAATGATATAAAAGTACCAGAGCCTTCTTTGATCTTCCGAACCCGAGGGACAGGGCCTGGACAGAACCCTCAGAAGCCCTCTGCTACTGACACTGGACAGGCAGGTCCAGGGCCTCCACAGCGGTCAGGGACACTTTCAAAGAAATTCCCAAAAGTCATGAGGGATTCTCATGGGTTCCTGCTCCCAACCCAGTTGCCATCCCCATCATCCCACCGGCCTCCACAGCCTTCCTAACCACATTTCCTGACCCCCACCCCCACCACTGCCTCTCCTAGAACCCCCTTTTCATTAATGGTTTGAATCAAAGTCACTTACGGAGCTTCCCTTACATGCCAGGAATTCTCACACAGCCCCAGACTCTTTTCCCTCGGGTTTCACTCCCGCCCCCTCCCCTGTCTATTCTCTTCCTCTCAGGCTTTGCCCCTGACTCAGCACCCCTTGCAGTCCTCCTGTGGGCAGCCTGCAAGCCAGGCCCTCCACTGAGGGGAGCTGAAGGGAGCCTCCTAGGCCAACTGCTCACCCGCCTCACTGCCCCCTACTGTCCCTGCAAGGACCTCTCACTGCCTGTAACACACACACTTTTGGAAATCCTGTCTGGAGTCATTCTCTATCCTTCAGTTGTTGGAGAAGATGAGGAGAATCAGACACGTGCCCAATCCTCACCCCACCCCATAACTCCCCGCCATAGACCCCCACCCTCACATTTCAGTTCTTTTTCTAAACAACCACCTCCTCAGGGTTGGGTACAAAATTTATAGCCTAAATGATAAAGCAAAGCCTAAGGGGCTCCAGGCCCTCATGATCCCCCAATCCCTTAATCCCCCCACTATCTAGTTCTCCCAGGGCTGTGGCTCCCGCCCTCCCTGGGAGAGTGCCAGGAGGGGGAAGGAAAGAGCTGATCCCTCCTTATCAGGGTCATCTCAGAATTTACTCAGGAATTAAACCTGTCTCTCAGGTTCCCAGCTCCCCAGCGACCCCTCAGCAGGACACCGGAATCCAGGGCAGGATGGGGGTGGGGACCATTTCCCCTCCTTCAGGACCCCCACCTCAGCCAAGTCTCTTTACTCAGCTAGCCTTCTCTTCAATGTCTTTGTTCTGGCCTCTCTCAGCAGGGCCCCTCCTGCTCCCCCTTCACCCGGGACTGGCCTCACTATCACCCATCCCCCTTCCCACCTGGCCTCCCACCCCCAACTCAGAGCCTCAGTGCTGGGAACCAGGGTGCTCAAAAATGCCCCCTCCCCAGCTCTCCCAGAGACACTCAGATAAAAGTGAAAAGGCTCTGAACCACAGAGCAATCTAGATGTGGTGGAAAAGGGCAGGCTGGTGCTGGAAACCTGAGGTCGGTATCTGCCCCACTGCTGCAAGAGGTCAGGAATGTGGTCACTAACATCAGCTACGGGAGATAAGACCCAGCTGGCACTGCTCCTCCACCACCCCCAGACAGCGCCTCCCTCCCCAGGCCCCAAAATGTCCCAGGCTGTTGGAGTCAGGCAGTAGTCAGAGAATGATCTGGAAAGAGCTTAGATAAGAACCCTTAGATCTGGACCTGATCCCCGTTGGAATTCAAAGTCCCCCAGGGGTCTTAAGTGACTTAGAAAGAGTCCTTATATCCTGGAGACATCTGCCCTTTTGGAGATTTACCCAATAGTAAGTAAACAGCATTTGTTCAGTGAATGAGTGAGTGATAATTAACGTAAGTATCCACTGCCATCCCAGGAGATAGACTGGTCACGCTTGCTTTCTTCTCCTTTTACAAGAGAAGAAACTGAAGTGCCTAGTCAAGTGACTTCCCCAAGGTCACACAGCTGGCAACGTACCCAAATTGGCTGACTTCAAGTTAAGCAAAAACAGCAAAGGCAATACATCATATATGTAATCTCTACCCCTTATTGTGCAATTCTACACAACAAGACAATTCTGGAACCTCGTGGGAGAATGTGAAGGTGAAAGCAGGAGAAACCCCTTTGACTGGCTGGGACTTCTAAGCTCCCAGAAATCTTCCAGGCAAACCTAGTGGTCATTCATTTGTATGCAAATTTGCATTTCATTTGCCTCTTGGCCTTCAGCAGACCCTAACCCTCCCCTGGCCATTTCCTACTCTGACCTCCCCTAGCCAGCTCCTGCTGGTTGCGGGGCGCTGGGTAGGGGCCTCGCCCCAGCAGAGGATGCCAGGACTGGGATGATCCAGGGCCAAGTCCCTCATTTGACCTGTGCCTGCCTCGTCCACCGACCTAATTATTCCTGGGACTCCTTCTCTTCCCAGGCCTCCTTTCCTGTCTGCCCCCTTCTCTTCAGTTCAGCTGGCAGCTCGATAAGAATCGATAGGTCCACTCCAGAGCAAAGAGTACAGACAGGCCTGTAATGCCAGGCCCTGCCAGCCAAACGAGCTGGCGGTGGTGACAGACTTGAAGGCCCAGTATCTCAGGATTCCTCCAGTTCATTCAGTAGGGGGTCACCATCCAGGTTCTGAGGTGAAGGGGAAAAGGGTACTTCCCTACCTCCATCGTCTCACCCATGTCCTGACATAAGCTTCCTGGACGAGGCAGCCCCCTGGAGACAGGCATGGGATTCAGAGAGCCTTTGGAGGAGAAGCAGGGGGCCTGCAGAAAAGTCCTGGTAAGGGGAGAGAGAGCTGGCCACCAGGGCTGAGTCTCAGCTAGAATGTTTCTCCTCTCAGACAGTCTCCATGAGGGATTACTGGTCTTTTCTCCCTGCTGCTGTCCAGGCAATTAGAGCAGGGCCTGACACACAGTAGGTGCCTAACAAATATTTGTTGAACTGCGAGTGCTCAGAAATTGTTTACCCAAGGGTGTGGGTAAGGCTGATACACAGGTGTGTTGAAGTGAGGACTCCAGCTGAGACCACAAAGCACTCCCAAGTAGACCAGACCTCCATGGGAGTGAGCTGAGGCACAGGGGAGGGGAGGTTCAGGGTGAGTTTTCGGGAGTCAGTGTAACTGGTGAGTGAGTGTGTCTGTGGGCAATGACAGCACACGTCTGAGTGTGTGCTAGGGAACAACGGGCAGGAGGGGCGAGAGTAAACCAGCGGGACTTGAAGCTCAGGATGGCGTCTCTCTTCCTCTCTGCCAGCCCCCAGCTTTTCTTCCCCAAGACTCCTGGGGCTTTGGGATTTCCCCCGAGACGCCCCCTGCAGGCGAGAACTTGGCCTGCAGGCTGAGGACAAGGACACACACAACTCGACACTCATCCCCCAAATTCTCTACGAGGCCAGTACCTCCCTCCACCTGGGAAAGGGGGGTACAATAACGTCATTTCCTGCCCTGAAATCCCAGCTGCCAGAGTCAACTTCACCTTCTGCCCTTGGCAGGCCCGGTCCCACTCACTCACCCCCTCCCTGGGGGGTGGAGGGAGGCCTTGGTGGGGCGGTGCAGAGGGGGCGGGGAAAGGCCGGGAGGGTGAGGAACCGAGGGCGCCAAGTCCCCGCGGTCCCACCTGTGACCCAGGCTTCCGCGGCGACTCTGATGGCGGGGGCGGGGCTTGCCGGGCAGGACCCCACCCCCGCCCCCATCCCTGGGAGCTATAACTTGAGTTGCGGACCTCACACACTCCACGACCCAGCACCTGAGTCCTGGCCTCGCTCTTTCCTCGCGAACAAGCATCATGAGCTTCAGCACCCAATCCACCTTCTCCAACTATCGGTCCCTGGGCTCCGTGCAGTCGTCGGGCCACCGGGTCCGACCGGTCAGCAGCGCGGCCAGCGTCTATGCAGGCGCCGGGGGCTCGGGCTCCCGGATCTCCGTGTCCCGCACCACCAGCGTCCGGGGCGGCTGGGGGTCCGGGAACCTGGGCGCCGGGATGGCCGGGGGTCTGGTGGGTGTAGGGGGCATCCAGGGCGAGAAGGAGACCATGCAAGACCTGAATGACCGCCTGGCCTCCTACCTGGAGAAGGTGAGGAGCCTGGAGGCGGATAACCGGAGACTGGAGAGCAAAATCCGGGAACACCTGGAGAAGAAGGGACCCCAGGTCAGAGACTGGGCGCATTACCTGAAGATCATCGAGGACCTGAGGGCTCAGGTAAGCGGGCACGGCGGGAGTGGCTCCCACTCCCAACCAGTGTGACCCTCCAGTCACCCTCTCCCTTCTCTCTCCTCCCCCTACCCCAAGGATAGGAATTTTAGTAGGGGGAGGTGTATGCACTCCTCTCCCCTCCCTATCTCCCGCCCCGCCCCCAACTCCACCCGTCGGGGATTAGGGATGTCCCGGATTTCCACACACACCGCCTCCCCACCCCCGCTTCACAGGGACCCCAAGGGTGGGTGAAAGGGCACGGACAGCTTCCCCAGGGGAGAGTGGGAAGAGGAGGGGGAGCTTCACAGAGGAGCGGACAGCATGCAGGGAGGCGAAACAGGCCCACACAGAGGACCCAGACACTCCAGCTTCTGGAGGACAGTTGGAGGGGTTAAGCGGATGTGGCTAAGGCTGAGTCATCCTGGAGTAAACACACGGCCTACCTGTGGGAGAGGCCAATGGGGCCTGCGCTGAGCAGGTGCACTAAAAACAGCAGGAGGGAACCTGGGAGAGGACTTTTCAGTAGCTGCTCATTTAGTAGACAGGCCAGCCAGCAGAGGCCTAGAAAGAGAGTCAGTAGGAGACTGGGAAAGGTGGGATTTGGGAGTCCGGGAAGGGAGGGAGCAGTATGAGGAGCACAAATGGAAGGGCCTAGGTATAGGAGGAGAGCCTCTGGTTATTCCAGGGACCCGGAAGGTTTTTTCAGAGACACATAACACCCTCCACTCAGCCCACCTCATCACTTAACACCTATTCATGGAGCGACCTCTGTTTACAATATCCCCAGATTTTTGCAAATTCTGTGGACAACGCCCGCATCGTTCTGCAGATTGATAATGCCCGTCTTGCTGCTGATGACTTCAGAGTCAAGTAAGGCTGGGGGTTTAGGAAGCTGGGGTCAAGGGGATTTTGTTCAGTTGTGGGTGGAGCTGGGTGGATGAGAGTAAAGCATCATCAATTTATTCTTAATGTAACTCAGTGTGAAGAACTCTGCCCCCCAAGTGCCAGGAATGGTGTTCAGAGGCTTAGTGCTTGATTCCTGACTTCAGGTGGCTGGTGTGCATGAGGCTGCTTTTAGGAGGTGGCATGGGTTGAGAAGGTTTGGGACCAGAGGCGGGGCCCTTCTGATCACCTCCACTCCCTGTAGGTATGAGACAGAGCTGGCCATGCGCCAGTCTGTGGAGAGTGACATACACGGGCTCCGCAAGGTCATCGATGACACCAATGTCACCCGGCTGCAGCTGGAGACTGAGATCGAGGCTCTCAAGGAGGAGCTGCTCTTCATGAAGAAGAACCATGAGGAGGCAAGCAGTGGCCCCTGGCCACCAGGGGGTCAAGACAAGTCAGGGTTGGGGAGTAGATGGAGCAAGCCACGTACAAGAAGACTTACAGGGAAGTTGAGAACTACCAGCCTAAGTACTTCTTAATCAGACTGTTGCCATGCTCAGTGGTTAACCGGAATTAGAGCATGGTGAGGTCAAAAAGACATGGGTGAGAGGATGAGATGAGGACCAAGGTGGAAACAGCTAGCAGTAGAGGTGAGATGTGATAGAGGATGGTGAGGGAGGAAGGTGCAAGGAGTAGTCTGTAGATGGAGGGACAGGGTGAAGAAAGGAGAGAGAAACCACCACCTGTGAGCAACAGGCATGAGTGGTTAACAGTGGGCATTTTACCCATATGGAGTAGAAGCCCAGAATTGGCATTGCCCAGAGAGCAAAGTCAAAAGATTCCTCAGTTCTGTTCCCCAGCTGATTCTGTAGGACTCCTGGAAGAGGCAGTCACAGATAAAGAGGCTTCCTGGAGTTCTGACCCTGAAACCTTCCTCAACATTTGTCCCTCTCTCTTTTAGGAAGTAAAGGGTCTACAAAACCAGATTGCCAACTCTGGGCTGACCGTGGAGTTGGATGCCCCCAAACCTCAGGACCTTAGCAAGATCATGGCAGACATCCGGGCCCAGTATGACGAGCTGGCTCAGAAGAACCGAGAGGAGCTGGACAAGTACTGGTCCCAGCAGGTACGAGAGAATGATGGATGCCAGGCTCAGCACAGAGGCATGAGGGTGCGGGAGGGAGGCTGATGGAGAAGGAGGAACCTGAGGACCATATCTACCCTGCAGATTGAGGAGAGCACCACAGTGGTCACCTCACAGACCGCTGAGATAGGAGCTGCTGAGATGACCCTCACGGAGCTGAGGCGCACTGTCCAGTCCCTGGAGATCGACCTGGACTCCATGAGAAATCTGGTAAGAACCCTCAGCTCCTTTCACTAGGAACAGTTGTTTCTCCCATTGCATTTCCCACTGCTCCTACCCACTAGCCTAGTGCCTGGCAAATAGTAGGCACTCAACAAAGTTTCAAAGAGGGCTGAAAGCTGCAGAGTCTCTCTCTCCACTCTGTCTCACCCCACCCTCCTCCCTGTGCCCCTGCAGAAGGCCAGCTTGGAGAACAGCCTGAGGGAAGTGGAGGCCCGATACGCCATGCAGATGGAGCAGCTCAACGGAGTCCTCCTGCACCTGGAGTCAGAGCTGGCCCAGACCCGGGCAGAGGGGCAACGCCAGACCCAGGAGTACGAGGCCCTGCTGAATGTCAAGGTCAAGCTGGAGGCTGAGATCAATACCTACCGCCGTCTGCTGGAAGATGGGGAGGATTTCAGGTGAGTGAGTCTCTTTTCCTACCCCTAGAAGCTAGGATCAAGCTACCACTTATCCCCAAGCCCCCATATGCCTGTTCATTGGCCCACTGAGCATTGGGCTGGTGCTCTGTGCATGCCCCGAGAAGAGAACTGACCAAGTGTCGGCCCTAGCTCTTCTTAAGGCACAGGTGGAGTTTGGCTTAAGCAGCTAAGGGGGAATTAGGAAGTAAGGCCAGGCTTATTTTTCTTCATTTTCCTTGTTTCTCTTTTCTCTTCGGGGCTGTTTATAACTGGGGCTTTGTCTTCTGTTATAGTCTTGGCGACGCTCTGGACAGCAGCAACTCCAGGCAAACCATCCAGAAGACCACCACCCTCAGGCTCGTGGATGGCAAAGTGGTGTCTGAGACCTCAGACACCAAAGTTCTGAGGCACTGAGGCCGCAGAAGCGGGGTCCCCTGGGGAACAGGAGATCAATAAAAGTTGAGACGTTATTGCATATCATTTTGTGTCTTCCGTGTCTGTTTTCATACTGTGAGCGTACGAATGCCCTGACCGGATAGACCTGTCTCTCTGATCAGGCAGAAATCACCTCTAAGCTCAGGGGTTTCATACGAGTGGGGTATGGGCAGAGGAAGTATCTGGGCTCTGGGAAACAGCTTCTCAGAGACATAAGAGGGAGCTACTAGATGAGATGGGCCAAGGGCAGTGGGGAAAATTGCAATAGAATTGTGAACTGGTGATCATAAATTCCCACCTGACAAGTGCTCCTTGGTACAAATCTGAGCCTGAGGAAGAAGTTGTGCCAAAGACAGATGTGTGTGTATAAGTGGGTTTCTTGTCAATAACTGTAATAGTTCATTGCTACTATCAAAAGTTTGCTTCTTGCTTGGTCCTCTGCCAGGCTGTTTCATGTAATGCTCACGATCAACCCAATGGAGTAGATAACTATCCCATTTTCTTTTACTTCATAGAAACATTTTTTATTCTTTTTATATTCTTTTCTATTATGGCTCGTTACAGGATATTGAACATAGTTCCCTCTGCTGTACAGTAGGACCTTATTTATCCATCCTGTATATAATACTTTGCACCTGACAATTCCAAATTCCCAGTCCTCCCTCCGCCATCTCCTCCCTTGGCAACCACAAGTCTGATCTCCGTGTCTGAGTCTCGCTGTTTTGTGGACAGGTTCACTCGTGCCATATTTTAGATTGCACATGTAAGTGAAATGGTATTTGTCTTTCTCTTTCTTATTTAGTATGACTGCCTGGTTGCACAATTGGGTCCTTTTGATTGGAAGTGTGTCATCTAGTGAAAAAAAAAAAGGATGGCTAAAATTAATCATGCCTTGATTGGAATGGTAATTTATTCTTTTTAATTAAAAGTATTTTTAAAATGCACAAAATCCAAAAGGAAATAAGGAAAGAAAATTAAATATGTCCCATTCCATTCCCCACAGTTAACCACTATAAAAGTTTCTTAAACTAGACATACAAACACATTTTATTTTGTATATGTAGGATTATACTGTTTGTTCTGCACCTCAATTTCTTAAACTCTGTTTTCTTAATTTCACAGTGTGTCTTGGATACCTTTCTGAATCAATATATGTAGACCTACCTTTTTTTTTTTAACCCAGATAAGTGAATTTGGAATCTCTTCTACCTTCATTTGGAATCCATATGCATATTCCATTTACTAAAAAATTGTTAGTCCAGGATCGAGGGAGAAAAAAAAAACAGAATTGCAACGATTATGCATTCTGTCACACATCCTGTTTTGGTGCCAATTTCAATTAATTTTTCCTACCCATTGTCCAGTTGAATGTTTATATCACATAAATCTGCTTTTAATCTGCAATACAGAGTAACTACTACACTCTACAAATTCTTTCAAAAAATCAGAACCTTGCTCTGTATAAGGTTCAATCATGCTCCACAGACCAATTCGAGAAATGATATTTAGATTTTTTTTGATCCTTGCCTTAGTAATTTGTCATCTGTCTAGTTTGCGAAACATCATACAAAATATGATACCATTTTACATAAGACTTCTTATTGCATCTGTATAGGAATGATGTTGGCATAATTATTTTAAAAGAATCCTCAGTAATTTTCTCTCGGGTCTCAGCAATGCAAAAAAACCCAAACTGTCATTTGATGGGAAAGGGGCTATTACATTTGATCTCACATCATATGTCTCATTATTTTGAACAGCTGCTTGGTATTTTAGTGTGTGGAGTATGAATTTACTTAACCCGGATCTTCTAGCAATGAATGTCTTGGTCTCCAGTAGTTTTGTTTTTGCAAAAATGCTGCAATTAATATTGATTATTATGCATTTAATATCTAAGTAATATGTCATATGTGAGCATATCTAGGAATTTATCTAGGAATTTATCTATAAATTCCTAAAAATGAGACGTTAGACTGCCATATTACCAAATATTAACATTTATGCAGTGCCTACTTTGTGCCAGGCCCTGTCAGCATATATGTGGTAAACAAAGTTGGTACTGCCCCTACCTCGTGGGGCTCATAGCCTAATGATCAAAAGGATGTGCATTTTTTATTTATTCTTTCAACAAATACTTACTGAGCACCTACTATGTACCAGCCTCTCTTCTAGGCACTAGGGATTTTCAGTGAACCAAATAGACAAAATATCTGTCCTCATGGAGTTTATATTCTGGTGACGGGAAACAGATACTAACTGCAACACAGCATGTTAGCAAGAAGTTAAGTGTTATAGGCCAGATAGAGCAAGCCAGGAAGACTGTAGTCAGGAAAGTGCAAATGTGATGACCCCAGGATAATGAATCTCCGACTAAAATGGAAAACTGAGTTTTTACTTAAGAAATACAGTGTGTTTATTCTGCAATCTCTAAAAACATGAAGGTCCTTCAAGAAAAGCTAAAGATAGTACTGCCAGAGCCCCTTTGTCCTTGAGAGGCCCAGAGGACAGTGGCGCCAGGACAGGCAGCCTCGAGGGCCAGGGAAGCCCCCAGAGGAAGGGATTGGGCATCTTTACCAAAGTAGGCTCCCCCAGAGAAGATGAGTCAAAGGGTACGTGAAGTGAGCACAGCAAGGGTCACTCTTCCTGAGTCACAAGGAGAGGTCATCTGGGAGCTTCTGCAGGTCACCTGGGTCCTTCAAAACATCCTTCCTGAAAGCAAGGTGCCCTAGTGAGGTGTTTCTCACCCTTCTTAAACCTACCTTCCCTGAATAAAATAACAATCACTTATCCGACTTCTTTCCCAACCGTTATCATCCCCCAACGCTAATCTTTGCAGGAGTCTACAGGAAATGAAACCTTGGGGCAAGATGGTTGAGCTTTACTTTCTGAGACTTGTTATAGGAAGGCCATTGAGGTAGAAGTCTGACGCGGTCCTCTCCACCATTTTCCAAACGTGTAAGTATCACATGGCAAGTAGTACATCCCTCTGACCACACAAGTGCCCCAGAAGTCTGATGAGCCCCCGACAAAGTATTCTACTGCGCTGGTGGGCCATCACTGGAATTCGGGGTGGCGGGGGTGGGCGGGCCTGCTGCACAGGATGTGGGGTCTGAGTTCCCGCACCAGGGGTCAAACCTATGCCCTTGCAGTAAAAGCACAGTCTTAACCTCTAGACTGCCAGGAAAGTCACCTCGCTGAAATTTAGTCAAGAGGAATCTAGCTTTTCTTAGGCCTCTAAAACAAAGAGACTTATGTGGGACAGCGAGTAGACAGGCCTGAGACTAGACTGACCCCAGCAAACAGTATGGGAAGTATACCTGGTTCTCTGGTGACTCAGATGGTAAAGAATCCACCTGCAATGCAAGAGACCTGGGTTCAGTCCCTGGGTCGGGAAGATCCCCTGGAGAAAGGAATGGCAACCCACTCCAGTATTCTTGCCTGGAGAATCCCATGGACAGAGGGTCCTAGTGGGCTAGAGTCCAGGGGGTCACAAAGAGTTGGACATGACTGAGTGACTAACACACACACACACACACACACACACACACACACACGCACACACACACACACACACACCTGCCCGAGGGTGAAGCAGAAAGTCCCTGGCAGAGCCCGAGCAGTGCTTGCAACTGAGGCAAATGATGGAAGTAACCTGAGATGAGACATCTGGTATGACTAGCCCTCCCATTGGACAATGTCTTACAGTTCCCAGGGCGCTCACGCATTTGATCCCATTAAAATCCTGTGAAGTATGCGAGGCAGCAGTTATTACTGGCTCTGGCCCAGAGAGGTGGGCACTGAGGTTCACAGAGATCATGTGACAGGTCTGAAGCCACAGAGCAAGAAGCTTAACACAGGAAACTACATTTCCAGATTCCCAGTCCCAAACTCTTTCCTCTGTGCATTACAACTTAAACCTGGGGTTTGGGTGGGGTTGGGGGGAAGCAGGGGTTGGAGTCTCAGCCCTTGGATGCACATTTGAATTACCTGGTGAGATTCATAAACAATATCAAGGCCAGGTCCCATCTCCAGATATTCTGACTCAGTTGTTCTGAGGTTGGGGCACAGGACTCAAGGCAAACGTTAAGAGTCTGGTGTGCATGCTCAGTCATTAAGTTGCGTTGACTCTTTGTGACCCTATGAACTGTAGCCCACCAGGCTCCTCTGTCCATGGGATTCTCCAGGCAAGAATATTGGAGTGGGTTGTCATCTCTTCCTCCAGGGGATTTTCCTAACCCAGGGATCAAACCCACATCTCCTGAGTCTACTGCATTGGAGGATGGATTCTTTTCCATTGAGCCACCTGGGAAGCCCCAAAAAGCCTGTAGGTGATTCCAATGGGCAGGCAAGGTTGAGAGTCAGACCCAGTCTGTACAGAGGGACAGCACCATGGCTTTCCCTCCTAATGCAGGAAAGGAAAAGGAAATCAAGGACTCTGTGTGGTCTGGCTGCTTTGGCTGTACTAATGAGCTTAAGAAAAGGAAATGGCAAGCTTGACCTTTTAAATTCTTGGCTTAAAGGGACCAGGCTGATCCCAAGAAAGACTTCCTAAATGAATCTCTTAACTCCTGTAGCCATGGGGCCGATGCAGCTGAAGCCTGATTCTGCAGGTTGTTGGATTACATACACTGAAATCACAACCTTCCCAGGTCTTATGGGAAAAACCAAGAGATTAAGGAGGAATCCTAAGAATAGGCAAAGGGGCTTTGGGATATATTTGAGGATGCTGAATGCCCAGGCCCTGCTAAATCTCACTGGCTGGCAGAGGCAGCCCCTCTTTCTCTGTTTAATGAGGCTGGTTTTGTCTTACTTGGAAACTCTGTAAAAGCCTCACTTGCAGCAGTCAATGTGCCATGGACAGCTCAGACACACAACTAGAGGGACAACACAAAATCTGACCCCAGAAGAGAAAACTCACAAAAATTGCAAACATTTACTAGTTTATGAAGAACAATGTATAGAGTAAGATTCTAAAGATCCTAAACCAGAGAGGAAGGAACACAGTTTTAGAATTGGGTTGAATTTTTTTTTTTTTTTTTTTGGTCCCACTGCAGGAGAAGGAAATGGCAACCCACTCCAGTGTTCTTGCCTTGAGAATCCCAGGGACGGGGGAGCCTGGTGGGCGACCGTCTATGGGGTCGCACAGAGTCGGACACGACTGAAGCGACTTAGCAGCAGCAGCAGCAGCATGGCTTGCAGGATCTTAGCTCCCAACCAGGGACTGAACCCGGCCTTCAGCAGTGAAAGCATAGAGTCCTAACCAACGGACTGCCAGGCGAAATTCCCTGGGCTGAATTTTTTAATATGGGTTCAGAGATTCCAAACTCAGTGTGCTAACTCCAGCAGTTTAGGAATGATTTTTATCTCTTTCCTTAATTTGTTAAAACCTGGATTCAGGAGTGGTGCACGAGGAATGAAGCTGTAATATGAGAAATCCTATTGTATAACACAGAAAAAGAAATCCAAAGACTTAGACAGGAATGTTAAAGGGGATTTATCATGTACAATCCATTCACTCACTCCTAAATAATTCCCCCAAGAGGGCCTCAGGGAAACGTCCTTCACTGAGGCACTGATATATATACTGATGAGAGAAGCACATCATTCTTTAAAAGAGCTGTGCTGATTTTTCTCTGCAGTCAGGAATGAAGATGGACAGCCTGCTATGGAAATGGGCTTCCTGATTTCCATAGCAATGATGGATACCAGCATGGAGAGGCCAGAGGCAGCAGCTGACCACCAGAGGCAAAGTGGGTTTGGTTACCTTAAAAGGCAACAAGGTCAGTGTAATAATCAAAATGGTCTGACTTTCAGGAATCTTTGGCAGTAATTACCTTGTCACACGGCTCCAGTTCTAAAATAATTGGGCAGTCTATTAAAACCATCTTTTTTTGTTATAAATGTGTCTATAAGAAATTCATTTCTAAACAGAGTGAAGTAAGTCAGAAAGAGAAAGGTAAATATGGTATATCAATGCATATATATGAAATCTAGAAAGGTAGTATTGGTGATCCTACGTGCAGGGCAGCACAGGAGACACAGACATAAAGAACAGACTTTGGACACGGTGGAAGAAGGAGAGGGTGGGATGATTTGAGAGAAGACCATTGAAACGTATACATTACCATATGTGAAACGGACAGCCAGTGGCAGTTTGCTGTATGAAGCAGGGAACCCAAAGCCAGGGCTCTGTGACAACCTAGAGTGGTGGGACAGGGGCCTTCAAGAGGCAGGAGACATATGTGTACCTGTGACTGATCCATGCTGATGTATGGCAAAAACCATCACGATATTGTAAAGTAATTACTGTCTAATGAAAATAAAATTTTTAAAAAGAAATTCACTTCAAATCAAGGACATAAAAATATTAGAAATTTTGCAAAATTTTACCATGTCCTGAACTTGGAAATAATCTATATGCCCAACAATAGGGACTTGGTTGACTACATTTTTGAACAATTGTTTAATGGATTATTAAATCTAATGGGTTGTTAAATCTATTTAGAATACTGACATGAAAAAATTTTCTACAGATAAATGTATCAAATTTTTAAAAATCACAGGTATAAAAAGTAAAAGAATGAAAAAAGAAGATATGTAATGGAATATCAATCAAAATAAAGTAGAAGTGGCAGTATAAATATAAAATATAGTAGACTTCAGAGCAAAGAAAAGTGCCAGAGATAGAGACACTATATCAGAGAAGGCGAGGGCACCCCACTCCAGTACGCTTGCCTGGAAAATCCCATGGACGGAGGAGCCTGGTAGGCTGCAGTCCATGGGGTCACTAGAAGTCGGACACGACTGAGCGACTTCCCTTTCGCTTTTCACTTTCTTGTATTGGAGAAAGAAATGGCAACCCACTCCAGTGTTCTTGCCTGGAGAATCCCAGGGATGTGGGAGCCTGGTGGGCTGCCGTCTATGGGGTCGCACAGAGTCAGACACTACTGAAGCGACTTAGCAGCAGCAGCAGCAGAGACACTATATAATGATATGAATTCAATCCACCAGGAAGACACAGCAATCCTAACATATATGCAGTTAACAACAGAGTTGTAAAATATGTAAAGTAAAAAAATTGATTGAAATGAAAGGAGAAACAGAAAAATCTACAATTATAGTTGGAGATTTCAACACTTCTTTCTTACTAACTGATAGAACAACTAGACAGAAAATCAGCAAAGCTAAAGAGGAACTCAAAAACACTATCAACCAATGAAACTTCACTGTCATTTATAAAACAGTTCACCCCCACCAACAGCAGAATACACATTCTTTTCAAGTGCCCACTGGACATATACTGAGACAGGCTATATCCTGGGCCACAGAACTAACCTCAGAAAATTGAAAAGAATTTAAATCATATAGAATGTTTTCTTTGACCACAATGGAATCAAACTAGAAAACAACAACATAAAGATAAGAGAAAAATCTCCAAACACTTAGAAATGAAATACCACACTTCTAAGTAACCCATGAGTCAAAGGAGTCTCAAAAGAAATTTAAAACCACAATGAACTGAATGAAAATTAAAATACATTATCTCAAAAATGGTAGGATACAGATGAAGCAATGTTGAGAGGGGTATTCATGCTCAGCTCCCATTTCAAGAATATAGAAAAAGAACAGCAAAATAAACCATAAGCAAGCAGAAAGAAGGAAATTCAAAAGGAAGAAAATTTGAAAACAGTGACACTGGAAACAGAAAAGCAATAGAGAAAATAATGAAAAAGAGGACTTTTTTTGGCTGCTCTGGGTCTTCCTTGCTACACTAGGGCTTTCCCTAGTAGCGTGGGCAGGAGCTACTCTTCACTGCAACACACAGGCTTCTCATTGCAGTGGCTTCTCCTGCTGCAGAGCGCTGGCTTTAAGTACACAGGCTTCAGTAGCTGCTTAGTCACCCCAGGGCATGTGGAATCCTTTCCAACCAGGTATCGAACCCATGTCTCCTGCACTGGCAGGAAGATTCTTATCCACTGGATCACCAGTGAAGTCCCAAGAACTGCTTCCTTGAGGGCCTTCCCTCGTGGCTCAGTAGTAAAGAATCCACCTGCCAAAGCAGGAGATACAGGTTCGATCCCTGATCTGGGAAGACCCCACGTGCTGTGAAGCACCGAAGCCTGTAGGCCACAATGAGAAGCCTGAGCGCTGCAACTAGAGAGCGGCCCTGTTCACTGCACCTAGAGAAAGTCTGTGTGTAGCAATGAAGACCCAGCCAAAAATAAGTACATAAATAAAAGTTTTTTAAAAAGAACAACTTCTTTGAAAAGATGAACAAAATCGACAAATCAAAAGAGAGAGAAGAAACAAATTGCCAACATCAACAATGAAATGGGATTATGTGTGTGTGTGTGTGTGTGTGTGTGTGTGTGTGTAGAGACAAGATTATTCTAAAATTTACATCCCACTCCAAATATTCTTGCCTAGGAAATCCCACGGACAGAGAACCCTGGTGGGCTACAGTCCATGGGGTCTCAAAGACTCAGATACGACTTCCCAACAACAACCCACACATTTAATCCTCACAACAAGCCAATGAAGCTGATATTATTAAATTTAACATCTTGGCAATCTTTTTATAGTCACAAGGCTATTTTTTTCTCTATAGTAAAATAAGAAAAACTTTTTAAAACAAAAATATAATGTATATGGAAAGGCAAAGAAACAAGAATAGCTAAAACAATTACATGAAAGTAGGAAAAATCAGTCCACATGATGTGAACACATTATTTCACTATAGTAATCAAGACTGTGTGGTACTGGCAGAGAGACAGATATACAGATCACTGGAATGACATACAGAACCCAGGAATAGATTCACACAAATATGCCCAGTTTTTGACAAAAGGAAAAGAGCAATTCAATGGAGGAAAAAATAGCCTTTTCAACAAGCAAGTACGGGAGCAACTGGACAATCACAAATGAAAAACAGCCACCACCATCTCAATCTATGTCTTACACCTTATACAAAAATTAACTCAAAATTGATCACAAACTTAAATGTAAAACACAATACTAAAAAACTCTACGGGGAAAAAAAAAAAAGACAAGCAACAGACTAGGAGAAATTAGTTGCAAACCATACATTTCCCAGGTACTACTGTCTAGAACATATAAAGAATTCTCAAAACTCAACAGTAAAAAACAAACAATCCAATTAGAAAATGGGTTAAAATTTGAAGAGACAGTTCCCTGAAGAGGATATACAGATGGCAAATAAGCATATGAAAAGATGTTCAATATCACTATTGGGGAGATGCAAACTAAAATCACCACAAGATATCACTACACACCAATTAAGATGATTAAAAAATTTTAAATGGACAACACCAAATGCTGGAGTAGATGTGGAAAAACTGGAACATTCATACATAGCTGGCAGGGATGGAAAATAGCACAACTCTGAAATCCAGTTTGGCAGTTTCTTAAAAATCTCACACACAATGCAGCCTTGCACTCCTGGACATTGATCCTAGAGAAACAAAAACTTTATCTTCACAAAAAGAATCTGTACTGCAAAAGCAACTTTATCCTTTGTAAAAATTTTTTAATTAATTTATCTGTAAAGATTTATTTATTAGTTGTGACACACAGGATCTTTTAGTTGAGGCATATAGAGTTTAGTTCCCCGACCAGAGAATGAACCCAGGCCCCCTGCATTGGGAGAGCAGAGTCTTAGTCATTGGAACCACCAGGGAAGTTCTGCAACTGTATTCTTAAAATAGCTAAAAACTAGAAACAATATAGATGTCCTTCAACAGGTAAATGGTTAAATAACAGCACCACATCCTTGCAGTGGAATATTTCTCAGCTATATGCAATAGCCCAGGTGAATCTCCAAGGAAATATGCTGAGAAAAGTCAGTCCCAAATGTCACATATTGTATGATTCCATGTCTATTTCATTCTCCAAATAACAAAGTTATAAAAATGGGGAACAACTTAGTGATTCAGTGGTTGGGGGGAGGGGTGTGGGTGTTAAGAAGGAAATGGGGCCAGAGTAAAGTGTGTGGCCATACAAAGAAAACACCAGAGATCCTTGTGGTGATGGAAATGTCTTGTATCTTTACTTCATCAAGATAAAAGCCTTGTCTGTGATCTATAGTACTACAGTTTTGTAAGAGGCTACCCTTGGGGGAAACTGGGTAAGGAAGTGCGTGGGATTTCTCTGTGTTATTTCCAAATGCATGTGTCTACAATTATTTCAAAATAAAAGTTTAATTTCTTAAAAATGGGTTTGTAAAATGTTTCTTATTTATTCTCTCCAAAAATAACTTTAAGATTGTTTTTTAATAGTCGATCCTTACCTTAAACATATACGCGCTCAACACACACATACCTGAGATTTTTCCCCCTGAGTTCTTTGTGTTATGATAGGAAAGTGCTCCTCCTTCTTAGGAGACTGAGGCGTTGCAGGTGCCCCGGGACTCGCCCTGGGAGCTACCGGAAGTTCCAGAACAAACTGGAAGCCAGGAGACCCAACTGAGGGGTTCTGGGGATACAGCGGCCCTGCACCGGGCACGAACCCAGATTTGCAGAGGCCACGGGACAGGGACAGGGAGACAGCCCTGAGCCCTTGGGGCTGCAGACACCCAGGCGCCCCCTGCTGACGCCACTGGGAACTGGGGATAGGAGAAGCAGGCCCGAGGGTGGCGGACGCAGTAGGAAAAGGAGGGTGCGGGCCGGAATGCAGCTTCCCCACGCGGTTTGTTCGCGAAACGAGCCGAGACGGGCTGCGCAGAGCTGAGAAGCAGCTCCGCCAGCTCCAGAGAGTCCTTTAAGGAGAATTTTTGAGATTTAGGGTCCGGCTTCCTGCCCGCCAGTCCCCACCCCCGCGCTGCCCGCGGCTCCATGCTCTGGCGCCTTCTCTGCGTCCTTCTCAGCACCCCCATCCGTTCCACCTTGGCTGTCGCTTTAAGGGGAATCCCACCCCGACACAAAGCTTCTTTTTGTTCTCACATTTCTCACCTTTCCTCTTTGCCCTTGAGCTCCACGAACAAGGACTGCAGCCCTGGAGGAGGTCTTGGATGTGATCTGGTTTGAGTAGGGTCCGCTGGGTGCCAGGGCAGTGGGTTGGCCAGGTGCCCACTGAGGGAGCTAGGGAGGGAAGATGGCTTCTGGACCCAGGGGTGGCAGCCCCCTCACTAGAGAGCCCAGCCTCAAATCCCAGGAAAACCACTCAGACTGGATGACCCTGGGACAGATTCCTTACCTATCAGTGCCTTAGTTTTCTTGTTCCTAAAATAGAGCTAAGGGTAGTGCCTGCTTCTGGGGTTGTTCAGTTCAGTTCAGTTGCTCAGTCGTGTCTGACTCTTTGCAACCCCATGAACCGCAGCACGCCAGGCCTCCCTGTCCATCACCAACGCCTGGAGTTTACCCAAACTCATGTCCATTGAGTCAGTGATGCCATCCAACCATCTCATCCTCTGTCGTTCCCCTTCTCCTCCTGCCCTCAATCTTTCCCAGCATCAGGGTCTTTTCCAGTGAGTCAGCTCTTCACATCAGGTGGCCAAAGTATTAGAGTTTCAGCTTCAACATCAGTCCTTCCAATGTTGAGGGGGAGTAAATGAACTAACACATGTAAAGCTTGTTGGACCCATCTAATCTATGCTGTTGTTCAGTCCCTAAGTCTTGTCCAACTCTTTGCGACCCCATGGACTGCAGCACACCTGGCTTCCCTGTCCTTCACTATCTTCCCGGAGTTTGCTCAGACTCATGTCCATTGAGTTGGTGGGTGATGCCATCCAACCATCTCATCCTCTGTCGCCCCCTTCTCGTCGTACCCTCAATCTTTTCCAACATCAGGGTCTTTTCCAAGTCAGCTCTTTGCAGCAGGTGGCCAAAGTATTGGAGCTTCAGCTTCAGCATCAGTCCTTCCAATGAATATTCAGAGTTGATTTCCTTCAGGATTGACTGGTTTGATTTCCGTGCTGTCCAAGGGACTCTCTAGAGTCTTCTCCAGCGCAGTTCGAAAGCATCGATTCTTCAGTGCTCAGCCTTCTTTATAGTCTAACTCTCACATCCATACATGAGAACTGGAAAAACCATAGCTTTGGCTCCATAGACTTTTGCCAGCAAAGTGATGTCTCTGCTTTTTAATATGCTATCTCGGTTTGTCATAGCATTTCTTCCAAAGAGCAAGCTTCTTTAATTTCGTGGCTGTGGTCACCATCCACAGTGATTTTGGAGCCCAAGAAAATAAAATCTGCCACTGTTTCCACTTTTTCCCCATCTATTTACCATGAAATGATGGGACCAGATGCCATGATCTTAGTTTTTTGAATGTTAAGTTTTAAGCCAGGTTTTCAACTCTCCTCTTTCACCCTCATCTTTAGTTCCTCTTCCCTTTCTGCCATTAGAGTGGTGTCGTCTTTGAGGTTGTTGATATTTCTCCCCAGCTTGTGATTCATCCAGCCCAGCATTTCTCATGATGTACTCTGCATATAAGTTAAATAAGCAGGGTGACAATATACAGCCTTGACGTACTCCTTTCCCAATTTTGAGCCAGTCCATTGTTCTATGTCCAGGTCTAACTGTAGCTTCTTCATCTGCATACAGGTTTCTCAGGAGGCAGGTAAGGTTGTCCAGTATTCCCATCTCTTGAAGAATTTTCCACAGTTTGCTGTGATCCACACAGTCAAAGGCTTTAGCATAGTCAGTGAAGCAGAAGTAGATGTTTTTTGGAATTCCCTTGTTTTTTTCTATGATCCAGAAGATGTTGGCAGTTTGATCTCTGGTTCCTCTACCTTTTCTAAATCCAGCTTTATACATCTGCAAGTTCTTGGTTCCCGTACTACTAAAGCCTAGCTTGAAGGATTTTCAGCAATACTTTGCTTGCATGTGAAATGAGCACAGTTGTACAGTAGTTTGAACATTCTTTGGCATTGTCTTTCTTTGGGATTGGAATGAAAACTGACCTTTTCCAGTCCTGTGGCCAATGCTGAGTTTTCCAGATTTGCTGACATATTGAATGCAGTACATTAACAGCATTATCTTTTAGGACTTGAAATAGCTATGCTGGAATTCCATCACCTCCACTAGCTTTGTTCATAGTGATGCTTCCTAAGGCTCACTTGACTTCACACTCCAGGATGTTTGACTATAGTAGAGTGACCACACCATCATGGTTATCTGACTCCATGGACTGTAACCTTCCAGGCTCCTCTGTCCATGGGACTCTCCAGGCAAGAATACTGCAGTGGGTAGCCATTCCTTTTTCCAAGGGATCTTCCTGACCCAGGGATTGAATCCGGGTCTCCTGCATTGCAGTCAGATTCTTTACCTCTGAGCCACCAGGAAAGCCCTTGTCCGGATCATTAAGACCTTTTTGTGTATATTCTTCTGTGTATTCTTGCCACGCCTTCTCAATCTCTTCTGCTTCTGTTTGGTCCACACCATTTCTGTCCTTTATTGGGCTCATCTTTGCATGAAATGTTCCCTTGGTATCTCCAATTTTCTTGAAGAGATCTCTGGTCTTTCCCATTCTATTGTTTTCTTGTATTTCTTTACATTGTTCACTTGAGAAGGCTTTCTTATCTCTCCTTGCTAGTCTCTGGAACTCTGCATTCAGATGGGTGTATCTTTCCCTTTCTCCACTGTCTTTCACTTCTCTTCTTTTCTCAGCTCTTTGGAAGGATTCCTCAGACAACCATTTCGCCTTCTTTCATTTCTTTTTCTTTGGGGTGGTTTTGGTCACTGCCTCTACAACGTCTAACCTATAGTAAGTGCTGTCTAAGGCTGGATATTATGATAAGCAGGTGAGCACTAGAATTCCCCCTTCTTCAGTTTCCATAATCGCCCTCCCCTGCTCTTTCCCTCTCTGCCACAATCTGCTTATGCCGACTGGTCACAAGGAATCAGAAGGGTGGCACACACACTCTTACCATCCAGTGAGTCTCCTCACTCTGGCCCAGGTCCCTCTCCCATCTCCCCACCCTGGGGAAAGTCTCAGTTCTCCTTGGTGAAGAGGGGTAAGGAGAAAGATTTTCCATCTCCTCCTGGGCTGGGTCACCCACTGGGGTGTGAAAAGCAGTGAAGTTCTAAACTCTGAATCCCTGGGACTTCCCTGGTGGTTCAGAGGTTAAGGACTTAACACCTACTGCAGGGGCCCAGGTTCAATCCCTGAACCTAGTCAGGAATCTGAAATCCCACATGCCATGGCAAAAGAAACGCAAATCCTTGTCCCAGCCCTGTCACTACCTCTGTGACCTTGAGTCAGCCACCCTCGGGGCCTTAGTTTTTTCATGAGTGACATAAAGATATTGCTTTCTTGAGCACACATTTATTAGGTGTAGACACTCGCCTGCCCTGCCCTAACTTCTTCATGGGTGGTTGTAAGGATTACTTGAAATAATACAGGTGGAAGTGAGTCATGATGTTCCCTAGAATTCCACACATTTTACAGTCCTGGAGTTTTAGGAGGCGGCCCAAGTCACTCAGTGCCTGACTTCCCATTCCTCTCACCTCCCAGCCATGTTGGCTCCAGGAGATTAGGGATTTGCGTCTGCTTTGTCCTCAGAAGTAACAAAGGTTCAAATTTGGTCTCTCAGGGTAGGAATCTTCCTTGTGGCCTTCCTGACATCTGTCCTCTGTGGGAAGACTTTAAGATAGCCTGTAAAGAACTTCCCCTATAGTCCAGTGGTTAAGAATCCGCCAGTGCATGGGACACGGGTTCGATCCCTGGTCCGGGAAGATCCCACATTCAGTGGGGCAACTAAGCCTGTATGCCACAACTACTGAGCCGCACTCCAGAGCCAGAGGGCTGCAACTACCCAAGCCTGTGTGCCCTAGAGCCCGTGCTCTGTAACAAGAGAAGTCACTGCAGTGAGGAGCCCGAGGACCACAACCAGTCAGTAGCCCCTGCTCACCACAATTGGAGAAAGCCTGCGTGCATCAGTGAAGACACTGAACAGCCAAAAACAAATAAATAAATACTTTTCTTAAAGATAGCCTGTAAGTATCTGAAATCACTTTGCTGTATACCTAAAACTAACATAATATTAGAAATCAACTATACTTCAATTTAAAAAAAAAAAGAAAACGTTTTTAGATAGCCTGTAAGTAACTTAAGATAGTGCCCCTTTAAGGGATAGTTAGGAAGTTTGGGATGGACATGCACACATCACTATATTTAAAATAGATAACCAGTAAGCCTCTGCTGCTGCTGCTGCTAAGTCACTTCAGTCATGTCGGACTCTGTGCGACCCCACAGACAGCAGCCCACCAGGCTCCCCCGTCCCTGGGATTCTCCAGGCAAGAACACTGGAGTGGGTTGCCATTTGCTTCTCCAATGCATGAAAGTGAAAAGTGAAAGTGAAGTTGCTCAGTCGTGTCTGACTCAGCGACCCCACGGACTGCAGCCCACCAGGCTCCTCCGTCCATGGGATTTTCCAGGCAAGAGTACTGGAGTGGGGTGCCATTGCCTTTTCCAGTAAGGCTCTACTGCATAGCAAAGGGAACTCTGCTCAATATTGTGTGGCAGCCTGGATGGGAGGGGGGTTTGGGGGAGAATGGATGCATGTATATGTATGGCAGAGTCACTTTGCTGTCCACCTGAAACTATCACAACTTTGTTAGCTGGCTATACTCTAATATTAAAAAAAAAAAAAGTTAAAAGGAAGATAGTGTCCCCATTGGGCACTCTAGTTACTAGAGTATTATTGCCACTGATACTGGGCTGAAATCTACCTTCTTGTAACCTTCAAGACACAGCTCGCCCACTAGAATTACACAGAACTCCCTTCTCAGTGAGATATTATCTGTGAAAGTGAAAGTGTTAGTTGCTCATTCATATTCGACTCTTTTGGACCCTATGGACTGTATCCCACCAAGCTCCTCTGTCCACTGAATTCTCTAGGCAAGAATACTGGAATGGGTTGCTATTTCCTTCTCCAGGGAGTCTTCCCAACCCAGAATTGAACCCGGGTCTCCTGCATTGCAGCCAGATTCTTTACTGTCTGAGCCATCTGTGAGTGATTATTATTCTCCTAACCTGTGTAGAGGGAACCCCAAGCACTGTGTACAGATTTAGCTCCACTGTTGGCCTTGGACTCCCCCTGCTTGGGACTAAGCTGGGAAAGCACTTCTCTACCTAAGAACATACAAAGAGTTTGAATGAAGGAATGGTTTTAGTGATCCTCAGCTCTTGGGAAGCTGCTTCTCCCAAAGGCCCTGACCAGAACATGAAGAAGTGGCTGGTGCTGCAACAGGAGGGATTTAGGGTAAAGTAGGGATTCAGTGCCCTGGGCCTAAAGCAGGCAGAGTTCCCCCTACCCCCCACCCCAGGCAGTAGGGTCAGCAGGTCCCTACCAAAGCAGCTAAGCTTTCTCCACCAGCCAACCCCTCAGGATCTGAAGGCACTCATTTACATTGTTGACTTTCCTCTAGGCCTTTCCCACACATACCTGTGTTAGAGTGCTGTTTTGTGTCCCCCGCTAGAGCTAATGATTTACACTCAAGGCCAGATGAAAGGGCTTGGGAGCCCACGAGGGGAGGGAGGAGAACAGGAAGAGACTTTGAAGCCATCTAGATTTGGGGAATGAATTACAGCCCCTTGTGGCCCAAGTCCTCCACCCCAAGTTAGTTCACTATGCCAGACTAATATTGCTCCTTTCCCGCTTCTTCTAAAGCCACTACAATCTCTTCCAGGAAGCCTTCTTCACTCTTCCGTCACTCTTCTTTTCTCTTCCCCATCAGCTCACCCTACCCTCACTAATGTCTAAGGCAGTATTTTTCAAAGCAAGGAGTATGAGCAGAAGAGTTGTCTAACCAGCATATCTGCTGCTAAGCTGCTAAGTCGCTTCAGTCGTGTCCGACTCTCTGCGACCCCAGAGACAGCAGCCCACCAGGCTCCCCTGTCCCTGGGATTCTCCAGGCAAGGACACTGGAGTGGGTTGCCATTGCCTTCTCCAATGCATGAAAGTGAAAAGTGAAAGTGAAGTCGCTCAGTCATGTCCAACTCCTAGAGACCCCATGGACTTCAGTCTACCAGGCTCCTCCGTCCATTGGATTTTCCAGGCAAGAGTACTGGAGTGGGGTGCCATTGCCTTCTCCAAACCAGCATATACATAAAACTTTTTAACAAAATTAATAGAATAAGGTAAAATAAAGTAAATTGGAGTGCATCCCATGTGGTACGGGTGGATACTGTTATACTGTTTCATGAAACTCTTAATGTGAAGAGAGAGATGTTTTATAAATATATATATGTATATGTATATATACATATTACTGTGGATTTTAATCAAAAAAAGTTTAAAAGCCACAATCTAAAGCACTTCATTCTGTCATTTTGATGACATATATCTGGATCTGGATACATGACCCATCTGCCTTACCCATCCCTCTTCCTCCTTCCACCTCTAGATAGCATCCAAAAGATCTTTTATTTCTGCAGTAAAGGAAGTATACTATATCTGTCCAGTATGGTAGCCACCAACTCCATAGGGCCTACTGAGCACTTGAAGTATAGCTAATGTGACTGAGAAAATTTATTTTTACTATATTTAATTTCGATGAATTTAAATAGTCATAGTAGTGGCTAGTGGCTAAGACTACTGTATTGCACAGCGAAGTTCTACACTGAAAGCTCCCGTGGGCAGAGACTAGGCTGTCTTGCTCACTCTTGTACCCCTGAGACTTGGCAGAGTTCCAGCACGTGATAAGTCACCTATAAACAGTCAGGTGTCTTTGTTTTTGAGACAGAATGAAGTGGGGAAAACCACTAGACCACTCAGGTGTGACCTAAATCAAATCCCTTATGATTATACAGTGGGAGTGAGAAATAGATTTAAGGGCCTAGACCTGATAGACAGAGTGCCTGATGAACTGTGGACAGAGGTTCCTGACATTGTACAGGAGACAGGGATCAAGACCATCCCCATGGAAAAGAAATGCAAAAAAGCAAAATGGCTGTCTGAGGAGGCCTTACAAATAGCTGTGAAAAGAAGAGAAGCGAAAAGCAAAGGAGAAAAGGAAAGATATAAGCATCTGAATGTAAAGTTCCAAAAAATAGCAAGAAGAGATAAGAAAGCCTTCTTCAGTGATCAATGCAAAGAAATAGAGGAAAACAACAGAATGGGAAAGACTAGAGATCTCGTCAAGAAAATTAAAGATACCAAGGGAACATTTCATGCAAAGATGGGCTTGATAAAGGACAGAAATGGTATGGACCTAACAGAAGCAGAAGATATTAAGAAGAGGTGACAAGAATACACAGAATAATCATACAAAAAAGATCTTCATGACCCAGATAATCACGATGGTGTGATCACTCATCTAGAGCCAGACATCCTGGAATGTGAAGTCAAGTGGGCCTTAGAAAGCATCACTACAAACAAAGCTAGTGGAGGTGATGGAATTCCAGTGGAGCTATTTCAAATCCTGAAAGATGATGCTGTGAAAGTGCTGCACTCAATATGCCAGCAAATTTGGAAAACTCAGCAGTGGCCACAGGACTGGAAAAGGTCAGTTTTCATTCCAATCCCAAAGAAAGGCAATGCCAAAGAATGCTCAAACTACCACACAACTGCACTCATCTCACATGCTAGCAAAGTAATGCTCAAAATTCTCCAAGCCAGGCTTCAGCAGTACGTGAACTGTAAACTTCCTGATGTTCAAGCTGGTTTTAGAAAAGGCAGAGGAACCAGAGATCAAATTGCCAACATCTGCTGGATCATGGAGAAAGCAAGAGAGTTCCAGTAAAACATCTATTTCTGCTTTATTGACTATGCCAAAGCCTTTGACTATGTGGCTCATAATAAACTGGAAAATTCTGAAAGAGATGAGAATATCAGACCACCTGACCTGGCTCCTGAGAAACCTATATGCAGGTCAGGAAGCAACAGTTAGAATTGGACATGGAACAATAGACTGGTTCCAAATAGGAAAAGGAGTACATCAAGGCTGTATATTGTCACCCTGCTTATTTAACTTACATGCAGAGTACATCATGAGAAACGCTGGGCTGGAAGAAGCACAAGCTGGAATCAAGATTGCCAGGAGAAATATCAATAATCTCAGATATGCAGATGACACCACTCTTATGGCAGAAGGTGAAGAGGAACTAAAAAGCCTCTTGATGAAAGTGAAAGAGGAGAGTGAAAAAGTTGGCTTAAAGCTCAACTCTCATTAGTTTTTTCTTTTTTTAATTAATTTATTTGACTGCACTGGGTCTTATTTGCAACATGTGGGGTCCAGTTCCCAGACCAGGGATGGCCCAGCTCCCTGCACTGGGAGCTCAGAATCTTATCCACTGAATCAGCAGGAGAGTCCCCCTCATTCGTGTTTGAATGAATGAGTGAATGAATGAACAGATAAATGAGTGAAAACCTATCAAGAAGGGACGATATAAGAAGAACACTCAAGGGAAGGATTAATAAGGAGAGTGAAAGTGTTAGTCCCTCAGTCGTCTCCGACTCTGTGAGACCCCATGGACTGTAGCCCACCAGGCTTCTCTGTCCATGGAATTCTCCAGGCAAGAATACTGGAGTGGGTTGCCATTCCCTTCTCCAGGGGATCTTCCCGACCCAGGGATCAAGTAAGGAGATTTTTGAAGTTGTCCAAAGTTATCTTTGAAGAAGGCAATGGCACCTCCCTCCAGTACTCTTGCCTGGAAAATCCCATGGACGGAGGAGCCTGGTAGGCTGCAGTCCATGGGGTCACTAAGAGTCGGACACGACAGCGACTTCCCTTTCACTTTTCACTTTCATGCATTGGAGAAGCAAATGGCAACCCACTCCAGTGTTCTTGCCTGGAGAATCCCAGGGACAGTGGAGCCTGGTGGGCTGCCGTCTCTGGGGTGGCACAGAGTCTGACACAACTGAAGCGACTTAGCAGCAGCAGCAGCAGCAGCAGCAGCACAGTCATCTTTTGGGAATTTCTTGGCAGTCCAGTGGTTAAGACTCTGTGCTCTCACTGCCCAGGTCTGGATTGAATCCCTAGTCGGGGAACCAAGACCCCACGAGCCTTGTGGCATGGACAAAAAAACCCCGAAAATCATCTTTCTCCCTCTGTAAACCCTCTTTGTACAAAGAAATAGAACCCATTGGGAGAATGGTTAAACTTCCTCAGTCTGTGGCCCCACTTCACAGCTGCACACTGTTAGGAAACCTCAGACTTTCCAACCTAAGCCATTCTAGCCAGAAGAAAATCCTGTGTATTATAAAAGCTATCGAATGAATATTAAAGCATGTGGGTTGAATACTAAGCTCATGTAATATAGTTAAATTTTTTTTTAATTTCCAGGTACAGAAATTATACAGCCTCCCCCAGTCAGGTAAATAGCCTTTGTAATGGGATGTGCTAAAACTATAAATCTTGCTGTCTTTTAGGAATGCGCAGTTCAAATGTTTATTGGCCCCAGGCACTATTTTCTACCTCTCCTTTGAAGGGCTCGGCAGTTCTCCCCTGGGATCGATCCTGCATTCCACACGTGTTCAAGAAAGGAAGGGCAGGTTCCTATTTTTCAGATAGCCTGAACTCCTGGTGGAGACCTTAGCCCTAACTGATTCAAAACAACAGAGTGCTCAAATAAAAAATCAGTCAACAAAGTATGAGACAAGGATATGAGAAAGGTCATGAGCTGAATTCAAAGCCAAGGAATGGCAGGGCAGTAACCACTACAGGCATTGGGAGCAAAGATGGTGATTGTGATTCATGCAGAAGTGGGCTCTGAGGGATGGCAGGGCTTGTGCATCGGGAGCATGTGCAATCCAGATGAGAGGATAATGAGAACACAGTGCCCAAGGTCAACCAGGAAAGTGACAGGAACACCAGCACAGTGTCCTCCGGCGCCTCTGTCCATGGGATTCTCCCCACCCCAGGGATCGAGCCCAGGTCTCCCACACTGCAGGCAGATCCTTTACATCTAAGCCATCAGGGAAGGTGTCCTCATAGTAGGCATTCAATAAACACTTGTTCCTAGTGTCCCAGAGAACCTGCATCTGCTCTTGGCTATGGCGATGGCAAGAGAGCATGGGTGGGCAAATGCCAGGTGTCAGGCAGTCGGTCCATCTCCAGGGAGATAACCTGAGGCTGACAGGAGCATACCTTAGGGCTGAGCTGAGCCAAAAGCACAGACAAAAAGGTCTTGTCCCTGCAGCTGCTATCTAGGATGCCAGCCCCCCAGCTGCCTCAAAATCTCAGGCCTAACTAAGGAGGTGACATCCTGCCTGCTGAACATGGCTCTGCTCAGCCAGGGTCTGAAAGGCCTGCTGTCCACCTTAGTGCTTCCCTGAGCCTACCTGGCACCAGGCCCAGCTTCTCAGAGCTCTCAGATCCCTCCGTTGTCAGGGCTAAGGGTGGCTGGACTATGACAGCCCTGGTCAAAGCAAAGTCTTACTGGGGTCCCCTGGAGCTATCTCTCATTTGCCATCCACTCCCAGGCCTCCATCACCTCTCCTTAGCCTTTCCTAGCAACTTCTTTGGCTCATTCAAGCTCCCACCAAGTAACGAAAAATCATCCTTAAAAGGCAGTATCATAATGTTCAAGCCCTTAACCAACAGTTTCAAATTCCAGAAAACTCTGAAGACCAGAGTTTTGTTTTGTTTTGCTTGGCTGCGTGGCATGTGGGATCTTAGTTCCTTGACCTGGGATCAAATCCACACCCCCTGCAGTGGAAGTGTGAAGTCTTAACCACTGAAGTGCCAGGAAGTCCCTAGAAGTTTTTTGTAATTTACTTACTTGAAACCCTGACATGAGGCTGTGTCTGAGTTTTATATATCTCACCTGGGAGGAATGTTCCTACATCTCCCTGCTGAAATAGTAAAGTATGTGATTTCATGATTCCAGGGCCATCTCAACCCCCCTGCGATTTTCCTTAAACATTACATGCACTACGTTTCCTTTCTAAAATCTAAAAGATTCTGAATTCCAGAAGTCATCTGGACCTCAGGGTTGGGTTCAGCGGTTGTGGACTTGTCGCATCAGCCCAGGCTTAAATTTAGAGCGAACAGATTCCAAGCCTGAACACCTATTCCTTAGAGTTGATGATAGGCAGGGACCCCAGGAAGACAAGACGGGGGTGGGGGTGGGTGGGGAGGGGGGACAGGGACCTCTCAGGCGGTGACTATTTCCCAACTGAGACACAAGTGCAGTGTTTTCATACTTTAACAACTACGAGGCGGCCCGGGGGCATACCTGCTGCCCAGCAGCTGTGGCCTCACCCTCTCTAGCAGTCCGACCTTGAGCAAAACCCTCATCTCCTCACCTGGGTTTCTTCATCGTTTAAGTGAACCCACCTTGGAGGAGCTCCGGGTGGGGATGAAATGAACTGAAACTGAAGGAACTCAGAGGGTAAGGACTACTTGAAGTGTTCCTTCACAGTGAAGCCTTCCTGGACCACCCTGTACTGCTAGGTCCCTGTGGGCAAGACAATGTGTAAGTTACAGGGTGAACTCAAGGAGAGATAGGATGTGCACACACAATTAAAAGTGAAGATCAAAGTAAGATCTCCAGGGAGAGGAGAGTTTGGCGTGGAGAAAAGAAAGCTTGGGAGGTAATAAAAGCGCCCTGGGTGGTGTCAGGAGGCGTGGGTTGGGCCAGGCTGACTCACCAGGCAACTCTAATGTGGCTCTTTCCCCTCTGGGTCGTTTTCCTCACCGAAACGTAGATTAGCCTGCAGTGTCCTCTGAGTTCGCTTCTGCTTTCTATGATCTGAGGGCCTGCCATTCAGGAGAAGAGAAATTAGACCTGGTCTTTGTAACTCCCTGTGAATGGTCTTCCCTTGTGGCTCAGCTGGTAAAGAATCCACCCTCAATGCGGGAGGCCAGGGTTCGATCCCTGGGTTGGGAAGATCCCATGGAGAAGAGAAGGGCTACCCTCTGCAGTATTCTGGCCTAGAGAATTCCATGGACTGTATAGTCCATGGCCTCGCAAAGAGGAGTCGGACATGACTGAGCTACTCTCACTTCACTTGTAACTCCCAGAGGAGCAAAGCGTGTGTAACGCAGGGGGCAGATCTCTGCTCACATGAGGGACTGGGTGAGGTGCTGGCCTATATGAGGGCTGTCCACCTCCTTCTCACCCAAGTGAGGCAGCCTGGGGATTGGGCACCGGGCAGGGAGTCAGAGAAGGGGATCGTGACACCAAAAAAGGCAAGTGAGCCACCCTGGGACAAGTAGAGAGAGGAATGAAAATTCAAGGGTCTGGGCTCCCAGCACCATAGCAGCTGCAAACGGCCCAGGCCCAGATTCCCAGAGAGACAGCGGTCCAAGAGGTCAGCCAGTGGCCCCACAAGAACAACCCTGGAGAGACCACTGCTTCTATCCAATCTCGGGAATAGGGCCTCCCAGGCCCAGTATCTGCATTCCAGTGAATAGTTCTCTTCACTGACAGTTGACCCCCAGAAGTCAACAAGGCATGGGTCTGGGGTCACAAGAGAGAAAGGAGATATTCTGGGGAGCCTCTGTGATTAGACTGAGCCTCTGGGATGTACCCCTGAACCCAGTGAGCTAGCCCCAAACCATATCCCACCTTGCTCTTGAATTTCTGCCCTCTATTTCTCCATTCCCCATCCCCCTTTTCCCGCCTCCCTTCCAGCAGACTGAGGTCAGAGTGTGCTATGCAGAAGTCAGGTGGTACCAAGGAACTAAACCCTTCCCTGTAAGGTGCCAGGCCCTCTGGTCCAGAATAGTTCACCCTGCCCTGTGCCACCCAGGAGGCAGGGAAGCTCCACTATGGACAGAAGCATTCGCACAGTGTAGACCCAAGGTCTGGAGGATCCCTGGATTGAGAGATGGGGGCATGTGTCTCTCCTGGCTTCCTCAGCCCCACGCCTCCTGGACCTTTACTCCAAACACTCCCGGGCCTGCTGGGACAACAGCAATGGCAGAGGATGAGGAGTGGGGGAGATAATAGTGCATGGGACCCTTACCTCTCTACTCTGGAACACAGTCTACACTTCACTTCCAGAATTATCTGTAAATCCACACCTGTCACCTATCACCACTCCCTCCCCTAACAGATACCTTCGATGACATCCCATTGTTCAAAGTATACAATCCGACCTCCTTATCCTTGCATTCCATCTCTCCTACGACCCTGTGTTTGTCTCCCTACTTAGCCCGCCTGTCTCCTCCTTCAGATTCTTTGCTCCCTCGCAATGCTTCCTCAGCTGCCTCCTGCCGCTTCTCTGTCCCGGCTACTCTTCTCTTTCCTGATCCACACATCCATCAAGGCTCAGCACTAAGGACACCTCCTCCCTGAAGCCTTCCCCACAGCTCTGGCACCGGATAACTGGTGCCCTCTCATTAAGACCTCTCATTGAGATTGTTCTTTTAGTTTTTGAGGTTCCTGGTCCCGTATGTTGGCTGGAATTGATTCTTTGAATGAATGTTTTTTGACTCTATGATGGCATCTGCTCTACTCCCCAAGAAGAGAGAGGGTAGAAAAGCCCATAGCAGGGGTCAATAATCCCCAGGCCAAACCCAGGAGATGTTCATATGATGATGAAAGTGAGATGTTCCCCTCCAGCTTTCAGAAGCACAGGCCCCACATAAGATGAAGAAGCCATAGAGATGCAAAGAGACCCAAAGTTGGAGGCAAGGCCTGAAGTTGGGGGCAAGGAAAGCACTTGGGAAACAAAGATTCACTGTCCCCAGGAAAGAGGATAAACTGCAGGGACCAAAGGGGGCAGAAACTAGTTCCTGGGAAAGAATGTGTTATTCATCTTAGAAGAAAGAAAATGGGAGCTTCCTGGAGGGGAGGGGGTACTGATCTTATCTGACGTTTACATTCCAGAGGGCTCTTGCTGCTGCTTCTCATCTTAATTAGAAAATACCTGAGGATCCCCGCTAAGTGCTCTGAGAAAGGAATTCAGGCACCTCTCCCGACCCCCGCCCCAGTCTGGCCCCCCTCACCTCTGACCTCCAGGCTTGCTGTGTGGATAGACTGGTGGGAGCCGGGCACTGCCTGCATTTCTGTTTCTTCAACCACATTGGATGGATCCTTTAAGCTCCTTGAGATAATATGAGGGGGTCTGGGAACTGTCAGGACTCCACTCCTGCAGGGGGGAAAAAAAAAAATCAGTGCCAACCCCCACGTCGCCCTTCCTTCAGCACCGTGGTATAGGGTGCTGACTCCACCCATTATCCACCTGGCTGTCCATTCAAAGTCATTTATTAAGGCCTGTTATATATTTGCCAGACACAGCGCTGGGGCACAGACGCTTCTGTGGCAGCCTCTGTTTCCAATAATATATGACAAAAGCTATAATCCAGCTATATACATGCTATGAGTGCATGGAGACAAAACTTTGTCTTGCAGATGTCCCAGAAGCACTGACATCTGAGCTGGTCCTTGAAGGATCCGTCCAAGATGGCAAGGCAGTGGTAAGATAGGGCACTGCATGTTTAGGGAAGAGCATGAGCCAAGGTCTGGACTCCATCCCTTCTTAAACAGCATCAACTGACCTTCCTCTCCCTCCTCCATCAGATTTCTTTCTCACTCTCAAACATGTCCTAGTGGTGCCCATCTTAAGACAGGCCCCCTGGACCAGTGTCCCAACATCCCCTTTTTGAGTTCTCTGCTCCTTTCCACAGGCTCTCCCCTCCCTTGCCCCTGCCCATTCCTCAGCCCACTCCAGGCTGCCCAGGGCTCCCATGAGGGCTGCACCAGTCAAGGTTCCAAGAAATTCCACATTGTCAAAATCAGTGGATACTTGACACTCCTTCTATTCCTTGACCTCTTAGCTTTCAGCTGCTGAACATAAACACTCTCCTTTTCGGAACACTCTCTTTCCCTTGTTTCCTTGAACCTCACTCCAGGTTCTCCTCCAAATGTAGCTCCTCAGCCTCTTTTCTCAGCTCATCCCTTTAATCTGCTCTATATACATTGGCATGCCTCTGCATTTATTCCTGTGTATTATTCCCTTGAGTAATCTTACTCATTGCCATGACTTTAACTCCATCCTCTATAGACCAAAGGCTTCCAGTCTTAGATGTCCAACCCAGATCTTCCTTCTGAGCTCCTGACTAGTCAATGGAACTTTCTACTCAATGCCTCCTTTTGAATTTCTCTTAGACACCTTGGATTTAACCTGTTCAAAACCGAAAACTGAACTAATGATCTTAACTCCTCACTAGCTCCTTGTTAATTATTGCTCAGCTTAATAAGTGACACACATCCAGCTACTCACTCCCAAAACCTGGGGATCATATTTGACCTCTTCTCTCTTACCCCATCCCTCTGCACCTAATGAATTACTAAGTCTACTTCCAAAATAAATCCAAACCTATTCCCTTCTCTTCTTCTACACTTAGTATCCAGGCTGCAGCCATCTCGTCTCTGTATTACACGGTCTCCCTAAGTAAAGGCCTTCTTGGAGCCACCTATGACCCATTAGCCTTCTTTGACATGCCAGCCAGCACTGTCTTCTTTGAAAATAAATCTTATGGAACTACCCCAGCAGTACAGTGGTTAAGATTCCAGACTTCCACTGCAGAGGGCAAGGGTTCTATCTCTGTGGGAACTAAGATCCCACATGCTGCTCTGCGCAGCCAAAAAAACGAAAAATAAATAAATCTCATCATGTCTCTCACCTACCTGGAATCCTTCAGCGGTCTCAGAAATGTGCAAACTACATGGTCTCTCCAGGGGCTTCCCTGGTGGCTTAGATGGTAAAGAATCCACCTGCAATGCGGGAGACCTGGGTTTGGTTCCTAGGTCAGTAAGATTCCCTGGAGAAGGAAATGACAACCCACTCCGGTATCCTTGCCTGGAAAATCCCATGGACAGAGGAGCCTGGCAGGCTGCAGTCCATGGAGTTGCAGAGTTGGGCACTACTCAGCGACTAACACGGTTTCTCCAGCCTTCAGGGACACTGAGCTTCACCCAGTTCTTCTAACCAGGCACACTTTTCCAGCCCAAGGACCTGAGAGTGTGACAGTCACACTTCACACACCCATGCTACTCACATGTCTTGCCCCTCACTTAGCTCCCTCCTACCTCATCCTCAAAGGATCTGTCAGGCTCTGGCTTCCTCTCCAGGCTCTGGTCAAGTGCTCTGGTGCCCAGAACATGCTCAGTGAACGTGGGGTAGGGAGGGAGAACAGAGAGGGGAAAGGAAGAGGCATGGTGAGGGAGGAGGCTCACAGCCAGGAGTGTGTGTGGGAGAAGGGGCGGGCTGAGGGCAGTGGCTGGACAGGTCCTCTGAGCTCCCTCTGAGCATTTAGCATCAAGATCTGCACCTGTTTGAATTATTCTGTTTTGTCCCTGGCACTTCATTGTTATAATGATTCGTTTTATTGAATGGTATTGTACACCGGTGGCTCCAGCAGGCCCTCAGGAAGCAGCATCCTCTTAACCTTCGACTGCCCCCTGGTGGCTTTTCAGAAGCAGATGGCTGTTCCAGCCTAACCCGGGACTACTGCGCTGTGCTCTGATTCTCGGCCTTATAGCACCACCATCTGGCCAAAGCTATTAACAGTCGGATGCTCCACCCACATTCTTTTAATTTTAATTTCAAAGAAATTAAAAGACGCTTACTCCTTGGAAGAAAAGCTATGACAAACCTAGACAGCATGTTAAAAAGCAGAGACATCACTTTGTCAACAAAGTCCATCTAGTCAAAGCTATGGCGTTTCCAGTAGTCATGTACGGATTTGAGAGTTGAACCATAAAGAAGACTGCACGTGCACGCTCTGTCGCTTCAGTCGTATCCAACTCTTTGCAATCTTATGGACGGTAGCCCACCGGGCTCCTCTGTCCATGGGATTCTCCAGGCAAGAATACTGGAGTGGGTTACCAAGAAGGCTGAGCAGTGAAGAATTGATGCTTTCAAACTATGGTGCTGAAGAAGACTCTTGACAGTCCCTTGGACCGCAAGGAGATCAAACCAGTCAATCCTAAAGGAAATCAATCCTGAATAGTCATTGGAAGGGCTGATGTTAAAGCTGAAGCTCCAATACTTTGGCCAGCTGATGTGAAGAGACAACTCACTGGAAAAGACCCCGATGCTGGGGAAAATCAAGCATAGGAGGAGAAGGGGGCAACAGGGAATGAGATGCTTGGATGGCATCACCAACTCAACGGACATGAGTTTGAGCAAATTCCAGGAGATAGTGAAGGACAGGGAAGCCAGATGTGCTGCAGTCCATGGGGTCACAATGAGTCCGACACAACTGAGCGACTGAACAACAACCATCACCCACATTCACCTCCAATTTCTTTTCAACCTCTCATTGGGCGGAGTTCATAGAATCACAGCCTCTTGGAATGCAAATGACCTCAGTGGACAAAGTCACATCCAGAGTTCATCTATGCTTGAAGTTCATTCCTGCAGGACCTTGCAGGAGGTATGGACAGAGAGGCAAAGACCATGGTCCAGCAGTCAAAGGACAGGTAATATGCACGGCAGGTGCAGAGCCCCAATCCCTGACAGCTTCTTTGTACCCAAGCTGTTCCAGCTTTCCTGGTCCTGCCCTCCATCTCCTCCCCACCCCACCTCGGCCCCTCCTCACACACAAACACCTATCACTCTCCTTCATCGTGGGTGGAAAGTCATTGGCCTTTTACTGGGTTCTCTTCCAGATTAGCTCAGTTGCTTCCCTGGTGGCTCAGACAGTAAAGAATTCGCCTGCAAGGAGGGAAACCTGGGTTCGATCCCTGGGTTGGGAAGATCTCCTGGAGGAAGAAATGGCAACCCACTCCAGTATTCCTGCCTGGAGAACTCCCATGGACAGAGGAGCCTGGGAGGCTATAGTCCATGGGGTAGCAAAGACTCAGACTCGACTGAGTGACTTTCACTTTCATTAACCTATTAACACAATCTTTGATTCCTATCCAGTGACTCTCACCATGCTTTAAAAAATAAATGTGGTTTTTTTCCTTATTGTACCTAAGTAAGATGTGTTCACTGTAGAAAATTAGAAAACACAGATGAGTAGAAATAAGAAAAATTTTAAACCTTCAGAATACCTCCACCTAGAGATAACTATTGTGAATACCTTGATATGTAGCTTTCAAGGTCTTTTATAGGGCTTGTGGCTATTAGGGCTTGAGCCTTGTGGCTTAGCTGGTAAAGAATCCACCTGCAGTGGGGGAGACCTGGGTTCAATCCCTGGGTTGGGAAGATCCCCTGGAGAAGGGAAAGGCTACCCAAATCCAGTACTCTGGCCTGGAGAATTCCGTGGACTATGTATATAGTCTTTGGGTCACAAAAAGTCAGACAGAACTGAGCAACTTTTACATACTTGTTTTAATTTCACAAAAGTGAGATTGGATTGTACCCACTGTTTTATAATCTCCTCTTCACATATCACATATATAATGGAAATTTCTTTCCCTGTCAAACATTCTTCCTCTAATAATATTTTTGGGGATTGAAGAGTATCCCCTCAATGAATGGATATAGAGCAATTTATTTAACCATTCCCCTAGTTTGGGATATTTACATTGACTTTAGTTTTTCGCCATCATAAACTGAATTGCAACAAACATCTCTCTGATCATTTAAAAAATAACTTTGCATTGTAAATGTTCCCATAGGTGGGCTGCTTACTCTGTTCAACTGTGAGGACCCCAGATAGAACCACACTGCACCTTTTCCCCTCATACAGAGCCACATTTGCAGCCCCAGTGGTCCATCCCCTTCTCTCCTTCTCCTTCACAGGAGCCAGTAGGCACTTCTCATCTAAATCCCACCTGCTTCAGCTCTCTGCTTCTCCAGGGCTCCCTTGTTTTTTTCTGACTTGGGACATAAGTCAGTATCTACCTATGAATTAAAAGTAAGGTGATATTTTCACTATGGTATAGTGGAAAGAGCTTTGAAGTCAGCCCAGACCAAAGTTTGAATTGTTTATTAGTTGTGGGTGTCATAGGCTGTCAGCCCACCCCATGGACAGATGGACCTGTCTCAGAAAGGGAAACTGAGGGCTTCTGGTGGTCCAGTGGTAAAGAATTTGCCTGCCAATGCAGGAGACACAGGTTCGATCTCTAGTCCGCGAAGATCCCACATGCCGGGGAGCAACTAAATCTGTGCACTCCAACTATTGAGCCTGTGCTCTGGAGCCCAGGAACCACGCGAGAAGCCACTGCAATGAGAAGCCTGGGTACTGCAACCAGAGAAAAGCCCACCCAGCAGCGAAGACCCAGCACAGCCAGAATAAATAAATAAATCATTTTAAAAGGTGCTTCCTGCCTAGCTCACAGGATTGACATGACTTAAAAAAAGAAAGAAGGAAAGAAGACTGATAGTGAACACCTCTAGTCAGGGCACGCCCTGCTGGTCTTCCACAGACTGCACAGCGCTCTGTGACTTACACCCCTTTAGTGCCTCTCTGAACTCTGCAGCAGTTGAATTTGAGACCCAAGAGGATATTATCCCATTTGGTCTTTAACAAGGACCTTGTAAGGAGAGCAGAGTTGTGGGAATCTTCCACCCTGAATCAAGGTGGCTCCTGACATCAAGGGGGCTCGTTGTCAGTGGAGAAATTAAAAAAAAAAAAAAAACTGACTAAAAGCCTGTTTTTTCTTATTTTCATGTGTAGACAATTCTAAACAAGGTCAGTAAGGGAATTCCCAGGTGGTACAATGGTTAGGACTCCTTGCCCTTACTGCCAGGGGCCCCCGGTTTCATCCCTGGTCGGGGAACTATTAACAAGAATCTGCAAGTCATGCCGCCTGGCCAAAAAGTAAAAAATAAGGTCAATGATCAAATATTTCATAAGAAAATCCTTCGTTGGTCCAAGTGCTAAATGATTGCCATGATGACTGTTGAGTTTTGATAATAAATGTGTAAACTTCAAATGAACACTTTCATTACTTATCTATCAATAAACATAATTTTCTTTACCCAGCGAATACCCTGTTCATTTTGAGAAAAGTTTGCAACAGTTCAGAATTCTCCAAGCCTTTGGATGAAGCACAAGCTGGAATCAAGATTGCCGGGAGAAATGTCAATAACCTCAACTACGCAAATGACACCAAACTTATGGCAGAAGGCGAAGAGCCTCTTGATGAACGTGAAAGAGGAGAGTGAAAAAATAAGCTTAAACTCAACATTCAATAAACGAAGATCATGGCATCCAGTCCCATCGTTTCATGGGAAATAGATGGGGAAACAATGGAAACAGTGAGAGACTTTATTTTCTTGGGCTCCAAAATCACTGCAGATGGTGATTGCAGCCATGAAATTAAAAGACGCTTACTCCTTGGAAGGAAAGTTATGACCAACCTAGACAGCATATTAAAAAGCAGAGACATTACTTTGCCAACAAAGGTCCATCTAGTCAAGGCTATGGTTTTTCCAGTGGTTATGTATGGATGTGAGAGTTGGATTATAAAGAAAGCTGAGCCCCAAAGAATGATGCTTTTGAACTGTGGTGTTGGAGAAGACTCTTGAGAGTCCCTTGGACTGCAAGGAGATCCAACCAGTCCATCCTAAAGGAGATCAGTCCTGACTATTCATTGGAAGGACTGATGCTGAAGCTGAAACTCCAATACGTTGGCCACCTGATGTGAAGAACTGACTCACTGGAAAAGACCCTGATGCTGGGAAAGATTGAAGGCAGGAGGAGAAGAGGATGAGATGGTTGGATGGCATCACTGACTCAAAGAACATGAGTTTGAGCAAGCTAGGGGAGTTGGTGATGGACAGGGAAACCTGGCGTGCTGCAGTGCATGGAGTCGCAAAGAGTCGGACACAACTGAGCGATTGAAATAACTTGCCCAGCCAGCCTTTGTGATAATACATCTTCTGGGTTTATTTAGACGGTAGATGAAAAATAGACAATGACCACACACAGTGATTATTAAGAAACAACCTTTGGCTTACTCCAATTCATCATTCTGTGTGGACATTTCAAAATTTTATTTGTGTTTAAAATTAAAAATAATGACTACAAACTGCAAGGTAGAATATTTTGCTTGGTAAGTTGTAAACTTTAGTTCATACATAAAATGGTATACTGAGTTTGAATAATATCTTGTGTATGTGTATATATATATATATAATTGTCTGTACCTCACGGCTTGTGGGATCTTACTTCCCCAACCAAGGATCTAACCCATGACCCCTGTAGTGGAAGCATGAGTCTTAACCACTAGACTGCAAGGGAAATCTCTTAAATAATATTTTTAAATTTCTAATTGTTCTGAAGCTAAAAAGTGAATCAAGAAAAAAAGATTCTTTCTAAAAATAATTTTGTCCTGTAGAGAAGGAGTGTTCAAGTATGCCACTGGAGAAAGACACAGTTGTGTTCTTATTTTTTAGATATATTTATTTACTGGCCTGAGGCTTCCCAGGTGGCTCTAGTGGTAAAGAGCCCGCCTGCCAATGCAGGAGACATAGGGACTTGGATTCGATCCCCAGGTCAGGAAGATCCCCTGGAGGAGGGCATGACAACCCACTCTAGTATTCTTGCCTGGAGAATCCCATAGACAGAGGAGCGTGGCAGGCTACAGTCCATAGAGTCGCAAAGAGTTGGACATGACTGAAGTTACTTAGCATTCATGCACATTTATTGGCTAATTAGAATTATTATGAACTAATAATTATTTCTTGGTTAATTAGTATTGTTATTGAATTAATACCATTTGCCCTTCAATTACCGTATCAGTCAGAGTTCTCCAGAGAAACAGAACCAATAGGAAATATAGAGAGATATGTAAGACAAGATTTATTTATTTATATCTGGCCATTCCTCACAGCCTGTGGGATCTTAGTTCCTTGACCAGGGATTAAACCTGGGCCCTACACAGTGAAAGCATGGAGTCTCAACCACTGGACTACCAGGGAATTCCCAAGACAAGAATAATGGAAATTGGCTCACACGGTTATGGAGGCCAAGAAGTCTCACAGGCTACTGCCTGCAAGTTGGAGACCCAGGAAAGTCAGTGGTTTTATTCAGTCTGAGTCCAAGGCCTGAGAATTGGGGCCCAATGGTCTGATGGGGCCCATCAGTCCTGGCCTGATGCAAGGACCCATTGAAGCATCAATGTCTGAGGGCAGAAGGTGGACATCTCAGCTCAAGTAGAGAGAGCAAATTCACCCTTCCTACACCTTTTTGTTCTATTCAGGCCCTCAGCAGACTGGATGATTCTCACACAAACTGGTGAGGAGGATCTTCTTCACTCAGTCTACTGATTCAAATACTAATACCTTCCAAAGATACCCTCACAGACACACTCAGAAATAATTTTACCACCAATCTGGGCATGTCTTAGCCTAGTCAAGTTCACATAAACTCAATCATCACAACCACAAATTTGCATGGTAAAAAAGATATACAATGAAAAGTATGTCTTAACATGGGTACATGCTAAGTCCCTTCAGTCGTGTCTGACTCTTTGCAACCCTATGGACTGTAGCCTCCCAGGCTCCTCTGTCCATGGGATTCTCCAGTCAAGAATACTGGGGTTGCCATCAAGAAGTGGGTTGCCATTTCCTCCTCCAGGGACGTCTTAATATACAATGCAGGAATTCCACCCCTGGGTATATATCCAAAGAAAACAAAAACACTAATTCAAAAGATACATGCACCCCAATGCTCATAGCAGCGTTATTTTTAATAGTCAAGACGTCCATCAACAGAAGAATGAATAGGGAACTCCCTGGTGGCCCAGTGGTTAGGTCTCAGTGCTTTCACTATCGAGGGCCCAGGTTCCATCCCTGGTCAGGGAACTAAGATCCCGCAAGCTATGTGGTATGGCTAAAAATAAATAAATAAAACAGAAAATGGATAAAGAAGATGTGGTGTACACACACACACACACACACACACACACACACGGAATACTACTTAGTCATAAAGAAGGAATGAAATGTTGCCATTTGCCACAACATGGATGGACTTGGAGGGCATTATGCTAAGTGAAACAAGTCAGACAGAGAAGCACAAATACTGCATGTTACCATTTATGTACGTATGTGTTAGTGGCTCAGTTGTGTCTGACTCTTTGCAACCCCATGGACTATATAGCCCACCAGGCTCCTTTGTCTGTGGAATTCTCCAGACAAGAATACTGGAGTGGGTAACTATTCCCTTCCCCTGGGGGATCTTCCCAACCCAGGGATCAAACCCAAGTCTCCCGCATTACAGTCAGATTCTTTACTGTCTGAGCCACCACTTACATGTGGAACCTGAAAAATAAAGCAGCTTCCCTGACAGTCCAATGGTTAAGACTCCAAGCTTCCACTGTAGGGGGCACAGGTTCAATCCCTGGTCAGAGAATTAAGATCCCACATGCCACAAGACATAGCCAAAAAATAAATAAACACATTTCAAAAATAAGATAAAACAAACCAGAGAATAAAACAGCAAAAAAGGAGTAAGTCTCCATCCTATCCCAGATGCCCAGCCTCTTACCTTATTCCAGATGTAACCACGGTTTACAGGTTTTTTAAGTTTCTGTAATTTTACAGTATAATTTAAATCTCATTTCACAAGTAAGGATACTGAGACTGAGCACGGTTGAGTGACTGCCTGAGATCACACAGCTAAAGAGGCCAGTAGAATGGAATAGATGTCTTCCTGGACACCATACTGCCATCGACATTATCTCCGGAGTTCACACGCATGTCCTGGACGTACAGCCTGGACTGAGGGCCATCAGAGAGACAGGGCTGCCCCGGGAACTGGCTCTCGGTAGTCTCCAGCTCTGGGTCAGTGCACACTGCAGCCGGAGGCCTGCAATCTGGTCCGCAATTAAGCTGCTGTGGAGGTTTCTCTGGATTTCCTCACCTGTTCTTCTCACTCACTGGGCTACGCTGGCACTGAAACGTGCGAAGTAGAAAGATGTTTGGAAAGTAAAAGTGTCACATGACACATTTGAGGAAGGGAGGAGGCCAATATTGACAACAGGTTTAACTTTATACCTTAATTTGGACACACATGTCCTCATTAGATGTAAAGTTCCTAGAAGAAAGCTGCTTGCTCACTGTTGCTCTTCTTTTGAAGAGGGTGGACTCCTGCTGCTCTAATAAATCACCAGCCCCCCAGGGCAGACAGGGCTCCTGTCAAACAGCCCTGTGCACACCTAGAAGGTTTAGGGCCAAACAGCGTACTCAGGTAGTGATATTTCTGTCAAGGAGCAGCACAGGGGTGCCAGTCAGCTGGGGCGCAAGATAGTTGAGCCAGGAAAACGAGAGCACGGGGAGTAGCCTATATCTGCTACTTCTCCTGTCCCCTGCTGACATTCCATGACTGCAGATACACCCCTCCATCAGTGTAGCCATCCCTACACAGCAAAAGATGGTGAAGGACAGGGAAGCCTCGCATGCTGCAGTCCCTGGGGTTGCAGAGAGTCGGACATGACTGAGCGACTGAACAACAACACAAAACAAAACAGCCAAGACTAGAGACTTAAAACAGCAATCATTTATTAGGTCACAATTTTAGCTGGGTTCAGCTTGGCAGTTCTGCTGGCCTCACCTGAAGTTGCTCAAGTGGCTACAGTCACCAGGACCAGGATGGTTCAAGTTGGCCTCACTCACATACACGAGGGTTGGCTGGGACTCTCAGTCAAGGCTCCTTGGTTCTCCTCCATGTGGCTCTCCAGAAGAGCCTGGGTTTCTTACTGGGTAACAGCAGGTCCCAAGACACTAAGAGTGGAAGCTGTGGGGCCTCTGGAAGTTTAGGCTCCAGAAGTCACTCATTGTCACTTCTAACTTTTTGCTGGCCAAAGCAAATCACAAGACAATTCCAGATTCAAGGAGCAGGACATTAGACTCTACATCTTGATGAAAGAGATGCAAAATATTTTGGTCATGGAGTTCAATCTACTACAAGCTTTATAATCATTTAATAATTCTCATCAGGACTTCCCTGGTGGCACAGTGGATAAGAATCCACCTGCCAATGCAGGGGACACAAGTTCCATCCCTGGTCCAGGAAGATCCCACATGCCCTGGAGCAACTAAGCCCATCTGCCACAACTACTGAAGCCCACACACCTAGAGCCTGTGCTCTGCAACAAAAGTAGCCACTGCAATGAGAAGCCCATGCATTGCAATGAGGAGCAGCCCCTGCTCTCCATAACTAGAGCAAGCCACATGCAGCCACAAAGATCCAACCCAACCAAAAATAATAAATAAAAATTTAAAAGGTAATTCTCATCCATCAACTGATCTGCATTCGTGGAAAATCTACCATGCACTAGGTATTGTGCTCAGTACCTAAGTATGAACGAACTCTAAGACCCAGTCAACGCAGGAAAAATCGTAGACCAAAATGAGCAAGAGATTACTGGGTGCTTCCAGAGGACTGCTGGACTTTGTCTAGGGACCTTTCAGCGTTACTTGATTCTGTTCATGTCTACGCCTTTGATTTTTTACGTTTGCAAAACTATTTTAAAGACTGTCAATAGGACTTCATATCTTATTTTCAGATATGCCAAGAAGATACTGTGTTCAGTACAATCTTTGATTGCTTTTGGTTTATAATTTTTTTAATTTATTGTATTTTTGTCTGTACTAAGTCTCCGTTGCTGGGCTCGGGCTTTCTCTAGATGTGGCGAGTGGGGGCTGCTCTCCGCTGGGGTGCACGGGCTTCTGGGTGGACTCTCTCATTGCAGAGCACAGGCTGCAGGGCTGCAGGTTTCAGTAGTTGCGGCTCGCAGGCTTAGCTGCTCCGAGGCGTGTGGAATCTTCCCAGACCAGGAATTGAACCCGTGTCTGCCACATTGGCAAGCAGCTTCCCATCTACTGTGCCACCAGGGAAGTTCTTTTGATTATTTTTATTAAATTCATTTATAGCTCTGCAAGTTGGAAAAACTGACAGTAACACAGATAATGTGGGGCCGTAGAAATGCAAATGAATATTGAGATAAACAGTGAGATAAAATTGCTTTCTGAATTAAAGAAGAAGACACATTTGTTAAAGGCTTTTAAGTAGCTCACAGATTTCTAAGAAGGACAGTGAGATAGACTCTATGGCTAACTATCCAGGGGTAAGGTCGCCAGTGTCACACATGACTTAGCTTATTTGCTGATTGGTAACATGCTGCTCTCCTGGAATAGGAAATAACAATCCATTCCAGTATTCTTGCCTGGAGAAGCCCATGGACAGAGAAGCCTGGTGGGCTATAGTCCATAAGGTCGCAAAGAGTCCGACACAACTGAAGCAAGTTAGCACACACCGTGCACACATGCCGCTGGTGCGTGCTCAGCTATACCCGACTCTTTGCCACCCCATGGGCTGTAGCCTGCTAGGCTCCTCTGTCCATGGACTTTTCCAGGCAAGAACACTGGAGTGGGTTTCCTCCTCCTGGAGATCTTTCCAGTGCAGTGCAGCTCAAGCCACTCAGCCGTGTCCACTCTTTGCAACCCCATGGTCTACACAGTCCATGGAATTCTCCAGGCCAGAATACTGGAGTGGGTAGCCTTTCCTTTCTCCAGGGCATCTTCCCAACCCAGGGATTGAACCCAGGTCTCCTGCATTGCAGGCTGATTCTTTACCAGCTTAGCCACAAGAGAAGCCTGGGGATCTTTCCAACCCAGGATCAAACTTGGGTCTCCGATGTCTCCTGCACTGGCAGGCGGATTCTTTACCACTGTGCTACCTGGTCCCGGCTGGGGCAGCTGTAGAGAAAACACCATCGCTGCTTCTATTCAGCATCAATGGAGCTCCAGGCTGAATGACAGCAGTTTTGCTACTCAAGTCCTTTAATAGCCAGACTCTGCCTCTGCCTTGCATTCCAGAAGACCGGTTCTTTCCAGTGTCGCCATCTCCTCCCTCTGCTAAATAAATAGACTAGTCATTAAAAAATAATAATCATAAAATATATTTTAAAATAAAATTGGTTTCTGGGCTTTCCTGGTGGCTCAATGGTAAAGATCCCACGTGATGCAGAGCAACTAAGCCCATGTACCACAACTACTGAGCCTGTGTTCTAGAGCCCATGCTCCACAAAAGAAGCCACCACAATGAGAAGACCCCACCACAACTATAGATTAGCCCCCGCTCACCTCAACTAGAGACAAGTTCTCACATCAACAAAGACCCAGCACAGCAGCAAAACTTTTTTAAATTAAAAAAATAATAAAGTTGGTTTCTGTCCAGCAGAAAAGATAATTTCAAATTTTAGTATAAATAGGACATGGCAACTTCATTTCAGTATTCTTGATTGCCCATAAATTTGTCTGCTCTGGAGTCTCCTTTCAGTTGCTTTTTAACAAATTGCAGGTTTGTCCTTAATTCAGTTCAGTTCAGTTGCTCAGTCGTGTCCGACTCTTTGCGACCCCATGTATTGCAGCACGCCAGGCCTCCCTGTCCATCACCAACTCCCGGAGTTCACTCAGACTCATGTCCATCGAGTCAGTGATGCCATCCAGCCATCTCATCCTCTGTCTTCCCCTTCTCCTCCTGCCTCCAGTCCCTCCCAGCATCAGAGTCTTTTCCAATGAGTCAACTCTTCGCAGGAGGTGGCCAAAGTACTGGAGTTTCAGCTTTAGCATCATTCCTTCCAAAAAACACCCAGAACTGATCTCCTTTAGAACGGACTGGTTGGATCTCCTTGCAGTCCAAGGCACTCTCAAGAGTCTTCTCCAACACCACAGTTCAAAAGCATCAATTCTTCGGCACTCAGCTTTCTTCACAGTCCAACTCTCACATCAATACATGACTACTGGAAAAACCATAGCCTTGACTAGACGGGCCTTTGTTGGCCAAGTAATGTCTCTGCTTTTGAATATGTTATCTAGGTTGGTCATAACTTTCCTTCCAAGGAGTAAGCGTCTTTTAATTTCGTGACTGCAATCACCATCTGCAGTGATTTTGGAGCCCCAAAAAATAAAGTCTGACACTGTTTCCACTGTTTCCTCATCTATTTCCCATGAAGTGATGGAACCAGATGCCATGATCTTTGTTTTCTGAATGTTGAGCTTTAAGCCAACTTTTTCACTCTCCTCTTTCACTTTCATCAAGAGGCTTTTTAGTGTCACCACCATAAGGGTGGTGTCATCTGCATATCTGAGGTTATTGAGATTTCTCCCGGCAATCTTGATTCCAGCTTGTGCTTCTTCCAGCCCAGCGTTTCTCATGATGTACTCTGTATAGAAGTTAAATAAGCAGGCTGACAATATACAGCCTTGACGTACTCCTTTTCCTATTTGGAACAAGTCTGTTGTTCCATGTCCAGTTCTAACTGTTGCCTCCTGACCTGCATATAGGTTTCTCAAGAGGCAGGTCAGGTGGTCTGGTATTCCCATCTCTTTCAGAATTTTCCAGTTTATTGTGATCCACACAGTCAATAAAGCAGAAATAGATGTTTTTCTGGAACTCTCTTTTTTGATGATCCAGCGCATGTCTCCTTAATTAGGGGAGTTAAATAATATCTTTGATGTATATTCACTTCATGTTTGTGTGAGAGTCATTATGTTACCTTTTTGAAAATTTATACTCTAACACAGCTTCCTCAATTGTAAAATGGCAATAATAATAGAACTTCCTCATAGGGTTGTCGGGCAGATGAAATTACCTTAAATACATAGATATATTAGCAAAGTACCAAGCTCATAATAAATGCTTAATAAATACTAACTGCTTTATTGTTGTTATTCTTACTATTATCCAAAGGAGTAATCATTTAGTTGAGAACTCACACAAAACAGCAGCAAAGCGTTTAAGGATATCTTCAAACTCTAAACTTCTGTGGCAAAGGTTATTAACCCTGGTATTCAAAACAGCTTAATGAATTCTGGAGTCATCCAGGAGGCTTCCTGAAGGATGGGCAAGATTTAGAGAAGGAAAGAGAGGTGAAGGAAATGGTCCCGAGCCAGGCAAGGTCAAGGTGGGAAAAAGTATAATATGGCCAGGATCTGTGACAAGTTCATCCTCAGCTCCTTATTCTGTTGTGTTTACCTTTGATTTGTCTAGTAGAGAACATTTCACTATTCATTTCTCCACAGAAATACAATAAAAACATTAATCAGCCGCATTATATTCTTACCAATACCTATCAAGAGCACACAATTAACTATAGCTTTGTAAACTCCTCAGGAGCAAGGGTTGGGCCTTTAGCTGTTTCTTAAACATTCTTCAGCATTAAAAAGCTTGAACTGATACGTGAGAAGGAAAGGAAGGGGATTTGAGCCTGCTGCTGTCAAACAAGCCTGTCCTAACGAGCAAACTGACTGCTTTCTTGCCAAAGTCTGCAGTGAGTTTCAGGTTTGAAACACTACATGGGAAATCTCTAGCCAAAGCCCTCACCTGCTCCACCGCTGACTAACAACTTCTAACCCAGGAAGTGAAACTATGGCATCCTTGGTGTCAGAGGTTGGATTTGGGCAAGAAAATGCCCACCCACACTCATCAAGCAGAAATTCTCATTAAAAAAAAAAAAAAAAAAAGGCCTTGGAGGAGAGGAAAAAGAGACTGTAAAATAGCTCCTGGAGTTTATCATCTAATGAGGAGGATAAAATCAACCAAGTGTTAGTAGTTCAGTCATGTCTGATGCTTTGCAACTCCATGGACTACAGCATGCCAGGCTCCTCTGTCCCTGGAATTCTCCAGCAAGAATATTGGAGTGGGTTGCCATCCTCTTCTCCAGGGGAATCTTCCCAACCCAGGGATTGAACCCAGGTCTTCTGTATTGCAGGCAGATTTTTTACCATCTGAGCCACCAGGAAGTACAAAATCAAACAAGTACACAACTCAATAGGAGCCAGGCCAAGAAGTCTTGGGACAATGTCTTGGAGTGGGTGGGGCTTCTCCTGCGAGACTGAGAAGGTACAGGCTATTCTAGGTGAAGAGAATTGTGAGCAACAGCAGGAAAGCCCAGCATCTGCTCTGAGCAAGACAGAAGCTGGGGGCAACATAACGTTGGAGAAACCAGTTGAAGACAGATTACGCAGTGCTTTCAGTGTTAGGGAGGAGTGCCTTGGAAAGAAATGGACTGCGTGTTAGTCAGAGTTCTCCAGAGAAAATGGAAACAACAGCACACACAGAGGCAAATATAAGAGGAGGCTTATATAGGAATTGGCTCACATTATTATGGAGGTTGAGAAGTCCCATGATTTTCTCTGTGCAAGCTGGAGAGCCAGGAAAGCTGGTGGTGTCATCACTCAGTCCAAAAGCCTGAGTACCAGAAGCACAGATGTCTGAGGTGGACAGAAGATGGATGTCTCAGCACAAGCAGAGAGAGCAAACTTGTCCTTCCTCTGCCTTTTTGTTCCACTCAGGCCCTCAGTGGATTAAATGACACCCACCAGAATCATTGGTGGAGGTTATCTCTACTCAGTCTAGCGATGCAAACTCTCATGTCTTCCAGAGATACCCTCACAGAAATACCAAGAAATTATGTTTTACCAGCTATCTGGGCATCCCTTAGTTCAATCATGTTGACATATGAAATTAATCATCACAGAGGCTTCCCTGGTGGCTCAGTGTTAAGGCGTCCACTTGTCAATGCAGGAGACATAGGTTCGATCCTTGGTTCAAGAAAATCCCACACATCTTGGAGCAACTAAGCCCATGTGCCACAATTATTGAGCCTGTGCTCCAGAGCCCAGGAGCCACAATTACTGAGCCCATGTGCTGTAACTACTGAAGCTCACGTGCTCTAGAAGAGCCTGCACCCCACAACAAGAGAAGCCACAGCAACATAAAGCCCTTGCGCTGCAACTAGAGAGTAGCCTCTGCTCTCCACAGCTAGAGAAAATTTGAAAAAAGACCAAGCAGTGACAAAGACCCATCGCAGCCAAAAATATAAGAAAAAAAAATTCAACCATCATAGAACCCATGTTTAAGAAGATTCATCAGGGCAGCCTGTACTGGGTAGACTGGGCAAACTGGGCCAATTCCTGAACCAGTCCAGAGGGGAAAGGATAGTCACAGCTGGAACAGAGGTGGTGGGAATGGAGCAGAAGGCAAAGATGAGAGAGGGGTAACCACCCCTATCACCCTCTCCTGTACCCACCAAGTTCCAGCCACAATAGTCTCCCTGTTGGGTGACTCCCTCCATGGACCTCAAAACATGCCATGCATGCCTCCACCCAGGGTCTCTGCCTTTGCAACACTCTTGCCCTGAAGTACGTTAAGTCTCATTCCCTCTTTTCTTGACTTCTACTCAAGTCCCCTTGACCCCCTTCCCCCATCATGGCACTCCTCTCTCTTACTTTCTTCAATTTTCTCCAAGGCACTTATCACTCTCTGACCTAATACATATTTATTTTCTGCCTACTTCCAAATGGATGCAGGCTCCATGAGGACATGGACTTTTTTAGTTCACCATCATAGCCTCAGTGCCTAAATCAGGACATACTGTATGAATACTTAACACCTGGGTTGGTTTTAGATGGGGAGGTTAACTTGACACCAACAGTCTGAGATTGTGACATGGAAGACAGCAGTACCTTTAATGGAGATAGGAGAGTTGGGATAGAAAAATGTTCATTCAACATGAGCTACCTATGAGATTAACTGGGCTTCCATGGTGGTTCAGCGGTAAAGAATCCGCCTGCAATGCAGGAGCCACAGGAGATGTGGGCTCGATCCCTGGGTTGGGAAGATCCCCTGGAGGAGGGCATGGCAACTCACTACAGTATTCTTGCCTGGAGGATTCCATGGACAGAAGAGCCTGGCGGGCTATACAGTTCATAGAGTCGCAAAGAGTCAGACACAACTGAAGTGACTTAGCAGGTATGCACATATGAAAATAATTAAAAATCCAGGACTATTCAGAGCAAACCCACAGGGAACTAGAAGGCAGAATCCAAATCTCTAAACAGTTTAAAAAAAAAAAAAACTGAGAGGAAAAAGGTTGAAAGGAGGAGCTGAACTGAGTTAGGTACAAAGGGCACAACCATAAACAGCAAGGCCATATATGGGAAAGTAAATCACTAGGTCAGAAAGCATAAGCAAACATTCAGGTTGAGCATGAACTATGTCGGGCAAAGGTGACCGAGGTCAGGGCCACGAGAGAGAACCAGTTAGGACTCTTACAGGCTGAGTTTATCGGTGCTGGCTATAGGGAGCCAGGTCAGACTCGTGCCTAAGCAATCAGTAGCTGCCCCCACAGTTTAGACCAGGGCGAGAAACCCAGAGTTGGAGGCATCATTGAGCTCATCAGGTGCTGTGAATCAAAGAACTGATCTCTGCCCCCATTTGAACAGGAGCAACAACAGAAGCTTTGAGTCACTGATGAGAACTGATGAGTCACCAAATGCAGAGCTCAGGTTGCAACTGAGCGGCCCCGGGGTTAAGCTGACCCTCAGGAAAGTCTTATTTGGGGTATACAAGGTTTTACTTTTCTAATTAACATCTATTTTCAAATGTTGACATTTTCACAAAAAAACCCTCATATTTCTGGTTTATCTTGCAGAAACTGGAAGATCTGGAGATACTAGGCTTGATAGTAAGAGGCTGAACTGAGCTGTGACTGCTGCCTTTAAAGAAAGTGTGTGGGGGTAGGCTAGGCTACAAAATAGAGGAAGGGGCTTAGAATGAAGATTTGTTTCTTATTCACTCCAAGTCCAGGGTCAACTCTCTGGAGCAGCTCTCCTCCTGGCAATATCGCAGGAATCCAGGTTGCTTACACCTTTTCTTTGCTCTGCTGCTGCTGCTAAGTCACCTCAGTCGTGTCCGACTGTGTGTGACCCCATAGACGGCAGCCCACCAGGCTGCCTCGTCCCTGGGATTCTCCAGGCAAGAACACTGGAGTGGGTTGCCATTTCCTTCTCCACTTCAACTTATATTCTCCATGATCAGCAAGGAGCAGCGGCTGTTCAGATCAAGCTGCTCCATAGCTTTTAACATGCTTCCTACTTGATGGGACACAGCTCCTCCACTGCCAGTCTGTCTCCCTCCCCACCCCTCAGCAAGGAGCTGAGAAATGGGGAGTTTATGGACTGGGGTGAGCAGCAAACATCTCTGCCACACGGAGCAGTGATCTGCATGAAGTTTGCCACAGTGCCTACAAGGCTGCTTAAATCATTTCCATTAGCTGCCTAGCTCCTGGAGGCATCTGCATCCTTAGCCTTTGGGCAAAAAAAGAAAGAAGGGCTGGGAGACAGCCTCCTCAAATGCTAGCTCACAACAGAATGGCAGGTGTCTTCCAGCTTTTCCTCTCCTCCCCAAGGTAGCTGACTGCCAAGAGAATCCACACCCACACCTAGCCATCTCTTTCCCACTCTTCTAGGTACACCACTGAGGGACGCCTCATTCTTCTCCAGAGATGATTCAAAATGTGCCTGAGCCATTGCATATTTCAAATTCCTCATAGTCAAGAATACTCTAGTATATTCTATCCATTTGACTCCCCCTTGCATTGTGTTTTTTTGCTTACCTTTGTTCTGCACAGATGAGTAGCAACAGAGTTGCAACAAGAATTTGCACTCCTAGGCTCTAGAAAGTACAAAAACTGTTATTCAGGAAGACAATTCATGTGCCATCCCTTTAAAGTGCTTGCTTTACATCTCTTATTTTTCCCCCAGCTAGTTTTTAAAATTATTATCATCTATTCCTCTTTTTTTGCCTTCTTTTTGATTAAATGTCTTTAAATCCCATATTAATTAATTTTAACTATATTTCTTTGAATTATTGTTAAAGTTCCTGTTCTAAGGCTTAGAATACTATCCTTAACCTTTCATAGCCTACTTAAAGTTAATACCGTATTTCTTCAGACAGAAGAACCATCATCCTTTACACTATAGTTGTAAATAATACACACATTACACCTAAATACATTACAAATCCCACAAGACAATATTCTAAAATTTGCTTTTGCTTTTAACAATCAGATGAATTTCAAAGACATTAAAAGGGAAAAAAGTCTTCTTTATGCATCAGTTTACTATTTCTGAAACTCTCCATTCTTTCCTGAAGATCTGAATTTCCTCTGGTGTCATTTCTTCTCAGCTTTATTCTTCTGGCATGCTAGGAATCTTGTTTCTCTGTTTTTAGACCTCTATAGTTCATGGAAAGCCCATGGCCATTCAAATCCCCTGCACAAATGTCACTTTTTCCTGAATGCTTTCAGGATTTTTCTGTTATCATTGGTGTGTGTTCAGCATTTCAACTATGACACGCCAATGCGGTTTTCTTTATATTATTTAGGGTTTGCTGAGCTTCCTGAATCTTAACCAAGTGTGGAAAGTTTAGGGGTACTATTTCTTCAAATATTTTCTACCCCAACTCTCTCCTCTCCTTTTGAGACTTCAATAACATGCTCTATTTTTTAATATTCTCCACAGGTCCCAGAGAGTCTGTTTACTTTTTTCTCCAGTCTTTTTTCCCTCTCTTCAGATTTGATCATTTCTATTGATCTACCTTCAAGTATAGAGACTCTTTCCTATTATCTCTATTCTGCTTGTAATGTCATCCATGAAATTTATTTCAGACATTGTATTTTTTATTCTAAAATGTCCTCTTGGTTCTTTTCATATTTTCTAAGTCTCTGCTGAAATTTCCTCCCTATTCATTCATTACAAGGATATTTTACTTTAACTCATTGAACACTGTTATAATAGCTGCATTAAAGTCCTTGTCTGATCACTTCAACATCTGGCTCATCTCAGGGTTGGTCTCTGTTGTCTTGTCGTCACATTTTCCATTTTCCTCACATGTTGAACAACTCTGATTCATGTACATCAGGTATATTATGTTTTGAAGACTCTAGATTCTGTTATATCCTTCTGAGGCATGCCACAGCTAAGAGTTCCCAAAACTCAAAGATTCCTCCAGCTGCAACTAAAACCCAGTGCAGTCAAACAAATAGATGTGCACATCCAAACCTCTGGAACCTGTGAATATGTTGTATTATCTAGCAAAAGGGAATTACGGCTGCAGATGGAATTATGGTGGCACACTGGAAGACCTTAAAATAAGAAGACTATACTGGATTGTCCAGGTGGGCCCAATTGTATCACAGGGGTCCTTAAAAGTAAAAGAGGGTGGCAGAAAGAAAAGTGAAAATCAAACTGATCAATACAAGAAGGACTCAACCCAACATTTCTGGCTTTGAAAACAGAGGAAGCGGACCATGAGCCAAGGAACATGGCCAGTTATACAGAAGGTGGAAAAGGCAAGGAAACAGAATCTCCCATAGAACCTCCAGAAGGAATGCAGTCTTGCCAACACTTTCATTGTTGGCAATGAAACCTATTTCAGGCTCAGTGAAACCTATTTCAGGCTTCTGACCCAGACTCATAAAAGAATAAATTTGCTTTTTAAGCCACTAAATTTGTGGAAATTTCCTACAGGAGGAACAGGGAACAAACGTATCCTCCAAAAATGTTTATGTTTTCATTTTAGCAAGCGATTAAACTGGTTGGACCCAAACTACCAACTCTCTTTCTCACATGATGGAGATATCAGCTCAGATCTCAGTTCAATTCTTTTTTTGCTTTCCTCAGCTGAACTGTTCATGCTTTCATGCTTCAATGACCAGTCAGTGGTTTGAGTAAAGTCAACAGCAGAATTCAGGCTCTCTTCTTTACAGGATTCTCTAACAACTTTCTGAGAAAAGAGACTATAAATGCATGGCATCACCTAAGTGTTCATGCCAAAAACTTGGGAGAGTTCCTTCTCCTGTGCCCTTTTACATCTAGTCCACTTCCAAGACCTGAATCCATCTCTTTCCATCTCTACACTCATGTCTAAAGCACCAGCTTCTCTCACCAGGATGACAGCAGCCAGGGTTGCTTATTCAGCAGGCATAGCAGACACAGTGCCTGGATACCACCATACTTTAAGGGCCCCACAAAAACATTTTAGCTAATTTTTAAATCATAAGAAAAAATAAACATTTAGGTCAAAGAAAATGTATTTTATCAATATGCTGGTTTTTATACCAGGACAATCATAAAATACAAATTTTAATATTAGGACTTCCCTGATGGTCCCGTGGCTAAGAATCCTCCTTCCAATGTAGGGGGCACAGGTTCAATCCCTGGTTGGGGAACTAAAAGCCCACATGCCATGGGGCAATTCAGCCCATGCTCTGCAACAAGAGAAGCTACCGTGTGCTGCAACTAGAGAAAGCCTACACGCCGCAAGGAAGACCCAGTGCAGTGAATAATTTCAACACTGTTTTAAAGGAGAAAGGGCCTATGAAGGCAAAAGTGCCTACGGTCCATGAAGACATTATGAGGTCCCGGCACCAAGAACCTTTTAACTGATCTTTCTCTTCCATTAGTGCAGGTGTATAACCCACTCTCCACTCAGTAAACTGAGTAATCCTGTTGTTGTCATCACTGTTGTTTAAAGTGTGACGTCTATACACTAAGTGCACAATTCTTGAGTGTACAATCTGATGTATATAAATATACACTTATGTAACCATCACCCACATCAAGATACCAAGTAACCCTTTACAAAACTATTTCAAGTCCTCACACTCCCCTGCATAAAATCTTTCCACGCTTTCCCAATCCATTTGGAATAAAATCCAAACTCCTAAACCTGATTCACAGACCTACACAAACACCTAAACCTCACATGATCCAACCCCAACATATTTCTCAAACCTCATCTTTTACCACTTTTCCCCCCTCCCTCACCAAACTCAGACTCAAATTTGCCAACATGTTCCTGTCCTGGAGCATTTGATCTAGTTCTTCAGGGGGTTGGCTCTCTCTAACTGCTGCTGCTAAGTCACTTCAGTCGTGTCTGACTCTGTGAGACCCCATAGACGGCAGCCCACCAGGCTCTGCCATCCTTGGGATTCTCCGGGCAAGAACACTGGAGTGGGTTGCCATTGCCTTCTCCAATTAAAAGACGTTTACTCCTTGGAAGGAAAGTTATGACCAACCCAGATAGCATATTCAAAAGCAGAGACATTACTTTGCCAACAAAGGTCCGTCTAGTCAAGGCTATGGTTTTTCCTGTGGTCATGTATGGATGTGAGAGTTGGACTGTGAAGAAGGCTGAATGCCAAAGAATTGATGCTTTTGAACTGTGGCGTTGGAGAAGACTCTTGAGAGTCCCTTGGACTGCAAGGAGATCCAACCAGTCCATTCTGAAGGAGATCAGCCCTGGGATTTCTTTGGAAAGAATGACGCTGAAGCTGAAACTCCAGTCCTTTGGCCACCTCCTTCGAAGAGCTGACTCATTGGAAAAGACTCTGATGCTGGGAGGGATTGGGAGCAGGAGGAGAAGGGGAAGACAGAGGATGAGATGGCTGGATGGCATCACTGACTCGATGGACGTGAGTCTGAGTGAACTCCAGGAGTTGGTGATGGACAGGGAGGCCTGGCGTGCTGTGATTCATGGGGTTGCAAAGAGTCGGACACGACTGAGCGACTGATCTGATCTGATCTGATCTCCAATGCATGAAAGTGAAAAGTCAAAGTGAAGTCACTCAGTCGTGTCCGACTCTTAGTGACCCTGTGGACTGCAGCCTAACAGGCTCCTCCGTCCATGGGATTTTCCAGGCAAGAGCACTGGAGTGGGTTGCCACTGGCTTCTCCGACTGAGATCTCAGTTTACATGTCACTTCCTCAGAGGCCTTCCCTGACCATGCAATTTAAGTTGCACAAAATCAGTTTTATCAAATTACCTTAATTACCTGTAGAGTGCTTAACATTTCTAATATTTCATTTAATTACTGCTTATTGTCTGTCTTTCCCTCACTGAACTATATAACATGCTTTGGAGCAGTTTTGTTCTCCGGTTGTACCCAAAATGCCAATAAAAGCGCCTGACACATGGCAGGAGCGCAAAGCAAATTTTCATTGAATGAACTACTACCTATGGGGTTTCCCTGGTGGCTTATTGGTAAAAGATCGTTCTTCCCATGCAGGAGACGTGGATTCCATCCCTGGATGGGGAAGATCCCTTGGAGAAGGAAATGTCAACCTACTCCAATATTCTTGCCTGGGAAATTCCATGGACAGAGGAGACTGGCGGGCTACAGTCCACCGGGTCCCAAGGAGTCTGACAAGACCTGGCAACAAGAGGAAGCGCAGACAGCATTAGACTGTGAAATCCTAAGGGCCTGAGTTTGACTGAATTTAGTTTGCAAAACGAAGGATTAAAAGACTTTTAGTAAAAGATCGTGGCAAGTAAGTGATGAATGTTACTTTCTTTTCCTTCTAAACATCCCCAATTAAAACCATCCTGAAGCAGAATGGTGGTTTATTTTGCTTTAACAAAAAGCGATTTACAAAGAAACTCAGAATCTTCTCAGGAAACCAATTGTGGCACGCCCATTCTGGATTCCAGCCCGCCTCCAATCGGTGCCAGAGAGGTGGAACTTGACAGCGCCGCGCCACCCCTTCCGTTTACCGCACAGGCAGGAAGTCTGCGGATCAGGAGACCCCGCCCCAGGCTCAGACCTGCCCCTCGTCCGCACGTCGCCCTACGTAAAGCGTGAGGGGTTTCGCGACAGCGCAGGCCCCACCCCTTTGGCCACATGTCGCGCAGGTCTTCCCGTCGGATGCCGCGTCACCTCCTCGCGCTGCTTTACGAACCTAGAGGAGCGCCGCCCCGCCTCCTGTGTCCCTCCTCAATTCCCCGCCCCCTCCCAGTTTCGCGTCTCCTAGCCCGACGCGCTCGCTATAATCACGTGACTGCCTCATCCGGGTCCTTTGCGTTCTCTCTCCCTCTCCCAACATGGCGGCCTCAGGTGAGTGAGCGGCCGAGCGCGGCCAAGGACCAGGCTCCGAAGCGACTCTCCGAGCCTGATCCACTGATTCTTCGGAGTCGGGGGGTGGGCGGCACCTCTTCCCTTCGGACTTTGGGGCTGCGGCAGGCTGGCGGCTGGGCCATGATAGGTTATTGCCTCGGGATGTTTGGGGGAGGGGAAGGACACCTTCCCCTCCCCCCTCACACCCTTTTCACCCCATCTGCGCGAGGTTGGACTGGGAGTAGTGGTAGACTCTGGCTTGAGTTGGAGTGAGGAGGAGGCGCAGAAAGATCAGCAGGAGAAGTAGGCCTTTTCATAGACATGAAGCACTGTGCCCGCGTGAAAGCGTGGAGGAAGGAAGGAGGCGGTTGGCGCGCGGACGGGTGCACTCTGAACTAGGTCTCCAAGGCGCGAGGCCGTTGCGGACGGGAGTGGGGGCAGGGAATAAAGGGGGGGCAGTTAGAACCCGAGCGCGAGTCGCTGGAGGGGCGGAGGAAGGTGGCGGTGCGCGTGCGCGGTCGGAGAGCCTAGGGTACTGGAGACTGGCGCGCCTGAAAAGCACGCGCGAGAGCCCAGATGGGAAGGTTTTACGCGCCTGTGTTGCTTTCTCTTTAGGTCCCTCCACTTTTTGCTCTTCCCCTTCTAGAGTGTGATCCGGCCCCTATGTTCTTCCAAGGGTAAATGTATTAGGTTTGGAGGTTGGCGCTACTAGAGTTAAGACGGGGGTAGGGAATCCGGTGTGGTGCGCCCACGTGTTGGAGGAGAGGAAGCAGGGTGGAGACCTAGATTTCGTCTGGACTTTTTCTTACTCATTCAACACAGTTTTACTTGTGAATGTATATTTGTCAGGCATGCTTCTGGATATTGGAGATCCAGTGGTGACCAAGATCAGAGCCCTTGACAGCTTCCGTTTTGGTTGAGTTTTGATAGCCCCAGTAGTAGGGCAGGGCTTTGGGGTAACTGCACAACTGCTAGGAGTTGCTTTTAGAATACCAGTGGCTGGAGTTGACTTCTTGTTTAGAATTTGAGAGGAAATATCACTTTCATGTAAGTCTGCTTGCACTTCTCATGGACTTAGTGGAGAGTTGTGCCAACATTTTGTTAACAGTGATTTTAGAATAGGGGATATGATCTCTTTTCCCTGGCATGAGCCTACATTGTACAAAACATTTACTGAACACCTTATCTCTGAACACTGATTTCTCACCAAGAATTTCGCTTATCTATTACATAGAGATGTATGTCTTTGAAAAATGTTGAGGGAATTGAGGTGCAGTTGAGCATAATATCTTTTACTAGTGTAGCACTTGACAGTTGACCTGGCACTTTTCTTTGTGTTGTCTAATTTGATGTTCTGTGAGATAATGCAGATGTTGGTTATCTCCTGTCTGAGGAAGATGAAAATTACTCTTTCAAGGTCACTGTCTGCAGATGGTAGAGTAAGGTCGAAGTCTTTGAAACTTCTCATTCTTCTCCATTATCAACTTGGGACAAACAAGGTTGGTTTCTGTGTCATCATAAGTTTGGGATGCTGCCCAGGAGCTTCATCTGAAGTACTTTGGCCTGAATTTGCTGTCTTGATGTCTTAGTGTCATAATTAGTGAAAAGCCTGTTTTCCCTTTCTGTATATCTTGTGTGGAATTTTTTTAGAGGTGGAAGACACCGATAGCATTGTGTAAATAAAGTCCAGACTAGTAAAACAGATGTGCTTAGTGAAGTCTCTTCTTCCACCCTCCCCGATTGGAAGCCCTCATCTCCTTTAGTTCAGTTACATGAATCTTTTAGCTTGTGTAATACTTGTAAGGGACACTTATGCTGGTATCCGGGTACAGTGGTACATCTGACAGTCAGCCCTTGAGAAATCACCAAATTTCTTTCCCCACCATGGATCTTTTCCCATCGTATTGATTTGGTGTATAATGGGTATACACCCATTGTATTAATACAGACCCACTGTATTAATGGGTCTATAAAATTAATGTATTTTCAGTATACTTCTTGATGAACCCTGAAAAAACATCTTATATTTTCTTTGTGAAAATACATGATAAAACTTAACAGGCCTCTAACTTTTTTTTTTTAATTAGAGGAAATTTGCTTTACAATGTTGTGTTGGTTTCTGCTGTACACAGGTGAAACAGCTATAACTGTACATATATCCCCTCCCTTTTACTTTTAAATGAAACCAAAAAATTCTTTGCAGTAATGCAGTATCCAGTGTGAGTAATTATTGACCTTCAAGAACTGGAGGTGTCCCAAAGCTAACTATTGCATCTGTGTCCTTACCTATAGGGGATCAAATGTATTTGACACAGGTTAACAGTTTGTGAGACTAGACTGCTTTGGGATTGTTAACAGTGTACCTGCCTTTCATTTGTATAACTTCAGAATGCCATTATATGTGGCATCTTGTTTGATTATTTTTTATAGTAAGATAGTGTCCAGTGGTGGTTTTCATACAGTGCTGACTCCTATAGTAAAAAATGGTTTCACTGGTTGCTGTTGTATGCAGTTCGTGTATTACCTGTCTTCATATCCCTTCCTGTACCATGTGTTTGTTATTCTGGGAGTAAGATACCCAGATTCAGAAGGTCAAAGTTAAAATGTCTTATGAAAATTCAAGTACAAATACAAAGAGAAGTATCAAAGTAAAACATTGTATTTCTAAGTAATGTCACTTTTAAAGAATGTATAAGTCACATGCCATGTATGTATCACTTGAGATAAGAATAATTTACTACATTGTATTCGTTGCAGAACATCCTAGAATTTGTTTCCCTGATCATGGGGGAAGGAATTAACTTTAGAGTTTTGGGGGTTTTTTGTTTTAACTGCTTGTTTTCCAAAACGTCCTAGAATTTGTTTTCCTGATCATGGGGAAAGGGATTAACTTTGGAGTTTTGGGTGTTCTTGTTTTAACTGGTTATTTGTAGTTAAATATATGTATGTACATTTATAAGTGCACTCAACCAAAGTCAATTTCTTAGATTTGTATCATATATTGCTGTGGTCCACATGTGATCAAAATTGAGTATGTGTGGAGAGGTAAGGGAAAACATTGTGGCATTTTCCTCAGATTGGGTCAGGATGAAGTGGGACAAAGAGATCCCGTGACAATTAAACATAGGGGTCAAGATGCTTCCCAGGTGGCTCAGTGGTTAAAAAAAAAATCAACCTGCCAATGCTGGAGATGTGGGTTCAATCCCTGGTTCGGGAAGATCCCCTGGAGAGGGAAATGACAACCCTAGTAATGACACTGTAGTATTCTTGCCTGGGAGATCCCATGGACAGAGGAGCCTGGCAGGCTATAGCCCATGAGGTCGCAAAGAGATGGACATGACTTAGCACGAGCAAGATGGTGTAAGCTTGTTGATCCTGACTCGGTCTTTATTCTCTGGTCTGCTAAACAGTAGCACAGTAAAGGTCGGGGACTCTTAATGTTATGATACTGTGCCACACTATATGAAACGTCTTTTCATGCTGTGGTCTGAACAGCAGTAAATAAGTCTAGTTCTGCTGCTGCTGCTAAGTCATTTCAGTCATGTCCGACTGTGTGACCCCTTAGATGGCAGCCCACCAGGCTCCCCCGTCCCTGGGATTCTCCAGGCAAGAACACTGGAGTGGGTTGCCATTTCCTTCTCCAGTGGATGAAAGTGAAAGTGAAATCGCTCAGTCGTGTCTGACTCTTAGCGACCCCATGGACTCCAGCCTACCAGGCTCCTCCGTCCATGGGATTTTCCAGGCAGGAGTACTGGAGTGGGGTGCCATTGCCTTCTCTGAGGCAGTCTGGTGTTTGGGCAGATTGCATTTTTTTTGTTATTGTTATTGGCTGCATTGGGTCTTCATTGCTCTGAGAGGGCTTTCTCTAGTTGTGGTTCACGGGTCTCTCTTGTTGCAGAGCACAGGCTCTAGGTGTGTGGGCTTGAGTAGTTGCAGCTCACTGGCTCTAGAGCGCAGGCTCAGTGGCAGTGTGGGATCTTCCTGAAGCAGGGATTGAACCCATGTCCCCTGCATTGGCAGGCAGATTCTTATCCAGTGTACCACCAAGGAAGTCCAAGAAACTTAATTTTTTTAACAATGCTTCATTTAATTATTAAGAACTGTGTGAATTCTCATTCCTGAATAAGAGATACTAGTTTGAGAAAGAGGGAGAAGTAGGGCTGCCTTGTACAACAAATAAGCTTTTATTGCTTAAAGTACTTAAAGGTGTCTACTGTTTTATTTAAAGAACTAACAGCTTGTCCATAGATTTTATCACTCCAGTATATGTCAGTTGGAGCTTTTATTACTAATACAGTGGAGTTAGAACAGAAAGAAAACTAAAGGAAGCATTTTTACTTTTGATTAGCCTGATAATCCTGAAGATTTGGTTTATTGTAGTCACTTTTCTGCTAATGTGCTTTGTGTAGGGCTAACATTTCCTTTTGTCTACTTATTTATTGATGTGAAAATACCATTTAGAACGCTGGTTCTCAACCATGGGCAGTTTTGTCTCACCCACCCAGGACATTAAGTCCAGGCTTGGAGATTGCTATTAAGTATACAGTACGTGGTGGAGAAGGCAATGGCACCCCACTCCAGTACTCTTGCCTGGAAAATCCCATGGATGAAGGAGCCTGGTAGGCTGCAGTCCATGGGGTCGCTAAGAGTCGGACACGACTGAACGACTTCACTTTCACTTTTCCCTTTCATGTATTGGAGAAGGCAATGGCAACCCACTCCAGTGTTCTTGCCTGGAGAATCCCAGGGACGGGGGAGCCTGGTGGGCTGCCGTCTATGGGGTTGCACAGAGTCGGACACGACTGAAGCGACTTAGCAGCAACAGCCTACAATACACGGTACAGTGTCTCCCTGCCCTCCCCCCCAAAGGATTACCCAACCTAAAATGTCAGCCAGCAGTGCAGAAATTGAGAAAGAGTTAAGCTGATCAGTTGTAGTATTTATTTTTATACCTATCATGACAAAGCTTAACTAGATGAGTATATAAAGAGCTTCACAAGTACCTAGTATTTAGTCAGTAAATTACAATTGTAATGAGGCAAGCAGGCAGTTAGAAGGTTTAATAAAATTTCTTCTTGTCCAAGTGGATTTGGTCTTAAGTAATTGGGATGTGTTTTATTACGTGGTTGAACTTTCACCAATTCACGGAAAACTTAGACATTTAAGAGTTGGATCAGCTCATTGTGTCAAAGGTTTGATACTGCTGGGAGCATTAAAGGATGCTTAACTTAGTAAAGAAAACATCATTGAAGTCCTAAACATGGGATGGACATAGATATTGCTGGAGCAAAAGGTGCATGAAAGATTTAGGTAACATTGTTTCTTAATTATTTGAATAAAACAGAGTGGAGAGAGCATTTAGGTTTGTTAATTTTACTTTTTTAAAGGCTTGTTCTGTTAAATCTGCTGCTTATATTATGATTGAGTCAGTGCTGCTGCTAGATTTAAAGAAGTTGGAGGTCTTGAGGAAGAGTTTTAGTTTGTCTGTATATGAAGGCTATCCATCACCCAACAGTGATTTCTCAGCCAGAAGTTTCTGAGGGGCCAGTCACAGAATCCAAGGGGAAAGGGATATGTATCGTTTGAAAAGACATTCTAAAACAGTGTTTTAATTTTCTTTTTTGGACACACTATTTTGAAATTTCAAATTATGTTAAAGGAGAATGTGAGATTAGTTTGTCAAGAAGTAAAAACTGAGAAAACCTGGTTTAGGAAATTGATTTATGCCAAAATCAAACAAAGGGCAGATTGGTTTTCCAGCTTGTGCTGTTTTGGCATTAGAGTTGTATGTAAAACAAGGGGAAAAGCGACACCTCAATCAAACTGTTATTCTCATGTTGGGCTTTACCTCATTGTACGGGCTGACCAGCAGTTCTGTTTTTATTTTCTCAATGACCAGACAGATCATGAAGCCCCATGAAGGTAAAGCTCTCTAGCTAGCATCATACTAGTCCCACTTATTTTTTAATTGAACAACTAAAATAAGCCTATACATTATCGTTCTACATAAAAGGTATGTTTTATGTCTTATTCAAATTAAAATTTCCCCCAGGCCTTTGCATATGAGCTAGGAGCAGTATCAGTATTATCAAACTTTGCATAGCTACTTTCTTTCGAAGCATAGGATAGATACACAATATAACCTGGTGATCATAAATGAGTTTTGGAACAGGGTTATTATTAGGTCACTTGAGAGAAGCATGAAAACTTCACATTCAAGACCATATTTTTTCCCTGTATAATTGTAGCCAAGTTTGTCTATTTTGCACATTGGGACCATAATTCTTGAGGTTCATTTTGTGTGCAGAAGGTTCATAACATTCATAGCAAACAGGTCTTTAGTTCTTGAAAATTGTGTTTTAAAGGAAAGGTAAGTACCAGGTGAGAGAACAGCCTTCGTTCAGTTAAGTAAATGGTGCATCGAGTTACAGACTCTTCATCATTTTGGATTGAAAATTGAAAGTTTGTTGAGAATTGGAACATGGAGAAGGAACTCATCATTATAAAAGGCATGAAACTGATCTTTGTTACAACAGAACTGCTTGTTATGGTTTTGGGGGGTTTTTTTCCCCCTTAACCACGTCACAGCTGCTCTGAAGGGCCAATTCTAGAACTTCAGTTAGTCCTTTCAGTTCTTCTGCATTAGCTGCTGACTGGTGCCATCTCAGAAGAAGTTCTAAGGACTGGAGAGTAATAGAGTCATGGCCAGGATTCCTAAAGATTTCAAACCAGGGAAAACATTTAAATTGCTGATTCTCAGGGATTTCTTATGTTTTTCCTTTAGTATAATATCTCATTTTCATATGTGGTGTTAAGGTAGGGAAGGAGTGTCAGAATATTAAGAGTAAGGATTTTGTTTTGTTTCTTTGTGTCCCGGGAGCAATGAATATAGTACCCTTTCTTAAACACAAATAGTTAAATTAAAAATCTCAAATGATACACAAGAGAATGTAGTAGGAAATAAAAGTTTGCCCCTACCTCATTTTATTTTTCACTTCTCATTGGGCTTTCTGTCCCAATACATTGTGCTTTCTCCTTATATCTGCACGGGATTCTTTCGTATAAATGTACCACAATCTACCTTTGATGGGACTTTTTTGTTGCTTTCTTATAGGTACATTTAACAATAGTGCCGTGTACAATTCTGTAAAGACCCAAGTATTGATGAGTAATCTTTCTCTTGTCTTTTTGAAACAGCGAAAAAGAAGAATAAGAAGGGGAAGACTATCTCCCTAACAGACTTTCTGGCTGAGGATGGAGGGACTGGTGGAGGCAGCACCTATGTCCCCAAACCAGTCAGCTGGGCTGATGAAACAGACGATCTGGAAGGGGATGGTGCGTTTTCTTCTGTTTTCCATCATGCCTGGAGTTTCTGGACAAAATCTATCCCATAATAATGCTTCACACTTGCAGTTTGGAAGAAGCTTACTAATTTTGTAGAATCTGAAGTCTTATGTTTATGTATTTGTACATAACAAAATAGGTTAAGGCTGTGAGTTTGAAATAGGGACTAAAGTGGTGATTTGAGAGGGCTTAGTGCCAATTCTGGCTATTACAGTAATAGAGTTTTGTCAGGGTACTGTCCTTTTAAGCCTTGTTTTCATTTGGAAAGTAAGGGCTAGATGATTTCATTTTAGGTTTAAAATTCTGTGATGTCCTCATAAAGTAAGATGGCATTATAATCTATAAGCTGTTTATACTTAACAGTCAGGAAATAATTTGTTCTAGGAGCTATTAGTATGAAGGCATGGTGTTCCTGGGTAAACAAAAATGGTCTGAGGGAAAGGAATGGGAATAGTAATTATGGTGGGAAAATATTTGAAGAAGTTCCGTGCCTTCGCAGAATAGCTGGCAACAGGCAGGAGCTATAAAGTCATTGGGCCTGACACATCTGATCACCCGTCATTTTTTTCTAAAACCTTCATTGCAAACTGAAAAATACTTTTGTGACCTATTTTTGTATTAAGAAATTTCATCTAGAGCGTACCTTCTATAAGTGTTGATACCTGAAGTACAAACTCATGGGCAGTACCGTAGGGACAGTATCTCCTAGCTCCACTAGGATTACCATCCTGCTGGGCTACCATCTGTGTGACCTTGGTAGGCAAGTTACAAAACCTTCCCAAAATCTTAGTTTCCTTTTCGGTAAAATGGGGAACAAACTCACAAGATTACTACAAAGGTAAGGTGGAATAAAATGACTTATCACTTGGCACTTGGTGTAGGTCCTCTTATTCTACAGTGGTACTAAGGGAAGTTTCTTCAATTGTTTAATGTCTACTTTTCTACCCTAGTTTCAACCACTTGGCATAGTAATGATGATGATGTGTATCGGGCACCTCCAATTGACCGTTCCATCCTGCCCACTGCTCCACGGGCTGCTCGGGAACCCAATATCGACCGGAGCCGTCTTCCCAAATCTCCACCCTACACTGCTTTTCTAGGGAACCTGCCCTATGATGTGACAGAAGACTCCATTAAGGAATTCTTTAGAGGATTAAATGTAAGTGTAAAGGATTTAGGTAATTAACTACATAGGGAGGGTAGCATAGTGCCTGTCTCTTGAATTCCTGTGTTGAGAAAAGTTCTAAGGTTATATATAGACCTAGAAAAGAAAATTATATAATTAAGTGGCATTTAGGCCCTCTGGCTGAGAATGTTCTCATCCAACAGCAGTCGGACAGTCTTATCAACAGATTTAATACCTTATTAATACAGGGAGAATCTGTCAAAAACATATACCATTCTCATTAAGAAATTTAAAGGTGACATACCCAGTTGAATGTTGAAAAGTGGAAAGAAAGTTTCTCTGAACTCAGCTATTCTGTTAATGACATTCAGGCTTATAGCAAAACTGCATTTAAAAACTACATTTTTATATTTTATATGAATACATTTAACTGAGCAGATATGTAGTTTATGTTAACAGAATCTGTTCGCGTATAATGGAATTCACAAGCTTGCTTAAAAAGTTTAAGGCAAGATGTTTGAAAACACTGATCTGAAAGTTTCTAGAAAGTATGAGGTGCTTAGAAGTCCTTTTTCCAAACTTTGATGAAAAAATACTTAAGATTTCAAAGATGGAAGAAGGAGTAATAATTTCCAATTCTTTTGGGTTTTTCTCCAGAGTCTTTGCCAATGAGAGGACATCTTTATTCCCTTTTTTTTTAATTCCTTTTCCTGCTCTACTCATGAGTGGAGTTAAAATAGCAACTAACAAAATCCATATCTCAGAAGGCCAGAATAAAGTATCAAATCAGTGATGCAAAAGATAACTTGAATATATGCACAATGTTAGAGAGATGAAGAAGTAAATAATAGGGGTTAGAAAACAGACACAAAAGGTGACAAGAAAGTAGTTGAAAGTATGAGTCAGCTTTATCATTTGGCAGAGGGTAAGGATGGCCAGAGTTTACAATCCAGTGTTTGATTCAGCCAAGCTATAAATATGTGAAAACACTAAATAATGTTTCTCAGATAAGTCAGCTTGTCATAAAATATACTGCCCAGAAAACCTTTTGGCAAAAACTGAGTCTAATTTCTGAGAGAGAAAAATTGAAAATCAATTAATTGTGGAATAGGCAATTCCTCTTGATTGAAAAACAACTAAAAAATAGAAATACAAAATGAGGCAGAAGTCAGGGTTGCAAGGAATACACTGAACTTGTCCAAGGTTTTTAAAGGCTAAATTCATACTGTTCAAGTTGTAAAGATTTTAACAAGGTATATAGTGAAGTCTCTCTTGTATCCTTCTGTACCAGTTTTCCTCCTGGAGACATCTAGGTTCTTGTGTATTCTTCAGATAAATGCATTGCATACACAGTGTCAGAAAAGAAGGCAAGTGAACAAGAACATTGAATTTGGGAACTATTTCTTATTTCTCTTTAGATCAGTGCGGTGCGTTTACCGCGTGAACCCAGCAATCCTGAGAGGTTAAAAGGTTTTGGTTATGCAGAGTTTGAGGACCTGGATTCCTTGCTCAGTGCCTTGAGCCTCAACGAAGAGGTAAATAAAAAGGGTGGGGTTGAGGGCTGGGAGCTAACAACTCTTATGTTTATCAAACTGATTATTTTTTAGTCTGGGTCTGTAGCTATTTCAAAGATTCCCACAATATCTACAAAGAAAAGCCTGGATTATTTATCAGTATTCCAGTTAACTTTCAACATCTAGCAAGTCACACTTCCTTTCAGCAAGTTCATCAGGGCCTAGTAATAATTTTAAGAGGGCTCAGAAACATTTCTAAAATGTCATTTGTATCAATAGTACTTGCTCCTAGGAATAACAGTAAACGTTCAGTCCTGCATTTTTACTATTCTTGCCTGTAGATGTTTTCCTGTCTAGACACACCAGAGGTTCAGTAGGGAGAGAAAATGCAGCTATTAATACATGAAGGGGAATGGAGATTAAATCTAATTGTGATCAGTCATTTAAGGCCATGTATGGATTGTTAGGCTTGCCTAAGCAGGAATATTAAAACAGTTAGTTGCATATTAGTGATAAAAAGTTTCTAATCCAGGAACTGCTTTTTTACCTCTAGTGACTTTAGAAATCAAACTGATTATATCTGAAAAGGGAAAAAAAGGCTCTTATTTAAATTCCAACAACCTCTCATTGTTGAGAAGGCAATTTCCAATGACATTTGTGGCATAATTCTGTGGTCCACATCTGACATTGGACATGATTGAAAGCAACTCCTCCTAAAATATTTTTCCTGTCTCAGGCTTGAGTACCACCATGATAATCTGAAGCAAATGTCAAATAGGAATAAAATTTGTGTATTTAGTTAAATATTAATATATGAAAAACAAAAGTTGGAAGTTTTTCTTTTCATATCACTTTTAAGTTTCATTAGCATTACTAATTTTTAACTTCTCATTCTGGATAAGAAAAGGATACCATACAACTGTTATTGTCTGAAGTTTGCTGAATTGCCTATAATGTAAAAGGATTACACTTAATAAATTGCCTGTGATAGTTAAAAAGTTAAATCTATTCTGTGAGATTTGACTTTATAAAAATAGTAAGATAATTAAACTGACATTTATTTAAGCCCAACTTAAATGCTATTTCTACAAGGTTATTTTATATTCAAGTCTTTATAGAGGATTCTTTAGCCAACAGATTGTAGTGTTGGCTAGATTACAGTGTTTTTCCTTTATCTTCCTTCCCCCAGTGCTTCTGCTATGCCCAGACGTTCAAGGTCACTCATGGGATTTGTGCATAATGGGGCAAAAGGTTGGTTAATATGGTCCTATGCTCTCAGTCTCTAGGTAACAGGAGAATTCGAGTGGACGTTGCTGATCAAGCACAGGATAAAGGTGAGAAAGCTGACTGAATGTGTTCGAGTATTCTGTTTCATCTGGTCCTAGGATGACAAACCAGAGGTGCCCTTCCCCAGAAGTTTTTAGTGGAGACCTACCTTAATCTCAATCAGTAATTGTTGACTGAGGGTGGTTTTGCTTCATAGGGGACATTTGTCAGTGTTGGGAGACATTTGGGTTGTCACAAGTGTAGGGAGGGCTGCCATCTAAAGGAATCTGGGGGCTGTTCTCTAGTGTGTATGATGGCCCCCACAACAGAATCGTCCAACCCGATTCTTGATACTGAGAAACCCTGATTGCCTTAGATGAACATTAAATATATACTAGATAAATTACATACCTAGCACCCTGGACACCAAAGGAGCCCGATTCACGTATATTTTAGAGGCTCCTGGCCTATATAGAAGATGAGATAGGTAGGCATTAAGCCAGTAGGAATAAATGTGAGGAAGGGAGTCACTTGGTTGAGCTGAAGAGTGCACTTACAGGGCTGGGATGACTTCATGACAATGCTGTGGTGTAAGCAGGTACCATGTGTGAGGCAGCAGGGGTTGTATACACATGTGAGAAATATTTGGCAACAGTTTTTGTGAGCTAACCTGTGGTTTTTTATTTGATATATCTGTAGACAGGGATGATCGTTCTTTTGGCCGAGATAGAAATCGTGATTCTGACAAAACAGATACAGACTGGAGGGCCCGTCCTGCTGCAGACAGCTTTGATGACTACCCGCCCAGAAGGGGTGATGATAGCTTTGGAGACAGTAAGTTCATTTTCATCCAGTTAGTTTCTTCTGTGTTCTGGGTGTGTTTTGTAATTAGACAATAACAGAAAATTCATTACCTTCAAATAATCCTAAATGTCTACCCATACACTAGGTACTTTTGTGAGCTCAGGATATGGCAGTGAACAAAACATAAAATATTGCTGTCTGGACATTATTTTAACAGGGGAGAGAAATAGTATGCAAATACAATGTGTAATTTAAAGATGACTAAATAGTGGTTTGTTGATATAATGGAATACTTGATAGCATAACGTACATGTGATGACAGGGATAAAATTCAAAACCTGTTTGGTGTGGCCAAGCTTCATGGCTTACGGGATCCTAATCCTCCTGACTAGGAATTGAACCCAGGGTCCTGGCAGTGAAAGTGCTGAGTCCTCACCACTAGACCACCAGGAAATTTCCAAAACCTGTTATGGTGAGCAAGAAAAGCAAAAATGTGGAGGAATTTTAGAGCAGTATCAAGTTAAAAAATGGAAAGAGCAACTTAAATCCACAAACATTTTGATTGTTGTGAGACACTAGTGAACCCTGTGTCAAATATAATTGAGGAAGCAGAGATACATTCCTATTCTAAGAGAGTCCTCCTTGATATAGTTAAGATGTAGAAGAACGAAGTCACGTTTGTATCTGATTTTTAGATCAAGTCTTTATGACTCAACGAGCCTTGGGAGAACTACTTAGGTACTTTTACTTCAGTATCTATGCAAGAGGTTTTATTATTAACAAGGAGAAATGGCTCTTGAAAAGCAGACAATCACCCCAAGGGGTCCCGGGAACATGACAGTTTTCTCACCTCAGATATTAAATTTAATAATTTAAAGCAAGCAGGATGGATAATAACAAAGACTAGGCCAGGGCCCCAAAGTTAGCCCTGCCAGCATGGTAGAGGCAGGTCCCACACTGTGCCACAAAGGGAGAGACCCCGTCCCAAGCCAGTAGCCCACAAAAGACACCTTGGGAGTGGGGAAAGTATTACTCTAAATGTTTTGTATATTTCCAGAATATGCTATCTTATAATAACATAACTCTGTGCTGCTTTTCTTCACTGTGGATCCCTACTGTCTTAGTGCAAGTTTATAATTTATAAAGTTTGTTTATTTTTGTATTTTGCCCATGCCACGAGGTATGTGGGATCTTAGTTTCCCATCCAGGGATTGAACATGTGCCCCTCTGCGTTGGAAGCACAGTCTTAGCCACTGGACCGCCAGGGAAGCCCCTTCATTTATAAAATCTAAACTACCTGTGGATGAATGTTCATGTAGACAAAATGATGACCTTTGCAAAATGAAACCATTGTTTAAAATGAAGCTGTCACAAAAATATCTTTCTTTGACCTACTCATGTAAACTCAAAACATCTTTTAAGTTGGCTGTTTCATTTTTTAATTAATTGGTTCATATTGAGACATTGAGGTGTTTTAATTAACCAGTTGTCATATAGTACATATATTTTTCTCATTTTGATTTGTGGTATATGTAATTATTTTTCCATGCCAAATTTTTGTTTTCCCCACCACCACACCACATGGCTTTCGGCATGTTTTTTCCCTAACCAGGGATCGAACCCATGCCTCTTGCTCTGAAAGCTTGGAGTCCTAACCACTGGACCACCTGGGAGTTCCCTCCATGCTAAACTTTTAAGTAGACTTTGATTCTTTGATATCAACTGTGAAAGATTCCAGCTGTATTTTCTTCTGGTGTTTTGTGCTTATATTATTTAATATTTATATCATTAATCCTGGAAGTTTATTATGGAATATATAGCAGTCCATGTCTCCTGCCCCCTGCCATACCTGTGGATACATTTCAAGACACCGCCACCCCCACATGGATGCCTGAAACCTTGGATACTACCAAATCCTGTGTGTTACACTGTGTTGTTCCTATACGTACATAGCTATAATGAAGTTTAATTTATAAATTAAGTATACTAGAGATTCACAATAATGATTAATAATAAAATAGAACAATTGTAACAGTATACTGTAATACAAGTTACGTGAATGTGTTGTCTCTCTCAAAGTATATCTTACTGTTCTATACTGTGTGGGTACACTGGACAAAAGGGATGATTTGTATCCTGGACAGGTTGGAGGGAGAGAGCATAAGATTTCATCCATGCTATTCAGAACAGCACACATTATTGTTACGTTTTAAAACTTAAGAATTGTGTATTTCTGGAATTTTCCATTAAAAATTTTTGGCTGTAGTTGACCACAGGTAACTGAAACTTCAAAAAGCTAAACCACAGACTGTATATTTATTTCTCCCCTAACTTCCTCCTAAATTGTTACCCCAGGAACATTTATTGAATCAGTAGATAACTTTTTAAAAATAACTACCGAGAAAACTTAATTCAATACAAATTATTCTGCCTTGGATATAATATTTTTGTTGTTCATAAAAACAGACACCTCAGTGAATATGAGCTCGAAACCAAACTGACCTATTGGGCTGTCATGTTTCTTTTTATTAGTAGCATCAAAGAAAAAGGAATGACGTTACCTGTCTGTCTTCTTCTCTAGAGTATCGAGATCGTTACGATTCAGACAGATATCGTGATGGGTATCGGGACAGTTACCGTGATGGCCCACGCCGGGACATGGATCGATACGGGGGCCGAGATCGCTATGATGACCGAGGTGGCAGAGACTATGACAGAGGTCATTATAAAACACAAATTCTTTGAAGAGCTTCCTTCTTCCCTCCAGTGTGATGATTACAATTTGGGATCTGTTTACAGGCTACGATTCCAGGATAGGCAGTGGCAGAAGAGCATTCGGTAGCGGGTACCGGAGGGATGATGACTACAGAGGAGGCGGGGACCGCTATGAAGACAGATACGACAGACGAGATGACCGGTCCTGGAGTTCCAGAGATGATTACTCTCGGGATGATTACAGGCGGGATGATAGAGGTAAACATCTTGTCTGCTTGCTTGATGGAGCGTTACAACTAGAGTAGTAACTGGTTGAAATTTTCCAGTTATGGGCACAAATAGAATCTGCACATAGTTAAAGAGAAAAATGCATCAGAACAGGATAGAAAGAGCATTAGATTAAAATGAACATGATGAACATAAAGCCTAGTTCTAATCTGTCTTAGGATATAGATTAAAATTTAATTGAATAGACAAAAATGGAAAAAACCATTTGCCAGACTCTTACAGTAAGGTCTCACTTAAAATAGTCTGTTTTAGCCCGACTTTTCAAGTGAAGAAATGAAATTCAGTCACGGTCTCATAGCCAGTAATTGGTAGGTGGTATGGGTCAACACCAAAATCAGATTGATTATATTCTTTGCAGCCAAAGAAGGAGAAGCTCTATACAGTCAGTAAAAACAAACTGGGAGCTGACTGTGGCTCAGATCATGAACTCCTTATTGCAAAATTCAGACTTAAATTGAAGAAAGTAAGGAAAACCACTAGACCATTCAGGTATGACCTAAATCGAATCCCTTATGATTATACAGTGGAAGTGAGAAATAGATTTAAGGGACTAGATATAATAGAGTGCGATGAACTATGGACGGAGGTTTGTGACATTGTACAGGAGACTGGGATCAAGACCATCCCCATGGAAAAGAAATGCAAAAAAGCAAAATGGCTGTCTGCCTTACAAATAGCTGTGAAAAGAAGAGAAGTGAAAAAGAAAGATACAAACATCTGAATGCAGGGTTCCAAAGAATAGCAAGAAGAGATAAGAAAGCCTTCCTCAGCGATCAATGCAAAGAAATAGAGGAAAACAACAGAATGGGAAAGACTAGAGATCTCGTCAAGAAAATTAGAGATGCCAAGGGAACATTTCATGCAAAGACAGGCTCTGTAAAGGACAGAAATGGTATGGACCTAACAGAAGCAGAAGATATTAAGAAGAGGTGGCAAGAATACACAGAAGAACTGTACAAAAAGATCTTCATGACCCAGATAATCACGATGGTGTGATCACTCATCTAGAGCCAGACATCCTGGAATGTGAAGTCAAGTGGGCCTTAGGAAGCATCACTACGAACAAAGCTAGTGGAGGTGATGGAATTCCAGTGGAGCTATTTCAAATCCTGAAAGATGATGCTGTGAAAGTGCTACACTCAATATGCCAGCAAATTTGGAAAACTCAGCAGTGGCCACAGGACTGGAAAAGGTCAGTTTTCATTCCAATCCCAAAGAAAGGCAATGCCAAAGAATGCTCAAAATACCGCACAATTGCACTCATCTCACACGCTAGTAAAGTAATGCTCAAAATTCTCCAAGTCAGGCTTTAGCAATACGTGAACCGTGAACTTCCTGATGTTCAACCTGGATTTAGAAAAAGCAGAGGAACCAGAGATCAGATTGCCAACATCCACTGGATCATGGAAAAAGCAAGAGAGTTCCAGAAAAACATGTATTTCAGCCTTATTGACTATGCCAAAGCCATTGACCGTGTGGATCACAGTAAACTGTGGAAAATTCTGAGATGGGAATACCAGACCACCTGACCTGCCTCTTGAGAAACCTATATGCAGGTCAGGAAGCAACAGTTAGAATTGGACATGGAACAGACTTGTTCCAAATAGGAAAAGGAGTACGTCAAGGCTGTATACTGTCAATCCTGCTTACTTAACTTATATGCAGAGTACATCATGAGAAACGCTAGGCTGGAAGAAGCACAAACTGGAATCAAGATTGCCGGGAGAAATATCAATAACCTCAGATACGCAGATGACACCACCTTTATGGCAGAAAGTGAAGTGAAGTGGCTCAGTTGCGTCCAACTCTTTGCGACCCCATGGGCAGTAGCCTGCACGAGGCTCCTCCGTCCATGGGATTTTCTAGGCAAGAGTACTGGAGTGGGTTGCCATTTAAACCCTCTTGATGAAAGAGGAGAGTGAAAAAGTTGGCTTAAAGCTCAGCATTCAGAAAACGAAGATCATGGCATTCGGTCCCATCACTTCATGGGAACTAGATGGGGAAACAGTGTCAGACTTTATTTTTGGGGGCTCCAAAATCACTGCAGATGGTGATTGCAGCCATGAAATTAAAAGACGCTTACTCCATGGAAGGAAAGTTATGACCAACCTAGATAGCATATTCAAAAGCAGAGACATTTCTTTGCCAACAAAGGTCTATCTAGTCATGGCTATGGTTTTTCCAGTGGTCATGTATGGATGTGAGAGTTGGACTGTGAAGAAAGCTGAGCGCCGACGAATTGATGGTTTTGAACTGTGGTGTTGGAGAAGACTTTTGAGAGTGCCTTGGACTGCAAGGAGATCCAACCAGTCCATTCTGAAGGAGATCAGCCCTGGGATTTCTTTGGAAGGACTGATGCTAAAGCTGAAACTCCAATACTTTGGCCACCTCATGCAAAGAGTTGACTCATTGGAAAAGACTCTGATGCTGGGAGGGATTGGGGGCAGGAAGAGAAGGGGACAACAGAGGATGAGATGGCTGGATGGCATCACCGACTCGATGGACATGAGTTTGAGTAAACTCTGGGAGTTGGTGAGGTGATGGACAGGGAGGCCTGGCATGCTGCAATTCATGGGGTCACAAAGAGTCGGACACGACTGAGCGACTGAACTGAACTGAATGGGTTAAAAACCAAGTGTTGCTTATTTCAGTGCTATTATACCAAATGGTTGCTATTCATTCATTAATGGTACGATGTCAGTGTACCTATTGTAAAATTAATGCCCCTAATGTTAGGATCACTTATATAAAACATGTGTTGTGTTACAACTCTACCTCAAAAAGTATTATAAATGGCCACAATTTATTGTTCTGACTTCAGCGATGTCATTTTAAAAATAATATATCTGGGAGCTTCCTGGTGGCCTGGTGGTTAGGATTCTGGGCTTTCATTGTCCTGGCTTGGGTTCAGTCCCTGGTTGGGGAACTGAGATTCCGAATGTGGTACAGCCAAAATTAAAATTTAAGTAAGGTATCTGGTCCAGAATTCTTATCTGTAATTCTATTTAGACAGCACACCTACAGTTAATGATTAGTAAGTATTCAATGTGGTAGAGGTACAAGTATTGTCTCCACTTTGAAAAGTAGAGGCTCAGATGCAATCTTCGTTGGCTGCTGACCTTTGCCTTTCATGCCATTTTCTCCCCCAATATTTGATTTCCACCCCCATCACCCCCAACTCGTAAGATCTGCCCCCTTTCCTCCAGGGTCACTGTCACTGTTCAGACATCGTTGCTGTGCCCATGTTACTTACATTTCCCTCTATTTTCACGTTGGCTTGGGTTGTCTTTCTGGAACAATACCTAAGGTTATTCTTCTTCTAAAACCCTTTTTTTGTCTCTTCATGGCCTGAAACATAACCCTTTGTACCTCTGACATAGACAAGGGCCTTCACTGTTCTGCCTCTTCATATTCCTGGCATTGATATGGTATCAGAAATATAAGTGTTCAGATTATTTGTTGAGTAGGTAAAAGAAATTATCAATAATGTGGGTTTCATTTTTTGGTCCACCCTATATTAGGTGTGTGACTTCAGTGAGTTCTTGTTTCTGACCCCAGTTGTATCCTATTCACATTGGTTATGGCCCCTTGACAGAGTCATACAGATGAAAAATGTTACCTTAAAAGTTACATAAACTACTAATGTAAAACCTTTATAGAAAATATAAAATTTGCTAAACAATATCCTCTTTGTTTGCAGATACATAAATACGACCTAAAATAATAAAGACATGCATGAGAAGGATAAATAGCAAATTGAGCATAGTAGTTAGGAGAAGACAATGCAGCTAAGCATGTTATCAGGGAAAGCTTTGGAAATTTTTGCAGTGTTTTATGTCGGGTGGTTGATGTACACAAGCTTTCTTTATATTTTCTATATCTTTTGTCTGTTTGAAATGTTTAGGATAAACACTGCTGGAGTCTTCCCCAGCATAGTGTTATAAGTTCTTCTTAACCTACTATAATGATTCCTCTTCCAGACCACATATTTTAACAAGATACTTTCATCCAATATCTTATCATAGTTAAAAATCCCCCCAGATAATAGTAACCATGGTAAATGATCAGTTTAATGATCTGCGTCCTTACCTTTGTTGGACTGGCTAGGCCACTCTTTAATCTGAATACTAAATAGCATTTCATAAGAGATACGTCTGGCAATCTGACTTTTAAACATCAGCTTTTGGTGATTTCCAAAAACTATTACTTTTTTCTTTTTTTTCCTAATTTAGGTCCCCCTCAAAGACCCAAACTGAACCTAAAGCCTCGGAGTACTCCTAAGGAAGATGATTCCTCCGCTAGCACCTCCCAGTCCAGTCGTGCAGCCTCTATCTTTGGAGGGGCAAAGCCTGTTGACACAGCTGCTAGAGAACGAGAAGTAGAAGAGCGGCTACAGAAGGAACAGGAGAAACTGCAGCGTCAGCTGGATGAGCCAAAACTAGAACGACGGCCTCGGGAGAGGTGAGATGATCTTCAGTGACGGATTTCGCATCCATGAAGCCCATGGTTCTTAACGGGGGCATTGTATCTCTAGGACTCGGGAAATTTGTGTGAGTGTTACTGGTTGTCACTTACTAGCGTTTAGTGCTCATGGGCTGAAGCTGCCAAGTAGCAGTGAGTGAGACAGTTTCTTTAGTCAGGGAAGAGTTGTAGCCTGTCCCTCATGATTTTCAAAAGGCCTCCTGGGCCCTCACAAGCATCTGCAAATTTTGGCTAACCTTCAAGAAAAAAATTTGCCAAACCCTGCCTTAGTGTATAGAGTAAAATCCAACCAAAGTGAGGTGAATGGATTTACCTCTTTTCAAGTTATTGGAGATGGAGTAGAAAGAATGGTTTCACTAGTACTAAGTATAGGCTGTAAATTATTTTCCAGTTACAATAATCTGATAAAACTAGACCTGGTTTTTTGATTGATTGGCAGAATTGTGTTGTCAATAATGGAGCACAGAGTTACAGATTCTGTAGGAGAATGTTCTTAACCCTAGCCAACACTTAGTGAAGTACAGGTTTCCCCAATGTCCAAAAGTAGAGCATTGCTACAAAACTTTTTATAAGCCAGAATGGTGTAAATCAAAGAAGCAATTATTTTAGGACACATTTTGCTAACAGATAAAAAGCTTGCTGTAAAACCAACACTGAACACTATTTTCACTTTTCATCTTTTTTTAAAAGCAGAGTCCTCTTAGGATTTCTTTCCAGTGGCAGCAGCATATATGGGTCTTTTTGTAAAAGTAAAGTGGCATAAAGGTAACTTTGAAGCAAGTGATACTTATATTTAGAACCCAAGTGTATTAAATGTCTGCCAGTTTCAAATGGTTTGAGCAAGAAATACAGCTTATACACCCACATATAAAGCCAACATGATAAAACTTAAAAAGTGATAGTTGTTGAGGGGTCAGCATGGGTGCAGGGTAGCCATTACTGAGCTGGGCATGATGTATTTTGTTAAATCTCTTATATACAGACACCCAAGCTGGCGAAGTGAAGAAACTCAGGAACGGGAACGATCGAGGACAGGAAGTGAGTCATCACAGACTGGGACCTCAGCCACATCTGGCAGAAGTAAGTCAGACCAGGGTGGGTATCTTATTATTGCCCTTTGCCTTAACCTAACGTATCCATAGCCAAATTATGCATATGAAATTTAGTCATGGACTCTTTATTTGGGTTATCATGGATTGGTCTGACTTTCATATTTGCTCTGAGAAAATCTGGGTAATGGGTACCAGAAGAGACTTAGTTAATCAGTTTAATCTCCCACTGAAAAGTATACTTGGCTGTTGGGTTTGTCCCCTCCTCTTAGGTTCTTGTGTCACTTTGCTGTTGTCGTTGGGCTGGGTCTCCATTGTGGCAGGTGGGCTTTCTCTAGTTGTGGAGAGCGGGGGCTGCTCTCCAGTACGATGCTCTCATCGTTGTGGAGCCCAGGCTTTAGACGATGGGCTTTGGTAGTTGCGGCACACAGGCTCCATAGTTGTGGCACACAGGCTTAGTTTCTCCATGGAATGTGGAATCTTCCAAGACCAGAAATCAAATCCGTGTCCCCTGCAATAACAGACATTCTTATCCAGTGTGCTATGAGTGAGGTCCAAAGTCTTGTATCACTTTTTGTTACGAGTGTTTCTACATGTGTATCAAGTACCAACGTTTTAACACTGAGAACATCTGTTGGGAGCCAAATTCAGCTCTGTATTTAAGAATAATGATGGAAAGCAGTATACTTGGATGTGGGCCATTTTCTACTCTTGAGGTTCTAATAGGTTGTTATCAATAAGCCCTTTTTTCTGATGCTTTGACCTTCCCATTTTGACCTCACAGATGCAAGAAGAAGAGAGAGTGAGAAGTCTTTAGAAAATGAAACCCCCAATAAAGAGGAAGACTGTCAGTCTCCAACTTCTAAGCCTCCCAAACCTGAACAGCCTCTAAAGGTAATGCCAGCCCCTCCACCAAAGGAGAATGCTTGGGTGAAGCGAAGTTCTAACCCTCCTGCTCGATCTCAGAGCTCAGACACAGAGCAGCAGTCCCCTACAAGGTGAGTCAGCTTGGAAACATAGCAGTTGGTTGGCTATAGACTCTTCAGTGCTGTTTTCTAATGGTGGAAGGTGCCCTCTGGGGTACTGGCCTTATGGCATCTGATAAGTTCTGCCATCTTGGCTTTCATAGTGCAAATTCTGTGGTGTGCTGGTGGCTCAGTTTTCTGGAGTTTTGCTAGCTGCTTGACATCACTTTGGTGACTCAGTCTGCACACACTATAAATCAGAACCTGCGAGGGCCACAGTTTGGCGGTATGGCCTTGGGGGTCACGTCAAAGGATGTGACACTTGGTCAAGTTCACATAATTGCTCTGATTGTTGTCTTTTCCCATATTTTAATGTTTAAAAGCATTAAGTATGTGTTTTTGGTTTTCTGTAAGACTAACTGCACTTGACATAGACATTTCTGTTCCTTTCCTAAGATAAGCTGATGAATGTGATTACGTGTTTTCTTTCTAGTGGTGGAGGGAAAGTAGTTCCAGCTCAACTATCTGAGGAAGGATCAGCAAGGAAAGGTAAGGCCAAGAGGGAAGTAGGTCATTTGCCAAGATAGAGACCTAAATTAAAAAAAAAAAAAAATTCTGTAGAGGAATTGAAAAATACTGAACTTCATTGTATTTTGCACCTTTTTTGTTGTTAAAAGTTGATTGCCTTTTCTTGCCAGTAGAGGGCAGGAGTGGCTTGTTTGGAGAAAACATTGAGCCCTGCCCTTTCCTGGTAGTACATTTCTTTGAAAAGGGAAAGAAAAGGGGGTGGGGAGGAAACGGACATGCTTGGTCCAGATTAGAAATGTTGCCATCTGCAAGGCCAAGGTCACTACACGGCATCATAGTCCTTATTTCCACTTTGCTTTTCATGGTGGCGTTAACCCCAAGGCAGAATTTTTTAGTGGATCTTATTTAGGGTGTGTGACTGATACAGAGGACGTGGAAGAAGAGCCTAGGAAGGAAGTCTGGATCGGGGATAGTTTTCATTTCCCTCAGTACCTTTGGGCACACTTCTCTTCAGCTTAAGGGAAACCTGAGAGAGTGGGAGTGTTTATTTTACTTGACTTCCATTTATTTTTATGTCCCTCAAACAGATGAAAATAAAGTAGATGGGGTGAGTGCCCCAAAAGGCCAAAGTGGGAGCTCCAGCCGTGGTCCGGGAGATGGGGGGAACAAAGACCACTGGAAGGAGGCAGACAGGTATGCATGTCCTTTCATTTCTAGTCTCTGCCCTGATGCTTGACAGCTGCCACTTTGTAATTAAGTTCCCACTGTTAACCTGTTAAAGTCAGCCAATACAGTTAGTTACAATTCTGAGAATCTAGAAATTACAAAAGGTCCAGATAGCCAAAATTGTTGACTGGATGTGCCTATTCAGTATCTGAAAACTGCTTATTGGTGTTGGAAGAGTCCTCTCCTAAAGGTATTTCTGCCTCTGCAGGAAAGATGGCAAAAAGGATCACGACTCCAGATCTGCACCTGAGCCAAAGAAAGCTGAAGAAAATCCAGCCTCGGTGAGTGTCAAAGACTTCCTCAGCTTCCTGTGGCCCACTTTCACCACTGAAATTCTGTACATGCTGCAAACGGAGTGGTTGAAAGTGGGCATTGCTGCTTGTTTGAAATAGTGAAAGAAGCTTAGGCTAGCTTTTCCTTCATTCTGCCTTTTACTACTCTGATCCCCTCTTCAAGATAAAAGGTGGTGTATGCCTTCCATAAGAATATACCTGCCTCCAGTCAACTCTCCCCAGCTACAGCTCCATCCGAGAAGCCTGATAAGCAAACGCGTGGGTGTGGTCTGGACATCCACCTCCTGTCCGCCCCAGTATCCTGGACCTTGGTTTTTGCTGTGAGAATTCAAGGCCTTATCTATCTTGTCTGTTACAGAAGTTCAGTTCTGCAAGCAAATACGCTGCTCTCGCCATTGACGGTGAAGATGAAAATGAGGAGATTACACCGAATAGACCTCTGCATTCTGTGCTTTCTCCTAATCTCTCTCCACCCTGGAACATTCGAGAGCAAATCAAACCTCTATCCAGACAAGACAAAATAAAACTCACCATCTCCTGGAGACCTTTCTTAACTTTTTTTTAAAAAAACACAAAATGAAATGAAATTCTTTTGCATGCTGCTGCAGCCTTTAAAGTATTGAACTAACAGGAGAATCATCAGTGTAGCCAGAGAAAGAGACGTACAGCTTTTAATGGAAAAGTTGTGGTGTGTTTTTATGACACATGCAATTGCCTGTGTGATTAGTGCCTAGGGGCCTCCGTTTAGCAAAATGCAGTGACGGTGATGCAGTGTCTGGAATCTAGTTGGGCAGTAGACAGGTATAAGGAAGAGTGAGGTTCCTACCTTTAATTCCTATTATCCTGTTGTGGCATACATGAATTCTCAAATATGACCTGAATAAATTCTCCATCCTCAGCAAGGTAGGTTTAGTCTCTGATGTTTTAGTCTCCAGGAGGCTGCCAGCCCCTCCTCTCATTTAGTTCTGAGTTACTGGGGCCAGCCTACGGGGAGTTCCTTCATTTGTACCCCCCAGGGGGGTAGGTGGAAGTGAGTCTACAGGCCACTGAAGAATAGGACTGTTTGGTGACCAAAATAAATGGGGAAATCGTGGTGTGAAAAGAAGCTTCGGGGTTTGGTGAATTATTTTGCACCAGTAATAGAGAAAATGGTATATGACCTCCAGTAAACACATGAATGGTTTACTTCCTGGAGCAGGAAGCACTTAGGGTTCGTGGGAATTCCCAGATCTTTTATGTGTCCTGGTTTCACCCTTTCTTAAACACTGTCCCTTCTGAAAGTTCAGATAAATCCACATTCTGTTGAAATCTTGAAGTTTTAAAAATTCAGACTCTTGTCATCATCTTCGGTTCCTCGTGCTAGTCTTTCCTGACCTTCCCAGGGACGACTTGGACTTCGGTCACACTCTTGAGCTAGGCATCCTCTAGAGCCCCGCGGGAGCTGTCCAGTGAGGAATCACTACTGCTTTTCTTAAGCAGTTCTTGGCTCCTTCATTGAGTCTCACTCCTTCCCTCCAGCCATTCCTGCTCCTCCTGCTTTGACCCCTTTTGCACCTCAGAAAACTTTAGAATTACCAGTCTTAGGTGGTGTGTGTGGTTAAATTGGAAACCTTTCTTACAACCTTGATTGGTGTTGGGTGTGCTTTTTCAAAAAGTTTCCATCTCTGCACTGAAATCCCACACAAATGTTTGGGTTTATAATGTGGCCTAGACCAAGTGTTGCGGGGGGGGGGGGGGTGGTTCTTTTTATTTTTAGCATTCCTTGCGAGAATGAATGATAATGGAGAACAATTTAACAAGGTTCTTGCTTCTCTTGCAACACAGTAGCTCTACTTGCCTGCTTTATGTGCACCTTGGTACTGTCAGCTCAATAGATGGTGTCCTTATGGGCAGTATTGGTACCTACAGAGAAAAGACACCTTGGTCTCTTATTTGCAAACTTTTTTCCCATCAGTCCTAGGTTAGACCCTGTCCAACCTTGCAGGGTGTTAGTTTATGAGTGCTGCAGCAGTGAGCGTAATGAATCATTTACCCAGTGGACATAAAGGACATACCACGTGAGGTAACTTTAAATAATTGGCTTGGAGTGGCTAGTAGCTAGGAAGTGGCTTTTAGAGATACCCAAGGTTGAGAGGGTATTTTTTTAAACCATTTGCTATAGATGTTGAAAAGGTAGGGTTTGCCCTCTTCATGTCTACTCCTTCCAAATAGATGTATACAAAAAAGCTGGTTTCTTCCCCCCATTCCTCTACTCTTGCCACCCTGTTAGAACAAACAGGGATTTATGACCCGCTCCTCATTACATGTAAAATTTGTACAAAAATATCTTCTATGAAAATGATTTGTAATCTGTAGACTTAATACCTGGGAGATGTCTTGAGATGTAAAATCCCATCCTTTGGGTTTTGGGGTTTTTTTGTTTTCTCCAATAAATCTGATCTTTAAAGTTCACTTTAATGCTTAAGTTTCTTGATATGCATACCACATTCTATCCACTGACAGTGTGCTGTCCACACACACACCTTGCTGAAGTTCTCTCAGTACTCGATACCACTTTATGCAGCTGAAGTGTGGGACTACAAGCAGAATCTGTTGACTAAGGCCTCAGAACTGGAAGTGATAGTATCAATGCCCCCTCCATTTTTGCCTGGTGTTAACTTTTTAATGAAGTTGCTCAGTTGTGTCTGACTCTGCAACCCCGTGAACTGTAGCCTACCAGGCTCCTCCATCCATGGGATTCTCCAGGCAAGAATACTGGAGTGGGTTGCCATTTCCTTCTCCAGGGGATCTTCCCGACCCAGGGATCGAACCCAGGTCTCCCTCGTTGCAGGCAGACGCTTTAACCTCTGAGCCATACCTGAGAGTATCTGCATCCCATTTCCTGTGCTGTTTATTTTAATCGTAAGATGAAGCAGGAACTCTAGGGCTACATCTGCAGGTCCTTGAGGTTTTGTCTCTGCAAACCTGCACTCCAGTCTGGACGGGTGCTGTGTCTGCTCTCCTGGCTGCACTGTGCAGGCGGAGGGGAGTTGACAGGGTGGTCCAGGTTACAACTGAGGCCACTTTTAAAGCACCAATGGTGAGAATTTTCCAAACAGCTAGGGACAGACTGTTCATTGTTTCAAGGCAGGAAAGAGGTTAGAACAGTGGCAGAGAATCCTTAAGGTCACAAGGGGGTGGAGCATAAAAGCCACAGAAACCACAGTGGACAATTTTGGGGACTTGGAGCCAAGAGGAAGTGTGGGGCGGGAGATGGGAGCACAGTTAAACAGGTGGCTTTCCTGGGCAAATTCCAGCAGCAACAGCTCCTGTAGTTTACGGCTGGTGCGTTGACTTCCAAGTTGAGGGATAAGGGGCGTGTGCTGTGCTGTGATCCCTGTGGGCAGGGAGGAAAAGCTCCCGCCCAGGCTGCCTGTATAGCCTGCCTCAGTCACATCCTCCAAAGCCTTCATTTCAAGCCACCCTCTTCACTGTAATACTGAGGTCTGAATAAACTGATGGAAAGAAGGATGAAGATGGGAAAAGGGCTGACTGGAAAGAGGTTCTCGTTGCTTGTGCACAGAAAAAGCAGGGAGAAGGGAACTGCCCGTTCTATGTCCCAACAGGTTAAGTTCACTGGTCTGCCCACCATCCTCAGTCAGAATGTATGGACTCTGAGAAGCCCAACCACTGAAATGGGTTTCAAGATGGGTCAGCCCTGTCAACCTCCTGTTGTCTTGAGCAACTGGAGGCTGCAGGTTTGGCATCAACTTGAGTCTGGCCAGGTCCCACGTGAATTCCAGTCCACGTGGCCTAGTTTCTCCTAAACAGAATTAAGCATTAGGCTCCAGATCCCAAAGCAGGGTCCCAGTGAGTGCCCAGAATCTGGTTTCTCAGGAAGTGGGAGACCTACACATCTTCTGGGAAGCTGTTGCTCAAATAAAACCTTGTTTCTCAGCAACCATCGTAACCCCCAGGGCCACAAGTGTGGACAAGAGACTTTGCCTTCTCTCACCCCCAGTCTCACCAAAAAGAAAAGTTTGGAAGAGGCGAGCTGCACTGCTCCCCGCCCAGCAGCAGCAACCTCCCAGTTGGACAATATACCCTCTGTCCTCAGCCAGGAGATTGGCCTCTGGAGATAGCTCTGCCCCTCCCCCGCCCTTCCTGGTTCCCAGAGCCCAAACCCTTCCCTCAAGGCCCCCTGACCTCTTTGTGCCAGAACAGCCTACTCTTTCGATGCCCTCCTCCTGTAATCCCCTACCCCAAGGATCTGAGCACACTCGGCCACAAGCATGGGATCACCCCAGACCACGGAAGAGGGGGTTCAGCCTTCCGTGCCAAGATGGGTTGCCCTCTGCATAGTTAAGGTAAGGAAAACCTGCAGGAAGGGTCAGAAGGTGTTCTTCAACTTGATTCACTGAAACCATCCTGGTTTTTTCCTCCCTTTCCCCTTCCTTTCTAAAGTTCCCTCTGCTCTCAGCTGGTATGGTAGTCAGGATGCCTGGCTGGCCCCCCATGCCACCCATTATAATTTCACCCTCTCCAAGCTGCCACCTTTATTTTTTCACTCTCCACCTTCCTCAGCGTCCCTCCTGCAGCCCCCTTCCCCTGAGCTGTAAGTTCAGCTACCCACCTTATGACCCTGCCCCAATTCTTTGGCACCTCAAAAGTTCCTTTTATTGGGAATTCCCTGGTCGTCCAGTGGTTAGGACCTGGCACTTTCACTGCCAAGGGCCAGGTTTGATCTGTGGTTGGGAAACTAAGATCCTGCTAGCAGGGCAGTACTCTTGCCTGGAAAATCCCATGGACGGAGGAGCCTGGTGGGCTGTAGTCCATGGGGTCACTAAGAGTCGGACACGACTGAGAGACTTCATTTTCACTTTTCACTTTCATGCATTGGAGAAGGAAATGGCAACCCACTCCAGTGTTCTTGCCTGGAGAATCCCAGGGACAGGGGAGCCTGGTGGGCTGCTGTCTCTGGGGTCGCACAGAGTCGGACACAACTTAAGCGACTTAGCAGCAGCAGCAGCAGCAGTGGGGCAGGATGCCCCCACACACACCTGCCAAAAAAGTTTCTCTTAGGGACAGCAATACCAGCATGAGTGTGAGGCTCTAGCCCTGCCCACCGTTCTGGGATCCAATCAAGGATGTTTTCTCTGAGCCCCAGTCTCTCCTTTGGTACCTCTAGAACCTACCCCCTTTGGTGTGCATCCCAGGGCCCAGCCAAAGACCCTAACAAATTCTGGAAGAGGAAAGATTTTGTAAGAGCTAGCCTTAGGTACGAAAGGAGTGAGTGAATTTTCGTATCTCAGTATCTTGATTACATAATCAGACCTGGCCAAAATACACTGAATGATCTTCAGCCCTCCCCCTCTCCCAGCAGGTTCCGATTCTTGTCCTCGAATTCCAGCCCCTCCCCTTCTCCTAATGCCTCCAGATCTCTTCCCTCCCCTGCTCCATTCCAATCCTCCACCCCTTCCTCCAAAGCCCAGTGACTCCTGCTGCTCTAATCTGAGACTGGCTATTGGACACCAACTCAGTCAAGAGCAGTAAGTTCAAGGGTCCCAGCCACATACCCCTCCCAAATGCCAGTTTCTGGGGGCCCTGCACTGTCACCACTTCCCAACCTCTTCCCTGCTGCCAGATTAGAATCAGGTGCTCCACTCTCTCGTAATCAGAACCAGACTTCTCAGCCTTTGCCAAAGGCTAGATGAGCAGAGAAAAGACTCAGATGAGAGACGAGCCAGTGAGGAACAGAGGGCCTTAGTGCTTGGCGTTGGGCATTGAGGCCGGGGCACTGGCTCCTCAGAATCTGCCTGACCCCCTTTCCGCCTCCCCCCCGGCCAGTTTTCATCATGGAAAATCCAAAGGGGAGGGGGACAGAGGGAGAAACTTTCAGGAACCGTTCACTGCTAAAGAACAGTGGGGAATCTGGGAATGGGAATAGATTGAGCTTCTAGAAAGACATCCGTTCCCTCTACCTTCCCCTCCAGGGCAGCAAGACTCAAATCAACCCCAGAGCCTCAGTTCCAAGAAGTGCCAATCTAGTACCAGATCCAGACACTGCAAAAGTAGTGAATGAGATTAGAATGAATTTCCGTGTCCACTGGGAAGCCAGGAACTTGAGTTAAAAGTGAAGACTTTTTAAACAGAATTCTCCTAGGGAACAGGACAGGCCAGGTTCAAAGCAGGGGGTGTTTGGGCTCACTGGAGTGGCTTAAGGTTAGGGATGGGGGGTTGAAATTGACCTGGAGGTCCTCAGCTCTGAGTCCTTTGGGGGAGCATAAGTGGCATCCGAGAGAGGTCTCCCGTGGGGCAGAGGACCAGGGAAGTGTGCCCAGCGACTTGGGAGACAAGTGACACCCGGTGCCTTCATCCGAAGCCCCGATGGGAAGGTGGCGCTAGCTTCACTAGGCCAGGCAGCGGGTGGACCCTACTGCCTTGGGTGGTCAAGCCCACTCTCAAATACACTCCTGAGAAGGGGCCAGACTGAAAGAGGCTGAGGCAGTCCTCTACGCCCTTGCTTCTGGTGCCTTCTGTCCACCTTTTCTTCTGCTGGCTCGTAAGTTTCTTTGCCTGTCTCTCTCTGGGTCAGTCTCTGCGGGGCTCTGTTTCCTGTCCCTGTGTTCTCCGTGTCCACCTCTCTCCCCGAATTTCTGTCTCCGAGGGTCTCTGCCAGTCCCCTCATGCCTCCTTCCTAGCTCCTGGGCGCGTGGACTCGCCGGAGAAGGTGGGGAGAAGAGAGAGGAGGAGGAGGAGGGGCGGGGAGCGGGCGGCACGTGGGGATTGGAGCCCGGGAAGGAGGGAAAGAGGGAGGGAGGAGAGCGCGCGGGAGAGAGCAGAGGGCGGCGCGGGGAGCGGCGGGGGCGAGCGCGGCGCGCCCGTCCCGCCTCCTCCGCCTCCTCAGCGTCTGCTCGGCGCGGGCCCGGGGCGGGATGGGCTGGCCCGGGGGCTCCCCCTGTTGCTGCCCCGCCCCGCCGCGCCCCCGCCCCGCCGGGCGCCCCCCGCAGGTGAGTGGCCGCGAGGCGCCGGACGGGAGGGCGGCGGCCTGTGCGTCACGGCGCGGCGGGCAGTGCCGGTGGTGGTCGCCAGGGGGCGCGGAGCCGCTGCGCGGGGCGAATGGGCGTGGGGAGCGGAACGGGCGCGCCAGGTCGGGGGTCGGGAGCCCGGGGTCCGGGGTCCGCGGCCGACAGGGGCCGGAAAGGTGGCCGGGGGCGGGGCCAGCCCACGGCCACTCCCCGGCCGGCCGTCTTGCCTTCGCGCGTCCGGATAGCATTCGCCGCCGCTCAGTCCCGCCACGCACGCGCACCGCCGCCGCAGGCCCGGGACTTGGGCGGGAATTGGCCGGGGAGAGTGTGTGTCAGGGTTTTCCTTTTCCACCTCACATCTGGGGAAACCGAGGCACATGCGGCCTCCATCGTGAGTTTTCTAGATCACCCTGGGCACTCTCACGCACCCCTCCTTCCCTCCCTGTCTCCTTCCCTGGGCCTCACCCCTCCTCCGCGGCTGGGCTCCCAGCCGCTCATCCAACCACAGCTATTTCCAGGAAGGGGGAGTGCGGGTGGAGGGTTTCTCCAAACAAACCCAGGGCTTTGGAGTGAGAAGGGGCCAGGCTGGGGGAGAGACTGACAGGCTCAGGAAGGTTGGGGGCTGGAAGAGGGTGAGGGTCTCAGGGCTCTGGCCTGGGCTTCCCAAGCTTGCCCCAGGGAGCTGCTTTTCCTGTCAGCACTAGCAGCGGGCTCAGCGGTCTCCCACTTCCATCTCACTTGAGAGGCGCTGCACGGGGTGGGGAGGGACTCAAAGCCATCTTCCCTGGCCACTCAACACAGGGCCTAGTGAGCCACCCACGAGGTCAAGAATGAGGCTCCGAGGAGGTTTGGGGACCTGTTGCCAAGTTAGGGGACTTTTCAGCCCCTGTGGAGGCAGCAGAAGTAGAGACAAGCCTGCTGGAGGAGTCCTGGTCGGGGTAACTGCAGTAGGAGGGGAGAAAGACCACCCACACCCGCACCACCACCACCACACCTCACCTGCTCCCAGCAGAGCTGGGGACTGGACCACCCCCGGCCCGATTGCCCACACTGGCCAGGGGCCCGGAATGTCCTGGGAAGCAGCCAGGGCTGGAGGTGGGAGTGGGTTGCAGAGCCACTGCCCCTCTCCAGTTACTGGTTAGGCCTCCCTCTGGCCAGAGTACCCTGGGGACAGACTTCCTGACCTGGAAGGGGAATTAGAGCTTCAAGGGAGAAGTCTCAGGCTAGGCCCAGCCCAAGGAAGTGTCCTGAGTGGGCTCATCGAAGAGGAGGCAGGGTTAGACCAACCTTGATGGGCACGGGGGAGGGAGAGGGGAGGCTGAGGGCCTGGTGGGAGAAGCCAGAGCTGGGGGAGCTGCCAGAGCCCTGGGACATTCAGTAACTACCAGTGCAAATGTTGGGGGGGGACAGGACACACACATTTGCACATTCTTTCAAGCAGCTGGACTGTTCCACTGGACTGCTCTAGGGGGCTGTGATCCAAGACTTGGGGCTGAGAACCCCCAGGCTGTTAACCCCTAACATTTTTTGGAAGATTACTACCCCCACCCCTTTCCAATGCCCCAGTCCACCTCCTTCCCTTAACTCCTGGGACAGGAAGCTGGCTGTGTTCCCAGGAGGGAGGCAGGAGGCCCGCGGAGGGGGGTGGAGTATGTGTTGGGAGGGGGGCCTCCTGTCCAGCCCTCCAGCCCAGGGACAGCTGCTGAGGAAGGAGAGCGGAGCTGGGGGAGCCATGAAGGTAGAACTAATGCTTGGGGTGGGGGGAGGGCTGGACGGGGAGGAGGAGGGCCCAAGTTGCAAGGCTCCAAAGAGGAGCTAGGGACCCAGGGAGTAGGTGAGTGAAGGACTGTGTCCGGAGCAGGGCAGCTGGGGAGCTTTCAGGAGAAGGGCCTCAAATGCCTTGGGCTAGGGCAGAATAACTGACTCCTGTGGGCAGAGCAGTCTCAGCTGGAATTTGGCTTTCAGTGTAGATGGTGGGGGCAAGGGGCCAGTGCATGTTTTCCTCTTCCTGTTGCTTCACGACTAGTGAAACTGAGGCAGAACGCTGACCCTCAGGATGCAGTCCAGGTCCTGAACTAGCTGGGACAGCGATTCCCAGCTCCCTCTCCCTCCCACTAGAAGGTCCCCAGAGAGCCTGAGAGTTCAGGCGGGGAGGCTGGCCTGGCAGGGACGCGGCGTTCCCCTCTGGCCCTTGTCCGGGGCCCTGAGACCTAAATTCCCACCCCGCCCCTGCCCCGCCCCACTGGGGGCTGGACCTCAGGATCCCACAGATCCCCGGATAGGATAGATCCCAGGCCTGGGGGCAGCTCCCGAGCAGGATCGGGGTGGGGGCAAAAGATCCTGGGCTGACACTCCCAGCAGGGTAGATCCTGGGAATCTGATCTCCTGGCCTCCCCCACATCCTCTCCCCCGCCACACACACTTCCTGGAGCAGCGACCTGCCCCCTTCCCGCCTGCACTCCCCTCCACTTCCAGGGCTTGGCTTCTCCTCACACCAGCCAGACAGCCTACTCTCCACCCAAGGGAAGCGGCTGCCTCCGCCAGCCAGGCCGCTTCCAGGAAGCCCCGGGCCAGGCCCCAGCATTGTTCGGGCCCCAAGGCCAGCACCCCAGGCAGCCAGACACGATGAAGTCCAGCGGCCCGGTGGAGAGGCTGCTGAGAGCCCTGGGGAGGAGGGACAGCAGCCGGGCCACCAGCAGGGTAGGAGTGCCCTTGACTGGGCAGAGGGGTGGGGGTGGAGGAGTGGGCAGTGGGGGAGGGGGCCAGTTTCAGCCTTCTTCCCTAGTCCCGTATCCCCTCGTTACTCTGTCTCTTTGGAGCGGCCAGGGCTGTGACATGAGCAGCAGAAGTCTGGGTGATAGCAAATCCTCATCAGCTCCCCTGTCACCTTCCCTGCCCTAGCCCAGGCCAGCCCTGCACGGGCAGGTATACATTATGGTAGGAATTTCCCAGCTACTATTTTGGAGCCCAGGAGAAAACTTCCCTAAGCTAAGAAGTTTAGGGGAAATGGGGCAGGGGTGGCAAAGGAAGGAAGGGAGGCGGCCAGGTCTCAGAAGTGCCTTAGACAAGGGGGCTTGACTTGCTTCCCATGACATCATCTGCCTGTCCCATTAATACCAAAATGCACCCAAGTTTCCTAGTGGGTCTGGCAGAGTTGGTCCAGCCCAGAAGAGTTCAAGTTGGGTTTAATCCAGCAGCTTCAAGGACAGCCAAGACACCAGAGGTGCTGCCTGCATTCCCAGGCTGGGGGGCCTAGAGGCCCCATCACTGCCTTTCTCCACATTTTTTTCAGCCTTACCCCTCAAAAAGGTATCTCAGGGCAACATGAGACAGTACTATGGGGGAGGGAGGCAGGAACTTGAATCCCAGAGGAAAAGAAAAATAGGAGAGGAGACAAGGAGGTAAACGGTCCATCGGTCCCCAGAGGATGGACGGATGGGAACGGTAGTCCTGGGCCTCGGGGGATATCCCAGCCGCCTGGCTCACAGCACTCTGGGAGGGGAGAGGCCCCGGAGAGCAGCGGGCCCACCCTCTCCCCCTTCAGTGCTGGAATCCCTCTTGAACCTTCTCAAGTGACTGGGTGCTTACTACATCCTGGAGCAGTAAAGCAGCTAAATATTTCCATGTCGTGCCTCCATCTGCCTCTCCCTCCAGCATGACCGCCCCCTCCTTACACAATTGCTGCCTGCCGCCTTGGTGCACAATGAGTAAACATGTTGTTCTGACAGTGGGGGGAGGAGGGCGTGTCAGCTGCTGGGAGGACGGGGACAGTGGGAGCCAGGGAAGCAGGCCTGGTTGAGGACTCTCCTCTGGGTCATCTGGGTGCTCGTGACTGACACCCTATATTCATGTCTGACCCCCTCCCTGCTTACTTCCTACAGGAAGGGCAAGATGGGAGGAGAAACAGGTTGCCTTCATAGAGGAGTCGGGGAACGCCACCCCCCCCCGCCACCAGAACGGAAGCTCTAGGGTTTGGGTAACAGTGACCACAAGGGTATCACACACCAGGGCCACGTGAGGGGCCTAAGTGATTCCTTGGGGAGGAGCTGACCCAGCTAGGGTGACGCAAGGGGCCAGGTTCTATGCACTGTCGAGGACAAGCACTGTAACTGCTTGGAAACAGCTGTGGCCAACTGCGTTTGACAAGTTTGGGGGCCATATCAGGATGGAAAACAGGAAAAGTGCAGCACTCAGGCCCGGCCCCGTCCTGGAGATGGACCCGTGGGAACTGACACCTCTGTCTGTCTGTCCCTCCACCCGTCAGCCTAGGAAAGCTGAGCCGCATAGCTTCCGAGAGAAGGTCTTCCGGAAGAAACCACCCGTGTGTGCCGTGTGTAAGGCGGCCATCGATGGGACGGGCGTCTCATGCAGAGGTGAGGTGCTGTGCCGTGTGTAAGGCAGCCATCAATGGGAAGGGCATCTCACGCAGAGGTGAGGCGCCCCACCCTAGGCTGTGGCTCTGAGAGCATCACCCAGCACCGCTGGGCTGCACAGCCCCAGCAGGCAGACCCCAGAACAGAGTATGGGCTGGGCAACGTGGGGGCCAAGAGGAACTGCCTCCCCTCCAAACAGCCCTTGCACCCCCAGCACCCCAGGAAGCCTAGTACTCTAAATTACCCTTCCACCTGACCTGGAACTGGAGGCTTCCCTCTGTGCCTTCCTCCACACCCGCACCCACCCTAGATCATTGCCCCTGGGTCCCCCACTCCCCGGCCTGGGCAGTAGCGCACCACTGCCATGTGCTTCCCTTGAACTCTGCCCCTGCTCCCGGACTCCAGCCAGCTCAGTACAGCTGGAGTCCGGAAAGTTCCAGAACCTGGGGAGACAAGAGAGCCACCCTTCCACTGCCCCAGTAGGCCCCTGCTAACACCTCTCCTCCCCTCCATCCCCTCTAGTCTGCAAGGTGGCAACACACAGAAAATGTGAAGCAAAGGTGGGTAATCTGATGTGGGGAGGAGGGCCTGGGGTCCCTTCCTCCTCTGAAATGGGCTTCTCCTCCCTTCCACCCCTCTCATCATTGGGGAACCCCTGCTGGGTAACAGAGGGTACTGTACTTGGCCCTTTAAGAACCACCCTACTCCACCCCCTGGAGGACTGGCCCAGGCGGGTGGACAGCAAGACAGCACGTTTGTCTTGGTGCTGTGCCCAGGCTGCAGCTGGCGCGAGGACCGGGCAGGGCGGGGGGGGGTGGTGGTAGGGAAGAGGAGGAGAACGAGGAGGAGGAAGGGTGGGGTGGGTGGGGGTCAAAGCAGAGACTGGTGGCCGGATGGGCTGTGCCTTCCCTCTGGGGAAGGATCCTCAGGATGCCTGAGTGGGTCTTGTCCTGGGTCCTGGAAAGGCTGGGCAGAAGATGCAAGATGTAGGCAGCACCCATTATCCATTGGGTACCTGAGCCAGCCCCATCTCTGGGGTGCCCTAGTCCTCCTCCTGCAGTGTGAGTCCTCCTCCTTCCTAGGGCCTTGGAGCTTGCTTTGGGGAGCTGTGTGCCCAGGGGCGGGGTCTCCCAGTGAAAGAGGCCAGTGTCTGTCCCTGGCTGTGGCCTGCCTGCATGGCTCTATATATAACTCCTACCCTGCAGCTGGATGAATGGGGGTCTGTGTGGGCAGGGGGCTGGGAGCCAAGAGTAACATGTTGGGGGCCCAGGGGTGGGAGGCCGAGAGGCCAGAGGGGAGGCTCCCTTAAATAGAGGAACCTCAGTTGCAGCCTGTGCCCATCTGCTGACAGCCCCTCCACTTTCTTGCTGAAGCTGAGGGGTGGCCCCATCCTTAAGCCCAGGAGAGCCCATTTCACCAGCAGCTCAGCTCCTCACTCCAGTCTCCTTCCAGGTGACTTCGTCCTGTCAGGCTTTGCCTCCCGTGGAGCTGGTGAGTGTGCTCTGGGATGGGGTGGGGGATCCAAAGAGTCCAGAGGTCTGGTGGCCACAGACGGGGCCCCAAGAAGTTACCTTGAATGGACTGCTGTCCTTAGTGGCCATCCTCAGACAGTGGAAAACTTTTTGAGCCCTCTGCTCTTGTGTCTTGGGCCTGCTCAGGGTTAGGACTCCTCCCTCTCTCCCTGCCCCACCTAATACAGCCCTCACAGGGACACACACAGCCCCTCCCCACTGCCCCCAGGCCCAGACTGGTCCTTGCCCCTTCCCTAACCACTCCCTTTTCCTCTCCCTTCTCCCTCTAGCGGAGAAACACCGCCCCTGTGAGGCGCATAGAGCACCTGGTAAGGTGATGCTGCAGCGGGGGTTGGGGCGGGGAAGGAAGCAGATAGCTCTGGGACTAAGGACCTAGGTCTCTCCTGGAGCAAAATTCATGGAGCTCTGGAGTGGGGAGGCCGAGAATGAGGGGCAGAAAAGACGTGTGCAAAATCTCATCTCATCCACCAGGGATCCACCAAGTCTCTGAACCACTCAAAGCAGCGCAGCACTCTGCCCAGGTAAGTAGGGTGCCGGGTGTGGTCCCATATGAGCCCTTTCCTGATACCCTACCCTCAGCCCAGGGCAGTTCCCCCCAACAAAGCTCTCTAGGACAGCCCCACCCCCAAAAGGTCAGGACCCAGGAGGCCTCACCTGTAGTCGGCCAGACACCTTTCCATCACACCAGCCTCCCGGTGCCCGCCCCACACCCTCTCCCCACCCGGCTCCTAACACAGCTTCGCCCCCTCCTCCCCAGGAGCTTCAGCCTGGACCCGCTCATGGAGCGCCGCTGGGACTTGGACCTCACCTACGTGACGGAGCGGATCCTGGCCGCCTCTTTCCCCGCGCGGCCTGACGAGCAGCGACACCGGGGCCACCTGCGCGAGCTGGCTCACGTGCTGCAATCCAAGCACCGTGACAAGTACCTGGTGAGAGGCGGGACCTGCTTTAGTCAGCCAATGAGAGGGCTGGGAGGGCCAGAAGGGCCCGGCAGCTCCCTGACGTCAAACCTGTGGAGGCGGGGCCCCGGACGCTCCTCGGAGCCGACCTAGAAGGCAGGCAACTGATGCGGCTGTCAAAGTTAGGCCGGGCCTTAGTCACTTCCTCCTTTTGGAGAAAGACCCTTACTAAGGGTCACAGCAGGTGACACCTCCAAGAATCACCACGCCTCGCTGCCTAGGGTCACTTCGCCTAACGCCCCCACTTTACTTGCAGCTCTTCAACCTTTCAGAGAAAAGACATGACCTGACCCGCCTAAACCCGAAGGTAGGAGGGAATTAAAACCATCACCCCTAGCCTTCTCAGTATTAACAGTAGCACTTGGCATCTACTTTACTCTGAGACACTTGCCCATATGACTTGTCACTTGGGACAGCCCAAAGTGTGGTGCAGCAGGTATCGACCCATCATCTCAGTGAGGAAAGAATTGAGGCTGTCATCGACACAAGCAACAGGCCCCTGACCTTGTCTCCAGGCACCTAAACCCTATCCGTCTTCCACCCCATCCACCTCTTCTTTGGTGGCCACCAGCCCCAATTCCATCCCTGTACCCCTCAGGTCCAGGACTTTGGCTGGCCTGAGCTGCACGCACCCCCCCTAGACAAGCTGTGCTCCATTTGCAAAGCCATGGAGACCTGGCTCAGTGCTGACCCGCAGCACGTGGTCGTATTGTACTGCAAGGTGAGCTGGAACTTCAGGTTCACAGGACTGGGGGCCCTCAGCAAAGGGCCCCAGCAAGCCCTCTATCCCTCTTTGTCCTCAGGGGAGCAAGGGCAAGCTCGGGGTCATCGTCTCTGCCTATATGCACTACAGCAAGATCTCTGCAGGGTAAGGTGCCCCAGCCCCAAGTCCCCCCTTCCCCAGGGACCCTCCCTCCAGCTGAACCTTGATGAGCCCCACTCCTCTAAAGCCCACCTCAGGGTTCAGAGCCATTTACTATAAACTTGAGCTTTCCACCTCCTTTTTCTCACTTGTACTTCACCACTTTCCTAGGGCTGCTATAACAAAGTGCCACAGACTAAGTAGCTTAAGACAACAGAACTTTGTTGTCTCAGTTCTGGAAGCTCCAAGTCTGAAATCAAGGTGTCAGCAGGGCCACACTCGCACTGAGACTCTTGGAGTGGCCTCTTCCCAGCTGCCGGTGGGGGCCAGCAGTCCTTGGTGTCCCTTGGCTTACAGATGTATCGCTCCAGTCTCTGCCTTCGTCGTCACATGGCCTTCTTCCTGTGTGTCTGTGTGTCTGTGTCTCTTCTTCTTTTCTTCTAAGGCCACCAATCACATTGGATTAAGGGCTCACCCTACTCCAGTATAACATCTTAATTAATTACATCTGCAACGACCCTATGTCCAAATAAGGTCACATTCTGAGGTACATATCTTCTGGGGGGACACAATTCAACCCATTTCTGTTGTTTAGTCGCTAAGTCATATCCGACTCTTCTGCAACCCCATGGACTATAGCCCGCCAGGCTCCTCTGCCATGGGATTTCCCAGGCAAGAATACTGGAGTGGGTGACCATTTCCTTCTCCAGGGGATCTTCCCGACCCAGGGATCAAACCCATGTCTCCTGCATTGGCAGGTGGGTTCTTTACCACTGAGCCACGGGGGAAGCCCCAGTTCAACGCATAGCATGGTCTTATTGTCCCATTTCACAGAGGAAGAAACTAAAACTCAGGGAACAGTTGCCTGCAGTCCAACAACTAGTAAAGTGGCTGCTTGTGGGGTTTCTAGTTCTCTGCACCACCACTCTGAACTTCCTCTAGACTTCCGGGGAATCACACCTCTCTTCCCTCCCCTGGAGCTTAGGAAAGGGAGACCAGGATGTAACCACCCCCTTAGCCCCCACACTGGCCCCTGTCTCCCCAGGGCAGACCAGGCACTGGCGACCCTTACCATGCGGAAGTTCTGTGAAGACAAGGTTGCCGCAGAATTGCAGCCCTCCCAGCGCCGGTGAGCAGCCTGGGTGGGGATGGGCCAGGCGAGCAGGTCCCTCCGTGGCTGCCAAGGCCAAGCTTATCTCATTCATGCAGCACACCTTCCTGGAGCACCTCCTGTGTGCTAGGGGCTTGTGTCAGGTGCTGAGAATGCAGAACAAATCCAAGGTCCCTGCTCTCATGGGGCTTATTGACATGCTGGTGGGGTAGAAGGCAATAAACCTATAAATAAATAGACAAGATCGTTTGGGATGTTAGCAACAGCTATACAGAAAATAAAGCTGAGTCTTGTGATAAAGAGGGACTCACGGGATAGTCAGGGCCCATGGCTATACCACGTGAGACCAAGACCTGGAAGGGGCTTACATCCCCCTTGACATCCGGCCACCAGGTATATCACCTACTTCAGCGGTCTGCTGTCCGGGTCCATCCGCATGAACAGCAGCCCTCTCTTCCTGCACCACGTGCTGGTGCCCGTGCTGCCAGCCTTTGAACCTGGTGCAGGTGAGTCTGCCTGGAATGTGCCCCATCGGGGGGCTGTGCCCCACCCCTCCACTCAACGCCCTTCATGTACCTTCTCTTTTTTGCTCCTCTAGGATTCCAGCCCTTCCTCAAGATCTACCAGTCCATGCAGCTTGTCTACACATCAGGAATCTAGTGAGTGCTCTGTTGCCAGACCCCTTCTCCCTGAATCCCTGTTTTTCCAGCCTTTCCCAGACAGCTGGGCCTCCAGCTCTAGCCACTGCACCCCAAAACTAATAGCATCCTAGAATCCATTTTACAGATGGGGAAGCTGATGCTTAAAGAGCTCGCGCTCAGGGAGGGCTCAGTCTCTGATCTCCCAACTCCCTGTTGACTCTTCACAGCCACCGGTGCACCCAAGTGCCCCTGATTCAGCTCTGCCCTCTCTCTTCCCCAGTCACGTTGCAGGCCCTGGTCCCCAGCAGCTTTGTATCAGCCTGGAGCCAGCCCTCCTCCTCAAAGGCGATGTCATGGTGAGGGGGCCTTAGCCACAGGGAGAGTCCTGGGGGTGGGGTCGGGGTGGTGGTGAACGCTGCCAGCTGCACCGTCTCTGGAGAGCCATTGATTTAAGGCAGGCTGGAGGGCAAGGAGGTTGTCTTCCTGATGGGGAGGTCAACTTGGAGTTGAGGCAGAGCAGAGCTGCAGCCAGATAGCCGCCAAGGTGGAAGCACAGAGGAGATGTGTGTGGACACAGAGCCTGAACGCTGGTCTTCCTCCCCTCACCCAGGTAACATGCTATCACAAGGGTAGCCGGGGAACTGACCGGACCCTCGTATTCCGAGTCCAGTTCCACACATGCACCATCCATGGACCACGGCTCACCTTCTCCAAGGACCAGTTGGATGAGGCCTGGACCGGTGAGTTGGAGACAAGTGGCCTGGGGGCTGGAGCCCGGGTGAGGCAGGCAGGTGGGTAAGGGCAGGGAGGGGGGCACCTGGCTCCTCACCGTCCACTCCCCACAGACGAGAGGTTCCCCTTCCAAGCCTCGGTGGAGTTCGTCTTCTCCTCCAGCCCAGAGAAGATCAAAGGTAAGAGCCAAGCCTGGGAGGGGGCAGGAGTCAGGGGGTTGTCTCCCTGCTCCTCACCCCCAGGACGCCCCTCTATAGGTAACACCCCACGGAATGAGCCCTCCGTCTCTGTCGACTACAACACTGCAGAGCCCGCAGTGCGCTGGGACTCCTACGAGAACTTCAACTTGCACCATGAGGACAGTGCGGATGGTGTGTGGGGTGTCCCCAGAGGTGGCGGGAGGTGGAGTTTCTGGGGGGAGCGGTACATGCTTCCCTCCCTAGACAGACACCCTCCCAAGAGACACCCCCTGAGCTGGAGTCTCCGGCACTATCCCCTATTAACACACGTGCTTTATCTGTCTCTCCCTCTCTCTCTCTCACTTTTGCCTGCTTGCTCTCCTGCCCTGATCCTCTCCCCACTCAGACTCTGTCACCCACACCCGGGGGCCCCTGGATGGCAGTCCTTATGCCCAGGTGCAGCGAGCCCCCCGCCAGACCCCGCCGGCCCCGTCTCCGGAGCCACCCCCACCCCCGCTGCTTTCTGTCAGCAGCGACTCTGGCCACTCCTCCACACTGACCACGGAGCCGGCTGCTGAGTCCCCTGGCCGGCCACCCCCGACGGCTGCCGAGCGGCAGGAGCTCGAGCGCCTGCTGGGAGGCTGTGGAGTGGCTAGTGGGGGCCGGGGAGCTGGGCGCGAGACGGCCATCCTTGATGACGAAGACCAGCCTGCTGCAGGCGGAGGCCCCCACCTCGGAATGTATTCGGGACACAGGCCTGGCCTCAGCCGCCACTGCTCCTGCCGCCAGGGCTACCGGGAACCCTGCGGGGTCCCCAATGGAGGCTACTACCGGCCAGAGGGGACCCTGGAGAGGCGGCGGCTGGCTTTCGGAGCCTATGAGGGGCCCCCACAGGGTTATGCTGAGCCCTCCGTGGAGAAGAGACGCCTCTGCCGCTCACTGTCCGAGGGGCCGTACCCCTACCCGTCTGAGCTGGGGAAACCCGCCAATGGAGACTTTGGCTACCGCCCCCCAGGCTACCGGGAGGTGGTGATCCTGGAAGACCCGGGGCTGCCTCCGCTATGCTCGTGCCCCGCTTGTGAGGAGAAGCTAGCACTGCCCACGGCAGCCCTCTATGGGCTGCGGCTGGAGAGGGAGGCTGGAGAGGGGTGGGCAAGTGAGGCTGGCAAGCCCCTCCTGCACCCAGTGCGACCTGGGCACCCGCTGCCTCTGCTGGTGCCTGCCTGTGGGCACCACCACACCCCGCTGCCTGACTACAGCTGCTTGAAGCCACCCAAGGCAGGCGAGGAAGGGCATGAGGGCTGCTCCTACGCCTTGTGCCCCGAGGGAAGGTATGGGCACCCAGGGTACCCTGCCCTGGTGACGTACGGCTATGGAGGAGCAGTTCCCAGTTACTGCCCAGCATATGGCCGGGTGCCGCACAGCTGTGGGTCTCCAGGTGAGGGCAGAGGGTATCCCAGCCCTCGTGCCCACTCCCCCCGGGCTGGCTCCATTTCCCCGGGCAGCCCGCCCTACCCCCAGTCCAGGAAGCTGAGCTACGAGATCCCTGCAGAGGAGGGAGGGGACCGGTATCCGCTGCCTGGGCACCTGGCCCCAGCAGGACCCTTGGCATCTGCAGGTGAGGCCCTGGGAAGGGGGATGCCCAGGGCAGAAGAGGGTTCTGGGGAATGTGGGGAAAGCACAGACTGAGGAAGAGCTAAGCCAGGCAAAGGGGGCTCTTCCTGGCCCACAGCTCCTCTCCCTGCAGAGTCGCCGGAGCCTGTGTCCTGGAGGGAGGGTCCCAGCGGGCACAGCACCCTGCCCCGGTCCCCACGAGATGCCCAGTGCAGCGCTGCTTCCGAGCTGTCTGGTCCTTCCACGCCGCTGCACACCAGCAGCCCCGTCCAGGGCAAGGAGAGGTGCTTCATGGGGCTGGGCAGCTCAGGGGCCTCCTTATCTGGGTAGACACTGAAGCTTGGGTTGGGAGGCAGCTCACGCAGGGCTCTGCAACCCAACTAAACTCCCGCCCGCCTTCCCTCCCTGCAGCGCCCGACGGCAGGACACCCGCTCCCCCACCTTGGCGCCCACTCAGAGACTGAGTCCTGCAGAGGCCTTGCCACCTGTTTGCCAGGGAGGCGCTGATAAGGCTCCAGAGCTGCCTGCAAGAAGTGGGCCTGAGCCTCCAGCCCCTGGCGCCTTCTCCCCAGCCTCCCCACCCAGCTCTCCCAACGACTGGCCTCAGGAGAGGAGCCCGGGGGGCCGCTCAGACAGCACCAGTCCAAGGGGGCCTGTACCCAACACCCTGCCCGGCCTCCGTCACGCCCCCTGGCAGGGCCTGCGAGACCCCCCGGACAGCCCAGATGGGTCCCCCCTCACCCCTGTGCCTACTCAGATGCCCTGGCTTGTGGCCAGCCCAGAACCCCCTCAGAGCTCGCCCACACCTGCCTTTCCTCTGGCTGCATCGTACGACATCAACGGCGCCCCCCAGCCCCCTCTCCCTGAGAAACGCCACCTGCTGGGGCCTGGGCAGCAGCCGGGACCCTGGGGCCCAGAGCAGGCGTCCCCACCAGCCAGAGGCGCTAGTCACCATGTCACTTTTGCACCTCTGCTCCCGGATAACACCCCCCAGCCCCCAGGTATACAGGCCTTCAGGAGGCTGGGGCCACCTGGGGAGAACCTGGTTTCCAGGGAGGGGCATGGCATGAGGACTGGGGAGCCCTGGGGTCAAGCTTAGTCCCTCCCTGTTCTAGAGCCCCCGATGCAAGAGAGCCAGAGCAATGTCAAGTTTGTCCAGGACACATCCAAGTTCTGGTACAAGCCACACCTGTCCCGTGACCAAGGTGAGAAGCCAGCCTGCCCCCACCCGCTCCGGGCCTTTGGCTCAGCTTCTGGTTTGTGCCACTTAGTCAGCGGGTCTCCTCTGGGCCAAGTCTCTTTCTAGCAGGTGATTCTGGGTTTTAGGCCCGAGGAGGTCTCACAAGGTCAGTGCCCAGTGCACTGACTCCCCAGTGGCATCCTGGGTGCTGACACCACAGCTGTCAGGGCCAGAGGTCTGGGGGGCTCAGGCAGCAGAGCGGAGGTGCTACCTGGGGCTTGGTCGGCCGCTGTGAAAACTTCTCCTGCCTCCCCCAGCCATCACCCTGCTGAAGGACAAAGACCCTGGGGCCTTCCTGATCAGGGACAGTCATTCATTCCAAGGAGCCTATGGGCTGGCTCTCAAGGTGGCCACGCCCCCTCCCAGCGCCCAGTCCTGGAAAGGTACAGAGTGGCCCAGCCTGAGGGGGAGGAGGGTGTGGTGAGGGGAGGCACAGAGGCAAGACTAGGCAGGGTGGAGGAGGAGGAGATGAGCTCTCCTGCTTGGTAGAGAATTCCAGCAGAGAGAAGCGGAACCTGGAATCTTCTCCCCTCTTCTCCACTCCTGTCAGGGGACCCCTCAGAACAGCTGGTCCGTCATTTTCTCATTGAGACTGGGCCGAAAGGGGTGAAGATCAAGGGCTGTCCCAGCGAGCCCTACTTTGGTGAGAAGCAGGGGTGGGGAAGGCTGCACTTGGCATTCCGGGGAGGTCAGGAGGTGTCAGGAGGGAGGTGGAGGACTTGGGCACCTCGGGAGCCCGCTCGCCTCTCCCCTGCAGGCAGCCTGTCAGCCCTGGTCTCCCAGCACTCCATCTCCCCACTGTCCCTGCCCTGCTGCCTGCGCATTCCCAGCAAAGGTGGGTGTCTGGGCATCTGTCCTCCCCCGTCTCCCCTCCCACTGCGGCCAAAGGCACAATCTCCAGTCCTGGCTCCCTGCCTGCCTGCCTTCCCTTGGGACGGCAGAGGGCGCCCTCAGCTCCTGGGCCTGCCACTCCCTGCTGACCCCCATTTCCCTCAGATCCTCTGGAGGAGGTCCCAGAGGCCCCAGTGCCCAGCAACATGAGTACAGCGGCAGACCTCCTGCGTCAAGGCGCCGGTACGGGCCTCTCCCTCCTTCCCTCCCGCAGGCACCAAACGGGACACCCCTGACACATAGGGAACAGAAAGGCCTTGTGTGTGGGCCGGCCCTGGCAGATGCACCTCACCCAGGAAGTCAGGGGAGGCCTGTACCCATAGGCACGATAGGATGGGGAGTCCTGTCTAGGCTGCAGGGGTGGGGTCTTGCTAGAATGCAGATTCTCCGGCTTCCTTCCAGCATCTCGCGCAGTCACCTGCCTTTTTAACAGGTTACCTGTGTGATGGATGCATTTTGAGCAGCACTAGCTGGGGAAAGTGCGAGAGCTCGGTGGGTGGGAGGAACACGGATGGGAGATAGAGCTGGGGGTTGGCAGAGCCACCGCTCCCTACTCCCTTCAACCCCACTCCTCACCCTGCAGCCTGCAGCGTGCTCTACCTGACCTCAGTGGAGACGGAGTCACTGACGGGCCCCCAAGCAGTGGCACGGGCCAGCTCCGCAGCTCTGAGCTGCAGCCCCCGCCCCACACCAGCCGTTGTCCACTTCAAGGTCTCAGCCCAGGGCATCACACTCACAGACAACCAAAGGAAGTATGTGTGCCAGATAAGCCCCTGGGGGACCCCAGGCACAGACCCCGGGGGCCCCAATTTCTGGATGACCTTCCCCACCCTCGTCCCTACAGGCTCTTCTTTCGCCGCCATTATCCAGTCAACAGCATCACCTTTTCCAGCACTGACCCTCAGGACCGGAGGTGACCCTCCCTCCCAGCCCTTTCATCCCACAGTCCCCAGCCCAGCTTCTCCATTGGTAGCTCTTCCCTGGGTGCATCCCTTCACAGTTCTTCTCCTTCCACAGATGGACCAACTCCGACGGGACCACCTCCAAGTAAGCCTCCCCCAGAGTGCCGTCTCCCCTCCCAGCATGGCATCAGCATGGTGTCCAGGCGCCTGCTTGCTCCCCATCCCTGGCATGGTGGTCCCTGAGGAAGGGATGCTCAGCCTTCCCCACCCTGCCTTTGTGCCCCCAGGATCTTTGGTTTTGTGGCCAAGAAGCCAGGAAGCCCTTGGGAGAACGTGTGTCACCTCTTTGCAGAGCTAGACCCAGATCAGCCCGCAGGCGCCATTGTCACCTTCATCACCAAAGTTTTACTGGGCCAGAGGAAATGAAGGGAGGCCACAAGCTCCAAGCCCACGTCAGCACTGTGCCCCTCTCAGCACCACAGCCCTCACTTCCCCTGGCCTGGACCCAGGAGACCCAGGAGCCGGCCTCTCCCCTAGGAGTGGGGAGCGGACACACTGGCCTGGGACACTGCTCTCCTCCCCCGCCCCCAGCCTGCTAAGCGAAGTGGATGGGCCCATGGGATGACCTTGCATGTGAGCAGAGGGCAGAGACGGGTGTGTGAGGGTGAGGCGGTGGAGCCTGGAAGGGGTGATCCGGACAGCCCCACCTGCAGGAGAGCATCCGCGCTGGCTGGCGAGGGAGACAGGCACGGCAGGGAGAGGGGAGAGGTGTGGGGAGCAAGGCACTCCCTCCTCTGCCTCCCCTCTAAGCAGAGAGATCAGAGTAGGATCACATGAAAAGGGGGGAAAGGAAAAAAAAAAGAGTCTATTTTTGTCTAATAATAAAGAGTTTCTATAATGTTTAGTCAGAGTTGGACTCATGCCTGTTTCCAGGAAGGTCAAAGCCTCGGGTCTCCCAGGACCACACCTGTGTTTCTTGGGGCATCCCAGGCCCAAGCCATGTCTGTGGGACACACACAATCCCTCTCCCTGGCCCCACAGCAGTCCACACATGCCTCGTGAGCAAGTGTCCTTCGCCACTCCCTCCTCCAGCCCTGTCCCCAGCCCCGTGTACTGGAAAGGATTCCCCTGTCCCAGCTGTACTGATAAATATGGAAACTCCATCTTTATTGGCTGTATAAACATCTCTGGTCTGTACATACATTTCATACATCATAGTGCAGGGCCTGAAGGGAGGGCCAAAGTGGAGGCCCCCACAGTACAACAGCTCACTGCTTGCCCTAAAGCCCTGCCCACTCTCCCCAAACTCCTGCTCCCTCTCCCTCCTGGAAGCTACTGTGTGGGGAGGGGTCGGGGTCAAGAGGCTAGGAGACAGGAGGGCTTGGTGGGGGAGGACATGTGTAAGTGCTAGATCAAACACTGAAGCAAAACAGGCAATGGCGCAGGCAACAAGCAGGGTGCGGGTGGGGCAGGGGAGCACGGGCTCTCACTGGGCTCTGGGGCCCTGCCCTCACCGTGTGGGAGAGAGAGGCTCTGTGGTCTCAACCTGCATCCTCAGAACTAGAGACAAAGGTGCCACAGGTGAGCTGAGGAGGCCCAGAGGGAGACAGCAGCAAAGGCTCCATCCCGGGACCTTCAGCCCCTCTCTCTACATGTCACGGGCACCATCTACGTGTGTACAGCTGGGGGAGCCAGACGGGGTTCTCGGGGGACCATGGTGCCCCAGCAGGTCGTGAGGGAGGAAGCTGGCTCTGGGGGGAGAGAAGAGAGGCCCTCGAGTAGTCTTCTAGGGACAGCATTCAGTGAAGGAGAGCGAGGGCCCTAGAGAGCCCCCCAGCCCAGCCAGGGGGGTGACAGCAGCAACTGGTTCACACAATGACGAGGACAGGGAACAGAAGACAGCTGCCCTGGAACACCGGTCAACAGGGAGGGCTGTCCCGCTCCACTCTCTCAAGTCTCAGGCCCAGCAGCAGCTGAGACAGAAGCACTCACTCCTTTCCCCTCACACGCGCCAGTGCGGAAGGGGGCACGCCCATGCCCCAAACCAAGGGGACCTGGCCATAGAGCACCACCCTTCAGGCCTGTTTCTGTCCAACCAGGGTCTCTCGCCCAGGGACTGATGACTGGGGCAGCCCTGGGGCAGAAACGTGGGCATGGAGGAGCTTGGCAGGGGCCTGATCTGGTAGGGGCAGAGTGCCAACACGCCCCCTGGGGCCTGCTGGGTAGGCAGATCCTCAGGGAGTCAGGAACTCCGTACCTGGTTCTGCAAAGGGAGGGGACAAAGGGGAGGGGCAGGTCCGGGGAGAAGGCCTAGCCACTCAGGGGGTGCAGATCCACTTTGACTTTTTCCCCACAGCTCAGCATCCCAATGGTGGGGAAGAAGCCTCCAGAAGGTACAACAGCATCCTTCTTGCCAATGATCTTGCCATTCCGAGTGAAGAAAACCTAGGGGTGGAGGAGGAGAGCAGGATGGGCAGCAGGCTCTGCCTGATGCTGGGGCTACACAGGCCTGAAACCCATCCTTCCCAACTCCCGCCACCGCAGGAGAGAGATGGACGGCGATGCAGGAGGTGACCACGAGAGGGCGTCCAGAGGCCGGAAACCAGCCTGTCAACCAGTCTCCCCACTCGGCAAGCCCGCGCCCCTCCCCAGGCTCCGCCCTCTCCTCCACAGGGGCGCCAGCCTGGCCCAGCCCCGGACCCCCGCGCTCACCACCACCTTCTTGCCCTCGTGCTCTTGCTCTATCTCCTCCCCGTCATCTTCCTCTTCCTCCTCTTCCTCTTCTTCCTCCCCTTCCTGGTGCAGATACATGACATTCCGGACATTCCGCACAGCTCGGGCAGTCGGGGACAGGATCACTGTGTCACAGCTGTCGTCGCTGTCACCTAAGAGGCCAGGACACCTGAGCTCCTGCGGTTCTGCCCGCAGAACCCACCCTCTGCCCGGCCAGACAGGTTGGCCACGGACACCCCCACTCACCCTCACTGTCCAGAATGTAGTCCCGGGGGAACATGATTCCACAGCCCATTATGTCCCCTTTGTAACAGCGTGGCCCGAAAGGGTCCCCCACGCCACTGCCATGAAAGATCTTCCCGTCATCTGTTGGGAGGAGGGGAGACTACACGCACCTGCAGGAGGGGCTGATACCCTACACCCCCAGAGCCCGCCCCGCTAGAAGCCCAAGTGCCCCTCCTTCCCTCTCTGGCCCCAAGGAAGGGAGGAGAGAAAATGAGGGCACCAGAAGAGAGACACGTCTGTCCCCTCAAAGGGCTGAGGGGGAGCTCCCTCAGGAGCTGATCAGAGAGCGGAGAAGGGCCTGGGGGGAGGGAGAGGTGGGACCAAGAACTCAAGGCTTGTCCTTTCTAAAGAAAGCCCGCAAGGAAATCGAACCAGTCAAAGGAAGAAAATGCAGAATCTGCAGGAAGGGAGCAGAGGGAGCCAACTAAGAGGCCTGGAATGTCCAGTTTGGGCCCAGCTTCCCCGCCCCTGTTCTGCTCCCCTGGCTTGTCGGGCTGGGAGGGAAAACAGGAGAAAGCTAGCAGCTTGGGAAGGGGACAGCAGGGGGCAGCAGGGGAGAGTCTCTCAGGTCAGACGCTAGAGGAGAGGCCCCTGGTGCGGGGTCAGGAAAATGGGTGTCCCTGCACCCCCCACCCCCACAGCCCCTGCTCCCCCAGGGCAGCCCCTCACGCACCTGCATGATAAGCCACAGACCCTCTGCTCCAGCCAGGGTGCCTGTTCTTGGGATAATCCTATGCCAATGTGAAAAAAGGAAAGCTGTGATACCACGCAGAAAAGAAGATGGGAGAGTGGCATCTGAACCCTCACCTTCTGGAACAAGCTACAACCCAGATGGCTGCTCCCACCCCGGCAGGCTCACACCTTCAGGCACTGGAGGTTGCAGGGGGTGGGGGCAGAGTGAGAAGGTGCTGGGGTGCCAGAGTTGTGGGGTGCCCTCACCCCCCATCGAGGCCCTGGTGTGTGTGTGTGGTAGGCTCACAACCCTTTGTCAGCCCCGAGGTGACTAAGGGTCTGTACCCTTACATAGCAGACACACATGACCTTTCTGTCTCAGGTTAAGATGCCTCTCTGCAGCCAGGCCCCTTCACCTCCCTTGGAGCTCCCAGCTCTAGACCAGAAGCCCCAGAGCTGAGCATCCCCCGGGCAGAAAGCCAGCATTAGTGCCCACCTTCCGGGCCAGCCCCAAGGCGATGTAGCATTTCTCTCCAGGGTCCACGATCTCCACCTCAAAGTAGTGGCTACGGGTGCTGAGTGGGCGCCGGGCCTGTGCCAGCCCCACATCCACGATGCTCTTGCCCTTGCCCAAGTACTCCAGCAGCTGTGGGGAGAGAACCAGGGGTGGGGACCAGGCTGACACCCACCCTGGAAACCTGGTTCCAAGGCTGTCTGGGGACCAGTTTCCTGGTCTCTCACAGAAAGCCCAGCTGAAAGGGAAGTGGTGCTGGAGGCATAAGGAGGGACTCGGTGCTCCCAGCAGGCAGGGGAGAACAGGCATGGGGCGGGGGAGTGGAGGCGGCAGGAGCAGCATGCAGGCTGAGCCCCTACTGAAGACTGCACCCACCTGCCTACTGAGACAAGGACTCTCTCCTTGCTGTGGGGAGACAGGAGAGCAGCCCCAAGATCCCAGTGGCTGGGCGCCAGGACCACACAGGGCTCTCTCGGCCATCACCTCCCTCGGTCACCGTGCCTGCCTGGAAAGGGCCACCCAGGGGCCCTGAACACAGAGAAGAGGAGAAGCGAAGGCTAGGCTAAGAGGAAGCCTAACGGCTTTCTCAGGGTACCTCGGGAGGCCAAGGAGAATGCAGAGGTTAGGGGCCAAGTCCAGACGTCTGAGGGAGGGGAGACAGCTCAGAAGCCACTTCTGCCTGGGATGGGACTGATACAGTTTCTCAAGGTCTTTGTTGTACTTGGCTCTGAAAAGAGCTGTTTGTAGCCTTGTGGGGAGGTGCCGGGGAGCCAGGGACAGACCAGCTCTGCTCCCGCATTCAGTGTGAGGGAGGGGGCCAGGCAGAGCAGGGCTAGAAAGGCAGGCATTCCTGCTCCCAGCCCCTCGCGGCTCTTTTAAGCTGGAGCAGGGGTGTGGAGGGGAGCTGACTGATGGGCTCCTGGGGCTCCTCAGCCCCAGTGATCCTGCCTGGGCAAGACGGGGCGGCAACCCCCAATCTGGGAGGATTTATTTATCAGTTGTCATGGTAATAGTGGCGCCGTGACTCAACCCTGTCCCGTCTGTCCCCCACCCTCAGCATCACCTGGGATTCCTTAATCCCTTTTTAATTAGCCAAACTGCCCCTCAAGACTTTCTTCTACCCTCCCACCCTCTGGCCCTGAAGAAAGCTCACTCCCTGGGGACCTCCTCCACTTCTCCCTGGCAAACCTTGTGTGGGACACTGGCCTCTCACCCCACAAAGAACTCCTGCCTGAACAGGAAAGGCATCACGCTCGCCAGCACCAGCACCCGAGCCTCCGTGTGTCTTCAGCAGAGGGAGAGGCCACATCCTCACCACCCCTTCAGGGAGGCACTGGCCCACCCTCACCCTGGAGCCCCGAAACCCTGGCACAGCAAGTCCATCCTCCCCTCCGCCCCAGAGAACCGCAGGCAGGCGGGGGTCGGGGGCACCAGGAGAAAAGCTGGAGGTTTATGGCAGATCACTGGATCTTTCTCCCCTCCTTCCTCCAGCCAGGACTGTACACACTTCACGGCACCCTGGCTCCGCGATGTCACACTCCTAGGCCAAGTCTCCATTGTCTCACACTGCATTCTTCTATTAGAAAGAGGCCCCCTGAAGGTGGTCTTCTGATTTACCAGGTATTGTGAAGGCCCACCCTGTCTAAATTCTACTTCTGGTCCTCTGGGTGGGCTCGGCTGGGCCTGAATTCCTCCATTGTCTCTCTCCCCACAAGGCTGGGGGTGGGCTTGCAGGGTTATGGGGTCTGATGCACATTAACTAGCATGGACTCCACCCAGTCTGAGCAGCCCCCAGCCCACCCTCTCCTCTGCATTGCTGAACTGGGTGGGGGATCCCACAGCTGCCCTTGACCCACGGCATCCAACTGGCCTCAGTGTAGGAAACACAGTGTTCTCCATTCTCAGAGCCAAAAGACAGCGGATCCAGATCCTGATCCTTGGGAAAAACCCGCCCAACCATTCCCCCTGCCTCGGCCCTGAGGAGGGCAGGCTGCCTTTTTGTTATGGATAGGGTAGGGAGGCTTCCTTAAGCTACAAGGCCAGGAGGATAAAACCCTAACGCAACACACTTATTCGGGCTCTAAAACCTACTCCCCACCCTGCAGAGCAGCTCAGAAGGCACAGCGGCTCACCGCCCAGGAGCCTAGGTTCCTTGCACAGTCAGGAGAGGAACCACCACCTGCATCTCCAAAAACGGTGGCAAAGTGAAGTGAGTGCCAAGGGCCTAGTCTGACCCCTGGCAGGTGATAAATGCACACATCGGCCTTTCCTAAACTCAGGAAATGGGGGTTATACTAGAATACCCCAGTGTTCCAGTGCTCCCTAAACATTAACAATCGCCCCAAAGCTACAACAGACTGGAACTGCCAATCACAAAGAAGGAAAGGATCTTTCATCTCAGCCCTTACCCCCCTCCCCCACATCGGAATGGCCGCTGATCATCACCGTTTCCCTAGGATACTCCCCAGATGACTCCACCCAGATGACCAACTGCCTCCCTCCCAAGGCTTTCTCCTCAAACAATGCCGCTATCAACATCTTTGGTGGGGGTAGGGGAACTCTTTCCTTAAGGCTCTCAAGACCCCCTACACCTCCCTCTACACACAACAGAAGCCTCGAGAGGCCAAACAGTTCACCCCCACAGAGCAGAGGCTGCAGACCAGAGTGCAGAGAGCCTCCTGCACCCCACCCCTCCCTCATAGCGGCAGCACCTACTCTTTGCCTCCTCTCCTGCTGCGACCCGCCCTCGTCTTGCCAGCAGAGACCCTAATCCCTCTTGACAGGAGCAAGGGAGGGCTCAGTGCCCCGAGGGCCTAGAAGCAGCTGAAACACGAACCAGGAACGTGCTTCCCACCGGCCAGCTCAGGCCCCAACAAGGTCTCCTCCTGGGTTGGGTCTGGGGAGGACCCCTGAGAGGGTGGGGCCTCATTCACCCCACTTTGTGTACGATAGCTGTTGCCCTGTCACTAAGAAATTGTCAGAGGAGCTATGAACGGAAATGAGGAACAAAGAATGAGTCTAACCCCCCAGCCCTACCTACTGCCCCTCGCCCTCAGCATGTCACGTAAGCACACTGCACAAGGCCCGGGGATGGGGATGAGGGGCAGCCTTCCCCATCTCGGAGCGAACATTGCAACAGCAACTCTTCAGCATCCCAGAGCTCTGCGAAGGGGGCGCTCTCTAGGAGGGGAAAGTAAGGCAGCAGGAAGCAGGGAAAGACTGCCATCTGGAAAGAGCCAGGTCTGTCCATATATAGATCCTCAGATCAAACAAACACAACTAAATATTAACAATTGTTAATCTAGGCAGTGGAGACCCAGGGGGCATTTACTGTGCTACTTTTTCAGCTTTTCTGTATGTTGGAAACTTCTCAGAATGAATTGTTAGGGTTAAAAAAAAAAGTCTGGAGTTTAAGTCTCTCTTCTGTCTGGGGAGAACCAGTGAGAAAGGAGAAGAGAAGATAACTGACACTACAAAACTGAAAGAAACAGGAGTAAAAGACTTCCAAGGTGGCCAAGAAGACTCACCTGGCTAATGACACTAGACAAGAAAATCTCTGGGAAAGTGGGCTTAAGCCCAGGAACTCTGGACTCATCCTGTGCGACGGGGCAGGAGAGACTGGCTGCAATAGAGTGGGCCTGGGTAGAAGGCAGCATGTATCAGACAGTGGGAAAGGTGGGGGGAGGGGGCACAAGGAGTATCTAGGCTTAGTTCTGCTACTAATTCACTGTGACATTTGATCAAGTCTCTTTATTTTCTCTGGGGCTGTTTTCTCAGCAGTACAAGAGGATACGTGGGAATGTGTGGGCAGTCACACAGCTGGGGCGGGGGGGCATGGTTTGAGGAGCTACCAGCATCTTGGGTCTTGGAGCCAGGGATGCTAAATGTCCTGCCCATTAAGAAACTGTCTCACTTAAGATGCCCACAGTCTCCACACTGAGAAACCTGGGCGGGATGGCATCAAAGCCTGCCCCAGATTGCCCCAGACTTTTACGGTTCCACAGGGTGCTCTCCTGGGAACATGATCAGGGCAGGAGAAATAGGCTGCAACCACAGCAGAGGTCAAGGTCCCTGGGAAGGGCTCCGTACAGAGGGGGACGTAAAAACAGGAAGGGCAGAGGGGAGAAGCAGCTGCACTAGACATCTTTAGAAACAGGAGGCACAGGCGCAGCCCAGTGACCTCTCCCAGGCTCTTGCAGGCTGACACCACTCAGATCACCAGATTGGAAATACAGTGGATGGTCAGAAGGGACACGAAGGAGGAGGCCAGGAGGCAACAGTGGAGATGGTGGGTCAAAGGGCTGGAAGAAACTGGGTAAGTTACCCTCACTTGAAAGATGAGGTGGTTGGCAAGACTAGAAAAGAGGCGTGCCTCAAGAGGCTCATGTCCAAGGCAGCCCCAGAGGACCAAGTACGCAGGGAACGGCATGCCTACCCTGCCAGCTGTCCCCAGCTGGGGCTGGGGCTTAAGAGAAGAGTTAAACTCAATAGCTTACATCTAAGAGAGAAAAAAAGATTCTTAAATATGTGGCCTGAGGGCACTGGGGGAAGGGCAGAGAGGAAGGAAGGCTATTTATAAACACCTACAGGATTCTGCATCAATTAGAAAAGACTGCCTGGGAGGAGCAAGGAGCAGAGTGGGGACAGGTCCAGGCAGAGAAAGGGTGCCAGGAACTCTTGAGGAGAGGTCAAGGATGAGAGCTGGAACATCGCCCTGGCTCAGCCCCAACTTCAACTCTGTAGATGTTGTCAGAATGATGGTGGAAGGGGGAAAGAAAGGAGAGATGAAGATCAGGGAGTGGGCATCTGAGGTCTCCGGGCTGGTGGCCATTGCAGTCCCTGGATCCCAGTGCCAGAAGGGGGTGCAGAGTGTGAGAAGCTGCAGGAATGCACGCTTCCTACCATTTTCCCTGGGTTGGACGCACCTTGCACTCCAGAAGTGGAGAGCCTTGCTCATAACCTACTCCCACCCCCCACTGCTTCTGTTTTGCTATCAAAGGCTGAGTTAAAAACAGCCTGGCTTGGGGTGAGAAGGCCAGAGGGTGGAGGAAAAGGTTGAGCCGGGAGTGGGAGGGCAGCAGAGGGACAATTCCACGTGGGAGGCCTGAGCAGCCCACCAGAGGTCAGGGCCAGACCCCTGACTCAGCAGCCATCCACTTCCAAGCTAGCATGAGGCACAGAGGCTAAGTATGAAGAATTTCCCTCCCTTGAGGTCTATACACTTCCAACCAAGTTTAAAATCTAGACAGGGGACTAACGCAGGTATGATGAGATGTATGAAAAGGCCAGCTTTGGAGGGTCAAGGACTCTCACTGAATCATCATCCGCCTCTATTCTCATCCTATAAAATGTGGGAAGGCCAAAGAGACTGACATGGATGCTTACTCAAAAAAGCATCTCGAAGAACCTCTCCCAACACGAGTAGGATTTATGATGACACCTACCCCACATCGCAGCGAATGAAAAGCTGGGCCAGCTGGGCTGGGTTCAAGCCAAAAGGGAGGTCCAGGCATCCAGCCTCTCCAAAATCAGCCCCGCCTCTCAAAGGCAGACAGACGTTCAGGGCAGCAGCGTGCGCCACCCTGGGGACTGAAGGAACCAAAGAGGCAAAGGAGAGCTACTGCTTTCCCCAAGGTTGAGTGATGAGCCTGAGCTCTCAAACAAAAGGGAAGGTGGGAAAGGAGGACCAAGGCTAAGGGAACACAGACCTGCACGCAAGGACCGTGTCATGGTGCCAGGCACTGCTGCTCAAACTCTCACTTTCCAAAACCCTACAGAAGACACTGTCTTCACTGCCTATTCCAAGCAATCCTAAGAGCCGCTGGGGCCCCAGGAGTTCCGCCCGGCGCCCTCCACCCACTGCCCCTTACTTACGGTTCCACAGACTCGGACGTCATGCAGCCGGCCCCACTCATCCTCGTAACTGTCCACCATCATGACACTGTCATCCTCGCGGCCCAGCTCGGCGTTGAGGTGCAGCCGTACCTCCTCCCCCAGCGAATGCATGCCCACTGCCGGAAACAGCCCGTCCGGGGACATGGGCATGATGGTGGAGCCCACCTGAGTTGTCAGGAGAGAAGGAAGGAGGGAGCTGCCGCCTGGCTCACTTTCCCCACGGCTCATCTAATTCTCACAAGCGGACTTTTGAGAATGATGCAACCAGTCATCACCACACACACTGACAGGAGAACAAAACAGAGGTACAGAGAAGTTTGGACAAAAGCTGCTGAGCACTCCTGGCTGAGCAAGCAATCCACAGAGCTAGAAGGCAAACAGCAAGTCTCTCGACGTGCCAAATACTTTTGATACATGTTGAGTGTGGACTGCAGCAGGAAGAGAGCTCAGGATAGATGCTAAGGGAGGAAAACCCCTCAGCAGAGAACTGAGAAAGCGATTTCCCTGGGCAGGAGGTGGGGCTGGGGAGGAGAAGGAAGACAGCCTGGGTCTCTCCTATGTGTTCTTATCCCAGCCCTCCACCATCACTCGCCTTTGAAGAGGGAAGGAAAGGAGAAGTGAAACAAGGAACACAAAACACAGAAAAGACATATCCTCAAAAGCATTCAAGTCAAACGTCCCAAGACGACCTCCAGCTTACGGAGCCAGGCCATAAACTCTCCCTCTTTTTTCCTACTCAAAACCTTCCTCCACATCACCCCATTCTGTACCCCCTCAAACTCTGCCCCTCCTCCACTGCATAAACTTGCCCCTCTGTGTCTATCACCTGGGGACAGTCCCAGCTTCCCCTGGGTGAGGGGAGGGTCTTCTACATGCAGGAGAGCCCAGGAGAATTTAAGACTGAACTGAAGAAGATGGGAAATGAGCCCAGGGGGCCCTGGGCTGGCCCCAGCCAGCAGACTCTTTCATAGCACTCACACAAGTCCCTGGACAGCTTCAAGCATTGAAATCCCACTCAGGATGTCCCACTTACCCGCTTCCCATTTTTAGTGAAGAAGATCTGGGCAGTCTGCACATCAAAGGACACTGGCTCAATGCCACAACCAATCCGGTCCCCAGAGTTGCACTTTGACCCAAACTGCCGACCCTTGGCTCGGCCATTGTAAAGCCTGTAGAGAGGGCGGAAAGACACACTATCTGAGCCTGGCCTCCCAACTTCTCCCCAGTACTCCTGCTCGCCATCACTCTGCAACACCATCTACCTGCGTCCTCGTATGAGCTCCACCCTCCCCTTTAAGTCTGCAAGCCTCCAAGGAGAGTCAACAGGCCACCTTCCTGACCTGATCAGAAAAATCTAGGAAAATACCCCAAGACCAGTGAAGGAATGGCCAAAGCCACCCTGAGGTAGTCCCTTGTATCTAAGATTCCCAAATCTGCAGAAAAGGGGTTGGGTGCCACAAGAGGCAACTCACTTGCCATCATCAGCATGGTAGGCCACAGAGTCAGGCAACCAGCCAGGCTGGTGATCCAAGCTATAGTACTGAGGGACCAGTCCCACAGCAATGGTGCCCCTGACCCCACTGTCCACAATCGACACCTGGAGGGAGGAGAGCAGGGCACAGTTAGCACAGAGGGGAGCAGACATCAAAGGGGCTGAGGCCCAAAGAGCCAGGAGACAGGGGATCAAAGAGAAAGGATGCCCAGAGGAAGAACGGGGGAAAGTGAGGGCCCACTTTACCACAATTACTTACAAAATAATTTCCAAGCTATGGGAAAAGATAGGAGACGGAGTAGATGCCGGGCTTGGGTTAGGGTGTGAGAAAAGACATGGGTCAAATTCTACCTAGGTGAAGGGCAGGAGAGCCAAAGGGACAGGGTGACAGGACTCTACAGTGCCTCTCAGATTAGGCATCGTGATATTCTGGGCCCTTTTCCCAGCCAACAGGATAATCCTGATGGAAAGTTTAAAGAACTAGGTCAAGAATCCAGTAAAAGAGCTCCCTGGAGCTAAACCATTTCACCCCCTGCTCTGCCCACCCATAGCCTTGATCACCTCAAAATAATTGCTGTCCTTTGTCAGGGGTCGAGAAGCCACATAGCAGCCAACTTCACCAGAGTTTCCATGGTAACTGAAGGAGAAATGAAGAGGGAGGTCCATTAGCATCCTAGCCCAGGAGTTTGGGGGAGTGCCTTAGTGTCCCCAACCCCCACCCTGTGAGGGCCAGCTGAGAGGAGAATCCATCTGGTCACACTGGGGTCATCTGCACAAACACCATAACAAGATACTTGAGGTCACCCGCTGCCTCCAGCAAGGGTCAACCTATACCAGACCACTGCACGCCTGGCTTACGACTGCCAGTGGGGAAGAGAAGGAGAGCCTCCCAGAGTTGCCTATTAGGCGGTCTCACACCCTGTCTAACCTCAATCCTTCATGCTGCAGCTTCAGCCCTTTTCCTCTGGCTCTGTCCTCAGTGGAGTTTGAGAATGGCTAGTCTCTATCCTCTGGACCAAAGCCTTTCATAGATTGAAAGAGTTATTCACTCCCCACTCCTCAACTTTCTTGTTTCCAGGCTAGATAGCACTACTTCTGTCCCTCTTCCAGTGACAATTCTGTGAGAGAATTCGGTTCCAACGGAGTCAAGGGAGAGTTTCAAGCCAGAGACAGAAAACAAACACACAAACCAAAGGGTTGGAAGGCAGTGAGCAGGATGCACTACCGGGCCATTCTTCCCAAAACAGGAAGTCCACTGCCTTTGAAATGGTCATTCTTTCACCAAACCCAACTCAAGAGATGCAGGCAGGAGACCCAGGCATCGCACAGACTCACTGGAGTCCTCTCGACAAGACAGTTGGGCAACTCCTGAGACCCCAGCAGCCTCCATCTCTGACATGACTACTTCCGATGCAGACCAGGACAGAGGGACCCAGAGACACAGGCCCAGAGGGGTGCAAGGTGAAGAAGCACACTGCTCCATCAGAAAGGCCTCCAGAGTCCACTGCATCCCCATGCAGTATAGACAGGTCTCTGCTTCTGCAAAAGCCCCTTTTCATCTCTGAGATCTGACATAGAAAGGAAAATGTGAAAGCCCTCCCTGAAACTCACCTCAAAGTGTCTCCATCTACAAGAATATGCTTGAACCTCTCCTGATATCGGAAAGCCCGGACCTCTCGAATCTCCCGGATCCGCCGGCGCCAATTCAGAAACCGGTAGTGCAGGTTGAGGTCATCCATCTTGTTCATGAGAACAAACCTGCCAAGGGGAGAAGGGACTTGAGGAAGAGGAAGCAGGGCCCTGAGCACCTTGGCCAGTTCTACCTAGAATGCAGAAAAGACTCTAGACTTGAAGCCAGTTGCCTAGATTGACCTTAACAATCCCCACCCTCGTCCTTTTATTCAAACATTTACTGAGCTCCCTATACGTGCTCCTGCTGTCCAAGGTGCTATGGATACAGCTGTGAACAAGGATGGGCTGCCTATTCTCAGAGCGCTTCCATTCTACCTAGACAGCGCAGGAATAAGCAGAATGACATGATGAAAGAATAACAAGTTGAACTCTATGAGATGAAAAGGTGATTGGCATGTGACAAGCCCAAGAAAGAGCTTCCCAGGCAGAGGGGACAGCCAGAACACAGGTCCTGAGGTGCAAGGCAGCTGGCATGATAGGAAAATAGGTCAGGTGGCTGGTGTGCAGGGAATGTGAGGCAGAAAAAATGTACCAGAAAAGGATGGAAGGAAGGTAGGGGCCAGATCAATGCTCTACAGACCATGTTAAGGAGTTTGAATTTTATTCCAAGTATGATGGGAAAGCTCTGGAGGGTTTTAAGCTCGGAAATGATATGTTTCTAAGGCTTATCTGATTGTAAAGATCATTCAGGCGGTTGGCTGGAGACTAAACTCATCACAAGATGAGCAAAACAGAGTGGCAAACAATTAATCAAGAGGCTGCAGCTGCTGTTCTAATGAGAGATGGCATCCACAAAGACGGTAGTAGAGAAGATGGAGAGGAGTAGGATGACCCAGGTATTTAAACCAACAGTGCTAACGCATAGATGAATGAATCTTCCCCAAAGTGACAAAAAGAGGGGTTACTTTCTCTTCCCATATCCCAAACCCTGGGACAAAGGTTCCATCAAGGCCTGACAGTGTCCTGCACACAGTAGGGGCTTAGGAAGCTGGCTAGGCTAAATTCACTCCCCATGCGCATATTACAAGCTTCTGCAGTAGCTACAAGCTACTGCGTGGCTCAGAAGGGTAGGCACCTGCGGGGTAGCCCTAGGACTGGCCTCCTAGGACTGGCCTCCTCGGCACTCGGCCAGGGCTCGACCCCAGGTTGATGCTGGCGCCCCAGACCTAGGGGCATCTGCTTGCCTAGAATCCCATAGCCTTGGCACCAGCGAGAGGAGGCTGCACCGGGCCCCGCCTCCACCCGGATCACTCAGAGGAGACCCGGGGGAAAGGAGCACTGGCCCGTCAGTGTGACTACGCCCAGACTCCCCAGGCCGTGCTCTGGGCCGAGAAGGGTCCCCAGAGAGGAAGCCCAGCGACCAGAGCGCAAGGCCCCGCCCCTGACTCCGAAGCCTCCGCCCAGGACCCCCGCCTCCCGCCTCCCGCCTCAGGCTCGGTGGAGACCGACCCGAGGCCTCCGGGACCCCGCCCCCGATCCCCGCCTACCGGGGCCGCCGCGTCCTCCTCATCCATAGGCCTCTCAGCTCCGCACACTAGCTCTTCGGCCGCCGCCACCACACACATCCGGGTCCCCGCCCTTCCTACGCTCCCCGAGACCCGCCCCTTTGGACCCACTCTGGCCAATCTGCAGCGGCCGAGGACGACAGGCACCTTCAGGAGCCAATCGAAGGACGCAGGCCGGACCGGGCGCGGCCCGGTGAACCGGGTACCTAGCGCCGGGTAGGGGCTGGTAAACCCGGGTGTCGAGAGGGTGGTAGGCGGCGACGTGGCGGCCCAGACGCCGCACTGGGCGCCCCGGGCGCTGAGTGGCCGGTCAAGGGGCGGCTCCCGCCCCGTGTGGGGCGGGCGGGTAAGGTCGCTGCGTACCCACAAATACTGTGACTATTCCCTCAGCGCCAGTTCCGTGTCAGACGTGATGCTAAGAGCTCTGTAGGAATGTCCTTTTAATCCACTCAACAACCTTATGAAATGAGTCTTATTATTAAATCCTGTTTGCGTGTGCAGAGCCTGAGACTGGTCTCCATAACGCGTGTACCTGTTACCATATGTTTTGTATTCTCCAGAGTTATACCATTACCGTGTGCTTTATATTCCCCCGAGCTCCATTTCATGTCACCTTGCCTTCATTCTGGGCAAGGCATTCCTACCAGGAGAAAACTTCGAATGTAAAAAGCAGAGGGATTGGTGTGACTTAAGGAAAGTTACGCTGGGGCCATAATGAGGAGGGAAGATGGATATGGTACTGACCTTTATCCCACACCTACTGGAGGGTGGTTATTGCCCTTCTGGGGAGGACGTTCCCCATTTCCTCCATTACCAAATTTCTCTTCTCCGGGTAGGAAGATTTTCTCCCCTCCTCTGTATTTCTTCTAATTCTTTTTTTTCTTTTTTTAAGTCTTTATTGAATCTGTTACAATATGGCTTCTATGTTTCGGTTTTTTGGCCATGAGGCATGTGGGATCTTAGCTCCTCTTCCCAGGATGAACCCACAGGTTCTGCACTGGATGTGGTCTTGACTACTGGACCACCAGGGGACATCCCCCCTCCTCTGTATTCTTATATCATTTTCTTTGCACCTCATTTAGAGCACTTTATTACAGTCTTACTTTTACTATTAAAGTGATCTCTGTGTGTAGATCTCTCTTTGCTGGAGTGTGAGGTCCTTCTGACCCGTGTGAGCCATCCGATTCTTATCATAAAGAGGTGCTCTACAGATGTTGAATGAAATGGAAGCCATGCTCTCTTATAAACAGTGGCCACTTGGCATAATGGAAAGAGGTGTCAGAAATAGATGTAGACTGGAAATTAGGAAATCTGAATTAGAACCCCAGATCTCTGACTATCCTTTACTTGTCATGTTTCCTTAGGCTCCTTAATCTGGGACAGTTATTCAGTCTTTCCTGAAAAGTAGATGCCAGTGATTTTGTATAATGTCCCTCTGTTTCATTTATCCGACTATCATTTTACTCATTATTAGATTGAGGTTATATGTTAACAACTGTATTCAGATCTATGAGTAATTTTTGTATATGTTACAAGGTATAGATGAAAGTTCTTTTTTTCTTTTTTTACACATGGAGATCCAATTGTTCCAGCAGAATTTGTTGGAAATATTGTCCTTTCTCTATGAATTCCTTTGCACCTTTGTAAAACATGTACTGAACAACCGTTATTAAAAAGTCTTCAGGGGACTTGCTTGGTGGTCTAGTGTTTGGGACTCCACGCTTCCGATGCAGGGGGTGTGGACTCAATCCCTGGTTGGGGAATTAAGATCCTATATGCTACAGGGTGTGGCCAAAAATAAATAAAAATTTTAAAGTGTTTTTAAAAAAGAAATCAATTAGCCATATTCTTGTGGGTCTATTTCTAGACTCTCTGTTCCACTGATCTGATTTATGTTTTATTATAATTTTATAATAAGTCTTGAAATCAGGTAGGATAAGTCTTTAAATTTTGTTCTTTTTAAAAGTTGGTTTGAGTTACTCCAAGTCCTTTGCATTTCCACATGAGACTATCAGTTTGCCAATTTCTACCAAAAAAGCACTCTGGGAATTTAATTGGCATTACACTGAATCTATTGATCAATTTGGGGAGAACTGACATTTTAACAATATGGAGTCCAATCCACGAGGACTGTACTGACGTCTTCCACTCTAATCCGGTACCACAGAGCTCATTTTAGCCTTCCTCCCTACTTCTCTGTAACTTCTCTCTCAGACAAAGAGAAACCCAATATCCATTACTTATTTGCTCAACCCCAGTGTACATTAAGCAGTTTCAAAATTTTTAATCCATAAGCCCATGAGAGACAAATTTATCAACTAGAGTACAGTTTTTATGTAGCATATAGAGCATGCCATTCCGTTTATCATTAGCCTTACAGTTTCCAGTCAAAACACTGTTTTCCAAAGTTACTTAGGTAGCACCTTTTTTCCCCTCACCACCTTAGTTGTCACCTTATGTCATACATGTCCAATATAGTTAGATTTACCTGTTACAGTCTGCATCCTATCCTGGAATACCCGACCATCCTGTTTGATTTTTTTAGGTGTTAAGCATGTGTTGGATGGACAGACATTAATTCTAAGCTCCCTGTGAATACAATTCCTCCTTAAGTATGTCCATGTCATACAGTTACATCCACATAAATAAATGCTCTATCAATCTGTTGATTTTTATTCATGTAATTATCAAAAAGAGCAAACTTCAGATCTGCAGTTATTACTCCTTCTTCACTAATGATTCCCAGTTCCCAACCATCTGGCTAACTTCAGCCCCATCCAGAAACTTCTCTGCTCCCTTTCTGGTTTACCTCTCTCTGGCATAACTGGGACACTGGGAATCTAGGCAGAACAAGTCATGCACACACCTGCTACATGACCCTATACTCTCATACCTCTTACACAAAGATGTGCTTTTCTGAGATGGCCTCCATCCTTCCCTCTCTTCAACCTATCTTAACCTATCTTTTCTCCTAAATTCTATTTTAAAGACCTATTCTCCAGGAAACCCCCTTTGATTTATCCTGGGGCCAGGTTTCCTTCTCTTATTGAACCCTGACCACACTGGGCCTCTCAGTCTCTTTGGCCTTTACTCTGAGAACAACAGGAGGGACAGGGAAAGTGAGAAGGGGGACTGGAGGACTGAGAAAGCCAAGAGCTGCCCTGGGTGGCCTGGGCTAGCTCAGAAGTATAGAAGCACCAGTGGAGCCTCCAGGGAGTTACAGTGTACCCCCCTCACCTTGAGAGGGCCTTGAGAAGCCCTCCCCCAGGACTGCCTTTGTTCACACCCAAAACAACAACCTTTACTTGTATCAGTTCCAAACATGAGCTAGGAGCTGGGGGTCCAGAGATGAAGAAGGTATGGGGCTCTTGTTCTCAAAACACTCATAATCTAATTGGAAAAATAAGACACAAGAAAAGATGAGCAGACATTTAAGACAGCAACACAATAATATGGATGAATTCAGAGAAAGGCAGACCGCTGGCCAAGCAGGTGGGGAAGAGGTGGCAGAATCTGGTCTGTGGTAAGAGGGATGGCAGGGGGGAGTTTCATCCTTATGAGCTGAAGATTTGTAACCCAGATTACCTCTGAGCATCACACCTTCACTTCCCCTAGTCTCAGTTCAGACTCAGAGATGAGAAACTGCCAAGGGGTTCTGGGGAGGGTGATCCCACCAACTGGTTGAACCAGAGTGTGCTTCCAGAGCCAACTGTCCACCGGGCCATGACTGCCATATGGGAGCACAGGTCCTTGGGCAGGAAAGAGGGGCACAGAGTACCACCAAAGACTCTTGAGGAGGAGAGAGCCACAGGAGCAAGACCAACTGGGAGGCTGCATGTGGGACAGATGGCAGAAATCGGAGCTGGAGACGAGCTGAGGTTACCACAACAGTTCCCATCAGACCCATACCAGACTCAGGCCACGTCATGATGTGATCATTCAGCCATCTCTTTGGGACTTTCCATCTGTAGACTGTGCTACCACTTGTCTTTCTGCAGACTCAATGCTCAAAAGGATCCAGGCAGGCCCCCTCCTTTACCTCTGGTTCTCAAAAGGAAGTCAGCACCCAATGGTGCTGTGGGTTTGGAGGGACCGGTTTGGGTGAGAGGAGTAAGAGGACAGAGTGTAACCTGCAAGAGGAGGATGTCCTATCAAGGTTTATTTACAAAAGCCTAAGTAATAGCCCAAGCTGTCTAGCCTTTTCACAGCCCCAACCGAAGCTTTCTCTCCACAGAGGCCAGACAGGGTCCCAGGGGTCTGTTTTGACCCACGCTCCATCCTGAGCACTTACTGTGACCTTCAGACCTCTGCTCTGGGTGCTGAGGTGAAAGGCATCCCAAAGGGAGGAAAGCGGAGTTTGAGAGTCTCAGTCTGCAAGAAAGAGCCTAGTTAGATCTCAGCCTTGGAAGCACACAGCTCTGCACACCTAGGCTGAAGGCATGGGGAAGAGGGAAGAGCAGTGCTGGGGAGGCAGGTGGGACTGGGCTGTTCAGGGCTGTGCTGAGACTACGTGGCAGCACCAAGCTGGCAGTGGAGTATAACCAGGGGAAATCTGTAGAGGTGATGTAGGAGGGTGCATGGGGGAATTTGGGAAGGGAGCAGTGGATGTGAGAGGCTGGCAGAGTATTGGGCTTCTGTGCAATATAATCTGCAAAATCACTTTACCCAAACTTTATTTAAAAGCCACACTGAGATCCTGCAGGGAGCGCGGCCATCTCTTTCCCATCCCAACTTTCCATAGAACTTTCCGTCTTATTCAAGAGCAACAAGTAGAGTTAGGAGAAAAGCCCTAGCCAGAGACGTGTGCTGGGCAAAATAAATAGTGATAAGGACAGAGGGACAGGATGGAGCACACTACCCCGGGGTCAGAGCTGGAAGCAGGAGGCCCTAGAGCCTCCTAGAGTAGAGGAGAGCTGCCCCTCCCCACTGCCCCAGCACCCTCCTCCCTGCCTGCCCAATCTGCGTCACTGTCTCTGGGCTACTGGAAGACACTGCTTCCTAAATGTCCTAGGGTCCTGGGGTAGCCCTGCAGGGAGGGGGCTGGGAGTAACTTTTTTTTTTTTTTTTTCATTTACCGAAAAGTTCAGGAAGCTCTTGCTGACATTCTTGCTTGGGGGCCCAGAATTTAAACTTAGTCACTGCCCAGAGCCCTTGTTTTAGGAAAGAATGAGATGGCCAGTGTTGCATAACCCAGAGCTGTGTGGGTGGGGGTTGCAGAAGGAAACGGTCCTTCTTCCTCCCTCTAGGAAGGAAGGCTCAGCTAGGAGTTCTGGGGATGGGCAGGGCACTGCCTGGGGAAGGGAGGCCACGGGTGGGGGAGGTGGAGTGGACAGACCAATGGAGTGAAAGCCCCAGAGAGCAGGCTGACCCGAAACACTCAGCCCCATCACTGTCCAACCCTCCTTGGCATAGAACAGCTTGAATAATCCAGAAAACCCAATGGATGATACTGGGTGGGGATGGAGTGGGGGCCAGATTCTGGGAAAGGAGAGGAATGGAGGGGTGGGCTGACTTGGATGAAGGACAGAGGTTGGTTGAGATCTGCTCTTTGGCCACCGTCCCTTAGAGCAGCCAGAGTGTGGGTTCCTCTACCTCCCCACCCCAACCCCCCATAATTTCAGCTGGTCAGTCACCCATCCCTACCTCCCAGGTGTTCAGCCAGCTCTCCTATTGCCACACTGCCGCCTCGCTGCCTCCCCCACCACGCCCCACAATCCTTCCAGGCTCTTATGGCCCCAGTATAGTCCTCGGATTTCTGACAGTTCATCCAAGGCGTGCTCCCCCGCTTTTCCAACATCCTACTCAAGTCTGGCCCCATCTCCTGCCTTCCCCTCAGTCGCGTTTCAGGGAAACTTTCTCTTGTTCCTCCCTCAGCTTTGCTCTTCCTCTCCTCGCCCTCGGTTTACTCTCCCCCATCAGCAGTCGGTTCTCCCAAAACCCGACTTCTCCGTCGTCTCCGCCTTTTCTCTCTTTTCTTCGCCCGCATCCCCCTCCCGACCTCCACACCACCCCTTCTCCGTCCACTTAAGTCCGCCATCTTCTCCCTCCCCACCGGAATCCCTGGGTCTCCTTCACCCGCCACACACACCCCCGAACTGGCTTTCAGATTTCCCCCTCATCCCAACTCCGGTCCTCTCCTGCTTCCACCACTTCCCACCCTCCAGGGCCTCCAGCCAGCTGTCCAGCTCCCAAATTCCGGGCGAGATTCCCGGGAACAAAGCAAGAAAAATCAGAGTAATTTGGGAAGAAAACAGAAACTGGGAAGGGAGGAGGTAGAGAAGAGTGGGGAGGACCCAGGTGGAGGGGGGGCCTCTCCAGTCCCACCCAGTTTAGGGAATGCCCCTGCCTTCTCCACACGCCCCCCCTTCACCTGGCTCTTAAAGGGCCCGGCCCCTGCCGGCGGCTACTTAAGGCAGAGGGGCGGCGGCGGGCAGCAGCTTCGCTACGACTGCTCTGGGAGGAGTGGACGGGGCGAAAATCCTGACCATGACCCCCCACAGGCTGCTGCCGCCACTGCTGCTAACTTTGCTGCTCGCTGCCCGCCCAGGAGGCGCCTTGGCAAGGTGCCCAGGCTGCGGGCAGGGGGTGTCGGCGGGTTGTCCAGGGGGCTGCGCGGAGGAGGAGGATGGGGGGCCGGCGGCAGAAGGCTGTGCGGAAGCTGGGGGCTGTCTCAGGAGGGAGGGGCAGCAGTGCGGGGTCTACACTCCCAACTGCGCCCCAGGACTGCAGTGCCAGCCGCCGGAGAAAGAGGATTTGCCTTTGCGGGCTCTGCTGCAGGGCCGGGGCCGCTGCGGCCGGGCGCGCACGCCCTCGGGTGAGTCCGCCGCGCCCCGCCCCTGCCCCGCCCACGGGAGCCCCGCAATTCTGCAGACTGGGTCCCGAGGGATGAGCTCGGCCAGATGGACGCTTCCTTCTCCCTATCTCTGGCAGATTCCAAGCAGTGCCTGCTCCCCTCCTTGTCTTTTCTTCGCCCTGACACCCTGACTTTCCTTTCCCATCCTGAGCTCCGGGAGGGGGGTGGGAGGGGGGTATATGTTGGGGGGTGAAAGGGCAAGTGCGGGGAGCTCCTACAAGGCTGGAGTGAGGCTGCCGGCCCTAGGGGTGAAGCAGGGAGATGTCTGACCCGGCAACCTTTTTTGCCCCCTCAGCCTATTTTCTCTTGAGGGGAAAGGGAGAGTTGGAAGGGTTTAGGGACTTGCTGTATGCCACAGAAGCCCAGCTCCTTCAGCCCTAGACGCCCAAGCTGGAGAAAGCACCCAGACATTGTTCCCAGCTTCCACTTAGAAAAAGAGGGAAGAGAACTCCAGACTCCCAAACCCTGAACACACTGAGAAATATCTCCTTTTAATATCAGGGTGACCAAAGCACCTGAACGTAGAGTGAAAAATAGAAGATGGCTCAAATCCAGAGCTGTTTTAGACTAGACTAGGGTCAGAGGGTTGGCGCTGGCCCTCTCCCCCGCCCCCAGGGGGAGGGTTAGAGGTGGGAAAAGAAGGAATCTGCCAAATCAGGGTTATGATTTAAAGCTTTTCAGAACCCTCCACCCACCTCACCGCACCCTAAGCCAGAGAGGAGAATAGAAGGCTGAGTCATTGAGTGGGTGGGACAGAAGTGAGTCAGAACCTGAAAGATGGGGGGCAGCAGGGAGATGCGGAGAGCAGGAAATGTAAAACGGCCCCCACCCCAAGGGCATCTGAGCGCTTCCATGGGAAGGGATGGGAAATCAACTTTCAGTTTCTTTCAGTCCCAAATGCCTGGGTCCAAGCTGCTTGGGGTTCTCCTGGAAAGTGGTGGTCTGGGTGGGTCAGAGGAGGCAGCTGGCAGCATGGTCATGGTAGGATACTGAATAGAGAGAATGAGAGGCAAGATCTAAGAAGTGTGGAGGAAGAAAGATCAGATTTGGGGTTGCAGAAGAAATGGTTCTTGGGTTTTGAGATGGGAGCAACTGTCTAGGCTTGAGGTCTGGGGGCTGAGCAGAGCTTGTCTTTGTGCGTGGAGAGGGAGAGACGTCACTTCAGGGCTCATAATATTTCATTTCTAGCTGGGGAAAATTCCAAGCAGCGCCAACTCTCCTCCGTGTCTTTTTTTCACCCCGACACTCTGACTTTCCCTTCTCATCCTGAGCTCTCCCCAAGCCCCCCAGTACCGTGCGTGAAACTTTTTTCAGAGAAGGGAGCAGCCCGCAGGTTGGAACCTTTCATTTCTGCACCTTTACAGTCTGCTCTCCTTCCACCTCCTGGTTAAGGGCTGAATTGCACAGGTTCCTGGGACCGCGGGAGTTGAGCTTGGCTGAGCCTCAGGGGACCAAAAGGCCCCCATTGCAGTGCCCCTAAATTAACTGTGTCTCCGGCCTGGGAGGGCTAGGCTGAGTCACATTAGGGTCACAGGGAGGACACACATTCCACTTGGGTCCCTGCTGACCCGCTCGCATCGTCGTTTCTCTTCTGCCCCATCTCCCTGGCTTGGTGCGCCCCCTGCTGGCCTCCTGTGGAACAACCAGGCCTTTTTACCCAAAGCCCCAAGGCTCTCTGTCAATGCTTGTACGGTATTGATTTTCGCTTTCCAAAGTACTTGTCTTTTATAAGCCTTAAAACTAGCCTGGGGATATTATCATGAAAGGTAATATCACCATTGTTCAGAGAAGGAAACCTAGGCCTTGAGAAGGTAACGGTGGAGCCAGACTCTAAGCCCCATCACTGCTCTGAAAACCCCGCTCCTTTCCACTTGACTCTGTTTGACATCTGGTTGATTTCCGGGCTCTTCTTCCACCATTCCCCTTGCGGCTGTAGGAGAGAATCCCAAGGAGAGTAAGCCTCAAGCAGGGACCGCTCGCTCGCAGGACGTGAACCGCAGAGACCAACAGAGGAACTCGGGGACCTCTACCACTCCTTCCCGGTCCAATTCTGGGGGCGTACAAGACACTGAGATGGTGAGTCTGGGGCTGGCAGGGTGCAGAAGGGGTGGGGAGCCCTGGAGATTCCCCTCTGAGACCACTCCCTTGGGCTTGCCAAAGTCTCCCATCCCAGTCCTGGGAGCCTGGCTGGTGGGCCCAGCAGGCTCTGCAGCGGAGCTGTCCCTCCCCCCAAGGGTCCCTGCCGCAAACATCTGGACTCCGTGCTGCAGCAACTCCAGACCGAGGTCTTCCGCGGGGCTCACACCCTCTACGTGCCTAATTGTGACCATAGGGGCTTCTACCGGAAGCGGCAGGTGAGGCCATTCCTCCCCTCCCTTGGCCCATAGTACAAGATGATTGGGTTTTACAGAGTTGGGGATTTACAGAGTTGTATAAATGAGACGCTGCCCTTCCTTTAGGGCTCTCCTAGCTTTAGGGCCACACATAGAGAATAGCCGACCGCAGCTGTGGGAGGGGTTAGATTATCTAAGTGAAACTGAAAGTCGCTCAGTCCTGTCTGACCCTTTGTGACCCCCATGGACTGTATAGCCTGCCAGGCTCCTCTGTCCATGGGATTCTCCATGCCAGAATACTGGAGTGGGTAGCCGCTCCCTTCTCCTAGGGATCTTCCCAACCCAGGGATCGAACCCAGGTCTTCTGCGCTGCAGGCGGGTTCTTTACCATCTGAGCCACCAGGGAAGCTCTTAGATTATCTAAGGAACATCTAACTCTGAGAGAGGTTCACATAAGCATCAAAATCACCCTGCCATGAACATCAGTGGCAGAGCCCCGCCCGCAGAGCCTGAGAATTTGCATTCTAATGTGGCCCCTAGTGATCCTGTTGGTTCAGAAACCACACTTTGAGAACCATGGCTCTAGCCTAGAAGAACGGGCATGCTCTGGTGGGTGGAGAAGAGAAGCCACGGAAGGGAAGCCAGTGGGGCTCACTATCCTGAGAACACTCAGATGTCTCCACAGACTCAGACTCAAGAATCCACAGCCCGTTCCCAACCCCGGGGCCCCTCCCATCTCTCCCGCTGGAGCCTCGAGGCACCTCTGATCCCTGTGCCTCTCTCCCCAGTGCCGCTCCTCCCAGGGGCAGCGCCGAGGTCCTTGCTGGTGTGTGGATCGCATGGGCCAGCCCCTGCCCGGGTCTTCAGAAGGCGGCGATGGAAGCTCCCTCTGCCCCACCGGCAGCAGCGGCTAAGCCTGGGCTGGGGGCTGCAGGGCCACTGGCAGGAGCATGGGGCCGTCCTCTTGGTTATTTGTTGAGTGATGGGTAACTACACGTTCAGGCCCTGCCCCGCTGTCCCCCTCACCCCTGGGGCCTCACATGTGGAAAGATTGTTGGTGTCGGCTTGGGGTGTTAATAAAGCTGTGTTGGGGGATCTCTGGTTTATGTCTCTGTGTTCACCTCTCACATTTATGGAGTCACTGGCCCTTCTTTCTACCTCCGCCCAGCCCCCCCATAGAAGCTCTCTTCTCTTGTGGACTGCCCTCAGTCCTTCCTGCCACACTCGGAATGACAGAGACAGCCACTGGTAGAGGTTTCACAGCCTCAAGCTTCACCCAACTGCCCACCAGGGAGTGGGAAGCAGAAGATGGGGGTGGGGAGACGTTGAGGCCTTGGCAGGCCTTGGTCTGAAGTTTTGACCTTGTTTCTACCATTGATCTTTGGACATAAAAGGAGAGGAAGCGTTAATAGTTAATCCCCACCAGGAGCTCAACAAAGAAAAACTCTTACCCTTCTGTTACTTCATATTAAAAAGGGAAGGGAATTAGTATTTATTGTGTTCTTGCCATGGGCCATGCCCTGGACCATGTGCTTTTACCTGGACTACTTCATTTTGTGCTTACCTTGTGAGATAGGGACTTTTGAACCTGTTTTTCAGAGGAGGAAACTTCAGCTTAAACTATTTGGGTCCTTTGCCTGAAATTCCACAGCCAGCAAATGATCGTGGAAGGATTGAAATCTGGTTCTTCCATACATGATAGTGCTGGGCATCCCCAGGTGCTGAATAAGTTTTTGTTTTGTCTCCTTTCTGCTTACCTGCTAACCCAAGCAGGTGTAGGGAAGAGCTGGTGTCCAGAGCCCCCAGCCCCCAGCTCCCCGGAGGGGCCACAGCCCCTCAGTTGTCACAGGTACCCACCTCATAGAATAGTCATCATGTGCACACAAAGCTGTGTTGACAAGTTTCTTTCACACACCTTATGGTCTCAGGGAGCTGAGTGCCCTGATACCTGAAGATGTTGCTGACTCCTCCCCAACCTTCAGCCTACTGAGCAGGTGAAGCAGCCATACCAGGTGATAAGCCTCAGAGGAGCAAAGTCCCCCTCCCCATGACGTGTATGGGTGCAGAACCCCCATTTTTGTGGGAGAGAGCTGGGCATCTGGATGGTGGCCGAGGGTGTTTGTTGGTGGGGGTGGGGTGGGGTAGGGAATCTCTTGTGACAGCCAACAAAGCAGAGCCTATAGCTGAGATGGTTCTGCCTTCTGGATGGGGATAGGGGATCAAATAACCTATAACCCCTCCTCCTGAAAGGACTTTAGTCTTTGGTGCTGTCAGAGGTACCGAGATAAGCGCTCAGCCAGGCAAGCTTGCAGGAAGGGAGAAAACACTGATCAGCTGCCACTGCCGGGTCAAGACTCACATCATGGAGCCAAGGGCGGCCCAAGTGCAGAGAAGAGAAAGGCTAGGAAGACAGCAGGAGGACCGGCCCTCCAGAGAAGGGGAACCCCGCTCTGGGGGTGCAGAATGTCCAGGTGGCGTTGGAGGTGGGGTTACGCTGGCGAGAGGGGGCTCCTGCTATCTACCTTCAATCCTTCCTGCAGACCCCAGCCTCTGCCTCCTAACTCCCCAGCTGGGGAAATAAGGAGAAACGGGCTATTCAGTGCCTTCCCTTGTCTTTCTGACTCTTTTTCACTCCAGTCGGTGATTAAAGTAGCTTCTTGTTCCCTGGGTACCCTGTTTCCAGTAATGTCATCAGGCTCCCCGGTTGCCAATGATCTGCTCACCCCCTGCAAAAATACCCTCCTTCTGATTACCCCCAGCCCTCTCCCCCTCCCTACCCCGGCCATGGTACTAGACATTGACTGGTTGTGGGGAGGGGAGGCTGTTGAGCACACAGAAAGCGAACTTGCTGGACAGAGAAAGCCTCTGGGTCTGCACTAGACAGCAAAACCCTAACTCCTTTTCCCAGGAAACGCGGAGGTGCACAGAGGCCCAGATTTGGTGCAATGGACCCAGCATATGCAGGTGAGGGATGTCGGAGGTCAAACGGACGGTCCGGGAGTGGAGGGAGCAAGGGGTGAGGACTGGTTTGGTGATAAAGACAATTTGTTCTTGGGTTCAAACCTCTCAGATCAGGGTAGCTGCTGCTGCTGCTGCTAAGTCACTTCAGTCGTGTCCGACTCTGTGCGACCCCATAGACGGCAGCCCACCAGGCTCCCCCGTCCCTGGGATTCTCCAGGCAAGAACACTGGAGTGGGTTGCCATTTCCTTCTCCAATGCATGAAAGTGAAAAGTGAAAGTGAAGTCGTTCAGTCGTGTCCGTCTCTTGGCGACCCCATGGATTGCAGCCTAACAGGCTCCTCCGCCCATGGGATTTTCCAAGCAAGAGTACTGGAGTTGGGTGCCATTGCCTTCTCTGAGATTAGGGTAGAGCTAAGGGTTAAGACGGAGGAGTTTGAAGCACAGGTCATCAGGGGAGGGACCCAAAGTCTGCTGGTAAACAGTCTTCTGTTAGCAGGACTGGAGGTCAGGAGAGGAAAGGCTGGGGTCAGGGAGGAAAGAGTAGGAGCAGAGATGACAAGGTGGTTGGGGGTCAGATCCAGAGACTGAAATCCTCTTTCCTGCATCCTCACGGCTGCCCTGGGAAACCAGAGGGAGTTAAATTGCAGGAAAGGGGGACCTCTGGGCAGGAGCCCTGCTTGTTCTTCTGTCCATCTTGGGCCCTTAGCAGTGTGCCTGGCATGGAGGGAGGCTCGGGAAGTGTTTGGTGAATGGGAGGAAGGCTGACTGGATAAAGGGACTGTGCACCCTGCCCTGCTTTGTCCTGCAGGCTGTAAAGACACAGTTGCTGGAGCAAGCGCAGGGCCAGCTGATGGAGCTGCTGGATCAGGCCATGTGGGAGGCCGTTCAAGCTTACCCACTGCAAGACAGACCAGTGCCCTCCATCCCTCCAGACTCCTTGCGCAAGTAAGAGTCTCAGGAGCCGGGGGCTGGGGAGCGGCTGTGTACCCTCCTCCATCATAAGGACTATGAGCCACAGATGGTATCTCCCGGGCCCTTTTCCAGCATGGATATAACTTTGACTTCAGTCTTCCCTCGTCGCCTCTGTCTTCCTGACATTGACTACTGGGCTTTGCTCTCCATTGGCCATGAGCTTTTCACCTCGTCCTGCCTGCTGGCCCTAACCCTGACCTTCCCCTACTACTGCCCTTGGCTCCCAAGTAGTGACCTCCTGCAAAGCCCTACGCTCTGCTTATAGCCTTCTGCCTTTGGTTCCTAACCCAGAACAACTGTCTCAATTCAGGACCCGGGAGCCGTCCCTGGGGAAACGAAAAGTTTTTATCATCCGCAAGTCCCTGCTTGAGTAAGTCAGGGGTGAAGACAGAGGATGGGGAAAAAAGAAAGAGCTTTGTCTGGGGATCCAGGACACCTCATTTGTCATCCTCAGGCTCTAGGTGGTTTGGGAGAGGATGTGGAAATGGTTTCTAAGGTTCTGTTTCTCCTTTTGCCCTGGGCGTAATCGTGGAAGAAAGGCCACCAGGATGAGAGTTGTCTGGGCTGGAAGGGCTTTGGACAGAAGTCCCAGCCGTACCACAGCCTGTCCCTTCAAGTTCCCAGTCGCTAGGCCCCATCCCCACTGTGTGCAGTGCCTGCGCTGGTCTGCACCACCTCAAGGACTCTCCCACTGACATTCAGGGCCCTGTCCTTCCAGCGAGCTGATGGAGGTGCCGCACTTCCGCACCATCTACCATATGTTTGTCGCCGGCCTGTGTGTCTTCATCATCAGCACCCTGGCCATCGACCTCATTGATGAGGGCAGGTAGGCACCCCTCCCTCTCATAGGCCCGCAGACCAGATCAGAGCACCCGGGCTCCTAGAACTCCACCCACCACTGGGGCCCCACAGAGCAAGTGCATTTGATTATTAGACACACATCAACATTGCTTCCAACCACCTTCCTACCCCCAAAGCCCTCTTAGATTTCCCTGCACAGCCTTGGATGGCCTTTGGTCTGTTTACCCAGGATCAGTCCCCTGGGGACACTAGGCCCCCACTCACATCCTCTGGAACCCTTGTCCTGAGGCAGACATGCGTGTACACGCACTCGTAAGTGTGGTTCCCACCTCACTGCTCTCACACACTCCATTCCAAGACAGTGCTTTCAGTTCAAGCAACCTCCAGTGAGTTCCCGAAGTACCAGCCCTGGGGGCCAGAGGACGGGCCATGCCTCTGTCTGTGAGGCATTCCCAGTCTTGTGGGGAAGACGGATGTATGCACACAAGAGCCCAGGTTTCCCTACAAAACCCCTTCCCTCTCTGGGATGAGCCTTAGGGGACTGTGGACCCTTGGGGGTTTGGATTTGCATGATCCCGCCTCACCCTCCAGATAGCTTGCTGCTGCTAAGTTGCTTCAGTCGTGTCCGACTCTGTGCGACCCCATAGACGGCAGCCCACCAGGCTTCCCCATCCCTGGGATTCTCCAGGCAAGAACACTGAAGTGGTTTGCCATTTCCTTGTCCAATGCATGAAAGTGAAAAGTGAAAGTGAAGTCGCTCAGTCGTGTCCGACTCTTCGCTAGATAGCTTAGGAAGCAGTAAAAGGAAAAGGACCAAAGATTTGCAGGTTCAGCAACAGCACTTCCTTTTGATAAAATTGTTGTCAATCCTTATAATTAAGGATCAACTCTCAGTAAATTTTCAAATATATGCAGAGTGACTCCTCCACCATCCCCTCTATCCCAGATCACTCCCCAGAGGTAACATATTTAACAGTTGTTAAGAGTTTCTCTCCAGGGCATTTTCCATGCCTCCACTTCCAGATGTAAGAACCAAGGGGATGTATTGGAGGGGGGAAGGGAGGGGCTTACATTACTAAGATACTTACTGTACCTTTTGCTTCCTTTTCACTCCCTAAAGACCCACCTTAGAGATCTTTCCATGTTGCTCCATTGATTTTAATGGCTGCAAAGTCTGAAAGTGCCAGCTTTTGATCATTTAGTTCTTTACTAATGGATTTATAAATCGCTTCTAATTTACCATTACAAGCCATGCACCCCTTTTCGGCCACACTGTGTGGCTTACTAGATCTTAGTTCCCCAACCAGGGATTGAAGCCGAGCTACCGCAGTGAAAGCGCGGAGTTCTAACCACTGGATCTCCAGGGATTTCCCGAACTATATACAATATATATATTATATGTATATATATAATTTTACACTGATATATAATGTTGACAATTTTATTTGGTTTTGGCCGTGCTGGGTCTTCTTCGCTGCATCCAGTTGTGGGGAGCAGGGGCTACTCTAGCTTGGTGCAAGGGCTTCTCATTGCGGCGGCTTCTCCCGCTGCAGAGCACGGGCTCAAGGCCCGAGAGCTTCAGTACTTGCAGCAGGTGGGCTCAGTAGTTTGTCTTCCAAGAGCTCTGACTGCAGAGGAAGGGGACAAGGATGGGCCTCACGCTTGTCTACTTTGTCGCCTTCCCCACTCGCAGGCTGATGATGGAGTTCGATCTACTGACCTTCAGCTTCGGACAGCTGCCCTTGGCTCTGGTGACGTGGGTCCCCATGTTCCTGTCCACTCTGCTGGTGCCCTACCAGGCCCTGCGGCTGTGGGAGAGGCCCCAGTCTGGAGGGGCCTGGACCCTGCGGGTGGGCCTGGGCTGCTTGCTGCTAGCTGCCCACACCGTGGTGCTTGGCATCCTCCCAGTCCACGTGGCAGTGGAGTATCAGCTCCCGCCAGCCTCCCGCTGTGTCCTAGTCTTTGAGCAGGTAGGTGGTGGGCAGGACCAATGGTGGGGTGGGGCCCCTGGGAGAGAGGGCACTGGATACTATATTGGTGGGGGCAGAGCTAATTATCAGGGGCAGAGTCCTTTGGAGAGATTTGAGCCAACCAGCAGTCTCCAAACAAATGTAAACAAATGGACACTGCTATGCAAATATAATCATATAATCGAAGGGAGTTGGCGACTACAGGCTCTGCCCTTTCTGGTACTCCTTTACCCTAGATTCATCCCATCAGCCATCTGTGTTAGGCTATAAGACTGTCCAACAAAAAGATCAAAGTATGGGCTTTGACCATACAAAGTTTACAGTCTGCCCCTCTGCCTGTGTAAACGTGAACACAGAGAGGTTAAGTGATCTGTGCAAAGTCCCACAGCACCTTAACCTCTTTTCTATTCCGCCTCAGGTCAGGCTCCTGATGAAAAGCTACTCCTTCCTGAGAGAGACGGTACCTGGGACACTTTGGGCCAGAGGAGGTGAGGCCTTCAGCGGGCGCTGCTGTGAACTCAGTCTTCTTGGTTGGTTGAATTAAGCCAGCAGGTGCAAGAGCCTCATAAAAGCTCCAACTTTCTAAGCCCATCTTGCCCACAGGGCACACCTCCAGCCGCCAACTGGGCTCTCTGGGCCTTAGTCAATCGGCATTCTCTTAGGTCCCACTTCTGAGAGGCTGCTCTACTGCCCAGGACTTCTGGCTCATCCTAATTTAGACCCAGGGTATGAGAGCCTTATATGAGAAAGTCAAACCAGAAGGAGAAAGAATCGGGTGGTGGGACTTGTGGGTGCCAAATGAAGCTCTGGCCACAGTAGGTCTTGTGCCAGAAAAGGAGGGGGATACCTGGAACAGAAGCAAAAGGAGGCTGTTGAAAGGCAGGTTCAACTCCTCCCCCCACCTTCAGATCCCCTATCCAGGTGCTGACCCACCCTACACCTCTATCCTCTCCAGCTCTATTCACCAGTCGCGCTGCCCTTCCCTGGCACCCCGCCCACCTGTGTCCTCTCTCCCTTCCCTCTTCACTGACAGCCCCCTCTTACTCCTCCTCAGGTGAGGGGATCCGGGCCCCCAGTTTCTCCAGCTACCCACCTTCAGCTTCACCTCCTCCCCCCACCTTCAGATCCCCTATCCAGGTGCTGACCCACCCTACACCTCTATCCTCTCCAGCTCTATTCTGTGCTGCCCTTCCCTGGCACCCCGCCCACCTGTGTCCTCTCTCCCTTCCCTCTTCACTGACAGCCCCCTCTTACTCCTCCTCAGGTGAGGGGATCCGGGCCCCCAGTTTCTCCAGCTACCTCTATTTCCTCTTCTGCCCCACACTCATCTATAGGGAAACTTACCCCAGGTAAGAGCCTGCACCCCCTTCCCCACATGCCCAGGCCCACCAGGGACCCAGCCCTTCTACTCTCCTCTCCCTGAGGTGTTTAGTCTCAACCCAGACACTGGCCACTTTCTCAGGAAGCACCTCACAGTAAAGATGGGAATAAGGGACAGATATGTTACCCCTTCTTCTTGCCCCAGCCCATGGTGATGCAAGGGTGACTGACTGTCCTGGTTTGCCCACTACTGCCCCAGTTTGCCCAGCATTGCTCCAGTTTTAGCACTGAAATTCCTATGTCCTGGGAAACCCCCCAGTCTGGAGCAAACTTAGTGGGCGCTTAAGCTAAAATTCCACTTGTCATCTTTGTTAAGGAAGATCCAAAGTGTTCTAGATCCCCACCTCCACAGGTAATCCTCCCAGGCCTCAGCAATTGAGGGAGCTGTGGATAGAGGGCCCCGGATGCTATGCCTGCAGGGCAGGAACAAGACAAAATGATGAGAAACATACTGTCTCCATTCCATTGCTGCAACAGGACACCCAACGTCAGGTGGAATTATGTGGCCAAGAACTTTGCCCAGGTCAGCAGACAGAGTCGAAGCGTGGAGTACCTGTGACTCATGGTGGCTGAGGGGGCATTTCTGGGAGCAAAGTAGGGGAGGCCTGGGAAGAGGTCAAAGGGTTGTGCAAAGAGAAGGGAAGGCAGATGCTGGGCCAGAGTCCAGTTCCAGAGGAAGGGGGCAGTTGCCAGTGTCTTCTCTCAAAGTTATGTGTCCTCTGCCCCTCTCCAGGCCCTGGGCTGCGTGCTCTACGCCTGTTTCATCCTGGGCCGCCTCTGTGTTCCTGTCTTTGCCAACATGAGCCAGGAGCCCTTCAGCACCCGTGCCCTGGTACTGTCCATCATGCATGCCACCTTGCCAGGTATCCCCACTGGAGGCAGAGCTGCGGAAGGCTGCACCCTGGAGAAGGCTTAGCAGGGGGCTCCTCTCTCCTCTCACTCTTAGTTTCAACACCTTCTCCCTCTGACATCTGCCCGCTCCTGTGGGTGCTCACTGTCAGAGTCTCACTTCAGACTGGGGCTTCCCTGGTGGCTCAGCGGTAAAGAATCTGCCTGCCAGTGCAGCAGACACAGGTTCGATCCCTGGGTCGAAAAGATCCCCTGGAGAAGGACATAGCAACTTACTCCGGTATTCTTGCCTGGAGAATTCCATGGACAGAGGAGCCTGGCGGACTACAGTCCATGTGGTCGCAAAGAGTTGAACACAACTTAGCGACTAAACAGTGGCAGCACTTCAGATTGCTGTCCTCTCCCCAGCCTCTCCCAACAGGCAGAGGTTTTAACATTCATCTCTGTGTTCCAACATCAGGCATAGGCTTCATAAGCAAATGGACTGAATGAATGAATGCATAAATTAGTGAATGATTAATAAGTGATTGGTAGGTTGCTGGGTGAGGGCTTCCTGGGAGGACCCTGGAGGTTCATGGGGGACCAGGGAGACCAGTCTGACGTGCAGCCCCTTGTCTTCACTCCCCAGGCATTTTTATGCTGCTGCTCATCTTCTTTGCCTTCCTTCACTGTTGGCTCAACGCCTTCGCGGAGATGCTACGATTTGGAGACAGAATGTTCTATCGGGTGGGGCCTGGACCGGGGCCACCTGGGAGCTGGATGCAGGGAGAGCTAGGGAAGGACGTGGGGGAGGATGGTGGCTATGTTGGTTCTCACCTTGATACCAAACCAGGTGCATTGGCCCAATTCTAAGTCAAACACTGAGACACCGAGATTTACAGCAGAGAAACGGTTTCTTCAACAAGTAAGGAGAAGTGAGAACAATCGCAGATTTGCTTCCCCAAAGGCCATTGAGATATTTATAGGATAAAGAAGCAAGGAGACCTTAGGCTCGGGAAAAGTGATTGGAGGTAGAGAAAGGGTGAGGTAATCAGTGTTCTGCACAGGTGTATCTGAGTTACATGCTTCTTCATGGGATGCATGTTAAGAATGGAGACACTTGGCATGATCTGAGGGTGGAGTGTTTGGCTCTCTGATGTCAAAAAGTCATTCATCCAACAGCTTTACAGGCCCAGTTTTAGGGTCAGTGGTCCTAGCCAGTCTTAGCCCACTTGAACTAGACAGGAGCCAACTTCAAGTTCCTGGAAAATGTATGCCTCCTGTTGCTATAGTGACCCATACATCAGAGGTGTTATCTGTACGGGGATGGGTAAGGAGTCAAAAAAAAGAATAAAATAAGGCTTTGTCAGTGAAGGCAGGTTACAGCAGAAGAATTTTTAACAAACTGTTCCCTTACCTGCTATTCTGTAAGACAAGCCCAAGAATTTCTGTTAGTCACCAGTTTCTGTTAACCCCAAGGGGCACGATTTCAACCTCAGCTGTGCTGTCCGTCTCCCACAGTGAGAAATGTGCTCCTCTGGGTATGCTTATAATGTCACCCGTCCACCTCCTGACCAGCCAGGGCTCACTGCTTTTGTGGGGATGGTACTTTGGAATCTTCTCCTGAGAGTAGACAGGGAGGGTAAGGGCCCCAGGGCCTGAGGAGGGAGTTAGGCGGATGCTTGCTGTCTCTCTCCTGCCGGGAGCCAGCCCTTGCAGAGAACACAGCCAGGGAGTGGGGAGCAAGGACGGGCAGCTGGGAGCTGGGCAGAGATGGGGCCCTGATGATCACCTCCTCCCCTGCCCTGACCCCATCCCACCCCACCCCCAGGACTGGTGGAACTCAACATCCTTCTCCAACTACTACCGCACATGGAACGTGGTGGTCCATGACTGGCTGTACAGCTACGTGTATCAAGATGGGCTTTGGGTACGGGCTCAGCTCCCACAGTTAACAGAACCTCTCTGGGACAGCCGCTCTTTCCCTTTCTCTGCACATTCCATTTTTTCTAGACCTAAGGGCCCCTTTGACTTTCACCTCCCTCATTCTACCCAACCCAGTAGGCAGAAAGAAAGTCCTTCTTATGATCTGACTTCCTTCCTTCCTTGTCCTCAACTACACCTCCTCCACAGGGCATGTCTCCCCTCCTTAGCCTTCTAAGGAACATGCATACAGCAATTTTCAGTTACCAAGAATTTTCCCATACTGTATAATCTGAAATGTAAGCCTGAGAAGTAAGTATTATTATATCCCCCTTTTGAAAGTGGCCTCTAAGGCCCAATAGACTAAATATAATGCTTTTAAGAAAGATATGTCAGCCTTTCTGATCCCAAAGCCCGTATTCTTTCCACCATACTGCATACCCTCTGGCTTCCTTAAGGAGGGGTTCTTTGCAGAGAGGGCTTAGGGAGACTCACTGTACCCTCCTCCCCCGACCCCTGCCAGCTCCTTGGTGGCCGGGCCCGAGGCGCGGCCATGCTGGGCGTGTTTCTGGTCTCAGCAGTGGTCCATGAGTACATCTTCTGCTTCGTCCTGGGATTCTTCTACCCCGTCATGCTGTTGCTCTTCCTTGTCTTTGGAGGTGAGCTTGGCCTCTGTATGCCCTTGTAGAGACATCCCGAGGGAAGAGTCTTGGAGATTCCAGACTGATGGGAGAGGCCACGTACCCAAGACCGAAGGGGGTGTGCATGCCTCTTGGGGGAAGGCATAGTGCTGTCTGTGAGAGTTGCAGGGGGCAGGGGACTTGGAAGCTGGGAAGGAGGTAGCATTGGGAGGCAGCACAGGGGTATCCTGGAGGGGAGTACAGTAAGAAAACACTTCTGGCTGGAGAGGAGTATCTGCGCAGGGCACACATAGAGGGAGACAAAGGGGAGAAAACTGGTGTGGGTTGGGAGGTTCAGTAAGGGAGCCAGGATAGTGAAGTGTATGTAACTGAGGAATCCTGAGGAATGCCTGAGACCTCCTTGTGTGCCTGGAGTTGGGCTCAAGATCTTCCTGAGTCTTCCTGTTCCAACTCTTTCCTGTGCCCTGAGATAAGAAGGCAGCCAGGAAGATAAATTACAGGTGTCTGGAGCTGAGCTGACCACCCTTCCTCCTGCATCAGGGCCACTGAACTTCACGATGCACGACCGGCGCACGGGCCCAGCGTGGAACGTGCTCATGTGGACCTTGCTCTTCCTGGGCCAGGGCATCCAAGTCAGCCTGTACTGCCAGGAGTGGTATGCACGGCGCCACTGCCCCCTGCCCCAGGTAAGTGGCCATGACCCCCCACCCCGCCCACTCAGCTCCTCACCCAGGAGGACACGCCTCCTCTCCCCAACAGCCAGCCCCCTATTGCTGCCCAGTTCAACAGCCATGGTCGGGGCCAGGGCCCGGTTTGGGGATGATGGGTTCCCGTGTCTTAGATGCATAGGGTAAGCCCTGGAAGGGATCTTATTCATAACTCACTTTTCTCTGGCACAGACAACCTTCTGGGGGCTGGTGACACCTCGATCTTGGTCCTGCCATACCTAAATGCCAGGGTACTGTCACTGCGCAGATGACACCACCAAGTTCTTCTCTGCCTGCAAAGTCTGAGACCAAGGCTTCTCTCTGCATTCTCAGACCGAGCTCTGAGTCAAGGGGGCCTGCCATGCCTGACCCCACCAGGGAACTCCAGGGACTGAGATCTGTGGACCTGTGAGCATAGACTCAGAATGGTGATGACTCTTGAGCCCCCATCCCTGTGGACTGGGCAGAGGGCCCCCTCTCACTCCATGGCTGTTCAGACTGGCAGAGACATGAAGGATCTTACAGATTTGGTGAATGTGGCTTGACTTAAAGCAAGCTGAGGTATCAAGGTCTGAGAAGGATTTGTTTCTTTGTACTCTTTCCAATACAATAATAAACTGTATGTATCACTTTTTATTCATTCATTCACTTGTTAAAGACCCATTTTTTTTGGCCACGCCACACAGCATGTGGGTTCTTAGTTCCCTGACCAGGGATCCAACCCACACTCCTTGCATTGGAAGCACAGAGTCTTAACCACTGGACCACCGAGGAAGTCTCTTGAAGATCCACTTTTAAAAACTTTTTACAATTGAAGTATAAGTTGATTTACAATGTTGTGTTAATTTTTGCTGTACAACAAAGTGATTTCTTTTTATATGTGTGTGTGTGTGTGTGTGTGCGCGCCCAAAACTCAAATTATATTCTTTTCCATTGGGGTTTATCCCAGGACATTGAGTATAGTTCTCTGTTGTTTATTCATTCTATATATAATATAGCAGTACCTGTTGTTTATTCATTCTATATATAATAGTTCATATCTCCAACTCCCAGTCCATCCCTCCCCAATCCATCCACCTCCTGGGCAATCACAAGGCTGTTCTCTATGTGATGACCCATTTTTTAAAAAAACTTTTATTTTATACTGGAGTATAGCCTATTGTGATAGTTTCAGGTGGACAACAGAGCAGCTCAGCTATACATGTGCATGTATCCAACTCCCCTCCCATCTAAGGTTGCTGTATGGCATTGAGCAGAGTTCTCTGTAATAGGTCCTTGTTGATTATCCATCTTAAATATAGCATTGTGTACATGGTGCCCAAACCAGTCAATTCTAAAGGAAATCAACCCTGAATATTCATTGGATGGACTGATGCTAAAGCTGAAGCTCCAATACTTTGGTCACCTGATGTGAAGAGCCAACTCACTGGAAAAGACCCTGATGCTGGGAAAAATTGAGGGCAGAAGACGGAGGTAACAGAGGATGAGATGATTGGATGGCATCACCAACTCAATGGACATGAGTTTGAGCAAACTCCAGGAGATAGTGAAGGACAGGGAAGCCTGGAGCGCTGCAGTCCGTGGGGTCAGAAAGAGTCACACATGACTTAGCAACTGAACAACATGTTGACGACCCACTTTTGACAGGCGTGATTGAAGAGCGTGCCTGCAAGGCAGGACTTTGTGATGGGAGGGGCTGAGGGGCTGAGTGACATCCTCCCTTATCTTTTCTCTGCCACCCCAATCCGCCCCAAACTCAAGTCACTCCTTCTTCTACCTCTACTCCTTCAGATCACATTTCCACAACCCTTTAATCCTTCTAATCCTGGCAACCTCCAGCACGTTTTCAGAGAGCACATAGCTGGCCTCCTTTCCTTCAGAGGACCCAGGAGAAGAACCTCCTATACAGACCTTAGCCAAATCTTTTAACTTCACGAGCTTCAGCTTCCACAACTATAAAATGGACATTTAGGGAGTTCCTTTGTAGTCTAATGGTTAGGGTTTGATGCTTTCACTGCTGTGATTTTCATTGCATTTGCCTTTGCAATTGTAGTTCAATTTCTGAACTTTCTATTGTGTTCCGTTTATTTATTTGGTCTTTCTTTATACCAGCACCACACTTTCATGATTACTGTAGCTTCATAATGTCTTGAAAACAGGTGGTGTGAGTCATTCAACCTTCTTCTTTTTCAGTCATTTTGCCTATTTGAAGTCCTTTGAATTTTCGTTATAAACTTTAGAATCGGCTTGTAAGTTTCTTTCAAAAAAAGAAAGAAAAGTCTGCTGGGATTTTGATTAGAATTACACATTATAGCTGTAGACCAATTTGGATAAAATTGACATTTAACAAAACTAAGTTTTCCCATCCATTGATACACTGTATCTCTCCATTTATTGAGGTCTTCTCTAGTTTATGGCAGTAACATTTTGTAGTTTTTAGTGCACAGGATTTGCACATTTTGTAAGAATCTCCCCTAAGTATTTCATGTTTTAATGATATTTTTAATTACAGTTTCTGATTGTTAATTGCTGGTACAGTGAAGTCAGCTCTTTTTCCGGCTGCCCTGGGTCTTCATTGCGGAGGATGGGCTTTCTCTAGTCGCAGTGAGCAGGGGTGCTCTCTCGTGGTGCACGGGCTTCCCTTCTGTGGAGCAGAGGCTCTGGGGCACACAGGCTCAGTAGTCATGGCACAGGGCCTCAGTTGCCCCCCCACCCAGCTGTGGGAATCTAAACTCCCCGACTAGAGATCAAATCTGTGTCCCCTGCCTTGGCAGGTGGACTCTTAACCGGTGCACCACCAGGGAAGTCCCAATCAACTGACTTTTGTGTATTATCCTTGCATCTTTAAACCTTGTTGAATGTACTAATTATTTTTAGGAGTTGCTTACTTTTGAAGACTGCAGAGGATTTTCTACAGAGATGGTCATGTCATCAGCAAATAAAGATAATTGTATTCCTTCCTTTCCAGTGTTAATGCCTTGTATTTCTTTTTCTCGCCTTATTGCACTACCTAGACCCTCCAGCGTTGGAGAGAAGTAATCATAGTAGACATCTTTGCCTTGATCTCAGGGACAAGCATTCAGATTTTCACATTAATGTTAGCTGTAGGTTTTTCATGGATGCCCTTTATGAAGTTTAGAAAGTTTCTTTCTGTTTCTAGTTTGCTAAAAATTTTTCTTTCTTTTTTTCTTACCAGAAATGGATGTTTAGGAAATTCCCTGGCAGTCCAGTAGTTAGGACTCAGTGCTTTCACTGCTGTGGCCTCGGGTTCAATCCCTCCTGGTCAGGGAACCAGGATTCTGCAAGCCATGTATCATGGCCAAAATATAAAATAAAAATAAATGGATGCTTAATTTTGTCAAATGCTTTTTCTGCATCTACTGAGATGATTATATATTTTTTCCTTTTTTAAACTTTCAGTATGTAAATTACATTGAGTTAACATTCTGGAATAAATCCTACATAGTGATGTCACATTTTAAAATGTATCATTTGTTTCTATTTACTAAATTTTAAAAATAATTCTGCATCTCTGTTCTCAGAGGCTCAATTCAGTTCAGTTCAGTCGCTCAGTTCAGTTCAGTCGCTCAGTCGTGTCCAACTCTTTGCAACCCCATGAATCGAAGCACGCCAGGCCTCCCTGTCCATCACCAACTCCCGGAGTTCACTCAGACTCACGTCCATTGAGTCAGTGATGCCATCCAGCCATCTCATCCTCTGTCGTCCCCTTCTCCTCCTGCCCCCAATCCCTCCCAGCATCAGAGTCTTTTCCAATGAGTCAACTCTTCGCAGGAGGTGGCCAAAGTACTGGAGTTTCAGCTTTAGCATCATTCCTTCCAAAGAACACCCAGGACTGATCTCCTTTAGGATGGACTGGTTGGATCTCCTTGCAGTCCAAGGGACTCTCAAGAGTCTTCTCCAACACCACAGTTCAAAAGCATCAATTCTTCAGCACTCAGCTTTCTTCATAGTCCAACTCTCACATCCATACATGACCACTGGAAAAACCATAGCCTTGACTAGATGGACCTTTGTTGGCAAAGTAATGTCTCTGCTTTCGAATATGCTGTCTAGGTTGGTCATAACTTTCCTTCCAAGGAGTAAGTGTCTTTTAATTTCATGGCTGCAAGAATTGATGCTTTTGAACTGTGGTGTTGGAGAAGACTCTTGAGAGTCCCTTGGACTGCAAGGAGATCCAACCAGTCCATCCTAAAGGAGATCAGTCCTGGGTGTTCATTGGAAGGACTGATGCTAAAGCTGAAACTCCAGTACTTTGGCCACCTTCTGCAAAGAGTTGACTCGTTGGAAAAGACTCTGATGCTGGAAGGGATTGGGGGCAGGAGGAGAAGGGGACGACAGAGGATGAGATGGCTGGATGGCATCACTGACTCAATGGACGTGAGTCTGAGTGAACTCCGGGAGTTGGTGATGGACAGGGAGGCCTGGCATGCTGCGATTCATGGGGTCGCAAAGAGTCAGACATGACTGAGCAATTGAAATGAACTGAACTGAACTGAATCACCATCTGCAGTGATTTTGGAGCCCAGAAAAATAAAGTCTGACACTGTTTCCACTGTTTCCCCATCTATTTCCCATGAAGTGATGGGACCGGATGCCATGATCTTTGTTTTCTGAATGTTGAGCTTTAAGCCAACTTTTTCACTCTCCACTTTCACTTTCATCAAGAGGCTTTTGAGTTCCTCTTCACTTTCTGCCATAAAGGTAGTGTCATCTGCATATCTGAGGTTATTGACATTTCTCCTGGCAATCTTGATTCCAGCTTGTGTTTCTTCCAGTCCAGCGTTTCTCATGATATACTCTGCATATAAGTTAAATAAGCAGGGTGACAATATACAGCCTTGACGTACTCCTTTTCCTATTTGGAACCAGTCTGTTGTTCCATGTCCAGTTCTAACTGTTGCTTCCTGACCTGCATACAGATTTCTCAAGAGGCAGGTCAGGTGGTCTGGTATTCCCATCTCTTTCAGAATTTTCCACAGTTTATTGTGATCCACACAGTCAAAGGCTTTGGCATATTCAATAAAGCAGAAATAGATGTTTTACTGGAACTCTCTTGCTTTTTCCATGATCCAGCGGATGTTGGCAATTTGATCTCTGGTTCCTCTGCCTTTTCGAAAACCAGCTTGAACATCTGGAAGTTCATGGTTCACGTATTGCTGAAGCCTGGCTTGGAGAATTTGGAGCATTACTTTACTAGCGTGTGAGATGAGTGCAATTGTGAGGTATTTTGAGCACTCTTTGGCATTGCCTTTCTTTGGGATTGGAATGAAAACTGACTTTTTCCAGTCCTGTGGCCACTGCTGAGTCCTCCAAATCTGCTGGCATATTGAGTGCACCACTTTCACAGCATCATCTTTCAGGATTTGAAATAGCTCAGCTGGAATTCCATCACCTCCACTAGCTTTATTCATAGCTATTGATCTGTAATTTTCTTGTAACTCCTTTATTTTGATTTTAGTGCAATTCTGGCCTCAGAATTAGTTGGGAAATACTCCCTTCACTGATTTTCTGAGTTTGTGTAGAAGTGCCATTTAAAAAAATTAAATGTATGGTAGAGTTCAGCAGTAAAGTCACCTGAGACCAGAGTTTTCTTTGGAAAAAGGTTTTCAAAGTTCAAGTTCTTAAATATACTTAGGGTTTTTCAGGCTACCTATTTCCTCTTACCTGAGCTCTAGTAGTTTGTGACTTCCAAGGAAATTGTCCATTTCATCTGTATTGTCAAATTTATGGGCAAGATTCAGGACTTTCCTGGTGGTGCAGTGGTTAAGAATCTGCCATGCAATTTAGAGGACACCGGTTTGATCCTCGGTCAGGAAACAAGGATCCCAGGTGCTGTAGGGCAACTAAGCCAGTACGCAGAAACTGCTGGGCCTGGGTGCTGCAAGCCCGCCCACCACAGCTAGAGAGCCTGTGGGCCAGAAGGGCGGCCCCCAGTGCTGCGACTGAGACCTGATGCAGCCAAATACATAAGGATCTTTTTTTAATTTATGAGCAAAATTTTATTTATAATATTCCTTCATTCTTTTCCATGTCTGTAACATTTGTGGTTACGTCCATTCTCGCGTTTATTGTCTTTTTTTTTTTTTTTGGCCATGCCAAGGGGCATGCAGGCATGCGGGATCTCTCCACCAGGGATCGAACCGATGCCCCCTGCATTGGGAGCATGGAGCCTTAACCACTGGACCACCAGGGAAGTTCTTTCATTTCTGATATTGGTAATTGGGTGTTCTCTCTTTTTTTTTTCCTTGATAATGTATGACTTCGGTTTATCAATTTTATTCATCTTCACACAAAAAAACATTTTTTGGGTGCATTGAGTTTCTCTATTGTTTTTCTGTTTCCAACTTCACTGATTTCTGCTATGATCTTTTTAACTCCCTTGTTTCTTACTTTGGGCTTAATTTTCTCTCCTTTCCAATATCTTAAGGCAAAAGCTGAGGTCTTCAAAATCTTTTCTTCTTTATAATATAGGTGTTTGGTGTGTAAATTTGTCTCCAAGCAGTGCTTTACGTGCCTCCCAAAAATCTGGATATGTTTCATTCAGTTCAAAATATTAATGCTTCATATTTTCACTTTTCATCTTTGGTCTGTGGGTGGTTTTGAAGTATGTGCCTTCATTTCCTAATATTTAGGGGACTTTCCAGATATCTGCTTTATTTTTTAAAAATATATCTTAATGTTTATTTATTTTGGCTGTGCTGGTCTTTGTTGCTGCATGCAGGCTGTCTAGCTGTGGCGCAAGGGCTTCTCTTTGCACCGGCTTCTCTTGTTGCGGGGCACAGGCTCTAGGGTGTGCAGGCTTCAGCAGTCGTGCCACATGGGCTCAGGAGCTCTGGTGTACGGGCTTAGTCATTCCGTGGCATGTGGGATCTTCCTGGACCAGGGATCAAACCCATTTCCCCCACACTGCAAGGCAGATTCTTAACCACTGTACCACCAGGGGAGTCCCTCTGTTTTATATTTCGAATTTAAATCATTTTTTATCAGAGAACATGCTTTGTTTGATCGGCATTGTTTTAAACTTACTGATGCTAGTAAACTAATGCTCAAAATTCTCCAAGCCAGGCTTCAGCAATACGTGAACCGTGAACTTCCCGATGTTCAAGCTGGTTTTCGAAAAGGCAGAGGAACCAGAGATCAAATTGCCAACATCCGCTGGATCATGGAAAAAGCAAGAGAGTTCCAGAAAAACATCTATTTCTGCTTTATTGACTATGCCAAAGCTTTTGACTGTGTGGATCACAATAAACTGTGGAAAATTCTGAAAGAGATGGGAATACCAGACCACCTGATCTGCCTCTTGAGAAATCTGTATGCAGGTCAGGAAGCAACAGTTAGAACTGGACATGGAACAACAGACTGGTTCCAAATAGGAAAAGGAGTACGTCAAGGCTGTATATTGTCACCCTGCTTATTTAACTTATATGCAGAGTACATCATGAGAAACGCTGGACTGGAAGAAACACAAGCTGGAATCAAGATTGCCAGGAGAAATGCCAATAACCTCAGATATGCAGATGACACCACCCTTATGAGAGAAAGTGAAGAAGAACTAAAAAGCCTCTTGATGAAAGTGAAAGTGGAGAGTGAAAAAGTTGGCTTAAAGCTCAACATTCAGAAAACGAAGATCATGGCATCTGGTCCCATCACTTCATGGGAAATAGATGGGGAAACAGTGGAAACAGTGTCAGACTTTATTTTTCTGGGCTCCAAAATCACTGCAGATGGTGACTGCAGCCATGAAATTAAAAGACGCTTACTCATTGGAAGGAAAGTTATGACCAACCTAGATAGCATATTGAAAAGCAGAGACATTACTTTGCCAACAAAGGTCCGTCTAGTCAAGGCTATGGTTTTTCCTGTGGTCATGTATGGATGTGAGAGTTGGACTGTGAAGAAGGCTGAGCGCCGAAGAATTGATACTTTTGAACTGTGGTGTTGGAGAAGATTCTTGAGAGTCCCTTGGACTGCAAGGAGATCCAACCAGTCCATTCTGAAGATCAGCCCTGGGATTTCTTTGGAAGGAATGATGCTAAAGCTGAAACTGCAGTACTTTGGCCACCTCACGCAAAGAGTTGACTCATTGGAAAAGACTCTGATGCTGGGAGGGATTAGGGGCAGGAGGAGAAGGGGACGACAGAGGATGAGATGGCTGGATGGCATCACTGACTCAATGGACGTGAGTCTGAGTGAACTCCGGGAGTTTGTGATGGACAGGAAGGCCTGGCGTGCTGCAATTCATGGGGTCGCAAAGAGTTGGACACGACTGAGCGACTGAACTGAACTGAACTGAGACTTGTTTTACTGTCCAGAATGTGGTCTATCTTGTAAATGTCTAGTGGGCACTTGGAAACAATATGTTGTTGGGTGGAGTATCTATAAATATCAATTAGGTCAAATTATTTATTGGTATTGTTCAATTTTCTATGTCCTTACTGACTTTTCAAATGTTCTATCAATTACTGAAAGAGAGATAATAATTGTGGATTTTTATATTTGGTTTTAGTTTCACATATTTTTGAAGCTCTTTTAAAAGTAGTTTTTAAATTGTTACACAATTTTTAAAGGTTAGTTTCCATTTACAGTTATTACAAAACATTGGCTGTATTCCTCACGTTGTACAATCCATCCTTGAGCATACCTTACACCCGAGAGTCTGTGCCTCCCGCTCCCCCACCCCTAGCCTGACCTTCCACCTTCACTGGTAACTGCTATTAACTGTTGTGTCTGTGAGTCTGAGAAGCTCTTTCTGAAATTGCATAAACATTAGGTTACGCCCTTTTAAGGAACTGACCTCTTTATCATTATAAAACAGCCGTTTTTGTCCCTTGTGAAATACTTGGCTTTGAAATCTATCTCATCTCATATTATTATAATCACACGCCTGTCTTCCAGTCAGCGTTAGCACGCTGTATCTTCCATCATTCTGTTTTTTTCATCATTCTACTTTTAATGTATTTGTTTCTTTAAAACGGGTTTCTTGTGAGTAGAATATAGTTGGGCTTGCTTTTTTAATCACATGTAATAATATTTGCCTTTAAATTGCAATGCTTAAACCATTTACACTCATTTTATTATTATCTACTTATTTATGGTTGCACTGGGTCTTCGCTGCTGCCTGTGGGCTTTCTGCAGTTGCGGTGCGCAGGCCTCTCACTGCCGTGGTTTCTCTTGCTGCAGAGCACAGGCTCTGGTGAGCAGGAGCTTAGTCGTTGTGGCATACAGGCTTTACTTGCTTCATGGCATGTGGAATCTTCCCAGACTGGGCACTGAACCTATGGTCCCTGCATTGGCAGGCTAATTCCTACCTACTGTACCCTCAGGGAAGTCCTTAAACAATTTACACTTAATATGATTATTGATGTGGTTTAAATCTACCATCTTTCTATTGTTTTCCATCTGTCCCATCTGTTCTTTGCTCCCTTTTGCCTCTTCTCTGTGTTCTTCTGAATTAATTATGATTCCACAAGTGGAATGAATGGCACATTTGATTTCATCTCTTTTTTCTTTTTTTGGCTACACTGGCCTCATTCAGGGTCTTCATTCTTCTACCAGTAATCGAACCTGCACCCCCTGCATTGCAAGCATGAAGTTCTGGCCACTGGACCACCAGGGAAGTCCCAGATTTTATTCTATTTTATTGTTCTTCAATCTTTCTATGCTTTTGCTGTTTTGAGCAAGTCGTTATTCATTGTATTTCCTCTCCTTCCTTGCTATTTTGAAAGTTCTATTAATACTATACTTCTCCATTCCTTTGATAGTAATCTTCCTTTCCAGCATTGATAATCAAATATGTATTTCTTTACCATTATTTGAAAATATACCAATTATTTCTTTCATGAATGTGTTTTATTTCCTGTCACTTTCACTTCAATAAAAGAGACTTTTAGAATTCTTTTACTTACCTCTTTCACTCTGCTTCTGATTCCTAGGTTTTGCTGAAATAGTATATTTATGGTTCTAGATATAATTAGATGCCTATCAATCTCTATAAACATTTAACAGTATAATATTTTACCAGATTTGTTCTTTCTCCTTTTCATCTTCCCTTGTCTTTACTTCTCTGTTCTCTAACCAAAATTTTCTTGAGTATTTTCCCCAGGTGAGAAATGGAATTGATATACCCTCGGAATCCTTTATATCTCCATGTACCTTTCTTTTGCACTAACAGTTGAACGCTTTCTCAGCTGGGTATGAGATTCCGGGGTAGCCATCCTTGTCTCTCAATATATGTGCAACTGTTAGATTTCAGCGCTGCAGATGAAGAGTTCTGTGTCAATCTGATTCTTTTTGCTTTGTAGGTAACTTGTTCTTTCTGTCTAGATACTTGAAAATGTCTTTCTTTAATCTTGGAATTCAGGAGTTCCAAGCATAGATGTCTCCCTTCTCTTTTTGTATCTTCCTGTGTGCCCTTTCAGTCGCAAGGCAGAACTTTCTTCGGGTCAGCAAAATATCCTATTTTTAAATTATTGCCTCTCCTTCTTTTATGCCTGTTTTTTTTTTTTTTTGGAACTAATATATTTGAATGTTAGGATTACTGAGTCTATTCTCCAAGTCTCATATTTTCCTCATTATTTCCATTTCTTTGTATTACTGCTCTGTGCTTTGAAATATTTTTCCACTTGTTCTGCCAAGCCACTAATCGGAGTCCCGGCGGTGAACAGACTTCTTTCTTTCAATAAATATGCTGATTCTTGTTGTTGTTGTTGAAAATAATAGTTTTAGTTTCAGAAAGTAAATTTTTAGTACACTCCTTGAATCTTTTTAGCTGCTCCTAAAGTTTCCTTGAGTTGTCACAGACCTCTTCAGTGGTTCCTGCGCTGTCTGGCGGGCAAGACTGGCTGTAATGATCTCATTCCTGTAGGGCCAAGGCCTTCTGAGTCATGCGCTTACAATATGCCCACCGTCCTGACCTCTGCCCCAGGGCTCTCCAGAGCTGCTCTCCAGGCTCCTGTGTGGTGAAAATGAGGAAACTCCTCACCTGTCTCCACACCAGGCCTTCCCCAGACTAATGCCAAGTCCAAGCCTACGCTTGCATACTCTGCCCACTGGCCCCAGCAGCAATTTGGCTAAAGAGAGAAAAGTGTTCAGAGATGGGAGTAAAAAATTCCCTTAGAACAGTGGTTCTCAAATTCGAGCATGCATTAGAATCATCTCCAGGGCTTGTAAATATGGATGGTTGAATCTTATCCCAGGAACTTCTGATTCATGTGGTCTGGGGTGGTGCTTAAGAATTTGCATTACTAACCAGTTCCCAGAGAACGCTATTGCTGCTGATCCAGGAACCACAATGTGAAAACCACTGTGTTAGAATATAACAATCCAAGTCCTCCTCCTTCATCTTCTTCAAAATGATACTGTTTTGGGGGGCACGGAAAGTAATCCAGTTCCAGGGAGGTATCATCGCCTCATCTTACATTGGGTTCTCCCATTTGTTCTTAATACCGACACTTGTACACAGCTGGGCTCTATCCAGGCCACCTCCTCCACCAAGGTTACAAGTAAATTTAGTTAATTTCTGCTAACAGTTCCTTCCATCATACTTATGTACCGTATTTTATATGTCTCTTGGACATTTGAAGTGAAATGAAGTCGCTCAGTCGTGTCCTACTCTTTGTGACCCCATGGACTGTAGCCTACCAGGCTCCTCCATCCATAGGATTTTCCAGGCAAGAGTACTGGAGTGGGCTGTCATTTCCTTCTCCAGGGGATCTTCCCAATCCAGGGATCAAACCCGGGTCTCCCGCACTGCAGACAGATGCTTTACTGTCTGAGCCACCAGGGAAGCCCTCCTTGGACACTTAGTAGCGGACATTTACTTTGGAATGTGGATCATTTTAAAGTCTTTATTAAATTTGTTACAATATTGTTTCTGCTCTATGATTTGGTTTTCCAGCTGCAAGGCACATGGGATCTTAGCTCCCCGAGCAGGGATCAAACCTACAACCCTTGCAGTGGAAGGCAAAGTCAACCACTGGGCCACCAGGGAAGTCCCTGCAGTGACATTTAGTATGGGCCTGAGGAGACTGGGGTTCTCTTTCGGATTTCCTAGGAACTGGTTCTTAAGACATATTTAATTTTACTAAATTTACTAAGAGCAGCCAGAAGTTCTCCAGGATAGCTAGACTTGGAGTCATTTACATGTTTACCATCAATGCATGAGATTTTCTCACATATTAAGAGCAGGAGATATTTAACTTAACTTTGTATATAAATAGCCAGTTGTTCCATTTGTTGAAGAAGACTAATTTCTCCACTGTATTGTCTTTGTAACTTTGTCAAAAACCAACTCATCCTATATGTATGGATCTATTTCTGGACTCTGATTTCTGTCCCATTGATCTATTATTATGCTAATACCACACTGTCTTTCTGGCTTTCTCTAGTTGCAGCCAGCAGGGGTTACTCTCTAGTTGCAGCGGCTCCTCTTGTTGCAGAACGCGAGCTCTAGGCATGCAGGCTTCAGTAGGTGTGGCACATGGGCTCACTAGTTGCGGTGCACAGGCTCAGCTGCTCCGAAGCATGTGGGATCTTCCTGGATCAAACCCATGTCCTCTGCATTGGCCGGCAGATTCTTAACCACGGGGCCACCAGGCAAGTCCCCCCACATGAATTTTTGAATCAACTGTTAATTTCCACAAAAATTATGCTAGGATTTTGATTGAGATTACACTGACTTTCTAGATCAGTTTGAGGAGAACTGATACCTCAGCAATACTGTCTTTCAGTCCATAAACATGGTATGCCTCTCCATTTAATCTTACTTCATTTCTCTTAGCAATGTTTCTAGTTTTCAGTGTACAGAATTTCCACATCTTTTGTCAGAGTTGTCCCTAAGTATTTCATTTTTGGTGATATTGTAAATGATAATCTTTTCATTTCAACTTCCAATAGTCTGTTGCTAGTATATAGAAAATTAATTTCTGAATTTTATATCTTGTGCCTTGTAATCTTTCTAAACTAGGTCTGCTAATACTAGCATTTTGCAGCTTCATCAGAATGTTCTACATAGATGATTCTATCACCTGAAAATAAAGACAATTTTTCTTTTTCCTTTCCAATTGCTATGTCCTCTATTTTTCTCACCTAATCGCCTGGGTAGAACCTCTAGCACAACTTTAAATAGAATGAGTGAATGTGGACATCTTTGCCTTGCCCCTGATTTAGAGAAAGGATATGTGTAGATGAGGTTTTCATCATCTTTATTCAAATATAATTTACATACCATTTACTTTATCTACTTTAAAAGGGTAGAAATGAATAATTTTAGTACATTCACAGATTTGTGCACCATCACCAGAATTCATTCATTTTAGTACATTTTCATCACTGTCTCAAAAAATCTTGTACCCATTCCCTTTTTGGGCAGTTGTTTTCTAACAACTGGACTCTAACAAAGTGGATTCAGGTTATAATCCCACCAGAAGTGTAGGAGGCTCCAGTTTCTCCACATCCTCACCAACACTTGCTATTTCTCTTTTTAATTACAGCCGTCTTAGTGGGTATGAAGTGTTATCTTGCTCCCTGATAACTGATGATGTTGAGCATTTCGTCACGAGCTTATTAGCCATTTATGTATCTTCTTTGGAGAAATGTCTGTTCAGATCCCTTTTTTTTTTTTTGGCTGCACCATGGCTTAGTTGCAGCAAGCAGAATCTTCAGTCTTGGTTGTGGCACGAAGGATCTTCAGTCGCAGCATGTGGGATCTAGTTCTCTGACCAGGGATCTAACCCAGGCTCTTTGCATTGGGAACGCAAAGTCTTAGCCACTGGACCACTAGGGAAGTCCCAATTCTTGCCCATTTTTAAAGTGAGTTATTTGTCTTTTATTACTGAGTTGTAAGATTTTTTCGTCTACTCTAGACGGAAGTCCCTCTCAGATATATGACTGCAAATGTCTTCTTCCATTCTTTAGGCTGTCTTTTCACCTCCTTGATGCACAAACTTTGAAGTACGAAATTTTTAAATTTTTGCTAAGAAAAAGAAAAAGTATCTATTTTTTCTTTGGTTGCTTGTGCTTTGGTGTCATACGTAAGAAGTCTTTTCCTACCCCAAGCTCACAAAGATTTACTCCTCTATTTTCTTCCCAGAGTTTCATAGTTTTAGCTCTTACATTTCGTAGCTCAGGTGGTAAAGAATCCGCCCTAAATGCAGGAAACCTCGGTTTGATTTCTAGGTGGGGAAGATCCCCCGGAGAAGGGATAGGCTACCCACTCCAGTATTCTTTGGCTTCTGTGGTGGCTCAGACAGTAAAAGAATCTGCCTGCAATGTGGGAGACGTGGGTTCGATCCCAGGACTGGGAAGATGTCCTGGAGGAGGGCACGGCTCCAGTATTCTTGCCTGGAGAATCCCCAGGGACGGAGGAGCCTGGCGGGCTACAGTCTATGGGGTCACAAAAAGTCAAACACAACTAAGCACGGCACAGCTCTTACATTTAGTCCTATGATCTGAGTTAACTTTTGTGTATAATGTGACAAAGGGGTTAAACTCTGCACATGGATATCCAGTTGTCCCAGCATCATTTATTGAAAAAGACTATTCTTTCCCCTAATGAATTGTCTTGGCATCGTCATTGAAAATCAATTAAGTGCAAATGTGAGGGTTTATTTCTAGAGTCTCAGTCTATTCCACTGACCTGCATGTCTATTCTGTAGCCCGCACTGTCTTGATTACTGGAGCTTTGTAGTAATCAAAGCTTCCATTGTAATTGAAGTTCCGTTCAGGACATGGCCCTGTCTCAGCACTAATGTGTGACAGTATGTAGCAGAAGGGAACAGCACCACACACCTCCAGTTGACAGTAAAAACACTTAAACCTCTGAGCCAACTTTAAAATGTATATGGTAATAAGAAAGAGCTAAAAATAACATGCTACAAACTAAGGAAATGTGCAAGCTCATTATGTTGGCACCAGAGAACTTGCTAAAAATGTACTTCAGGAAATTTTCAAAACTAGGCCATCAGACTACCGGATTTTTCTAACAGGCGGAAACTGGATCTCAAGAACTAAAACAGTATCAGCATAGAAAAGAAAGCACAGAACTATTGCATTGGGGGGATAAAATTAAAGAGATGGTGGCTTATACAAACAAATGATATTCCTCTTTAGAACTAAATACATCCTCTGCTTAAGAGACACTTTCATGACCTTGTTAAGAATCTGAACTTTGCCTAGCCACAGCTGCCTTATTTGTAAAATAAAGGTTTTAAAAATCTACCTACAGACCGAAGTTGTACCAGACAAGTTCCTGTGCTGGCCTCTCAACTCTAAGATGGAAAATTATATGACACTTGGAATGCTAATGCTAAACCAGGGTCTATAAGAGAAATGCCACTTTATAAAAAACCCAATCAGCAAGGTTCTTCACTTAACATTAAAAAAAAAAAAAAAAAAACCTCTCTAAAAAAAGAGATGAATCATGGTGAGATGCGGGGAATGGGAGGGAGGCTCAAGAGAGAGGGGATATATGTATACATATAGCTGATTCACATCGTTGTACAGCAAAACTAACACAACATTGTAAAGCAATTATACTCTAATTTTTGAAAAATTTTTTTAAAGATTTAAAAAATGCAAGGGTCTTCCCTGGTGGTCTGGTGGCTAAGACGCCATGCTCCCAATGCAGGGGGCCTAGGTTCAATCCTTGGTTGGGGAACTAGATCCCATATGCCACAACTAAAGATCCTGAATGCTGCAAATAAGACCTGGTGTAGCCAAATAAATAGATAAATGTATTTTTAAAAATGCAAAAGGAAAAAAAGATGAATAAACTAAGCACCCCAACTCTGTACCTCACCTCCCCCACTACCATCCTCGGTTATCAGTCCATTCTATCTGCTATTCCCGTGCCAGCTCCCAGGGGTACATCATTTCCCCCTTTAAAGCTCTGGTCCTTGGTTTCCCTCAGCACGGTTAAGATGGGTTAGGAGCTCCCAAGGATGTTAGTATACATTTTAAGAGTACATGAATACATCCAGTGTCAATGAACACACCTGTGCCTAGGTTGTGGTTTCTAAATGCCGCTCTTCACTAAAAGGAATCAGGGTTCCTTGCAGATTGCAAGCCTGGGCAGAGAAGGGACAAGGGTTTTGCTGTGCCAGAAACAAAAGCTGTGTGTTTTTGTTTTAAGACATGTCTAAACGACATGGGCAGAGAAGGCAATGGCACCCCACTCCAGTACTCTTCCCTGGAAAATCCCATGGACGGAAGAGCCTGGTGAGTGGCAATCCATAGGGTCGTACAGAGTTGGACACGACTGAAGTGAGTGAGCATGTGTGCATGCATTGGAGAAGGAAATGGAAACGCACTCCAGTGTTCTTGCCTGGAGAATCCCAGGCACGGGAGAGCCTGGTGAGCTGCCGTCTATGGGGTTGCACAGAGTCGGACACGACTGAAGCGACTTAGCAGCAGCAGTAGCAGCAAAGGACATGGGAGCCAGATAAAAGGAGCTCTCTGTGGTCAAACTGGGACAATTTGAGCATTAAAAAATAAGTAAAGATATAAATGGATTAAAAATTACTGAATAAAACAAGTGTCCATGTTGAAAAAATACAGACGACTAAATTAGTAAGGAGAAGGGAGGGCTCTTCGTTATAGTCCCATACAAATCCCAAATTGTAAAAGTGGAGGGAGTGTTGGAGTTACAAAACTACCATTTGGCAACCATTATACTAAAAGGTGGCTTGGCAAGATATATGAGAGGATGCTAAGTCTAGGTGGGGAAAATATGAAGAGGAACAGGATATTTGCAAAATCTCAGAATGTCTCCTCAGATTATTAGATGCAAAGGGAATAATTGTAACTATGCCATGGAGAAACCAGATACCACCTTGACCACTTTTGACCTTGATGCAAGTTACATCACCAGTAAGGAGCAGATGGACATTATAGACCTTGGGATGTGCTTCTCTGAAAGGACACACATGGCAAATCATATTACAGCTTAGAATGCATAACCTGAATCCAGCTGAGGAAGCAGCAGGAAAAAACAAGCTGATGAACGTTCTATAATACAACTGGCCTGTACTTTTTTTTAATGTCAAAGCTAATGATAAAGAAAGGCTGAGGAACTATTTTAATTAATTAATTAATTTAGTCTTTGGCCATGCCACACGGCATGTGGGATCTTAGTTCTCCAGCCAGGAATCAAACTTCTGTGTTAGAAGCTCAGAGTCTTAACTACTGGACCAGCCCGGAAGTCTTGGAGTTAGCTTAGAACAAAGGAGACAAAAAGACACGACAACAAAACGTAATACATGATCTGGGACTAGACTCTCATACTGGAAGGGGAAAACGCATTGTTGGGACAATCCACAACTTAAGAATAGAGCCTTCAGACGAAAGTATAGGGTCATGTTAAATTTCCTGAATTTGATCATTATATCGTGGTTAAAACAATGTTCTTGGGAAATATACACTATAATATTAAGAGATAAAGAGTTGTATTGTTTATGACTCTCCAATGGTTCTGAAAAAAATAGGTTATAGTACATATATAGTGATACAGAAAATTTGTGAATATTATACATTCAGGTAAAGAGTACACTGAAGTACTTGCAGTTTCAAATTATTTCAAGATACAAAGATTTTTTTAAAGTATATAAACAGAAGAGAAATAGCCAACTGAGGACCTAGGATGCATTAGAACAGTTCCAAGTATCCAAATACTAATTTACTATAGTCTGCTCCCTTTCATCCACTCTCCTAAAAAGCCTCTCACCCCAGTCTCAAGAGTGCCACATCCAATGTGCCCACCCAGCTTTTAGTTCCCCAGATCTTGGCCTGCCACCCCGTAAAGTCACCATCTTCCTTCTCGAGCCATGGGGAGGCTAGCCTCTTTAATACTTGACCCCTTTAAACAAAAACAAAAAAATACCCATTCCAATATTGTAATTCACCCAGGTGTTCCCAAAAAGTTTATTTCCTGTTTGACAGAAATATTTCTTGAGGCCAAGGGCAAGGTGAGGGACCAAACCCACGCATGCCTTCATCCTTCCCCACAAGCAGATCCATGGCACAGGGTTCAAAAAACAGCCCCGACATGCACACACCTATGAATTACATCAACCTGTCATCGGAAGCAGACTAGACCCACGGTTCAGACCCGGAGGAAGATGGTCTGAATTTAGCTTTGACCCAGCACTTAAAAGTTACGTGACTGGGGACTTCTCTGGTGGTCCAGTAGGTAAGGTCCGAGCTCCCAATGTAGGGGCCCGGGTTCAATCCCTGGTCAGGGAACTAGATCCCACGTGCCACAACTAATACCCCACACAGTCAAATAAATTTTTTAAAAAAGTTATGTAACTGAGAGCAAGCCAACTAGTACCTGGAGTTCATGAAACACTCACTCAACATTACCCACCTGGGAAGTACTAGACTCCAGTTTGGGAGGCAGTGATACAAAATCTCTGCTCCCAGAGCTGACATTCCAGTTGGGTGAGACCCACAGGGACGGAGGTGTTGCTGGGTCAGGGGAAGTAAGTAAGTAAGTTAATTAATTAGTTAGTGTATGCCAGATGCTTATACATGCTATAGAGAAAAACAGGGGAGATAAAAGAATAGAGGGTGAAAATGTAATTTCAAATAAAGAATTCAAGGAAGGCTTCACTAAGGATATAACATCTGAACAAAAATCTAAAAGCAATGAGGGAGCGAGAACCACGTCGACGGGTGAACACTGAGGCCAAAGGGGACAGCAGCGCCAAGGCCCTGGAGCAGGGACAGGCCTCAGTTGAGGAATGACTGCTTCAATCTTAGTAGGTAGCTCTTGGAAGGCAGGGAAAGGAATTACCACACAGCGGGAGCTCAGTAACTGTGGATGGGAGAAGAAGAAAGAAAGAGGTCACCATATTGTATCCAGATTTTGAGGCTGAACTTTGGGAATGGAGGAAATAAGAATCAGTTTCATAAAGCTGGAGAAAAATACGTGATTGATTTTATGTCCTATCTTTCTAGCCTTAAAAGATACTTTGCTGATGGAGGTGAGTCAAGAAATTTGAAGATTTTTTTTTTTTGCTTTCTGGTTTTGAGTTGAAAAACAGGGATTTTTTTTTTAGTTTGCTTTTACAGTGTTTAAGACATTTTTCAGATAAATAACTCTTTAAGATTAGGGCTTGGAGCTCAGATTACTAGTACTCTTAAAACAAATTTATTATTCGGAAGAAATTAGATATCATTTATAACAAAAATAACAAGTTTATAGGGAAATTATTAGTAATTTATGAATAGAAAGTCTTTTTCCCCCCAAATGGTCAAAAGAATTGGGTTGGAGATTTGGATGTTCTTTTACTATGGTTTGTACAGTCTGTATTTGCCTCTTCAAATAATTTTGGATGACTTTTACATGACCACGTTATTGTTTTCATAAATGGTATTTTTAGGAATTGGAAATAACAGAAAGTTCTGGAAGACTTGCCACTTGTCCTGAATAACTTGTGTAGCTAAATGACGCTTTCCAAAAAAGTGGCTGAGAAGCAACACCAGCCTAGGATTTTAAGTGTTAAATGGATGTTTTTATGTAAGAAAATAGCAATAATAGAAGACATAACAGTGGCTGGTTTCGTCACTGGGTTTCTTTTTTTTTTTTTCCCAGCTTGGTTTCTGTTGTTTAAATTAGAAAGGGAAGATTCTTACCTTTTTGGTGTATGTGAAGATTTTTTTAAGAGTGATTAGTGGACAAGGTTCTGGTCTCAAGAGACAATCGGTGCCCATTTTATTTTCAGTGTCATTAAAGTACAATTAACTTCAGAGCAACTCCACTTTTGGGCTTTCTCCTCCCACTCAAGATTTCTGGGAAACTTTTCCCCTATTTTTAGCCTCTAGTATACCTTTTTAATGAATTTGCATTCCCCACTATTTTGTTGAAAGGTAACAAACTTTACAATATATCTAAATAATATGGCTGAAAATTTTTTTATTATTTTCCTATTATAAACATAATAGATATTCATTATATCATAAAAGCAGGGAGCACAAAAAGCATAAAGAAGTTCATTTTCAAACTGCTTATAATCCCACCCCAGGTAAAACTATTAATATTTTGGCATATTCCATCTCATCAGTCTTTTCCTATGTATTTTTGAATACAGGTCAGATATTACCATATATACAGTCATATCCAGCTTTCTCAACATAACATTGTATTAAAATTATTTTTCTCCTATCTATAAAAGTCCTCTTTGTAAATACAATTTAAATGGCAGAGTAATATTCTACCATATAGATATCATACCATTTATTTAAACATCCTCTTAATATAAAATATTGGGTTGGCCAAAAAGTTCATTTGGGTGTTTCCATAAGATGTTATGAGGAAAAACCAGAACCAACTTTTTGGCCAGCCCAAAATTTACAGGAGAGCTAGCGGGTCAAAGCACATAAAAATGAAGGCAGCTTTGTTTCCTAGTGAGTTTCTTCTTGAGAAGGTAGGGAGGAGGTTCAGGGAGATGGCGAGGCTGGGGGGAGGGGCCCAGGCCAGCAGCAAGGTGGAGCGACTCAGAGATCCTGGCCCAGCCGTTCCAGCTCGTTCAGCAGGAAGTCCACATCAGCCCGTGTCAGTGCAGGGTTGGCCACAACCATGCGAAAGAAGTTGCTCCGGGTACCATGGGGCTGGTAGCCAATCATCATGGAACCCTTCCTCACCATGCGCTCCTTGAGGATTGGGGCTACCTGCGGGAGGAGAGGAGGGACCCTTTAGCTGCAGCCTGGGGTCAGGGGAAGGGATGGGTTCCCCGACTTGCATCTCTCTCCACCTAGCTGCCTTCCAGAGACAGCAACTCACTGCCTGGATTCTGACCGTGGCCCCAGTTTATTTACCTTTGCCACCACACCTGGCCCACTGGACCTTCTCTACCTCCTGCATTCTTCTCCATCTCATCATTCTCCAAGTTGTCACATGGGCCATTTTCTGCTAAATCCTGACTTTTTGCTGAATCTCAACCACCGCTTTTTCAGTCTAACTTCAAGCCTTCATCATCCTTGACACCTTCTTCTCCCCTCTCTGAATTCCTATAACATTTTTTATCTGCACCCTGTGATCCAATATATAATTTCCAAGATTGCCTTGAACACACCGGTTTCAAATAGGTAATGCTTGTTTTCTAAATGAGTGACTCCTTAAGGGTGAGATTCCCTGGTGGCTCAGATGGTAAAAAGTCTGCCCCCAATGCGGGAGGCCTGAGTTCAATCCCTGGGTCAGGAAGATCCCCTGGAGAGGAAAACAGCAACCCACTCCAGTATTCTTGCCTGGAAAATCCCATGGACGGAGGAGCGTGCAAGGCTACAGTCCATAGGGTCGTAGAGAGTCAGACACGACTGAGCTACTTTACTTTAAGGGTGAGAATATTCTTGTCCTTTTGGATCATCTGCCACCCCTAGCACCGATCTAACCTTAGGGGCCAGGACATATCTCCTGGCCTGACAGGGTTGTTCTGTACCCGGTATCAGTGAGTAAAACTGAGACTTTTCTGCCTCACTCAGCTCCCAGAACGCCCCACACAGCCAGTCTATGTACTGCACACTGGTGACTTCTGTAATGTCCCTCTCTGTCTTCTTCTTCCTTTATAGAAGCATACCTTATTCTCCATCCCCCAGGCTCACAGAAGTGGGGACAAGCGGGTGTCATCTTCTGGTTCACTGTCCCCACATCAGAGCAAGACTAGCAAAGGTGGCTGCCATGCCGCTTACAGCCAGCAGGGGGCGGAAACACACCAGCTGCACTGGTTAACCAGAGCAGGGAGAAAGCCTACCTTAGACAGCCTTTCACTGTAATCTGGACTCCCCTTCTTCCCGCGCAGACTGGGGGGCACGAACCAGAAACACACATTGACAAATTCAGGCTGGGAGGAATAAACAGGGGGAAGGTGTAAGCAGAGGAAGAGGGGCCGTTCCCCTCTCACCGCCCCTCTTCTCCCATCAGGGTTTGGTGTGAGACACAGGCTGGGGGCAGGGGGCCGGAGGATGCAGAAGAGCACAGGGTGGGTCATACCTCCATGACCAACTCAAATCCCTCCCGCTTCTTCAGCTCCTCCACCAGGTACCTGTGATCAGAGAGTGAGAAATCATGGGTGGAGGAGAAAAGGCAGAAATACAGAAACAGAAGCGACAGAGAGGGTGAACCAAGAGGACACTGAGAGCAGGCAAGGGGTGCAGGGCTGTAGTGCCCACTCCTACCGGGCAAGGGCAAAGGCCTGGTCCACACGGCGCTGCAGCCCCTGCTCGCCCTGTGCCTTCCACATGAGCCACAGCTTCAGACAGTCCACACGCCGGCCACACTGCACCACCTTGTCTCCCGTGTCCAGAGCCACATCGTAGAACTTGTCCTGCTGGAAGAGGTAGCTGGCCTGGGACCCGTGACAGCGCTTGAGCAGGTTCTGCGGAGGGTGGGGGGACAGTCAGACTCCCCCCCTACCCCACGAGCTTCCCCCCCAGGGCTGCGCTGGGTGACTTCTTAGCTCAGTCCACATGTTTCTTTCCCTGGAATCATGCAGTACTGATGGGATGGCTGCCGGCTTACTGAAACCCTTTCTCTGGGTTTTCTTCCAACACTCAAGAGTTCCCAAATGACCCAGGATCCCTCTGATTATACTTTTGTTGGGAAGTTTTTCCTTTGCCCGAAGACAGGGGGAGTGAGAGAGCCCACTACCGGGGATTAGGGTGGTCACAGATAATCAGCTTCAGATGGGATGGTAAGGAAACTATGGTAAGGCCTGAAGCTCCCCCCAGGTGAGACAGAAGAGAAAACAGAGGTTCAGGGCAGGAGCAGACCTACCGAGGTGTCCCGGAGAAGAAGAGCTGAGCACTGCAGGCCTGTGGAGAGGAGCTTGTGGGGATTCCAGGCCACGGAGTCAGCCCTGGGGTGGGCAGAGCAAAGCAGGGTCAGCCAGCTCCCAGTCAAGCTGCCCAATTAGAGCCTCCCCACCCTTTCCAGATCTCCAGTAAAAGGGGCTTTGGTCTCACCTCAGCCCAGAGGAGAATTCCCAAATCTGATGTCTAATATCCCAGCCCCAATCAATCATCTCTCCCACTTCCCTCCCACCAGCCTCCTTCCCCTATTCCCATCTGAGCTCCCTGGCCCAAGAGTGTTCTCTGGATCAAGGATTTGAAGGGTGCAGGTCAGGGTGTGGGGGCCATACGCACCTCTGGATCCCAGCCAGGAGATGTCTATGTGTCTGTGACAGCAGGACGCTTCCACCCCAGGCAGCCTGTGGAGCGGAAGGAGCAATATGGGCCTTGGCCTTGGCCCAGCCCACCCCATTCTTAGGCCCGTCCCAACTCACGTCCACATGCAGCCACAGCCCGTGATGCTGGCACACGTCTGCGATTGCCTCCAGGGGGTCAAAGGCCCCCAGCACTGTAGTACCAGAGGTGGCACTGACCAGGAATGGCACGGCACCCTGTGGCAAGAATGAAGAGGGAGCCCAAGGCTGAGAACTCATCTGGAGAGCTATCCAGAGCCTGGCGCTGAGCTCTAGAAACTCTTCACAGGCCTGACCTGGGCCCTGGCAACCTTACTATGTGTTACTGCCCCTTTCAATTTGCAAGTGAGGACACTAGGGTTCAGAGGTGTTAAGAAACTTGGCCCCGAGCTGCAACTCCAGAGATAGAATTCAAACCTAGGTCTGTCTAATAGTCTATCTCCAAAGCTTATACTCTTTCAAAAAAGTTGAATGTCTTACTGAAGATCAAAATACTATTTTAAATATTCTAATAGTATAAAATTTACGCAGAAATTGAATTAGTATTAAAAAAACTACTACAAAGAAAAGTGCAGGCCCAGATGGCTTCACTGATGAGTTCTACAAAACATTTAAGAACTGATACCAGCTCTTCATTAACTTACAAAACAAACAGAAGAGGAAGGAACACTTCTGAATTCATCCTATGAAATGAGTTTTACCCAGATACCAAAACTGACAAAATATCACAAGAAAAATATAGAATATATCTCTTCTAAATAAAGACATAAAAATCTACAAAACACTGCTGCTGCTGCTAAGTCGCTTCAGTCGTGTCCGACTCTGTGCGACCCCAGAGACGGCAGCCCACCAGGCTCCCCCGTCCCTGGGATTCTCCAGGCAAGGACACTGGAGTGGGTTGCCATTTCCTTCTCCAATGCATGAAAGTGAAAAGTGAAAGTGAAGTTGCTCAGTCGTCTCCGAATCTTAGCGACCCCATGGACTGCAGCCTACCAGGCTCCTCCATCCATGGGATTTTCCAGGAAAGAGTACAAAACACTAGCAAGCCCAAATCAGCAACACAGAAAAAGAATCATATACCATGACAAAGTGGGATTTTTCCCAAGAGTGCAAGTTTGGTTTAACATCCAAAAATCAATTAATATAATATATCCTATCAATAAAATAAAGGGAAAAAAACCCCACATCTCAATGTGGTATAGTGATCATCTCAGTGGACATACAAAAACATTTGACAAAATCCTCACAATAAAAACATTCAGGAAAAAAAAAAAAAAGGATTTGAAGGGAATGTTCTTAACCTGATAAAGGGCAACTACCAAAAACCCCACAGCTAACATCACACTCAATGGTGAAAGACTGAAAGCCTTCCCCCTAAGACCAGGAACAAGATAAGGATGTTCACTCTCCTCTCCTCATATCTATTCAACTCGGTGCTGAGGTTCTAGCAGGGCAATTAGGTTAAAAAAAATTAAAATAAAAAATACAAGGCATCCAGGGACTTTCCTGGTATTCCAGTGGTTAAGAATCCGCCTTCCAATACAGGGGACATGGGTTCACTCCCTGGCCCAGGAACGAAGATCCCAGATGCCACAGGCAATGAAGTCAGCGCACTGTGACTACTGAGCCCGCTGAGCCCACACGCTCTACAGCTCCTGTGCCACAGCTAGAGAGGAACCTCGAACCACAACAGAGATCTGACACAGCCAAACAAATGAAACGGCGTTAATGCCAATCTTGTCCAGTTTGTGATTAAAGAGAAAATTAAGTTTTTTTTTAATAAGAGGCATCCATATTAAAAAGGAAAAAAGCAAATTATCTGTATTTACAGATAACATATTATATCTAGAAAATCCTAAGGAACCCATTAAAAAGACTGAGAATTAATAAATGAGTTTAACAAATGTGCAGAGTACAAGATCAATATTCAAAAATCAGTTGTATTTTTACACATTAGAAACGAACAATCAAAAATGGGAACAAGAAAATTTCATTTATAAGAACACTGAAAATAACAAAATACTTAGGAATTAATTCAACAAAAGAAATGCAAAACAGATACTGTGAAAACTACAAGGCACTGTTGAAAAGAAATAAAAGAAGACCTAAATAAACAGAGGCATTCCATGTTCATGGATCCACAAATTGAACACATCCCTATCAAAATCCCAACTGGTTTCTTAGCAGAAATTGACAAGCTGAGCCTAAAATTCAAGCGGAAATTTAAGGGACCTAGAAAGCCAAAACCATCCTGACAAAGAACAAAGTTGGAGGACTCACAAACACTGATTTTAAAATTTACTACAAAGCTACATTAAGACAGTGTGGTCAATAGGATAGCCATGCAGATCAATGGAATAGACTGAGAGTCTAGAAATAAATCCTCACTTAAACACTCTTTGGGTTTTAACAAGGATGCCAAGACAATTCGCTGGGGAAAAACAGACATTTTCAAAAACTGGTGCTGCACATTGTTTACAATAGCCAAGACATGAAAGCAACCTAAATGTCCATCGACAGAGGAATGGATAAAGAAGATGTGGTACATGTATACAATGGAATATTACTCAGCCATTAAAAGGATGAAATGATGCCACTTGCAACAACATGGATGGACCCAGAGATCGTCATACTGAATGAAGTAAGTCAGACAGAGAAGAAGAAATACCCCATGACATCCCTTATACGAGGAATCTAAAAAGAGATGATGCAAATAAACTTACAAAACAGAAAGAGACGCATAGACTTAGAGAACAAACTTATGGTTGCTGGGGATGGGGGAAGGAGGATGACAGAGTTTGGGATGGACATGTGCACACAGCTATATTTACAATGGATAACCAACAAGGACCGACTGAACTCTGCTCAATGCTAAGTGACAGCATGGACAGGAAAGGAGTTTGGGGGAGAATGGATACATGTATCTGTATGGCTAAATCCCTTTGCTATTTACGTGAAACTATCACAGCATTCCAAAGGTTCGTCTAGTCAAGGCTATGGCTTTTCCTGTGGTCATGTATGGATGTGAGAGTTGGACTGTGAAGAAGGCTGAGCGCCGAAGAATTGATGCTTTTGAACTGTGGTGTTGGAGAAGACTCTTGAGAGTCCCTTGGACTGCAAGGAGATCCAACCAGTCCATTCTGAAGGAGATCAGCCCTGGGATTTCTTTGGAAGGAATGATGCTGAAGCTGAAACTCCAGTACTTTGGCCACCTCCTGCAAAGAGTTGACTCATTGGAAAAGACTCTGATGCTGGGAGGGATTGGGGGCAAGAGGAGAAGGGGATGACAGAGGATGAGATGGCTGGATGGTATCACTGACTCGATGGATGTGAGTCTGAGTGAACTCTGGGAGTTGGTGATGGACAGGGAGGCCTGGCGTGCTGCGATTCATGGGGTCGCAAAGAGTCGGACCCGACTGAGCGACTGATCTCATCTGATCTGATCACAGCATTGTTAACTGGCTATATGCCAATACAAAATAAAGTTTAAAAAAAAATGGTGCTGCAACTATTTGCATGTGGCGATATAAACATATTTTTAAAATTTATACTTAAAGTACATAGTTGAGGCATTTTCATGTGCTTTACATACCATTAATTTCAGCCTTGTAACAACTCTGATTAGTTCTATATCATGCTCATGTTGCAAAGGAAGAAACTGACACAGATACACTGTAATTTATCTACTGATGAATACTAAAATGTTTTTTAAAATTTTATACTTTGCCCCAGTGCACACAATTCTAAGCACTTTGTAATGAACATTTTTAGGCTAATCCTAGTAGTAGGACTCTGAGTCAGTGGATCAGATCAGATCAGATCAGTCGCTCAGTCGGGTCCGACTCTTTGCGACCCCATGAATCGCAGCACACCAGGCCTCCCTGTCCATCACCAACTCCCGGAGTTCACTCAGACTCACGTCCATCGAGTCAGTGATGCCATCCAGCCATCTCATCTTCTGTCGTCCCCTTCTCCTCCTGCCCTCAATCCCTCCCAGCATCAGAGTCTTTTCCAATAAGTCAACTCTTTGCAGGAGGTGGCCAAAATACTGGAGTTTCAGCTTCAGCATCATTCCTTCCAAAGAAATCCCAGGGCTGATCTCCTTCAGAATGGACTGATTGGATCTCCTTGCAGTCCAAGGGACTCTCAAGAGTCTTCTCCAACACCACAGTTCAAAAGCCTCAATTCTTCGGCACTCAGCCTTCTTCACAGTCCAACTCTCACATCCATACATGACCACAGGAAAAACCATAGCCTTGACTAGACGAACCTTTGTTGGCAAAGTAATGTCTCTGCTTTTGAATATGTTATCTAGGTTGGTCATAACTTTCCTTCCAAGGAGTAAGCGTTTTTTAATTTCATGGCTGCAGTCACCATCTGTAGTGATTCTGGAGCCCAGAAAAATAAAGTCTGACACTGTTTCCACTGTTTCCCCATCTATTTCCCATGATAGATACATTTAAAAATGGTACAGACAGTGCTGAAATGCCCTCTAAGATGGCTGCAGTATCTCTGTGTCCCCCAGGTGAAGGGGCCTCCACACCTCCCATCACTCCAAGTCCACGCTGCTAGCCCTGCACAGACCCTCCCAACTCACAGAAACCTTCTGTGCTACCCTCCAGGTCCCCAACATCCTCCCTGCAGTGCTCCTTGGGACTCTACTCAGAGACTCAGTTCTGCCCTTGTCCCAGGGTCTGATCCTGCTTGTGGGTCTCAGCAGGACTGGGATCACTCGGGAGGGAGGGATCACTTCAGCCCGCCAGGGAAGACAGGCACAGAGTGCAGGGGGAGGGAGGAGGGGAGCCTTGAGCAGGGCCAGTCAAAGACCCTCCAAGAAAGGAGCAGAGGGGCCCCGCTCCACTGCCCCAGCGCCTTTCACTCACTCACCTCGGCCTTAGCCAAGCTGATCTGCCTCTCCAGATCCTCAGGGATCATTTTCCCTCTAGAAGAGAAAACTGAGTGGGTAGAGAAGTAATAGATTCTCTAGGCTAGGCGGCAGAACTTTCAAGAGCAGGGTAACATGTGGTTAGCAATGCGGAGGCCACAATGTTGATTTTCCCTAAGAGGGGTAAACAGATCTCAGGGGACAGGGCGGAGACTCCAGCAGGCACTGGCAGACAGAAGAGGCAGCTCGGAGGGAAGAGAGCGGGGAGAGAAGTCCGCCAGGGTGTGGGCCCAAGGCCAGAGCTTCTGGCAAGGGGAAGACATGTTGTGCCAGGCTGGGTCTGAGCCACGCAGACAGAAGGACCTTCACCTCTCATCTGCCTTGACCACTCGGACACTGTCGGTGCCAAGTCCCAGAAAAGCGGCTCCTTTCTTGATGGAGTAATGACACTGCGGGGGAAGGAAGAGGGCAGGGAGGGTGGGGAGGAAAGAGACTGGTTAAATGGTTGAGACCCTGTAGACCAGGGCTTCTCAAACATTCACATGCCTACAAATCACCAGTGTGTCTGGTAAAGATGCAGATTCATATTCAGTAGGTCTGCACGGGGGCCAAAGATTCTGCATTTCTAACAAGCTCCCAAGTGATACTGATCTTCCCTGGTGGCTCCGTGGTAAAGAATATGCCTGCATTGCAGGAGACACGGGTTTGATCCCTGCGTGGGAAAGATCCCCTGGAGAAGGAAATGGCAACCCATTCCAGTATTCTTGCCTAAAAAATCCCACGGCCAGAGGAGCCTGGCGGGCTACAGTCCACAGGATTGCAAAGAGTCGGACACAACTTAGTGACTAAACAACAAGAAACAAGAAGTGATAGTGATGCCACTGGCCCATGGACCACACTCTCAGGAGAAAGGGTGTGGACCGTGCACACTGTGCTGGATGCCCCTCCGCTACCCCAGACAGCAGGCAAGGTGACAAGGGCCCTTACACAGCCCCTCTGGTGGAAGGAAGCACATCCACCTATGGGGCAGGCCAGCCTCAGAGAAGGGTCTGGGCAGGCTGAGTCACGGGTCCCGGACCCAGCTGGCTGGACATTAGAATTGGGAGCCCAGGGTAGGCCTGTGCCTCTTCCCACCTCTTTCGATGTGAAGAGGGCCAGGGGCGGCAGTGCCCGGAGGCCCCTCTGTTTGCAGTCTGGGTATCGCTGATAGCGGGCCAGGTTCACTGCATACATGTTGGAGATGGAGCCACCTGTCACAGGGAAGGAAGGGGTGGTGGCGAGAGGGAGTGGCAGTGGGAGCTTGGCAAACTGGAGCTTGGCTCTCCTGATCTCTCCACCCAGAAGCACAAGTGACTGGCTACTGGGCCACGGGTTCCGAGGACTTGACAAATGGCATGCTGGTGACCCAGAATGGCAGGATCTGCAGATCTCCTGATCACCCCTGCTCCTCACCCTGGGCCGATCCAGGAGCCACTCCCACCCCCCACCAGGACGGCAGGCACCAATCCCATGGACTGTTTGGCAAACACGAGAATACAGGGGACTGGGCAGCTTCTCTCTGCTTTGGCCCAAGCCCAGTTGGAGAAGAAACAAAGGAGAATCACCCCTCCCAGCCAACCCAGAGAAAGAGGATGGCGGGGGAGGAGGAACTCTCGAAAAGGCCCCCTCCTCTTCACATACCAGGGCAGAAGACCCCATCCCCAGAGCTCCAGCCCACCAGGGCCCGGAGTTTCTTCAGCACCTCCTCCTCCATGAGGACAAACACAGGGGCGATTTCGTACGTGTACCTGCCAGGAGAGGGAATGATGAGAGTGGGAAAGAGACTGGGAGGGACTCTCAGAGGAGGTGGAGAGTGTGAGTGAAAGGAAGGGCTGAAGAGACAGCTGGGCTGGTGACAAAGAACCAGGAAAGAAAGAATGAGAAAACACTGGAGCCGGGATACAAGAGAAAGTTTGGGAAAGGAAACCCGAATGGGTAGGAGGGGAAAGACTCTGCCAGCAGAGATTCCCCGAAAAGAGACGGGGGCAGACACCATTCTCCTATCCTGCTCCCGGGGTCTGTCTCCCGCAAACCCAAATCCTTTGTGGGGTGGAGGGCGGGGGTCCTGGGATGGCTCACTGGCTGGTGTTGAGGCTCTCTGTGACAATGCGCCCGGCCAGGGCATGGGGATCCAACCCTGAGAAGAGCTGGTTGAAGAAACGAGGGTGACCTGGAGAAGGGGGACGCAGGCTCAGAGTGGAGCTGGGCACAAATTCCAGACACGCCTCCCCCAAGCCCCACACGCACAGGTCTTCACGCTGTAGCGGATCACAGCCCGGCAGTGCTCCAGGATCTGCTCCTGTGACTCGCCCTCGTGCCGCAGCTCCAAGTCCAGCAGTTGCTTCAGCTCCTCGGGCTCCTTCCACTCACAGACCTAGGAGAGCAGCAGGAGACTCCGGGGGCACCGAGGCACGCAACCAACTGGCTGCTCAAACCACATCTCAACAGACAATAGACACCACAAACTGGCACTCAACACCAGTTTGGAATGTTTTCCACGCAGCACATGAACAAGGATAAATAAACACAGTCTGATCCAGCATGCAATCCCTGAAGCACACAGTGAGGCGGTGATGGGTTCTGGGGAGAAGCCTGGACAGAGGGGGAAATGTCTGAGTCAGGTTTGATGGACAGGAGGAGGAAGAGGGAGCAAAGACCCACCTTCTCGGAGGCACTGGTCCCTTTTCGAATGACCTCATCCACCACAATCCCAAACACGTCCTGGAGCAAGGCTTCTGCAGCCACAGGGTCCCCATCAAGGGAGAGGAGAGGCTGAGAGTCAGCCATCAGGAGAAAATCTGTGAGCAGAGCAGGAGTTATTCCCTACTCAGCCTGTGGACCCCACCCAGACCTAATCTAATGCATTCCTCAACTCCAGAATGGGCCTAAGGCCCAGCCTTCACTGTACAGGTAAGGGCAAGTGAAAGCGTCTAGGGAGAGAGTCGGCAGAGATGGGCGGGAAAGAAAAAGGAGGTTAGTGCTAAGCAGGTAGAATCCAGTGGCCCCTGTTCACCGAAGGCAAAGGTGAGAAGCTTACCTTTCTGCTCTGGTCTCTGTCCAGATAAACTGGAGGCAGGGGACACAGTTGGCTTTTTAAAGTGTTAGGACCAGGGAAGCAGAGGGGGCAAGGTATAGGCAGCAATCACATGACCGTGACATCACTCTCATGACCCTTGCCCTAAAGATTTGGGACAGGGCCAGCAGGTTGAGATAAGTTTCCTGAATAATCGTTAGCTGACACGATGAAGTGAGGAGAGAAGATATAAGGCAGAAACAAGTGCCACCTCCACTTCAGGCTGGAGGGGAGCAGAGAGGAGAACCAGCAGGACATCGGACTTCCCACCGGAACCCAAGGGCCTGGAGAGGGGATGAGAGAGGGCTGCTCGGCTAAGAGATAAGAGCGGGGAGTGGGGCAGAGGCAGGAAACTGCAGCAGCTGACCCTAGAGGCTGAGGTGGGGAGCGACCTGAACAAGACTAGGGAGGTAAAATGGTTTAGGCAGGCCTCAGAGGTGGCTCAATGGGTAAAGAATCCGCCTGCACTGCTGAAGACCTGGGTTCAATCCCTGGGTTGGGAAGATCCCTTGGAGAAGGGAATGCCTAACCACTCCAATATTTTGGCCTGAAGAATTCCATGGACTCTACAGTCCATGGGGTGGAAAAGAGTTGGACACAACTGAGCAACTTTCACTTTCAGAGACCAATCTCTTTGCATCCCAACCCCTGGAGTCTTCTCAGAACTGTCCTGATTTCTAAAGCCCTCTCCTTTGAAGAGGAGGAAGAAAGACGGTCACACTGAGGGTAGCAGTGCGATAAACAAGTAGAGTCCTGTGCCTTGCAGGCTGAGCCGCTCAAGAAACAGGGAGTGGCTGTCTAAAGTAAGCACCAACTGTGCTCACACCAGGGTGCGGGTGGAGGCGGCACCATCTAGATGCTGACCCCCAGCGCCACTCAGGAGAAGAGGAGAGGGATGAAGGCTGAAGACAGGGGAAGATCTGCAGGGGAACTGGGGCTGTGTCTTGAAGGAATAGGAGGCATGCAGGGCCAGGGGAGGAAGGCCACGAGCTGACACTGGGGGTGAGTGTGGTTGATTCTCGGGTCCATGAAGGCACCTGGCCACTGGTAAGATCTGCAAGGACATGATGGAGAGAAAGGCGAGGGGGGCAGGGCTGCACGAGTTATGGACAGCCTTGAGTACCAGCCAGGCCAGGAATCTAGATTTTATCTGCAGAAAATGGAAAGCCGTTGAAAGATTTCGTGGCGAGTTAACAGGATGAAAATGACGCGCTCAGAAGACCAGCGTATGGCAGCCGGACGAGGAAGAATGAACAGGCCATTGGTGTGAGCCAGGAAAGAGGTGACCCACGTGTGAACAAGGGAGATGTGGGTAGGAAAGGACAGGCAGAGGAGCACGCAGGCTTAACCACTTGCCGGTTTACGCTCAATTCAACACTTACGGAATCTACATTGGAGGGGAGGGAAGGGTCAAAGATGACCCTGGGGCTTTAAGCCCCAGGAAAAAGAACAGTGCCCCTAAGAAAAACAGGGATGCGCAAAGCGGAAGCTAGATGGAAAGCAAAATTGTTATTTCTTGGAAATACCCAACCAAGTGGAGGAGACTGGGGCTACAAACACTCATTTGGGAGGAAGTCAGGTCCAGTGCTCTGATGAGATGTGAGAGAAAAGCACCCTTGGGAGCTGGGGTATAACCGAAGCCTGGTGATAGGCTCCATTCCCCCAGGGGAGAGAATGCTCAGAGACATGGCCAGGGAGAGAGGGGCAAAACCAAGGCCTAGGGAACCCCCAAATGAGGAGGCAAGAAGATCCAGAAAACATGGAAAGGAGGAATCAACCTCAAAGTGGACTGATCTGACACAATCCATTGTCAGAAGCCACTGGACCCCAAGGAACCAGCTTAGACTTCTCCCCAGTAGATTGGGTTTGGGGAAACCAGAGGAGCAGGCCAGCCTTGAGAACGAGACTCGATCCCTCATCAGCGCTCACTCTGGCTCCCCTGACGGGGCATTTCAGGTGCAGAGGCTGGTAAAAATAGGCCCCATAGAAGTATTCACCACATGCCTCACTCTGAACTTAACATGCATCAGTCTAACCTTCACAGTCATCGAGGGTAAGCTTATGACCCACATTTAAAGATGAGGAAATGCGGCAGGGGAGGGATAAATTGTGAGGTTGGGACTGACATATACATACTACTACATACAAAATAAATAACCAACAATAACCTTCTGCATAGCACAGAGAACTCTATTCATACTCTCTAACGGCCTACATGGGGAAAAGAATCCTATTTTTTAAAAAAAGAGTGAATATATATTTATGTGTATAAGATTCACTTCTGAATCTTATACACATATATAAGATTCACACCTGAAACTAGGGCTTCCCTGGTGGCTCAGATGGTAAAGAATCTGCCTGCGATGCAGGAGACCTGGGTTCAATTCCTGGGTGGGGAATATCCCTTGTAGAAGGGAATGGCAACCCACTCCAGTATTCTTGCCTGGAGAACTGGAAGAAAAGCTATGATAAACCTAGAGAGCATATTAAAAAGCAAAGATATTACTTTATCAGCAAAGGTCCATCTAGTTAAAGCTATGATTTTTCCAGGAGTCAAGTATGGATGTGAGAACTGGACCATAAAGAAAGCTGAGTGCTGAAAAATTGATGCTTTTTAACTGTGGTGTTGGAGAAGACTCTTCAGAGTCCCTTGGATAGCCAGGAGATCCAACCAGTCCATCCTAAAGGAGATCAGTCCTGAATATTCATTGGAAGGACTGATGCTGAAGCTGAAGCTCCAGTACTTTGGCCACCTGATGGGAAGAATTGACTTACTGGAAAAGACCCTGATTCTGGGAAAGACTGAAGGCAGGAGGAGAAGGGGACGACAGAGGATGAGATGATTGGATGGCATCATCGATGGACATGAGCTTGAGCAAGCTCCGGGAGCTGGTGACAGACATGGAAACCTGGTGTGCTGCAGTCCATGGGGTCGCAAAGAGTCGGACATGACTGAGAGAATGAACCGAACATCCGAAACTAACACAACATTATAAACAAACTACACTCCAATAAAAAAATTTTATTAAAAAATGAGGTAACAGATTTCAGAGACAGTATGGATATAACCTGTCCAGGTCACACAGCCAGCATGTGTCTTGAGTTGGCTCTGGACTTTGAAGCCCCCATCCTAATTTGCCATGCTCCACAGCCTCACACAGGGCTCCCTCAGCCAGAGCTTGCTGTGGTGCAAACACCTCTGGGCCAGGAGTGAGGACACCTCAGGGCCTGTTGCTATGAAATAAGGGCTTCAAAGAGAGAACCACCAAGACATCTGCTGGTGTTGATCAGCTCAAGCCATTGGATATGGCAAGCAGGCCAGTAGGGCAAAAAACAGGCTGCAAGGAGGGAACGACTGGTGAAGAAAGGGAGACCCCAGCCTGGACGGGGGCTCTTTCCAAAGCTCTGAAGAGAGGTCTGCATGGAAGACGTGGCTGTCCACCCAGCCCCTTCTGTATCCATCTGACCAAAGTTACTGCTCAGAAATGAAAGGTGGGGGCTTCCCTGGTGATTCAGTGGTAAAGAATCTGCCTGCCAATGCAGGAGACACTGGTTTGATCCCTGATCCAGGAAGATTCCACATGCCTCAGAGCAACGAAGCCCATGTGCCACAACCACTGAGCCTGGGCTTCAGAGCCCAGGAACTGCAACTGAGGAAGCCGCGTGCGCTAGAGCCTGTGCTCTGCAACAAGCGAAGCCACTGCAATGAGAAGCCCAAGCGCTGCAACAAGAGAGCAGCCCTCGCTTGCTGCAACTAGACAAAAGCCTGCACCACAATGAAGACCCAGCACGGTCAAAAATAAAAAATAAATTAAAAAAATAGCTTATAAGAAAGAAACAAAAGGTGAGGGCTCTGAATGCCCAGTTTCCTCCAGGGGTAATGGGAAGATGAGGCATCCGTGCCCTCACACTCCGTACAGAATCCTGTCTTGGGGATGTGAGGAAGGGAACAGCCCTTGCCCACACACAGTCTTTTTTTTAAAAAGCAATGGTGGGAAGAAGTGGTGAAGCAAGAGGGACATTAACCCCTAAAATAGAATAACAAAGCCAAGAAACAAGAATACACTTAGGGAGGGCGCTTTCACCCCTGGCTGAGAAGATGCTGCAAGGGCCAAGTAGGGTTCATTTGGAAACTGACAAGTTTTTCTGACTTCACAGGATCTCCAGTTCATAAATTCCTCCAACCATCGACTCGTTTGTATCTTTCTTCCCTTTATTTACACAGCCCGGGGTGCACAGTCCGCTGCTTCAACCACCCTTTGTCCAAAATCCTCAACTCTCTAGCCCTAATGTCCTTCCACCGAACTCACCTGGCAGGATCCCACTCCAGCTGGCCAGTCCTTCTCTTACCAAATCCACCCAGACTGTGGATTCTGCTAGTGAAAAACCACCTAAACATTCAAATTGGTTTTGCTATAAATTCATGGTCTCTGTGCTCATTCCAATTAAACATGGCAGATTAAACACATATGTTTACCACTACTCCTTCCTGAAACCCCACTAAAATTACATCAGTGGAATTTTAAATCCTGAAGAATAAAACAGAGACAGGAGGTGAGAGATGTCAGTAACTGTAGAGGAGAGAAAGCAGATGAGAAGTGGTAACTGGTTCAGCGAATAACAGAAAGTCAAAGTCAGTCTATCTGTAGGGGGCTATGCCAGAGGGATATAAACTGATTATTAGGGCAAAGGCCCAGAAAGGCTTAGGAATTTACAACGCTAGGTATCCTGGAAGACAGGACGGAGAAGCACAACTAAAAACATGAAAATTAGATGAAAATTTCTAAAAGGAACATTTAGACCCTCACTCTCCTCCCCTGCCCATTCAGCCAAGTGACTCCCCTCTCCTCCACCAGATTCCAAAGAAGCTGGAAGTAGAGAAACTGAAAGTCTGGGACTTAAGGATGTCAAGCACAGCAGGAGGTGAGGACGAAGCACTGTAAGGAAAAGATTAGGAGGAAGTAACCTATGGAGTCAACTCCTTTCTCCCAACCAATGTTCAGAGTCAGCGGCCAGAGGTAAAGCTTCCAGGAGACTACAGCGTTCCCTCTCTGGAGACACTGACCTCAACGAGACTCTTCAGTCCTTGACCAATCCCTAGTCCATGAAGCTCACAACCCAATAAATACATCCTACATGCATTTGGGCCTTCAGTATGCCATAGTGCCTCACTCTTAAATGAAAGCAGACAGTCCGGGACCACAGGACATTTGAGGAAAGCCCCTAATGTGAACCACAGAAGCAAAAACAGAGAAACTGGCATTTGGTAGAAGAGGAGAAACACAGGAAGCAGAAGGAAACGGAAGATACTGAATCCACTAAGAAAAATAGACTGCTACACAGAGAAGCAGAAGCTCTAGAGTTTTAAAACTATGACAACTGAAATGACAAGGTCAAGAAAATCACACAGCAGATAAAATATAAAGAGATGGGCAGTAAAAGAGAAAAGAACTTTAGAAAAGATCACTCCAAAAGTCTCAAGAGTCAACTAACAGAAGTTACAGAAAGAGAAGGGGCGGGGGGAAAAAGGAGGAAAACAATAAAAATTTAAAAAAAGAAAACCTTTATAGAACCGAAGGATAGACCAAAAAGATCCACTGAATGACCAACAGAAAGACAGATTATAATACTGTTTCAGAACAACAGAGAATCCAAAGACTTCCAGAGACAAGACTAAACAAACACACCAAAGCAGGTCATGGACAAAGGACAGAGAATCAGACCACGTCAAATTTTGCGCAACGCAGGAGAGAGGTGAAGGGAATTCCCAGGACTGTAACGAGGGTAGTGACCATCTTCAGAGGCAAAAAGCAGCAGTGACCCTACTTGACTGAACACACAGCACTGCCTGGAACATTACTATTCTGCTATTGACAGCTCTACCTCCAGTCTCTGGAGCTATTATTTCAAAATTTTCCACACCTCTCAAATGACTGACCCATCAATCTTCTCCGTTTCCCTCTCACTTCAAATTTCTCATAGCAAATAAAAAGCCATTCAAACTCACTCTTTCTGTCACCTGCACTCTGGAGCCCTTCTTTTCTTTAGTATTTATTCAGTGTCTGGTATATACATTCCAGGCTTCCCTGGTGGCTCAGCAGTAAAGAATCCCCCTGCTAATGCAAGAGCCGCAGGAGATGTGGGTTTGATCCCTGGGTCGGAAAGATCCCCTGGAGAAGGAAACGGCAACTCACTGCAGTATGCTTGCCTGGGAAAATCCCATGGACAGAGGACCCTGGCAGGCTGAGGTCCATAGGGTCACACAGAGTCAGACATGACTGAGTGACTGAACACACACACACACACACACACTTTACATTTAACTTTTTGAGGAACTGCTGACATGTTTTCTAAAGTAGCTACGCTATTTTATATTGCCACGAGGGTTTGCATTTCTCCGCAAACTTGCCAGACTTGTTATTGTCTGTCTTTTTGACTACTGCTAAGTCACTTCAGTCGTGTCCGACTCTGTGCGACCCCATAGACGGCAGCCCACCAGGTTCCCCCGTCCCTGGGATTCTCCAGGCAAGAACACTGGAGTGGGGTGCCATTTCCTTCTCCAATGCATGAAAGTGAAAAGTAAAAGTGAAGTTGCTCAGTCATGTCCGACTCTTAGCGACCCCATGGACTGCAGCCTACCAGGCTCCTCCGTCCATGGGATTTTCCAGGCAAGAGTACTGGAGTGGGGTGCCACTGCCTTCTCCGCTTTTTGACTACAGCCACCTGCATTTGTAACCTCAGTAAGCATTGCCAACATCCATGAAGTGATACCAAATGTATGAAAGAGCCTGTGTTCTCAGCCTCAGTTAAGAGTGTGCTGTCAAACTTCTGAATTTTTTAAACTGTAGAAGTAAAAATTACCTTAATATAGTTTTAGTGGAACTCCTGTATTAGTTTCGCTGTGATAAATAATGGATTCAGAACTCCACTGCCCTGAGACCTCCTTGGCAGTCCAGGGGTTAAGACTTGGTGCTCCCACTGCAGGCGTGCCCTGGTTGGGGAACTAAAATCCCCCAGGCCTCATGGCACAGCAAAAAGAACAAACAAACACTGCTTTACCACAGAGATTTATTTCTCTTTCATGGCTTACACTGGATTAGCTATAGCTCTGATTCATGTACCTTTATTCCAACACCCAGGCTGAAGGAACAGCCCTTACTGGGGACACAACATTCTCACTGCAGAGAGGAAAAAAGCAAAAGGCAGAGAACACCATGCACCAACTCCCAAAACTTCAGCTCAGACCTGGCACGTGGCACATCTGGTCAAATCCAGTTGACCAAAACAAGCCCCGGGGTGAGTGGGGTAAGGATGTGTAATCCTCCCAGAAGTAGGCACTGCAAAGCGCGGGGCGATGGTTGACAAACCTCACAACTAGCCCCAGGCCCTTAGGATTTTGCATTGTTTCCCCTTAGCCCAGATAGCCCACCTTACTCATCTGCTTTACCAACCTGGCCCTGTAGACGTCTGAGTTGGAACCACTGATCTAAAGACTTTCTCTCCTCTTCCTTCATGGATACCCTCTTGATTACCCCCTCCTATTTCTTCAACTCTCCTTCCCACTACCTCTTTGTCACAGCATTTTAAATTGTCTAAACCTCTCACGTGTTCCCAACTCCAGCTACCTCCTCTTCTCAACCAACCTTCTTAAAACAGTTAGCTCCACTCCATTTCTTTCCTCTCACACTTTCCTGAGCCCACTACCATGCAGCTTCCACCTTCAAGGCCACCAAGAATGTCCCTGCATCCAAATCCAACGGATACATATCATCTTTATCCTATTTGACCCCTCTGGGGCCATTAGATACCGTTTGCATTCCACCTTGAAATATTTACGCTCACTGGCTTGCATGTGGCTACTCCTGAGCATTCCCTTGGCTCTCTCTGCCCCTTCACCTTCCTCGCCCTCCCTTGAGAGCCGCTCAGGGTTCTACTCCAGGACCTCTTTCATCTGTGTTCTGCACCTCTCCCTGGACACTCATCTACTCCCAGGGCTACAGGCTGGTGACTCCTCCATCCAAGAGCTCTCTCACCAGCCCAGATCCACGATGCCACCTGCCTAATTTGGAAGTCTCACAGGACTTCACACTCAAATGGTCCAAAAGTGGACTCGTTATCGGCCTTCTCAAATCTTCTCTTGTCCTCGAGTTCCCTGGTTACATGCATGGTATCATCTTCTGAAACCTAAACTCCAACTGAGCGCCTCCCTCCTCCTCCTCGTTGATTTTTTTTCCTTTTTATTTAAAAATCTTCAAAGATTACTTTGTCTTTCTCTCTCATTCAAAACATCAGCACAACACTAAAACCTGGATAAAGCTTTTTCTTCTGGGTAATGTTGTAAAATTCTTTTCCTTAAAAGCACTTTAAAAAGAAGTGGTAACTTTACAGCAGAGAAACCTGATGAATATCAACTTACCCAAGTAATTGAGGATAACATCACCAATTGTGGGGCAGACAGTCATTGTGGGTCTCCTGACATGAGGGATGGAAAAGCTCTCAGCATCACTGCTGCCAAAAATGCACCATCTGAATTTAACTATGAGGAAACATATCTAAATTGAGGATCATTCTACAAAACAACGTAGCCTGTAATCTTCAAAAATGTCAGTATCATGAAAATCAAAGAAAAACTAAGGAGCTGTTCCAGATTGAAGGAAACTAGAGACATTACACGGAGAAGGCAATGGCAAGCCACTCCAGTACTCTTGCCTAGAAAAATCCCATGGATGGAGGAGCCTGGTGGGCTGCAGTCCATGGGGTCGCTACAAGTCGGATGTGACTGAGCGACTTCACTTTCACTTTTCACTTTCATGCACTGGAGAAGGAAATGGCACCCCACTCCAGTGTCCTTGCCTGGAGAATCCCAGGGACAGCACAGCCTGGTGGGCTGCCGTCTATGGGGTCCCACAGAGTTGGACATGACTGAAGCGACTTATCAGCAGCAGCAGCAGAGACATTACAACCAAAAGGAACACATGATCTTAAATGGGTTCCTGGATAAGGAAGAAAAAGAAACTGCTGTAAAGAAAGTCACTGGAAGAACTGGTGGAATCTGTGAATGGCTTGATCTCTGCATTGCAGTTATGGAAGAGAATGTTCTTATTCTTTGGAAACATATGCTGAAACATTTAGCAGCAAAGGAGCATAGTATATGCACTTTCTCTCAGTTTATAAAACAATACTATGTGTACACACCTACAAGTGTTTTTTTAAATATAAGAGCTTTATTGAGATATGATTCACATACCACAAAGTTCACCCTTTTCAAATGTACAATTCAGTACTTTTTAGTATAGTCACAAAGTTGTGCATGGATCACACTATCAAGAACATTGTCATCATCCCCAAAAGAAACCCCCTATCTATTAGCAGTTACTCCCCATGCATTTTTTTAAAAAACTGGAGAAGTCTTTAAAATATTAACTGTGGTTATTTCTAGGTATTGGGATTATAGACAATTTTTCATTTTCTTATTTATGTACTTCTATATTTTTATAATTTTCTGTGATAATTCCATTGACTTACGTAATTAAAGATTATTTTTAAGCAACATGAAAAAAGGAATGAAGGGGCAACAAAAATTCCAAACTGTACACCAGGCTCAAGCAATGACCCCATTACATCGTGTGGTTTCCTAACTCCTAAAATTCACTCCCATCTAAAAGGTCTACCAGGTGACCAACGTAGCCAATACCGCTCATTTCTACTATGCAGCCCAACTGGCTCTGAGAGAGGAACGGGTTCAGCTAGTTCAACAGCGACTGAGTATCTGCTGCCTGGCACTGCCCCAGATGCTGTGTGTCTGCTTTGCTCACTTCAGCTAACAAGTCACGAGGGAGGCCAGTGCGTAAAATTAAGGCACGCTCGCTCCCTAGAGAAAGGGAAGGCTGGTTAACTCCACTCAATTGGCCCAGGGCAGCCTTCAAAGAGAAAACACTCCGACCCTCCTTAAGGTGATAGAGAGCTCGCGCAGGAAAAGACTAATCTGAAAAGACCAATCTAATCAGTAATCATTAAAACACAACTTGAAAAAGTGATGGGGTGGGCCTGAAGGTAGGGTGTACCAAGGAAGCTGAGGAAGGCTGCCCAGGAGGAAGCCTGCATGAGGGCAAAGGGATTAGGGCACGTGCTTCTTAAAGCACTTTCAGTCAGGTTTATTTATTGTTAGAAGGTGAAAACACTGACCTCTGTCTACCTATTACTCCACTGACTCCACCCCCACGTTAATAGTGGTTCAGTTCCTGTGTGTACAGTGTCTTCTGCCCTTCTGAAAGACTGTAAATTCCTGGGCGGGGAGAGGTCTAAGTCTTATGCTTCCTTACATAAACCATGCGTGCATGCATGCTTAGTCGTGTCCAACTCTGCAACCCCAAGGACTGTAGCCCACCAGGCTCCTCTGTCCATGGTAGTTCTCCAGGCAAGAATATTGGAGGGGGTTGCCATTTCCTTCTCCAGGGGATCTTCCCAACTCAGGGATCAAACCTGTATCTCTTGCATCTCTTGCATTGGCAGGCAAATTCTTTACCACTGCGCCACCTGGGAAGCCCTTTAAATAAAGCACCAAACACAAAATAAGCATTCAGGAAAATATTTGTCTTCATCTTTCCCACTCTTCTCTTCCTTCTGCCAAGTAGTAGTAGTGGGAAAGATGAAAATTAATACTTTTCCTGAATGCCTATTTTCTATTTGGTGCTTTACTTAAGGATAAGACTTAGACCTCTCTCCCCTCACCCAGGAATTTACAATCTAGAAGGGGAGAAAACACTACACACAAGACCTGGAGCCATCACTAATGTGGGTGTTGAGTCGGCAAGGTAATAGGTAGACAGCAGCACAGATGTCTCTTGCACAAACTTGAATAAACTGTTTCCAGGTTCTGAAAAATGTTTCACTTCACTTACATATGATGTGTATAAACCAAAAATCAGTATTAATGATACTTCAGAAGATATGCAAAGGGTTTTTTCTTTCTTCTTAAAGACTTTTCACCTATGGGCTTCACAGGAGCGCTAGAATTAGCCTGACTCTCATCTTCAAGTCAAGGACTCTTGCACCAGACAGAGTGAAATTAATTTGTCCAAGATGACAAAGGTGACATCTAGGCGAGGACCTTTCCTGCTACATCACCAGTCCCTTTTAAATCTGGCATTTCTCACGACTTCTCACCACACACAAAAATAAACTGCAGCTGAGGTAAAGGCGTAAAACAGAAAATATACAACTCTAAGAATACCAGAAGGAAATACAGGGAAATATTTTTATAATATTGAGGTAGCATTTCACAAAAACCCCAAAACCACAGGCAGATTTAACTACATAAAACTTTAAAAATTCTGTTTAAAGAAAGACACATTAAAGTGGTTAAAGATGATTCATGCCTTTACTTCCCCTGCCCCATCATCGTTTTACCTACTCACTGTTTTCCAAAATGGTCTTTGCTCTCTTCCAATTATTCCTTTCCTTACAAATTTAAAAGTCACTTCAAGTTCCATGCAAAGTCCTGTTTTAATAATAATTTAACTTAATCTAAAGCAAAAACTTTGTCTCTATAATATTAAGTCTTCCTATTCACAGACATGATAAAACTCCACCTAATCAAGCATTTGGGGAAGTTCCTGGTCCACTAGTGAGTGCTTTGCCCTGGTCCAGGTTCAATCCCGGGTCAGGTAACTAAGATCCCACAAGCCATGAGGCACGGTCAAAAATCATAATAATCAAGCCCTTTTTGTCTTCCACTAAAATAATCTGATTTTAACACATAACTTGCCAATTTCCTGTTAAATTTATGTCTACAAATGTAAACTTTTTTATTGTGAATGATATCTTTCTACGATATTTTTATGGTTGATTATTGTTCTCGTATTTTATTTATATAAGTTGTTTGTTAATCATACATCTGGCGATGCAGCTGAACTCACTGGCTTTAGTATTTTGTCAATTTGATTCTCTTTGTGAATGGATAGATCATGTGAAAATACTGAATATAAAAATATGAAAATTGGAGTTTCCTGGTGGTCCAGTGGTTAAGAATCGCCTGCCAATGCAGGGGGCAGGAGTCCTATCCCTGCTCCAGGAAGACTCCACATGCTGTGGGGCAACGAAGCCCGTACACTGCAACTACTGAAGCCCACACGCCCTAGAGTCCACACTCTGAAACGAGAAGCTGTCGCAATGAGAAACCCAGGCACTGCAACTAAAGAAAGCCCACTTGCAGAAACGAAGACCCAGCGCAGCCAAAAATAAATAAATACTAATAATGACTTTTGGATGGCCAGGATCTCTAATAGAATATTAGTGTTGATTGTAAACATTCTTTTCTTGTAACTATTTTCATAGAAATGTTTCAAATATTTTCCCACAAAACACAACTTCCACTCTAAAAAAAAGTTCAAAGATAAATGAAAAATAAGAGAAAAAAATTTTAAAAGCATATGACAAATGAAAAGTTCGTGTAACATGGAGATTTCTACCAATCAATACAAAGTAGACAAACGATCTACTTTTTCCTTAACAGGCAAGAGATGTGAATAGGCAGTTTACAAAAACAATTAAATGGTTAAAAAGCAACAAGAGATGCTCAACTTCACTATTAATGATATGCAAATTAAAATAATAAAATTACTATTTTTTACCTGTCAAGTTGGCAACTGTATAAAAAATTCATAGCATCCAGTATTGCCAAGATTGCAGGAACTGGGGACTTTTACACATGGCTCTGAATGTGTAAACTGTTACAAACCCCTGAAATTCAATTTCACAGGACCTATTAAAATTTTAAATGCCCATTTCCTACCTATAAATCTATAAAAACAAAAGGATCACTATAAGGATGTTCATACAGCATGGTTTATAAAACAAAAAAACTGAAACTAACCTGAATGTTCATTGAGGATGGGCCTAGACAAACTAAAATACAAATTGCTGGAATACTGAAACAATTTTTAAAATGTGAAACTACTTAGAAGATGTGTAAAACACTTTTGTCTGGTCCACTGTGGTGCTCAAAAACAAATTCTGGATGAAAAAAAAAAAGTTTTTATGAACATAGGAAGAAGCCTGGTTGTATATACAACAAACTGATAAAAGTGACTACCTTCAGATGGCAACATTTTTTTTGCCTTTTAATTTTTTTGTGCTGCGTGGACTTATTAAAATAAGCATGAGCTATTTTTTTTAAAGTATTTATTGGCTGAATCAGGTGTTAGTTGCAGCAGCCCTCTAGGGAGTTGCAGCACAGGGGCTTAACTGCCCAATGGCATGTGGAATCTTAGTTCCTCCACCAAGCATGGAACGCCCATCCTACCCCCTCCCCATTATAACGGGGATTCTTAATCAGTGGACCACCAAAGAAGTCCCTGAGCTATTTTTTTTCTTAATTAAAGATTTATTTCTGATAATCTCACTCAATTTTATCTGTTCTATGATGATCTTAAGACCACAAAGATTTGCTGTCAATTGGTAAAAAAAATGAAGTGCTCACAGAAACGAAATCTATGTACATAAAGTGGCTGGAAATTGTCTTCATTCATAAACAAAGATTTTTTTTATTTATTTAGGCATCTCCGTTAATTCCCTACACTCACAACCTGACAGCACCTAAATAAAATGGACATTTCCTTCCATCAAGTGCATTAATGCATAGTCCATCTCTAGCAGAAAGTGAAAGTGTTAGTCCCGCAGTCGCATCCAACTCTCTGCAATCCCATGGACTGTGGCCCGCCAGGCTCCTCCATCCGTGGAACTATCCAGGTAAGAATAATGGAGTGGGTTCCCATTTCCTTCTTCAGGCGATCTTCCCAACCCAGGGACCGAACCCAGGTCTTCTGCATTGCAGGCAGAATTTTTTTACCCTCTGAGTCACTGGGGAAGCCCATCTTTAGCAGGAAAGTTGGGAACAGAATTTAAAGAAAGGCTGGAGTTTTCCTAATGTAGCTGGGCCAACAGGCCACCCTGCATTGCCAAATCTCCAATGAGACCACAGTTTCCTACTGAGGAGAGCCCTATGCCTTTTCGGGGAGAAAGCCAAAGTTAGATGCTGGATGGTCTAGAAATAAAGGCGGAAGCACTATGAAGAAATAAAAAACTCAATATTCAAAAAACTAAGATCATGGCATCCGGTCCCATTACTTCATGGCCAACAGATGGGGAAACAATGGAAATAGTGATAGACTTTATTTTCTTGGGCTCCAAAATCACTGCAGATGGTGACTAGAGCCATGAAATTAAAAGACGTTTGCTTCCTGGAAGAAAAGCTATAACCAATCTGGTATTAAAAAGCAGAGACATTACTTTGCCAACAAAGATCCGTCTAGTCAAAGCTATGGTTTTTCCAGTAGTCATGTACAGCTGTAAGAGCTGAACCATAAAGAAGGCTGAGCGCTGAAGAATTGATGCTTTTGAACTGTAGTGTTGGAGAAGACTCTTGAGAGTCCCTTGGACTGCAAGGGGATCCAACCAGTCAACTCTAAAGGATATCAAGCCTGAATATTCATTGCAGGGACTGATGCTGAAGCTCCAGTATATCTGAGGCGAAGAGCCGACCCTAGAAAAGACACTGATGCTGGGAAAGACTGAAGGCAGAAAGGGACGACAGATGAGATGGTTGGACGGTATCACGGACTCAACAGACATGAGTCTGAGCAAGCTCTGCGAAGACAGTGAAGGACAGGAAGCCTGGCGTGCTTTAAGTCCATGGGGTCCCAAAGAGTCGGACACGACTGAGCTACTGAACAACAACCGGAGAGTCCTATGCGTTTTCGGAGGTGAGGAAGCCAATATTACATACTGGACGGTCTAGAAATAAAGGCGGAAGTGGTATGAGGAAATCAAAGACTTCGGAGTGCGATTAATATGCCAGGGAATCCTTTCTCAGACTGGAGTTGAGTGTACTCAGCAAGATAGTGCAAAAAACTTCCCTCCCAGCTGACGGGCGGCCCTCGGAATCTGCAGATCTGCGCCTGATGGAAAAGCTCGGGTAAAGATGATCTCGACAGAGCTACGTGAAAGGCCTGGTACTAACTATTCTGGCACTATTTGGGGCTCCAGACTCATAAGCGACAGGGAGAACATCTGCGAGAAAGGGAAAGTGATGACGCTTCTTCCAGGAATCCTAACAAACTCACCTAGCAAAACCCTCAACAAACACTCGGCATATCAACGTTTCAGGGCCTTCTTTCCTGCCCTGAATAAAGATGGCCGCGGGGGCGCGTCCGCAACACGGCGCACGCGCCGTACCGCCGGTCGGCCCTTTTCCCGTCCTTCTGCGCGCCGTCGGCACTGCCCACTCACCAGCTGCACTCCCTCGGTGCGCCCTCAGCCTCACCCTTTTCTGTCTGCCCCCGCCCGGAAGTGGATAGTGCTGCACAGAGGAGAGGACGAAGGGGGAGGGGAAGTGCTTCCGGGGAAAGGGGCCCCTGGTTGGTGTTTGTAAACTTGCCTCGGTCCCGGTGGGGGCAGCGGCGGCCACGGGGCTGGCACGGAGTGCTGCGGCCTGGAGGAGGCGCCGCGCAGCGGGGGAGACAGCGGGAGGCCGCGCCTGGCAGGTAAGAGCACGCCCCAGGGAGCGCAGCGTTGTGGAGGCAGGCGGCAGCGCTCCAGCAGCTCGCAGGCCGTGGGGCACCGCGCGGGAAGGGGGAGGGGCGGGAAGGAGGGGCCCGGGGCGAAGGGGGGCGCTCCCGAGGAGAGGTAGGGGCGGCGCGCACACCACCGTGCGGTCGCGTCACCGGCCAGACTGAGGGGGCTTGCTCGGAAGGGACGCGGGCGCGAGCACGCACCTTGCGCGCTCCTGGGCTCTCCGGGTGCGTGCGGCGGGCGCAGCGGCTGGCTGGCTGGCTGGCTGGAGGGAGGGAGGGAAGATGGGAGGGAACGCGCAGCGTCGGGCTTCGCCTCCTTGTCTTCCACCTCCGCAGCGAGTTTACGTATCTTGGGGCGGTCTCGGAGAATGCACACGTGTGGGCCGGCCTGGGCTTGTACTGCTGGTCCGGTTTCTGCCTGCTGCTGAAGCGCCCAGCGTTAACCCCTGAGCTTTTCTCTACCCCACTTCGGGTCGCCTTGATAGAGTTCGAGCTTCGTGGGCCAGCCCACTGGACACAAAAGCCCTAGAGAGCCTCCGCCTCCTCCTTCCAGTCCTAAGTTGGCAAATCCTAGCAGTTGGCCTGCTGCAGTGCCTCCACTAGAGGCCGAAGTTACTTTTACTCCTGTCGAGGGCCTGGAGACCAGTTTCTTCTCATGACCTAGAAAGAGAACTCTGATGTCTTCGTTTAGAGTTGCACAGAGAGCACCTGGCAAAATAGTTCAGCCCACTGAAGGTTGTATGGCCTGAGAATGTTGCACCTAACAGCTCCATTTCCCTTTCTGGTTTCAGGTTTCTGAAACAAATCGTGAATTTCATTCAGAGAATTCAGCTGGAAAACTGAGACTGGCAGCCTTTTTCTTCAGACAATAGGCAGGAGCCGAGCAGAGACCAGGGATTCTTGGAACATCTATCTTTACTTTGGAGGACACTAAATTCTGTTTGAAGACAAAGGCATTTCAGTATGGCAGCAGGACTGAAGGGACACGAAAGAGTTGTTACAGTGATTTGGTGACAGTTCTTCAAACAACAGTGTCTTAAGGAAAGGTGGAGCAAGAAACTCGAACTTTTGACTTGCATTAAGTGAGAAATCAGCATGGCTCAGGTAAAAAGCTCTAGAGTCCTCCTCCTTCAAGATCACTGGGAAGCGTGTTTGCAGTTTCACTCTTGAATGCTGCCTTAGTCAACATATTGACCAACCCAGTGAGCCAAGCTCTGTATTAAACACCAGGGGGAGATCTAGAGGAAGGAAAGGAGACAGGCCACAGCCCCTGCCTTCAGGGAGCTTCCAGTCAAATGAAGGAGGTAGGCTATACTGCATCACAGGCCTTGATGGGACATTTACAAAGCAACATGTACTCAGTTTACACTTGGTACAGTAACTTTTGAGGGGCATGAGGGAGTAAACAGTCTGGTGAATGCTTCATTTGTTTTTTTTCCAACAGGAATTTATTGAGCTCCTGTTACATGCAAGGCATTGTGCTGGGGATACAAAGATGAATAAAATTGACCCTGACCCCAGCAGGCTTCCAGGCTAGTTGGGTTGGGGTTGGGGGAGATGAAGAGACAATCTGTTATTTATCTTTATATACACAACACTGCGTGGTGGCTGGCTAGTAGTACAGACTCAATGAGTCTGTTGATTGAAGGAATATGCAATAATAGAGGTATGTACACCGTAGAGGAGGGAATGAGCCTTTTGCCTGGATGAAAAAAGAAGTTGAAGCTGGAAGGATGCATAGGATTTTGCTAAATAAACAAGTAGAACAGAGCGTTCAGACAAGGACAACTGCCTGGGCAGAGACTTAGAGTCCTGGGAGGATGTGGTGAGCTGGGGAGTACTGCGGGCAGTTTGCTAGTTACGGAGGAAAGGATTGGGGTGCGGGGTGGATGGCTAAAGACAGGAGATAGTGATAGACGGCCACGTTAGGGTGAGGGAGTTGTTTCCTGGAGAAGTAAGCTGAGTGTGACTGAAGGGTTTTTATCCCTTACTGGGGAATTAAACTGTATTCCATAAGGAATGGGGACTCTCTGAAGAGTGTTAAGCAGGAGAGTGACGTCAGATCAGTGTATTTGGAAGGTACTTGTCCTTCCAAATCCCCCTTGTGGGGATACAAGATGGATTGGAGAGACAGGATGGCTCAACAGGTTATTGTAGTTATCTGGGGAGAAAAGCTGTCTGTAGCATCCCTGGAGCTTTTGCCAGCTTCCTTCCAGGGACCCTCCCCTACCAGCCTCACCAGGAAGAAATCACTGGCTTTCTTCCAGCTGCATGCATAGCTTCCTTCTTTTCCATGCAGAGGAGGAGCCGTGCAGTTTCTTCTTCCTTTGTTTGCAACCCACTTCACAGCATCCTGTTCACTCTAGCTCTGAGAAGACTGCTTTTCCCTAACTGCTAACTTTGTACTGGGGTGCTGCTTTTGTATGTTAACTCATCAACCCTGTGAGGGTAGATACCATGGTGAACATTTTGCATTTAAGGAAACTGAGGCTTAAAGAGGTGGAGTAATCTGCCTGAGATTGTACAATGCAAACAGCAGAGTTAAGTCTTGCCTCCAGACCTTTCCCTCCGAAGTCCTTGAAGATGAGAGGGGGAGTTCCTGGGATGTACTGATCACCTGAAAGGAATTTCTTTTTAAATTACTCATGGAAGTTTGCTGACCAACTGTTTCTTAAAAGTGTTTCTTCAGTAAGAAAAGGATATTGTCTAGTGTTGGCTAAATAAAGTCAGTTTGAAGAATGTAGCAATTTTCCTAAATATCCCTTACTTAAGTAATTTTTAAACTATGTAGAGCAAGGACTGTGAGAAATGTGAATATGCACACATGAATGGTGAGGACGGGGAGGAGGAAGAGAAATTGTATATTCAACTCCAAAATCTTCCCAAGTGGTTTAATTGTCATCTTTGTTATAAAATATAAAATTTTTATATTTGACAGCACTTAGAGAATTTTAAATCTAAAGGGAGAAATGACCTAATTTTACTGGTACACGTTTGTAGAGCTTGATAGACTATACATTTGGCACCAGTGAGATCTGCCAGTCAGAAGCGGGTTCTGTGTAGCTAAGTGTCATCAAGAGAGAAAGAAGGAAGTTCCCCCAGAAATCTCCCATGTCAGTGGGTCAACAGGACGGACTCTTGGTATTTCTAAGCCTCGTGTAGCTTCAAAGTAATGTATAGATAGACACTTTACCCAGCACAGTGCTAATGACAAAAGCGTCAGTAGCATCTGATTATTCACTTAGTCTGTGTCTGAATGCTGACAGCTGACAAAATGAATAACTAGTCCTGGTGAGATGAGTTAGGGAGGACTCTCGAAGGAAGCAGGGTTTTGTGCTGAGGAGGAACGCTCCTTGGAGAGAAGCCGCATGTTAGTAGCTGGGTGTTTAAGGTAGTTCTTTGGAAATTGGCAGTCTGTTTTTGCCCTGCCCTGCCAGGTGACCTGACACCTCATCTCCTTTCAACTTAGGCAAGTCTCCTGGCTTGTGAAGGCCTAGCAGGTGTGAGTTTGGTTCCCACTGCAGCCAGCAAGAAGATGATGCTGAGCCAGATTGCCAGCAAGCAGGCCGAGAATGGAGAGCGGGCAGGTAGCCCTGATGTGCTGAGGTGCTCGAGTCAGGTACAGCACTTGAGCCCATTGCGGCACCTGGGGGTCGGGTGGCCCAAGCTCTCTGCCAGGAGGTGCCCAGCTCTGAGTCCTCAGTGCTTTTGTTTAGGGAAGTGGGAAAGGGGATACAGCTGGGCCATGAGTATGGGTATTTTAGAGGGTACAGGAAAGGAAGGTCTTTCCTGTACAACAGCTCGTTAAAACCAAGGTGCTTGGAGAGGAGATGGATGCGTACTTTCTCTAAACCTCTGGGGCAGGTGATTCACAAGTTGTCTCAAAGCACCTTTTTGGCTTCCTGTCTTGTGTTCTCAGATTGACTGTGCATTTAGATTTGATTTGTATTTAAAGGGCCACCGAAAAGACAGTGATAAATCCCGGAGCCGCAAAGACGATGACAGCTTGGCTGAGGCCTCTCATTCAAAAAAGACTGTTAAAAAGGCAGGTAATGGGGAATTCCTTGGCAGTCCAATGATTAGGACTCCACGCTTTCATTGTTGAGTGCTTGGGTTCATCCCCTGGTCAGGGAACTGAGATCCCACAAGCCACGCAGAGTGGCCAAAAAAAGAAGAAAAAGGCAGGTAATGGGGAAACGCCCAAACTGATTCAGTTTGGGAATAAGGCAGCCCTCTTCTTTCTTCCCTCTCTGGCTCAGCCCTGAGCTCTCCTCACAGCTGGTGAGTGAGTCACCCTGGCTCCATCCAGAGACCACTTTGGCAGTTGATCTCTGCCCTCTGTGAAACATCCTTGGTAAGGGGAGGGTCGGGGGAGCATGAGGTCCTGTGGCAGAGGGGCAGGCAGTCTCCCTCTAAGGTCAGTTCAGAGTGTGAGGTTTGACCAAGCAGACAGCTTGCTCACCCTGCCTCCTTCCTCCAAGGGTCTCTCAACTCTGAGGGATGTGGGAGATGACAGCATCAGAGAAGTTACTTTATCCAGCAGTTGAAAATAGGGCCAGGGCAGAATGGAGGCAAGAAGGGGCAGAGGGATAGGGTAGCCTCATGATGCGCCTGACTCTTGCCCCCAGGTGGTGGTAGTGGAACAAAATGGTTCTTTTCAAGTAAAGATTCCCAAAAATTTTGTTTGTGAACACTGCTTTGGAGCCTTTAGGAGCAGTTATCACCTCAAGAGGCACATCCTTATTCATACCGGTAAGTCTCTTGCTCACATTCAGAGGGGGAGCATAGTCCATAGTTTGTGTTGCATTTGTATGTAGCTCCTGTTGGGTTTATTTTAAGGAGTAAGTATTAGAAGTAGGGGAAGAAGGTAAGTGAATGAGGCAGAAGAGATTGTATGTATCTGGTGTTGCTGAGACCAGCAGCTTTGGGGACCTTTCCCCATTAGCTGTTTACACGTTACTAAAAGATAAAGATTTCTGGGAAAATACCTGGAGTGAGGTCCCTGCCATGTATACCTCCTGATGCTCCCTTCTCTCTGATTGGGCCAGGTGAGAAGCCATTTGAGTGTGACATATGTGATATGCGTTTCATCCAGAAGTACCACCTGGAGCGTCACAAGCGTGTACACAGTGGGGAAAAGCCCTACCAGTGTGAACGGTGTCACCAGGTAAGCTCACGTGTCATGCATTCACACCCACGCACAAACTTTCTTCCCCAATAGCCAGGGCTCGCCCCTACTCCCTGCTTAACAAGGGGCCATCTCGCATTCCTGGCCATGATGGTGTTAGTACATCGGGGTGAGGTATATCTTTCTGGCCTTATATAGGTATATCTTTCTCTGCCTGTACCAGGCACAGTGAGACCATGTGTGACGTTACCTTCACATTAACTCCATGAGGTAGCTGTGTGGCCTTCATTTTGCCCATGGGGAAATTGAGGTTTAGAGAGGTTGAGTTTCCCAAGGACACAGCAGATCAGGGATTAGAGACACATTGAATGGAACTTCAGGACAGGTGCACTTAGGAGGAAGAGAGAAAAATTCCTGCCCTGAGGGAGCGGTCAATATCTGATGTGTTGTGAGTATAAAATCCAGGACCAAAACGAGACACAAACAAGAGATGAGAAATGATAACAGTGAGCACTTTCTGGATGCCTTGCTGGGTCTCAAGCTTTGCTCCACGCTCTCAGGCTGTATCTGCAGAACACTAGTATGAAAGCTCTGTGGGGCAGAGACTTTGTCCCGCTGGTTCTCCACTCTGTCCTCAGCCCCAGGAACTGTACCTGCCTTGAGATACTGAATAAATACATGATAAATGAAGCAGCCGCTCTGTGAGTAGGTACCTTTAGCCCCATTTTACAGATGAGTGGACACATTCAGGGCTGAGATAGCTTGCCCAAGGTTGCGTGGCTACTGCGTGCTAGGCCAGGATTGAGACTTCAGCGTTGTGTTCCTAACCACTGTGCACTCATACTGTCTGTGTACATGCCAAGGGAATGTAGAATGGGACGTGCGCCTCTCCCATTTGGGAAGGACAGCTCTAGCCAATAGGTAACCAAGTTTCTTCTCTCAGGCACTTAACCCTCCGTTTCTTCTCAGTGTTTTTCTCGGACAGATCGATTACTCAGACACAAACGGATGTGCCAAGGGTGCCAGTCCAAGACTTCCGACGGGCAGTTTTCTCTCTAGGCGCAGGGGCCCCGGGTGGTGGGAGTAATCAGAAGAATCCACCGAAGAGTGCACCCCCTCTGGTCTGATGGTCCCACCGCCGCCCCGTCTGTACCTGTCTCCCTCCTGGAGGAGTGGACCCAGGAGACCGGAAGAGTGCATCAGGGGACGGCAGGCCCCAGAGCTTCAGCTCTGTAAATAATCTGAGACTCTGAGTATCTCGGGGAAGTTCCTTCAGCATTCCTGGGTAGGGAAGCTAGTCCCCAGACCCTCGGCTGAGGTCACAGGTGGGGACTCAAGGTGCAGGACCAAGACTGAAGCGTGGCTCCCACAACCCTGGACTCCCGCTGGCAGCTGAAATGGAGGAGACTGGGGAGAGGGGTTTGTTTGTTCTGTTCTTGTTTTTGTTTATCCAAAAGCAGTTTCAACAGGCACACTGTGGAAATAGGTAATATGGAGGTATAGAGTCCTGGTTAAAGCAGGGACTATGGCTGGTCCAGCCCTCCCCCAAATTGAGTTTTTAGTTGCAGTTGATCCTTGATGTTCCACAGCCCTGTACCTCACCTCCTGTTTGAAGGAGAATAGGATCAGGGTGGCGGCTGTGCTTACTTTGGCCTCCTTATACACTGTGGGGACAAAGGAAGAGCAGTGGGGGGAGCAGACAAGGGCTGGATCCAGGAAGAGTGGGCAGGTGCCTCTCATTTCCTTCAGGGAAGAGCAGGAGCTGTGGCCTGGGCTATTGCAGTGGCCGGTGCCACACTGGTACCTAATGGGGTCAGCTCAAGTGCCTTCTGGAGGAAACTTGGGTGAGAGTGGCCCTTGAAGCCCCTTCCCTTTCTCTCCTTGGGTAGTTGATCTTGGAGATAGTTTTTGGCTACCTCGCTGATACTGACTGACTCCTAAGCCAGACAGAGGTGTCGAGCAAGGAGTCGCAGATGATACAGTGGGTTCTTTCTCCTTGTGCCCTCGTAGGAACCACCCAAGACTAGCCCCAAGTTCGGTGACAGCTGTTGAAGACACAGAAATTTGGTGTCCCCTGACGTGACTGTTGAGCAGTGTTGTGCTGTTCTCCGCGCTCACGTCCTATCACTGTGTTCAGGTAGAGGAGATAGGGGTCTAGCTTTTGGTCCCAAAGGAAAAGATCTTGGCTTCCTTCTTGATGGCCGTCCCTACACAAAAAGAACTGTGTGGGGGTGGGGAGGGGGCTGCGGAGAAAACACCGAAGGAGAAACCTGATGTAGGTTTTACTCTTAACTATATTTTTTGCTCTTCTCTGCTCTGACACCACCACCTTATCTACACCCTCCCCAGAAGTGATCAGGGGTGTGTGAGTGAGTGTGTGTGTGGTATGTGAGTGTTCGTGTTTGTATGCTTGGAGATGGCATATTATTGAGCCAAACCCTTCTCTAGCCCCAGCTTGGGAGCATGAGCATGAAACAGCTTCTCCTGACTGCCCCTCCCCCAAAACCTGAAGGCCTGAACCTTTAGGTTCAAGAGGAGCTGAAGAACTCAGCTTGAGGGGACTGGAGGGCTTCGTTTTGGAGGGTTTTTTTTAAGATTGATTCAACAGACTGCTGGTTAGGATGTTGCTAACCCAAGCCAGGGCTTGTGAATATGAATTTTCTAAAGTGAAATAAAAACCCTCTTTCTTCCTGCTAAGGAAAGGATCCTTATGGGAGGTTCTGGGGGTTTGGTTGACTCCCAGGTTGTGGGCTCTCCTGACCTACGGGGGTGTGCTGAGTAATTACAGAAGAATCATGGAGATTTGCTGAACCTGACCAGGCTGTCAGTGGGGGGTCTGAGATGGCAGTCTGCAGAAAGTGATTTCCTTTCTCAGAAAAGGTAGGCAACAGCACACTCCTGTTACCTGTTCTGAAGGAGATGGGAGTGGGGACAAGGCGGGGAGGGGGGGGCGGGTCTCCATACCTCTGAGGTGTGAGGATTTGGGGAAAAGAAAGGAAGCGTGGCACCCTTGAGCTCTTCCCTGACAGCATCTGAGATCCTATGGGGAAACGCTGGGGAACGTGCCTGCAGCCTGTTCTCGCCTAGTTTTGTGTTGGCACGTTTGACACGGTCCAGAAACTAGACGGCGAGTCCTGAAACCAGCCCTTCTTGGTCCCTGCAAGTAGGGCCTCTTTCTGCATGTGAGCCAGCCCCTCTCAGAGAGCCCCGCTGGGGGCTGGGGTTTGTCTCAGACACATTTAGAAAACTGTCCTTCCAGACGGTGCTTTTGCAAGTGGAAGATGTCGCTCCCTGCCACCTGTAGCTAGTCAGCTTAGGATTGGGGTTGTGTGTGGAGAGAATCACATTAGTGAGGTGTGCCCCTGCATGTGCGAATGTGTGTTTAGGTCCGAATGTGTCCTGGCCCCCTGCAGGCCTCGGCTTCCTGCTTGGGTGTGTGGGGGAGAGGGAACTTCTAAGCATATGTGCAGAGAGCCATACCAGAACCACCCCTGCTGAGGACTGGGTGAGTGGAAACTCAGGAGCAGGTGGTTAGCTCAGTTGCCCAGGTGCTGATGTTCATGAGGCCATGGATTTGTGAGGAGAGGGGAACTGAGAGGCAGGAGGAGTGACAGCGCCCAAGAGTCCCACTTACACCCCAGGGAGATCACCAACCGCTGCAAAGGCTCCTGGGCCCAACATTCCACCCCTCTGCTGGGTGGGGTCTAGCACTGGAAAGATGCCTCAGGTGTGTCTGGAGTGAAGGGAACGGCGGTGGGGCCAGCTCTTGAGACCAGGACATGGGATTCAGGGACCTGGGAAAGAGTAGCGCCAGTTCCTGGGTGGGCTGCTGGACCAGGCCCCACCAGCCCTGCCCTTCCCAGCACCTCAAGTCTTTTCCGTCCACCCCGCCTCCAACAACCTCTTGTCATCACTTAGCTACTGATTGTGCCCCATGGCTTGATATCAGAGGGTTAAATGAGGTGTGGGGTCCCACCACAACTTTTAACCCTCTCCCCAGATGTTCTCTGCCTCTGTGTGGCCCTGGGGCTTTTATCTTAATCCCTCCCACCCCACCCTCTCCACCTTTTTTTTTTTTTTTTTAATATACTTATTTTGCTATTAGGGGAGGGGAATATCAAATGAACAAGATCACTTTTAAATGGTAGTTTTTATAAGATGTTATAAACTTGTATCTTTTTACCATTAAAGTGCAGTGTATGTTCCTTCGTGATATATTTAGGATATTTAAATAAAAAACAGGGCTTTTGTACATACTATCTCCTCTTTGGGAAGAACATCCTTGGGAGAAGTTTTTTCACTGGGGCCAAAGTAGTTTTATTTTTTCCCACCAAATGTAACCAACCACCCCACAACTTCCAGCACCTATGAGCTCCCCTTCACAGAGGCACAACAAGCAAAAGTAAAAACAGGCTATCAGTTCTGAATAAGGAAAGAAAAGAAATGTAGCAGGATAGAACGAGGCTAGACACCAGCCAAGGCAGCGTTTCTCCAAGTGTGGTCTGTTGCGCTCCTTCGTCAGCTCAGCTGAGGATTCACTTGCCCACCCAGCCCGGTGCTGCCGCTGCTCCCCACGCAGCCCAGGTCATCCTTGCGCACTGTTACCTTGAGAAACTTGCCCTCAGGTGGTAGGGGGAGGACTGCATGTGAGCCTCCTGAGGCCCAGGCTCCACATGTCCTGGCCTGGGGCAAAACAAACTGACCGGTGTGCTCTCAGGTAAGACTTTATTGTAGACCTGGCTGGGAGAGCCCCCACTCCTCGTGAGGTAGGGAAGCAAGGTTGCAGCAGCAGGCAGCCCTTTCAGTGCCCCCTGCCCGGCTGTAGCCCGATCCACCCCACGCCTCAACTCCTTTGGTCCCAGAGAAGAGCCCTGCAGTGATTTTCTCTCCCCACTTCAGAGAACGGGGCTGTCTGCCTCTTGAAAGCGGGGGTTGACAGTGGTCGTGATGGCGCTTTGGTAGAGAGGATTGTGGTCCTGCGGAAAGAAGTTGCCAGTGATGAGGAAAAGTCCCAGGACTCCTCTTTTATCTAGTTCTAAGAGGCCAGCCTAGAACTTGAGCAGGAACCCCAGGAACTGATGGAAATGAGCAGAGGAACCAGGGTAAGCCTGCAGAGGAGGCACAGGCCTGGGGTGTGGGGTGTGTAGAAGGAATGGGGTGGAGTTGGGGATGGTGAAGCAGAAAGCAAAACCCCTGTAGCCAGGGGAAGCATGGAAAACCCCACCCAGTGGGGGAGGAGGCAGGCTCCTCACCTGCTTCCAGTTGAGATGCTGCCGCTCCTTTTCAAAACGATGGAATTCTCGGCGGTCATAGATCTCCACTGAGAGCCGATAAGCGAGGACCAATCCCAGTCCCACCGCCACGATGCCCCCCACACAGCCCAGCACAATGATTCGGGTGTGGTCTGCTCCCTCTATGGGGAAGAAACAATGGACTTCTGGGGGCCAGGGCCTAGGAATTGATCACCCGTCACCCACAACGTGTCCAGCCCCATCAGCCTCCCTAGTCTTGCCTGTCATTGAAAACAAAGGGAACTTCCACAGGATCAGGGTTATCCCAGCACTCAGGGCCTCAGCCAGGTCCACTTGATCCAGCATCTGCACTCTGCTTGCTTCACAGCTCTGCTTCAGTCCCCAGCCTGATTGCCTGGCGTTTTCACCTCCAGAGTTCTGGCCCCCTACCCATTAAACTTGCAGGACTTCATGTGGCATGTCCACAGTATCCCTGCCCACTTACCCTCTGGAGGTCTCACTGTGAGCACAACTCTGCCTCCAGCTTCATCCTCTGCCAGAAAGAAGAAGAGCTGGTTGTCCTGGGTTCTCTCTTTACACCAGCTGTCATCCAGGGTAGGGGTCAAAACCAGAGTCATGTTGGCGTGGGCACACGCTGTGCTGCAGTTCCTGGCCAGGGGACCAGTCCCAAAGGCTTTGCACTCTGCGCAGTCCCTGTCCAGTGGGTACCAGTAAGTTACCAGCTGGGCAGTTGTCACCCAGATGACCCACAGAAAGAGCAGGTGGGCAGGAGGGGCTCAGTGAGCCCTGTTCCCGAGGTGCAAGGCCTAAGGGCTCACCTGTGTGTCTCGCATGGTGTCTTGCAGCCTGAGCATTGATCACAAAGGGCACCATAGTAGCCGTCGTCGCACTGGCAGCGGTTACAATTGCAGTGTCCGTGCCCATTGCAGAACCCTCCGTCAGGACTGACACAGTTGTCCGTGTCGCCACTGCATTCACATGCTCTGCCCGTGCGGTTGGCGTGACAGTGACACACTCCACATTGGCAACGGCCAAAGCCTGAGGTAGGGCCACACAGAGGGTGACAACCATCCTCCACAGCCACTGGGCACCACATGCCATCACGGGCTGCCTAGAGCTGATCTGCTCCTGTGCATCCATTTCCCTCTCGAGTGTGTCAGACAACTTCCAACCCCTACATCACAGCCTGATTGCTGCCTTTGGTATCAAGAAGTTCCCAGAGCCTCAACGCCCTTGGGGGGCCACTCTGACCCCACCCTTCTCCCCAAGTCTCCAGGTACCTCCACAGAGGATGCCTTCATGTCGCTCACAGCTGGCATCGTCACACTCGCACAGGCGTCCAGAGCTCTGTCCACTGCAGGTGCAGCGTCCACACTGGCATTGTCCCCTCCCACTGCACAGGGGCCCTGTGCCGTTGGGGGCCCGGCACCCAGACTCCAGATCTGGGGAGGATAGCTCAGCCTCCGAACACTCACAGAGTCGACCCAGGCGGCCGGGGACACAGCTGGGAGGGGGAAGGGAAGAGAGGGAAAGGGGGGATCAGAGAATTTGACCATGTCTTGACCTGCCTTTCCCCAAACCCTCTAAACCTAAGATCTCAAGATAGCTGGAGAGAGAGCGAGGCTGAGAGGAGCATGGACTATAATGGAGTTCCGAGGAGTAGAAGAGCAGGGAGAGTTGCAGCGGAGGGAAGAAGCTTCAGGAGGTGAAAGTCAGGGTCGAGTCTTGGAAGGTCTACGAAAAAGATACCTAGAGACAGAGTCGCGGGTGGAGGGATGGAGGACGAGGTGGGAGTACGGGGGAGCCATATGGGTGAAGGGAAGTAGGCCCTCACCTGCACACCCCACACTGGAGGTGCCCCTGGCCATCACTGCAGTGAGGAGCCTGGAGCTGGGCGTCGCTGCAGTTACAGTCACACACTGTGTGCAACTCCACAGTCAGCTCCTCGGAGAAGCCACGGGCTCGGAACCTCAGCAGATGAGGCTCTGGGAGGCAGTGGGTAGCTTGGAAAGTAACCCAAAAATTCACCTGAGGACAGGGCAGGGGGGAATCATACTAAGAGCCCGTGAGCACACACACTCCTGTGCACATACACACATTGCAAAGCCATTGGTCATCCAGAAAACTACTTAGCAAATGAAGGGGCAGGGTCATGCTAACACCCATCTCCTAGAAACATTTGAGGAAGCTGCTCATTAAAGTGTCTGAGAAAGGACAGGTGGAGGACACCCCAGGCTTTTTACATTGTTTCCCAGGCCTGTACCCCCCATCCCCTCCTGCCTGCTCAATTTCCCGCTCCCATCCCCACACCCTTCCTTCTCACCGTCTGGTTGATTCGGACTTGGTTGCACTGTACCCAGTCGCCAGCTTCACTCAGTCTCTTCTCAGAATCCCCACATTGAGATTCATAAGAGATGCGGACCCCCGGAGGGAGAAGAGAGTGTTCGTGTTCGAGGGTCACAGTGGATGACAGTCTCTGGGGAAAGAGCGAGAGAGAGTGACCATGTGAAGGCCAGTTACAGCTCACACCCTCTCCAGCTGTTCCACATTCTGCCGGAACCCCACCCTCAGCCCACCTGGGGGCTCCTTCTGCTCTGCCCAGTCAGGAGGAGTTTCTGCAGGAAGGACCTGGGATGGCCTTGAGCGAGAACACAGGGTCCAGAGGTTTCCAACACGGCATCTCAGTGCCACTGCGGCAAAGACCTGGTGGGGCTCAGGGACTAGCCAGCGCTGTACACATGCAGTAGCTAGGTTTTTCAAACCTCATGTCTGGACATGTCATCTGTGAGCATACAAGGTCTAAAGAACAGATTCTTTCCATTGAGTTTGTCCTGGGAAATTTGATATTGTCTCACATTTTCTCACCGTGGGTTTAGAACACAGTCTCTGTTATCAAGAAGCCTACAGTCAAGTTGCAGAGATAAGACCTAACCCCAAGAAACATGAATTTTTATGGTTCTGTCTACCTGTAAAATACCATGGTTCCTGTGAAGAATATCTCTGAATTATTGATAAGCTTATAGTGAAGGCAATCTCCAGATATGACATTCTTTGTGTATAGACAAGTGCCAGCCCTTGCATCTGTTATCTGTGTGATCTTGGGCAAGTCACTTAGCCTCCTCCCCATGGATAAAACTAGAATAATAGTTTCCAAGCAGGGAGGGGGTTTAGTGGAGTAAATGAGACAGCAAACAGTGTGTACTTAGGATGGTGCTTGGCATGAAATAAAAACTCAATCAATATTAATTCCCTTTCTTGCCCAGAGCAGTGCTTCATGCTCTGTAGAAATCAGGCACTTAAGATTTATGAATGAGTGCAAGACTGAGTGAGCTGTTAATGACAACCACACACACAGACTGTGGGCAGGAGCTGTGGGGTGTGATACCAACAGGCGATTGTCCTCTTGGTTCTGCCATCCTACCTGGGGTCCCTTTCCACTTTCCCCAGTGCCCCTCCCCCCTAGCCCCTCACGTTATAAGCATCCATGATGAGCTGCACCACATTGCTGGAGTCCTCACTCAGCTCCCCCACTGCAGACTTGGGAATCAGGTTACTCAGCTCCTGCGATGGGGGGAGTTGAGGGAAATGGTGGGTCACAACTCTCAGGAAATAAGCTTGCCGTGGGCGGGGGGCGGGGTGGGACTCTGGAAGGAGGGCATATCGGGAGAGGAAAATGGGCCTTTGAGGGAGCTGAGAAAGGCTGGGCATGGGAGGGTTTGGCATTCACACAGCTCTTACCCGGTAGACAGGTAGTGTGGCACTGGTGACAGCAAAGATGGGCTGAATGTTTGCCGCAGACAGGGCCTGGGCTACTTGACCCACAGAAGGGTAGTCCTGGAGCAAGGAGTGGGGACAAGGTGAGTACCCCAGGCCCCCCTCACAGAATGCAAGGTGCCCTGAAAATCCAGGGTTCCACCAGCTAGAAGGAGGGGAGAGGCTGGGAAGTGGAGGGACATGGAGAGGAGGAGCTGCTGAGGAGGATGGCAGGGTGGCCACCATAAGGACAGTGAGGCTACAGGGAGAGGTCCTGGGAGAAGAGGTGTGGCTCCCACGGGGAGGGTGGGGAAGGGTGGCGACTCACAAACTCTGGGCTGCGACTGTAGAGGCCATTGCTGTCCAAGTGGCAGTGCCCGTCGCTGGGCATGAAGATGCCGCCCAGCTTGCCGTCCCCAGCTGTGTGGAATGTGTCATCTGACGTGAACACCAGCAGGCGGGACACATTTCTCCAGCCAATCTGCTTCTGGAGTGGGGTGGGTGGGAGGCTGTGCACCTGAGCACGGAGGGCCCTTGAGCTACCCCCACCAGCTCTACTAGCCAAAGATGTGGCCGGCCTCATTCTGACTCAGTTTGTCCATCCCCCTGTCTCCAGCTCCTTGCTTCTCCCCAAATAGGGTTGCTGCTAGTAGAGGCCTTGTAAATTAGAAAAGTATGCCTCTTCCTCTAGACATTTCACTCCAATCCACCAGGAAACTGTCAAAATAAATGTGCAAACTACAGGGACTATAACACAAAGGGCACCCCTAGAACTGTGCACTGACTAACCACAGCTGCCCATCTTGGCTCCAACCAGCTCATCCAACTCAAAGACCCTCCCCACCCCCTCACCTGGCAGAGGGCAGCCTGCAGAATGGCATCAAAGCCACCTTCGGGCAAGTCCAGGTTGCCGGACACGTTCTGGCGTCCCACCTCCCGCTCGAAGGCCTCTGCATCCCCAGTGAGGGACAGCACATGGTGAAAACTGAAGGGTGGCTGGCAGCTCTCCAGCCGGGAGGGGCAGGGGTGACGAAGCTTGGAGGGCACTGTGCTCACGAAGGGCAGCACCGTTTTGTCCACGAAGGAGCCAAAGCCTGGGAGGAGTCATGAAGGTAGTGCCAGATGTCACTGGGTGGGGGGCCACTGCTAAGGACTCAGGAAGAGAGTCCCCAAAAACTGGGGTGGGGGACAGTCACAGAGGAGCTAATGGGAGAGGGTGGTCCTAAAGGGCCAGGGACCCAGGACCCAGCAGGGGCAAAGGAGCGAGTGCACAGGCTCAGGGAAGTGGGGAATGGATATGAGGAGGAGGACATGATGGTGGCAGGCAGGGGTTTGGTGGAAGCTAAAGAAGCCTCGAGTGTGCAGTGTAGTAATGGCAGCAGCAGCAGAAGATGAAGCAGGGATGGTGGACAGAGGGATGCAAGCAGGTGCGGCAGGGATGGTGCACTTAGACCTTGGCCAGGAGACGAGGCATCAGGGGAGTGTCCAGGTGGCACGTCTAGGGCATCTCTGATGCTGGGAGCTGTCTGAACAGGCTGTCCAGATTCGGGGCCTCAGTTACCCTTCCAGTAAAATTAGGGGTACTACAGGACCCCTAGCTCTGACCTAGAAGATGTCTCTGAGGATAGATATCAGGAACCCGTGGCCTGGCCAGGTCTGTTAGAAACCAGGAGAGGGCACGAGTGTTTCGCCCCTTCATTTCTACGCCCCAGGTAACCGGCTTGCAGGAAAAAAACCTCAGGGCAGCCTCTCACCTGAGTCTGCCTGCTCTCTCTCCCCTTGAGAGCACAGTTTCACTTAAATAAACCCTCGCTTTACTTTCTTATCCTGTGTTTAGTCACTCAGTGGTGTCCGACTCTTTGGGACCCTATAGACTGGAGCCCGCCAGGCTCCTCCGTCCATGGGATTCTCCAGGCAAGAATAATAAGTGGGTCACCATGCCCACCTCCAGGAACCCAGGTCTTCCTCATTGCAGGTGGATTCTTTTTGTCTGAGCCCCCATGGAAGCCCAGGACTACTGGAGTAGGTAGCCTATCCCTTCTCCAGGGAATCTTTTCGATTATTTTCTTGGAGTGTGGGGGGTGAGCAGGAGAGGGCAGGTGAGGCCCTTGTGTGTCCTAGGCATTGGCAGAGGGTGGGGTGCGGCTGGTTAGAGGCAGAGGGCAGGCAGGAGCGGGCAGGGCTCCGCGGGGCTTACCAATGCGCACGGAGTCAGTGACCTCCTGCAACCGCACCAGCAGCGCATGCCCGAGCTGTCGCACGCGCTCCAGGTCGTCCTTCATGGAGTAGCTCAGGTCCATAAGGTAGTACAGGTCCACGGGGTATCCCTCAGCTCGAAGGAAGCGGACCCGGAGCTGCTGGGGCTCCCCTGCGGGTAGAGGTGATGGGGAGGTCAGCGGGGCGCGGTGGAATCCCAACCCCCGGCCTCACTGCCCATCACCCCTTAACTCACCCGGCCGCAGCGTGACCCGGACCCGCTGCGGCGCCAGCTGGGTGGCCCCCTCGCCGCGGGTGCCCTGGCTGAGCGGGTCATCCTGCAGCACCTCCTGCCGGCCGCGGGGCTCCTCCAGCTCCCCCGGGAGGCAGCCCCGGGCCAGCAGCTCTTCTCGCCGAGCACAGCGCCGCGCCTCCGCCTCCCCGGACGCTGTGAAGTTCTGCGCGGCAAGGGGAGGCGCGTGGGGAACCCTGATCCCCCGAAACCCTCAGCCCGGCTCCCAGAACCACCCTGCCGTCCTGGCCACTTCCAAGCCCTCCCCTGTTAGGCAACTCCCTGAGCCCCGCACCCACCCCCAATTCCCTCCCCTCCCTTCCTTCCACAGCTACCCTGGAACCTCGTACTTACTTCCTTGTCCAGAGCCCACTTCCTACAGCATCTCCCTTCTCCTACCCTCATCTCGACACCCCCTTTCCGCCAGATACCTACCTCTCACCTCCCACAGCAGGACAGAGTTCCTGCTGAGATCTTAGGGACCTCACTACCATTAAAAAAGGAAGAACCTGTCCTCCTAGTACACCCTCGCCCCGCCCCGCCCTTCCCTGCTGCAAACTCAGGCCAAAAAGGGAAGGGGGTCAGATTAAGACAGTTTCTGGGAAGGGAAACGATAGGGACAGAAGAGAATACCCCCTTCTCCTCAGTGTGTCTGGTACCCCGAGACTGGCTGGGGAGCCACAGGGGAAGGAAATGGTTAGAGCAGCTTCTCAGCTGGCCCAGGTGCCAGCCAGGCTCTGGTCTGGGGACTGGAGGAGACTGACTCGCATCCAGCTGGCCCAAGAGTCCCTGCCTGGCTCCTCTGGCCTGGCACCTCTGGTCTCTGCCTCCCACTGACTGTGTCTCCCCTTCCAGGCCTCCCAGATTCACTACGTGCCTTTCTCCTGGACCCACTCAGCTCTGGAGCTCTGTCTTCCCCCCATGAGTGTGCCCACCTTTCTTATCTCATCTAACTCCCCATTTCCTGTGAGACGGTTCTGCCCCATCCCCCCAGCTCAGGCACCCCTTTTGCTCTGCTACACCAGAGCCCTGTCTCTTTAAGGCATGAACAAAGAACAGCTTTGTTTGACCAGCCAGGAAGACACCCTCTCCCCCCCCCACATCCTTCTTGCCACTTAGGTAGTTCAAGCCTTTGCCCCAAAGCCCATAGGCTTCCAGCTCCTTCCAGCCTACCCTCCCAGTCATAGGCTGCTGCATACCCAGGAACACACCTCCACCCCCAACCCAGATCCAGAAACCCAATCACACACTTTTGCAGTGGACTGACCCCCAACATGATAGTATGTGGAGTTGGGGCCTTAGAGAATAAATTAAGGTTAGATGAGGTCATGTGAGTAGAGCCCTCATGATCTGTTGATTAGATCCCTATAAGAAGAAACACCAGAGAGCTTGTCTGCAGCCCATTAGCAAGCCAGGAAGAGAGCTCTCACTAGGAACTGAATCAGCTACCACCTTGATCTGGGATTTCACATCCTCAATCAATTTGTTTGTAAAATAAATTCCTGTCACTTAAGCCCCCCACCCCCACCCCAGTCTATGGTATTTTGACAGCCCCAAGCTGACAAATACACTTTCTCATGGATATACCCACAAAAGATCCCTCTCGCTATACACAAACAAGAGTTCAGTAAGAACATGCTTCCTCCAAGTTTAAGGTCACAAGTCTTCTCCATATATACACAGATACACAGATGCAGACAAACATGTGTGCAGAGGACTCTTGCATGCATGTGTGTGCCCACACACATGCAATCACAGACAGAAGTCATGTGCACAAACTCAGTCATATACAGGACTACAGAGCGTACCCAGAACGTCACACATGTACCCACACAATCATACTTGTATATCCAGGTTGCACACATTCACACACACACACGGTTCAGAGGTCACAGGCCCATCTTTACCAGTTGCTTGCACCATGCACAGCTCGGGTGTGAGAGGATGCACTTTTGGCAGGAGGGAGCTGGCTGGCAGGACCCTGGCAGGGACAGATTGGGATCCCTCCACTCTGTGGCCTCCTGTGGGGATGAGCTCTTGGCGTCCAACTCACTTTCACCTCTGCTCAGGGCCAGCAGGAAAACAAGGACCATTGACAAAGCCACCATGGTCTGTAATAGGATATAAAGGGGGTCACGTGGGTCCTCAGGAGGGGCCCCCAAACTCTTGGTCCTCTAAACTTAGCCTGTGGTTGTCCCTCTGAAAACTCTACCCCAACTCTTTATCTCCCCCCATAGTTTCACTTCCCCCTGTGGATTCAGCAGTTTCTTCAAAATGGCAGGAAAAGGCACGTCTCAGGCTGCGGTAGGAGCCTTGGAAAAGACCTGTCCCTCCCGTGTGCAGACTTTATGAGGCCAGAGTGGGCAAAATGGCCTAAGCAAGAGTCTGGAGAGGGGACATGGATGCAGGAAGGTCTGCACACAGGGCTCTTCACCAATTCAAGCTATAGTGGAAAGAGAACAAAACAGAGAGGAAATGGACCAGGTCTGGTCCAGTCTCAGTCACTCACTGGCTGGTGTCAAGTCAGACTTTCTCTCTGAGCCTTAGTTTCCATAACTTAAAGTAAGTGAGCTGAAAAAAATAATCTGACAGTCCTTTTAGCTTTCATAACCATGGATTCTAAAGGAAGAGGGCCAGGGGCTCTAAATAAGGGGGGGTGGGAAGTCAGGGATTAGGAATGAGAGGAAAGAATGCTGGAGCAGATGAGGGAGTATGTGAAAAAGGCAGGGAAATCAGCTGTAATTGACCAAAATGACAGCAAGAGGAATAACAATTAGACCTTAAGAAGAGCTGTCTAAAAGTCTGAGATAATGAAGAAAGGAAGGCCAGAGTTGGTAAATTTTTCTCTTTACTGTACATTGCACAAAGGGGATCTAGAGTTTTGGAGATAGAGCTTGAAGTCAGGGTAATTCCTGGAATGACCTGTATGGAAGACCAGGCAAATTTGAGAATTTTAAAAACTTATTAATTGGGACTTCCCAGGTAGTCCAGTGGTTAAGAATCTGCCTTCCAATGCAGGGGATGCAAGTTTGATCCCTGATTGGAAAACTAAGATCCCACACGCCACAGGGCCACTAAGCCCACACGCTGCAACTAGAGACCCCTAAGATTCCACGTGCCACAAGGTCACTAAACCCACATGCTGCAACTAGAGAGGCCTCTGTGCATCTCAAGTAGAGAAACACCTACTTGCCGCAACAAAGAAGAGCCTGCACACCGCAACCTAGCACCGCCACGAAACAAAATGGAAACTTACTAATTAAAATTTGAATAGGCAATTCAATACCACATTTCAAAAATCAAAAAGTTAATCCCAATGGCCATTTTTATAGAAATGCAAAAGGTGATCCTAACATTCATATAGCCTTGCACGAATAGCCAAAACAATCTTGAAAAAGAAGAACAAAATTGGAAGACTCACACTTCTTACTTTCAAAACTTACTACAAAGCTGCTGTATTCAAGATAGTGTGGTATTGGCATGCGTGCTCAGTAGCTTCAGTCATGTCCAACTCTTTGTGACCCTATGGACTATAGCCCGCCAGGCTCCTCTGTCCATGGGATTCTCTAGGCAAGAATACTGGAGTATGTTGTCATGCCCTTCTCCAGGGGATCTTCCAACACAGGATCAAACCCACATCTCCTGTATCTCCTGCACTGCAGGCATATTCTTTACCCACTGAACCACCTGAGAAGCCCATAGTATCAGCATCAGTTCAGTTCAGTTCAGTCGCTCAGTTGTGTCCGACTCTTTGCGACCCCATGAATCACAGCACACCAGGCCTCCCTGTCCATCACCATCTACCAAGTTCACGCAAACTCACGTCCATCGAGTCGGTGATGCCATCCAGCCATCTCATCCTCTGTCGTCCCCTTCTCCTCCTGCCCCCAATCCCTCCCAGCATCAGAGTTTTTTCTAATGAGTCAACTCTTCGCATGAGGTGGCCAAAGTACTGCAGTTTCAGCTTTAGCATCAATCCTTCCAAAGAACACCCAGGGCTGATCTCCTTTAGAATGGACTGGTTGGATCTCCTTGCAGTCCAAGGGACTCTCGAGAGTCTTCTCCAACACCAGGGACAAGCAAAGAGATCAATGGAATAGAATTGAGAGTTCAGAAATATTCAAATCTAGACTTGCCTGGTGATGCACTGGTTAAGAATCTGGCTGGGGACACAAGTTCGATCCCTGATCCAGGAAGATTCCACATGCCACGGGACAACTAAGCCTGTGTGCCACAACTATTGTGCTTGAGCTCTAGAGCCCGCAAGCTGCAACCACCAAGCCAGTGTGCTGCAACTCCTGAAGCCCATGTACCTAAAGCCTGTGCCTGCAACAAGAGAAGCCACCCCAATAAGAAGGCCACGCACTGCAACAGTAGCCCCTGCTCAAAGCAACTAGAGAGAGCCCTTGCAAAGCAAGGAAGACCCAGCCCAGCCAAAAGCATTAAATAAATAAAAGAAAGAAATATACAAGTCCATCCCTGTATGGCCAATTGATTTTCAACAAAGCTGCCAAACCATTCAATACAGAAAGAAGTCTTCAGCAAAAGGTGCTAGAATGACTGGATATCCACATTTAAAAGAATAAAGTTGGACTTCTACCTCACAACATACACAAAAATTAACTGAAAATGGACCAAAGACCTAAGTATAAGTTCATAAACTATAAACTCCTAGAAAAAAATATAGGGGTAAATCTTCATAATTTTGGACTTGACAATGGATTCTTAGCTATGACATCAAAAGCACAAGCAACAAAAGGAGCTAGATAAACTGAACTTCAACGTTTTAAACTTTTGTGCTTTAAAGGACATTATCAAGAAAGTGAAGAGACAGACCACAGGATGGGAGAAAATATTTGCAAATCACATATCTGTCAAGTATCCAGAATATATAAAGAACTCTTACACCTCAACAAGAAAGAGAAAAACAACCTACTTTTAAAATAAGCAAGGGACTTAGATGTTTCTTTAAAGAGGATTGATAAGTGAGGAACAACTGAGTAAAAAATGCTAAACATGATTAGCCTTCAGGGAAATGCAAATCAAAACCACAGTGAGATACCACTTCACACCCACTAAGATGGCTAGACTTAAAAAAAAAAAACACACACAGAAAATAAGTGTAGATGAGGATGCAGAGAAGATGGAACCTTCATACATTGCTGGTGGGAATGTAAAATGGTACAGCAACTGTGGAAAACAGTTTGGTGATTTTTTATGAAGTTAAAGCACAGAATCACCCTGGTACTTGACAATTCTACCCCTAAGGATATCCCTAAAAGAACTGAAAACGGATGTTTAAGCAAACACAGACTTGTGCAGGACTCTTCATCGCAGTACCATGTACAATAGCTGAAAGGCAGAAACAACCCACCTGATGAGTGCCCACCAGAAATGCCTACCTGATGAATGGATAAAATATGGCATAGCCATACAACGAAATATTATTTGGCCATAAAGAAGAATGAAGTATTGATACATGCTACAACATGGATGAACCTTGAAAACACAATGTTCAATGAAAAAAACTAGTCACGGACAAGCACACATTATACACCTCCATTTATATGAACTAGCCCAACTAGGGAGAAAGCAATGGCACCCCACTCCAGTACCCTTGCCTGGAAAATCCCATGGCAACTTAGCAACGGGGTTGCTAAGAGTCAAACACGACTGAGCGACTTCCCTTTCACTTTTCACTTTCATGCATTGGAGAAGGAAATGGCAACCCATTCCAGTGCTCTTGCCTGGAGAATCCCAGGGACAGGGGAGCCTGGTGGGCTGCCATCTATGGGGTCGCACAGGGTCGGACACAACTGAAGCGACTTAGCAGCAGCAGCAGCCCAACTAGACAACTCCATAGAGACAGAAAGTAGCTTAGTGATTGCTAACAGTTGGGGAGAAGGGGAGGATGAGAAGTGACTGCTTAATGGGCAGTTTCCTTGTGAAGTGAAGAGAAAGTTCTGGAACTAGATAACAGTGATGGTTACATAGCATTGTGAATGTACCTAATGCCACTGAATTATACACTTAAAATGGTTTAAATGATCAATTTGATGTGTATTTTAGCACAATGTTAAAAATCAAAAAGTTAAGATCGTGAGAAATGCCCTCTCCCATTCCCAATCCACCCGTGTCCACACTTACACCAAGCAAATAACCATCATTTATTAGTATTTTTTGTTGCTTGTCATCTTTCAAGAGATCTTTAGTGTATATACAGACTAACATGAACATACGTATAGTCTTCAAGTGCTAGAATCCAGTGATGGGATCCCACAGACGCTAGAATACTTGGCACCCAGTTTTGCATCTTCCTCAGTTTCACTACTTTTCTTGGAGTTCCTACTGCCCGAGAAATAAAGAAATCCCTTGTTCTGTATAGATTTCCATTGCACGGATATGTCATGTTGTATTTAGTCTTTGTGATGAGAATTTATGTTGTTTCTAATTGTTCACTATTATAAACAATACTGCAGTAAAAATACCTGGATTTACCATTTCACAGGTGTGCATGTTGTATTAATAGGATACACCCTGGAAGAGGATTTGTAGGCTTAATAAATAGGAATCATTTGTAATACTGGTGAGCAGTGCGGGCACAACCGACATGACCTCCTGAGGGGCTGCAACAGTTCCCACAACCATCAGCAGTGCATTTGAAATGCCAGCTCACTCTTTCAGGAAGCATCAACATCCTTCTCAGCCTGGGCTGAGACTCAGTACCAGACACTCGACGAGGGGTGTGGGGAAGGGGTGGGGTGTCAAGCCGCTGACCGCTCCCGTCCTGCTCCCCCCCACCTGTGACCTCAGGCGTAGTAGATATATATTTAACAGAGCCTCCACCCTCTGCGAGAGAGACGAGCTCAGGGCTAATCCTCTGCTTAACCTCAGGCTTGCTGGCTCGGCTCGCCTGTGGTTGCCCAGGCTGGGGATGCTACAGCACGAACAGAGTTTTGACTCATCTCTCACAGGTGGGGCTCTGGGCCACACTGGTTCCCCAGGAGTTGCTCATCTCCCCTAAATGGGGCCCCAGACATGTCCCCCCAACCCCCTTCTCCCCTCCTTGGGATGCAGGACTTGCCACCAATTGTATCTTAATCTGTCTTTCCCTTTCTCTCCCCTTCCTATTCAGAAATCTGATTACACCTCTAGTCTGCTTTTCTCTTCTCCATTTCTTTACAGTTCTTCATTTTACTTCCGTTCCCCCTCTGATCCTAAACATAGAATGGAGAAATCTATTTCAACCCCGTTTTTTCTCAGATGGAAACCTGAATCCCAGAAGTGGTGAGTGACTTGCCCAGGGTCCCCAGCGAACTTGAGCAGAGGCAGGGGCTGACACCGACCAGGTCTCTCACTTTGTGCTGCTTTCCTCCCCTCCAAACCAGGCCCCATCTTCATGGGAAGTTTCACCTTCTCTGCACCAGTCCCCATGGGCTCTACCTAATCCCCTTTCTCTTTCCTTGGAGTCTTCTTTGATCTTCCCCCTTCGCTCCCTCTGGGTTGTCCATTTTCCCAGACTTAATTCTGACTCCAATACCCTATTGCCCCCCCAGCAGCTGAGAAAGAGAGCATCCTCCTCACCCATCCAGAATTCCCAAGTCAGGAGGAACCTCTGCTGCCCACTCAGCGTCACGAGGAGGAGACAGAACTGAGCCACTGAGCCACTGTCTCCAAGGAGTGTGGGATCTGCCCAAGGGGAGGAGGCCTGAGGGGAGCACAAGGCATTAGCAGGCGTAGCGGCTGGGGAGTAATATAGGGAGAACCTTACCTTGTATTAGTCCTTGACACATAGCCGTAAAGCAAATGATGGGCTCATACATCCCCGCCCTCCTTTTCCTGTCTCCAGTCCCACTCTTGGGAAACCAACCCAGGAGAGATGGGTGGGGGGAGGGAGGGTTTGTGAAACTCGGTGAGGGGAAAGGAACAGGAGATCTTGGGAATGCAGAGAAGATTTCAGAGCCCTTCTCAAGACTCAGCTGAACCCTGGGTGTCTTCGGGCCACAGCCCTCTTCCCAGGAGGCTGGGACCAGGTGGGGCCTGGGTGGGTAGCGAGAGGAGGCAGAAGGGCTGGTGCCCTGGTACTCACAGGTGCGTGCTTGCGTGCGGAGCAGCCCTTCCTCCGGCAGTAGCAGCAGCCTTTGTGTACTGATCTGGGAGGCTGCAGAGGAGGAAGTGACACACCCCGGGGTGGGGGAGACTTGGGGGTGGTGGGAGTGACTGATCTAGGAGACCACGGAGCAGATAAGGGTGAAAACAGGTCAAGGGAGTTGGTGACACAGGGGTCTGGAAGAAGGAAGCTCATCTACTGAGTACCTATTGTGCGCTGGATGTACCATCATAATGTTATAATTCATTCTCACAAGAACCTCATGACATAGGTGTGAAACTTCCCCCAGCCCCCTAATTTTACAGACGTAGAGGCTTAGAAGTACAAGGTAAAGAATTTTGCCCGAGATCACATAGTTAGCAAACTAGCTGATCTGGATTTAAATCCAGATCTGCCTGCCTCCCAAATTGATGATTTCTCTACTTCCTCATACAGGAACATGACGGGAAGGAAGAAATATGGAGGCAGTAAGTACTGTAGGAGGGGGATGTTAATGACAATTGTTCTTTCTGAAAACCTGGCGCCCACTGTCTTAGAGTGGGTGCTTAACTACATTGACTCTGGAGCCAAACTGCCCAAGTTCAAATCCCTGGCTCTGTCACTTACCAGTAATGGGGCCCCAAGTTATTTACTTACCATTCCTGTGGCTGCTTCATCTGTCAAGTGAAACTCATATGATTGTTCTGAGAATGAAATGAGATTATTTGTATCAATTGTTTAGTGGAGAAGGTGGCACTTATCACTGGCTGGATAAGAGTGAGAATTGATGGGTGAGAAGTAATAGAAATGGGAGAATGAAAAATTCAAGATCCAGACGCTGGAAAGCTGGGAGACATTGGCACAGGGCCAGGCTCAAAGGATGAGGTTGGGAGTCCAAGGAGTCAAACAGTGGTGGAGCCTGGGATGGGGGTGGCAGAGGTGAACTGGGCAAAAATGAGTACCCACATGGCAGCTGGAGTCGGGCAAGGATGAGGCTGCCGGGAAGAGGTTGAGGCCCGCAGTTGACCACGGAGTTTTAAGAAGGAACTAGACGTGATGTCTGTTCACAGGTCTGTCTCCTCTACTGTGCAGGGACCACAGAGCCCATCTCCTGGCAGGGTGTTCAATGAACACCAAGTCGGGGGAGGGGTGTAGCTGCCAGAGGAGCAACTGGGGAGAAGGGGGTCCTCCTTTGGGTGGGCTTCAGCCAGCCTCTGGCTCTCAGACCTCTTGCCCTTCCCCCACAACTAGGGTTGCCACAGCAATGACCCCTCCTTCCCTACAGGCCCTGTGGTTTCCTCTAGAGCTTCTTTCACTTTCTTCTTCTGCTTTTCCCCCCTCTTCTCCCCTGCTCCCACATCCTCAACCTCTCTCCCTATGTGCACAGGTCCTCGGGAGACAGCCAAGCACAGGTAGGCAAGGCGCTATCCCAGGGAAGAAGGGAGGGGTGGGTGTTGATGGGGAGACACAGGGGTCCAGGGAGAGTCCAGGGGCGCAGTGGCAGAGGTCAAAGGCAGTGGGGCTAAGATTGGGGTGCTGCAGGGGCTATGGCATGCAGGGGCAAGGAGAGGAATTCGGACAGAAGCTAAGAGTGGGGTCGTGGAGGGCAAGCAGGGTCATGGAGAGAAGGGTGGGCTCAGAAAGGGTAGATGGATTGACTCAGAAGGTGATCCTGGGATCACGGGGGTCGGGGGGTGGTGCGGCTCATGGGGTGAGGGGCTGGCGTAAAACAGACACACCGTAACTGAGATGTACACCCTGCTTCTTTTCTTCTGGGGCCAGGGACCCTCCTGAGAACCAAATGAAACGGCAACGACCCCCTCCACAGAGAAGGGCAGATGTGCACGTCTACAGAACTGCGGGTGGGGACAGCTTAAAGACCTCTGAGGCCCAGCACCTTCCTGGAGGTTCACAAAGTCCAATCTAAGCACCCACGCCTGGTGAACATGGGTGGCCCAGATGCTCAGGATGGGCCCTTGTGGACCCCCTTTGGGTCCCTCTCCCACCACGCCCACCCAGCGCGTCTCATCCTATTTCCCAGTTGCCTGAGGAGCCTGCACAACCCACCCTCCTCATCCAGTCCCTGTCCAGGTCCCCTAGTTGCTTCCCCCCCACCCCAGGGAGCCACATTACATGAGTTTCCATCACTTTATTTTGCAAAAATAGAAAACTCAGCAATATGCGATACAGCGGGGCGGGGGGCGGGGGGTGGAGGAGAAATGTAAACAGAGGGGAGGGGACAGCACCCGGACCCCCCAGAGAAAAAGGGGAGCCAGAGGGAATCTTATTTGGCAGCTAAATACAAACTGGGGATTGGAGGAAGGGAGGGGTCACAGGGGCCCTGGGCTCCCCCTCCCAAGTCCCCTGGAGGAAGGGGTCAATTCCAGGGTGTAAACAAAAGCTAATAAATAAATAGAGGCTTCCTCTGGGTCAGGGCAGGATCAGCTAAGCAGTGCCCACCCCACCTCTCCCTGGGCCAAGCTGCTCTGGGGGGTCAAGGGGGAAGGCACTAGGGGGAGAGGGATCCCCCTGGCCCCTCTGTAGTGTAGGAGGGTCCCTGCCCCATGGCTGAGATGAGAGGCAGGGGGGCCCAAGGCACGTGACAGGGCTGGGGGAGGGGCTTGTAACGGAGGCCCCAGTGAAGAGGTGCGGAGTGATCCACATCTGTCCCTTTCACCCTCTGCCCGCCCCCCAACAGGGCCCGGGCTGCCCCACTCTGACCTGGCATGAGGATGGGGCACAGCGGGCAGGATGCACCCGGCAGGTGCCTCACGCAGCATTAGGCACCAAGGACAGGGGCAAGAGGATGGGCTCAGCCCTCCCCCTATGGCCCCCTTTTTGGTCTCTAGTGTTCCTGTTTGCTCCCAGAGGCCTAAGCACCCAGCAGAGGAAGGGGCTGTGGAATGAAGGGTCTTCCTCCTGCCCTGGGGAGCCTGGACCCTGGTGTCTGAGGGGCAGTGCTAAGATTTCAGAGTCCAAACCCAGGCTCACCCCTCTGCCCTCTCTCCTGGAGGGAACAGGGCAGGCCCCCAGGACTGGAGAGGGAGCCGGTTAGAACAAGATGGGGATGAACACAGAGGCACCCCTGGAAACTTTGGCAAAAACAAGGAGCTCATTGGAAGGGGTGGGGAGAGGGCAGAGCAGGTCCTCCCCCAGTCACTGGCAGTGTCTGGGAGATGGTCAGTCTGCTGCCTGGAGCCCCAACCCCCACGGCAGGGGAAGTCAGAGACCCTGGTCAGGATGGGGGCTGCGGCCCCCTCTGCCCTGGCCCCCGGGAACCTCATCCTCGCTGGAGGCCTTGGGGTGAGGGCCAGGCTGCGAGGAGTCGTCCTCAAACATTTCGGGGTTCTCCAGCATTTCTCGGATCAGGGGAGGCATCGGGCCTGGAATCTCCATCTTCAGGGTAATGGCCCTTTCTGCTCCTGCAGTGGAGGAACAAGGAGGTTCAGGGAGGCTGAGGTACAGCACCTACGGTGGCCTCCCTAACTCTGCTTGACTGCCCTCTGGGGCTCCCAGCACAGGCCTATTACCTCTGTCTGCTTCTTTCTCTCCCTCTTTCTACTGTAGAGCTCCTGGGGCCCACTCCTCTGCCTGGAGACTCTGCCTGTCTTCTCTGCCAAGTCCACTGCCCACCTTTCCTTTCAGGCTGTCTCCTCCAAGATTACACAGCGCCCACCTTCCAGCCACACACCCTGGACCCCCTCCGTAAGCCCATGGCTGTTCTTAATAACATTTATCACTAGGACTAACATTCATCAAACACCGCGTGCCAGGCGTCCAATCAACCTTCCTGTGATGCTGGAAACATCTGCTCCATCCAGGGCAGGAGGCACTGAACTTTATAACTCAGCACAGCTGTAAGCCTGTTGTGTGTTAACTTGTTTCATCCTCACAAACAGAAAAACAAGGTACAAAAAGGAAAGGTATTTTGCACCAAGTGTTCCCACTAGCATGCAGCGGAGCGAGGATGCGAGTGCAGGCTGCCTGATTCTACCCCACTCTGCTCTTGTCTCTGCCTGACCTGGGAGACCGGCAGCTCCGAGAAGACAGAGGGGAGGCTTGCTCCCGACTAACCCTTGGTGCTGATGCCCCGGAGGTCAGTGATCTTCATGAGCATCCTGGGGAACATATAGGGCTGACTGGGCCGCCGGCGCCGGGCATAGAGCCTCAGGGCTTCAAGCAGCGGTTCCTGCAGCTTGTCCACTTTCTCAGGCTCCTCCAGGTCCATGCGGTCTTTGGGGATAAGCACAGGTGAGTGAGAGAGACATGGAAGACAGTGATGAGGGGCTGATCCCAAGGTGCCCTGCCCTATGGCCCTCCAGGCCCCAAACCCTGACCATGAGCCCCACTCAGACCATCTCCCCTGCTCCAATCCCTATACCATCCCCTCTCTGGCAAGTGGTTTTCTCTGGTAAAGCCTGCCCAGGACTTCCCTGGTGGCTCAGTCAATAAAAGAATCTGCCCGCAATGCGGGAGACCTGGCGGGAGACTTGGGTTTAATCCCTGGGTTGGGAAGACCCCTTGGAGGAGGGCATGGCAACCCACTCCAGTATTCTTGCCTGGAGAATCCCCATGGACAGAGGAGCCTGGCGGGCTACAGTCCATAGGGTCACAAAGAGTCAGACACGACTGAGTGACTAAGCACAGACCTCTATGTCAGCACTAGTACCGGGGGTCTCCTCAGCTCCCTGCCCCCCATCCCGGCTCTCCCCCTCTTCTCGTTGCTTGTTCCAGGCTGCTGGGCAGTCTGTAACTGGAGCTGAGGAGTCCGGGGTGGGACCAAGGTCTCCAGCCAGGTTGTGGGGTGCGGTGGGAAAGTAATCTGAGTCAGCGCCAGGGGGCGCCCCCGCACCTCCGCAGATGAGGCAGATGGCGCTGAGCAGGCCTGTCTCTGTGTCGTCCATCTCCAGCGGCAGGAGCTGCCCAGCGAAGGCAAAGACGAGGTCTGTGAGGGGCCCAAAGCCGGCGTTGTGCATCTGAGTCCGGTTTAGGGTCAGCCCATCGGAGAACGTCATAGTGTCCTGCTCTGGGGTGTACCTTGTGCAGATCCGCAGCATCTGGAGGTGGGGGGAGGGTTAGTGCTGTCTCTGCGAAGGAGCGCATAGGGTGGGAGGGAAAAGAGCATGAGGTACAGGTAAAAAGTGAAGCAGTTAGGTCCTAAAGGAGGGCCACCTAAAGCAGGCAGGAGAAGGAAGGCAGACAGATGGAGTGTCTGAAGTTGGGGGAAGAGAAGAGAAGTCAGAAGGTAGGGCATGCAGAAGTCTAGGATCAGATCTCAGGGGCAGAGATTAAGACAAAAAAAGAGCTTGGGTTTCGAGGATATCTGGGGGAGTCCCAGATTGGAGTGGGGAACAGAAATAATGAAATCTTTGTGTGGACCAACTCCATGGTCTCGTCTGAGGGTCAGGCTATGATGGGAGACAGAGCCAGGGTTTAACTCACCAGGATGTCCAGGCAGGCGGCCTTGAGCAGAGTGATCTGGTCAGCAATGCTGAGACCGGTGAAGCCAGGTAACCGCTTGGCAAACTCCACGATCTTGATGATGCACTTGGTGGCCAGCTCGCTGAACTTGTCCCACAGCCCCAGATCCAGCTGCACCCGGTGGTCTGCACTGGAGTTCTGCAGCAACAGCAGGTTAGAAAGCAAACTAAGGCTCATCCTGTCTTCCTTTTGCCAAAACCCCTGGCTCTCCCTCTGCATGCAGATGCCCTGACCGTTGTCAGTGCCAGACCACGGCCTCCAACACCACCCCACCCATTCTCCAAAGTCAGCGGCCCCTGCCCTCACCACGGCCCTGCCCACTCCTCACCGTGGTGTACTTGCCCAGCTGGCAGAGCGAGGGGAAGGTCTCCTGATGGGCCTTGCTGACCTTGGTGATGAGCTCTTCTAACTGGGGGCTCAGCTCATAGCTGTCAAGCGACCCTTCTTCCTTCACCTCTTTCTTCTTCTTGTTGCGATCATTCCGTACGGCTTGAGGGTAGAGGCAGATGAGGAAAGGGTCAGGACTCTCAGAATCTCCCTCCCTATCCCCTCTCACACTGGAGAGCATCCATTCCCTGGGACCCGGTCGGGTTCTCTGTCTCCTACACTAGCTCCCATTCCCAGGCTGGCTCTCCCCAGCCCCACCCAGGGCCTGCAGCCCCTGCTCCCTCCCCAGGCCATTCGGCTCCATCCTGCCCTTCCTGTCACCCTGCAGGAGCTGGGGAGGGGGGGCAGGATATGCAGGCGGCAGGATATCCACTTATAGCCTTGGCAGCACAATGGCGCAGGGGAGGGGGGGCACCCCAGATCCACCTCAGGCTCAGTGCTGGGAGCAGGGGAGGGGACTGGCAAGCCCCCCAACTTGCCCATGAAACAAGGAATGTGCAATGGTAACCCCCATTCCCTCATTCAGACGAAGGGTTAAGCTCTGAGAAGAGGGAATGGGAAGGGGTGGGGTCTCCTGGGTAAATGGAACTAATCAAATAGGACTGGCCGAGGAGGAGGCAGCACTCCAGGGCGGCTGGAGGCTGATCACAGAGGTCAGGGAAGTGGGGGCAGCCAGTGGGAAGAGGGTGGCAGCCACAGGCTAGGACAGGAGTGCTCCTGCCCAGGCAGGCCTAAGGGCCTACCTTCCTTGGACATGCCAACTTCAAAGCATTTCTGTAGCCGGCAGTACTGGCAACGATTCCGGGTCACCTTGTTGATGATACAGTTTTTGTCGCGGTGACATGTGTACACCATGTTCTTCTGGATGCTGCGACGGAAGAAGCCCTGGGGTTGGGGGTAAGGCGCGGAAGGTCAGTGAAGCAGGATGCTGGGAGTATCAGCCTCTTGCAGGCCTTGCAGGTGGTCCCAGGCTCAGCCACATCTGTGCAGAGTAGCATCCCTCCCACCCCAGAGGGATACCCACCCACACACAGTCTCTGATCTCACCCAGTCAACTCTGGATGCCCAATGCACCCACATCCACCCCGTACACACCTTGCAGCCTTCACAAGAGCTGACCCCATAGTGGTAGCCAGAGGACTTGTCATTGCACACGAAGCACGGCTTGTACACCCGGGGAGGTGGAGGGGGCGAGGGCGAGCTTGGCACCATCTCCTCTGAGCTAGTGCTCTGTGTCTCCACCGCTGGGGAGAAGCAGTGATGTGAGGGTCAGGGGAGAAGCCCCCCTCAGATCTCTAGGCATCCTCATCAGATACACACCCCACATTCCCACTTCTTCCTCTGGCTCGGTGATGACACCATCGCCACCACATTGATTTAAAGTCCCAACAACCCATATACAGCCCCAGAGTAAACACTTCCAGAAACCCTCAAATGACTACCATTACCTCCCAACCTGGCCACCTCCCCCTATAATAATGTCCTATACAACTGCTCAATTCTCCAAATTCTGGGTCCAGGCCATCCCGGAAGTTAAATTCTCTGGGCCTCAGTTTGCCCAGCTACAAAGTGGGTGTGTAAAGGGGTATCGGCCTGTGGTTCTGAACTCTCCAGCCACTCCTCACATTGGGTCCCTGTCAGCAGACTCCCTCCTACCCTTCTCCTGCTCAAGAGGCCACAGATCTGGGGGTGAAGAGGCAATTCCAGGTCACCTGCGGCTAGCACCTGGCTAAATCACCTGCCAGGAGACTCAGAAGGTAGAAGAGAACCTCATCCTCTCTCAAGCAGTACAGGGGAGACAGTCCCGGATCTTTTCCCCCCTCAATGTGTGTGTGCGTGTGCACTCTCAAGTCGTGTCCGACTCTGCGCCCCCATGGACTGTAGCACGCCAGGCTCCTCTGTCCATGGAATTTTCCAGGCAAGAATACCAAATGGGGTTGCCATTTCCTTCTCCAGTCCCCCCTCAAACCATCCCCCAAATAACCACCAATGTCCTTTTCCCTAGAAACCGCTGAGACAGTGGAGCAAATGGGACGTAGGGACTGGGAAAGTAGGTTAGGGCACATGCAAAAGCCTTATGTTACACCTGAAGACATGGAGGCCTATGGAGGGATGGGGCCAGCCCAGTGCCACATTGCCAGTTATGGGGGTGGGGAGGGCGTGGGGGTAGTAGGGAGGAGCGGGGAGCGGAAGATCTCAGGTCTAGATCTAACTGGCCAGGCCAAGAGTGAGAGAAGTTAGGAAAGGGAGGCAGGTGTTTGCTCAGATTCTCAGGTCTAGAAGTTGTTGGGGGTGTAGCAAACCAGAAGTCAGGTGACAGTGGGTTGTATCCGGGGTTGATAGGGGAGGGGAGTACCTCTGGACCCTCTCTGAGCTATGTCTTCACTCCTAAACCTCCCCTGCAAAAGCTACACACTGCTCAAAAAAGATCTCAGCCCATGCCATGCAGAGAGTTTGTGGAGAGGACACCCTCTGTTTAGGAGGCTGCTGAGTAAACCTCTTTTGAGTGTGTGGTCGGGTCTTCAGAGGGTGGGGGAAAAAAAAAAAATCTGTAAATTATTCAACCTGTAGGACCAGTTGCCCAAACCTGGAAGGCCTAAGTTAATGCAAGAAAACCCTAAAGCCTAACGAGTGTCCCTTGCTTGCACCCACCTCGTGAACACCTTCTTCCTTCTAAGCTGCTGTAGCCCATCTGGTCAGAAGTCCACCCAGGCTGCCAGAAGGACAGAAAGGCCTGGGATGCCAGGATGCTGGGGTTCCGGATTAGCTCCATCCTCCCCACAGGAGCAGGAGCGAAGCCCTCCCGCCCCCCAACACACACAGACACTCCATTAGCATAAGAATCTAGCTAGAGTGAGATTCCCCAATGAAAAAGGAGAGCGAGGAGTGGAGGATAGGAGGGTGCCTGGAGTCTATTCAGAACCAGGCGGGAAATGGGGGGGCGGTGCTGGTGCTGGGAGATGGGGAGTGGGCTGGGATGCCTTTCTTTCAGGATGGCCCCAGTGTCTGAGGGCACATGTGCTGCCCACAGGCCAGTGCGTGGGGTGGTGCTTACCCGCACTGACGCCCTCCCTGCCCGCAGAGCGCTGCCTCATTTCCTCTCTTGCGAAAGGGCCTGGGTGCGGTCAGACTGGCATGGGCCTGTGCCAGCCAATCATGAGAGTGGGGGTGGCAGGGAGACAGGCCAGGGGCAGCTTTTCTCGTACTCAAGGTACTGTGGTCCCTTCTCGGTACCCCTCTGACACACCCTCACCCTTGAACCCTAAAGTGCAGCCCAGCGGCTCTGGTCAATCTGGAGCGAAGGGCACAGGAAGGCTAAGTGGGTCAGCTCTGCTCAGATTCCTTTCTCAGCCCTGGGCAGAGACCCCACCATGACGATGCCTGGCCGGGCTAAGCAGGGGCCCCTGCTGTGGAGGAGGGGGGTGGGCTCTGGGTTTTTCTCCTTTTAAAGCCCAAATTGCTGAAATTGAGGAAATTCCTGGCCAGGCTGAGCGGAGCTTCAAACAAACTCTTTATAACCGGCTGTAAACACTCCCAGCTGCGAGGCCCAGGGCTGAGAAGCCCGGACTCACAATCTGACGACACACACCTCCTTGGAGACACTCTCACACATCAACAACACACAGGGCACAAAAGCAGGCACATTACCAACCAGCTCCTATACCCCTATATTTGGCACAGAACACCCAGGTAGGCACAGAGGCTCATGCACTCCAGCCACACTGTGGAGGTGGATGCACAAGGCAGACACACAACATCCAGCATTCGCTTCACAGTTGCAAGCAACAAGCTCTGCCACCAGACAGACACCCGTGGCCTGCCAACGCAGCACCAGAATGCTGGCGCTGCCAAGCACTCACAGACACACCAAAGGACTTCTTTCCTTCCCTGGTCAAGACACATAGGTCTAAACTACTTTCTCTGAAAGTGTGTGGGGCAGGCCCGAACCCCCCGCAAGGCCCTAGAAGCCAAAACTGTTGGTCCAAACTGACTTGCCAGCCAAGTCCCATGGGCTTCTCTGGGCCTGAAAAAAACCAGGTCCTTGCCGGGTCCCCACAAAAACCGTTCCTGGGAGATTCTTTCCATCTCAGTATATTTCCGAACATACTCCAAATCCCCATCCTATCCGACCATGAGCGGAAAGTTAAGAATTCACAAGGATTTGGTTTGGTGCAAGTAACTAGTTTATGTTTTCCCCACCCTTTAAATGCTATACTTTTCTTCTTTCTTGCCCCACCCCACCCCACAGTTCGGTCTCCTATTTGCCACCTCCCTCTTCCAGTCTCCCAGTTGTTAAATCTGAGCAGCTCTGCCCTGCAACCAACAGACCCAAAAAAAAAAAAAGCGATCTCGTAAACAGCGCTGCCGTGTGCCAAGGAGCGAGGCGCGTTGGCGGGGGCTCAGTGACCCCGCGCGCACACTCCCCGAGCGCCCGCCGCCCGCCCCTTCCCAGAGTGCCCCCCAGTCCCGCATCCCCGGGCTGGAGCGCCGTCCCAGCCCCGGGGAAATTCGGGGGTGTTCCAGGCTCCCCTCCCAGCTCCTCCCCCCCACCCCACCCCCGCCAGGCACTTCGGCCCGGGCTTCAAAGCCGCCTCTCATCTGGACTTCATTTTTACTGCCTCTCAGTCCCCGGCTTTTTATTACCGCTCTGGAAAGGGGTTCCAGGGCCCCAGGCCTGGCATCTCCCATTTCACAGAGAGGGAAAGATGTGTATTTGGGGACTCAGGAGTCCTGCTTCCCCGGCCGCTGCTACCTCCATTCCCCTCCTCACCATACACAAACTTTGCTTGAAGCTTTTCCCTTCCTACTGAAGTTGTGGGCTGGAACCATAGGAAAAAGCGCACACAACCCTATACACATTTCCTAACATTTCTTTTCTCAGTGGGGGAGGGGGGCGCCAGAACCCAATCTGGCCGCCTTAGTGTGCACAACCCCTTCCACCCCGCACACAGCACACCCAGAGGATGCACGCTCCAACACAGCCCTTTCCAAAACCGCCCCCGCGGCCACGCAGGGCACACGCCCTCCCGGCCTCACGCCACAAACAATTCCACACGGGGCCATGCGGACCTGCCAACGCAGGCGGAGGGTGATGCTGCGTGGAGAGACCCCTGCACCCACACTCGCACCGCCTAAGCTAGGCGCTGCACACTCCAGGGATGCCCACGCTCCGCAAACGAAATATATATATTTTACACTCGCAACTTCCCACATGGACTTCACAAACGCCACCCACGGTACTGGGTGCCATAGCCCTCCGGGGCCACGAACCTGCCTACACAAACTACCAACGCACCTCGGCCTCTCCCTATCTCCGGGAACCCTGGAGGGGCATCAACCACAGGTCCTAGCTATATACCCACCATCGAAACCACACACACACTCCAAACACTACTGCCCACACCCAAAGGAGTCGCTGAGGCCCCCACTTTTAAAGGGCCAGTACTTTTCTTTCCTACACACCCGACCCTCACATGGAAACGGTCAGAATGCCCGCTTGCACCCCAGGTCCACCTTTTACACATGTAGAGCGAGAGCCGCTGCCTGTCCTGCACCCCACACCCCACCCCCAAGCTCGGGTACCTACACTGCAGACTGGCGGGTTGCGGCCAGGCAAAAGACTCGAGTCCGGCGAAACAGGAGCTGCCGGCGGCTCTGCGCAGCAAGCCAGCCCCGGGTCCGCCTGCCCCGTACAGCCGTCGCGGACCCGGGGCAAATGTTTCCATGCAGTCGTACATCGCGACCCGGCTTGAGGGAAGCTGGGTGCTGGGAACACCGAGAACCCGCAGCCGATTCCCCCTCCTCCCCCGGCGGCGCCCCGCTCCTGGAGGGGGGGAGGGGGAGGGCTAGCGTAGGGCGCCGGGCTGCATGGGGGGTAAGGGGTGGGCGGGGAAGAGGGGGATCCCCAGCAGGGGAAAGGGACTGGGCGGGGCGCAGAGCCGGGGCTGCCGCTCCTGCCGCGGTCTAGCTCACTCTGGGCGCCTCGGCAGCTAGCACTGGGGAGACCTTTTGTAAAAGCGAAGCCCAGAGGGGTGGGGGGTGGGGCTTAGAGAGCTAAGGGGGCCGGGCACCAAGATGAGCAGAGCTGGGAGTGGAGCGCACACACACATATACACACACATACACACACACTCGCACCGCCGCGCGCTTGCTTGCTTAAGACACACATCCGTGCATGCATTTATCTTGGCAGGCACCACGCATTTGCAAATATGCAATAGTGCACATGCATGTCTGCACGCGCATAAAATCAGAGGTGTACACACACGTTTTTGCAGACACACCTGGCTCGGGAGAATGCTTGCAAGGATTCTCTCTCTACAGCCGGGAGGCTTTGCAAGCTTTTGCACTCAGGCGCGTGCCCCGACCGGGGATGGGGGAAGGAGTGGAGGAACCAAGCACACGCATTTCCTTTCGAGTTTCCCCCTCCCCCCAACAGTCCTTTTTTTTTTTTTTACACAAGTCTGTACAGGCAGGGGTTTCGCGGAGGACTGGGGAGAGGGGAACATGGAGGTTCCCTGAGCGCGGCAGTTCTCCAGAGCCCAGGGACCTGCACTACCTCCACCCCCTCATTCCCAGGCCTGGCTCCTCCCTCTCCCTCCGCGCGCGCGCCGCAGGGCCGAACAGAACATTCCTGCGGCTGGGCGCGCGCGGCCTGCTCCTTCCTTCCCGTCCTCCCCCTACCCCGGTCCGAGGGCCGAAGCGCGCTCCCGCCGTGAACTCTCCGGGAACCCCCCTCGGGGCGGGTGGCCGGGCGCGCTCACCTCCCCCTGACCCGGCCCCGCCCCACCCCGCCCAGGCCTCAGCCAGCGCCGCCGTGGAGTCCCCCCGCCCTCCTGCGCAGCCGGAGTCCACCCCTCCTAGCCCGAGCGGTGCTCCCTCCGCCGCGGCCCGGGCCGCCTCCCTCCGAGGCCCCCAAGGCCCGTCCCGGGGCTAACGTTCCCGGAGCGCTTCCACTGCCTCTCCCAGCGCCCCTTCCTCGAACCTGACATCACTTGTAGGGCTCAAGGCTGCTCCCACCGTGCCGACTGCGTCTCAGACCACACTGCCCTCCTGAGTGCCAACTCCCCTCCCCCAGAGTGCCAATGCCCCCAAGTGCCCAGTGCCCCTCTCGGCAATAACTGCGAGTCTGGTCGGTAGCTGTTCTCAAAGCCATTCGATACCCCCACCGATGGCAAACTGCCCCTTCTCCCCTTTGGTGCCACATTTAGTGCCCTTCGGATCTCCGAGGGCCGCCCCACTCGTTCCTCGCGGGCCCCTTCCGGGCACTGAGCGCCCTCGCCCGGCGGAGAAGAGGGTGAGGGGGCGGGGGTTTGGCCACGTCAAGAGTTTGCCCTCGCCGGGCCGGGCCGACTCGGGGACCCTGGCCCCGGGACAGCGCCGGCGGCGGCGACTCCCGGAAACCGCCCCCTCCTCCGCGCCCCGCCCGCCGCCCGGCCGCCCGGCGGGCCGGCCCAGCCGGCTCTGTCAGCGCCGCTCACACGGGGAGCGCCGGGGGAACAGGAGCGGCGCCCGGCCCGGCCCATTCCCCCGCCCGGCGGCGGTGGCTGGGCCAGGGCGGGGCGCGCTTTTCTAAGAATCTGTTGTACCGGGTGGGGGGCGCACTGGGGTGCCGCTGGAGTGGGGCGCCAGTTTGGAAGAATAAAGAGCAGGAAGGGGTGCCAGAGTAGGCGAGGGAAGGGAAGGCAGGCGCGGAGGAGGGGCCGGGGTGGCTGCCGGGGGCTGAAGGGGGCTGGGCTGGGAAGGAGGGCCTGGTTGGCGGATGGGGGAGTCTGGGGTGGCAGGGCCGACTTGGGGCTGGAAGCAGGGATGAAGAGGGAATGTATTGGTCTTTTCCAGTTCAGCCTTCCTGAGCTCCCAGTTCTTGCCCTCAACCCCAAATACACCATCTCTGGATGCAGCCATTCCCCACGAAGAGAAAAAAGGGGCGACAGATTTCTGATTCAGAACCTGGCCAGTGGCAAAAACAGCAATTAAGTGCAAAATGAGGAGTACCCCCAAAACAAGGGGGGAAAAGCCCTGATTAGTCAACTCCAGGCTGCCAGTCTCCCCACCCCATCCCACCCTTCCCCCTCAGAAATCTGAAAGGTCCCAATTAAGTCAGGCCTGCCTGGTTGGTAATTAGAACCAGAAGTGGCCAGGCCACAGGAGGGGGGTTGGGAGTGGGGCACAGGAGGTGTGGGGGGAGGGCTCGGAGAAGTCACGAGTCTTCAATAGCCCCCCTTTCTATTCAACAGATGCACCCCACTCCTCATCAGCCCATCTGTGTGTGTTTCCCAAGCATTGCAGGGAGAGGGGTCCTTAGAAGGGACTAGGCAATGTGATGTCAGGCCCACCCTAACCCCCAACCCCAACCCCCATTCTAGACAGTCAGCCTTGAAGAGAAGGTAAAAAGATGGGGGAATCTAGTGCCCCCTCTTTTCCCCAAAGTCCCCCCAGCCCTTATTGCAGCAATTAGACCCATTAGCCTTCTAGCATTTCATGGGAACCAGATGTTCTCCACCAGCCTGGTGGGAGTATAAGGGGGGGCTGCTGCCTGACTCACCCCCTTCCCTATGATCCCTGCCACCAAAGTGCACCCCTCCCAGCTGGAGCCCCACAAAGCATGGTCCCAGAGGCAAGGAAGAGTGTACCCCATCCCCCACTGATGAAGCCTTTCACACTGAGCCTGGCATGGTCACCCCTCAGAGCCTCGACCACCCTGGAAAGGATGCATTTGGCCATCAAGGGGCTGTGTGGAGGGGAGGGACAGCTAGCTCCTTCTGCATCTCTCCTTTGCTCCCCTCCTGCCACCTTCTGGAAGGGGCTTGAGGATAACTGGCTCTGAATTCCTCACACTAAATTCTCGTTTTCTTCCAAAACCTTCCCTCAAAAAACTGAAGAGGGGGCATTTCGAAGCAGAGAAGGCCCCACCCCAAGGGTAAGCCTAACTTAGGAGTCCCACCTGAAGGGCAGTGAATGGGAGGGGTCTCTGGAGGTGGGGGCAGCAGTGGAGCCGAGGGATAGGGAGGTGTGAATGAGGAACCCGGGGCCCAAAGCAGGGCGGTGAGGAGCGCTGGGCAGGATGGGGGCTGGGACCGGGTAGGGGGCCAGGAGAGGGGGGTGCAGCCTGGGCCCCAGCGGCGGCGGCTTGCCCAGCTCCCCCCGCCAGAGAGGTTTCCTGTTGCAATCAAAGCCCCGTTTGTGTCGGCCTGGAGCTGGAGCTCGAGCCTGAGCAGGAGAGACCAGGAGGGGAGGGGAAGGAGGCAGTGGCTGGGGTTTTTTCCTGGAGGAGGCCTCGCTGCTGCCGCCTGCTCACCACCAGGCCCGCCCGCTTAACAAGGCCCTGGCCTCTCCCGGAGTCTGGGTTCTCTCTGTGTCTGTGCCTTCCAGCCTGTATATTTCCCTCTCTTGTTTAGGTCTCTGAGTCTCTCTTTTTCAGTTTCTTTTAAGTAGAACTCTTTTTCTTCCTGTGCCAGCCTGTCTTCAGTTTCTCCATGTGACTTGGTATGGTGCAGCCTGGGCTCCGTGACCCAGAGACACTGTCACCAATTTCAGAGGACAAGCAGGGCTAGGTCGTCAGGACACCAGCTATCTTCTAAAGAGGGGGAGGCGGGCAGGGCAGGCCTTCCCTTCCCTTCCATCACACTCTGTTCCCTGCAGTCTTGATAAAACAAGCACAGACCACACCAGTGGTCATAACACTGAGATACACAGGGACACAGACACCAGGGTTTCATGTGTATGAGTGAGCAAGCACACCCAAACCTTCGCACATGTGTACACACACACCCCCCCCTCCAGTTTTCCACACATGCAGGCCTGTGCTTGCCTTGGCAGCACATGTTCCCTTCCCCTCCCCTCCTCCAACAGGCGGTTCTGAGATGCCTTACCCACTCAGGCCCCCGCGGCACCCCAAGAGATGAAGCAAGACTGCCCTTCTCAACATTAGTGTCTCCAAGGTGCTGGGGACCCAGTGGTGGGATCCAGGAGCCAGCCCCGGGGCTAAGTTCCAGAATCCTTCACAGTCTACCCTCCCTCCCACAGACCAGCAACAGAGGCTGAGGAAAGAGAGCCAGCCACCAGGTGAGCATGGCTTTGACTTAGGCTTCCAGTCCCCTTCCATTAGATTGCCCAGTCACAAAGGGAAGGCAAGTGAGATTACACTTTCCCCCTTCAGCCACTGCTGCCCCGTGGGAGGTCTCTCAGACTCTCCCAGCTGCCTCCCTTTCTTCCACTAGATGCTGCAAGCCCCACTCCCAGGTAGCTGTCTGGACCCAGGCCTTTCCCTCCTCCCCTCCCCACCGCCACCTCTCTGCCCAGGCCTGTCCCCTGCTGCCAGCCACACCCTCCCCAGCTACAAGCCCAGGTTCTGGCTCCTCCCTTGGATTTCTTCTTTCAGCCCCCCTCCTTCAGGGCAGCCTTTGGGGATACAGCTTAGTCTGACCCCTTCCCCTGCCTTGACCTCACTTTGAACCCTGACCTTGCTCTCCACGTGTCCAGGGCACAGGGGCACATGGAGAACTTCGCTGGGGGCTGGCTCCTGGCTCTCCGCACTCTCCCTGACACCATTCTTTCTCCTCTGCCTTCTACCCCCACTCCCTTAGTTGCCTGAGGAAATGGGAGAATCAAGTCCCAAGGGACTGAGTTGTACTGCTCTTTGCAAGAAGGGCATTCATGTGGGAGGGTGGTTCCCTCCCACCTCCAAGACCCTGGGACAGATTCATGGGGTGCAAATGAGGTAGGGGAAGCCCAGCTGAGGTTTACAAAAAGGGGGGCTTTGTGCTCCCTCCTTCACCTGCATGCCACCCAAATAACCCCTGCTGGACTACAGACAGGCCACCAGCAGGCCTCACCAAACCCCAGACACACCGTCAGCAGCCCATGAAATACCACCTCACTCCTCACACTGACTCTTTGTTGCAACCCTGGAATTCTGTGTGTGAGCAGCGTCTCAGGGCCACACTGTGCATACAACTGCACATGGCCTTACACACACACACACACACACACACATGCCTTCTCTAGGTGAGCTTGATCTTTCCAGCAGAGCTGCCAGCCCCAGTCCTGTTTAATCACCCCTTCACACACACACACACACACACAACCCTCCAAGTGCCAGCTCCTGAACACAGGCCCCTTCTCTCCACCTCTCTCTCTCTGAGCTTGTGGAGCTATAAGGGATGTTATCTTTATCTTTTGGTCTTTTCTTCTCCTTCTCTGTTTCTCTGGAGCTGCCCCTCTGTCTATCACCTCCCCTCCTTTCCAGGTGGGACCTTCTCTGCACCGGCTCCCACACTGACCCTCTATCCCACGGAGGCCAGCATCCTAGCCCTCCAGCTCCTGGGCACCCATGCCTGAAATGACCCCGGCGAGGAGGATCCACTCCCAAGAGGAAGGAGAGGGGACCCAGAGGGAAGAAGAGAGGCCTCAGCTTGCTGCTGTCAGCTTCACCCAAAGAGGGCAGGCCTGAGGGACAAGCAGGGATCTGCACAGCATGTGGGCACCGGGCCAGAGAGAGAGAGAGAGAGAGAGGAGTCTACAGCCCACATGGCTGGCGGAGAGGATGCTGCTGGGACCCCCCTCCACTTTCCCGGATTACTTATGAGACAAGAGCTACCTTCCCTGTGGCTATTTCCACCCTTCCCAGAAGCAAGGGGCTTCCCTGGTGGCTCTGCTGGTAAAGAATCCGCCTGCAATGTGGGAGACCAGGGTTCAATCCCTGGATTGGGAAGATCCCCGGGAGAAGGGAATGGCTACCCATTCCAGTATTCTGGCCTGGAGAATTCCATGGGGTCACAAAGAGTTGGACACGGACACTGAGCGACTTTCACTTAACCAGAAGCAAGAGGGAAGTTTCCTGACCCCAGACATCTCTGGGTACCTGGCACTAGATTCCGTTCCTCTTTTTTGCAGCCTCCCCCTAATTCAGGACAATTTCACCTCTCGATCCAAGAGTCAGCAGATTGTCTTCCCAGGCTCCTCCACTTCACAGCCTGGCTCCCCACACCCCTCCACTGCAGGCAGGCAGCAGCCTCAGACTTCCCCAGACCCCCCCTTGGCTGCCCATACAAAGAGGTTCTCCCTGCTAGTTGACTCGCTCAGGAGGCAATTTCAGAGTCCCAAATTTTAGGCATGCCACTTTCCCATCCTAGCTGTACAGGAGGACTCGCATTCGTAAAGATGTTCATTTGCTCCCTATCGAGACCCCCTCATGGCTACTCCTTTAGATCAAAGCCCTAAGCCTGCCTGCCTTCCTAACGGGGACACCAGTTCTCTCATCCACCCACCAATGCCCTCCTGTTTCCACTTGCCCTCATCCCCCACGATCCCTGAGACTCACACAGAGAGGCCATCTCCTTGGGGAGGTCAGGCTGGCCCAAGCCCCGGAAGCTAGGGCTCAGCATCTCGAAAGGTGGAGACCCCCTGAGTGCCCCTGGGAAGGCGAAGGGGAAGCCAGCCCCTGGGTAGCCAGAGCCAGGACCCAGGGCACCAGGCACAAAGAGTCGCTCCTTATTGGTGGCCATGGCCGCGGCAGTGTGGGAGGCTGAGTCCCCTGGGGTCTGCTGTGGGCGGGGGACTTCTTCAGCCACAGCCCCCGCCCATGCCCACTGCCCTGGCCTGGGAGGCTCCGTGCCCGCCCTGCCTGGCCTGCTCACTGGGTCTCCAAGAGTCCTAAGGAGAAAGAAAGGAAAAGGAGGGATGAGAGAATGATCACTTTGAGGTTTCAAGCCCCATGACCCTCACCCAGCTAGTCTTTTCTCTCCTTGCTGCCACAGTTTGTACTGCTCAGGGCCCTCTGTACACAGTGGGGGACATAGGGTGGGAGCTGATGCAGGCTCAGAGAAACTCACCCAGAAAGGGTAAACTAAGTTTACAAGGTGAATGACAGCCTCTAGACTCACAGCAGAAAGGACTCCTAAGCTAGGAGACCACTGAACACCATCATGGGCTGAACTCTTGATTTAACACTCACATCAATCCTGCAAAGTAGGAATTATGATTCCCATTTCACAGATAAGAAAACTGAGGTTAAGGGACTGATTAAAGGTCACATGGCTGTAAATGGTAGAGCCAAGATTCAAACTCTACACTCTGGAGAAAGTGACCATATCTTTTTTAACACTTTTATCATAAAATGTTACACCTCTCTGGAACACAGATCCTGAAGCCAGACTATCTGAATTGATCCCTACCACTTCCAAGCTGCGGGATCTCTGATGTATTAACGTTACTTAATCTCTCTGGGCCTCAGTTCCTTTCTTTGCCAACTGTGAATAATAAGGCCCACTTCATAAGGTTATTATGAGGATTAAATAATTTACCATATGTAAGGTGTCTAGAATAATATAGGACACATACTAAAGGCTTTGTGTATCTCATGTTCTTTTTCCTTGTCCCTTCTCTTCCGCCATACCTCCTTTAATTTGCGTTCCTTTCTTTCCATCTTCCTCAGTGCTCCCTCCTAGTCCGTCTATGTCTCCAATGATGCCTCACTTCCTAACCTCTCTTCACACCCACGGAGGCTGATGGAAGCCCTGCTCTGTGCCAGGCATGATGCTAGGAAGCTCCTCTCTCTGTCCTCAGTTCACTTTGCTTCTCCATCTCTTCTCTCTCTTCTCCGAGCCCTCTGCACATAGCAAGCCCTCTCTACATCCCCCCTTCCTCTAATATAGCCTGACCCCTGAGCCCAGGGGAGGACGAGGCAGGGGGGGCGGGGGGGAGGAAGTGAGAATCCTAGGTTAGGCAGGTGGCTCCTCTCCTGATGCTCTGATAAGGGGAAGGTTGTTGGCTCTCCTAGGAGTGCCAGAACCGCCCACCTGTCTCAGAAGTTAGGGACTGGGAAAGAGAGTCATCTCAGCCTAGGTGCCTCCTCTACCAGCCAGAACGTAATGGACTAGATGAAGAAGGTCAGAGAGCGAGGATGGAAGAGAGCGAAACACAGAGTCCTCGGGGTAGGCAGCCCCAGAGGTAGATAATGGGTATTTCACATCTCTTTCTAAGATCAATATCTTTCCATCTTTGTACCTCTGTTTTTTCATTTTTCCCCTCTCTTTTTTATCTCTCATCTGCTTTGGCTTTCAAGTTCCTGAAGGTAGATTGTCGTGGCGGTTACAGGAACTCAGACCCCAAGCCCACTCAGTCCCAATGCATAAAGCAGCCGCTGCCCTTCACTTGCCACCACTCAGATCCCCAGCACCCTGACTCTTCAACCCAGGGTCTCCCTAAGTCCTAAAAAAACCTGAGCTCTGAGTCCCCAGGGTTCATCTCCTTCACCTTACCCTATTCCCTGCAGTCCTCTTCCCAGGTTAAGCCAAGGTAGAGCCAGGAGTCCAGGCCCCTGAGGCCCCTGGGCCACAGCTTAACAGGCTGGGCCACATTCCAGGTGGATTAACCCCTCCAATGCCAAGGGTGAGAAGCTACTAGAGGTCCCCCCATCTCCCCGACTGGCTTAGGCTGATAACTTGGCTGTGTGGTCCAGAACTCTCTGTCTTTGCTTCTCACCTGTGGGTGGGAAACAGAGCCCTGAGGGCAGAGCAGGAGGACTTTGAGGGTCCCAGAGAAGGATGCTCAGGCTCCTAGTCCTTGTGGAGGAGTGAAGCTGTGAGTGAGTGAAGGACAGCCCAGCTCTCCCGGGAACTTCCCCTTATTTTGCCTCAGAGAAGGAACTTGAGCGTTGAGTGAAGAGAGGAAGGGGAAAGAGATTCATCCCAGTTCTGAACCTTGGTTTCTCTGCCTTGCTGAGAAGAGAAGGGGAGGGTCCTAAGTCTTCGGTAGAGGAAGGGACCAAGGAATTGAAGACAGTGGTACACAGTGTAAAAGGAAATCCTAAAGTAGGAACCCAGAGGCCATGGTACTTCAGGGGGACCTGAGGAAGGGAGAACGGACTTCTTTCCTCCCAAGATGCCACCTCAGGTGGAGAGGGCTGACCAGGGGAAAGCGGGCCCTTACAAAGCTGCTTCTTTTCAAGTTGAGGTGGAGTTGAGGGGAGGGCATGGATGAAGGGGGCTGCCGGATGGAGGCGGGGGTGTCTCTCTGCTGGCTTGCCCGCTCCAGAGCCTGGAACAAAGCTGCTCTTGTCGGCGGCTCTCCACCCGCTGCCCCCCTCCCCTCTGTATAAACACGACCACCTTTTTCCATGACCCCATCCCCAGCCTGGGCGGAGGACCCAGGCATCCTCTGCTCTGGTCTGGGCCCCCAGTCTGCTCCCCAGGAGGCAACGGCAGGCCGGGTTTCCCTGGCCTCCTGCCACCCTCGGGGGAGTCCAGACCCTTGAGTCTCCACCTCCCATCCCCGTGTGCCCTCCCTCTACCTCACTGGCCCCAGGGAGGGGCAGTACCCATGAGGCAGGCAGGCAATGCCAGTGGAATGTGTGTGGGCATCGGAGGGCACGGGTAGGGTGGGGCAGAGGGGGGAACTGGAGGTGCCAGTTGGGTGGCTTTCTGAGCCAGGGGTGGGGGTGTGCCGGGATGGGGGTGTGTGCCCTGTGCTGCCTACTAGACTCCAAGCCACAGCATGTGTGTGCATATGTGTGTGCGAGAGTATGTGTCTATTTGGGATACCCAAGCTCCAGGACCCCTCCCACACTGCCTCCTGCCCCCTCCCCTGTCCTCTCTTTTCTCGCCTCAAGGAAATGAGACACCACCTGTGGTCCTCAACCCTAAGTCAGCATCTGAGCAGTGATGGTAAGGGTACAAACCTCAGACTTCGGCACTGGTACCATCACCTGCCCTAGATGTGGGCCCTGAAGGAGCACCACCATCTCAGCTTCTTGCCCCACAGACCCCTCCTCAGGCTACTTGCCCCCCTCCCCCACCCCAGCATAGTCTTACCCTCTGGCCACCTGCAGAGACTCCCTCCTACAGACTGGGTCAGATCAAGGGAACTGGGCTGTAAGAGCTGGAAACAGGGAGGCAGTGCGCCAGTAAGGCTCTGGGACTGGAACTCCTGGGTCCCTTCCCCAGTCTCCCTGCTTTGCCTTTGTTCCATTCAGGCTCCCCTCAAGAATACTCCGGAGGAGCCCCCCACCTCGGCTGGAGGGAGCCAGGACTCACAGCCAAGGTTGCAGACTTGAGAGAGGGACTCCTGCACTGCGGTTCAAGGCAGTTCAAATTCACTGCGGTTCAGCTACACAGACCCCTATCCTATCCACTTGTCTCTCCAAACTTCCGGACTCAAAGGGACAGAATCATTTGCCTCTGGCCCTTCTGATGTCCAAGTGGTGCCATTCCACTAGGGAAGGAGGAACTTGGATCAGCGTGGACCAAAAATCCTCCCCTCAGATTCCCCAGGAGAAGCCTGAGGGAAGGCGGATGGTGGACTTTCCCCGCAGGAGGGGACCCTATCTCCCCTCACACTCCGGGCACAAAAATAAGGATAGAAGCCCGCTGGCTAATGTTCTCCCAAAGCTCTCCCAGAATACTCACCACAGTCAAGGGTGAATACAGCCCAGCCCAGCCCAGCTGTCTTCCCCAATCCCTTCCCACCTCAGGGCTGACCCCCAAGTCGGGGCCAGGAAGCCCCCCTCCACCCCTGCGGACAGCCAGACCCGCGCGGGGAGGAACCGAGCCGGCGTGGCTCCCGGCGCCCCCGCCCCCAGCCCACCTCGCCCGAGGAGGACCCGGGCGTCCGCGGCGGCGGAGCCTGCGTCCCCGCCTGACTCACCTGGAGGGGGCGGGAGGGGGAAGGGAGGCCGCCGGGCCCCGAGGTCCCGGCGTCGGGCGGTCGCGGGGATGGAGAGTCGCAGTGGCAGGGGCTCGCGGTGATGGGGGGTTCTGGGGGGGCACGGACTCTAGGCTGGGACGGTCCCGGGGCCTCTCGGAGCCCGCCCGCCCACGTGACCGCCCCAAAATATCCGACACATTTTCTCCCAAACCGCACACTGACTCTGCAGGCGGGGACACGGAAAATATTTTCTTTCTTTTTCTCCCTCCCCACCCCCCCACCTCCCTCCCAGCCCGGCTCCCTCCTCCCCCTCCCGCCCTCGCTCCTCCCTACCCTGCCGCCTGCCCCTGCCCGGCTCCCTCCTCGGTGCCCTGGGGCTGGGGGGCGGGGGACTGGGCGGGGCGGCCCGGGACGCCTGGGTCTTTGCCCCTCCCATTTGCTGGGCTTCCGTGGCTCCGTCCCCGGGAGGCCGGGCAAGGCTGGCAGAAGAGGTCAGTGTCCTGGGCCCATGATGCCACCCTTTCTCTCTGGCACTTTCCCCATTCTTGCCATTTGCGGACTGGTTGAGTCCTCTGGCCGGACTGTGGTTCCCGGAGGCTAGTCTCTGTACCTCCTCAGGACGGGCAGTGAGGGCTGTCTCCACGTCCTCCCAGGGGTGGCTTGACCGCGCAGGGATCTGCCAGAGCAGCAGCCACTATCTTCACCCTGCGCTTAGCCTTCACCTGCGTGTCAAAGTAGACTCTTCTTCCCCATGCCTACCCCAGCCGGTCCTTAAGTCCCAGGAGCAAACTGGTTTAACTAGTGGAGGTTGTAGGGGTTCTGAGGCTTGGGCTTAAAGACCTCCTCCTCTCTCTGCCTTGAGTAAGCTGTGGGAGTTAGGTCTCCTGGGTCCCCGGCTGGCTGCCAAGGCCATCCCCACCTTTAGGCTTGTGTCTGGAGGGGAGAGGCTGGGAAGGAGGGCCAGGGATCTGTAGCCGGGGGTGGGAGGAGCCTTGCGCTGGGTGTGAGAGAGAAAGCCCAAGCAGAGGGTGTGTGTCTGCCTTAACTAGCGCCTGCCTGCCTGCCGGCCTGGTGGATGCGCCACGAATGTTGTTGACGCTGGGTGTGTGTGTGTGTGTTTGTGTGCGCGTGCGCGCGCACGCACCCAGTGTGAATGTCAGTGTCTGATGGGAACATTCCTCCAACTTCAACGTGACCACCACAGACTCTCAGTCCCTAGAGTCGGAACCCCCAGGGTGTCAGCATCCATCCTACTGAAGACAGAGCCAGAGAAGAGGAGGGAATGTGAAGTCCAACCTCTGTGCAGAGCCCCAACACTCCTACAGGGACTAGGGTGGGAGTGAGAGAGTGGAGAAGGGCAGCAGCAGGAGGGAGGGCTGGGCCCGGCCGGGGAGATGCACCCAAAGGACCTTCCCAGCAACAGTCCCAAGTAGCCGGCACTGGGGACACCGACTCAGTTGCGTCACATTTTCCGTACTGGAATTACCTTGTCCATACTGCTACCCTGAGGACCAGGCATCTTCCCTCCCAGGACAGGGAAAGGCCACTTTTGGTAGCCAGAGTCAGATGAAGGGGAGGGGGATAAGGGGGCCTGCGGTGGCTCTCTCAGGAGAACAGGAGCTGCAGATGGGGTGCTGACAGTCTCTCCTTTTCATTCTGGGGGTGGGAAGAGCTGGGAATAGATACTCCAGGGTCCCGTCCCCAGGTGGCCTGGCTGCTGTTGACTTTGCTTGGTTACCCTGGGAGCAGCTCTCAGCAGTGTGGGAGGGGCGGGTGTTGGGGAGTTGGACCCAGGCGTCCAGGCCGGGGTGGGATGGCACTCAGCCTGTGTGGCAGGGATCCTGCCAGGAGGCTGCGAAGTTAACCCCTCCTGCCCTGGTGATGGTGGCCGCTGGCGAGGAGGGAGGGCCCAACTGTGGTTTGTGAATGTGGCCCTGATTCCCCCTCCCCCTCCCAGCACATCTGTACTTGGTTTACAGTGAATGAGTCTCCTGTCCTCATGAACTGGGCGAGGGCACCGCTCCCTCCCTGGCCCCTGGCCGGGCATCCTGACACAGAATCAGGCGCCACCCACCCCCGGAACTCTCTCCCTGCTGGGTAGCCCTTTCCCAACTCTTCCCCTTACCCTTCTTAGAGGGGCTCAGGGGCTGGTCCCCCAGAGCTAGAGCACTGAGACTAGGCAGCCAGGACAGCAAATGGGGCCAGGAAAGCTAACGGGGCGGAGGGTGGGGGTGGGGGACAAAACTCTTGGATAGCCTGGAAAGATGGAGTGGTCTGGAATTCCATCTGTCTCTGCCTTCCTCATTGTCTTGGTTTGTCTGTCTGTCTGTCTGTGTCTTTGTCTCTGGTGGATGTTTGTCCATCGATCCGTCTTGGAAACTGTGGCTCCGCCCTTCTGGCCTCTGTGGTCCCCAGCCAACTACAGCAGTCAGGGGGCGATGCCCAGGAAGACCCGCCCTGCGCCGACCCCTCCCCTAGGGATTGCCTTGCCCCGCCCCCGCCCCACCCCTCCCCAGCACCTAGTAACTGGGGTCTGTGGGCTGCAGCAGTTTGGAAGTCAAACCAAACTGGCAGATTGGGGAGCAGAGAAAAGGGGTATTGTGAGGGGGTCAGTTTCTTCTCTCCGTCTTGCGCTGCAGTCTGTGCTCTGTCCAGTGATTCCAGGAGGAAGCTTGAGAAGAGGGCCTCCCACTCTGGAAACTGGTGGAGAGAGCTCCCCTCATTTCTCCTTCTCTTTGGTCATCCCTAGTTCTAGGCTTTGCTCTGTTTGTGGTTGCTCCACTTGATCACCCTGGCAACTTAAGAAATGATATCTTGGGGGCCCTAGAACCAGGCTTCCTTCACTCCTTATATCACAAAAAGGAGAGAAAATGGATCCAAACTTCCAGCCTACCTGCCCTGATTTGCCATATAGCCCACCCCTAATTTTCACCCTTGCCTCCTCCCCAGCAGCATCAGGACACTGAATAGGTAATCTGCCCAAGCCCAGTCTGCTACTGGGTGGACGTCCCACACCACGCTCAGAGGTGGCTGGCAGATGTCTGGGGGTGGGGGTGGGAGTGGGGAGGGGGTTTGAAAGGGAGGGGAAAGCTCTGTTACAACCCCCAAGGACATCATTAAAGCACGAAAGTGCCATCGGGGCTTGGAGACCAGGGCGCCCAGGGAGAGCATGATGAAAACATGTTTTGTACAACACGTGTCTTTCCCGTCCTCCCCTCCCCTCCCACCTCCTTCCCCGGGCCTGCTCTGTGCCGAGGATGGTGCCAGCCTTGCCCTGAGTGCTTCTCAATTCTACCCCTTGTATCAGGCCTATTTTTCTGCTTGCCACTTTGTTGGTTCTCCCAGTGAATGACTTTGTGTGTGGAAGTTCTTACCAGCATCAGAAATACCCAGATCCCCACAGAATAAGGCCTTGACTTTGCGACACAGGATTTTAGGACTACACTAAACAACTCTAGGAATTTCTTCCCTGAACACGCGCCATTCATTAATTCAACAAATCTTTATTAAACACCTACTGTATGCCAAGCACTGTGCTGCTGCTAGCTAAGTCACTTCAGTCGTGTCCAACTCTGTGCGACCCCATAGACGGCAGCCCACCAGGCTCCCCCGTCCCTGGGATTCTCCAGGCAAGAACAGTGGAGTGGGTTGTCATTTCCTTCTCCAATGCATGAAAGTGAAAAGTGAAAGTGAAGTCGCTCTGTCGTGTCTGACTCTTCACTCATGTCTGATTCTTCACAACCCCAAGGACTGCCGCCTACCAGGCTCCTCTGCCCATGGGATTTTCCAGGCAAGGGTACTGGAGTGGGTTGCCATTGCCTTCTCCGAAGCACTGTGCTAGGCCCTAGGAATCCATAGGAATCTCCTTGGGCCCAAGTATCCAAGGAAATCAGGAAAGACTTTGGGGAGGGGAGGAAGTGAGGAGGAGAAGGGAGAGAAGGGAGGGCAGCAGAAGAGTATGTGCAAAGGCCCTGGAATCAAGGTCCTGGCTCCCAACCACCCTACTCCCCCAGAAAGAACAGGGGCCCTCCATTCCTGCTCCTTTGATGGACTTTGATTCACTACAAGGGAGGGACGGAGCAACTCCTAACGGCCAAAGCGCTCTAGGACCCTAGGACATCTGGTGCTCTTGCCCTGGGAAGATTGCATCCATCCCTTCATCTCTTCCTCCAGAAAGGGAAACAGAGGCACAGATAGAGAGGAGCAAGCCACAGGCTTAGGCCCCAGATTCCATACAGAAAACAAGGCCCCACACTGAGGTGGAGGGACGGAGTTTGCCCTGCTGTAGCCTCACCAGACAGAAAACCTGTCTACTCTGAACTGTTCGATGGTGCACCCTCCCCCTCTGGGATCCAGCCCTGACCTGTCCCACTCACTGGAACGAGGAGCAGGTCTGCCTCCAAGGTTGCCTGGAACGTGTGAGCTAAGAGCTCCAGGTGTCTGCCAGTCTCCATGTGGGTGGGTGGAGCAGTCTATTTGGTACAGAACCTCCATCTGGGATTACAGGGTTTTATCTCTCCTCTGTCCACTGGGGGGCTTCCAGCTCCTCCAGCTTAGACACCAAGGTTTCCAAGCTTTTTCCTTTCTGAAGAAAAGGGATGGAGGGTCCTTTGAGGACAGAATAGGTTTCTTTGTGGCTGTTCCTCCTCCAGAGCTGGCACAGAGGTCATGGGACCAAATGGGGTTAAGTTCTAGACCTGTTCCGATGACCCATTTTTCCTCCCTGTGTCCACACCCCCTGGGGCAAGGGTGTTGGGTGGGGCTGACCTGGCACCCCCACACCCACATCTGGGATTTCCCCTAGATGGAAACTCCCAGAACCCTGGTGTCCTGCCTCCTCTGCCAGCTCTCCTCCAGACTACATCTCTGCCTTAGCCCCAAGGGGCCCCGCAGATGTGGGACCACCTTCAGGGACCAACTGTGATGTCTGGCTGCCCTTTCTAGTGGATTCCTTTGAAGAAAAGATGTGAGGCTGGGGGGAGGGAGTTGGGAAGCTATCCTTTGTTGAGCACCTACTGTATGCCAGGCGTTATGCTTGGCTTGTATATTACTCACTTAATCCACACAGCAGTCCAGAGAAGGAGCAGTTATCATCCCATTTCACAGAGGGAACTGAGAACCAGAGAGGTTAAGCAGCTTGCCCAATATCACACAGCTGTAGCAGAGCTAACATGGGAACCTAGGTCTTGGTGATCCTGAGCTCTCCTCATCACCACAGGCTTCTTCTTCTTCTGCAGCTGCCCACCTCTCCATGAGATGAGACTTGGAAAATTCAGTTCAATTCAACCCAATTCAGAAAATAGTTATTGAACATCTGCTCTATGCCAGGCACTGATAGGTGCCAGACCAGCAATCTGGAAGGTTGCTGACTCAAGGTCTGGTGGGAGAGATAGGTGTGTGAACTAGGCAGTGTCTAACTTCAGCAGAATGATATGAGCAAGGTGGTGTGGAGTAGAGAATGAAGTAGTACACAGACATAAAGAACAGACTTTTAGACTCAGTGGGAGAAGGAGAGGGAGGGATGATTTGAGAGAACAGCACTGAAACATACATTACCATATGTAAAACAGATGATCAGTGAGAGCTTGATATATGAAGGAGGGCACACAAAGCTGGTGCTCTGTGACAACCTGGAAGGACAGGGTGCGGAGGGAGGTGGCTGGGAGGGAGGTTCAGGGACACACATACATACCTATGGCTGATTCACACTGATGCATGGCAACAAGCATCACAGTATTGTACAGCAACTATCCTCCAATTAAAATAAACTTTAAAAAAAGAAAAGAAATAGTATTTCTATTTTCTCTTTATAAAAGAGATATATAAAAGATATATAAAAGAAATATATTATGAACAGTGTACAGAATAAATTGGAATAAAGTGAATACCTACTCGACTGCCATCCAGCTCAAGAAATAGAGTATTTCCTGCTCCAGAGGTTCCCGTGTGACTCTCCCATCATCCTCTTCCTCTCTGAAGAAGTAACCACCATCCTGACTTTTGGGATAATTATGTCCTTCTTTTTGTTTATAGTATTAGCACCTACGTATGCATCCCTTTATAATATTATTTAATTTTGCCTGTTTTTGAGGTTTATATAAACGGAATGACACTGTATTGCCCTTTCCTGTCTGACTTATTTTGTTCAGCTTGTTTGTGAGAGAGACACAAATTGTTGCACATAACTGCCTTTTTCATTGTGGCAGAGTATTCAGTTGCATGCTGCTGCTGCTGCAGAGTATTCAGTTGCATGAATATACCACAATTTTTTTTTATTCTACTCTTGGTGAAAGTTTGAGTTGTTTCCAGTTTGGGCTATCATAATGCTACTAAAAACATTATTGTATATATTTCCCAATATATACATGTAAGAGTTTTTCTAAGCTATAAAGCTAAGAGTCAAAGTGTATGTTCAGGCAATCTCAATTTTTATCAGATAATCCCAAACTGTGTTCCAAAATGGTTGTACCAGTTACACAGGAAGTAGAACATTCTAATCAGGAGCAGGTGTAAAATCAAGACTCATACTCCTTTCTTGCCTAAAACTCTCAGTGGTTTTCTCTTTCCCTTGGAATAAGATCCAAGTCACTGCCGTGGCTCCCAGGGCCTCTACCTGGCTCTCCACCTATGCCATATGACTCTCCTCTCTGTTTTTTGTACTTGCTGTCCCCCCTCTCTGGAATGTTCTTCCACGAGCCATCTCCATGGCTGTCTCCCTCGCTTTCTTCTAAAATGCCCTTGCTAAAATGTCACTTCTCAGTGGCACTGTCCCTGACCACTGAATTTTCTTTAAATAGTTGTTTATTTATTTGGCTGCTCCAGGTCTTAGTTGTGGCCTGTGCATTCTTACCTGAGGCATGCAAACTCTTAGCTGAGATGTGGCATCTAGTTTCCTGACCAGAGATCGAACCCGGCCCCCTGCATTGGGAGTGGGGAGTCTTAGCCACTGGACCACCAGGGAAGCCCTGGCCACTGAATTTTCTATTACAAATTTTTCCAGGCCTCCTTACCCTCCTCTCAGCTTTTGTTTTCCTCCCAGTCCAGCCATCTGGGTTCTAGTCAGCCTCAGGCTGCTTTCCTGTGATCTGCCAGGACTTTTATCTCCTCCCAAACCCTTAAGTGGCAACCCACTCCAGTATTCTTGCCTGGAAAATCCCATGGACAGAGGAACCTGGTCGGCTATAGTCCATGGGGTCGAAAAGAGTCGGACACAACTGAGCGACTTCACTTCCCTTTAAACCCTTAAGGGCCCTTGGAGCTGACTGTGTGGTGGCAGTCTAGCTGCTCCTTCTAAAGGATCCACCTCTCTGAGTCACTTTGTATCACATCACTCTGGGGTTTTTTTCACAGCCATTCCATGCTCCTAGACAAGCTAATGTATTTATTTGTTTACCTGTTTGCTTTTTGTCCCCACCCAGCCCCACCCCTCACTTTAAATGGCACTCCATAAGAGGAAACCTCACTGTCTTGCTCTGTAACATGACCAGTACCTGCTGCATGACAGGCCCTCCAGTAATAATTGTCCAGGCTAGTTGTCAGGCTCCCAGAGACAGCCAGGCCCTCCTCCTCCCCCCAACACCTGGGACTTGCCCTATCTGGAAACTCCCAGGACCTAGGTCTCCCCTGCTCCACCAGCTCCCACCAATATCCCAGGCAGAGTCTCAGAGCATCTGCTGTGCTGCTGCTACTGCCCTGAGTCTCCTCTGGGGACTGTTTGGAAGTCTGAAGCACTCATTCTGGTCATCAGGGCTGGAGAGTGATGGGCAGGTGTCAGGTGCCCACAGCTCAAGAAATACTTTTTGATTGAATAAAGGGGAAGTCTTCAGAGATGAAAAGGATCTTGCCAGGTGGAGAAAAGAGAAAGGGCACTGCGAGCAGAAGGAAGAGTGAACAAAGGACGGAGGCGTGAAGAGCGCACATCATAGTTAGAGGACTTGGTCTGATCTGGTGCCCATGGAAGGTGCTCTGTGGAGGGGAGGGTAGCCGGCAAGCAGGGAAGGGGAGGGCTAGCTGGGGAGGTCTGAGCTCCTGCCAGCTCAGAGAGGCTCAGCAGTGTCTTAGGTTTAATCCTGCCCCCACCCCCGCTCCCCACAGTTCCCCCTCTGACCCCACCCGTAGGTACCCTCCCTTTCACCCAACCCCCAGCCTGGCCGCTCCCCGCCACTGAATGGACTTCTCTCTGGGCCTACGTCTGGGGCCTCGGAACAAGAAAGCCAGCCATCAACAGCCACCTGCGCCCTCTGGACACTGCCCACCAGCTGCCTCCCCTTGTCCGTCCTGCCCCCCCTCTGCCTGTGCCTGCCCCTGCCCAGCCTGTCCCCCTCCCACCTGCTCCTGCACCGCCTATCCTTCCTACGCAGCTCCCTGCCCCTCCTGTCCTGGCCTCCCGGGCCCACCCTGTACCTGCTCCTGCCCTCCCTGCCCCGCCTGTCCTCCCTTGACTTATCCCCACAGTGCCTGCAGCCAGTGCTCTGGCCAGCACTTGACCTGCTGCCGCCCATCTCCTTGCCCCATGTACCCTTGCTCCAGGGGTCGAGCCACCTGTTCCAGCTCCTGCTGGGGCTGCAGTGACAGCTGTGGCTGTGGTCGAGGGGCTGCCTGGGGACCCCCAGGCTCCACTGGCCACTGCAGCTGCTGCTTTAGGGGACAGCGCACCTCTCGGCACTGTCTGATTGTCTAGGGGGCGGTTGCACCTTGGGAGAGTGCCCATCTCCTGGAGCACTTCTGCAGGCAGAAGATCAGCTGGACCCTCTCCCAGGTAGGGAGGGGGGCAGGCTGCTCAGAGCCCCCTGGCCTCCTCCTCAGTCCTGGGAGTGAGAGCCAGGCCTCTGTTTTGAAGCTAGTTTCTGGACACGCTCTCACTGGTTCCAGAACCTCCTCTTCTGCAACTTCTGCAATGGAAAATGTTCTTCTCAGGGCCTCTCCTGTGGTCCCTGAAGGTGAGCAAGTTGATCATTTCCCCCTCTAGTTGACCTCCCTGGGAGACCCTTCTTGGCTCATCTTTTCTGTAGTTTGCGTGGATAAGATGGCTCCTTCATCCAGGGACCACTTTTTTTCCCCTATGGACCTTCACCCATATCCCTGAATAACCCAAGAGTCTCTGAACCCTTTACCTCTCATCATGAGCCTGAAGGAAGGGCAGTGGCTCTTGGACCGGAAGAAGAGGCCGAACAGAGGATTCTTGGTTCCTCCCTCCCCTTGGATATCATGACATCCTTTATGGTCCTTTACTTCTAGGAACCCGGTGCTCTCCACCTAGATGTCTTATCTTTCAAATCTCTGAGGGCTTGCCCAGCCTCATGACCCCAATCTTCCAGCAATAATCCTATCTGTTACATTCACGCTCATCTGGCAAGGGGTGATGGAAGCTGGGAGCCCTTGACTCAGGTTTCCAATGATTCCATCCACATGCAGCTAGTCATAGTTCCCTGTCCCTGGGAGTGGGGCTGGGGAGTTGGAGAAGCCACAAAGAGGAAGATGGAGCTGATAGATGCTTGTATCTGCCTGGGATTGGATCTTAAGCTGGGAGCCCCTAAGCATCCCATCATATTCTCCAAGTTATCTGACACTGATCTGCTTCAGTCTTCTTTCTCTGCCTCCTTCTCTGGGACCCTTTGTTCTTTCCTTTCTATCTCTGTATATCCTTCTGCTTATCCTTCCTGCTAGCTTTCTACATCACTCTCTCCATTTCTGTTTCCTTTTTTTCTGCCACCTGGACACTACCTCCACCTAACTTGTGTCTTTACATCTGTTTATCCCACTCTGCCCCTTCTTTTCCCCATCTAATTTAAAATCTGCTTAACATACATGTCTTTTTCTTCCCCTTTCCCTGTCTCATTTTGTATTTTCATGTTTGTTTTCTTCCTTGGTCTTTTTTTTTTTTTAAACAGGACAAAGTTACATATAGCTCCACTATATGTTACAATTATTTTTTAAGTAGATAAATTAAGATCTTTTCCTTGGTCTTTTGACTCACCTCCTATTTCTCTCCTCTTCTGTCCTATTCTGCTTCTGGGAGAAAGGCACTCTAGATCTTTTTGATTTCTATTTCCCTTCTTTGTCTCTCTGTCTTTGTTCCTGTCTTTCTGGGTCCAATTCTGTTTCCCAATTCTGTTCTTCTGTTTTCCAATTCCTGTCTCTCTTTCTGCCTCCCCAGTATCCAGCTTTCTGTCTGTCTCTCCTCATCTCTCTGGGTCCTGCAGCTTCCTGCATACAGGCCTACGTCATACCCATCTCATTGCTGTCCAAGGGCCAGGACACCAAGTCTTCCATTGCCCCCCAAACAGCCCATGTCCTGGAGTGAGCAAGGGCTGGACATAGCTACCAAACAGTCCCTTTGTCCCCTACCCACTGTCCAGGCCATCTTATCCTTACTGAGCTCTAAGTCCAAACCTTTTTTTCTCCCAACTTCATATTCTGAAAATTGGCAACTAAAAAGAAAAAGAATTATGCATTTATGCTACCTGTCCTGTGTAAACTATATTTCAGGGTGGTCAAATAGCTCTAAGTGGTGAAGAAAATTTCTTTTTTACAGAAGAACTCCAGCTGATGTAGAAGACATATGGAATTAGGAAAATCACCATTTTTGCAACCCCTAATGAAATAACTGATCAAAGCAAGACTCTTCAACGGATGAAACTAAGGATGGTGGTTGATGGAGAACGTAACTACCTGACCCCACTGATGAATCTTAGCATCACTAAAAAGGGCACAACCACATGGCCTGTACCTCCTGATATGATGCAATCTGAAGCACTCAGCACCACCTGTGAAGGACTCTTGCCAAACAGAGAAACAAACAAAAAAAACTGAGCATGATTCTACTCAAACCCTACCGCTAACCTCCATTTAATAGGAAATATGGGGGGTGGAGAACAAATTAAATGGCACAACAAGGAAGTAAAACAAAATATCCAGAATGTGGGACATTTTAAAGGAAATCTGACCTGATTTCTTCAACTAGTCAATGGCTGAACAGGACAGTCAATGAGAGCGTGGCGTACAAAGACAGCTACTACACAGGATAAGTGGACCTTGTTTGATTCCTGATGGGGACCTCCCAATTGTAAAAAGACATTTTTAGACTGTTGAAAACATTTAATTATTTATTTAACATTTAATTAAACATTTAATTTAATTATGAACTGAGTACTTACAATGCCAAGGAATCAGTGTTGATTTTGTTAAACGTGAAAATGGCCTTGAGGTTATGTAAGAAAAGGTCCTTATTTCCTAGAGATGCATACTGAAGCATGGAATGAAGTGACGTATTTAAGTATTTTGGCAAATAAAAGAAAGGAGGAAAAGGAACAAAAGGATAAAAATCAATATTGTTGAATTAAGTATTTAGGGTTTCATAGAACCTCTTTACCTTTATTTGAACATTTTCATAATAAAAGTTTTAAATGATGCTCCTCTTGTAGGCATGGTTCCTAGTAATTCCCAGAGCATCCTCCCTGCCCGCTCTGAAAGCCAGACTTTCCCTGTAACTCCCCACATACAGACCCTGGTCCTCCTTGCCCTCTACTAGAAGTGGGTTCTAGAGATGGATTTGCCCTCTCAGGATATTCTCTATCCCTTCCAGTCCTCTGCAGCTCTGCTGGCACATATCCCATGTAAAGTATCTTTCTCAGCTGTGCTTCACAGCTCTGAGGGGCCAGGGGAACCTTAAAGAGTAAACATTTTTTGAATATGTCCTATGATAAAAATAATCCAAAATAATGTAACCTTCCCTAAAGTCTTTCTTAGGTGCTTCTGAGAAAACTGCAACTCAGTAATGGAGAACACTGGCCTCCATCCTGGAAAACAGAAGACAAGGCATGTAAGGCCATCCTGTCCCACTCCCTGCTATCATTCAGGGTGACCTCCTCCCTCAAAGAAAAGATCACCAGGAACTGAGAGACAAGGTGTCAGGAGATCAAGGGTTTTCAGTCCAGGACCAGGATGGAGGGCATTTGGATTCCCCCATGCCCTCACTCACTGAGTGACCTTGGGAAATCATGATTTTTGAGCTTTGTGCTTCTAGACGAAGCATGGGAACTGATACCCTTTTCTATCCTCTAGAAGTTTGCCAGTTAGGGATAAAGGCACTTTGGAAGTTGTGGAATATAAATCTCAGCTGTTTATCATAAGAAAGTATTTCTTACGATATAATTCCAGACTCTCCCACCCTTCTTCAGTATAAAGAAAACAGACACTAATCACCTGTGCAAGAGGGTGAACACATTTAATCTTCCCAGAAATCACAAGTGTGGAATTGGGAAGATCTGGGTCCCAGTTCTGACTCTACCTCTTACCATGTGAGTCCTGTCGTGTTACTAACTTTTCCAATTCTGAAGTACCTACCTA